>NC_092710.1:345922237-347303487 GCF_047496885.1 Scyliorhinus torazame | reverse complement strand
ACTGTCAATCGAGAAGGATCTCGGTTGGAGGAAGAAGAACAAAGAAAAATAAACTATATTATTATACCTGTTTGCGTGTGTTTTTTTTTAAATGAAAAGGTTTATTTACTGTGTACATTTCTTAGTGGATGGTGCAAAAGTGAAAAATGAAACCATCTTGAAGTTGATGGGTTTTTTTCTTCGGGGGAGGTGTCATGCGAGAGTACCTTTAAAAAATGGATGTTTAAGCAATGTACCTTTGAGGAATGGAGCTGATCATATTACTGAAGTGATGTCAGAGGTTGGGTGGAGCTGAGCTCACTTCTGCTTTTGGTTTCAGCTTGAGAGAGCAGCTTGGGTGTGTCTGTGTGTTTCCAGAGAGCTGCAGGAAGAAAAGCAAGGTGCTCGAGCTGAAGTCAACCCAGACATCCAACAGAAAATATATATTAACTGTGACCTGGTGTGTTACTGTTTTGAAGGTTTGAAGCCTTTTGGATGTTTGAAGGAACATTTTGAGGGATTATTTAGTATTGTATTATTTTCAGGGTTATCTTTGAAGTAAGGGGTATTAAAAGATCCAAGGTTTATTTAAAAGGTTAATTTGAGTTCATTGAATAAACATTGTTTTGTTTAAAAACCCACGTGT
Source organism: Scyliorhinus torazame (assembly GCF_047496885.1). NCBI lineage: Eukaryota > Metazoa > Chordata > Chondrichthyes > Carcharhiniformes > Scyliorhinidae > Scyliorhinus > Scyliorhinus torazame. The sequence goes on along the minus strand of NC_092710.1, from coordinate 347,302,862 downwards.
CCTTAATTGTAAAATCACACCTGGGGAACAACCCGTGTGCTTCAAAAGCAACAATCCATAAAAGGGGGAGGTTGGTTGAACTCCATTTTGGGGTTCTGAAAACACCTCACCCATAACAATTGGATTGAGGTTTGGCTGACAGAAAGCAAAGGGTAGGTGTGATATAGCCAGGGGAGTTTGACGAGCTTCTTAAAAGTCCTGTATTTCAGCAACAGCATCGTACATGCACAGGGCCCGGTTACCTTTCACCAGGTCCTCATTCCTCTCCAGCTGCCGGCCTTTTATGCTAGTGACTTGTTAAATCAGTCCAATTGAACACGGGGAACAATCATCCCCAGCTGGATGAGTCCTTTGCAGGTTATTACACCCCTCCAAAGTCCAAAACCCCTCGCAAGAACGGGCATTTAAGAGGACCAATATAAATGATTTGGAGGAAAATGTAACTGGTCTGATTAGTAAGTTTGCAGACGACACAAAGGTTGGTGGAATTGCGGATAGCGATGAGGACTGTCAGAGGATACAGCAGGATTTAGATTGTTTGGAGACTTGGGCAGAGAGATGGCAGATGGAGTTTAATCCGGACAAATGTGAGGTAATGCATTTTGGAAGGTCTAATGCAGGTAGGGAATCTACAGTGAATGGTCGAACCCTCAAGAGTATTGAAAGCAAAGAGATCTAGGAGTACAGGTCCACAGGTCACTGAAAGGGGCAACACAGGTGGAGAAGGTAGTCAAGAAGGCATACGGCATGCTTGCCTTCATTGGCCGGGGCATTGAGTATAAGAATTGGCAAGTCATGTTGCAGCTGTATAGAACCTTAGTTAGGCCACACTTGGAGTATAGTGTTCAATTCTGGTCGCCACACTACCAGAAGGATGTGGAGGCTTTAGAGAGGGTGCAGAAGAGATTTACCAGAATATTGCCTGGTATGGAGGGCATTAGCTATGAGGAGCGGTTGAATAAACTCGGTTTGTTCTCACTGGAACGAAGGAGGTTGAGGGCCGACCCGATAGAGGTCTACAAAATTATATGGGGCATAGACAGAGTGGATAGCCAGAGGCCTTTCCCCGGGGTAGAGGGGTCAATTACTAGGGGGCATAGGTTTAAGGTGAGAGGGGCAAGGTTTAGAGTAGATGTACGAGGCAAGTTTTTTACGCAGAGGGTAGTGGCTGCCTGGAACCCGCTACCGGAGGAGGTGGTGGAAGCAGGGACGATAGTGACATTTAAGGGGCATCTTGACAAATACATGAATAGGATGGGAATAGAGGGATACGAACCCAGGAAGTGTAGAAGATTGTAGTTTTGTCGGGCAGCATGGTCGGCACGGGCTTGGAGGGCCGAAGGACCTGTTCCACCAAGTATTACGTCCGGCCCGACACCCTCACCAGTCACACAGGGGTGAAGCTGCCAACAGCCGAACCCGGGGATGGCGTGCACCACGGCATCGGACCATTCAGGCGTGGCATGCCTTCCAGCCACAGAGGGAACAGGTGGGGGAAAACATCGGACAACGTCCACCTCGATGTCCTGTAACTCTGAAACGGCCCTTAATTTTAAAAAAAAAATCGGGCACTCTAAATTCTACCTCAAAATAAAGCTCTTACCAAAATACCCAGGGAGCTGTCGCCCCGACATTCTTACAGTATCTCTACACAGACAAATAAACACACAACGCAAATAAAAAAAACAGCAGGGCTCCGTGCAAGCTGCCACAGGACCAGAAGTCACAAATGGAATGTCCTGTCAACTCCACACCAGAGTCCCTAGGCACAAAACCTGCAGTCGTACAATAACTGTCAGCTCGCAGGGAAAAACATCACTGTTGCAAATCCCACAGTCCGAGCAGCCGCAGAACAGTCTTCCAAACACAATTCCGCACTCACGACCTGAATGACGTTCCAAAACGGCGGTGGCAACTCGAGAACGGACTCCCCAGTGGATCACTCTGCCAGCATCAGGAAACAACAGCAGACGGAGATGGACGAAATGCTACGCAACCAGAAATCACTCAGAAGATACCGCATCCGGTACTGCCGGACACGTCAGACTCCAGATCACTCCCAGCGGATACACTTCACAAGCTGGCAGCAAAAAACTCAACCTGGCGCTCGCCTTCCATGACATTACAGGCTCCAATAAAAAAAAACCACAGAAACAAACTCTGTACCATAGTCCACTCTTTTAAAAAAAAAATCCGGGTTGGTAGCTCAGCCGACCAGACATCACGCTGACAGCTCCAATTCACCATCGTCGCCAATGTGATAAAGCCAGGGGAGTTCAACGAGCTTCTTAAAATTCCTTTATTTCAGCAACAGCATCAAACATGCACTAGGCCCGGTTACCTTTCACCGGGTCCTCATTCCTTTTTAGCTGGCTCTACAGCTGCCGGCCTTTTATGCGAGTGCTGGGTTAACTCAGTCCAATTGAATATGGGGAACAATCATCCCCATCTGGATGAGTTCTGTGGCGGGTTATTACAGTTGGGATAAATGGTTCCTTCTCTCACTGTCGAACTGTAACTAGCAGGGTGTTGCAGGGGTCAGTCCTCGGACCTCAACTGTTTACAATCTACATAAATGATCTGCAAGCAGGGGCAGAGTGTAACATAGCAAAATTTGTGGATGATACTAAAATAGATGGGAAATTAGGCAGTGAAGAGGAGATACAGATTTTACAGATCGATATAGATCGGCTCGGAGATTGGACCAAAATCTAGAAGATGGAATTTCATGTATATAAGTGTAAGGTTATCCAACTTGGCCAAAAAAATAGAAGACAAGTTATTATCTAAATGGAAAGCAGATTCAAAATGCGTCTGGGCAGAGGGATTTGGGTGTCTTTGTTAATGAATCGCAGAAAGTGGGTATGCAGGTACAGCACGTAATATAAAAGGCAAATGGAATGTCAGCATTTATTGCAAAAGGACTGGAGTATAAAAGTAGAGACGTGTTGTTGCAATTGTATAGGGTGTTGGTGAGGCCACATCTGGAGCATTGTGTCCAGTTTTGGAACCTTATTTGAGGGAGGATGTGATGGCATTGGAGGCAGTTCAGAGCAGGTTCATCAGATTGATTCAGGGGATTAAAGGGTATGAGGGAAGATTAAACAGTTTTGGCTTATACTCGCTGGAGTTCAGAAGGATGAGAGGGGATCTGATCGAGGTATATAAAATACTAAAAGGGATTGATAAAGTAAACGTAGATGAAATGTTCCTCCTTGTGGGACAATCTAGATTGAGAGGTCATGGCTTTAGGTTGATGAGCGGGAGATTGGGAACTGAAATGAGGAGGAACTACTTTTTGCAGAGGATGATGAATTTGTGGAACTCACTGCCCATAATGCAGTGGAATCGGAGTCATTAAATGGCTTCAAGAGGAAATAGATATATTTCTGATAAAAAAAACAAGGGTTAAAGGGAAATGGGGAACAGGTGGGGAAGTGGATTTGAGTCCAGGAAGAGATCAACCATGATCTGATTGAATGGAGGAGCAGGCTCGAAGGACTGAACTGCCTCCCTCTGCTCCTAATTCCTATGTTCCTATGATACAATTCTTTGTAGTGTGGATAGTGCGATAGTTGATTCTGGGTCCTGAAACTCAATAAAGGTAACTGATGGTATGAGGCATGATTTGGCTATGATCGACTTGGAAACATTACTGAAAGGAAGGACAGTGGACAGGCAATGGCAGGCATTCAACAAACGAATAGGTGAACTCCAAAAGTTGTTTGTTCCTATTTGGTGCAAGAGTAGAAAGGGAACTGTGGCAAAACCATGGCTTGCAAGGGAAATTAGAGATAGTATTAGATTCAAAGAAGATGCATAGAAATTAACAAGAAAAAGCAACAGACATGAGGATTGGGAACAGTTTAAAATTCAGCAAATGTGGACCAAGGCATTGATTAAAATTGGGAAAATACAATATGAAATTAAGCTAGTCGGGAATATGAAAACTGACTTTAAAAGTTTCTACAGGTATGTAAAGAGAAAAAGATTGATAAAAATGAATGTAGGCCCTTACAGTCAGAAACAGAGGAATTCATAACGTATGGCAGGGGGGTGGGAACCAGAGTGTTAGCTGAGAAGATGTAATAACTGAAGGGGAAATAGAGAACAAAAATAAGACAACAACATCACCCTGTCTAGTGGTCTGAAGTGTATTTGTTTCAATGCCAGAAGTATAGCAGGTAAAGCAGATGAACTTAGAGCACTGATTAGTACTTGGATAGAGGAGCAGATAGGTAGAGAGATTTTAGATAGGTGCAAAAGTTACAGGGTTATTGTGTTAAGGGATTTTAACTTCCCCTATATTGACTGGGACTCACTTAGTGTGAGGGGCTTGGATGGGGCAGAGTTTGTCAGATGTATCCAGGAAGCTTCTTGATGCAATATGTAGATAGTCCAACTCGGGAAGGGGTACTACTGGACCTGATATTGGGGAATGAGCCTGGATAGGTGGTTGAGGTTTCAGTAGGGGAACATTTTGGGAGCAGTGACCACAATTCCGTAAGTTTTAGGGTGCTTTTGGATAGGGTGAGAGTAACCCTTGGGTTAAGGTAATAAACTGGGTAAAGGCAAATTGCAATAACATTAGAAAGGAATTAAAGAATTTGGATTGGGTGCGGTTGTTGGATGGTAAATCAACATCGGAAATGCCGCAATCTTTCAAGTACCAGTTGATTAGGTTTCAGGAAAGTCACGTTCCTGAGAGAATGAAGGATAAGTATGGGAAGTTTAGGGAGCCTTGGATAATGAGGGATATTGTGAACCTCGACAAAAATAAAAAGGAGGCTTTTTTACTGTCTAGAATGATGGGAACAGTCGAAACCCTTGAGGAGTACAAAGAAAGTAGGAAGGTACTTAAGTGGGAAATTAGGGAGGGGTCATGATAAGTCCTTGGCAAGTAGGAGTAAGGATACCCAAAGCTTTGTATTCATATGTAAAAAGCAGCAAAAGGGATTGGGCCAATTTAAGGACAGTGGGAGGAGTCTATGTTTTGAGCCAGAGGAAATGGGCGAGGTACTAAATGAGTACTTTGCATCAGTGTTCACCAAAGAATTGGACTTTCTGAAAGATGATTCTTTGTTAGGGTGTGTGGATAGTCTGGGTCATGTTGACATCAAGAAGGAGGAGGTAATGGGTGTTTTAAAATACATTAATGTAGATAAGCTCCCTGGGCCTGATGGGATTTACCTCAGAATACTGAGGTAAGCAAGGGAGGAAACTGCTGGGGATTTGACTGACATCTTTGTATCCTCATTGGTGAGGGGGGAGATCCTAGAAGACTGGAGAATAGCTGATATGGTATTGCTGTTTAAGAATGGTAGCTGGGATAATCCAGGAAACTATACGCAGGTGAGCCTCACATTGGTGGCAGGTAAATTATTGGAGAGAATTCTCAGGGACAGGATTTATACCCATTTGGAAACAATGGACTTATAAAGGAAAAAGAATGGGCAGACAATGCAGGGATCCACCGTGGCCGTTCCCCTTCAAAACAAGTATACCATTTTGGATGCTGTTGGGGGGGGGGGGGGGGACATACCGGGGGAAGGCCCGAGCGGCCAGGTCTCTGGCATTGAGCCTGGCTCTGTGGCTCAGAAGGTAAGGGGGGAGAATAGAAAAAAAATAGTGATAGGAGACTCAATGGTTAGGGGAACGGATAGGAGATTCTATGGTTGCGAACAAGGCTCCCAGAAGGTATGTTGCCTCCCGGGTGCCAGGGTCAGGGATGTCTCTGATCGAGTTTACAGGATTCTTAAGGGGGAGGGGGAGCAATCAGAAGTCGTGGTGCACATAGGCACCAAGGACATAACTAAGAAAAGGGATGAGGATCTAAAAAGTGATTTTAAGTAGTTAGATTGGAAGCTAAATAACAGGACGAGCAGAGTAGTAATCTCAGGATTTCTACCGGTGCCATGTGCAAGTGAGGCAAGGAACAGAAAGCGAGTGCAGCTGAACATGTGGCTACAGGGTTGGTGCAGGAGGAGAAGGCTTCAGATATGTGGATAATTGGGATACCTACTGGGGAAGGCTGGACCTATACATGACTGACGGATTGCATCTAAACTGGAGGGGCACCAATATCCTGGGTGGGAGGTTTGCTAGAGCTCTTCGGGAGGGTTTAAACTAGTTTGGCAGGGGGATGGGAACCAGAGCTATGGATCAGAGGATAGGGTAGCTGTTGAACAGGCAGAAATAGTATGCAGTGAGTCTGTGAGGAAGGATAGACAGTTGATAGGGTAAAGTTGCACTCAGTGGGATGGGTTAAAGTGTGTCTGTTTCAATGCAAGGAGTATCAGGAATATGGGAGATGAACTTAGAGCATGGATCAGTACTTGGAACTATGATGTTGGACCATTACAGAGACATGGATTTCACAGGGGCAGGAATGGTTTTTAGATGTTCCAGGCTTTAGATTTTTTAAGAAGAATAGGGACGGAGGTAAAAGAGGAGGCGGAGTGACACTGTTAATTAGGGAGTGCATCACAGCTGCAGAAAAGGAGGTAGTCGAGGAGGGTCTGTCTACTGAGTCAGTATGGGTGGAAATCAGAAACAAAAAAGGAGCAGTCACTTTATTGTGAGCTTTCGATTGACCCCCCAATAGCAGCAGAGAGATGGAGGAACAGATTGGGCGGCAGATCTTGGAAATGTGCAGAAGTAATAGAGCTGTTGTCATGGGTGACTTCAACTTCCCTAATATTGAATATTTAGTGCAAATGGTTTGGATGGAGCAGATTTTGTCAGGTGTATTCAGTGTTATGGGCCCGGGTTTAGAGAACACCAAAGTGTATCCTGGAGTTCACCTGACCCACAACCTTTAATAGATTTTTGTTGTGGGGAGCACAAGGGCCCACTCTACAGCTGTGATGCAACAGAGATCTAAAGTACTTTTAAAACAAAACAATGTTTATTCTATCATTCCAGTTAACATTTCATAAACACACAGTAAACATCTTAGCAACTATCAACTCAAATACTTCCCCCAAAGAATACAGTACTCTATAAGTAACCCTTAATCTTTCCTAGCAATATACAAAAGACAAATACCCTCTTTAAGAAAGATAGTATGTTTTAAATTCTCTACTGAGAACAGTTATCACTTTTAAATTAGCAAGTGATCTGAAGACTTTCTTTACATGCAGAGAGATCAAAATTACACCTTGTTTGGCTGGATGCAGCTCCAACTCTTAAAACAAAGCTAAACACACACTGTAGCTGCCAGCTGAAAAACAAAAGTAAAGCAGACAGACAGCCCAGGTCCACCCACACTCTGACATCACTGCAGCTATTTGATAAACACCCATTTCTTAAAGGTACATTCACTACAACTATTTGATGAACACCCATTTCTTAAAGGTACTCTCACATGACACCAGGAAGGATTCCGGACTCAATATGTAGATCAGCCGACTGAGGGGGAGGCCAGATAGATTTGGTACTTGGCAACGCACCAGGACAGGTGTCAGATGTCTCAGTGGGAGAGCATTTTGGTGACAGTGACCACAACTCCTTGACTTTACCAAAGCCATGGAGAGGGATAGGAACAGACAGTTTGGGAAGGTATTTAATTGGGGGAGGGAAAATTCTCCTGCTATTAGACAGGAGCTGAGGAGCATAAAGTGGGAACCGTTGTTGTTGAGGAAATGCACAACAGTAATGTGGGGGTTGTTTAAGGAGCACACTGCGAGTGCTGGATAGTTTTGTCCCACTGAGACGAGGAAGGAACTAGTCAAGAGGAAGAAGGAAGTTTATGTCAGGTTGAGGAAGCAAGGAGGGGCTGTTTAGCACAGGGCTAAATCGCTGGCTTTGAAAGCAGACCAAGGCAGGCCAGCAGTACGGTTCAATCCCCGTAACAGCCTCCCCGAACAGGTGCTGGAATGTGGCGACTAGGGGCTTTTCACAGTAACTTCATTTGAAACCTACTTGTGACAATAAGCGATTTTCATTTTCATTTTCATTTCATCTGGTATGGCTCTAGAAGGTTACAATGTAGCCAGGAAGGAACTCAAAAATAGACTGAGGAGAGCTAGAAGGGGGCATGAAAAAGCCCTGGCGGGAAGGATTAGGGAAAACCCCAAAGTGTTCTACATTTAAGTGAGAAATAAGAGGATGATCAGAGTGAGAGTCGGGCCAATCAGGGATAGTGGAGGGAACTTGTGTCTAGAGTCTAAGGAGATAGGGGAGGCCCTAAATGAATATTTTGCTTCAGTATTCACTAGAGAGAGGGACCTTGTTGCTCGTGAGAACAGCGTGAACCAGATGTTGATGATACGAAGGAGGATATGCTGGAAATTTTGAAAAGCATCAGGATAGGTAAGTCCCCTGGGCCTGACGGGACATACTCAAGATTACTACGGGAAGCAAGGGAGGAGATTGCTGCACCGTTAGCGATGATCATTCCTCACTCTCCACTGGAGTAGTACCGGATGATTGGAGGGAGGCGAATGTTGTTCTCCTGTTCAGTAATTGGAATAGGGAAATCCTGGGGAATTACAAACCAGTCTTACTTCTGTGGTGAGCAAAATATTGGAAATGATTCTGAGAGATAAGGGGCATGATTCTCCACTCCCGTGCCGGTTGGGAGAATCGCCTGGGCCGCCAAAATTTCCCGCGACGCCGGTCCGATGCCCTCCCGCGATTCTCCCAAGCGGCGGGAACGGCCCCAACGAGTTCCGCGGGCCGCAGGCCGGAGAATCGCCTGAGACACCCAAAATGGCGATTCTCCGGCACCCCTGCTATTCTCTGGCCCAGATGGGCTGAGAGGCCAGCCCAAAACGGCGGGACCCCCCGGCGCTGTCCACACCTGGTCGCTGCCATCGGGAACAGCGCGGAAACGCTGGGGGGAGCAACTCTTGGACAGGCACATAGACAGCAATAAATTGAAGGGGTATAGGTTAGGTTGAACTTAGATTAGGATAAATGGTTGGCACAACATCGTGGGTCAAAGGGCCTGTACTGTGCTGTACTGTTCTATGTTCAAAAACAATAGACAGCATGGTTTTGTGAAGGGGACCTCGTGCCTCACTAACTTGATCGAGTTTTTTGAGGAGGTGACAAATATAAATGATGAGGGGAGGGTGGTGGATGTTGTTTACATGGAGTTCAGTAAAGCCTTTGACACTGGAAACATTGAGGACGTTCAGACGTTTTTCAGGGTACAAATTAAATATGGCCAAGAATGAGATGTTTGTTGTGCAGGCAAGGGGCCAGGAGAATAGACTGAAGAGCTGCCATTTAGGCTGGTGGAGGAAATTTTCCAGTACTTGGGGATACAGGCGAGACTGGGGCAGGTTGCATAAGTTAAATTTGACTAGGGTGGTGGAACAAATGAAGAGGGAGTTTTGGAGATGGGATGCACTCCCGCTGTCACTGGCGGGGAGGGTTCAGACTGTAAAGATGACAATCCTCCGTAGATTTCTGTTCACCTTCCAGTGCCTCCCGATCTTTATCCCACGGTCCTTCAAAAGGACTGGCAAAATCATCATGAGCTTTGTCTGGGCGGGAAAATCCCCGCGGGTGAAGAAGGCGATGCTTGAAAGGAGCCGTAGCGAGGGGGGACTGGCATTGCCGAGTCTGATCAACTACTACTGGGCGGCTAACATAGCCATGATAAGGAAGTGGATGGTGGGTACGGGGTCTATCTTGGAGCGAGTGGAGGCGGCTTCCTGCAGGGGCACCAGTTTGGCAGCCCTGGTCACGGCTCCCCTACCGCTGTCGTCGGCCAGGTACTCCACCAGCCCGGTAGTGGGGGCGACCCTGTGGATATGGGGCCAGTGGAGGAGGCATGTGGGAGGGGTGGAGGTGGGTGCGTCTGTCTGGGCTCCAATATGTGATAACCATCGGTTCGCCCTCGGGAACATGGATGGAGGGTTTCGAACATGGCGGCGGGTGGGGTTGGGGAGGGTGGGCGATATGTTCCTGGAGGGGAGCTTTGTGAATTTGAGGGGCTTGGAGGAGAAATTTGGGCTGGTAAGGGGAAATGACTTTGGGTACTTACAGATGCGGGACTTTGTACGCAGACAGGTCCCATATCTCCTATATCTCCCGCCAATAGGGATCCAGGACAGAATAGTCTCTAGAGGAGAAGGAGAAGAGGGTAGAGTCTCAGATATCTACAAGGTGCTCATGAAGGGGGAAGAGTCCCAGATGGAGGAACTGAAACTCAAATGGGAGGAGGAGTTTGGCGGGGAAATGGAAGACGGGCTGTGGGCGGAAGCTCTAAGTAGGGTAAACTCAGCCGCAACATGTGCCAGGCTCGGCCTTATTCAATTTAAGGTCGTTCACCGGGCCCACATGACGGTAGCTCGGATGAGCAAATTCTTTGGGGTAGAGGACAAGTGCGCTAGATGCGCAGGAGGACCAACGAACCATGTTCACATGTTTTGGGCATGTCCTAAGCTTAGGGGGTACTGGGAGGTGTTTGCGGAGGTCATATCCCAGGTGCTGAAAACAAGGGTGGTGATGAGTCCAGGGGTGGCAATTTTCAGGGTTTCGGAAGGCCCAGGAGTCCAGGGGGAGAAAGAGGCAGATGTTCTGGCCTTTGATTCCCGAATAGCCCAGCGGTGAATAATGCTGGCATGGAGGGACTCAAAACCCCCGAAGACCGAACTATGGCTTTCGGACATGTCAAGTTTTCTGGGTATGGAAAAAAATTAAGTTCGACTTGAGGGGATCTGTACTGGGGTTCGCCCTAAGGTGGCAACCATTCAGCGACTTCTTCGCGGGAGGGTGAACGTCAGCGGGGGGGGGGGGGGGGGGGGGGCCTTTGACAAGGTCCCTCATGGCAGACTGGTACAACAGATGAAGACAGACGGGATCAGAGGTGAGGTGACGGGATGGATACAGAACTGGCTCGGTCACAGAAGGCAAAGGGTAGCAGTAGAAGGGTGTTTTTCTGAATGGAACGTTGTGACTAGTGTTCCACAGCGATATGTGCTGGGGCCTCTGTTGTTTGTAGTAGACATAAATGATTTGGAGGAAAACGTAGCTGATCTGATTAGTAAGTTCGCGGATGGCACCCAGGTTGGTGCTGAGGATTGTCAGAGGTAACAGCAAAACATAGATAGGTTGAAGACTTGGGCAGAGGAATGGCAAATGGAGTTTAATCTGGACAAATATGAGGTAATGCATTTTACATAGAAGGGAAATATATAGTAAATGTCAAAACTCTTAGGAATATAAAAAGTCAGAGAGATCTGGGCATACAGGTCCACAGATCTTTGAAAGTGGCAACTCAAGTGGACAAGGTAGTCAAGAAAGCATATGGAATGCTTGCCTCCATTGGATGGGGCATCGAGTATAAAAACTGTCAAGTCATGCTACAGTTGTATAGAACCTTGGTAAGGCTGCACTTGGAATAATCCGCACAATCCTGGTCACCACACTATCAAGGATGTGGAGGCTTTGAAGAGGATGCAGAGGTGGTTTACTAGGATGTTGCCTGGTCTGGAGGGTGTTAGCTATGTGAAGAGGCAGAATAGACTCGGACTGTTTTCAGTAGAACAACTGAGATTGGGGGGTGACCAGACAGAGGTCTACAACAAGGTTATGTGAGGCATGGATAGAGTGGATGGGCAGGCACTCTTTCCCAGGGTGGAGGGGTCAATCACCAGGGGGCATAGTTTAAGGTCTGTGGGCAAGGTTTAGAGTAGATGTGCGAGGCAGGTTTTTTTACACAGAGGGTGGGGAGTGCTTGGAACGTGCTGCCAGGGGAGGTTGTGGAAGGAGATACATTAACGGCATTCAAAAGCCATCTCGACAAATACATGGATACAATGGGTATAGAGTGATACGACACTAGGGAGTGCTGAAAGTTTTGCCCAAGGGTGGTATTATGACCGGTAAAGACTTGAAGGGCTGAAGGGCCTGTTCCTGTGCTGTATTGTTCTTTGTTCTTTGAGGAACAAAGAAATGGCTGTGGAACTAAATTCATATTTTGCTTCTGTCTTCTTACAGGAAGACATGAATAATGTACCAGAAGTTTTGTTTAAGTTTAGTGAGGAACTGAAGGAAATTAGTGGAGAAATGGTTTGGGGGAAATTAATGGGATTGAACAAAGAACAAAGAACAAAGAAAAGTACAACACAGGAACAGGCCCTTCGGCCGACCACACTGCCCGTCTAAACTAAAATCTTCCACACTTCTGGGGTCCGTATCCCTCTATTCCCATCCTATTCATGTATTTGTCAAGATGCCCCTTAAATGTCACTATTGTCCCTGCTTCCACCAACTCCTCCGGCAGCGAGTTCCAGGCACCAACTACCCTCTGTGTAAAAAACTTGCCTCGTACATCTTCTCTAAACCTTGCCCCTCGCACCTTAAACCTATGCCCCCTAGTAATTGACCCCTCTACCCTGTGAAAAAGCCTCTGACTATCCACTCTGTCTCTCATAATTTTGTAGACCTCTATCAGATCGCCCCTCAACTTCCGTCATTCCAGTGAGAACAGACCAAGTTTATTCAACCTCTCCTCATAGCTAATGCCCTCCATACCAGGCAACATCCTGATGAATCTCTTATGTACCCTTTCCAAAGCCTCCACATCCTTCTGGTAGTGTGGAGACCAGAATTGAACACTATACTCCAAGAGTGGCCTAACTAAGGTTCTATACAGCTGCAACATGACTTGTGATTTTTATATTCAATGCCCTGGTCAATGAAGGCAAGCATGCCGTATGCCTTCTTGATTACCTTTTCCACCTGAGTTACCACTTTCAGTGACCTGTGGACCTGTACACCTAGATATCTCTAACTGTCAATACTCTTGAGGGTTCTACCATTCACTGTATATTCCCTACCTGTATAAGACCTTCCAAAATGCATTACCTCACATTTATCTGGATTAAACTCCATCTGCCATCTCTCCGCCCAAGTCTCTAAACGATCTAAATCCTGCTGTATCCTCTGACAGTCTTCATCGCTATCCGCAATTCCACCAACCTTTGTGTCGTCTTCAAACTTACTAATCAGACCAGTTACATTTTCCTCCAAATCATTTATATATACTACGTACAGCAAAGGTCCCAGCACTGATCCCTGGGGAACACCACTAGTCACAGCCCTCCAATCAGAAAAGCACCCTTCCATTGCTACTCTCTGCCTTCTATGATCTAGCCAGTTCTGTATCCATCTTGCCAGCTCACCACTGATCCTCTGTGACTTCACTTTTTGTACCAGTCTGCCATGAGGTACCTTGTCAAAGGCCTTACTGAAGTCCACATAGACAACATCCACTGCCCTACCTGCATCAATCATCTTTGTGACCTCCTCGAAAAACTCTATCAAGTTAGTGAGGCACGACCTCCCCTACACAAAACCGTGCTGCCTCTCGCTAATACGTCCACTTGCTTCCAAATGGGAGTAGACCCTGTCTCAAAGAATTCTCTCCAGTAATTTCCCTACCACTGACGTAAGGCTCACCGGCCTGTAGTTCCCTGAACTATCCTTGCTATCCTTCTCAAACAAAGGAACATCATTGGCGATTCTGAAGTCCTCCAGGACATCACCTGAAGACAGTGAGGATCCAAAGATTTCTGTCAAGCAATTTCCTCTCTAGCCTCCTTCATTATTCTGGAGTAGATCCCATCAGGCCCTGGGGACTTATCCAACTTAATATTTTTCAAGACGCCCAACACTTGTCTTTTTGGATCTCAATATGACCCAGGCACACCCTTCTCCAGACTCAACATCCACCAATTCCTTCTCTTTGGTGAATACTGGTGGATCAGTCTCCAGGGCCTGATAATCTTCATCTCAGAGTACTAAAGGAAGTAGCCCCAGAAATAGTAGATCCATTGACGGTAACTTTTCAACATTCTTTGGACTCTGGAATGGTTCCTACGATTGGAAGATAGCTAATATAGTCCTTCTATTTAAAAAGGAAGGTAAAGAGAAAACATGGAACGATAGACCATAAGACCATAAGACACAGGAGCAGAATTAGGCCATTTGTCCTGTATAGAACCTGTATAGAACCTTAGTTAGGCCACACTTGGAGTATAGTGTTCAATTCTGGTCGCCACACTAGCAGAAGGATGTGGAGGCTTTAGAGAGGGTGCAGAAGAAATTTACCAGAATGTTGCCTGGTATGGAGGGCATAAGCTATGAGGAGCGATTGAATAAACTCGGTTTGTTCTTACTGGAACGAAGGAGGTTGAGGGGCGACCTGATAGAGGTATACAAAATTATGAGGGGCACAGACAGAGTGGATAGTCAGAGGCTTTTCCCCAGGGTAGAGGGGTCAATTACTAGGGGGCATAGGTTTAAGGTGAGAGGGGCAAGGTTTAGAGTAGATGTACGAGGCAAGTTTTTTACGCAGAGGGTAGTGGGTGCCTGGAACTCACTACCGGAGGAGGTAGTGGAAGCAGGGACGATAGGGACATTTAAGGGGCATCTTGACAAATATATGAAAAGGATGGGAATAGAAGGATACGGACCCAGGAAGTGTAGAAGATTGTAGTTCAGTCGGGCAGTATGGTTGGCACGGGCTTGGAGGGCCGAACGGCCTGTTCCTGTGCTGTACATTTCTTTGTTCTTTGTTCTTTGTTCTTTGAGCCTGCTCCGTCATTCAATTATGGGGATATATTTCTCATCCCCTTCCTTCTTCTGCCTTCTCCCCATAACCCTTGATCCCCTTATTAATCAAGAACCTATTCATCTCTGTCTGAAAGACGCTCAGTGACTTGCCCTCCACAGCCTTCTGCAACAATGAGTACCACAGATTCACCACCCTCTGGCTGAATGAACAATAAGCGATTTTCATTTTTCATTTTCATTTCATTCCTCCTCATCCCTGTTATAAAGGATCGTCCATTCAGTCTGAAACTGTGCCCTTGGGTTCTAGTTTCTTCAACTAGTGGAAACATCCTCTCCACCTTTCACTCTATCTAGGCCTCTCAGCATCTGTAAGTTTCAATGAGATCCCCCCACATTCTTCTAAACTCCATTGAGTGCAGACCCAGAGTCCTCAACCACTCCTCATCTGACAAGTCCTTCATTCCGAGGATCATTCTTGTGAACCTCCTCTGGACCCACTCCAAGGTCAGCACATCCTTTCTTAGATAAGGGCCCAAAATAGCTCACAATATTCCAAATGGGGTCTGACCAGAGCCTTATTCAGCCTCAACAGTACATCCCTGCTCTTGTATTCTCGCCCGCTCGACATGAATGATAACACTGCATTTGCCTTCCCAACTGCCAACTGAATCTGCATGTTAACCTTCAGAGAATCCTGAACTAGGACTCCTAAGTTCCTTTGTGCTTCTGATTTCCAAAGCCTTTTCCCATTTAGAAAATAGTCTGTGCCTCGATTCTTCATACCAAAGTGCATAACCTCACACTTTTCTACATTGTATTCCGTCTGCCACTTCTTTTCCCACTCTCCTAGCCAGTTCAGGTCTTTCTGCAGACTCTCTGCTTCCTAACACAAACTGCCCCTCCACATATCTTAGATTAATGTGCAAACTTAACAACAATGCCGTACCTTCTTCCAGATCATTAAAGTGAATCGTGAATAGTTGTGGTCCCAACTATTACCACTTCGGAACACCACTAGCCATCGGCTGCCATCCTGAAAAGGATTTGTTTATCCCCACTCTCTGCCTTCTGCCAGTCAACCAATCCTCTCTCCATGCCAGTACCTTTCCCCGAACACCATCGTCTCTTATCATATTTAGCAGCCTTATGTATGGTACCTTGTCAAAGGCCTTCTGGAAATTCAAATCGGTCATATGCACTGGTTCTCCTTTGTCTAACTTCCTTGTTACCTCCTCAAAGAATTCTATCAGATTTCTCAGGCATAAACTCTCTTTGCCGAATTCGTACTAACTCAGTCCTATTTTACTATGCACTTGTAAGTTCTCTGCAATCTCATCCTTAATAATAAGCTCTAAAATCTTCCAAACAACCGAAGTGAGGCGAACCGGCCTATAATTTCTTGTCTTCTGCCTCCCTCCCTTCTTAAACAGGGATGTCACATTAGTCATTTTCCAATCCTCTGGGACCCTCCCTGCCTCCAGTGATTCCTGAAAGATCACCACCAATGCCTCCACAATCTCCTCAGCTATCCTGTTCAGAACCTTGAGGTGTTGACCATCCGGTCTGAGTGATTTACTCACCTTCAGACCTTTCAACTTCCCCAGCACCTTCGCCTTAATGAAGGCCACTTCACTCACCAATGCCCCCGACTCTCTTGAAGTTCTGGTATGCCACTGGTGTCATCCATTGTGAAGACAGATGCAAAGTACCTATTCAGTTCCTCTGCCATTTCTTTGTTCTCGATTACTACTTCTCCAGCCTCATTTTCCAGTGGTTCAATGTCCATTCTTGCCTCTCTCTTACCTGTTATGCATCAAAAAAAAACTCTTGCATATATTACAACTAGCTTACACTCATATTTCATCTTCTCCCCCCCTTATTGCTTTTTTAGTTGTCCTCTGCTTGCTTTTAAAGGCTTCCCAATCCTCTGGCTTCCCACTAATCCTCACCAATTGTATGCTTTTTCCTTTGTTTTTATGCGGTCCTTGACTTCTCATGTCAATTATGGTTGCCTTATCCTCCGCTTAGCATAGTTCCACCTCCTTGGGATGAATTTCTGTTGTGCCTCTCAAATAACTCTGAAAAACACCTGCCAACCTGTCCACCGCAGATGCTATCTCCCTGGCTCTACAATCAACAGTTGGACACTTCGACAACAAGGACACCTACGTCAGACTGCTGTTCTACAGACTACAGCTCCGCCTTCAACACATTATCTTGACAAGACTAATAACCAAACTCTGCAATCTTGGACTTAACCAATCCTGTGCAGTTGGATCCTTGACTTCCTCACTAACAGACCGCAATCTGTCAGGATAGATAACAGCACCTCCTCCACAATAATCCTCAACACTGGGGCCCAGCAAGGATGTGTGCTCAGTCCTCTACTGTACTCCCTGTGCACACAAGATGTAACTCCAATTTGATCTGTAAGTTTGTGGATGACATGACTGTGATGGGTCGTATCTCAAATAATGACGAATCAGAAGGGAGATAGATCACTTGGTTGCATGGTGTACCGAAAACAACCTTTCTCTACATATCAGCAAAACCAAGGATCTGATCATCAACTTCAGGAAGCGAGCACGAACCGCCCCCCCCCCCCCCCCCCCCCCCCCCCCCCAGTCTAAATCAATTGCTCCGAAGTGGAGATGGTCGATAGCTTTAAGTTCCTGGGGGTCACCATCACCAACAGTCTGTCCCTGGTCCACTCCTGTTGATGCAACAGTCAAGAAAGCCCAACAACATCCCTACTTCCTATGGAAGTTAAAGAAATTTGGCATTTCTGCATTGACTCTCACAAACGTCTACAGATGTGCCATTGAGAGCAAGATAATCACAGCATGGTATGGCAACTGCTCAGCCCAAGATCGCAAGAAAATGTGGTGAACTCAGAACAACGCATCGCACAAGCTTGCCACCCTCTCATTGATTCTGTATACACCTCCCGCTGTTTCAGGAGGCAGACAGCATTGTCAGAGACCTCTCAACCCAGGCTTTGCCCTCTTGCGGACCCTTCCATCAGGCAGAAGATACAGAAATCTGAAGACCCGAACAACTTCTTCCCCACAACTACGAGACGCCTTAACGACTCTCCCTTGGACTGATCTGTTCCCTGTAAGAATACTATTCACGACACCCTATGCTGCTCTTGCTCATGTATTTGCTTTGTTTGGCCCTTGTTTGCACTGTAACCAATCACTTTTAGTCGATGTACATTATCGATTATTCTTTTTATCAACTGTGTATGTTCCCTTGGCCGCAGAAAAATACTTTTCACTGCACTTCGGCATATGTGACAAGTCAATCAATGAAACCATTTTGTCTTCCCTGCTAGGTTCCCCTTCTAATCAACTCTGGCCAGTTCCTCCACCCAGCGAGCCTAAAGTATGTAGTAGGAAAGTTCCTTGAGTCCATTATCAAGGATTTCAAATCACAGAATTTGGAAAGAGTGGTATAATCAGACAAAGTCAGCACAGATTTACAAAATCATGCTTGACAAATATACTAGAATTCTTTAAAGATGTAATTGGTAGAATAGACCAGGGCGAACCAGTGGATATGGTTTATTTAGACTTTCAGAAGGCTTTCGACAAGGTCACACACAGCAGATTATTATGTAAAGTTAAAGCGCATGGGATTGCAGGTAGTTTCTCGAGATAGATAGAAAGCTGGTTAGCAGACTGGAAGCAAAATGTTAGAATAAATGGGACTTTTTCTGATTGGCAGGGAGTGACTAGTGGCAGGATCTGCCCTGGGACCCCAACTGTTCACATTATATATTAATAACTTGGACGACGGAACAAAACATATTGGGCGTCATTCTCCGCCGGCGGGAGTCTCCGTTTTGCCGGCGCCCGGGGGTTTCCCGACGGCGTGAGGCTGCACCACAATGGGAAACCCCATTGACCGGCCGGTGTAACGGAGCATCCCGCCGGCGGGTCGGGGCAGAAATGTGGCGGGGCGGGATGGAGAATTTCGCTCCTGATCTCCAAATTTGCAGATGATAAAAGTTGGATGGGAGGGTGAGCTGTGAGGAGGGTGTAGAGATACTTCAGTGAGATTTGCACAGGCTGAGTGAGTGGGCACATGCACAGCAGATGCAGTACAATGTGGACAAATGTGAGGATATCCACTTCGGCAGCTAAAATAGGAAGGTAGATTGTTATTTGAATGGGTGTAATTTGGGAGAAGTGGATACTCAATGGGAGCTTGGTGTCCTTGTGCATCAGTTGCTGAAAGGAAGCGGGCAGATGCAGCAGGCAGTAAAGAAGCCAGATGGCATGCTGGCAATCATAGCGAGAGGATTTGAGTATTGGAATAGGGATGTTTTACAACATTTGTGCAGGGCATTGGTGAGGCCACACCTTAAGTATTGTGTGCAGGTTTGGTGCCCTTATCTGAGGAAGGATGTTCTTGCTGTGGAGGGAGTGCAGCGAAGGTTCGCCAGGCTGATTCCTGGGATAGTGGAATTGTCATGTGAGGAGAGACTGAGGGTGCATTTTACGGCCACATTGCGCTTGTGCATGAGCGTGACTTGGCCATTGGATCGCGGGTGGGGCCAAAATCGGGAACCGCACTAGGCGCTGATCGTGTTGCGATCTAACTCACCCAGTCCTGTTGGGAAAATCAGAATCCTGACGTGGCGCGGTGTGAAACCAATAATCACAACTGAAAGCCAATCTCCATGCAATTAACAGGAACGACCAGCTACCTAAAAGCCTTCTGTGATATTACCACCTCCCACAAGGAGGCAAGTGGTCACACTAGTGCCAGTTAGTACATCTTTTTAAAAATGTGAAGCTGGCAGAATGGCTGCTGTGGGGATCCGAGGATGTGAGGAGCCATCTTTGCTCCTGGACAATGAGCCCGGGGACACTGTCATGGTTGCTGCCCCAGTGCATGGGGGGAATGGTAGGGAACCCCATGGTAAGCGGCCTCGGTTGGGAGGGAGGAGGTTTTGGGCCGCAATCGGTGGTTTGGGGGGCGGAGGGGGTTGCCGCGGTCGCCCCTGGTGTGGGTGGGTGGTGGGTGCCTAAGAGTTTGCAGGTCCGCCATGCTACCCCCAGTTCATGTGCACCAGTAACAGGAGCAACCTCAGCCCCTGCCTGTATGTCTCCATCTCGTGATGCTGTAAACGTGATTTGCAATTGGATGGAAGATGGCATCTAAAGCCAAAATCAATCATTGCATCCGGTACCATTCCCCAGTGCCCTCCCCATCCCCGGTAGCGAAATCAAGGTTTGCACCGCCGCCGGCAGGTCTATGCAAAACCATCATTTTCGTGGGTTTAAATACGCTTAGCGGGTTGGACACAATATCCTTCACCCTTCCACAATGCTCTAATTGTTTTAATTTATTGTCACAAGTAACCTTACATTAACACTGCAATGAAGTTACTGTGAAAAGCCCCTCGTCGCCACATTCCGGCACCTATTCGGGTACATGGAGGGAGAATTCAGAATGTCCAATTCACCTAACAGCACGTCTTTCGGGACTTGTGGGATGATCCGGGAGGAAACCCACGCAGACACGGGGAGAACGTGCAGATTCCGCACGTACAGTGACCCAAGCCAGGATATGAACCTGGGACCCTGGCGCTGTGAAGCAACATTGCTAACCACTGTTCTGCCGTACCGTGCTCTACCTCACTTCACTAATATGCCCAAGCGAGGTGGTAGTCTCTGGGATGGTGGAGGGTGTGGGAGACAGATGTGACGGAAAGTCAGTGTCATCCTCCGGCCTGAGCTCCGGGCTGTCCCAGAGTCTCGGACGGAGATCTGGTGTTCGGGCTGCCCTCTCTGTCAGTGCTCAGCCTTCTGGGGGCCACTGGCTCTGGCACTGACTGAAGGTGGGGGACTCCGGTTGGACTCGCCCCATCTCCGGCAAGTCCTGTAAGACACAAGACGACTTGTATGATTAGACAACGGGCCGGGGGGTGTGGGGGGAGGGGCGGGGTTGAGGGGGGGTGCCCTCTGATCAGGCATGGTGAGCGGTTGCAGGTCTGGTGGTCCCCCTTTGGTCTTCTCCCGCTCCCGGCGGTTGTGTGCTGCCTTCTCCTGGGGTGGAGGAGGGGAAACACAAAGAACAAAACTGTTAGACGGTCCAACGCATGCAGCCAGGGCACCCAGCCACGGTGGCTAGCATGGGTGCTGGCATGTGGGGCACGCCGTCGCCTGGGGGGAAGGGCCAAGTTACGGGTGTGTGGGGGTGAGCGGGGGTTAGTGCCAGGGGCACGGAGCAGCCGACTCACGCTGCCCACCCTGAGGAGGTCATGATGTTTCTTTCGGCATTGCATGCCAGTCCGAGCGATGTTGCCCATGGCGCTGACCACCCCTGCCACCTGTGCCCAGACACGGTGAACGGCAGCACCTGGCGGCCTTCATCCTGGACCGGGGTACAGGGTCATCCTTCTCTCCTCCATTGCGTCCATGAGGGTTTCCAGCTCAGCATCCCTGAACCGTGGCACTGCTCTCCTTCCAGCCATCTTGTTGACTGGGACGGTGTGTGGGGGAAGGACCGTTTAAATGCGGCTGCGGCGTGTGAGCCTCATGTGCGCTAATCACAAACCTGGCAAATCCGGCACCATTTTCCATGGAATTCCACGTGGTGAAGGTACTAGTCCATTCAAAGTAGCTGAATCGGTGCAGCTGCTGCGCCATTTTTTCTGTCGTAAAACGCCACGGTTCCCACGCCGGCATCGGCACTTAGCCTCAAAATCGGAGAATCCAGCCCAATGTCTCAGAACCGGAGAATCCCGCCCGAGATGTAAACGCACAGCAATAATTTTGCGACTGTGTCAAATCGAAGTGCAAATTTACCACTAGTGATTTTGGAAAGTGGGCTTGACAGTGGATCTATGCCTGTAAGTGGTGAAAACTGAAAATCAAAAGAAACACAAAATCTCGCCATAGCTTGATGAGAAACCACCAATCAGCATTTAAGGCCAATCTCCGTACAGTTAACGGGAGCGACCCCCTTTCTAATTGCCTCCAGCGATCTAACCGCCTCCCAGCAGTGGTCACGCATGCACCGAGTAATACATTGGGATGCTTGGCAATAAGCCCGATGTGTTAGATGGCATGCCTACCTGCTGGAATCCATGGGATTCACCTTTTCAAAAACATGAAGCTGGTAAAAGGGCTGCCATGGTGATCCAAGGAGGTGAGTAACCATCTTTGCTTCTGGACAATAAGCCCAGGGGCACTGGGGTTGCTGTGTTGGTACTTGGAGGGGGTGGGAGAGCCCTTGGGACCAATCTCGGTCAGGGAGGCCCGCCATCGGTGGGGGAGTGGTTTCTCATTAAGCTATGGTGAGATTCTGATTTTGCCAACTAGATAGCTGTGAAAATTGTGGAGGCATTGGTGGTGATCTTTTAGGAATCACTGGAGGCAGGAAGGGTCCCAGAGGACTGGAAAGTGGCTAATGTAACACCACTGCTTAAAAAGGGAGGGAGGCAGAAGATGGGAAATTGTAGGCTGGTTCGCCTGACTTTGGTCACTGGTAAGATTTTAGAGTCTGTTATTAAAGATGAGATCGTAAAGTACTTGGAATTGCATGATAAAATAGGACTGATTCAGCATGGCTTTGTCAAATCTGTTAGATTTTTCTTTGAGGAGGTAAAAGGAAGTTAGACACAGGAGAACCAGTGGACGTGATTTATTTTTATTTCCAGAAGGGCCTTTGACAAGGTGTCGCATAGGAGACTGTTAAATAAGTTAAGAGCCCATGGTGTTAAGGGGAAGATCTTGGCAGGGATAGGGGATTGACTGACTGGCAGAAGACAGAGAGTAGGGGTAAAGTGGTCTTTTTCAGGATGGTAGCCATTGACTAGTGATGTGCCTCAGGGGTCTGTGCTGGGACCACAACGTTTTACAATACACATCAATGATCTGGAAGAAGGAACTAAAGGCACTGTTGCTAAGTTTGCAGATGATACAAAGATCTGTAGAGGGACAGGTAGTATTGAGGAAGCAGGAGGACTGCAGAAGAATTTGAAAAAGCGAGGAGAGTGCGCAATAAAGTGGCAAATGAAATACAACGTGGAAAAGTTTGACGTTATGCACTTTGGAAGGAGGAATTTAGGCACAGACTATTTTCTGAATTGGAAATGCTTCGGAAATCAGAGTACAAAGTGAATTGGGAGTCCTTGTTCACAATTCTCTTAAGGTTAACGTGCAGGTTCAGTCGGCAGCTAAGAAAGCAAGTGCAATGTTAGCATTCATGACAAGAGGGTGAGAATACAAGACCAGGTATGTACTTCTGAGGCTGTATAAGGCTCTGGTCGGACCCCATTTGGAGTATTGTGAGCAGTTTTGGGCTCCGTATCTTAGGAAGGATGTACTGGCCTTGGAAAGGGTCCAGAGGAGATTCACAAGAATGATCCCTGGAATGAAGAACTTGTCATACGAGGAATGGTTGAGGACTCTGGGTCTGTACTCGTTGGAGCTTAGAAGGATGAGACGGGATCTTATTGAAACTTACAGGAGGCTTGGATAGAGTGGACGTGGAGAGGATGTTTCCACTTGTAGGAAAAACAAGAATCAGAGGACACCACCTGAGACTAAAGGGCCGATTCTTCGAAACAGATGAGGAGGAATTTCTTCAGCCAGACGGTGGTGAACCTGTGGAACTCTTTGCTGCAAAGGCTGTGGAGGCCAAATCACTGAGTGTCTTTAAGGCAAAGATAGATAGGTTCTTGATTAATAAGGGGATCTGGGGTTATGGGGAGAAGGCAGGAGAATGGGGATGAGAAAATATCAGCCATGATTGAATGGCGGAGCAGACCTGATGGGCCGAGTGGCTTAATTCTGCTCCTATGTCTTATGGTCTTATGAAGATGTCTGCGAATATGGTCTTAACTGGTGCCTAATTTTATGGCTTTATGGGCCCTAATGGTATGCCTAGCTGGATCCCCAGATGGTACGTCAGGAGTGGAGGCGGCCTGGGACATCCGGTGACGGCCATGGAGTGAAAGGTTGCACATTTGGCAGCTCCGGCTCATGGTGGTCTTTCTGTGGCTTTTACGCCGGATTGTTGCAGGAATTTTATAAAGTAAAGGTGTAGAAGCAGGAACAGAAACGGGGAACCCCAGTTATGGAGCTGCGGCCCAGAAAAAAAATCAGAAATGCAGCAATCAGAAGTTGGTGGCGAGTGAAGACCAGATATCGAGTGTGGAAAAGGCAGATGCACAAGGTCCGGCCCATCAGTTCAGTGGGCGACGGACCAGTTGGTGAGCTTCCTAAATGAGAAGTTCACTCAACAATGCAAGGAGTGTGCGGAAGACCTGGCCCAGGCGGTGGACCCAATCAGGGCGGTGGTTGACTGTGTGGAGGCGAGACTGATGACCTAGGCACAGGCGATTCAGAGGCTGGAGGAACTGGCGGGGGAGCATGAGGAGCAGTCCACCTCGATGGCAGCAGAGATAGGAATGCTGCAAGACCAGCAGAAGCGACTGCTGGAGAAAGTGGAGGACCTGGGGAACCGTTCTCGGAGGCAGAATATTCGGATCATGAGTCATAGAATAATAAAATCATAGCATTTACAGTGCAGAAGGAGGCCATTCGGCCCATCAAGTCTGCACCGGCTCTTGAAAAGAGCACCCTACCTAAGCACACACCCCCACCTTATCCCCATAACCCAGTAACCCCACCCAACACTAAGGGCAATTTTGGACACTAAGCGCAATTTAGCATGGCCAATCCACCTAACCTGCACATCTTTGGACTGTGGGAGGAAACCGGAGCACCCGGAGGAAACCCATGCAGACATGGGGAGAATGTGCAGACACCGCACAGGCAGTAACCCAAGCCGGGAATCGAACCTGGAGCTGTGAAGCAATTGTGCTAACTACTATGCTAACGTACTGCTGGAGGGAAAACAAGGATCAGATGCTAGTGCGTGTGTGGAGAAGATGTTGGAGAAGCTGCTGCGAGAAGGTGCGTTCGACAAGCCGCTGGAGGTGGACCAGGCCCTTGTGCGTAAGCCCCAGGGAATGAGCCCCCAAGGGCGATGATGGTACGATTGCATCGGTTCCTGGACAAGGAACGCATTATGAGGTGGGCCAGGCTGATGAGGCGATGTACGTGGGAAGATGCTGAGATCCGGGTGTACCAGGACCTGGGAGCAGAACTCGCAAAGAGAAGGGCGAATTTTAACAAGGTCTTGTCGGCCCTGTATGACAAGGGAATAAAGTTTGGACTGCTGTCCCCAGCCCGCCTGTGGGTGACCTATGAGGGTCGGGAACTGTACTTTGGCTCAGTGGAGGATGCTATGGACTTTATGAAAGATAATGGCCGGGATTCTCCGAAAATGGGGCTATGTCCTCACGCCCGACGGAAAACGTGGCGTTTTCAAAAAGTCTTTTCAAAAAGACTTCAAAAAGTCCAGAATGATTCTCCGATTTCAAGAGGGATAGCAGGGCCCTGGCGTGCGCCCTGCAGCTCCTCCTGCCGGTACAGGGCCCTGCACCTCTGGCCGCGGGTCCATACACGCGTGCGGTGGCCGGCCATGGGTCCGCGCATGCATGCAGCGGCTGGCCGCGGGTCCGTGCATGTGTGCGATGGCCGTTTTCGCACCGCCCCCCGTGCAAGATTGCGGAGTCACACAGTGGGCTGGCGCGAAAGAAGATAGGCAACCCCCCCCGGATTGCATGCGCCCCCGATCGGTAGCCCCCGATCGCGGTCCTGGCCGTCGCAGAGTCCCCCCTGGAGTCGGCCCCCCCGTCAGGACGACCAGTGCGGTCGCGAGACTGAGCTCCCGCCGTGAGGAACCAGGTTGGAACCACGGTGTTGGAACTCGGCGGGAACTCGGCGGGTCGACCGCGGAGAATCGCCGCGGGAGCCTCTTTCAACGGCCCCCGAGCGGCGCCACGTCGACCGCGCGCCTGGCGGCGATTCTCCGGTCCGCGGAAAATTGAGTCCTGGCGTCGGAGCCAATCACGAGTCTGGGACCCCATTCTCTGCCCCTGCGCCAAGTGCGATTTCGACACGGAGGCTCGGAGAATCCCGGCCAATAAACTGATGAGAAAAGAAAATCCTTGAACCTTGACTGTGGGGAACTGAGCCATGTTTTGTAAAACCTTTAACTTTTGACTTGTGATGTTGGGACTGACTTTGGAGTTTCTGGATATATTTTTTCCATTTTTCTTTTGGTTCTGTTTGGGATTAGGTTAACAGATAGTACTTTGTTAAGGGAGGAGGGGTGGGCATTTGTGCTCGGACCGTGGGAGGGGGTGCTTGTTTGATTTTGCTTCCTGCCATTGTTTTGATTGTTTGCATTAAGAGCGGGGGAGGGGAATCAGTGGGGGTTAAGATGCTGGGCGCCAGGGGCGGGGGCTGTCAAGCTAGCTGGGAGGACTAGTTCATGGAAGCAGAGTGGGGGGGGGGTGAGCTGAAGCACAATGTGGGGGGGGTGATGGGAAGGGGAGGGGGCGTTGGGGGAGGTTGGGGGGGTTAGACTGCTGACAGGGAGGGGACTTTTAAGTTGGTGGAGGAGGAGAGTTGATGGCGGTAGCTGCCTGGGGGCGGGCCAGGTGAGATGCAGGACATGGGCCAAGGACTGGCCTAGGGGAGGTAATGGCTGATCGGCAGGGGAGGGGGGTGGGGTGCACCCCCGAATAGGCTGGTCACGTGGAAAGTTCACGGGCTAAATGCGCTGGTCAAAAGGTCCTGTGTGTTCGCACACTTGAGGCAACTGAAGGCGGACATGGCCATGTTGCAGGAGACACACTTGAAGGTGGGGGATCAGGTTAGGTTGAAGAAAGGATGGGTCGGGCAGGTGTTCCATTCGGGATTGGACTTTAAAATGAGGGGGCTGACAATCCTGGTCAATAAAAGGGTGGCACTCGAGGTGGGGAAGATAGAGGCGGCCCCGGGGTGTAGATTCATCATGGTTAATGGGAAGCTGGAGGGAATGGTGAATTGGTGAATATATATGCCCCAAACTGGGATGATGTTGAGTTCATTAGGAGGGTGCTAGGGAAGATCCCGGACCTGGATTCACATCGACTGATTATGGGGGAGACTTTAACATGATCCTGGATCCGAGACTGGACTGGTCAAGTCCCTGGTCCGGAAAGGTGTCAGCTATGGCAAAAGAGCTATGGGGGTTTATGGAACGAATGGGAGGGGTGGACCCGTGGAGATTTGGGAGGCCAAGGAATAAGGAGTTTTCATTCTACTCCCATGTGCATAAGGTGTACTCCCGGATAGATTTCTTTGTGCTGGACAAAATGCTGCTGGTTGAGGTGGTGGATACAGAATATTCAGCAATTGTGGTGCCAGACCATGGCCCACACAGGGTAGACCTGCAAGTGAGCAAAGGAAAGGCCCAGCAGCTGCAATGGAGGTTAGATGTAGGGCTGCTAGCGGAGGACGAGATGTGTGAGCGGACGAGGGAAGCCATTCGGGGATACTTATCATAGAATTTACAGTGCAGAAGGAGGCCATTCGGCCCATCGAGTCTGCACCGGCTCTTGGAAAGAGCACCTACCCAAGGTCAACACCTCCACCCTATCCCCATAACCCAGTAACCCACCCACTTAAGGATCAATGATACGGGTGAGATCTCGGCAGGGGTGGTGTGGGAGGTACTGAAGGTGGTTATCAAGGGGGAACTCATTTCGATTCAGGGCCATAAGGAGAAGGCTGAACGGGCGGAGTTGGACAGGCTGGTAGGCAAACGTACGGGTGGACAGGAGGTATGTGAAGTCTCCGGATGAGGGGCTTCTTGAAGGAGCGTCAGAGACTGTAAATGGAATTTGGGCTGCTGTCCACGGATAAGGCGCAGGGGAAGCTGAGGAAGGTGAAAGGGTGGTGTATGAATATGGGGAAAAAGCCAACAGGATGTTGGCGCATCAGCTGAGGAAGCAGGAGGCGGCGAGAGAAATTGGGAAAGTAAAGGATACAGGGGGAAGGTGGTTTTGGATCCGGCGGGGGTGAATGATGTGTTTCGGGAATTTTATTGTAGACGATACATTTCAGAACCCCCAGCCGGGTGTCATGATATTCAGGTAAACATCATAGCACATACATACTGATGGACAGATCAACGGACCAATCAACACACACAACACGACAGCCAATCACAGGCAAGAGCATACACAGTACAAAACAGGGAACACGACACTTCCTGGGCACTCGAGCAGGAGACGGCTCAGGGCACAGAGCTCATTGCAGGCCACTCAGACATCCACCATGTGCTGAGTGCCACCACAAGATAGAATTAGGAATAGGTCCACAGAATCAAGGGTCATGATCGAACCTCAGTAAACAGTTTACCAGTGTAAATAGATGTTTGAAACAAAACTGCGTTGTACCATTCACAACTGTGTTGGTTCATCTGTGTGGCAGAGCACCCAACACTTCATCGGGGAGGAGGGTATGATGCGATTCTTGGGGGAGCTGGAGTTCCCAAGGATAGATGAGGAGTTGGTGGAAGGCTTGGGAGGCCTAATCGGGCTTGGGGAGATTATAGACGGATTGGGGGCGATGCAATTGGGTAAGGCT
The DNA here is from genome assembly GCF_047496885.1 of Scyliorhinus torazame. Lineage (NCBI taxonomy): Eukaryota > Metazoa > Chordata > Chondrichthyes > Carcharhiniformes > Scyliorhinidae > Scyliorhinus > Scyliorhinus torazame. The sequence goes on along the minus strand of NC_092710.1, from coordinate 347,274,819 downwards.
CCAGGACCTGATGGATACCCGGTCGAGTTCTACAAAAAGCTTGCCGGGCTGCTGGGGCCGCTCCTGGTAAAGGCTTTCAATGAGTCCAAGGAGCTGGGAGTGCTCCCCCCACCGTATTGCAGGCATTGATTTCCCTTATTCTGAAGCGGGATAAGGATCCAGAGATCTGTGAATCGTATAGGCCGATCTCCCTTTTAAATGTGGATGCAAAATTGTTGGCAAAGATCTAGGCCTGTGCATAGAGGACTGTGTCCTGGAGGTGATAGGGGAGGACCAGACGGGGTTTGTGAAGGGACGTCACCTGTCGTCCAACATTAGACGGCTCTTAAATGTGATAATGATGCCAGCGGAAGGGCGCGAGGTTGAGGTGGTGGTAGCCATGGATGCAGAAAAGGCCTTTGATCGGGTCAAGTGGAAGTACCTGTGGGATAACCTGGGAAGGTTTGGGTTCGGGCAGGGATTCGTTGACTAGGCCCGGCTGTTATATCAGGCGAATGTAAGGACCAACCGGGTCCGGTCAGAATATTTTAGTTTGTGTAGGGGGGCAAGACAGGGGTGTCCATTCTCCCCATTACTGTTTGCCTTGGCCGTAGAGCCCTTGGCAATGGCGCTTCGGTCATCGAACATCTGGCGGAGGATAGTGAGGGGGGGGTGGAGGGGGGTTTCACTCTATGCGAACGACTTGCTCCTTTGCATAACAGACCTGTGGGGGGGATGGCTGGGATTATGGAGATATTGGAGGAATTTGGTCGGTTCTCGGGCTACAAATTAAACATAGGTAACAGTGAGGTGTTTGCGATCCACACACGGGGGCAAGAGAGACTGAGGGAGTTACCATTTAATGTGGTGGGAAGAAGCTTTCGGCACTTGGAGATTCAGGTGGTAAGGGACTGGCGTCATAAGTTAAATTTGGGCAGGACGGTTGAACAAATGAAAGGGGACTTCTGCAGGTGGGACATGCTCCCGCTGTCACTGGCGGGGAGGGTACAGACTGTGAAGATGACAGTCCTCCTGAGATTGCTATTTGTGTTTCAATGTCTTCCAATTTTTATCCCAAAGGCATATTTCAGGAAGATGAACGCGGTGATCTCGGGTTGCATTTGGGCTGGTAAGGCCCCGAGGGTGAGGAAGGTCCTTTTGGAACGGGGGCGCGGGATGGGGGGGCTTGGCCCTTTCGAATTTTATTAATTATTACTGGGCAATGAATATATCGATGGTTAGGAAGTGGGTAGTGGGGGAGGGATCAGTGTGGGAGCGAGTGGAGGCGGCATCCTGTAAGGGTACGAGTTTGGAGGCTTTGTTAACGGCACCTCTGCCGTTCTCGCCGGCTCGATACTTCACAAGCCCAGTGGTAGTGGCAGCCCTGAGGGTGCGGGGGCAATGGAGGCAGCACATGAAACTGGTCACCGATCTGTGACAACCACCGATTTGTCCCGGGACAGCTGGACGGGGGCTTTAGGAGGTGGCAGCAGGCAGGGATTGAGAGATTTGGTGACCTCTTCATTGAAGAGGGTTTTCTGAGCCTGGAGAAATGAGAGGAGGAGTTTGAGTTGCCGGGTGGGAACGGATTTCGGTACTTACAGGTACGGGACTTTGTCTGGAGGCAAGTTCCAAGTTTCCCTCGCCTCCCTCTAAGGGGACTGCAGGATAAGGTGATGTCTAAAAGAGGGGTTGGGGAGGGGAGGGTCTTGGAAATACATAAGGAATTGATGGAGTGGGAAGGGGTCCCAGTTGGGAAGGTGAAGAGAAAGTGGGAGGAAAAGTTGGGAGGGGAGTTGGAAGTCGGACTATGGGAAACGGCCTTGAGGAGAGTCAATTCATCCTCGTCGGGTACCAGGCTTAGCCTGATCCAGTTCAAGGTGGTCAACAGGGCTCATATGACTATGGCCCAGATGAATAGATTTTTTGAGGAGGTGGAGGACAGGTATGGGCAGTGTGGGGGAAGCCCGACGAATCACGGACACATGTTTTGGGCGAGTCTGAAGCTGAGGGGATTCTGGCAGGGATTTGCGGACGTCATGTCAGGTCCTGAAAGGGAGGGTGACGCCGAGTCCAGAGATGGCAATATTTGGAGGGTCGGAGGATCCAGGTGCCCAGGAGGGGAGAGGCCGACGTTTTGGCCTTCCTGGTGGCCCGGAGACAGATTTTGCTGGGATGGAGGGACTCGGAGCCGCCAAAGTCAGGGGTGTGGGTCAGTGACATGGCAGGGTTTCTCAGGCTGGAGAAGATTAAGTTCGCCTTAAGAGGTTCAATTCAGGGGTTCGCTCGGAGGTGGCAGCAGTTCATCGACTTCTTTAAGGAAAACTGACAGTCAGCAGAGGTGGCGGGGGGGGGGGGGGGGGGGTGGGGGGAATGGGAGGCATGGCATTTTAGAATAAGGATAGGGAATCTAATATATGGGCAGTCAAGAGGTAGGGCGGGGGGAAAGTTGGGTATGTTATTGTGGTATTGTTGCGTGTGTCGGACCGCTCTATTGTTTAGAATGTTTAATTGTTAAAATTATAAAAGCTTCAATAAAATGTTTTCGAAAAAAAAGGAGTGGCCTGCTGTGATTCCCGCCCTACGACCTGGGTCCCCTGTGGCGGCCGTCTTCTGTGGCGACCGGACCTGGATGGGCCCGGCTGCTGCTTGGGTCTTCCAGGTGGCATGTCCATGTGATGCACCAGGGACCGGGGGGCGGGGAGAGAGGGAGAGTCTGAGATGCTGCAGTGTTCCAGCACCTCCCCTGCGGGAGTCACCGGCATGGGCCCCATCACCTCCTCCTCCCTCGTGATGCCCGGTTGTCCGCTGGCTACTCCATGGGATGGAAGTGCGAGCAGAGCTAACTCCTGAGGCCATCTGGTGCTGCCAGTCTTGGAGGCCCGCTGCCGTCTCGGTCAGGGTCTGCATGCTCGTGACCATGGAGCACAGGGAATGGACTATCTCTGTCTTGTCTGTGCTACATCAGCCAGTGACTGCGCCATCTCCCACTGGGATTGGGACACCTCCCTCTGTGTCTGTGACACGTCGGCCAGCGCCTGGGCAATGCCGCTGATGCTCTCAGCCATGGCCTGCTGTGACCGGGCCAAGCTAAGGAGTGCCACTGCAATGTCCTGGTGACCCTGGCACCTGTTTGCCTGGGAGAGGGCAGCCCTGTCCTGGGTCTTGGCCACCACCTGTACAGACCGCCCCAGGCCTTGGGCATGCTGATCCATGGCCGAAACCCTTGCCCCAAGACCTTCAGCACAGACGCTGCCAGTGCAGTGATTGCCCGGGTGGCAGTCATGGTCAGTATCCTTTTCAAATTGGCAGGCACTAACCAGTGGAGTACCGCAGGGATCGGTGCTGGGACCCCAGCTATTCACAATATATATTAATGATTTGGATGAGGGAACAAAATGTAACATCTCAAAGTTTGCAGATGGTACCAAATTAGGTCTGAGGGTGAATTGTGACGAGGATGCATGGATCCTACAGCAAGATCTGGACAGGTTGGGTGAGTGGGCAAACCAATGGCAGATACAGTATAATTTGGGTAAGTGTGAGGTTATTCATTTTGGAAGCAAAAAGAGGAAGGCAGATTACTACCCGAATGGTTGTAAATTGGGAGAGGGAAGGGTGCAGCGGGGCCCTGGGTGTCCTTGTGCACCATTCGCAGAAGGTAAGCATGCAGGTGCAGCAGGTGCTAAAGAAGGCTAATGGTATGTTGGCCTTCATTGCAAGAGGTTTCGAGTATAGAAGCAGGGATCTGTTGCTGCAATTGTACAGGGCCTTGGTGAGGCCACACTTGGAGTATTGTGTGCAGTTTTGGTCTCCTTCTCTGAGGAAGGATGTTCTTGCTCTAGAGGGAGTGCAGCGAAGGTTTACCAGACTGATTCCAGAAATGGCAGGACTGTCATATGAGGAGAGATTGACTAGGTTGGGATTGTTCTCGCTGGAGTTCAGATGAATGAGGGGGGATCTCATAGAAACTTATAAAATTCTAACAGGACTAGAGAAGGTAGATGCAGGGAAGATGTTACCAATGATGGGTGTGTCCAGAACCAGGGGCCACAGTCTGAGGATTCAGGGTAAACCATTTTGGACAGAGATAAGGAGACATTTCTTCACACAAAGAGTGGTGAGCCTGTGGAATTCATTACCACAGGAAGTAGTTGATGTTAAAACTTTGAATATATTCAAGAGGCGGCTGGATATAGCCACTAGGGGAGAATGGGATCAACGGCTATGGGGAGAAAGCAGGATTAGGCTATTAAGTTGGGTGGTTAGCCATGATCGTGATGAATGACAGAGCAGGCTCGAAGGGCCAAAAGACCTCCTCCTGCTCCTATCTTCTATGTATGTATCTATGTATGCATCACCTCCTGCGCCTGGATGGGGTTGATTTCCTCCAACTGCACCTGCAGCTGCTGGATGCTCGCCGACAACCCCTGACATAGTCTCTGGCTCTGCAACTGCATCTCCACAATCGATGGGACCGCCCGTTCCAGAGGCCTGAAGCCCAACTGCGTGGTTAGTCCCTGGTGTCAGTTCCTCCTCCAATTGTCCGTCCCCTCGGGCTTCCTAACTCCACCTGCTGTACCGGGGCATGTGTGTGTGGTGCGCACCAGATAGTGCCCCAGGAGCCTCTTCACTAACATGTCTAACTGTGCTGAGTAATTTTGGGATGGTGGAGGGTGTTTGAGACAGCTGTGATGGAAAGTCAGTGTCATCATTGGACTCGAGCTCAGGGGTATCCTGGGGTTCAGGTTGGTGGCTTCCGTCCGTGTTGGTATTGACCTAGTCGCTGGTTGGCACCTGAGGTTCTGGCTGTGGCTGTGGCTAGGGTCGCGGGCTGGGACACCAGAATGGCCCGCCCCATTTCCAGCAGCTCTGCAAGATGCATGATTTGACCACAAGCTGGGGGGGGGGGGGGGGGGGCACGGCGGGGGGGAGAGTGGGGGGGTTGTATTGGGAAGGGGGCAGGGGTGTGTGCTTGAGAGTGGGGTATGAAGGGGGGTGTCCTGAGATGAGACTCCTTAAAATCAGATAGCTAGGATAACATCAGAATAGTTATACATAAGTTAGTTTATTGAGGATTGCGACTAATCATAGAAAGTGTACCCAGTAATCATTATTAAACATGTATTCTTAGAACATAGAAGTAACAAACGTGGGAATCTTTCAAGCGACAATTGATTAGGATTCAGGAAAGTCACATTCCTGACTGAATGAAGGATAAGTATGGGAAGTACTGGGAGCCTTGGACAACGAGGGATATTGTGAACCTCGTCAAAAAGAAAAAGGAGACTTTTGTACGATCTAGAAGGGTAGGGACAGTCAAATCCCTTGAGCAGTATAAAGAAAGTAGGAAGGTACTGAAGCAGGAAATGAGGAGGGCTAGGAGGGGTCATGAAAAGTCCTTGGCAAGTAGGATTAAGGTGAATCCCAAAGCTTTTCATTCATATGTAAAAAACAAGAGGGTGGCCAGGGAAAGGATTGGACCATTTAAGGGCAGTGGGGGGAATCTATGTGCTAAGCCAATGAAATGGGTGAGGTACTAAATGAATACATTGCATCAGTGCTCACTAAAGAAAAGGACTTTGTGGAAGTTGATTCTTGGGTAGGGTGTGTGGACAATCTGGATCATGTTAACATGGAAAAGGAGGAGGTACTGGGTCTTTTAAAAGATATTAAGGTAGATAGGTCTCCTGGGCCAGATGCGATTTATCCCAGAATATTGAGGGAAGCAAGAGAGGAAATTGTTGGGGCCTTGATTGACATCTTTGTATCCTCATTGGCTACCGGTGAGATCCCAGAGGACTGGAGAGTAACTGATGTGGTATCGCTGTTTAAGAAAGGTAGCAGGGATAATCCAGGAAACTATAGGCCAGTGAGCCGGTAAATTATTGGAGCGAATTCTCAGGGGCAGGATTTTAACCCATTTAGAAACAAGATGGATACGAACTGGCTCGGTCATAGAAGCCAAAGGGTAACAGTAGAACGTTGTTTTTCTGAATGGAAGTTGATGACTAGTGGTGTTCTACAAGGATCTGTGCTTGGGCCTCTGTTGTTTGTGGTGTTACATAAACCATTTGGAGGAAAATGTAGCAGGTCTGATTTGTAAGTTTCGCGGATGACACCAAGGTGGAGTTGCAGATAGTGTTGAGGATTGTCAGAAGATACAGTAGGACATAGTTAGGCTGGAGACTTGGGCAGAAAAATGGCAAATGGAGCTTAATCCGGACAATGTATTTTAGTGGGTCTAACATAGAGGAGAAATGTACCGTAAATGGTAAAACTCTTCAGAATATAGAAAGTCAGAGAGATCTGGGCGTGTAGGTCCACAGATCTTTGAAGGTAAATAAATAAATAACCTTTATTGTCACAAGTAGGCTTACATTAACCCTGCAATGACATTACTGTGAAAAGCCCCTAGTCGCCACATGCCGGCGCCTGTTCGGGTACACAGAGGGAGAATTCAGAATTCTCAGCTGGTACAGGAATTGAACCCGTGCTGCTGGCCTTGTTCTGCATCACAAACCAGCTGTCCAGCCCACTGAGCTAAATCTGCTCTAAAACATTTCTGATTAAGTTGTGACTGCGATGGCCGGGAATTGAACCCGGGTCAACTGCTTGGAAGGCAGCTATGCTCACCACTGTACTACCATCGCTCACTATGGTGGCAACACAAGTAGAAAAGAAAGTCAAGAAAACTTATGGAATGCTTTCCTTCATTGGACGCGGCATCGAGTGTAAAAACTGGTAAGTCATGCTACAGTTGTATAGCACCTTGGTAAGGCCGCACTTGGAATATTGCGCACAATTCTGGTCGCCACACTACCAGAAGGATGTGGAGGCTTTGGAGAAGGTGCAGAGGAGGTTTACCAGGATGTTGCCTGGTCTGGAGGGCGTTAGCTATGTGGAGAGGCTGAATAGACTTGGACTGTTTTCATTAGAAAGACGGAGGTTGAGAGGTGATCTGATAGAGGTGTACAAGATTATGAGGGGCATGAATAGAGTGGATCAGCAGGCACTCTTTCCCAAGGTGGAGGGGTCAGTCACCAGGGGGCATAGATTTAAGGTCCGTGGTGCAAAGTTTAGAGGAGATGTGCGAGGCAGGTTTTTTACGCAGAGGGTGGTGAGTGCCTGGAACGCGTTAACAGGGGAGGTGTAAAAGTAGATACATTAACGGCTTTCAAAAGGCATCTTGACAAACACGTGGATAGGATGGGTAGAGAGGGATACGGCAGAAGGAGGTGCTGAGGGTTTTAGCAAAGGCTGGTATCATGACTGGTACAGGCTTGGAGGACCAAAGGGCCTGTTCCTGTGCTGTATTGTTCTTTGCTCTTTGATGGCCGGTTGGTAAAAATGGACCCCAGGCAAAAGAATTTGAAAAACACTGTCCTAAATCACTGACAACAAGGTCTCTGAACAAAGGTAGTTTATTCCTCAGCTCAGCAGATATATAAAACACTTGTGTTCTGCCCACACTCCCATCACATAACCTGTTTCGTAGCCGCGTCATCATGTTCTCACATGATCACTCGGTCTACAGCTTCTATTGGCAGCCACTCCTCTTCTGATGTCTGCTCCTCAGCTTCTGTGACCATCCCTTCCTTTTCAGAAGTCCACCCCTCCCTCCACCTGATTTGAAACAAATTACAGAAGTTGCAGATGTACAATGGCTGTCATTCCAATCAAGGATTGAGAGCTTCCCTGGAAAACCGCCAGATTTTATTTACTTGTTGCCAGATGGCCATTAATCCCTGTTTGCATATGTTAAATCTTTTGATTGTATTCAGAGATATGCAAATAGAAGATAATTGGTTGGTTTCCCTCCACTAGCGTGCTATTTTGCCATCTTAATGCCTTCCAGCCACTCACATGATTCTTATTGCAGTTTCCCATCCTGGTCTTTGACACTTGATTTCCTGCATGATTTTCCCATTGTTCCCACTTTTTCATGCTATATTAAATGTGTATCATATGTGTATCATCATTTGTAGGTGGCGTGGTACTACTGGTTAGGGAGAATATCACAGCTGTACTGCGGGAGGACACCTCAGAGGGCAGCGAGGCTATATGGATAGAGATCAGGAATAAGAAGGGTGCAGTCACTATGTTGGGGGTTTACTACAGGCTGCCCAACAGCCAGCGGAAGATAGAGGAGCAGATAGGTAGACAGATTTTGGAAAGGAGCAAAAGCAACAGGATTGTTGTGATGGGAGACTTTAACTTCCCCAATATTGACTGGGACTCACTTAGTGCTTGGGGCTTGGACAGGGCAGAGTTTGTAAGGAGCATCCAGGAGGGTTTCTTAAAACAATATGTAGATAGCCCAGCTAGGGAAGGGGCTGTCCTTGTTCTCTCGGGCGTACATAAAAAGCAAGAGGGTAGCCAGGGAAAGGGTTGGCCCACTGATGGACAGGGGAGGGAATCTATGTGTGGAGCCAGAGGAAATGGGCGAGGTACTAAATGAATAATTTGCATCAGCATTCACCAAAGAGAAGGAATTGGTGGATGTTGAGTCTGGCGAAGGGTGTGTAGATAGCCTCGGTCACATTGAAATCCAAAAAGACGAGGTGTTGGGCGTCTTGAAAAATATTACGGTGGGTAAGTCCCCAGGGCCTGATGGGATCTACCCAGAATACTGAAGGAGGCAAGAGAGGAAATTGCTGAGGACTTGACAGAAATCTTTGGATCCTCACTGTCTTCAGGTGATGTCCCGGAGGACTGGAGAATAGCCAATGTTGTTCCTTTGTTTAAGAAGGGTAGCAAGGTGTAGAGGGTGCCATCTCCGCTACTCCACTACTGGGCCGATATCTGGGGTTCGAATATCTGTGTGTGTCTCTCTCCAGCTGGCACTGAAACTTCAGAGGCCAGGGGATGTCGCACTGGGACACTTCCACTGAAGAGAGCACTGATTCAAGCCTGCCGTTTATTCCTAACCGACAGCCTGAGACTTATATCACACAGATCTCCAGACCCCTACCAATACCCAGGTGATTCTCTCTCTTGCCGGTGGTGCAACAGCCACCCGGTTCCTACTCCACTAGAGTAGCTTTCCCAAGAGAGAGAATAGGACACTGCTGTTTATTCCCTAACCAGCAGTCTGTCCTGAGTGAATCGCTCAAGATGACCCTGGATTCCTGAACCCGGAATTAAGGTGAGGAGTATTTTAACAATGATTTGGTCAGAGATCGCTGGTGAAGGATTGAAGAATTTAAACGACTCCAATTAGCATCAAATCGAGATTTATTGTAAAACCCAGGTCAAAATCATCAACAGAAGAAACACAGTAAAATCTTATGCTCTAATACAACTAAGTCTATTCAAAAGGTAATATAGCGGACACAACGAAAATTCTTACAGTTACACAGGTTTTAGCAAAATCACAAGGCACAAAACAAGTTCCCTTCCCCAAAGCCTCAACCACTATTAAAATCAAGGGAGTTTCGCAAGCTGCTGCGGGTTACTTACGGTCACAGGCTGCAGAGGTCAAGTCAGGGGTGCAGAGATCGAGCCAGGAACGAAGAGACCCCTACTCGAAAACACAGCCCCTTTTATATAGTTATACCTGGCTTTGTTCTGTGATCGGCCAGCCCCTTTTGCATTGAAAAGGTAGGTTTTCAAAGTTCCCGCTGGTCCCGCCCCCTTTGAGACGGTCAGAGCTGTATGTTTCCGGGGTATTCCTTGCAGGTCCGCTTCTTCCAGCTAGGCAGACCTGCGCGATTTGAATTTGGCGCTGGCTCCGCCCCCTTCTTTCAGTGAGTTTCTGCCGGTAGCTCCTGTCAAGATTGGAGTACCTCCCCCAGGTCCGCCTCCAACTTGGTTTTTTCTGCCGGTAGCTTCTGTCAAGCTTGGAGTACCTCCCCCAGGTCCGCCTCCAACTTGGTTTTTTTCAGACCTGCGCGATTTGAATTTGGCGCTGGCTCCGCCCCCCTTCTCCCAGTGAGTTTCTGCCGGTAGCTCCTGTCAAGATTGGAGTACCTCCCCCAGGTCCGCCTCCAACTTGGCTTTTCTCTACCGCTGATTTTCTAGGGGCTTTTCCAGCGCAATATGCTGGACTCAGACAGTCTGATTTCTAGTTTTAATGAGGTTAGGCTCTTCTGTGGAGAATTTCAGTGTCTTCCAGCTGCTCCGGAGATGGCTGCTGTTCTCACCTCGCTATGTTGATGGGGTGCTAATTGGATTCTGCTCTGGTGGAGGCCAGGTCATTTACATTTGCATGGGGCTATGACCATCCCATTGTCCTGCTTGCATGCAAGCCTCCTGTGTATTCCCGTGCCCCTTTGTCTGTGTCTTGATGTTATCTTGTTTGTCTGGCTCCTTCTTCCTTGTAGCTCCTAGGGGGGTGTTTGTACATGTTTATGTATTTATGCCCTTACTCAGCTCAGCGGGCCAAGCCTGCTGGGAAAACTGGTTCTGTTCCCTTGGCTGGAAAGTCGGTTTACAGTCTCTGAGTTTCTCCAAAAAGGGCCGAATTGCCCGAAAACCTTACAGATGCCCCTTCGATACGTCCCTACCTGCTTGGACCGTATCGACACAGGTGAAGGGCAATTATTTCCTTTTGTGTGGACCGTAGGTCCCCCCCTCAGCAACATGCGAAATTACAATTCCCAAGACAGTTCCCTTAGTCTAGGCTACCCCTGGTTTCAATGAAAGGGAGAGACAAGACCATATCTAATTTAAACACACAGTAACATATACACATTTCACCGGAACCCCAAACGTAAGGGTCCCTGTACATATATCACAATCAAGTACACATTTCACCGGAACCCCAAACGTAAGGGTCCCTGTAACCCGCGAATCCATACAACTATTTCATCTGTTTATTTCACCAAGGATCCTCCTTTCTTGGCTGCACTTCGCTTCTTCCCGATGAGGGCTCTTCATTTACTCTCCATCGTCGATACCTGCAGCTGAGAGGTTTAGTCCAACTGAGGCGACAGCACAATGTACCCCCTGTACAACATTTCCTTTGTGGGACAAATACTAAACCATTCTCAGGCCCCCCCCTGGTGGTGATCGGACAGTTGTGAGGGTCGATCGGTTGGGCTGTGGGCAGGGGTCGCTTTACCTGAACCAGCAGTTCGGTAGCTTCTACAGTCATCCCTTCCCTGGGCGTTACACATCCCTCCCCACTGTGGTCAATTTATCCCGTTCCCTGGGTTCTGCCACCACCTTACAAAAGTGATTAATGCCCCTTGTGGGCACGCCTTGGTAGATCCCCATGAACACAAATAAATGCCCTGGTCAGAAGCCCACCCCTTATCCCCGCAAACGGTGATCCTACCCGGTGACCCCGTGATGGTCCGGTAGGTGTTGTCCAGTCTGTTCCCAGTCCGAGGACCGATCCCTCATGTCCAGCCTCAGCTTCCTGGGCCACCACCATCTCCCCAAAGGAACGTCCCCCTCACAGGTTAAACACACCCGCCTGCCCCCAGTCACCCTAACCCGGTCAGTCGAAGGACTCTTCTGTCTCGCCTCTGCGGAGTTCTCCCGGTCCCACCATCGCCAAGATCAGCAAACTCCACATCGTCGGGTGCCCCATCTGTAAAAACAAAACACATTCTTGCCTCTACAGCCCTACCTACCTTGAAGTGCATGGGTGCTATCCGGTGGCGGCAGCAGCTCCTGCTTTGAAGTTGCCGCAGCCTGCCTGGGGTTCTGTGTTTACAGCCCGGCTCCCCAGGGTCCTAGTGCCTGCCGCTATCCGGTGCAGCAGCAGCTCCTGCTTTGAAGTTGCCGCAGCCTGTCTGGGGTTCTGTGTTTTACAGCCCGGCTGCACCAGGGTCCTAGTGCCTGGTGCTTCATCATTTTACCCTTGCACCAGGCGCTTCTGTGTTCCCACGATCCTAAATACTTCACACACAACTACACACTAATTAGAACTAACAGGGGGGGAATGCTATATACAATGCCACCCGTCTCCGGGTGGCCAAATTAAAACTGTGCCCCGCTAAACTGGGGCAGTTCACCTGTTTGGTCCAATGGCTCGGGCCAGACCGTCCCCTCCCGGGGGTTCGGGCTGCCCCTTGCCTCTCCTTTCCCAACAGGGTTCGGTGATCCCTCATCGCTCCCTTCCACTCGGGCCCCCTTACTGCGGGACCGGGTGACAGGGAGGTGTGATGGGGACCATCTTACCGGGGGCTTGGAGACCCGATTGCTCCCTCGTCCCCCGACTGGTTCCCAAGCCCAAGGTGATACCTTCACTTCCTCCGCCTCCTTAGCCTCTATACTAAGGCAGGCTACCTGACCCACAGGTAAGGGCTTGGGAATCCTTACTGTCCCTGGGCTGGGTGCTTGCAGCACGGTCGGTTTCTTTGGGACTGCCCCTTCGGGACAGCACCTTGTCACCAGTTGTGTGACCGTGGAGTCAGGGACCTCCCCCACCGTCGTTAATTCTACGGGGGGTTTCTCCACTACCACCCCCAGTCTTCCCCCCACCTTGCTCTTTCTTGTCCTTATGGGGTGGAACAATTTAAACTGACTGATGTGGCGTTCGCATGGGTCCCACCTTAAGGGATTTAAACTGCAAATAGCCCCTGAGGCAGCCTCCAGAATGGGACCCTGCACCTGGACCGGACCAGGGTCTGGGGCTCGAACTACCCCTGCGCTCCCTTTTTCCTGAGGCTGCTCCCTGGGTAGTCATACGGGTTCTTGTGGTGTGGGTGCGGGCAGGCCCTGGCCCGTTGCCATTGCCCCCTGTCCTGAGCCTTGCAAAAGGGCTAAAATTTTACTTATCTCGATGGTTCCCGGGGCAGCTGCTCCTACCGCCGGGGTCTGACTCTCTACTGCGGGAGCCCTCTCCTGCTTGCTAGGGTTTCTACATTCCCTCTTGAAATGCCCGGCCTTCCCACACCCGTAGCATACCGGTTTCTCGTCGGAGGTCCGGGTGCCCACATGCTTCCACTCTCTCTTAGGGGCTGCTGGCGCGATTTCATGCACCCTACCCTTAAGGGGCTTGTCCTCACCCCTCTCCCCATTACGATATGCGAGGGTAAGTTTCCTAAGGACCTCTTCCTCATTAAGGTCCGGACTCTGCGGGTCGAACCAGTGTTCGGCTTTTGCCCTAACGTTAGGGAGACAGTTGGCAACTAGGGTCTTCAGCCAGTGGGCGGTTCTTTCCCCTAAATTCCGTCTATCCGCTTGAACCCCGCATGCCTCCATATAGACAATCCACAGCCTGTCTGCGAACATGGTGGGAGATTCCCCTGGTTGCTGCTTGGTTTCCCCCACTCTCATGAAAGGGCTCCCCAGATTCAAGCCCATCGCCTCCAGAACAGCAGTCTGTGCGGCCGCCCAGGTGTCAGGTCTTCCCCCATTCCCAGAGGTCACTGTCCTGCATAGCTGGGCATCTAGGGTCATCAGGAGCATCTTTATTTGCTCCCCTTCGTCGCAGTCATTGATGTTGGCAGCCTGTTCCACCTCCATAAAATGCAGCGACGGATCCCCCTTTGGAGTTAGTCTGGGAACGTGGGCCACCATCCCCCTGAGCGCGGATGCCCCATGAGGAACGATAATGTCGCCCTCAACCGGTCCCCTGTTTGCCATCCCCGCCGGGGGACCATACCTTCTTTGCCTGACAGGGCACATCTGCCCTACCTGGGGTTCCTGCTCCTCCTCCCCACTGTCCAGCTCTCCTGCCTCGTTGGGTAGCCCCCCTGTCCCCGGGCTAGCTACCCATATAGGAGACGCCGCTATCTGGGGATACACCACTGACCCCCCTTGGACCTGCCCCTGACCGGGCGGTCCAAACCCTACCTGCTGACCCGGCCCCATCACCGGCATCCCAGGCAGCGGTCTGTCCCCATCCCATGGGGACCCACATACGAAACCAGGCGGACACGCCGCCAGCTGGGGGTACCCTGCCGACCCCCCTTGGACTTGCTCCTGAACGTGCAGTCCGATCCCCCCCTGCCGGCCCGGACACAATCCCGGTGCCTCAGGAGGCGGTCTATTCCCCTTGGCCTTTGGGGAATCATCCGCTGCGAGGAGCACCTTGCCCCTAGGGAACCCCCCTGGACCTACCAGGTGTATCTGTCCCCTGAACCTGGACAAGGCCTCCTCCAACTCCGTTATTCGTGCCTGGCACGGCCCATGGGCACAGTCCCCTACTTCCTCGCGAGCCACTCGGTATGCTGCCTGGATGTCCCGGAACTTCCCCTCCAGCTTCCTACACTGCTCTGTACTCCGAGCATAGAGTCCCTGGAGCCTCCGTTCCTTTTCTTTACCCTCCACTATCTGGCAGTGGAGATAGTCCTTCTCACATCTGTTAGACTCGCTTTCCTGTTTCATTTCTGCCACTTCCCCCCGCAGTCGTTCCGCTGCGCTAGCCTCCTGCTCTAACTCTTCGATTCTTTGCTCTGCGTTGACTACTTGCTGAGACAGGCAAACCAGCCAAACTGCCTTCTCCAAGTGCCTTTTGTGCGCCTTGCTTTCTGTCCATGCAGCCGCTGCCATTACCGGTTGCTCTGCATTGATCAATTCTGAGACCCAAGGTTTGGTGAGGTTGACCTTTTGCCACAAATATGAGGATATTCTCTCCTCCATTTTGCTTCGTTCCCTCACCCCCTCTGCCACGTCACATACTCCAAACCACCGGGGTCCTGCCGCGGTCGCCATTGTAGAGGGTGCCATCTCCGCTACTCCACTACTGGGCCGATATCTGGGGTTCGAATATCTGTGTGTGTCTCTCTCCAGCTGGCACTGAAACTTCAGAGGCCAGGGGATGTCGCACTGGGACACTTCCACTGAAGAGAGCACTGATTCAAGCCTGCCGTTTATTCCTAACCGACAGCCTGAGACTTATATCACACAGATCTCCAGACCCCTACCAATACCCAGGTGATTCTCTCTCTTGCCGGTGGTGCAACAGCCACCCGGTTCCTACTCCACTAGAGTAGCTTTCCCAAGAGAGAGAATAGGACACTGCTGTTTATTCCCTAACCAGCAGTCTGTCCTGAGTGAATCGCTCAAGATGACCCTCGATTCCTGAACCCGGAATTAAGGTGAGGAGTATTTTAACAATGATTTGGTCAGAGATCGCTGGTGAAGGATTGAAGAATTTAAACGACTCCAATTAGCATCAAATCGAGATTTATTGTAAAACCCAGGTCAAAATCATCAACAGAAGAAACACAGTAAAATCTTATGCTCTAATACAACTAAGTCTATTCAAAAGGTAATATAGCGGACACAACGAAAATTCTTACAGTTACACAGGTTTTAGCAAAATCACAAGGCACAAAACAAGTTCCCTTCCCCAAAGCCTCAACCACTATTAAAATCAAGGGAGTTTCGCAAGCTGCTGCGGGTTACTTACGGTCACAGGCTGCAGAGGTCAAGTCAGGGGTGCAGAGATCGAGCCAGGAACGAAGAGACCCCTACTCGAAAACACAGCCCCTTTTATATAGTTATACCTGGCTTTGTTCTGTGATCGGCCAGCCCCTTTTGCATTGAAAAGGTAGGTTTTCAAAGTTCCCGCTGGTCCCGCCCCCTTTGAGACGGTCAGAGCTGTATGTTTCCGGGGTATTCCTTGCAGGTCCGCTTCTTCCAGCTAGGCAGACCTGCGCGATTTGAATTTGGCGCTGGCTCCGCCCCCTTCTTTCAGTGAGTTTCTGCCGGTAGCTCCTGTCAAGATTGGAGTACCTCCCCCAGGTCCGCCTCCAACTTGGTTTTTTCTGCCGGTAGCTTCTGTCAAGCTTGGAGTACCTCCCCCAGGTCCGCCTCCAACTTGGTTTTTTTCAGACCTGCGCGATTTGAATTTGGCGCTGGCTCCGCCCCCCTTCTCCCAGTGAGTTTCTGCCGGTAGCTCCTGTCAAGATTGGAGTACCTCCCCCAGGTCCGCCTCCAACTTGGCTTTTCTCTACCGCTGATTTTCTAGGGGCTTTTCCAGCGCAATATGCTGGACTCAGACAGTCTGATTTCTAGTTTTAATGAGGTTAGGCTCTTCTGTGGAGAATTTCAGTGTCTTCCAGCTGCTCCGGAGATGGCTGCTGTTCTCACCTCGCTATGTTGATGGGGTGCTAATTGGATTCTGCTCTGGTGGAGGCCAGGTCATTTACATTTGCATGGGGCTATGACCATCCCATTGTCCTGCTTGCATGCAAGCCTCCTGTGTATTCCCGTGCCCCTTTGTCTGTGTCTTGATGTTATCTTGTTTGTCTGGCTCCTTCTTCCTTGTAGCTCCTAGGGGGGTGTTTGTACATGTTTATGTATTTATGCCCTTACTCAGCTCAGCGGGCCAAGCCTGCTGGGAAAACTGGTTCTGTTCCCTTGGCTGGAAAGTCGGTTTACAGTCTCTGAGTTTCTCCAAAAAGGGCCGAATTGCCCGAAAACCTTACAAAGGATAATCCAAGAAACTACAGGCCGGTGAGCCTTACGTCAGTGGTAGGGAAATTACTGGAGAGAATTGTTCGAGACAGGCTCTACTCCCATTTGGAAGCAAGGGGTCGTATTAGCGAGAGGCAGCACAGTTTTGTGAAGGGGAGGTCGTGTCTCACTAACTTGATAGAGTTTTTCAAGGAGGTCACAAAGATGATTGCTGCAGGTAGGGCAGTGGATGTTGTCTATATGGACTTCAGTAAGGCATTTGACAAGGTCCCTCATGGCAGATTGGTACAAAAGGTGAAGTCACACATTATCAGAGGTGAGCTGGCAAGATGGATACAGAACTGGCTAGGTCATAGAAGGCAGAGAGTAGCAATGCAAGGGTGCTTTTCTGATTGGAGAGCTGTGACTAGTGGTGTTCCGCAGGGATCAGTGCTGGGACCTTTGCTGTTCATAGTATATATAAATGATTTGGAGGAAAATGTAACTGGTCTGATTAGTAAGTTTGCGGACGTGACAAAGGTTGGTGGAATTGTGGATAGCGATGAGGACTGTCAGAGGATACAGCAGGATTTAGATCGTTTGGAGACTTGGGCGGCGAGATGGCAGATGGAGTTTAATTCGGAGAAATGTGAGGTGATGCATTTTGGAAGGTCTAATACAGGTAGGGAATATACAGTGAATGGTAGAATCCTCAAGAGTATTGACGGTCAGAGAGATCTTGGTGTACAGGTCCACAGGTCACTGAAAGGGGCAACACAGGTGGAGAAGGTAGTCAAGAAGGTATATGGCATGCTTGCCTTCATTGGCTGGGGCATTGAGTATAAGAATTGGCAAGTCATGTTGCAGCTGTATAGAACCTTAGTTAGGCCACACTTGGAGTATAGTGTTCAATTCTGGTCGCCACACTACCAGAAGGATGTGGAGGCTTTAGAGAGGGTGCAGATGAGATTTACCAGGATGTTGCCTGATATGGAGGGCATTAGTTATGAGGAGAGATTGAATAAACTTGGTTTGTTCTCACTGGAACGACGGAGGTTGAGGGGCGACTTGATAGAGGTCTACAAAATTATGAGGGGTGGATAGTCCCAGACTTTTCCCAGGGTAGAGGGGTCAATTACTAGGGGGCATAGGTTTAAGGTGCGAGGGGCAAGGTTTAGAGGAGATGTGCGAGGCAAGTTTTTTACACAGAGGGTAGTGGGCGCCTGGAACTCGCTACCGGAGGTGGTGGTGGAAGCAGGGACGATAGTGACATTTAATAGGATGGGAATAGAGGGATACGGACCCTGGAAGTGTAGAAGATTTTAGTTTAGA
The DNA here is from genome assembly GCF_047496885.1 of Scyliorhinus torazame. Taxonomy (NCBI): domain Eukaryota; kingdom Metazoa; phylum Chordata; class Chondrichthyes; order Carcharhiniformes; family Scyliorhinidae; genus Scyliorhinus; species Scyliorhinus torazame. The sequence continues at coordinate 347,257,206 of NC_092710.1, read as the reverse complement.
CGGGCAGCATGGTCGGCGCAGGCTTGGAGTGCCGAAGGGTCTGTTCCTGTGCTGTACTTTTCTTTGTTCTTTGTTCTTTTATTACACAGTACCAGATCTGAAATAGCATGGTGCTGAAGTTATTCCACAATTTATTGTTGTAGGAAACTTTCATGTAAGCTATTTACAAACTCAATAATTTCTGGTTTAATACCCTGTCAACAACTTAACTACAGAGCGGCATGCTGGCACAGTGGTTAGCACTGCTGCCACCCATCACCAGGGATCCGCGTTCAATTCCAGCCTTGGGTGACTGTCTGTGTGGAGTTTGTACGTTCTCCACCGAACCTGCACATCTTTGGACTGTGGCAGGAAACCGGAGCACCCGGAGGAAACCCACACAGACACGGGGAGAACGTGTAAACTCCAAACAGATAGTGACCCAAGACAGGAATCGAACCTGGGACCCTTGAGTTGTGAAACAACAGTGCAAAACCACCGTGCTACCGTGCCACCCCGAGTCCAGTGACAATACTACTATGCCACCGTCAGGGACACAGTGCTACCTACACACCCTGGCTGCCCTGAGGAGGTTGTTCAGTTTTTTCATGCACTGCCGCCTGGTCCAGACAATGTTGCTGGTGGCGCTGACCACCTCTGCCACTTGTGCCCAGGCAGGGCGAACGGCAGGGGCTGGCAGCTTCCTTTCCAGGCCTGGGTACAGGATCTCCCGCCTCTCCTCCATCGCATCCAGGATGGTCTCCAGCTCGGCGTCTGTGAATCCCAGGGCCACTCTCCTCACTGCCATCTTCTTGGCTGGATGGTATGTGTGGAGAGTGAAGTGTGTACATATAGCTGCAGTTTGTCAGCTTCCTGAGTGTCAATCGCGAAACTGGCGAACCCTGCACCATTTCTCAATGGAATTGATTATGTGCCATGTGGCGCCGGTGCTAGCCCCTTAACAGTCGCTGGATCGGTCCAGGTGCGGCGCCAGTTTTCCTGTCATGGAAGTCCATGAATCCTGTCGTGGAAGTCCATGAATCCTGCCCTGGCGTCAGCACTCCGGCTCAGGAATGGAGAATCCCACCTATCGGGTCTCAAGGGTAGTTAACCAGCATTTCCTCAGAATCAAGGAATCCCTACAGAAGGAGGCTGTAGAGTCCGAACTGGAGAGATAACAGGAACACACAATGGGGCAGAAATGAACGACTGGTTTATTACGGTATACACAAAATCTTAAAACTATTACTCCTGTCTCCGAAGGGCCATTCTGCCTGGCCTGCACCCAGGTCAGGGTTTTTATGGTGTTCCTCACCCAATTATCGGGAAAGTTCATACTCAACTGTGGAAGGTGAAAATTGAATGGAGCACTGTCCTTGTCCCCCAAAGGGGTCATAACAGAGCCCCATTGACTCATTGATTCTACACCCACCCTCTGAAAGTGCACTCTTCCAGGCCCAGTCCCCCGCCCTACGCCTGTAACCCCATAGTCCATAGAATGGTCAATCCACCTAATTTGTACATCTTTGAACAGTGGAAGGAAACTGGAGCACCCGGAGGAAACTCATGCAGACATGGGGAGAGCATATACACACACACACACAGACAGTCACCAAGATTGGAATTGACCCGGGTCACTGCAATGTGAGGCAGCAGTGCTAACCATGGTGCCAGGTTACTGCCTGGGCATTTGTACCTGGATAAAACATCCATGTGGTTCACATTGACATGGATATGGGTTTTGAGAAGGGAAATGATCTAAGATGTCCCTGAAAATTCCAAACAGGCTTAGTTTGCCAGCGCCAGTGGGAGAGAACAAGTAATGGCTGAAAATCTATCTCGTTCACCGTACCAAAATACAAGTGGGTTTTTATGTTTGGATTGGGAATAACAAATTCATGAGGAATTAAAATGAGGCTGGAAGATTTTTCTAACTTGTACTAGGAGAAGACATCAGTATAAAAACAATTACAAACTATATGGCTGAGAAAACTCTGAGATTTGGATCATGGAATACTGCCTTTTAAGTTATTTGTGCACTTGGCCTGGGGAAACCATCAATCTGTCAAGAATTCTGAACTGGATTAGCCTTGTTTTTTATGATTGATAGATGCAGAAGTGATGCCTCAAGTAGACTTGATTCCCACATGCAGCCTGCAGAGGACATTCTGCCACTAGAAGGGAGAAAGTGCATCAAGATTGAGACAGTTGTGTGTGTGGTGGTGGGGGGCATGGTGAACAGAAGTGTGTGGAGGGAATGGAGCTGGGTTAGGTTTAGAATGAGCCAGGCTGGTAAGGGAAGCAGGATTGTTAGGCGGTGTTGGACTGAGTGGGCAACATGGCAGGACTGAGGCTTAGGGGAGAGGGCCATGGTATAAGAGAGAAGGGGCAAGATCTGGGCAGCGTGAAGAGGGGCTGAGGGGGACAGTTTGCGATCTTGTGCCTGAAATGTGACGGGGGAGAAAGTGGTAGGTGGGAGAATTGGAAGGGTAGATGGTGGGGACATTTGGGAGAGGTGCAAGGACGAGGCCTATGGTGCGCATCATACAAGCTACTTCTCTTTCACATCAGTCTAAAGGTTTACAATTTTTCCATTGCTTTTCCACCATAGCTGCTCCACATCTAGGGCAGCACGGTAGCACAGTGGTTAGCACAGTGGCTTCACTGCTCCATGGTCCTGGTTCGATTCCTGGCTTGGGTCACTGTCTGTGCAGAACCTGCACATTCTCCCCATGTCTGCATGGGTTTTCTCCGGGTGCTCCGGTTTCTTCCCACAGTCCAATGATGTGCCGGTTAGGTGGATTGGCTATGCTAAATTGCCCTGAGTGTCCAAAAAAAGGTTAGGTGGAGTTACGGGGATAGGGTGGTGTTTTGGGTCAGGGTGAAGGTATGTGCTTAGGTAGGGTGCTCGTTCCAAGGGCTGGTGCAGACTTGATGGGCCGAATGGCCTCCTTCTGCACTGTAAATTCTATGATTCTATGATCTAGAAAACATGGTGAAATTCAGGTTGGGAAGGTAGGGTGGAGAAGTGGAGTCAAAGAGTTCTACAGCACAGAAAAGGCCCTTTGGTCCATCGCATCTGCAAAGGTCAAAAACAATCACCGAATTATGCTCATTTAATTTTCCAGCGCTTGGTCCATAGCCTTGTATGCCTTCAAATTGCAAGTGCCCACCTAAATACTTCACAAATGTTATGAGGGACTCTACCTCAACCAAACTTTCATGCAATGTGTTCCAGACTCCTACCACCCTCTGGGTGAAAACGTTTTTCTTCGCATGCCCTCTAAACATGCCTCCCTCACCTTAAAACTATACCCCCTTTTGATCCCTTCACCAAGAGAAAACATTTCTTCCTGTCTCACTATGTAACTCACAGTTTTGTACATCTCCAGCATGTTCTGTAAGGAAAAAAACTCAGTTTATCCTATGTCTCTTCATAACCAAAACTCTCTAACCCAGGCAACATCCTAGTAAATCTCCTCTCCATGCTTTTCAGAGGAGGGAATAATTAGGGGTGCAAATTAACGGAAATGAAACAGAGTCCCGCGTCAAGACCGTGCTGCAGTCCCATTGGCAAACCAATCTCTAAACCCTGCACTGCAGCCTCTGGACCCCCCCAACTCATCTATAAGGGCGTCACTCCACCTTATAAGGGCAGGGCACCCAGGCCTGATCCCTGGCGAAGACAAAATGCCACCAGGGCACCTTGGTACTACCAGCCTAGCACCCCGGCAGTGCCCCTGCCAGGTAGTGCCACCTGGGCACCCTGGCAGTGCCAGGTTGGCACTGGGTGGCATTGCTAAAGTGCCAGTCCAAGGTGGCATTGGGGTGCCAGGGTAGCAGACCGGCCAGACCTGTCCACCCAGGGGCCCCCATCACCATGGTCATCATTAGATTTTTAATTGCAGATTTTTATTGAATTCAATTTCACCATCTGCCATAGTGGGATTTGAACCCAGGTCACCAGAGCATTACCCTGGGTCTCTGAATTACCAATCCAGTGACAATACCACAACAGCACCGCATCCCCTTTGTGGCAAATGAGGATTGCACAGGGATCAATGCTTGGGTCCCAGCTATTCACAATATAATCAATGACTTGGATTAGGAAACCAGATGAGGGTGTGATTCAATGACGCTGTTGTGCCCGGCGCGAATCTGGGAACAACGGGTAAATCGTGCCCTGCGCCGGGCGCAGTCACCAGACTTGCTCTGACTGACATGATCTGGATAACGCCTTCGCCCTGCAAGATCCAAATCTGAATATTTAAATGAGCCTTATGGTGCTCGGGGACAGGAAAGGGTGGTACCCTGACACTTGGGCACCTTGGAACCGCCGGACTGACACCCTGGCAGTGCCACCATGGCACTTACAGGGTGCCCAGGTGGCACTGCCAGGGTGTCAAGTGCAGGTCAAGGGTGCAATGGTGACCAGGTGCCAGGTTGGCATTGCTAGGGCTCAGAGGAGGCCTCCCCAAGGTTGGGGGTGTGAGGGGGCCAGAAAGTGTGGGACTGCCGATCAGATTGGCATCCTAATCTGCGAGCTGCCTTTCCTGCTGGCGAGTCGAAGCTCGGCAACAGAAAATCACTCAAGTGTGGCCTCAGGAGAGAGAAGCTCCCTGAGGCCAAAAAAACCTGTCAAAGTGCTGTTGGATAGCGGGATGTTTCTTGGTAATGTAGCCGCTGAGAAACATCCCACTAAACGTGTTCAACAGTGGACTTTAACTTCTGTTTGCTGAATTGCACCAATAATTCCAAGTTTGTAGACGACATTAACTTGTTGGCAATGTGAGTGATGACGAAGATGTTAAGAGGCTTCAAGGCAAGTTGAATGAGTGGGCAAATGCATGGCAGATCCAGTATAATTTGGATAAATGTGAAGTTATCCACTTTGGACAGAGAAATAGAATTGCAGAATATTATTTAAATAGTGACAGGAAATGTCATACAAAGGGAACTGGGTGTCCTCATACACCAGTCACTGAAAGCAGGCATCCAGGTACAGCAAGCAGTGAGGAAGGCAAATGGTATGTTGGCCTTCATTGTAAGAGGACTTGAGTACAGAAATAAAGATGCCTTACTGTAGCTGGACAGCGTCTTATCGAGACCACATCTAGAGTGTTGTGTACAGTTTTGGTCTCCTTATCTCAGAAAGGATGTACGAGTCATAGAGGGAGTGCAGCAAAGTTTCACCAGTCTGTTTTATGGATGGTAGTGTAAGGAACTTGTTAAATATTTGTCTGCTCCATGTTTCTCTTTTTAAAATCCTGTCCTGCAACTTTATAGACGTTTGGTTTTGAGCTGAAACCCTACTGCTGCAAGCTGCAATTTGGACTGACCAGACAAACCCCTTGATTCAGTCTGCTCTGGGGCCAATCGGTAATGTCATTTTGATGGACTTGGAAAGCAGCCAATCAGCTCTTCATAAAATTCTGCGACATCTGTTCTTGATTGGGATTGGTGTTCTTTCAGAAGATTCTGCACAAACCCAGGCAAGCTCCGCTTTGTCTCAGTTCTGTGAAATCTAGGAAGCAACACACAGGCAGCCTAGACTCTCTCTGCCATTATCTGCCCAGCGATTTAAGATGCTTCCAGCTAGACTGTGAGAGGTTCCACTGAAAGCTAAATCAGATCTCTCTCAGCTGGAGCCTTGTGACAGGAATACTTTCTTCTTCCTGCAAAACCTGGGTGCTGTGGACAAGTAGTCATTTATGTTCTGTTTGACTCTGTAATGACTTAGGTCAGGCGTTTGAGATTGGCCAATTAGAATACGAGTTCCCTGATTAGTGGCCCAATCAGGGAACCCCTTTCTGTGTATATAACAGGGAGTGTCAGATCCTCTGCACTCCCGGTGTAGATAGCAGATTGAATGGTCATGGGTGTTCAACTGTTGGGTTTGGAAATAAAAGGAATTCTGGTGATGGGACTTCTGCCTCCATGGACTTATTACAGACTCCAAGACCAGCCAGGAGCTGGTTTAAACATTCTCTCCCTATCATGCCTGTGAAGGTTTAACTGCTGATTGAAAGGCTGCAACCAATAGCCAGGTCTGTGAAAGTTTAACTCTGATTGAAAGGCTAGGGGGCTGAAACTGACCTTTCTCTCCAGTCAGTTCAACCTGTGGAAGCTTCCAGTTCAGTGCCACCTGTGAGCAGAGAGGCTGTTTGAAAATCCATTTTAAGTCTTATGTGGAAGCTGAAAATTGATCTCAGTGAGGCTGATGGTCCATCTGGTCGATGCAAGTGGGAATTGCACTGACCCGAGGGGAATTATCTGTGTATGTCCAGGTCAGTAAAGGCAATTCCTGAAGAAATCTTGCAGCCTGAGAGTTCTAATTAAAGATAGATACTAAAAGATCCAAAACTCACCGATGGTTTGTAACACCATGTTCAGAGAAGAACATCACCTACAAAGACCACAACCTCAGCAGTGAAGATACTCCATTCCCAGCTGAATCCCTGTTAATTTCATCCTTTTGTACCCTCACCATGTGTCTGTCTTATGTATGTCTGGGGGGAGAGTGGGATGGTGTTAGGAGAATTGTTAGTTTAGCAGACCCTTGTTCCACTTTTGCCATTCCATGTTTACTTCTCATGTTATAAACAGTTTTTAAACATTTCACTTACAAATCTGCTACCTGTAACTCATTGGAGCTGTCAAGTGTCAAAGATCTCAGGAAAGTACACAAATTATTAATTAATTCACTTATGTTGGGACTCCAGGGTCTAGGGGCTGGAATTGACTGCAGACTCGCCCAGCGTGTCGTAACAGTTGGATTGTTGTTGAATAATTGGGTCAACTGAGCCTGGAATTTAGAAAAATGAGAGTGGATTTAAACTCATAAATTTCTGAGAGCTGGACAGACTGGATGATTTGCGAAGATGGCGCTGTTTTCTCTGGCTCGGGAGTCGAGAACAAGGAGTTACAATCTCAAGAAAGGTGTAATTGATGTTTAATACTGAGATGAGGAGTAATTGCTTCACTCAGTGTTGAACCTATGGAATTCTCTATCAGAGAAAGCTGTAGAGGCCAAGTTACTGAATATATTTAAGGAGGAAATTGATAGATTTCTAAACTCTAAAGGTGTAAAAGGATTTGGGGATAGTGCTGAACTATAGTGTTGAGATAGAGGATCAGCCGTGATCACGTTGAATGGTGGAGTAGGCTCGAAGGGCCAAATGGCCTACCCCTGTTCCTATTTTCTATAATTTATGTTTTCGGCACACAAAATAGGACAGGTACCAACCTTTCTGCCCATCCCTAACCTTAGCCAACAGCATATTAGGTGGGTTGGTATCGGAATCAGAAATCTGCCTGCTATATTTAAATAAATAATCAAGGACCAATTAAGGTTGATAAGCTATTTGACCCTGATAACAAATCACCCCTGCTACAATACTGTTGAAAGTAGGCTGGCTGTTTTCTTAATCTTTTCAAAAGGATGGGAAGGTATTATCTCCTGTGGTGCCCTTTGCACATCGGGAGGGCAGCCCCCCACGATATCTTTCCTCTGGTTGTCTTGCAAATCACCTTAAATCAGTGTCCCCTGGTTCTTGCCCATTCTTCAATGGATAAAATTTCTATCTATCAAGACCCCTCATGATTTTTAACATCTCAATCAAATTTCTTCTCAACCTTCTCTTCTCTATGGAAAACAATGCCATCTTCGCAAATCACCTTAAATCAGTGTCTCCTGGTTCTTGGGCGATTCTTCAATGGACAAAATTTCTATCCACTCTGTCAAGACCCCTCATGATTTTGAACATCTCAATCAAATTTCTTCTCATCATCTCTTCTCTATGGAAAACAATACCACCTTCGCCGTTCTATCCGTGTGACTGAAGTTCCTCGCCCCTATAATTGCTAAACATTTCTCAACTCTCTATAATTACCTAAAGTGTGATGTCCAGAATTGGACACAGTACTTCAAGTGAATCTAATTAACTGTTTTATAAAGCTGTACCATAAGTTTCTTGCTTTTGTACTCTGTGCCTCTAGTCATAAAGCTCAGGAGCCCGTAAACTTTATCAAACACTTTCTCTATCTGCCCTACTACCATCAGTAATTTGTACATGCATACTGTGACTATGAGAGAGGTCAGAGAATGAATCATGAGGTGATTAACTCACCACCTGACTCCTCAAAGCCTGTTCACTATCTGCAAGACACAAGTCGGGAATATGATGGAATACTCTTTAATTGCCTTGATGAGTGCAATTCCAATAATACTCAAGAAGCTCAACACCAACCAGGACAAAGCAGCCCATTTGATTGGTACCCCTTCCACATTCACTCCTTCCACCACTGAAGAACAGTGGCAGCAATGTGTACCATCTACAAGATGCACTTCAGGAACTTGCGAAGGATCCTTAGGCAGCACCTTTAAAATCCACGACCACTATCATCTAGAAGGACAAGGACAGCAGATAGCAGGGAACAACACCATCTGGAGGTTCATTTCTGTTGAATCTGAGGTAAGCAGAACACATAGACAATAGTAAAAATTAACAAACCAGTTTCCTTACAATACAATTCCAATACTCTCCACTCCCCTAAGGGTCTCCTTCCCCAACCTACACCCACGCCGGGGGTTTTTATACAGATGGGGTTCTCTTTGTTTAGGGGAAGCCCCACCACCTTAATAGGGAAGTTCATATTCCAGGGAGGTCATGGGAAACTGTATAGTTCTGATCCCGGGACCTCCATTGGGGTTATAACACTTTCCAAGTCACTCACCATCATGACTTTGAAATTCATGATGGTGAGTGACTTCATTGTTCCTTCACTGTCATAGGGTCACAATTTCCCTCCCTAATAGCACGGTGGATGTACCTATATCTCAGCAGTTCAAGAAGGCAGATCATCACCACCTTCTCAAGAGCAACTAGGGATGGGCAATAAATGCTGGTCGAGTCAGTGACACCCACACCCCGCAAATTAATTCAACAAAAAAAAAATCACAATGTGGTGGGACATGATGCAATGGCTTTACGCAAATTAATGCGACCACCTTAACAGGGAATTTAAACTCCTTCATCAATGCTATAGTTTAAGACACAATGATGATAGACACAAGAAACATTATGATGCCATTTAATAGCATGCCAATGTTTTTTTGTTGGCCCCATATGCCTCACTGAAATTTGTCTTATGTTGTGACACAAAAATGTGTGATCACCACTCTGTTCCAATGTAGAAAAGCAAATTAGGTTGAGTTTAAAATGGACTGCTGATTCATCGAAATTGTTGCCTCCTGTGGGCAGCAACCTAAAGGTTTGCCCTCGAGTGAATTTGTGTTTTGGTGTAACTTGAAAAGAGAGTGTTAAATTATTGGACTTATTTGTTGTAAGGGGATATTACTTTTATGGGTTGCATGGAATTCCTGTTTGCATATGTAAGTAAAAATGTAATTAAAAACAGTGCTAAATAAAAAAATCTTACTATTTCAGTGCCACTTTCCTTGTTTTATTGCATGTTACTTTCTTTAGGTGCACAAATGAGTCTTGAAAAAGCTGTCGTGCTGAAGAGTGAAACAGTTGATCTTTCCCAGCTGCGCTCATTTGAGCAAGTGACAGCTGCAGCATCCAACCCAGAAATAATTTTACAGCTTGAAAATTTACTTCTGACATGGCACAATCAACTTGAACAGGTTTGTGTTTCAAAGCTTCAATATGTGAGGATTTAAAAAAATAAATTTAAAGTACCCAGTTCTTTTTTCCAATTAAGGGGCAATTTAGCGTAGCCAATCCACCTACCATGCACATCTTTGGGTTGTGGAGGTGAGACCCACTCATGGGGAGAATGTGACCTGGGACAGGGATCGAACGCGGGTCCTCAGTGCCATAATCAGCAGTGCTAACCACTGTGCCACCATGCTGCCCACGTGAGGATTTTATTAAAATCTTGCAGAGATTTTGTTTATTCAGAAAATTCTTATCTTTGAAACTAACTGATAGTTTCCTCATTTGTTGAGTGTAAGGTGAATAATAATAATCGTTCTTGTCACCAGGCAGCTTACATTAACACTGCAATGAAGTTACTGTGAAAAGCCCCTAGTTGCTACATTCTAGCGCCTGTTCGGGTAAACAGAGGGAGAATTCAGAATGTCCAAATTACCTAACAGCACGTCTTTCAAGACTTGTGGGAGTAAACCGGAGCACCCAGAGGAAACCCATGCAGATATGGGGAGAACGTGCAGACTCCACACAGATAGTGACCCAAGACGGGAATCAAACCTGGGACCCTGGAGCTGTGAAGCAACAGTGCTACCCACTGTGCTACCGTGCCACCCAGCGGAGAAATCATCCTCCACTGAGAGGGGACACACTTCATGTCTAGGCGTTGCACCTGTTTGAAAATTGATTTGCCCACAGTTGCCTCCTAACAGCTTAAAATACTTCGGACTGTTCTTATATGATTCACAACGTTTGAAATTGTGTCCTGTACATCAATGTCTCAGTCATTAATATATACCAGGAACTGTAACACTGACTGCTGGGGAGCTCCACTGCCAATCTTGCTCCAGCACAAAAAGCATCCACTAATCAGTGCTGTTTCCTGCCACTTAGCAAGTTCTGTATCCATGGTTCCACTGTCCCTTTTATTCTGAGTTATGACTTTGCTGACAGGTCTGTTGTATAGCAGTGCATCAAACACCCTTTCGAAGTCGATATAAATGCCACCACAGTCCCAGAGGCTGCTCTCCCCTTTTAAGAGAGAGCTGACTGGTGGTGATTTAACCTGAGGGTCACCACACCTCAGGTGAGGGGCAAGGTTGAGAAGGTGGGGCCTTCATGAATAACCTTAGCTAGTCCGAGTATTGAACTGGCGCTGTTGGTGTAGTTCTGCATCACTAACCACCTGTCCAGCTAACCGACCCTCATGGCCACATCAAATGCACCACCCTCATCAACCCTCTCTGTTAATGCTTCAAAAAACTCCACGAAGTTAGTTAAACATGATTTTCTCTTCAGAAATCCATGTTGGCTTTCCTTAATTAACCCACATTTATCCCATGTGACGATTGACTTTATCCCAAATTAGTGTTTCTAAGGTTTTTCCACCATCAAAGTTAAACTGACTGGTGTGTGAGGCGGCAGGGTGGCACAGTCGTCAGCACTGCTGCCTTACAGCACCAGGAAACCGGGTTCAATTCCGGCCTCGGGTGACTGTCTTTATGGAGTTTGCACGTTCTCCCTGTGTCTGCGTGGGTTTCCTCATGTGCTCTGGATTCCTCCCATAGTCCAAAGATGTGTAGGCTAGGTGGATTTGGCTTGTTTACAAATTGCCCCTCAGCATCCAAATATGTGCAAGTTTGTTGGCGGTGCAGGGATAGGGTGAGGGAGTGGGCCTAGGTGGAGTGCTCTCCCAGAGGGTTGGTGCAGACTCGATGGCTGAATGGCCTCCTTCTGCATTGTAGGGATTCTATGGTTCTATGTGGTTTATGGATTCATCCATTTTTGAACAACGGTGTAATGTTTACAATTCTCCAGTTCTCTAGCACCACCCCTGCATCAAAGGTAGGCTGCAAAGTTATGGACAGTGCCTATGGAGCTTCCACTCTCACTTCTTGCAACGTCCTTGGGTGAATTTCATGTGGTCTTGGTACCTCATCAGCCTTAGGAACTGGTAACCTATCTGATGGCTCCTCCTTGTCAATTGTCGTGGTTGGAGTTACCCCCGCTTTTGCCATGGCATGGATAGAACAAATAACAAAAAAAAGTACAGCACAGGAATAGGCCATTTGGCTCTCCAAGCCTGTGCTGATCATAGAATCCCTACAGTGCAGGAGGAGGCCATTTGGCCCATCAAGTCTGCACTGGCGCTCTGAAAGAGCACCCTACCTAGGCCCAAACCCCACACTATCCCCGTAACCCCAACTAGGGCCAATTTAGCATAGCCAATCCTAAACTGCACATCTTTGGACTGTGGGATGAAACCGGACCACCAAGAGAAAACACACGCGTTTGAGTGGGGAGAAAGTGCAAACTCCACACAGATGGTCATCTGAGGTCAGTTCGAACGCTTGCCTTCGGAGCGTTGTACAGGAATATCACCCACGGTGAATCCTGCTCCCAGCCCAAACCGTTCCCAGTACCTTGAGGTACTTCCATTTGACTATGTTAAAGGACTTTTTTGTGTCCAGGGAGATGATCACCTCTGGTGTTCTCTCACCAGGGGGGTCATTTATATGTTCAACAGCCACCTGATGTTTGCAGTGAGTTGTCTACCCTTGACAAAGCCTGTTTGGCCCTCAGCGAAACACCTCTGGTACGCAGTTCACCAGCCTTTTAGCCAGGACCATTGCGAATATTTTTGCATTAGCGAAATGGGCCTATGTAATCCACATTCCGTCTGATCTTTGTCTTTTTTGAGTATCAGTGAAATTGTGGCCTGCGTTAGTGTAGGAGACAAAGTGCCCCTTGCCAATGAGTCTGTGAACATGTCGGGCCAGGGCTAGTGCAAGTTTTTAATATAAGTCCGCCGGGAAGACGTCCGGTCCCGGCGCCTTCCCTGCCTGCATGGAGCTGAATGCTCTCTATGATTTCTCCCCGATCTATTGGTGCAGGTTCAGATGGCAGTTAAGAAGGCAAATGCGCAGTTAAGAAGGCAAATGCAATGTTAGCATTCATGTCAAGAGGGCTAGAATATAAGACCAGGGATTTACTTCTGAGGCTGTATAAGGATCTGGTCAGACCCCATTTGGAGTATTGTGAGCAGTTTTGGGCTCTGCATCTGAGGCAGGATGTGCTGGCCTTGGAAATGGTCCAGAGGAGGTTCACAAAAATGATCCCTGGAATGAAGATCTTGTCGTATGACGAACGGTTGAAGACTCTGGGTCTGTACTCGTTGTAGTTTAGAAGGATGGGGGGGGGGGGTTTATTGAAACTTGCAGGATACTGCGAGGCCTGGATAGAGTGGACATGGAGAGGATGTTTGCATTTGTTGGAAAAACTAGAACCAGAGAACACCATCTCAGACTAAAGGGACGATCCTTTAAAACAGAGATGAGGAGGAATTTCTTTAGCCAGAGGCTGGTGAATCTGTGGAACTCTTTGCCGCAGAAGGCTGTAGAGGCCAAATCACTGAGTGTCTTTAAGACAGATACAGATAGGTTCTTGATTAATAAGGGGATCAGGGGTTATGGGGAGAGGGCAGGAGAATGTCAACCTGGTGAAGCAATAGCACAGGATGCCTTCTTGCCGGGCAGCATAAGAAGCAAGTAATAGACCGAGCGAAGCAATTTCCCAATCAACGTATCTGATCCAAGCTCTGGAGTCCTGCCACAGCCAGTCATGAATGGTAGTGAACAATTAAGTGATTCACTGAAGGAAGAGGCTCCACAAATATCCCCATTCTCTGTGTGGAAGATCCCAGCACATCAGTGCAAACAATCTTCAGCCAGAAGAGCCAAGTGGGTGATCCCTCTGCTCTCCTCCAGAGGTCCCCATCATCACAGGTTACAGCCTTCAGACATATCGATTCACTTTACGTGATGCAAGAAATGGCTGAAAGCATTGGACACTGCAATGTCTATGGCCCTGACAATATTACAGCAGTAGTACTGAAGACTTGTGCTCCAGAACTTGCCATGCCCTGAGCCAAGCTGTTCTAGTAAAGTCACAAAACTGGAATCTACTTAGTAATGTGGAAAATTGCCCAGCTGTCTTGTTCACAAGCTTCCAATTTGAGGAAGGTTCCTTCACCCAGTCTTCTGAGGATGACTCCTTGGTGACTGTCTCTACAAGTCTCGTCTCATTAAACTGGGAATCCATCTGACTCGGTCCCTGCTAGTGGTTAACACAAGTACAGTCCTTCTGCTTGCGTAGGAGCACCTATTTTCCTCCTTCTCTCCTCAAATTTATTTGACTAAGAGTATGTGAGTCTGGGCTCGGCAAGGTCAGCTGCCTCCTCTGTGTACAGGTGTTAAAATCTGCCCCTTACTTTCAATATATTTTGACCTTGGTCCCTTTCCCCATGACAACCAGGTCACATGCTTTTGTCTTTGATTACCATCTTCCAGTCCAGGACAATTTGCCTTATTTTAAATTAGAGTCAGTTTAACCATAACCGTCTTATCAAGTTTCACATTTGAAACAGTGGTAAGAATAAAATAAGTTAGAATATTTTTAAAAGGTGAGACACTTGTCCTGTTGTTCAAGGAGACATGGGTGTGCTCATACAAGGCAGTTAGCATGCAAGCGCAGCAAGTAATTAGGAATGCAAAAGCATAATTGTCTTTACTGCAAGTGGATCAACGTACCAAATTAAAGAAGTCTTGCTACAATTTTACAGGGTTTTGGTTAGACAACACCTAGATTATTGTGAGCTGTTTTGTTCTACATTTTTTAGAAATTATATTCTTGCATTATAAGCACCACCGTGAGATTTCACCAGATTTGTTCCTGTAATAAGACGTTTATTGGTAGACACTGAAAAAAATTAGGACTATACTTTTCTGGAGTTCAGAAGAATGAGAGGTGATCTCATTGGAATAAGCAAGATTCTGAAGGGGATTGACCGAGAAGACACTGAGCGGTTGTTTCTCCTGGCTGGGGAATAGAGAACAATCTCAGGTTAATGTATTGATCATTTAGAAATGAAAATAGATGAAAAAGGATTTTGTATCTTTGGAATTCTCTACCCCATAGGGCTGTGGATACACCGTCTTTGAATATATTTCATCCTGATAATTGCACATTTTTGGTAACTTCGGGAATCAAGTGACACGAGGAATGGGCAGGAAAGTGCAATTGAGGCGAGAGATCAGTCCTGATCATTTTGTATGTTAGTGCAGATTTGATGCCCAGGCTGCTCTTGCTCCTAGTTCTTATGTTCTTATGGAGAGGTGCTTTCTTAAATTGTCTTGTGATTTTTATGTACAGGTGCTGGCACGAAGTAATCAAGTGAGAAAAGAAGCTGAAGATTCAGGCCCACTCACTGAACTAGAACACTGGAAATGCACGTCAGCTAAATTTAATTCCATCATAGAGCAACTTAAGGGAAACCATTGCAAAGCAGTGATCAATGTATTAAACACAAGTCACTCAAAAATGTTAAAGGTAAGATTACCGAGAATGTAAATATGAAGATAATTTGCAGTTTTGTAAATATTTTATCACATTTAGGATTATAATTAATTGAGTTTTCAGAAAGGGAATAGTGCGGCAGACTGAATGTTATAAATTCAGGCTGAGTGAGAGTGCTTTTGGAGTTGGGTGGAAACAGGGAGTTCAAGTGGTGAGTTATAAGGAGGTAAGTAGCAATTAAACTTGCTTTCAGCATTAGCTAAATTAGTTCTTAATTGGGTAATTAAAAGTTGCACTTAGTTGCATTCCTGAAACAGGGGTTAGCTGAGCTGCACTCAACTTTAGCTCTGGTAGGTTAATTGAGCAACTGGTTCAAATCAGTTCGAGCATTGTAATTTGAAACCTTTAAAAGCAGAGCTTTCTAGTGCTGGCTTGTCTGCACTGTGTGCTAATTGGCTGAGTGAGAGTGCTTTTGGAGTTGGGTGAAAACGGAGTTAGGTGGAACTGGGAGAAGAGTCACTCAAGGGTGTTGTTACAATCTCACACCTCCACCACGTGGCTAAGAGCTAGTCTGGTTCAGTCAGACAGAGTAACCACACTTAGGTTAGCAGAAAGTTGAACTCACAGAGAACTGTGTTATTAGTTCAATAAACCTGATTGAACTAACTTCAAGGTCTGGAGTATCTTTCTAATCTAAGCTGCATCCAGTGTTAGACCAGTGTACCTAACACGACATGATACCAGGAGACTACTAATTTAAGGTGGCTTACCTCAGTCTGTTCCGTGACGACCAGCAAATTTTCCCCCGGCACCATGGAGAAGATTCAGGCACCTCACCAGCTCAGGACCTCCGGCAACCTCAGTGCCAACTGGCGGATATTCAAGCAAAAGTTTCTGCTGTACATCGAAACCTCAGACCTCGAGGGTGCTTCTGATTTAAGAAAGATCACGCTTCTTCTCTCAACAGCGGGTGATCAAGCCATCGAACTCTTCAACTCGTTTAACTTCACCGAAGGCCAGGACAAGACAAAGTTTCAGACCATCCTGGACATGCTCGATAGTCACTGAAGTGGACATCAATGAAATCTTCGAGCGCTACATATTCAAACAATGTCTTCAAGATAAAGATGAATCTTTCAATGCCTTCTTAACTAGCCTCCGCCTGCTAGCACTGTCCTGCAACTTTGGTGATATTGCTGACTCCATGATCAGAGACCAAATCATGTTTGGAGTTCACTCTTATCCTCAGAGAGCAGTTCTTAAAAATCAAGCATAAGAACATAGAACATAGAACCGTACAGCACAGTACAGGCCCTTTGGCCCACGATGTCTGAAACTAAGGTCAAATCAACCTACTCCCAATCATTCTAGTGCACTCCATATGCCTATCCAATAACCGCTTGAAAGTTCCTAAAGTGTCCGACTCCACTACCATAGCTGGGAGTGCGTTCCACGCCCCAACCACTCTCTTGAGTAAAGAACCTACCTCTGACATCCCTCCTATATCTTCCACCATGAACCTTATAGTTATACCCCCTTGTAACAGCTACATCCACCCGAGGAAAAAGTCGCTGAACGTCCACTCTATCTATCCCTCTCATCATCTTATACACCTCAATTAAGTCACCTCTCATCCTCCTTTGCTCCAATGAGAAAAGCCCTAGCTCCCTCAACCTTTCCTCATAAGACCTACCCTCCAATCCAGGCAGCATCCTGGTAAATCTCCTTTGCACCCTTTGCAATGCTTCCACATCCTTCCTATAATGTGACCAGAACTGCACACAATACTCCAAATGTGATCTAACCGAGGTCTTGTACTGTTGCAGCATAACCTCATGGCTCTTAAACGTAATCCCCCTGTTAATAAATGCACTCAATCCCCCTGTTAATAAATGCTAACACACTTCACGGCTCTATCCACTTGGGTTGCAACTTTCAGAGATCTATGGACATGAATTCCAAGATCTCTCTTCTCCTCCACATTCTTCAGAACCCTGTGCCGTTAACCCTATAATCCGCATTCAAACCTGTCCTACCAAAATGAATCACCTCACACTTATCAGGGTTAAACTCCATCTGCAACTTTTCAGCCCAGCTCTGCATCCTATCAATGTTTCTTTGCAGCCTACAAAAGCTCTCCACATTATTCATTACTCCACCAATCTTGGTGTCATCAGCAAATTTACTAACCCAACCTTCAATTCCATCATCCAAGTCATTGATAAAAATCACAAATAACAGAGGACCCAGCACTGATCCCTGTGGTACACCGCTGGTGACTGGGCTCCAGGATGAAAATTTACCATCTACCACCACCCTCTGTCTTCTATGTGATAGCCAGTTACTGATCCAATCAGCCAAATTTCCCTCTATGCCATGCCTCCTTACTTTCTGCATGAGTCGACCATGGGGCACCTTCTCAAACGCCTTACTAAAATCCATGTATACGACATCAACTGCTCTACCTTCATCTATGTACTTAGTTACCTCCTCAAAGAATACAATCAAACTTGTGAGGCAATACTTACCCCTCACAAATCTGTGCTGACTATCCTGGATTAAGCTGTATCTTTCCAAATGATCATAAATGCTATCACTCAGGACCCTTTCCAATAATTTACCTATGACCGAAGTGAGACTAACCTGCCTATAATTCCCAGGGTTATACCTATTCCCTTTCTTGAACAAGGGGACAACATTTGCCTCTCTCCAGTCTTCTGGCACTAATCCTGTAGACAGTGAGGACATAAAGATCAAAGCCAAAGGCTCTGCAATCTCATCCCTCGTCTCCCAAAGAATCCTAGGATATTTCCCATCTGGCCCAGGGGACTTATCTATCCTCAGGCTTCTCGAAATTTCTAACACATTTTCCTTCTGAATATCTACCTCTTCCAGCCTACCAGCCTGTATTGCAGTACCCTCTTCAACAACATGGCCCCTCTCTTTTGTGAACACTGAAGAAAAGTATTCATTTGGGGCCTCTCCTATGTCTTCAGACTCCATGCACACGTTCCCACTACTGTCCTTGACCAGCCCTAACTTCACCTTGGTCATTCTTTTATTCCTCACATAAGTGTAAAAAGCCTTGGGGGTTTTCCTTGATTCTACCCGCCAAGGACTTCTCATGCCCCCTCCTAGCTCTCCTAAGCCCTTTCTTGAGCTCTTGCCTAGCTATCTTGTATCCCTCAAGTGCTCAACCTGAACCTTGTTTTCTCATCCTTACATAAGCCCCCTTCTTTTTCTTGTCAAGACATTCAACCTCTTTTGTAAACCATGGTTCCCTCACTCGACCATTTCCTCCTTGCCTGACAGGGACATGCATATCAGGGACATGCAGTATTTACTCCTTGAACAAGCTCCACATCTCAATTGTGTCTATCCCTGACAGTTCCTGTTTCCATCTTATGCTCCCCAATTCTTGCCTAATCGCATCATAATTACCTTTCCCCCAGTTATAAACCTTGTCCTGCCGTATGTTCCTATCCCTCTCCATTGCTATAGTGAAAGTCACCGAATTGTGGTCACTATCTCCAAAGTGCTCTCCCACAATCAAATCTAACACTTGGCCTAGTTCATTACCCAGTACCAAATCCAATGTGGCCCCGCCTCTTGTCGGTCTATCCACCTATTGCGTGACAAAACCCTGCTGCACACACTGGATAAAAACAGCCCCATCCAAACTATTCGAATTATAGTGGTTCCAATCAATATTTGGAAAGTTAAAGTCACCCATGACAACTACCCTGTGACTACTGCACCTATCCAAAATCTGCATTGCAATTTTTTCCTCCACATATCTGTTACTGTTTGGGGGCCGATAGAAAACTCCTAACAAAGTGACCGCTCCTTTCCTATTTCTAACTTCAGTCCACACTACCTCAGTAGACAGATCCTCCTCAAACTGCCTTTCTGCAGCCATTATACTATCCTTGATTAACAATGCTACTCCTCCACCTCTTTTACCACCTTCCCTAATCTTACTGAAACATCTAAACCCCGGAACCTCCAACAACCATTCCTGCCCCTGTTCTATCCACGTCTCCATAATGGCCACAACATCGTAGTCCCAGGTACCAATCCATGCTTCAAGCTCACCAACCTTATTCCTGATGCTCCTCGCATTGAAATAAACACACTTCGAACCGCCTTCATGCCTGCAGGTCCACTCTTGTGACCTTGGTACCTTCCTTAGTACTGCACTACCCTCAACTTCTTGAACTCCAGCAACGCTATCTTCTGGACTACAAATCCGTTGAAACCCCCCCCCCCCCCCCCCCCCCACCCCCCCCCCCCCCCCACCCGAAGAACTGTAGCAAATTTCCCTCCCAGGATATTGGTGCCCCTCTGGTTCAGGTGTAACCCATCCTGTTTGTACAGGTCCCACTTTCCCCGGAATGTGCTCCAATTATCCAAGTAACTGCAACACTCCCTCCTACCCATCCCTGTAGCCACGTGTTTAACTGCACTCTCTCCCTGTTCCTCACCTCGCTAGCACTGGCAGCAAACCAGAGATGACAACATGGTCTGTCCTGGCTCTCAGCTTCCACCCTAGCTCCCTGAATTCCTGTTTTATATCCCCGTCCCTTTTTCTACCTATGTCGTTGGTACCGATGTGTACCACAACTTGTGGCTGCTCCCCCTCCCCCTTAAGGATCTTGAAAACACGATCAGAGAGGTCACTGACCTTGGCACCCAGGAGGCAAAACCAACCGTGAGCCTCTATCGTTGCCACAGAACCACCTATCTGTACCTCCTAACTATAGAGTCTCCAGTAACTAATGCTCTCGCCTTCTGAGCCACAGGGACATACTCAGTGCCAGAGACCTGGTCACTGTGGCTTACCTCTGGTAGGTCCCTCCGCCCCCCTCAACAGTATCCAAAATGGTATACCTGTTATTGAGGGGAACAACCGCAGGGGATCCCTGCACTGACCGCTTCTTCCCCCTCCTTTTAAACGTCACCCAGCTACCTTTATTCTTAGGAGTAACTATATCCCTATAGCTTCTATCTATAACCGACTCTGCCTCCCGAATGATCCTCCGTTCATCCAGCTCCAGCTCCAGTTCCCTAATACGGTCTTTGAAGAGCTGGAGATGGGTGCACTCCCCGCAGGTGAACTCAGCAGGGCCACTGACGGCGTCCCTTACCTTGATCACCCTGCCAGTCACGATTGAAACATGTACAGTGTATGAGCACGCAAATAAATCGGTATTTCCAATACAAATCAGCTGAAAATGTGAAACATGCCTCCCACGAGGCAGAGAGTGCGCAGGCCATCTCCCAGATGCAGCACCTCAGCATTGAAGACAGTGGTCATCTCGCGCTCTTTTCCCGGAGCCCCACGCATGCGCGATGCGAACGGGATAACGAAGGGGCCGACACCCACACTGCACAGATGCAGACGTCTGCCGACCGCACAGTGCATGTGCGACGACGTACACCGTGTCAGGACGCCGACGCCATGACGTGCCCGAACTGTGGCAACGCCCACTTAAAGGGACTCTGCCCTGCAAGAGGCAGGCGATGTTTAAACTGCGGGAAGCCTGGACACTATGCAGCCTTGTGCAGGTCTGCACCACCAGTCAGAGGCCAGCGCTGCCAATTCCGACGACGGCGCGTCCAGAATGTGCAACGACGATTACAGGATTTTGATCCTGGCAGTACAACGGATCCAGAGGACGAGTGCCTGGAGTCCACCTACCGAGTGGGCACCATTACCACACGTGAACATGCCACACCTAACTCATCTCGCATTCAGTCCATCCTCGCTGTGGATTCGGAGGACGAATGAAGTCCGGTGATGCAGGTCAACCGCTGGCAGACTTCAAATGCATCAAGAAGCCCCCCAAGGTCCTTCCAGCAGCCTGCCAGCTCCTGGACTATAACGGTAATGCCATCACGGCACTGGGGTCCTGCCATCTACTTGTCTCCAACCGGAGCACCCATGCACGGCTAAGGTTTGAAATTGTCAAGCCGGACAGGGCATCTGTGCTGGGCGAGCATGCCTGCAAGAAGCTAAACCTGGTGCAGCGGGTTTATTCAAAGACATCCTCCGACGTGGATCTTCAAGCTGGCATTGACGACATCCTCGCTCAATATCCAGATGTGTTTGACGGGATGGGCACTTTGCCATATCGGTACAAGATCCTACTGCGACCTGATACCAAGCTAGTGGTCCATGCACCACGCCAGGTCCCGGCTCCGCTGAAGGAACAGCCCAAGGAGCTGCAGCAGCAGGGGATCATTTCCAGGGTAACTGAACTGACTGACTGGGTCAGCTCGATGGTGGTGGTTATAAAACCCTCTGGAGACCTGTGCATCTGCATTGATCCCAAGGATCTCAACCAGAATATAATGGGTGAACACTACCCAATCCCAAAGCGGGAGGAATTCACGAGTGAGATGGCACATGTACGGTTTTTCGCAAAGTTAGATGCGTCACATGGATTCTGGCAAATCCAGCTGGATGAGTCCAGCTGAAGGCTCTGCACATTCAACACACCGTTTGGCAGGTACTGCTAAAACCGTATGCCGTTCGGCATCGTCTTGGCATCGGAGATATTTCATCTCATCATGTAGCAGATGATGGAGGGCATCAAAGGGGTTCGTGTGTACCTGGACGACGTCATCAGATGGTCCACGACCCCTGAGGAGCATGTTTCCCATCTCCAGCAGGTATTTCACCCTGTGGCCTTCAATGGCCTGAAGCTGAACAGGGCCAAATGT
This sequence comes from Scyliorhinus torazame, assembly GCF_047496885.1. NCBI lineage: Eukaryota > Metazoa > Chordata > Chondrichthyes > Carcharhiniformes > Scyliorhinidae > Scyliorhinus > Scyliorhinus torazame. The sequence goes on along the minus strand of NC_092710.1, from coordinate 347,235,472 downwards.
TGCTTTGGCATGTCGACACACTTCTCAGCAGGGCATGTGCCCCTGTTGCTATCTTTACTTGCTATAAATATGGCAGTCAATGAGGTAGCCCTTCTTTTATCTAGATATTGACATGATATGCTTTCAGAGTCGCCAGGTATCAAATATTACCGCCACAAGGTTCAACCGGGTATCGATCAAAGAACCAAACAACCAGTTAGTTAGTTCAAGATCGATGATACTTTATTTACACACAAGATTAACTCACACATGCTACATTAACACTATGAGCAACTCACACGTGCAACATAAACACTACGAGCTAACCTACACCCAACAACTATGACAACCTGTACTTAACCTCAGGCACCCAGCTTAGGTCAGAGGAACAGTGGCCTTTGTTCGAATCTGGATCTGCTGGGTCTGGAGAAGTAACTGCGGTTCAGCTAGGATCATCCGTCTGGTAGCGGGCGTTGAACTTGGACTTGCTTCTGGTCGTGGTGCTGCAGTTGGCGATGGACGTTGCCGGAGCGCCAGGTCCAAAAGACATCAAACACATGGCAGTGTCTCTCTTTATCCTCGGGGGTTTCACGCTCTTTTGGGCGGTCCATAGGTTTGGCCCCAATTAATTGGGCAGTTCTCGATCACTGCCTTCGATCTGAGCCAATAAAGGGGCGGGTGCCTTGATGGCTGGGTGTGTTCTATGCGGTCATTGACCTTGCTGTTTATGCTTCCTGAGTAAAGGGAGTGGCGCTGATGTGTCTGGAATTGTATCGGTTACCTGAGTATCAGTCCTTTGTCTTATGGAGATGGGTCATTAAAATGCTAATCGGTTGGATGTTTCGATGCTGTCAGGATTCTCTGCTCACGAATATACATGCAGTCTCTGTGCCTGCCTGAATCTTACATTGTCCATATTTCCCTTTAGGCTTTGCGAATGTCCATGTTTCTTGTTGTAGGTGGCCATCCCAGATGGCTGCAGTCCGTCCTCTTGATCCTAAACGCGAAGCGTGATGGATCACACTACTGAATCTTCTTCTGTTCTCCGGTGTGCCGGATACCCTTAATCAAGGACAGGTTCTATACTACTCCGAATGGGGTGCGTATGAGCCGCAGCAGGGGCAAGAATGGGTGGAATTCCTGGGTAGGGCGGTGATCATTGCCGTTGCTCCACTACCCGAGCTTGGCTGACCAAATACATAGGGGGTCCTCAGGTAGGGCGGGGATCAGTGCCATTACTCTACTGCCTGTCCTATGGATGGAAACATTAACCCAAGTTATAATACATCACACATCTATAAAAATTCTAAGGGGGCACTATAACATTCAACCTTTCAACTTTTTTACTCAAACAGGGGAACCTCTAACTCTCCTTATCTAAACTGCATTTATGCTGCTAGCTAAATGTTACTACGAGCTAACCTACACATTACAGTATAAAATAAGCAATGGCAGCATCACATTTCTACTTAACACTTATGCCATTTACAGAGAAAGTAATTTGTCTTGAAAACTGCGGAATTTATTAGGCAGAAAAGGGTTCAGAAAGAATGTGAGGTCTGTTGAAGTTCGAGAAAAGGGGCTCTGAGTGTGTCTACTGGGCAGTGGGAGGCTCTCCTTCACCATTTCCGAAGTCTAAGTGTCTGGACAACACTGCAAAGTATTGCTATAATCAGTAGGGCTTCTACTGTGTAAGGAAGGGAATACCACTTTATGATATCGCACCATGTGGGGGTATCAGTGGCTGTTTGTATGTGTAGTGTAGTGTACTGTCCAGGCTAGGGGGTATCGTGTTGGGTGGTCATGTTTAGGACCTGTGTGGTGGAGGATATAGGGGCTGATAACGCCCAATTGTAGTGATCCAACGACAATCATGATGCAGGTCATCAGGTCCGTCTTCATTTTGTCTTTGTCTTCCTCTGTCTCCTGGTATATTCGTATCTTCCTCGGGGTACAAGCATAATAACTGTTATTATCTTGTTGTTTAATATCTCGTTTGTCTGTCTCGTTTGTCTGTCTGTTACTCCTTAACATCAATTTCCCATTTAGAATTGTCACCGTATGTGACTCCCTCATTTTTTTTTTTTTCAAACCAACCATTTGGGAGGCAGGACATCCGAGAAATATATTCTGTCACAGTGCGAGCAATCTCGCAGCCTGTGTTCGATGCACTGAGCAGGCGGACAATTTCTCCGTCCAATGTTGAGGTAGTTTTTCCTAGCAGCAAATTTGTTTCATCCAAGTGTTTGAACATGTAAATAGTAGTTGGGGGTTAGCGACCGAAGGATCGCCAGAAAGCAAACAAAAACTGTGGCGAAGTGCATTCTTTAACCACAATTTAAAAGAACTGGAGTTTGGAAAAAAAACATTCCGAATGGGGTGCGTATGAGCCGCGGCAGGGGCAAGAATGGGTTGAATCCCTGGGTAGGGCAGTGATCATTGCCGTTGCTCCACTACCCGAGCTTGGCTGATCAAGTACATAGGGGGTCCTCAGGCAGGGCGGGGATCAGTGCCGTTACTCCACTGCCTGGGTGACCTTACAAGAACGGCAAGAATTTGAATATCTATGGACTTCTGACAAGCTTGTTCCTTTAACTACCATGTGGTGTCAAAAGGCTAATTATGACTGCATCAAGAAATTTGGAATGAGATTGACACACAAAGTCGTACAAGAGACAAACCTTCAACATAAAAAACAAACTTTAAAAAGAAACGGGCAGGCTCCATCAGAGAATAGGACACCGTAAATCTCAATCGGTCCCTTTCTCTCATCATCTGGACACCTAAAGGGTCGTAAAGGGGTTAGCATGGTGGGAGTCAGACTCTGAGTCATCACCACCTCCTTGTTGCCAAACTCGTGACTGGAGTTTCTGTGCCATGGCAGCGTGGGCCAATGTGGGATCCATTTCATCGTTTCTTATCAGTCGATAAGAGTTATTGCGGTGCCATTGTTTCTTATCCGGTAGGGCAGTAGCAGCAAGGGGGGGGTCACTATCGTCGGGCGTTGGGTCAGGTTCTGGTAGTGGCAAATAAATGGTTTCTGAGGGGCCGAACATATCGTGGTCGGTGTCACTGGGGCTGTAGTGACTGGGGCCTGGTCTGTTCTGTCATTGGTCAGGGATTTCAAGTACGTCCGTTGTTCTTTCGCTGTCGCTTTGGCTAGCGGCCGAATCAAGTGTGAGGCGGAAACTTGTCTCGGGGGCGGAGTCAAAGTCGTGTCTGTGGACGTGCTGTCCTGGCTGGGGGAGGGCTGGATTTGGTTGCCAGTGGGCGGGTCTCGTTGTCTACTATTGCCACTGAAATGTGGTGTGAGTGGCTGCACTGAGTTCCATCAACCTTAAGCTGGTTTATGTGAAACCATCCTGACTTTCCATTTGGATACATAATCTTTTAAACTGAGGTGCTTACTTTGTCAGAAATTGAGTAGGGTCCTGCAAATTTGGGGGAAGAGGAATGAACTCGGATTGTACTGGGAGACCATGACTTGCTGTCCGACTGTATACTCTACCGGCTGTACTGTTTTATCAAAGCAGGCCTTACTCTGCTTTTTCCTAGTGCCTAGTCGAACAGCTGCAGCGAGCTGTGCTGCTTTAATAGTTGGGATGTGGAGATGCCGGCGTTGGACTGGGGTGAGCACAGTGAGAAGTCTTACAACACCAGGTTAAAGTCCAACAGTTTTGTTTCGATGTCACTAGCTTTCGGAGCGCTGCTCCTTCCTTAGGTGAATGAAGAGGTATGTTCCAGAAACACATATATAGACTGCCAAACAGATGAGACAACAATACTATGCCACCTATATGCACACCAAGAACAGAAAGCTTGAGAAACCTGGCATCACCACCGGCAGCAACCAAGCCACCCCCGGTGCCACAGTAGAAAACAATACAGGGAAATCTATTGTCAACTTGTCAGAGTACACCCTTCAACCAGACGAAATCGAAGTCCTCAGCAGAGGGCTCAATTTCTGCACCACCACCGAAATGGACCCCATCAGTCCCACGGCAGACACGGAGGAATTCATCAGGCGAATGAGGCTCTGGGAAATCTTCCACAGACCCCAAGAGGCCAACAGCGAACCCAAGCAGACTATCAATGAACTAGAACAGCAGACCGAGAGATCTGCGGTGCGGCAACCAAAGAGGAAAGAGTCGAATTGGACCCCTCCGGAAGGCCGCCTCCTTAGACTCGACATGTATGCTCAAGCCGTCAGGAGTCGCGTCAATGCCAGATTCATCAGTCGCATTCACAAGACAGCCCCGAACGTCACCCAAGCACAACGCAATGCCATCCGCGCTCTCCAGACCAACCGCAGCATCGTCATCAAACCAGCAGACAAAGGAGGGGCCACTGTCGTACTGAACAGAACGGACTACTGCAAAGAAGTATACCGACAACTGAACAACCAAGAACACTACAGACAGTTACCCCCAGATCCGACCAAGGAACACATCCGCCAACTTAACAGACTGATCAAGACCTTGGATCCAGATCTTCAGAGCACCTTACGTGCTCTCATCCCACGTAGTCCCCGCATTGGAGATCTCTACTGCCTTCCGAAAATACATAAGGCCAACACACCAGGCCGCCCTATCGTTTCAGGCAATGGGACCTTGTGTGAGAACCTCTCTGGCTACATCGAGGGCATCTTGAAACCCATCGTACAAGGTACGGCCAGCTTCTGTCACGACACGACGGACTTCCTACAGAAACTCAGCACCCATGGACCAGTTGAACCAGGAACATTCCTCGTCACAATGGACGTCTCGGCACTCTACACCAGCATCCCCCATGATGACGGCATTGCTGCAACAGCCTCAGTACTCAACAGCGACAGCTGCCAATCTCCAGACGCAATTCTGCAACTCATCCGCTTCATTCTGGATCACAACGTCTTCACCTTCGACAACAAGTTCTTCATCCAGACACACGGAACAGCCATGGGGACCAAATTCGCACCCCAATATGCCCACATCTTCATGCACAAGTTTGAACAGGACCTACTCACCGCACAGGACCTTCAACCAACGTTACACACCAGATACATCGATGACATTTTTTTCTTTTGGACCCACGGCGAAGAATCACTGAAACGACTACATGATGACATCAATTAGTTCAATCCCACCATCAGACTCACCATGGACTACTCTCCAAAATCAGTTGCATCTTGGACACACTCGTCTCCATCAAGGACGGTCACCTCAGCGCTTCGCTTTACCGCAAACCCACGGATAACCTCACGATGCTCCACTTCTCCAGCTTCCACCCTAAACATATTAAAGAAGTCATCCCCTATGGACAAGCGCTTCGTATACACAGGATCTGCTCAGACGAGGAGGAGCGTAACAGACATCTACAGACGTTGAAAGATGCCCTCGTACGAACGGGATATGGCACTCGACTCATCAATCGACAGTTCCAACGCGCCACAGCGAAAAACCGCACCGACCTCCTCAGAAGACAAACATGGGACACAACCGACAGAATACCCTTCGTCGTCCAGTACTTCCCTGGAGCGGAGAAACTACACCATCTTCTTCACAGCCTTCAACACGTCATTGATGATGATGAACATCTTGCCAAGGTCATCCCCACCCCCCCCCACTACTTGCCTTCAAACAACCGCGCAACCTCAAACAAACCATTGTTTGCAGCAAACTACCCAGTCTTCAGAACAGTGACCACGACACCACACAACCCTGCCGTGGCAATCTCTGCACAATGTGCCAGATCATCGACATGGATACCACTATTACACGTGAGAACACCACCCACCAGGTACGCGGTACATACTCGTGCGACTCGGCCAACTTTGTCTACCTCATACGCTGCAGGAAAGGATGTCCCGAAGCGTGGTACATTGGCGAGACCATGCAGACACTGCGACAATGAATGAACGGACATCGCGCAACAATCACCAGGCAGGAATGTTCCCTTCCAGTCGGGGAACACTTCAGCAGTCAAGGGCATTCAGCCTCTGATCTCCGGGTAAGCGTTCTCCAAGGCGGCCTTCAGGACGCGCGACAACGCAGAATCGCCGAGCAGAAGCTTATAGCCAAGTTCCGCACACATGAGTGCGGCCTCAACCGGGACCTGGGATCCATGTCGCATTACATTCATCCCCCACCATCTGGCCTGCGAAATCCTACCAACTGTCTTGGCTTGATACAATTCACACCTCTTTAACCTGGGGTTACCCCATCTCTGGATCTGTAAAGATTTAATTACCTGCTAATGCTCGCATTCCTAGCATTGTTTGGCTTCTTTGAATTTGTCTATATATGTGTTTCTGGAACATACCTCTTCATTCACCTGAGGAAGGAGCAGCGCTCCGAAAGCTAGTGACATCGAAACAAACCTGTTGGACTTTAACCTGGTGTTGTAAGACTTCGTACTGTTAATATTTGGGGGAAGAGGAATGAACTCGGATTGTAATGGGAGACCATGACTTGCTGTCCGACTGTTTACTCTACCGGGTGTACTGTTTTATCAAAGCAGGCCTTACTCTGCTTTTTCCTAGCGCCTAGTCGAACAGCTGCAGCGAGCTGTGCTGCTTTAATATTTTCCATTATTTGTTGAACCGCTTTTTCATGGGTAAGGGCAGTGACTGTGGTGCTGGCCGAATCAAGTCCAAATAAATACTCTGTACCCTTAATGGGTCGTCCGGTCATGAGGGTGTGGGGGGTGTATCCTGTTGAAGTCGACACTGTGTTTCTAATAAACATCAGTGTAAATAGGAGAACTGTGTCCCATGTTGTGTTATGTTGTTGCACCATCTTCCAAAGTGTTGCCTTTAGGGTCCGGTTCATGCGTTCCACAATGCCGCTGGATTGTGGGTGATGGGCAATGTGAAACTTCTGTTTAATTCCGAAAATTGTTAGGACATTTTTCATTACTCTTCCTGTGAAGTGCGAACCTTGGTCCAACTCAATACTACGGGGGAGTCCCCATCTAGTAAATATTTGCTGGGTTAGAATTTTTGCTGTCGCTTTAGCGTGTTTGTCCTGGAAGGAAATGCTTCCACCCATCCTGTGAAGGGGTTGATTACGACCAACACATATTTAAATCTATTTTTGCAGGCGGGGGGTGGGGGGGGGGGGGGGGAAACCAATGTAATCTGATTGTAAGTTCGTCCATGGGCCATTAACAGGGTAGGTGTGTCTTAGCTGACCTTTCTTTGCGTATCTGTCTGGGTTGTTCTGGGTGCAAATTAAACAATTTTCAATGTAGTGGGTTATGTCTGTTTTTAAATCGGGCCACCTGCATAGAGGTCTGAGATGGGCAAGGGTGGATTCTATCCCTTGGTGTCTGTGTCCGTCATGGAATTGACAAATAATCTGGTTCCTGTCCTGGGTGGGGACCACACAAATACCATTCTTTAATATGATTCCGTCGTGTACCGTTAAAGTGTCTTTGAACCTATCACAGGGGGCTGGGAAGTTTTGTTTGAAAATTTCCTTAAGCGTGTCGTCTTCCTTTTGTGCCTGTGCCAAATCTTGAATATTGGTCTGTGAGACCTGGACCGGGGGCGTGGGGGGCGGGTGTTTGCCAAAAGTGATCATGTCGTGAGCCTGCTTTTGCTAGGGCATCTGCTTTTATGTTACCGGGTGGGGAGGATAGAACAGTACACCCGGTAGAGTATACAATCGGACAGCAGGCCATGGCCTCCCTGTACAATCAGAGTTCATGCCTCTCCCCCAAATTTGATGGCTTCTAACATTTATCATTCCATATTTGCGATCTTTAGCTTCTTTAAGAATGTGCTTTAGTAATGGCGCTGAGGGTAGGTAGGGGTTTACCGTCGGCAGATATAAATCCTCTAGATTCCCACAGGGGCAGGAATTCTGTCAAGCTGTTGCAAACATATGAACACTCCGAATATATGTCTGCTGGGGTCGGGAACGAATCTGGGTGCTGCACAATGTATGCAATTGCTGCTAACTCGGCTGCCTGCGGACCTAAATGTCTTGACAATTTTAACGATATCTCCTCTAATGTGTGTCCCTGTGCGTCTTCTACATATACATCACATCCTGTAATCCTTTTTCCATTTAGAATGGTGGAGGAGCCATTTCCATAAATTTCTAGCGAATTATCTGTGGGCTGCGTTCTCTGTGGTCTGATGCCTGTTTTTGTCGGTAGCGATTTGAGAATAAATGTCGTGCTTGACTGCAATGATTTCACACTCCTGTGGGGTTCCTGCATATTGTAAATTATCGGCCAGAAACGTGTGCGTCTTTGTCCTCTTCACTGTGATGTCACGCCATTGTAGGATTAGGGCCTAGCGTGCTGCTCTAATTGGCTTACTGTACCGCCTTTTAGCCTACCGTCTAACAGTAGCTGTGTTGGGGTGTGCTCTGTCAAAATGGTTACGGGGTTGAATCCTGTTATGTACATGAAGTACTGAACAGCCCAAAAAAACTGCGAGCAAGTGCCTCTCGCAGGCTGAAAATCCTTGCTCGACTGGATCTAAAACTCGTCAGGCATAGGCTACGGGTCCTAAACGATCGTGCTTTTCCGGGAGAAGTACGGCCGAAAGGTTTCGGCCGGTGGTCGCTATCTCTATATTGCATAGGGGGAGTGTGGGTCTGGTGCCTGCTGTGGTGAGTGTGTTATTGCTACCATTTACCATTGTATTACATTACATTATGTTGGTGCCCTTGTGGACTCCGCCTATGGCTCCTGTTGCTAACTTGCTGTTGTTTCTTAATTTGGCTCTGTTTAATTACGTTTGCTCAAGATCGCCAGGTATCTTTTGATACCGCCACAAGGTTCAAAACCGAATACTGATCAAAGACTCGATGCACCAGTTAGTAAGTTCAAAAGCAATGCTCATTTATTTACACACCGTCAAATCTACTCATGCATAAAACTCTACAACCTAAACTATCACTATTACTAAAAGCCCATACTTAGCTTCGGGTGTCCACTCAGTCAGAGGAACAATGGCCATTGCTTGGTTCTGAGGCTGCTGGGTTGTGCTGTTTACAGGGTAGCAACTAGGTGCGTCTATCTTGTTGCGTGCGTTGACTTGGAAATTACTTGGTCTGGAGCAGCTTTGGCGGGTCTCTCCTCACTGAGAGCCAAGGCCAAGAGAGCGATCCTCTCTTGGGGAATCCTTTTTATACCCAAAAGGGCTTTGCGCACTTTTGAGGGGCCCTTGAACTTGGCCCCAATTAATTGGGCCATTTCCCAATCGTTCCTATCGATTTTCCTCCAATAGAGGGGTGGGTTCCCTGGTTGCTGGACGTGTCCGAGGTGGCCGTTGGTTTGCTTTGTTTTAGTCTCCTCTGGCGCCGGGGTGTCTGTCTTAGCATTGTTTACCTAAATGTTGCCTTTTGTTCCCGGGGATGGCTCATTAGTATGTAGATGGCTCCGCAGTACCGGTCTTGTCTGAGAGCTACAGCTCTAATCAACAGACAGACCTTGCATCTGCTTGCTTTTTTCGGTATTGTCCAATTTTCCCTGCATTATTTGCAAAGTGTCCATTTTGTAATCGGGACATGGCCATCCCAGATGGCTACACTCCGCTCCCTCGGGGGAGGTATATAGATCTACAGCCTGTAGGCGGCACTCAGTACAGAGCAGTCGCAGGCAGGCACAGTTCTAACTGATTAAAACCACTGTTCATTTCAACTCTCCGTCTCGTGTGAATTGATGGTCGCATCAATTTAATCAGCTACAATGTCGCTATGGAAGCAGCCCTCAAACCTGATCGACTGGAACTCGACCCTCAGGCAGCAGAAGCCAAAGGAATTTTTTCGCACTGGCCAAGCTGTTTTGAGGCCTACCTCGTCGCCCCCTCCTCACCCACCGCCACCGAGGAACAGAAACTGAGTCTCCTCCACGCTCGGGTGAGCCACAGAATCTCCGTGCAGATCGAGGAAGCGACCACGTATGCAGACGCGGTCACGATCCTGAAAAGGCAGTACGTGAGGCCGGTGAACGAAATGTTCGCGCGGCATCTCCTCACCACTCGTCGTCAACGCCCTGGGGAATCGCTGGAGGAATACCTACGCGACCTGAAGGTAATCGCTCGAAACTGCAATTTATAACGGCCTCGCAGCATATGGAACTCGCCATCCGGGACACCTATGTGGCTGGAGTCCGGTCCAATTACGTCAGACAGCGCTTGCTCGAAAAGGGCGCCCTCGACCTAAAACAGATGGTAAAACTATCCACCTCCTTAGAGAAGTAACGTTTCAGAGCCTCGATGCTTTCCCCTCCGACCACGCGATCCCCTCGTGGACACCAGACCAAAGGGTGCCCCAGGTCTGTGCCGTGCGGCTGCCTGCCCAACCCGGGGGGCTGCCCTGCTATTTCTGCGGCCAGAACCAGCACCTCAGGCAACGTTGCCCAGCTCGGAACGCGACCTGCAGCGACTGCGGCAAGAAAGGACACTTTGCCAAAGTCTGCCTGGCCAGATCCAAATCTTCTAAATCACAGGCCCGATTTTCAGACTCACAGGCCCGCAGACCCCGCAGCGTGGCGGCGTGCCTGCCTGTACCGCCCCCTTCGGATGCGTCATCAGCCTCGTGCTGTCCGTGGGGGCAGCCATCTTTAACCCTACCCAACACGTGCGACTCATGGGGCCCGCCATCTTCAATGCCGCCCGACACATGCGACCGATGGGGTCCTCCATCTTGGCCGCCATCTCCAACGCCGCCCGACACTTGCGACCGACGGGGGCAGCCATCTTGGGACCACCTCCGACCGCGCTGGCTACCCGCAGCTCGGCGCTGTCATCCTTGACTAGTCACAGCCCAAGCACCTCAGGAACTCGATGATGACCGTCTGGGTCAATGGGCACGAAACGCCCTACCTGTTTGACTCTGAGAGACGGAGAGCTTTGTACATCCAGACACGGTAAGGCGCTGTTCTCTCCAAATTTCCCCCGAATTCCAAACAATCTCCCTCTCTTCCAGATCATATTCGGTGCAGATCCGGGGGTACTGTGTCGCAAACCTCGCGATACAGGGCGCCAAGTACGCCAATTTCAAATTATAGGTCCTCCCTGACCTCTGCGCTCCTCTCCTGTTGGGACTAGACTTCCAGTGCAACCTCAGGAGCATGACCCTGAAGTTCGGCGGGCCCCTAACCCCTCTCACCGTATGTAGCCTCGCGACTCTTAAGGTCGCTCCTCCCCCGCTCTTCGTGAACCTCACTGCCGACTGTAAACCCTTTGCCACCAGGAGCATGCGGTACAGTGCCCAGGACAGGACTTTTATCAAGTCAGAGGTCCAGCGGCTCTTGATGGAGGGGATCATCGCGGCCCATAATAGCCCCTGGAGATCTCAAATGGTGGTCGTCAGGACCGGGGAAAAGAACCGGATGGTTGCAGACTACAGCCAAACCATAAACTGGTACACGCAACTCGATGCGTACCTCCTTCCCCAGATAGCGGACATGGTGAATCAGATTGCACACTATCGGGTGTCCTCCACGGTAGATCTGAAGTCCGCATACCACCAGCTTCCAATCCATCTGGAAGATCGCCACTACACAGCCTTTGAGGCAGATGGCTGCCTCTTCCACTTCCTCCGGGTCCCCTTCGGCATCACCAATGGGGTCTCTGTCTTCCAAAGAATGATGGACCGAATGGTGGACCAGTACAGGCTGCGAGCCACATTCCCGTACTTGGACAACGTCATCATCTGCAGCCATGATTAGCAGGACCACGCGCCAACCTTCAGAAGTTTCTCCAAACTGCCCAAGCCCTCAATCACACCTTTAACAAGGAGAAATGCGTTTTCCGCACAACCTGACTGGCCATCCTCGGCTATGTCGTGGAAAACGGAGTCCTAGGGCCCGACCCCGACCGCATGCGCTCCCTCCTGCAACTCCTACTGCCCCAAGGCCCTGAAAAGATGCCTCAGGTTATTTTTGTATTATGCCCAGTGAGTCCCCAACTATACGGACAAAGCCCGCCCACTTATCAAAGCCACAGTCTTCCCCCTGATGACTGAGGCACGCCAGGCCTTCAGCCGCATCAAGTCAGATATTACCAAAGCCGTGATGCGCGTGGTGGACGAGTCCATCCCCTTCCAGGTGGAGAGCGACGCGTCAGAGGTCGCCCTCGCCGCTAACCTTAACCAGGCAGGCAGGACCGTAGCCTTTTTTTCTCGAACCCTCAACGCCTCCGAGATTCGACATTCCTCCATCGAAAAAGAAGCTCAAGCCATTGTGGAAGCTGTGCGGCATTGGAGGCACTACCTGGCTGGTAGGAGGTTCACCCTCATCACCGACCAACGGTCGGTAGCCTTCAGGTTCAACAATACACAGCGGGGCAAGATCAAGAATGATAAAATCTTGAGGTGGAGGATCAAACTCTCCACCTATAACTGCTATATTGTATATCGTCCAGGGAAGCTCAACGAGCCCCCAGATGCCTTGTCCCACGGCACATGTGCCATCGCGCAAGATGACTGACTCCAGGCCATCCACAATGACCTCTGTCACCCGGGGGTCACCCGGCTTCTCCACTTCATCAAGGCCCGCAACCTGCCCTACTCCACCGAGGAGGTCAGGGCCATGACCAGGGACTGCCAAATCTGCGCGGAGTGTAAACCGCACTTCTTTCGACCAGATAAGGCCCACCTGGTGACGACATCCCGGCCCTTTGAGCGCCTCAGCATCGATTTCAAAGGGCCTCTCCCCTCCACTGACTGCAATGTGTATTTTTTTAACGTCGTTGACGAGTACTCCCGCTTCCCCTTTGCAATCCCATGCCCCGACATGATCGCGGCCACTGTCATGAAGACCCTGTTCGGTTTCCCCACTTAAGTCCACAGTGACCGGGGCTCCTCGTTTATGAGCGTCAGTACCTGCTCGGTAAGGGCATTGCCTCGAGCAGGACTACCAGTTACAACCCGTGGGGAAACGGACAGGCGGAGAGGGAGAACGCGACGGTACGGAAGGCCATCCTCCTGGCCCTATGGTCTAGGAGTCTCCCAGTTTCCCGCTGGCAGGAGTTCCTCCCCGACACACTCCACTCCATTAGGTCACTCCTTTGCACAGCAACGAACGAGACCCCTCATGACCGCCTATTTGTTTCCCCCAGGAAATCCACCTCTGGGGTCTTGCTTCCCGTCCTGGCCGATGACACCGGGGCCTGTCCTCCTCCAAAAACACGTGAGGAGCCATAAGTCTGACTCACTGGTCGAGAGTTCCTTCACGCCAACCCCCAGTATACCTATGTGGCGCACCATGACGGCCGACAAGATACAGTCTCCCTCCGGGACCTGGTACCCACTGGTTCCCTTGCGACCATCACCTCCCCCTCCCCCACCCTACACCGAACACTGTCCCCGCCCCGACATAACCTACACCCCCCTCCCCCCATCGCCGATCTACAGGGATGAAGTTCCAGAAGACACGCTCCCGGAGTCAACACCCGTGCCCGCAGCGACGAGTTCAACACCCATGCCCGCAGCGAAACCAGAGCTCAGGCGATCGCAGCGAACAATCAAGGCGCCGGACATACTCAACCTGAGTCCCCCGCTGGACTTCAATTTTTAGCAGGGGGTGAATGTGGTGAATGTATTCCTGCTACCATTGACCATTGTATTACATTACATTGTATTATGTTGGTGCCCTTGTGGGCTCCGCCTATGGCTCCGCCCCCTCGGGGAAGGTATATAGATCTGCAGCCTGTAGGCGGCACTCAGTACAGAGCAGTCGCAGGCAGGCACAGTTCTCTGATTAAAACCACTGTTCACTTCAACTCTCCGTCTCGTGTGAATTGATGGTCGCATCACCTGCAAAGCGGGAGCTGTACTTAGGGCACGTATCAATGCATCTACAGCATCCATGTGTTGTGGAAGCCATTTCCATGGGGCCTGTTTCTTAAGGAGCTCGGAAAGTAGGGCTGCCTTTGTGGCAAAACCGTCCATATGGTTCCTGCAATAACCAACCAGTCCCAAAAATGACCAGAGTGCTGTAACATTATGGGGCAAGGGCAATTTAACAATTGAATCAATCCATTTTTGCTATCTCACGCTTACCATGCGTTATAACTGTTCCTAAATATGTGACCTTTTCTTGGAGAATTTGGGCTACTTTGGGGTTGATTTTACATCCAATTTCTTTTAGGAGACCTAAGAGTTCAGAAAGAAGCAAACTGTGCTTTTCCTTGGTGTCAGTCTGTAGGAGCATGTCATCCACATACTGAATGAGGCATTCGGGTCGGGAAAATTTCGCTAATCCATTAGCCAATTGTCTGTGGAAAATGGAGGGGGAGTTGTGGAAACCTTGTGGAAGGCATGTCCACGTGTATTGCTGTCCCTGGAAGGTGAACGCAAATTTATACTGGCAACTTTTATCCAATGGAATGGACCAAAAGCCATTGCTAATGTCCAGAACCATGAAAAACTTTGACTGTAGTCTCTGCTTTAACATGGTCTCGGGACTCGTGGCAATGGTGGGGGCTGCTAACGGAGTTACTTTGTTTAATTCTCTATAATCGATGGTCAGTCTCCATGAACCATCTGGTTTTCTTAAGGGCCAAATCGGGGCTTTGTTTGTTGAGGCTTGGGGCTGAATCACACCATGATCCAATAAACTTTGAATTACCTTAGCTATTTCTCCCTCGGCTTGCTGTGGAAAACCCTATTGTTTCTGGGGCTTAGGATCGGGACCTGTATCTGGGGCTTAGGATCGGGACCTGTAATGGTGACCACTCCTGGAATTTTACCGCAATCGTGCTTGTGCTGGGCAAAAGATGTTTTGTTTCTTCAAGACTTCCCTAATTGTTTTGTCCGTGGTAATGATTTGTGGATCAAACCAGTAATCTCCCACTGAGCTAATCCTGTGTTCTTAGTCTCCGACTGTGAGAGTGGCAGGAGCTCGTGCTGCTCTAGCCATTTTCCACACACACTTATTCACGGGGTCAAAAGAAATGTTGTGTGAGCTCATGAAATCTATCCCCAAGATGTTCTCTGCTGTCTTGGATAAATCTACCAAAATGACTGAGTGCTTGGTTCTAATGTTACCGATCTGAATGGCCACAGGGGCCGTAATGTGTCCCTGCTGGAGGCGTCCTGTAAATCCACTAAGAGTGATAGTGTCTGTAGTAGGCCATATATCTCGCTGGTACATCGTGGAGGAGTTTAACGTGGTTCGGGACCCTCCTGTGTCCCAAAGGAACTCTACAGGGTGTCCCCAGACTGTCCCTGTGACTACCGGTTTTCCGGACTTGTACCAAAGTGTGTCGCAGACCCAAGTTGGGGAGTCCGAACACCGTCAATCGGTGCCATTTATGGCCAAATGATCTGAACGGGCACTAACGCTGTGGATAGGCCTGGCATTGCTCCTATGTGGGGCATTTGCATGCTGATTCCGTTGCGGGTTCAGGGGGCATTGAATTTTCAGGCGTAATGTGAGGTAATGCATTTTGGAAGGTCTCCGGACAAATGTGAAGTAATGCATTATGGAAGGTCTAATGCAGGTAGGGAATATACAGTGAATGGTAGAACCCTCAAGAGTATTGACAGTCAGAGAGATCTAGGTGTACAAGTCCACAGGCCACCGAAAGGGGCAACACAGGTGGAGAAGTAGTCAAGAAGGCATACGGCATGCTTGCCTTTATTGGCCAGGGCATTGAGTACAAGAATTGGCAAGTCATGTTGCAGCTGTATAGAACCTTAGTTAGGCCACACTTGGAGTATAGTGTTCAATTCTGGTCGCCACACTACCAGAAGGATGTGGAGGCTTTAGAGAGGGTGCAGAAGAGATTTACCAGGATGTTGCCTGGTATGTAGGGCATTAGTTATGAGGAGCGGTTGAATAAACTCGGTTTGTTCTCACTGGAATGACGGAGGTTGAGGGGTGACCTGATAGAGGTCTACAAAATTATGAGGGGCATAGACAGAGTGGATAGTCAGAGGCTTTTCTCCAGGGTAGAGGGGTCAATTACTAGGGGGCGTAGGTTTAAGGTGCGAGGGGCAAGGTTTAGAGTAGATGTACGAGGCAAGTTTTTTACACAGAGGGTAGTGGGTGCTTGGAACTCACGGAGGAGGTGGTGGAAGCAGGGACGATATCACTATCATTTAAGGGGCATCTTGACAATACATGAATAGGATGGGAATAGAGGGATACGGACCCAGGTAGTGTAGAAGATTGTAGTTTAGTCGGGCAGCATGGTCGGCACGGGCTTGGAGGGCCCAAGGGCCTGTTCCTGTGCTGTACTATTCTTTGTTCTTTGTTCTTTGTAATGCCCCTCTGTCCACAATTGTAGCATCCCTGCGTTTTAGGGTGCTGTGTGTTATTTCTACCTTCATTTACCCATGCGGGGTCTTGATGTCTCCTTACTTGATTTATGTTCGCTTCTACCTTCTGCTCTGCCTTTTTATGTAGGGATTGTTCCCAAGCTCGAGAGTCTCTTCAGAACCCACACTTCATTGTGTGCCGGGTCGGAGGGGGTCATAATTTGCAGATGCTTTTTGTCCTGCATCTGTGTCGTGGGAGACTAAAATACGGGTCCATTTGGCTGTATTGTCTGCAGTTAAATGGGCGTGGGCTAAATCTCCAAATATTGCTGTGAAGTGTATCCAGAGGCGTCCAGCAAATGCTGTTGGATGCTCTCCTTCCTTCTGCCTACATCGGTTGAGTCATTCTACGGGATCTCCTCTATTATAGCCAATTGCATCTAGGCTGGCTGTTTTCATACCCTAGAGGCTACCTCCCCCTACATTTTGTGGGTCGGGAAGGGCTGAACTAACGGAGGGGTCAAGGCTCATTACTATGAGTTTCACTTCTTCCTGCTCGTCCAGACCGTATATGACTGTCTGTTGTCTAACTCGCTCAAATAAATGGTGTGGGTCTGATGTGGGGTGAAAGGTTTCTATTATTTCACTGACCTCCCTTAACTGGGTGATGGTTAGTGGGGTAGTGTACATGCAATCAAGTTGGTCTTCTGTCAGTACTCTGTGCTGCGTGGTGACTGGATTCATAGGGTTGGGTGCTGCATGTGCAGTCGGTGGTGCGGATGCTTTCCTTTTCGGGGCCTGGGGGGCTCTATTCTGAATCTCTGTTCCGTTTACATATCGATGGGCCGTTTCATTAAGTTCCTGCCAATCGGGGCCATCTTCCTCATCTAAATTTGGTCCAAAGGTATCTCTGAAACCATTCTGAACTGAGACCAGTGATTGCAATTTTGCAATTTGCTGCCTGCATTTGGCATGGTCTACCGAACTCTGCCTTTGTTCTGTGGTAGAACTGTGGAGTGCTCGTAGGGCTGCCTTTAAGTCCTCACATTGCTTTTTCAATTGTTCTACTTGGTGTTCTGTTTCTTTCCTTACCGAGACCGCACATTGTGTGTCTTGGTAGGCCTTATCATATTGTGACTGAAAGCTGCTTAAGTGAGTGAGACAAGATTGTTGTGCCTGTTTAACATTAGCCATCTCCTTGTCCTTCGCCGCTAGCTGCTCTCTGAGTTGCTCATTTACTTTTTTGCATTCACTAATGTTTCCCTCATTACTCTTCTCTTTCTCTACAAGCTGTCTGTGGAGTGTCCCCACGACCTCCTCCTCTGTGCCTCACAATTGCGCCAAACAGGACACGATTGCCATCGGCTTATGAACTCTACCGAAACTCTTTTTATGAATCTCGGTCATGTTATCCCACCAGGTTTGTCCTATACTACCAGGACCTGTCTCTTTATCATAAAACTCAGACCATAGCGGCCATCCTTTCCCCTTTAGGTACTTCCGAATTTCCTCTTCCCATATGGGACACTGCTCTGCTCTCAGTCGCTGTGACCTCGGGTTCCTGTGGGTACATAAAGCGTTCCATTGCCTTCATTGCCATTTCTATGATTATGTCTCTGTATCTCTACCGTGAATTTGGGACAGGGGGGAATAAAGCGGTGATGCAAACAGCGGGTATGGCTTCAGCTATTTTCCGGTTCACACAATTCCCGAATGTTTCACGCCACAAAAGCTAACGAGTTTACCTTGTATCCCTGTTAGTACGCATGCAAATTACTACACACTTCTGAATCTTGGAGGTTTGATCGATACTGGTCTTACACTTGTGGTTTCTTTCACTTTTCCAATTGGGTTTCTAATTCAAATGTTTTGTGGGTTCTCTCGGAGTGATAAAATCACTTCTGGGTCGAGTCACGTCAGAGGTCGCCAATAAATGTTGCTATCTTTACTTGCAATAAATATGGCAGTCAATGAGGTTGCCCTACTTTTAGCTAGATATTGACATGATATGCTTTCAGAGTTTCCAGGTATCAAATGATACCACCACAAGGTGCAACCGGGTACCGATCAAAGAGCCAAACAACCAGTTAGTTAGTTCAAGATCAATGATACTTTATTTACACACAAGATTAACTCACATATGCAACATAAACACTACGAACTAACCTACACCTAACAACTGTGACAACCTGTACTTAACTTCAGGCACCCAGCTTAGGTCAAAGGAACAGTAGCCTTTGTTCGAATCTGGATCTGCTGGGTCTGGAGAAGTAACTGCGGTTCAGCTAGGATCATCCGTCTGGTAGCGAGCGTTGAACTTGGACTTGCTTCTGGTCGTGGTGCTGCAGTTGGTGATGGATGTTGCCGGAGCGCCAGGTCTAAAAGAGATCGATCACGTGGCAGTGTCTCTCTTTATCCTCGGGGGTTTCGCGGTCCTTAGGTTTGGACCCAATTAATTGGGCAGTTCTCGATCGCTGCCTTCGATCTGAGCCAATAAAGGTGTGGGTGCCTTGATGGCTGAGTGTGTCCTATGCGGTCATTGATCTTGCTGTTTATGCTTCCTGAGTAAAGGGAGTGGCGCTGATGTGTCTGGAATTGTATCGGTTACCTGAGTATCAGTCCTTTGTCTTAGGGAGATGGGTCATTAAAATGCTAATCGGTTGGACGGTTCAATGCTGTCTGGATTCTCTGCTCACGAAGATACATGCAGGCTCTGTGCCTGCCTGAATCTTACATTGTCCATATTTCCCTTTAGGCTTTGCGAAAGTCCATGTTTCTTGTAAGTGGCCATCCCAGATGGCCACACCCCAACACAGACAAGGTCAATTCAGAGTCGAGACTGATCACAGGCCCCTGGTCCACATTATCCACAAGGACCTCAATGACATGATGCCTCCGTTGCAGCACATCCTCCTCAAACTTAGAAGGTACGACTTTGACCTGGTCTACATGCCTGGCAAGGAGCTCATCATTGCCGATTATACTGTCCCTCTCCATCACCGTGCCTAGTGAACCACTGAACGTCATCCGGCAAATTGAGTCACAGGTGCAGCTGTGTGCTAGCACCCTCCCGGCATCTGATGAGAAGGTGATTCGTATCCATGAGGAGACGGCCAAAGACCCCCTCTTGCAGCGTATTATGCAACACCTAGCCAATGGCTGGCAAAAAGGGCAGTGCCCTCAATTTTTCAATGTAAAGGACGACCTGACGGTGGTTGATGGTATCCTCCTCAAACTAGACCGGATTGTAATTCCACACAGTCTCCAGAGCTTGGTGCTCTGTCAAATCCATGAGGGCCACCTGGGTGTGGAAAAGTGCAGACGCATAGCCAGGCAGGCTGTCTACTGGCCCGGGATCAGCCAGGACATCGCGAACATGGTCCTTAACTGTGCACCTTGTCAACGCTTCCAGCCAGCGCAGAGTAAGGAGACACTTCTGCAGTATGAAATCGAAACCTCTCCGTTGTCCAAGGTTGGCATCGACCTCTTTCATGCAAATGGTCGTGATTGGTCGTGATTATGTGTTAATCATTGATTACTTTTCCAATTACTCTGAAGTCGTGAAGCTCTGAGACCTCCCATCTCGGACCGTCATCAAGGCCTGTAAGGAGATGTTCTCCAGGCATGGTATCCCACTCAGTCATGAGTGACAATGGCCCGTGCTTCAGCAGCCATGAATGGTCTCTGTTTGCCCAGTCGTATCAGTTCAAACACGTCACTTCCAGCCCATACTATCCGCAGTCAAACGAAAAATTTGAGAAAGGGGTGCACGTAGTGAAGCAGCTCATCTGCAAGGCCGCGGATTCTGCGTCTGACATTCACCTTGCGTACAGGCCGACCCCACTGTCCACTGGCATGTCACTGGCTCAACTCCCGATGAACAGGGACCTGCAAACGACACTTCCAGCCATACACTTGCCCAACCTTGATCACCTCCCGGTGCTGCAGAAGGTGCAGCAACTCTGAGACCGGCAGAAACAGGGCTATGATGTTCATGCCACCGTGTTATCCCCGTCAGACACTGTTCGGGTCAAGATCCCTGATGGAGGCTGGTCAGCTCCAGCTGTCGTTGTTCGACAGGCTGCCCCCCGCTCGTATGTTGTGCGTCTGGCTGATGGTTCTATTGTGCGACGAAACAGGCGGGCACTGTGCAAAGTTGCCTGTCCACAACCACATTCTTCGTTTCCTTCTGTTGTTTTGCCACCTCCTGATACCTCGACTCACGAGGCCACCAGTCAGGCTTCAATCCCGCCCACCAAGGCGCTGTCATCCCTACCACCTCTCCGGCGGTCGACCAGGATCAGACGCAAGCCACAGAGACTGGACTTATGAACATTTGTTCTGTTTGCTATGTTCTGTGTTCTCGCATTAGACAGCTGTTTTCACATGTACATATGTTCACATCCACTGCATGTATATATGTTAATATTGGCCTATTCTTGTAAATACGTTCACATATGTCAGACAAACATTAAAAAAAAGGGGAGATGTCATGATATGCAGACACACCCATAATGATATAAAGACAAGCAGCTAATGGACACAGAGAACAGGACATGACCAATACGCAGGCAGGACACTCGGGGGTGGGATCTGACTGTAAAATACACGAGGCACTCACACTCTGCCTCTTTCCACTGATGAACATCTAGAGAGTCAGTCAAGGGTGTTGTTACAATCTCTCACCTCCACCACGTGGCTAGGAGCTAGTCTGGTTCAGTAAGACAGAGTAACCACACTTAAGTTAGCAGAGAGTCGAACTCACAGAGAACTGTGCTATTAGTTCAATAAACCTGATTGAACTAACTTCAAGGTCTGGAGTATCTTTCTGATCTAAGCTGCAGTATTAGACCAGTGTACCTAACACGACAGAGGCTACAAGAGAGAGAGCTGTAAATAGTGGGTAAGGTCGGTAAGTCTTTACAACTTCTATCACTTTTAAGATTTGAAAACCTGTTTTATGGTTCATAATCTGCAAGGGCGCTGATTGGTAGTTATGAGGACAAGGAAGAAAGGCCCCTGGAGAATTGGATATCATCTGATATTAAGCATCTGGCAAAGCAGAGTTTTGCAAACCCAGGATCATGACCCGTGGGTGGGTCGTGGGCGAGTGTCAGGAAGTTCGCTGAGTGATCGGTTGTGGTGCTTCTGATCACGAAAGAAGCACCTAACAGCCAAAACCGGCTTTTAGGTTGAGAATGCCAGCCACGTCTGCCAGCAGCTGCAGCTTTTTGTCTTGCTCCATCCGATTGACATCCTGATTATCCTGAAGGAGAGATTCCTCCATTTTGTAGCTGCCAGCAAGCTAGTAACAGGAGTGTGAAAAGAACTGATGATGGATCAGTTTGTAAGAAGAATAGGGCCAGAGACACAAACAGACCAGGAACTCACAACTGAATCTGTTGGAGAGAGCTTCTCAAGAGACTCCATGGCAGAACACAGCAGTGCTGGTGTGAGCTCCAGGGCCTCTGATGAACAACTCATTAAGAGGAAGCTGAAATTATAAACAAAGCAGTACAAAGATGATTTTTTAAGGTATGGCTTCATTAATTGTGCTCGTGCAAATTAGGTTGCAATGCCCATGTGCATTGTATACAGCGAAGCACTGACAAATGAAAGATTAAACCCTCAAACTTCAAAAGCATTTTAAGACTAAGCATGATGAGTTTGAGGACAAACCTCTTGGTATTTTCAAAGGATGCAGTGAGAAATTAAATCATCAGCTGAAGCCCTTAGCAGAAATGCAACATTGAATGACAAAGCACGTGAGATGGTGAGGACCAAGCAGGCTCACCTGTTGCATTAAATGTAAGCAAAAAACTCAGTCGCAAAGTTTGGGCAGCGTGGATCACGAAAGTTGGCTGACGTGGGTTACGAAGGTCGGCCGGCATGGGTCGCGAATGTTGGCTGGCTGGCATGGGTCCTGAAGAATGGCCAGTTGGTTAAAATGAGTCCTAGGAAATGTTTGAAAAACATTGTTCGAAAGGTTTCATTTAAACGGTTACGTTGTGGCAGGAGACCTCAAAGCCTTGGTTTGCTCCTCTTGCTCCATGTGAGAGGCCGGAAACATTTTCAGTGCCCGGGACCAGCATGTGTGCAGGAAGTGTCTCCAGCTGCAGCTCCTGGAAGCCCGGGTTTCAGAGCTGGAGTAGCAGTGTGGATCATCCGCGATGCGGAGAGTGTCGTGCATAGCACTTATAGAGAGGTGGTTACATCACAGGCTCAGACTACACAGGCAGGAACGGAATGGGTAACCATCAGACAGAGCAAGAGACCTGGGCAGGAATCTCCTTGTGGCCATTCCCCTGCAAAACAGATATACCGCTTTGAATAGTGTTGAGGGGAATGACCCCTCAGGGGAAAGCAGCAGCAGCCAAAATCATTGTACCATGGTTGGTTCTGATGTATAGGGGAGGAATAAAAAGTGGGAGAATGTAATAGTTAGAGGGGATTCAGTTGTAAGGGGAATAGATGGGCGTTTCTGTGGCCGAAAACAAGACTTCAGGATGGTATGTCGTCTCCCTGGTGCTAAGGTCAAGATGTCTTGGAGCGGTTACAGGATATTCTGGAGGGGGAGAGTGAACAGCCAGTGGTCGTGGTACATATTGGTACCAACAACATAGGTAAAAAAAGGGATGAGGTCCTAAAAGCAGAATAGAAGGGGTTAGGAAGAAAGTTAAGAAGTCGGACCTCAAAGGTAGTGATCTCAGGATACTACCAGTGCCATGTGCTAGTCAGAGCAGAAATAGCAGGACATATTGGATAGATACGTGGCTGAAGAGATGGTGTGAGGGGGGAAGGTTTTAGATTCCTGGGGCATTGGGATCAGTTCTGGGGGAGGTGGGAACAGTACAAACTGGACGGGTTACACTTGGGCAGGACTGGGACTGATGTCCTCGGGGAAGTACTTGCTAGAATGGTTGGGGACAGTTTAAACTAATATGGCAGTGGGATGGGAATCTATGCAAGGAGTCAGAGGAGGAGAAAATAAAAGACAAAGGGGAATAAGAAAATGGATAGGCAGATAACTCAAGAGGCAGATTCAATCAGGGCCACAGTGAAAAATATTGGGAGAGGGACTTGTAATGTTAAAAAGACAAGCTTAAAGGCTTTCTGCATTAATGCGCAAAGCATTCACAATAAAATGGATCAACTAATCACACAAATAGATGTGAACGGGTATTATGCATAGAACATAGAAAAATACAGCACAGAACAGGCCCTTCGGCCCACGATGTTGTGCCGAACCTTTGTCCTAGATTAATCATAATTATCATAGAAATTACAGTGCAGAAGGAGGCCATTCGGCCCATCAAGTCTGCACCGACTCTTGGAAAGAGCGCCCTACCCAAGGTCAACACCTCCACCCTATCCCCATGACCCAGTAACCCCATCCAACACTAAGGGCAATTTTGGATTTTATAGTCGGGATTACGGAGACATGTGTTAAAGAATGGGTCAAGTGTCGTTCCAATTAGATGTCTCATTGATGTTTATCCAATAATTGACACTGATATGTAAAGAGGCTGCAGGTGGTCTTTGGGAGCATGTGATGTGGTGATACAGTTTTGTGCAGAGCTGTGCAAATAAAGGTGTTTGTGAAAAGGAGCAGGCCTCTTGAATCTTTACTCAACAGCAGCCGGAAGCTAACAATGGTAGCAGAGGATAGTTCCTGTGCAAATGTAAAGGGTTGAAAGATACAACTTTTCCAGAAGGAAAAAGAAAAGTTCTGCAAGCACCAAGGAGTGAGTAAGAAGGGGAAAAAAAAAAAAAAAATATATATATATATATATGGCTGAACTTAGAATAAAGATGTCCGAATGTGATGATCCACCACTATTTTCTGAAAGGGGATCGTTCGACCAATGGAGAAGTGAAGTTATGTGGACTAAGGCAATTGCCCTGGGAAAGAGGAAACAAGGGGCGGGATTCTCCACTCCTGCGCCAAAGTGGCCGCGCCGTCGTGAATAGCGTCGAGGTTCACGACGGCGCGAAATGGCCCCGATCCCAACCGATTCAGGCCCTAACAATGGGCCAGGATCGGGGCCGCGTCATCTACACCCACCAGACCTTGTCGCCCGCGTAAAGGCGGCGCCGCATAGATGACGCGGCCGGCACCGCATAACGGGCGTCATCCGCGCATGCGCAGGTTGGCCGGCGCCAACCCGCGCATGCGTGGTTGCCGTCCTCTCTAAGTCCGCCCTGCAAGAAGATGTCTGACAGATCTTGCGGGGCCGTGGAAGGAAGGAGGTCCTCCTTCAGAGAGGACGGCCCGACGATCGGTGGGCACCGATCGCGGGCCACCCCACATTTGAGGTACCCCCCGGTGCAGGATCCCCCCTCGCTCCCCCGCAGGCCGCCCCCCCCAGCGTTCACACACCGTTCACGACGGCATCGACCAGGTGTGGACGGCGCCGGGGGGGAACCCGCCATTTTGGCCTGGCCGCTCGGTCCACCCGGGCCTGAGAATAGCGGGGGTGCCGGAGAATCGCCATTTTGGGTGTCTCCAGCGATTCTCCGGCCTGCGGCCCGTGAAACTCGACCGGGCCATTCCCACCGCTTGGGAGAATCGCGGGAGGGCGTCGGACCAGCGTCCCGGGAAATTTTGGTGGCCCAGGCAATTCTCCCAACCGGCGTGGGAGTGGAGAATCTCGCCCAAGGTATGGCATTGGCTCTATCTCTACCTTTATGAGAGTAAAATCCGAAGCAAATTCTGAACTGGAATTGGAAGAGTTAACTCGGAAGAAGGTCTGGAGATTCTATTGCATTTTATGGATACGATTTACCAAAAGGATGACTTGTTAAGTGCGTATGAAGTCTGGTCAGAATTAGATAGATTTCGGAAACAGGGGATATCTCTCTTGAGGACTATATAATGGAATTTAGCAGACTATACAAAAGGCTGCACCAACACCACCTGGAATTTCCACAGTCTGTGTTGGCATTTAAGTTACTGGACTGCGCTAGAGTGACCAATATGGATAGGCTCCTAGTTTTGACGGAGTTAAGTTTGCAGATAATGATACCTTATTCGATCAGATGATTGAGGCCTTAAAGAAGTTTCTGGGGAAACATCCTAGGGCTTTTATGACACAAATGGGTCTGTCAGCAATAATGCAGACTATGGAAGATACACTACTGACAGGATGGTGAGATTGTACGGCTACAAACAGGTTACAAGAGTATGGAAGGAGATCGGAACGTGGAAAGTCTGAGGATAGAAACCCATTTAAAACTTATAACAGGAGGAGGGACGTGGAGAATGGTAATAGGAAAATGAACCCCAGAATGCCTGGGGTATGATAAATCGATGCTTTTGGTGTGACTCTGAATACCATTATGCTTTCAACTGTCCAACACGTTATAATAGTGTTTGAAGCTCACATGACACGGAAGAGTCGGAAGAGGAAAAAGATAGTGACCAGAAAGAAGGCATTGGCCTATTAAAGAGCAGTTTTACTCCGGTAATGAGGGTGTTGGTCGCAGAATCCTTCAACTGTGCTGTATTGGACAGTGGCTGCACATCTGTGTGTGGAATTGACTGGTTAAAATGTTACCTGGACTCTTTGAATGCTGAAAATCGTAACCAGGTTAAGGGATTTGAAAGTTCCACATGGTTCAGGTTTGGGGATGATGATACTCTGAAGTCGCTGAAAAGAATTGTGATCCCTTGCAATATTACCGGAGTGAATCATTTCATTAGCACAGATGTTGTATCAAGTGAGATACCTTTGCTTCTGAGCAGACCGTCGATGAAGAAAGCACACATGAAACTGGATATGGAACAGAATAAGGCAACAGTTTTTTGGAAAGGCGGTGGACTTACAATTTACACAGTCGGGACACTATTGTATTCCATTACTGGCAAATAATATTTCAGATACAGTTATTAAATATGTGTTATTGCCGGCTGGAAATGGGACTTTAGCTGTTAAAAAGATTGTTGTATTAAAACTGCATGGGCAATTTGTGCATCCATCTCCTCGGAGGCTGAAAAATGTATTAAGGGATGAAGACTATACTAAGCTGAAAGAACAAGGGCGGGATTCTCTCCTACCCGGCGGGGCGGGGGGTCCTGTCGGGATGGAGTGGTGTGAACCACTCCGGCGTCGGGCCGCCCCAAAGGTGCGGATTTCTCCTTTGGCACCACGCCAGCTGGGGCCGAAGGGACTCCGCTGGCCGGCAGAAGTCCGCGCATGTGCAGGAGCGTCAGCGACTGCTGACGTCATCCCCACGCATGTGCAGGGGTGGGTCACCTCTGCGTTGGCTCTCGCGGAGGCTATGGCCGACGCGACGGGAAAAGAGTGTCCTCACGGCACAGGCCCGCCCGCGGATCGGTGGGCCCCGATCGCGGGCCAGGCCACCATTGCGGCACCCCCCCGAGGCCAGATCGCCCCGTGCTCCCCCCAGGACCCCGGAGCCCACTCGCGCCACCTGGTCCCGTCAGTAAGGGAGGTGGTTTAATTCACACCGGCGGGACTGGCATTACAGCAGCAGGACCTCGGGCCGGAGAATCACCGGGGAGGCCCGCCGACCGGTGCAGCGCGATTCCCGCCCCCGCCGAATCTCCGGTGCCGGAGAATTCGGCGGCCGGCGGGGGTTTCACGCCGCCCCCCCGGCGATTCTCCGACCCGGCGGGGGACGGAGAATCCCGTCCCAGGTTAGTGATTACTGTGAGGTTTGTAGGAAGTATATCCTGACCGAAAGTAGCCCTACCTTTGGCCAGTGATTTTAACGACATTGTGGCCATGGACCTTAAGATCTGGGATGAAGCCAACAATATATTTATTTTGCATTTTGTAGATTTACAACCAGATTTAGTCAATCAACTATTGTACGAAGTAAAGAAAAGGGTAATTCTGGATCAAATCGTGGAAAAATGGATAGGGACAGGAATGGGCCCACAGGCAAAATTCCTTACAGACAATGGGGGAGAATTTTCTAATGATGAGTTTAGGGATATATGTGAATGTGTGAAAATGTGAATATCACAGTTATGAATACGGCTGCGGAAAGCCCATTTAGTAGTGGTGTGTGTGAAAGAAACCATGCTCTAATAGATGACATGCTGTGGAAAATTTTGGAAGATAGACCAAGTTAAATTCAGCTTTAGCATGGGAGGTACATGCAAGGAATTCATTAAAGATTATTGGGGGCTATATCAATTAGTGTTTGGTAGAAATCATGAAATTCCGTCCATTTTGGATGACCAGCCTCCAACTTGGGAAGGGACTACAATTAGTTCTGCCTTTGCTGAGCGTTTAAATGCATTACATAGCAGTAGAAAAGCTTTTTTGGAGCAGAAGTCTCTGAAAGAATTCACAGCTTTAATGCATAATGTACAGCCATCAAATATTGTTTTTCAGCAAGGAGACTTAAGAGACAATTTTAATGAATGGAAAGGCCCAGGTAAGATCATAGGAATAGATGGCAAACCAATTGTTTTGCAACATGGCAATCTGACTATTAGGGTACATTCATCAAGGATAATTGGGACAGATTACAAGTTTTCAAATTTGGATAGAGCATACAGACATGATGATGAGCCAGGGTCATCTGGTACGCACGTGTTACAGAACAATGAGGATCAGTTAACCGATATAGACAGGGGCCGGTATTCTCCAAGCCTCCGTGCCGCAATCGCGCTTGGTGCAGGGGCGGAGAATAGGCGTCAGACACGCGATGGGGTTCAACGCTGCTCCTACGATTCTCCGAGGACCGGAGAATCGATAGCAATCATGCGTGGTCGACACAGCGCCGGTCGGGGGCCATTGAAGGAGGCCCCCACGCCAAGTTCCCACCTGCGTGGCTCACTCATGAGCTCCCCCAGGAGCTCGGAGAGGCGGCTGCGGACTCGGCGGGGGGATCCGTCACCGGGGGAGGGGGGCCTCTAGGATGGCCAGGCTCACAATCGGGGGCCACTGATCGGCGGCGCGCGCAATCTCAGGGGGGTTCTATGTTGTTGGGGCCGGCCCGCCATGTTGCGCAGGGCCGCCGGAAATGCAGGGCCCCGTATCAGCAGCTGGAGCTGCGAGGAGCTCTCTGGGTACTGCTATCCCCCTGCAAAAGGGAGAGTCAGTGGTTAGCACAGTTGCTTCACAGCTCCAGGATCCCAGGATCGATTCCCGGCTTGGGTCACCGTGTTTGCGTGGGTTTCCTCCGAGTGCTCGATTTCTACAGTCCAAAGATGTGCAAGTTAGGTGGATTGGCCATGCTAAATTACCCTTAGTATCCAAAACAGTTAGGTGGGGTTACGTGGATAGGGTGGACGGGTGGGCTAAGGTACGGTGCTCTTTCCAAGGGCTGGTGCAGATTTGATGGACCGAGTGCCCTCCTTCTGTACTGTAGATTCTATGATTCTAATTGTTTATTTATGTCTGGAACAAAAGTATAATGGAAAAGGTGGCCAATCCGTGGCTTACAAAGGAAATTAAGGATAGCATTCGATCCAAGGAAGTAGCATACAAATTTGCCAAGAAAAACAACAGGTCTGAGGATTGGGAGCTGTTTAGCATTCAGCAAAGAAGGACCAAGGGATTGATTAAGTATTAGAAAATAGATTATGAATGTAAGCTTGCAGGGAACATAAAAACTGACTGTAAAAGTTTCTACAGGTACGTGAAGAGCAAAACATTTGTGAAGACAAATGCAAGTCCCTTACAGTCAGAAACAGGGGAATGTATGACGGGGGACAAAGAAATGGCTGAACAACTAAATACATACTTTGGTTCTGTTTTCACAATGCGGACACAAATAAGGCACCAGAAATGTTGGGGAAGGGGAATGCAGGGTTTAGCGAGAAGGAGATGATCAATATCAGTAGAGAAATGGTGTTGGGGAAATTGATGGGATTGAAGGCTGATTAATCCCCAGAACCTGATAATCTCCATCCCAGGGTGCTGAAGGAAGTGGCTCGAGAAATAATGGGTGCCTTGGTGGTCATCTTCCAGGATTCTATGGACTGCAGAACAGTTCCTTCAGATTGGAGGGTGGCTAATGTAACTCCACTATTTAAAAAGGGAGGTAGAGAGAAAGCAGGGAATTATAGACCAGTAAACCTGACGTCAGTAGTGTGGACTATTCTAGAATCCATTATCAAGATTTTACAGCAGAGCACTGAGAAAACAGTGGCAGGGTCGGACAGAGTCGGCATGGATTTATGAAGGAGAAATCATGCTTGACGAATCTATTGGAATTCTTCAAGGTTGTAACAAGTAGAATTGATGGAGAGCCAGTGGATGTTGTGTATTTGGATTTTAAGAAGGCCTTTGACAAAATCCCGCATAAAAGATTAGCGTGTAAAATTAAAGCGTATGGGATTGGGCATAGTGTATTGAGATGGTTATAAAACTGGTTGGCAGACAGGAAACAAAAAGTAGGAATTAACGGGTCTTTTTCAAATTGGCAGGCAGTGACTAGTAAGGTACTGCAACGATCGGTTTCTTGGATTTAGATGAGGGAACAAAATGTCATCACTCCAAATTTGCAGATAACACCAAGTTGGGTGGGAGGGTGAGCTGTGAGGAGGATGCAGAGATTCTTCAGTGTAGGGCAGCATGGTAGTGCAGTGTTTAGCTCTGATGCCTCAAGGAGCCGAGGCCCCAGGTTCGATCCCGGCTCTGGGTCACTGTCCGTGTGGAGTTTGCACATTCTTCCCGTGGTTGCGTGGGTTTCGCCCCCACAACCCAAAAGATGTACAGGGTAGGTGGATTGGCCAAGCTAAATTGCCCCTTACTTGAAAAAAAATTAATTGGGTACTCTGAATTTTTTTTTTTAAAGATATCCTTCAGTGTGATTTGGACAAGTTGAGTGAGTGGGCAAATGAATGGCAGATGCGGTATAATTTGTGTAAATGCGAGGTTATCCACTTTGGTAACAAAAGTGGGAAGGCAGTCTATTATCTGAATGGCCATAAATTAGGAAAGGGTATTTGGAGGAAGAGTTCGCCAGTCTGGAGGAACTAAGGGAGAGGGTAGAGCTGCTGACGGGGAGTGAGTTCAGGTATCTGCAGGTTGGGGACTTTGCACGAAAGGTCTGGAGGGGGTTCCCTATGCCCTACTGAAGCGACTGCTGCTTCCGTATGTGAAGGGGAGGGAAGAATTGGGGATATATACAGTGGCTGGGAGAGCAGGGAGGTGAGCGGGTGATGAAGATCAAGCAGAAATGGGAAGCGGAGTTGCGAGGGGAGATCAATTGGGGAGTATGGAGTGAGGCACTGCGTAGGGTAAACGGGACCTCCACTTGTGTAAGGATGAGCCTGATGCATGTTAGGTGATGCACAGGGTGCATATGACTCGGGCGAGAATAAGTGGGTTCTTTCAGGGGGTAACAGATGAGTGTGCGAGGTGTGGGCATGGGCCAGCGGATCACGCGCATATGTTTTGGGATTGCGAAAAATTAATATTCTGGGCGGGAGTGTACATGGTTTTAGCCAGGGTAGTGGAGGAGGAGGTGGACCCTGACCCTTTGGTAGTGATATTTGAGAAAAGCTGGGGGATGTTCGCGACCGTGTTTGAGGAGCTGTTCGTCGCAGGGGAGGGGAGGGTGGAAGGTGAAAAAGCAGATAAATCTGTACAGACTGTATAATTGATGTTACTCTCTGATGTTAGTTTCTCTGCAGTTTGGCCTTTCACGCCTTTTGTTCTCTCTGGGGACTGCCATTAGCACTCTTTCCCCTTGGTTTCTGTGGCCATTAGCACCCCGTTTCCCTGGGTTTCTGTGGCTATGGCTCACCTTTCATTCTCACTCCACAGTATAAATATTTCCCACTTTCCCTGTCTTACTTTTGATAAAGGGTCATCTGGACTCAGTGTTAGCTCTTTTCTCTCCCTACAGATGCTGTCAGACCTGCTGAGATTTTCCAGCATTTTCTTTTTGGTGTATAGTTGATTTTGGGAAGTATGTTTCCAGGGGTGTTTATTTGTTGTAACCTGTTTAGATACATGATTGTAATAAAATACATCTAAAAAAGTAAATAAATAAATTAGGAGAGGGGAGCTTGCAACAAGATCTGATTAGTAAGTTTGCGGACGACACAAAGGTTTGCGGATTTGCGGATAGCGATGAGGACTGTCAGAGGATACAGCAGGATTTAGATCGTTTGGAGACTTGGGCGGCGAGATGGCAGATGGAGTTTAATTCGGACAAATGTGAGGTGATGCATTTTGGAAGGTCTAATACAGGTACGGAATATACAGTGAATGGTAGAACCCTCAAGAGTATTGACAGTCAGAGAGATCTTGGTGTACATGTCCACAGGTCACTGAAAGGGGCAACACAGGTGGAGAAGGTAGTCAAGAAGGCATACGACATGCTTGCCTTCATTGGCCGGGGCATTGAGTATAAGAATTGGCAGGTCGTGTTGCAGCTGTATAGAACCTTAGTTAGGCCACATTTGGCGTATAGTGTTCAATTCTGGTCGCCACACTACCAGAAGGATGTGAAGGCTTTAGAGAGGGTGTAGAGGAGATTTACCAGGATGTTGTCTGGTATAGAGGGCATTAGCTATGAGGAGAGGGTGAATAAACATGGTTTGTAATGTAAATCGCTTATTGTCACAAGTAGGCTTCAAATGAAGTTACTGTGAAAAGCCCCTAGTCGCCACATTCCGGCGCCTGTTCGGGGAGGCTGTTATGGGAGGCTGTTCTCACTGGAACGAAGAAGGTTGAGGGGTGACCTGATAGAGGTCTACAAAATTATGAGGGGCATAGACAGAGTGGCTAGTCAGAGACTTTTTCCCAGGGTAGAGGGGTCAATTACTGGGGGCATAGGTTTAAGGTGCGAGGGGCAAGGTCTAGAGGAGATGTACGAGGCAAGTTTTCTTACACAGAGGGTAGTGGTTGCCTGGAATTCGCTGCCGGAGGAGGTGGTGGAAGCAGGGATGATAGTGACGTTTAAGGGGCACCTTGAATAGGATGGAATAGAGGGATACGGACCCCAGAAGTGTAGAAGATTTTAGTTTAGATGGGCAGCATGGTCGCCGCAGGCTTGGAGGGCAGAAGGGCCTGTTCCTGTGCTGTACTTTTCTTTGTTCTTTGTTCTAAGGCCTGGGTGTTCTTGTACACCAGTCAGTGAGGCAAGAATGCAGGTGCAACAGGTGGTAAAGAAGGCAAATTGTATGCCGACCTTCATTGCGAGAGGATTCGAGTACAGGAGCAGGGATGTCTTGCTGCAATTATCCAGGGCTTTGGTGAGGCCACACCTGGAATATTGTGTGTATTTTTGGTCTCCATATCTAAGGAAGGACTGTTTTGCTATAGAGGGAGTGCAGCGAAGGTTTACCAGACTGATTCCTGGGATGACAGTACTGATTTGCACTGAGTGCTGAATTTGGTGCATTTGAGTGCTAGTGAGAGTTTGGTGACTGAGGGAGTATAAGGCTTCATTTTTATCTAAAGTCTAGTCTTTCTTTTATTTAGTTAATTAACTGAAAAGTTGCTGTTTGGCTTTGAAGAAGGCGAGTTTTCAATCAGCTTTAAACAAAGGTTCTACTTGTAGGTACTTGCAGCTGGAGCTTGTTAATTAGTTAATTGGATTAGGCCAGTTTTCAGAGGCTAGATTCACAGTATAAAAGTGATTCAGCTACAGTGCAGACTTTGTTTGCACTGAGTGCTGAATTTGGTGTATTTTAGTGCTATAGTGAGAGTTTGGTGACTGAGGGAGTTAGGTGAGGAGGGAGTAAGGTGCTCCTTTCATTTTGTTTCCTATATTTCCGCAAAGAGCGAGAAGGAAGCCAGGGGTTTACAGAGAGTGCAGCTGACTGGGAGCAGAGTCTGAGGACGGAGTTCCAGTTGGTCCACAGGGCAGCTTTATTCTGTAAGGTCAGAGGGGATGGAGGCTAGGCCAGTTGCATGCTCCTCCTGTAGGATGTGGGTGGTGAGGGATACCACCGGTGTCCCCGCTGACTATACCTGCGGGAAGTGCACCCAATTCCAGCTCCTCAAAGACCGTGTTAGGGAACTGGAGCTGAAGCTGGATAAACTCCGGATCATCCGGGAGGCAGAGGGGGTGATAGAGAAGAGTCACAGGGAGGTAACCACACCCAAGGTACAGGACAAGAGTAGCTGGGTTACAGTCAGGGGAAAGAAAACAAACAGGCAGACAGTGCAGGGATCCCTTGTGGCCGGTCCCCTTCAAAACAAGTATACCGTTTTGGATGCTGTTGGGGGGATGACCTACCAGGGGAAGGCCCTAGCGGCCAGGTCTCTGGCACTGAGTCTGGCTCTGGGGCTCAGACGGGAAGGGGGGAGAATAGAAAAGCAATAGTAGTAGGAGATTCGATAGTTAGGGGAATCGATAGGAGATTCTGTGGTCGCGAGCGAGACTCCCGGAAGGTATGTTGCCTTCCGGGTGCCAGGGCCAGGGATGTCTCGGATCGTATCTTCAGGATCCTTAAGGGGGAGGGGGAGCAGCCAGAAGTCGTGGTGCACATTGGTACCAACGATGTAGGTAGGAAAAGGGGTGTGGATGTAATAAACGAGTTTAGGGAGTTAGGCTGGAAGTTAAAAGCCAGGACAGACAGAGTTGTCATCTCTTGTTTGTTGCCGGTGCCACGTGATAACGAGGCTAGGAATAGGGAGAGAGTGCTGTTGAACACGTGGCTGCAGGAATGGTGTAGGAGGGAGGGCTTCAGGTATTTGGATAATTGGAGCGCATTCTGGGGAAGGTGGGACCTGTACAAGCAGGACGGGTTGCATCTGAACCAGAGGGGCACCAATATCCTGGGAGGGAGGTTTTCTAGTACTCTTCGGGAGGGTTTAAACTAATTTGGCAGGGGAATGGGAACCGGATTTGTAGTCCAGCAACTAAGCTAGCCGATATTCAGGACGCCAAAGCGTGTAGTGAGGCAGTGGGGAAGGGAACACTGACAAAGGAGAGTACTTGCAGGCACGGAGATGGGTTGAAGTGTGTATACTTCAACGCAAGAAGCATCAGGAATAAGGTGGGTGAACTTAAGGCATAGATCGGTACTTGGGACTACGATGTGGTGGCCATCACGGAAACTTGGATAGAAGAAGGGCAGAAATGGTTGTTGGAGATCCCTGGTTATAGATGTTTCAATAAGATTAGGGAGGGTGGTAAAAGAGGTGGGGGGGGGGGGAGGTGGCATTGTTAATTAGAGATAGTATAACAGCTGCAGAAAGGCAATTCGAGGAGTATCTGCCTACTGAGGTAGTATGGGTTGAAGTCAGAAATGGGAAAGGAGCAGTCATCTTGTTAGGAGTTTTCTATAGGCCCCCCAATAGTAGCAGAGATGTGGAGGGACAGATTGGGAAACAGATTTTGGAAAGGTGCAAAAGTCACAGGGTAGTAGTCATGGGTGACTTTAACTTCCCAAACATTGAGTGGAAACTCTTTAGATCAAATAGTTTGGATGGGGTGGTGTTTGTGCAGTGTGTCCAGGAAGCTTTTTTTAGCACAGTATGTAGATTGTCCGACCAGAGGGGAGGCAATATTGGATTTGGTACTTGGTAATGAACCAGGGCAAGTGATAGATTTGTTAGTGGGGGAGCATTTTGGAGATAGTGACCACAATTCTGTGACTTTCACTTTAGTAATGGAGAGGGATAGGTGCATGCAACAGGGCAAGGTTTACAATTGGGGGAAGGGTAAATACGATGTTGTCAGACAAGAATTGAAGTACATAAGTTGGGAACATAGGCTGTCAGGGAAGGACACAAGTGAAATGTCGAACTTGTTCAAGGAACAGGTACTACATGTCCTTGATATGTATGTCCCTGTCAGGCAGGGAAGAGATGGTCGAGTGAGGGAACCATGGTTGACAAGAGAGGTTGAATGTCTTGTTAAGAGGAAGAAGGAGACTTATGTAAGGCTGAGGAAACAAGGTTCAGACAGAGCGCTGGAGGGATACAAGATAGCCAGGAGGGAACTGAAGAAAGGGATTAGGAGAGCTAAGAGAGGGCATGAACAAGCTTTGGCGGGTAGGATCACGGAAAACCCCAAGGCCTTTTACACATATGTGAGAAATATGAGAAT
Organism: Scyliorhinus torazame; assembly: GCF_047496885.1. Lineage (NCBI taxonomy): Eukaryota > Metazoa > Chordata > Chondrichthyes > Carcharhiniformes > Scyliorhinidae > Scyliorhinus > Scyliorhinus torazame. The sequence goes on along the minus strand of NC_092710.1, from coordinate 347,200,292 downwards.
GACTAGAGCGAGGGTAGGTCCGATCAAGGACAGTAGTGGGAGATTGTGTATTGAGCCTGAAGAGATAGGTGAGGTCTTGAACAAGTACTTTTCTTCTGTATTTACAAATGAGAGGGGCCATATTGTTGGAGAGGACAGTGTGAAACAGACTGGTAAGCTCGAGGAAATACTTGTTAGGAAGGAAGATGTGTTGGGCATTTTGAAAAAATTGAGGATAGACAAATCCCCCGGGCCTGACGGGATATATCCAAGGATTCTATGGGAAGCAAGAGTTGAAATTGCAGAGCCGTTGGCAATGATCTTTTCGTCCTCACTGTCAACAGGGGTGGTACCAGGGGATTGGAGAGGGGCGAATGTCGTGCCCCTGTTCAAAAAAGGGACTAGGGATAACCTTGGGAATTGCAGGCCAGTTAGTCTTTCTTCGGTGGTAGGCAAAGTAATGGAAAGGGTACTGAAGGATAGGATTTCTGAGCATCTGGAAAGACACTGCTTGATTAGGAGTAGTCAGCACGGATTTGTGAGGGGTAGGTCTTGCCTTACAAGTCTTATTGAATTCTTTGAGGAGGTGACCAAGCATGTGGATGAAGGTAAAGCAGTGGATGTAGTGTACATGGATTTTAGTAAGGCATTTGATAAGGTTCCCCATGGTAGGCTTCTGCAGAAAGTAAGGAGGCATGGGATAGTGGGAAATTTGGCCAGTTGGATAACGAACTGGCTAACCGATAGAAGTCAGAGAGTGGTGGTGGATGGCAAATATTCAGCCTGGATCCCAGTTACCAGTGGCGTACCGCAGGGATCAGTTCTGGGTCCTCTGCTGTTTGTGATTTTCATTAGTGACTTGGATGAGGGAGTTGAAGGGTGGGTTAGTAAATTTGCAGACGATACGAAGATTGGTGGAGTTGTGGATAGTGAGGAGGGCTGTTGTCAGCTACAAAGAGACATAGATAGGATGTAGAGCTGGGCTGAGAAGTGGCAGATGGAGTTTAACCCTGAAAAGTGTGAAGTTGTCCATTTTGGAAGGACAAATATGAATGCGGAATACAGGGTTAACGGTAGAGTTCGTGGCAATGTGGAGGAGCAGAGAGATCTTGGGGTCTATGTTCATACATCTTTGAAAGTTGCCACTCAAGTGGAAAGAGCTGTGAAGAAGGCCTATGGTGTGGTAGCGTTCATTAACAGAGGGATTGAATTTAAGAGCCGTGAGGTGATGATGCAGCTGTACAAAACTTTGGTAAGGCCACATTTGGAGTACTGTGTACAGTTCTGGTCGCCTCATTTTAGGAAGGATGTGGAAGCTTTGGAAAAGGTGCAAAGGAGAGTTACCAGGATGTTGCCTGGAATGGAGAGTAGGTCTTACGAGGAAAGGTTGAGGGTGCTAGGCCTTTTCTCATTAGAACGGAGAAGGATGAGGGGCGACTTGATGGAGGTTTATAAGATGATCAGGGGAATAGATAGAGTAGACAGTCAGAGACTTTTTCCCTGGATGGAACAAACCATTATAAGGGGACATTAATTTAAGGTGAATGGTGGAAGATATAGGGGGGATGTCAGAGGTAGGTTCTTTACCCAGAGAGTAGTGGGGGCATGGAATGCACTGCCTGTGGAAGTAGTTGAGTCGGAAACATTAGGGACCTTCAAGCAGCTATTGGATAGGTACATGAATTACGGTAGAATGATATAGTGTAGATTAATTTGTTCTTAAGGGCAGCACGGTAGCATTGTGGATAGCACAATTGCTTCACAGCTCCAGGGTCCCAGGTTCGATTCCGGCTTGGGTCACTGTCTGTGCGGAGTCTGCACATCCTCCCCGTGTCTGCGTGGGTTTCCTCCGGGTGCTCCGGTTTCCTCCCACAGTCCAAAGATGTGCAGGTTAGGTGGATTGGCCATGATAAATAGCCCTTATTGTCCAAAATTGCCCTTAGTGTTGGGTGGAGGTGTTGACCTTGGGTAGGGTTCTCTTTCCAAGAGCCGGTGCAGACTCAATGGGCCGAATGGCCTCTGCACTGTAAATTCAATGATAATCTATGATTAATCTAGGACAAAGGTTCGGCACAACATCGTGGGCCGAAGGGCCTGTTCTGTGCTGTATTTTTCTATGTTCTATGTTCTATTTACGAGAAGAGGTTGAATCGGTTAGGATTGTATTCGCTGGAGTTCCGAAGAATGAGGGGGCGATCTCATAGAAACAACCGGATTGGACAGGGTTGATGAAGGAAGGATGATCCCAATGGTGGATGTGTCCAGAATCAGGAATCACAGTTTGAGGATAAGGAGTAGACCATTTAGGACAGAGATGAGGCGAAATCTCTTCACCCAGAGAGTGGTGAACCTGTAGAATTCATTACCACAGGAAGTAGTTGAGTCCAAAACATTGTATAGTTTCAAGAAGCATGTAGATTTAGAGATAGCACGATATAGGGTGAAGGAGATCAAATGATATGGGGGAAAGCGGAATTAGGCTATTGAGTTGGATGATTAGCCATGATCATAATAAATGGCGGAGCGGGCTTGAAGGGCCAAATAGCCTCCTCCTGCTCCTATTTTTTCTATGTTTCTTTCTATGTTTCTATAGATACCTTCAGGTTCAGAAGCGTCACTTATTCTTATAAATTGATCCCGATTTGTATTTGCACATGTCATTCAGAACAAAGAAAAGTACAGCACAGGATCAGACCCTCCGGCAATGTCTGTGCCGACCATGCTGCCCTTCTAACCTAACATCCTCCATGCCTCCGGGGTATGTATCCCTCTATTCCCACCCTATTCATGTATGGCGGAAGGTAAAAGAGGTGGGGGAGTTGCAATACTGGTTAGGGAACGTATTACAGCTGTACAGAGGGTGGACACCATGGAAGAATCAAGTAACGAGGCACTGTGGGTAGAGCTCAAAAACAGGAAGTGGGCAGTCACTATGATGGGGCTGTACTACAGGCTTTCCAACAGCCCACGGGAAGTTGAGGAGCAGGTATGTAAGTAGATTCTGGATAGATATAGAAATAATATGGTTGTTGTGGTGGGAGAATTTAATTTTTCTCATTGACTGGAAATCTCTTAGGGCTAGGGGACCCAGGATGTGTCTTTTTGGACCCAGGAAGTGTAGAAGATTGTAGTTTAGTTGGGCAGCATGGTCGGCACGGGCTTAGAGGGCCGAAGAGCCTGTTCCTGTGCTGTACTTTTCTTTGTTCTTTGGATGGTGAGGAATTTGTTAAGTATGTCCAGGAAGGTGTTTTGGAACAGTATGTGTACAGTCAGACTAGAGAGGGGGCTATATTGGACCTAGTACTAGGGAACGAGCCCAGCCAGGTCATCAATGGAGTAGTGAGAGAACAGTGACCACAATTCCGTAAGCTTTTGGATACTCGTGGAGTGTTGTCCTTGGGTTAAGGTGCTAAATTGGGGAAGGCTAACTACAACCAGGTTAGGCAGGATTTGGAGGCTGTTGTTTGGGAGAGGCTGTTTGAGGGTTTGGGATACATTTAGCATTTGGGAGTCTTTTAAGGAGCAGTTGATGGGAGTGCAGGACAGGCATGTGCCAGTAAAAAGAAAGAACAGGAAAGGCAGGATTCGGGAACTATGGATGACCAGGGAAATTGAGAATACTGTCAAAAAGAAAAAAGATGCATATGTGAGGTACATACAGCCAAAAGACAGATAAAACACTTGAGGAATACAAGGACAGGAGAAACAAGCTTAAACAAGGAATTAGGAGTGCAAAAAGGGGTCATGAAATGTCCTTGGCTGACAGAATTAAGGAGAATCCCAAGGCAGTTATACGTATATTAGGAACAAGGGGTAGCTAGAGAAAGAGTTGGCCCACTCGAGGACAAAGGAGGGAAATTATGTATAGAACCAGAGGAAGTAGGTGAGGTCCTTAATGAGTATTTTGCATCGGTATTCACAAAGGAGAGGGACATGTTGATTGGTGATGTCTCAGAGGGATGTGTAAACACTTTAGAACAGGTCGTTATTATGAGGGAGGAAGTGTTAGGTGTGTTAAAACGCATTTAGGTAGTCCAATCCCCAGGGCCAGATGGCATCTATCCCAGATTACTGAGGGAGGCAAGAGATGAAATCGCTGGACCTCTGACCGAAATCTTTGTGTCCTCATTGGCCACAGGTGAGATCCCAGAGGATTGGAGGATTGCCAATGTTGTACCGTTATTTAAGAAGAGCTGCGAGGATAATACGGGTAATTATATGCCAGTGAGCTTGACGTCAGTGATAGTGAAATTGTTGGAAAAGATTCTCAGAGATAGGATCTATGCACATTTGGAAGTGAATGGTCTTATTAACGACAGACAGTATGATTTTGTATGAGGGAGGTCATGATTGAATTTTTTGAGGAGGTGACAAAAATGATTGAGGGAAAGGCTGTGGATGTTGTCTACATGGACTTTAATAAGGTCCCTCATGGCAGGCTGATGCAAAAGATTAGATTGCATGGGGTCAGGGGTGAACTAGCTGGATAGTGATGAAGATTGTCGAAGAATACAACAGGATATAGATAGGCTGCAAAATTAGGCAGAGAAATAGCAGATGGAATTTTAACCTGGACAAATGCGAAGTGATGCATTTTGGTAGATCCAATTCGGGTGGGAGCTATAAAATAAATGGCAGAACTATCAGGAGCATAGAGACACAGAGAGAGCTGGGTGTGCAGGTCCACAGATCCTGAAAAGTGGCAGCACACTGGGAAATGGTGGTAACGAAAGCGTATGGCATACTTGCATTCAAAGGATGGGGTATCGAGTATAAAAGCTTGAAAGTTATGTTACAATTATATAGAATGTTGGTTAGGCCACATTTGGAATACTGTGTCCAATTCTGGCCACCGCACTACCAGAAAGATGTGGAGGCTTTGGAGAAAGCACTGAAAAAGTTTACCAGGATGTTGCCTGGTATGGAGGCTATTAGCCATGAGGAGAGATTGAATAAACTGGGATTGTTCTCCCTAGAGAGATGGAGGCTGTTGATAAAATTATTAGGGGTATAGATAGTGTGAACAGTTGGAGGCTTTTTCCCAGGCTGGAAATTACTATAACAAGGGGGCACAAGTTTAAGGTGAGGGGGGAAAAGGTTCAGTGGAGATGTGCGGGGAACGTTTTCTGCACAGGTGGTGGTGGTGGCCTGGAATGCACTGCCATGTGAGGTAGTTGAGGCAGATACAATAGCGACCTTTAAGACTTAAATCTTCCCTCGCACATCTCCTCTAAACTTTGCCCCTCGCACCTTAGACCCCTAGTAATTAACTCTTCCACCATGGGACAAAGCTTCTGACTATCCACTCTGTCCATGCCCCTCAAAATTTTGTAGACTTTGATCAGGTTAACCCTCAACCTTCGTCTTTTAGTTAGAACAAACCGAGTTTATCCAACCTCTCCTCATAGCTAATGCCCTCCATACCAGGCAAAACTTCTTCTGTACCCTCTCCAAAGCCTCCACATCTTTCTGGTAGTGTGATGACCAGAATTTAACACTATATTCCAAGTGTGTCCTAAATAGGTTTGATTTATTGTGCACGTGCACCAAGGTATTGTGAAAAGTATTGTTCTGTGTACAGTCCAGACAGATCGTTCCATACAAGAAAAAACATCGGACATACATAAATACAATGTGAATGCATAGACACCGGCACCAGGTGAGCCTACAGAGTGTGGTACTACTCAGTGGAAAAGATGTGTGAATAAATCAGTTCAGTCCATAAGAGGATCATTCAGGAGTCTTGTAGCCAGGAGTTTTTGAACCTGTTAGTACGTGTTCTCAGACTTTTTTATCTCCTGCCCGATGGAAGAAGTTGGAAGAGTGAATAACCAGGGTGTGAGGAGTCTTTGATTGCGCTGCCCGCTTTCCCAAGGCAGTGGGAGGTGTAAACAGAGTCAATGGTGGGAGGCGGTTTTGCTTGATGGACTGGACTGTGCTCACGACTCTCTGTAGTTTCTTATGTTCTTGGGCCGAGCAGTTGCCATACTAGGCTGTGATGCAGCCAATGGTGTATCTGTCAAAATTGGTAAGAGTGAACGTGGACATGCCAAATTTCCTTAGTTTCCTAAGGACGTAAAGGTGATATTGTGCTTTAAACTTGGATTTTTAACATTACTTACCTCAAAGAACAATACAGCACAGGAATAGGCCCTTTCGCCCACAAAGTCTATACCAGTCATGATGCCACCTGTTCTATTACTTTATGTAATATATATATTACTCTTTGAATCAGCCGAGTTGATGAAATAAACAATAGTCTTTTAAAGATGAACTAATTTAATGAGTAATATAAATAATATTCTGTGTCCTTTGTACTTAATACTCAACTAGTAAAAGAAATAAAATACACTGAAAATAACGAACTGACTATACAATGTAATAATGAAATAACTTAGAACTTCTCTCTCTCTAGCTAATCTGTGTCTTGTCTGTTCACTCTTCTGAAGCGCACACTCTCAAAGAATGGGAAAGTCTTTCTTATACTTTCTGATAGTGAGACATCTAGTGTTGAATTGACTGTACTACATTTACATACATTGATCATGTATATTAATACACAGAGATCACTACACCACCCTTGTCCAAAACCCTCAACACTTCCTCATGCTGCATCACTCTATACCCATTCTATCCATGTATTTGTCGAGATGCCTTTTGAGCGCTGTTAATGTATCTGTATCCACAACCTCCCCTGGCAATGCGTTCCAGGCACTCACCATCCTCTGTGTAAAAAACCTGCCTCGCACATCTCGTCTAAACTTTGCCCCGCTGACCTTAAACCTATGCCCCCTGGTAACTGACCCCTCCACCCTGGGAAAGAGTGCCTGCCCATCCACCTATTCATGCCCCCTCATAATCTTGTAGACTTATATCAGATCACCCCTCAACCTCCGTCGTTCAGTCTGAGTCTATTCAGCCTCTCCGCATAGAAAACACCCTCCAGACCAGGCAACGTCCTGGTAAACGTCCTCTGCACCCTCCAAAGCCTCCACATCCCTTTGGTAGTGTGGTGGCCAGAATTGTGTGCAATATTCTAAGTGCAGCCTTGCCAAGGTTCTATACAGCTGTTGCATGAATTGCCAGTTTTTATACTCGATGCCCTGTCCAATGAAGACAAGCATTCTGCATGCTTTCTTGACCACTTGTGTTGCCACTTTCAAAGATCTGTGGACCTGCACGCCCAGAACTCTTTGATTTTCTATATTCCTAAGAGTTTTACCATTTACCGTATCTTTCCCCTCTATGTTAGACCAACCAAAATGCATTACCTCACATTTGTCTGGATTTATCTCCATTTGCCGTTTCTCTGCCCAAGTCTCCAACTTATCTTGTCCTCCTGTATCCTCTGACAATCCTCAACACTGCCACTCCACCAATCTTGGTGTCTTCACCAACTTACTAATCAGACCAGCTACATTTTTCTCCAAATCATTTATGTATTTGACAAATAACAAGAGGCCCCAGCACAGATTCCTGTGGAACACTTCTAGTTGCAACCTTCCATTCAGAGAAACCCTTCTACTGCTACGCTGTGCCTTCTTTGACCGAGCCTGTTCTGTATCTATCTTGCCACCTCACCTCTGATCCCATGTAACTTCACCTTTTGTAATAATAATCTTTATTGTCACAAGTAGGCTTGCATTGCAGTGAAGTTACTGTGAAAAGCCCCAAGTTGTCACCACATTCCGGCGCCTGTTCGGGTACACAGAGGGAGAATTCAGAATGTCCAAATTACTTAACCTCACGTCTTTTGGGACTAGTGGGAGGAAACCGGAATGCCCAGAGGAAACCCACGCAGACACTGGGAGAACGTGCAGACTACGCACAGACAGTGACCCAGCCAGGAATCAAACCTGGCTGTGAAGCCACAGTGCGCTACCCACTGTGCTATCGTGCTGTCCACAGTCTGCCATGAGGCACCTTGTCAAAGGCTTTACAGAAGTCCATGTAAACAAAATCCGCCGCCATCCCCTCAACAATCATCTTTGTCACCTCCTCAAAAAAATTCGATCAGGTTAGTGAGGCATGAGGCTTGTCACAATATTTTTCCTGTTTGAATATGGCCCTTGGTTTCTCTGCCTATCACTTTTCTTATTCCCCTTTCTGTCTTTTGTTTTTGTTCTTTTTTCCTCCTCCGCTAACTCTTTGCATCGGTTCCCATCCCCTTGCCATTTTAGTTTAAATGCTCCCCAACCACTCTAGCAAATAGTCCCCTGGGACATCAGTCTCGGTCCTGCCTAGGTGTAACCTGTTCAGTTTGTACTGGTTGTCTTCCCCCTCCCCCCCCCCCCCCCCCCCCCCCTACCCGCCCGAGAGCTGATCCCAATGCCCCAGGAATTGAAACCCTCCCCTTCACATCATCTCTTCAGCCACGTATTCTTTTATAGGATAGAATAGAATAGAATAGAATCCCCACAGTGCGGAACGAGGCCATCCGGCCCATTGAGTCTGCACCGACCCTTCTAAAAAGCACCCGACCTAGGTCCAATCTCCCGTCCCCCTATTCCTATAACCCACCCAACCTTTGGACACTAAGGGGCAATTTATCATGGCCAATCCACCTAATCTGCACACCTTTGAACTGTGGGAGGAAACCGGAGCATCCAGAGGAAACCCTGGCAGACACGAGGAGAAGGAGCAAACTCCACACAGACAGTCACCCGAGGTTGGAATCAAACCAGGGGACCCTGGCATTGTGAGCCACTGTGCTGGCCCCCCCCCCCCCCCCAATAAATCCAATAAATCCTGCTATTTGTACCCTGTCTAGCATTTGACATGGTAGTAATCCTGAGATCACTACCTTTTGAGGTCCGACTTCTCAACTTTTTTCCTAACTCATTATATTCTGCTCTTAGAACCTCATCCTTTTTCTTACCTCTGCCATTGGTATCAATGTGCAATACGACCACTGGCTGTTCACCCTCCCCCTCCAGGATGTTCTATAACTGCTCGCAGACATCCTTGACCCTCGCACTAAGGAAGCAAAATACCACCTTGGAGTCTCATTTACTGCCACAGAAACACCTGTCTGTTCCCTTTACAATTGAATCCCCTATAACTAATGCATTCCCACACTTTTTACTCCTCCCCTCTGCACCATAACAAAACTCCAAGGTGGTATGTTGCCTCCTTGGTGCGAGGGTCAAGGATGTCTCCGAGCGATTACAAACGTCCTGGAGAGGGAGGGTGAACAGCCATAGATCGTAGTACACATAGGTACTGATGACATAGGCAGGAAGAGTGATGAGGTCCTGCAGAAGGAGTTAGGGAGTTCGGCAGTAAGCTAAAAAGCAGGACCTCTAGGGTTGTAATCTCAGGATTATGCCCTGTGCCACGTGCCAGTGAGGCTAGATATAAGAGGATAGTGCAGCTAAACATGTGGCTAAACTGGTGGTGTAGGAGGGAAGGTTTCAAATTTTTGGACCATTGGGATCTCTTCTGGGGCAGGTGGGACCTGTACAAGAAGGCCGGGTTGCATCTAAACTGGAGGGGCACTAATATCCTGGCTGGGAGGTTTGCTAAATTCACTCGGGAGGATTTAAACGAGTATGGCAGGGGGGTGGGAACCAGAATGTGAGCTTAGAAGGTGTAATAACTGAAGGGGAAATAGAGAACCAAAATAAAAGAACAAAATCACCCTCAGGCAGAGCAAAAAAGGTGTCAAAAGTGAGGTGATCAATGCAGGATTGAGGGTGTTGTACCAAAATGCACGCAGTATACGGAACAAGGTAAATAAACTTGTTGTGCACATTGAAATTGGCCGGTATGATGCTGTGAGCGTCACAGAAGTGGCTGCAAGGGGATCAGGGCTGGGATCTAAATATACAAGAATATGTGTCCTATAGAAAGGACAGGCAGATGGGCAAAGGGGGCGGGGCTGCATTGTTAGGAAGGAATGAAGTTAAATTAATAGCAAGGAGCGATATAGGATCAGAAGGCATAGAATCTCTGTGGGTAGAGTTTAGGAATCGCAAAGATAAAAAGACCCTGATGGGCATTATATACAGGTCCTCTAGCAGTAGTGAGTAGCTGGGCAGAAAATAAATCAGGACATAGAAAAGGCATGTAAAAAAGGCAATATTACAATAATCATGGGGGACTTCAATATGTAGGTGGACTGGGAAAATCCGGTTGGTAGTGGATCCCAAGAAAAGGAATTTATGGAATATCTAAGTGATGTTTCTTTGTAGAAGCTTGTGACAGAGCCCAATAGGAAACAGGCAATTTTGGATTTAGTGATGTGTAATGAGGCAGACTTGATTAGGGATCTTAAGGTGAAGGAACCCTTAGGGAGCAGTGACCACAATATGATAGAATTTTCCTGCAGATTGAGAGGGAGAAGCTGCAATCAGATGTGACGGTATTACAATTAAATAAGGGTAACGACAAAGACATGAGGGAGGAGCTGGCTAGAGTTGACTGGGAAAGGAGCCTCGCATGGAAGACAGTGAAACATCAATGGCGGGTGTTTTGGGGGTTATTCGGGAGGCACAACAGAAATTCATTCCAAGGAGGAAGAAACATGCTAAGAGGAGGACAAGGCATCCATGGCTGACGAGGGAAGTCAAGGACAGCATAAAAGCTAAAGAAAAAGCATACAAAGTGGCGAGCTTTAGTGGGAAGCCAGAGGATTGGGAAGCCTTTAAAAGCGAGCAGAGGACAACTAAAAAAGCAATAAGGGGGAAGAAAATGAAGTATAAGTGCAAGCTAGCTAGTAATATAAAGGAAGATAGGAAGACTTTTTTCAATATATAAAAGGTAAGAGAGAGGCAAAAATAGACATTGGACCACTGGAAAATGGGGCTGGAGAAGTAATAATAGGACACAAAGAAATGGCAGACGAACTGAATAGTTACTTTGCATCAGTCTTCTCGGTGGAAGACACCAGTGGGATGCCAGAGCTCCAGGAGAACCAGGGGGCAGAGATGAGTGCAGTGACCATTACTAAGGAGAAGGTTCTGGGGAAACTGAAAGGTCTGGAGGTGGATAAATCACCTGGACTGGATGGACTACACCCCAGGGTTCTGAAAGAGATAGCTGAGGAGATTGTGGAGGCATTAATGAAGATCTTTCAGGAATCACTGGAGGCAGGAAGGGTCCCAGAGGACTGGAAAGTTGCTAATGTAACACCATTGTTTAAGAAGGTGTTATGGGCCAGGGTTCAGAGAACCCCAAAGTGTATCATGAAGTTCACCTGACCCACAACTTTTACTAGATTGTGGTATGGGGAGCACACGGCCCACTCTACAGGTGTGGTACAGCAGAAATGGAAAAGTATTTTTTAAAGCAAAACAATGTTTATTCTATGAACTCAAGTTAACCTTTTTAAAACATACAGTGAACAACTTAGCAACCAGTAATTCAAATACAACCCCCAAAGACTACAACACTAAATAATCCTTTAAGCTTTCCTTTTAACATCCATATGCCTTAAAACACCTCTTACCAGAAACACATCTGTCACTACTGTTATTAGTTTTAAATCACCAGAATCGATTTACAGTGTTTACATTGCAGAGAGTGATTCATATACCTTCTGGCTGTGACTGCAGCTATCCAGCTCTGAAAACGAAACTAAAACATACCCTGCAGCCAGCTCAAAAACGAAAGTAAAAAGCTGACAGACAGCCCAGCTCCACCCATTCTCTGACATCACTGCAGTAGTAAACACCCATTTCTTAAAGGTACTCTCACTACAGATATTTATATACACACCCATTTATAAACACCCATTTCTTAAAGGTACTCTCACATGACACGTCACCCCCAGAAAAAAAAACCCATCAACTTCAAGATGGTTTTATTTTTCATCTGTTCACTTTCCTTTAAGAAATGCACACAGTAAATATACCTTTTTGTTTAAAAAAAAAACAACACACGCAAACAGGTATAATAGTATAGTCCATTTTTTTTTGTTCTTCTTCCTCCAACTGAAATCCTTCTCGATTGACAGTCTCTTTGAACAAGAAGGTCTCTGCACGATCCGTCCATTTCTCTACGCCTCGGCATTTCTCTTTAAAGTTAGGTACTTTAGTTCAATCTGATCACAGAGTCCCTTGTAATTCTCCAACACAGGAGCATTGGTTATCACAGCTTTCAGGCAGTCAAATGCCTGTTGAAACTACGCTGTCCATTGAAATTTTCGACATTTCTTCAGCAAGTCCATCAGTGGAACATTCATGCTACAAAACTTTTGCACAAATGTTCGATCAAGTCCATTCATGCCAAGAAATTGCATTTTTCCTTTCATCTTGAGGGTATCAGAGACTCCTCAATAACTGTTGGTTTCACATCCTGTGTGATCATTCGACCCTGTCCGATTGTATGGCCAAGGAAAGTGACTTGGGCTTTTCCAAATTCACTTTTGGCTAGGTTTATCACCAGACCCGCCTCCTGAAGTCGATCGAATAACTCCATCAGATGTTTTAAATGTTCTGTCCATGTCTGGCTGAAAATTACCAGATCGTCGATGTATACCGCACAATTGGGTAATCCTGAAACAAATTTGTCAGTTAACCGTTGAAATGTGGCTGGGCCATTTTTCATGCCAAGTGGCATAACTTTGAATTGTTGTATACCATCTGGAGTCACAAAAGCTGAAATCTCCTTCACCCTTTCGGATAAAGGTACTTGCCAATAACCTTTAAGTAAATCCTGTTTGGAAATAAAAGCTGATTGTCCCACTTTCTCAACGCAATCCTCCAAACGTGGGCTAGGATAAGAGTCTGTTCTTGTAACTGCATTAACCTTTCTATAGTCCACACACAACTGTTGGGTTCCGTCTGGTTTTGGTACCATCACTATGGGTGAACTCCATTGGCTGCAACCCACTTCAATTATGCCATTTTTAAGCATACTCTCAATCTCTTTGTTAGCCTGTGCCAACTTTAAAGGGTTAAGTCTATATGGATGTTGTTTGATCGGAACAGTCTTTCCCACATCTACATCATGTACAGCCATTTTAGTACTTCCCAATTTATCTCCACAAACTTGCCCATGTGATATCAATTACTCTTTCAGGTCAGTCCGTTTTTGCTCTGGAAGGTAACTCAACAATCTATCCCAATTTTTAAGAACATCCTCGATTTCCAATTTAATTTGCGGTATGCAAAATTCACAGTCATCTGGATTTGGTTCGTCACTTTGAGTTAGAATCATTAAAACCTCCTCCTTTTTCTCTCCTCCCCTTTCAAAGTACTTTTTAAGCATATTCACATGACACACTCAGTGAGTCTTCCTTCTATCTGGTGTTTTTACCACATAATTCACCTAATTTAATTTCCTTTCAATCTGATAAAACTACGAACTTTGGATTTCTTGTCCATGACCCGTTTCATCACATTTTGTGCAACTTTTAAATGTTGTCTAGCCAATTCACCTCCTCTATTTAATCGTTCCCTAAAATTTGACACGTAATCCAATAATGTCATTTCTAATTTCTCACTCACCAATTTTCCATATTCGATTTAAGTGGTCCTCTTACCTCATGACCAAATATTAGTTCAAAAGGACTAAATTTGGTTGACTCATTAGGTGCATCCCTAATTGCAAACAGTATGAATGGAATTCCTTTATCCTAATCCTCTGGATAATCTTGACAATAAGCCCTCAATATTGTCTTTAATGTCTGATGCCACCTTTCTAACGCTCCCTGTGATTCTGGATGGTATGCAGTTGATTTAAATTGTTTTATTCCTAAGCTATCCATAACTTCTTTGAATAACCTTGAGGTAAAATTTGATCCTTGATCTGATTGTATTTCTGTGGGTCTTTCATATCTAGAAAAGAATTTAAGTAACTCCTCCACAATCTTTTTAGCTGTAATATTACGTACTGAAATGGCCTCTGGAAACCTAGTAAACACATCCATTATAGTCAAAAAATATTAAGTCCCACTTTTTGTTTTAGGAAGCGGTCCTGCGCAATCAATTAGGACCCTTGTAAAAAGCTCCTCAAATGCTGGAATGGGTATTAAGGGTGCTGGTTTTATCACTGCTTGAGGTTTCCCTATCACTTGACATTTGTGACATGGTTGATAAAATTTAATTACATCTTTATTTAGTCCAGGCCAATAAAAATGTTTCTGGATTTCAGCTTGAGTTTTCCTTATTCCCAAATGACCTCCCACTGGTACCTCATATGCAACTCACAACACCTCCTTTCTATACCCTACCGGCAACACTATTTGATGAACTTCTGCCCACTTTTCATCCGCCTGCGTATGTAAAGGTCTCCATTTTCTCATCAAGACATCACTTTTACGGTAATAACGCTCTGGTATACATTCGGATTCATCTTCCGTATATGCTTTCTGATACATCCATTTTATTTCTATATCTTTCTGTTGTAACTCTGCCAATTTTCCTGAACTAAAAATATCCGCCTCATCCGCCACCTGTTATTGTTCTTTTTCAACCATCTGATCAAAAGTCGTTTCTGATAATTGCACTTCAACTTCATCTTCACTCTTTGATTTCTCCTCTTGTCTTAACCTGTGACTTTGCGACCTTGTTACTACACAATCCGGAAAATTCCAGAATATTCGTCCTTCAACCCTTCAGTTGTCTGATTTTCCACTGGCTTATCAACCACAGTAGGCATCACTCCCACCTGCGATCCAGCAATATCATTCCCCAAGATAAACTGTATTCCTGGACAAGAGAGTTTATCTATTACTCCTACTACCACTTCACCACTCTTCACTGGACTTTCCAACCTTACCTGATATAATTGAACGCTACTCCTCTCACCCTGAATTCCACATATCACCACCTTTTCTGGCAACATTCTTCCCAAACTACATAATTCCTCATCTCTTACCATTGAAGATTGACTAGCCTCTCTATCTCTTAAAATTGTGACTTCTTTACCTGCTCCTCCTGATACACATGAGTAAACTTTACCCACACAAGTAAATTCTTTAAAGGCATCTGGTACCTTCTTAACAATTACTTCTTGAACAGGCTGTACAATCATTTGCACCTCCTTTGCTTCCCTTGGGCTTTCCTTTACCAGTCTAACAAATCCCACTGTCTTATCCTGTTTTACCACATCAGCCTTCCAGTGCTTTTCTTCAACCACCAACACTCATCCCTACAGCATCTCGAAAGGACTCCTACATCAGACTCCTATTTATTGACTGCAGCTCCGCCTTCAGCACCATAATCCCAGCCAAGCTCAAATCAAATCTCCAAAACCTAGGACTTGGCTTCCCACTCTACAACTGGATCCTCGATTTTCTGACCAACAGACCACAATCAGTAAGAATGAACAACAACTCCTCCTCCACAATAGTCCTCAACACCGGGGCCCCGCAAGGCTGCGCACTTAGACCCCTACTCTACTCCCTGTACACACACGACTGCGTGGCAAAACTTGGTTCCAACTCCATCTACAAGTTTGCTGACGATACGACCACAGTGGGCCGGATCTCGAAATGTCCACATTAACCCTTACCAACTTTTACAGATGCACCACAGAAAGCATCCTATCGGGCTGCATCACAGCCTGGTATGGCAACTGCTCAGCCCAGGACCGCAAGAAACTTCAGAGAGTCGTGAACACCACCCAGTCCATCACACAAACCTGCCTCCCATCCATTGACTCCATCTACACCACCCGCTGCCTGGGGAAAGCGGGCAGCATAATCAAAGATCCCTCCCGCCCGGCTTACTCACTCTTCCAACTTCTTCCATCGGGCAGGAGATACAGAAGTCTGAGAACACACACAAACAGACTCAAAAACAGCTTCTTCCCCGCTGTTACCAGACTCCTAAATGACCCTCTTATGGACTGACCTCATTAACACTGCACCCTGTATGCTTCAACCGATGCAAGTGCTTATGTAGTTACATTGTATAAGTTGTGTTGCCCTATTATGTATTTTCTTTTCTTCCCTTTTCTTCCCATGTACTTAATGATCTGTTGAGCTGCTCGCAGAAAAATACTCTTCACTGTACCTCGGTACACGTGATAATAAACAAATCCAATCAAATCCAAATCCGTAAGTTTTAGAATACTCATGGACAAAGACGAGAGTGGTCCTAAAGGAAGAGTGCTAAATTGGGGAAAGGCCAAGTATAACAAAATTCGGCAGGAGCTAGGGAATGTGGATTAGGAATAGCTGTTTAAGGGTAAATCCACATTTGAAATGTGGGAATCTTTTAAGGAAAGGTTGATTAGAGTGCAGGATAGACATGTCCCTGTGAAAATGAGGGATAGAAATGGCAAGATTAGGGAACCATGGATGACAGGTGGAATTGTGAGACTAGCTAAGATGAAAAAGGAAGCATACATAAGATCTAGGCGACTTAAAACTGATGAAGCTTTGGAGGAATATCGGGAAAGTAGGACAAATCTCAAACCCGCAACAAAGAGGGCTAAAAGGGGTCATGAAATATCTTTGGCTAACAGGGTTAAGGAAAATCCTAAAGCCTTTTATTCGTACATAAGGAGCAAGAGGGTAACTAGAGAAAGGATTGACCCGCTCAAAGACAAAAGAGGGAATTTATGCGTGGAGTCAGAGGAAATGGGTGAGATTCTTAATGAGTACTCTGCATCGGTATTCACCAAGGAGGGGATATGACGGATGTTGAGGCGAGGGATGGATGTTTAAATACTCGAGGTCAAGTCGGCACAAGGAAGGGGGATGTTTTTGGTATTCTAAAAGGCATTAAAGTGGACAAGTCCCCAGGTCCGGATGGGATCTATCCCAGGTTACTGAGGGAAGCGAGGGACGAAATAGCTGGGGCTTTAACAGATATCTTTGCAGCATCCTTGAGCACGGGTGAGGCCCGGAGGACTGGAGAATTGCTAATTGTCCCTTTGTTTAAGAAGGGTAGCAGGGATAATCCAGGGAATTATAGACCGGTGAGCCTGATGTCAGTGGTAGGGAAGCTGCTGGAGAAGATACTGAGGGATAGGATCTATTCCCATTTGGAAGAAAATGGGCTTATCAGTGATAGGCAACATGGTTTTGTGCAGGGAAGGTCATGTCTTACAAATCTAATAGAATTCTTTGAGGAAGTGACAAAGTTAATTGATGAGGGAAGGGCTGTAGATGTCATATACATGGACTTCAGTAAGGCGTTTCATAAAGTTTCCCATGGCAGGTTGATGGAAAAAGAGAAGTCGTATGGGGTTCAGGGTGTACTAGATAGATGGATAAAGAACTGGCTGGGCAACAGGAGACCGAGAGTAGTGGTGGAAGGGAGTGTCTCAAAATGGAGAAAAGTGACTAGTGGTGTTCCACAGGGATCCGTGCTCGGACCACTCTTGTTTGTGATATACATAAATGATCTGGACGAAGGTATACGTGGTCTGATTAGCAAGTTTGCAGATGATAGTAAGATTGGTGGAGTTGCAGATAGCGAGGAGGACTGTCAGAGAATACAGCAAAATATAGATAGATTGGAGAGTTAGGCAGAGAAATGGCAGATGGAGTTCAATCCAGGCAAATGCGAGGTGATGCATTTTGGAAGATCTAATTCAAGAGCGGACTACACGGTCAATGGAAGAGTCCTGGGGAAAATTGATGTACAAAGAGATCAGGGAGTTCAGGTCCATTGTATCCTGAAGGTGGCAACGCAGGTCGATAGAGTGGTCAAGAAGGCATACAGCATGCTTGCCTTCATCGGACGGGGTATTGAGTACAAGAGTCAGCAGGTCACGTTACAGTTGTATCGGACTTTGGTTAGGCCACATTTGGAATACTGCGTGCAGTTCTGGTCGCCACATTACCAGAAGGATGTGGATGCTTTAGAGAGGGTGCAGAGGAGGTTCACCAGGATGTTGCCTGGTATGGAGGGTGCTAGCTATGAAGAAAGGTTGAGTAGATTAGGATTGTTCTCGTTGGAAAGACGGAGGTTGAGGGGGGACCTGATTGAGGTCTACAAAATTACGAGAGGTATGGACAGGGTGGATAGCAACAAGCTTTTTCCAAGAGTGGGGGTGTCAATTACAAGGGGTCACGATTTCAAGGTGAGGGGGAAAGTTTAAGGGAGATGTGTGTGGAAAGTTTTTTACGCCGAGGGTGGTGGGTGCCTGGAACACTTTACCAGCGGAGGTGGTAGAGGCGAGCACGATAGCATCATTCAAGATGCATCTAGACAGATATATGAACGGGCGGGGAACAGAGGGAAGTGGATCCTTGGAAAATAGGCGACAGGTTAAGATAAAGGATCTGGATCGGCACAGGCTGGGCGGGCCGAAGGGCCTGTTCCTGTGCTGAAATTTTCTTTGTTCTTTGTTCTTATTAAAGATTGACTAGCTCCCGTATCTCTTAAAATTGTGACTTATTTACCTGCTCCTCCTGATACACATGAGTAAACTTTACCCACACAAGTAAATTCTTTAAAGAGATCTGGCACCTTCTTATCAATCACCTCTTGATCAAGCTGTACAGTCTTTTGCACCTCCTTCGCTTCACTTGGGCTTTCCTTTACCACTTTCACAAACCCCACTGTCTTATCCTGTTTTACCACATCATCCTTCCCAGTGCTTTTTCAACCACCAACATAGAACATAGAACATTACAGCGCAGTACAGGCCCTTCGGCCCTCGATGTTGCGCCGACCTGTGAAACCACTCTAAAGCCCATCTACACTATTCCCTTATTATCCATATGTCTATCCAATGACCATTTGAATGTCCTTAGTGTTGGCGAGTCCACTACTGTTGCAGGCAGGGCATTCCACGCCCTTACTACTCTCTGATTAAAGAACCTACCTCTAACATCTGTCTTATATCTATCTCCCCTCAATTTAAAGGTATGTCCCCTCATGCTAGGCATCACCATCTGAGGAAAAAGGCTCTCACTGTCCACCCTATCCAATCCTCTGATCATCTTGTATGCCTCAATTAAGTCACCTCTTAACCTTCTTCTCTCTAATGAAAACAGCCTCAAGTCCCTTAGCCTTTCCTCAAAAGATCTTCCCTCCATACCAGGCAACATTCTGGTAAATCTCCTCTGCACCCTTTCCAATGCTTCCACATCCTTCCTATATTGCGGCGACCAGAATTGCACGCAATACTCCAAATGCAGCCGCACCAGAGTGTTGTATAGCTGCAACATGACCTCATGGCTCCTAAACTCAATCCCTCTACCAATAAAAGCTAACACACCGTACGCCTTCTTAACAACCCTCTCAACCTGGGTGGCAACTTTCAGGGATCTATGTATGTGGACACCGAGATCTCTCTGCTCATCCACACTACCAAGAATCTTACCATTAGCCCAGTACTCAGTCTTCCTGTTATTCCTTTCAAAATGAATCACCTCACACTGTGACTTTACATGGCCTAGTTTATTACAGTGAAAACATTTAACTTTTCATGTCTCTTCCACCCTCCTGGATTTCTTTTTTAATCTGAGGTACACTCTCCTTATTATCTCCCATCAGATCACCTTTACTTTTACCACTTGAGTATTTCTCATGTCCCCAGCTTCTATCCCTCACAGGCTGAAACTTATGTCAGATACCAAACTTTGATTTATGAACTAATTCATAATCATCTGCCATTTCTGCTGCTAATCTCACAGTATTAACCCTCTGTTCTTCCACATGAGTTCTCACTACATCAGGAATTGGATTTTTAAACTCCTCCAAAAGTATAATTTCTCTGAGAGCTCCATACGTTTGGTCTATTTTCAAAGCCCTAATCCACCTATCAAAATTACTCTGTTTGATCCTTTCAAACTCCATGTATGTTTGACCAAATTCTTTCCTTAAATTTTTAAACCTTTGTCTGTAGGCTTCAGGCACTAGTTCATATGCACCTAAGATGGATTTTTTGACCTCCTCATACGTCCCAGATACCTCATTCGGTAGTGATGCAAACACTTCACTAGCCCTACCTATCAGCTTTGTTTGAATCAGTAATACCCACATGTCCTGTGGCCATTTCATTTGTTTAGCCACCTTCTCAAATGAAATGAAAAAGGCTTCTACCTCCTTCTCGTCAAACCTTGGCAATGCTTGGACATGTTAGATGGATTCCCACCAAGACTTCGACTTGGATACTCTTTCTCACTATCCTCATCACTATCATTCAACTGTACGTTTCCCTTTACGTCTGCCAATTTTAACTGACTGTCATGTTTCATGGCCATCACTTCCGGTTGCGGCCATGCCTGGATAGGTCGCACGTTCGGCAGCTCCCACCGGGAACGGACGTTTGGGCTTTCTAGCAGGGCCCCAACGGCACTTGTTCGACGGCTTCCAGTGTGGGAAGGTGATAACAAGGTCCCCCCGACAGTATATGGATTGGACCAGGAGTGGAGCGGTGAAAAAAGAGATCTTGGAGCAGCGAAAAGTGAGAGCGAGAAAAAGCAAGATGGCGGTGGGTGGAGACCAAGCAGCATGGGTGCAGTGGTCGCAGGAGCAGCAGGGGTTTCTTTGAGGAGCTGAAAACCGAAATGCTGACGCCAATGAAGGCGGTGATTGAGAAGCTAGTGGAGACCCAGAAGGCCCAAGGGGCGGCGATCCGAGAGGTGTTGCAAAAAGCCTCGGAGAACGAGGACGAGACCTTGGGCCTGGCGTTGAAGGTGGAGGCGCACGAGGCGCTGCACAAGAGGTGGGCGGAAAGATTTGAGGACCTGGAGAATAAGTCGAGGAGGAAGAATCTTCCGATTCTGGGTCTCCCTGAAGGAGTGGAGGGGCCCGATGCCGGGGCATATGTGAGCACGATGCTCAATTCGCTAATGGGCGCGGGAGCCTTCCCGAGGCTCCTGGAGCTAGATGGGGCGTACCGGGTCCTGGCAAGGAGACCCAAGGCCAACGAGCCGCCAAGGGCTGTAGTGGTGAGGTTTCACCACTTTATGGACAGAGAGTGTGTCTTGAGATGGGCCAAGAAAGAGCGGAGCAGCAGGTGGGAGAACACGGAGATCCGAATCTACCAGGACCGGAGTGCAGATGTGGCCAAGAAGAGAGCTGGCTTTAATCGGGCCAAGGCGGTGCTCCATCGGAAGGGGGTGAAGTTCGGTATGCTGCAGCCAGCGCAATTGTGGGTCACATTCCAGGATCGGCACCACTATTTCAAAATGCCTGAGGAGGCTTGGAGCTTTATACAGACTGAAAAGTTGGACTCAAATTGAGGGTTTGTTGTTGTGGGGGGGATGTTTGTTTGCTGTATATATGGTTTTAACTACGTGTAGGGAATGTTCCCTTGGTTGGGTGCTGGATGAGGATGGGTGAAGGATGGGGAGACTGTGGGAGAGTGTGGGCGTCGGTGTTGGAGGGAGGGGAGGCCTGGGGATGGGGAATTGAGGTAAGGTCGCAAAAGGAGCTGCGCCAGAGGGGGCGGGGCCGGCTCAGGAAAGCACGGACCTTTTCCAGCGCTAGGGAAGGACGGAGGTGGGGGTCGGAGGAGGGGGGGGTCGGTACTGGAGAGGAGCGCACACTGACTGCCAGGGAGGAGGGGGAGGGGGGATTCCCACACTGACGGGGTCGATGGGAAGGCGGGAGAGGCCGGGGTCAGCAGGAGTCAGCTGACTTACGGGAGTGTTATGGGGGGAGCAAAAGAGCTAGATACGGATCTAGCGGGGGGAGGGGGGGCGCTTTAGGGTTGCTGCTGCATTGGCCAAAAGGAAACTGGAAATAGAAGAGGAGATCGGGGCGGGAGTCTGCTGTCCGGGGGACTGGAGGGCGCGGGAGGCGCGGGCACGTGACTGGCCTAGAAAAGGAGATGGCTAGTCGGCAGGGGGGGAGGGGGGGTGAGCAGCCCCCAAATCCGGCTGATAACTTGGAATGTGAGGGGCCTGAATGGGCCGGTCAAGAGGGCCCGAGTGTTCGCGCACTTAAAGGGACTGAAGGCAGACGTGGTCAAGCTTCAGGAGACTCATTTGAAGGTGGCAGATCAGGTCAGGCTGAGAAAGGGATAGGTAGGTCAGGTATTCCATTCGGGGCTGGATGCGAAGAACAGAGGGGTTGAATACTGGTGGGGAAGCGGGTGTCGTTTGAGGCAACGAATATTGTCGTGGATAATGGAGGTCGATATGTGATGGTGAGCGGTAGTTTGTAGGGGGTGCGGGTGGTACTGGTAAACGTATACGCCCCAAACTGGGATGATGCCGGATTTATGAAGTGCACGCTGGGTCGGATTCCGGACCTGGAGGTAGGAAGCTTGATAATGGGGGGAGGATTTCAACACTGGGAACCAGCATTGGATCGCTCTAGGTCCAAGACGGGGAAGAGGCCGGCTGCGGCCAAGGTGTTTAGGGGGTTTATGGACCAGATGGGGGGAGTAGATCCATGGAGGTTTGCGAGGCCCCTGGCCAGGGAATTCTCATTCTTTTCCCATGTACATAGAGCCTACTCCCGGATAGATTTTTTTTGTTTTGAATAGGGCGCTAATCCCGAAAGTGGAGGATACGGAGTATTCGGCCATAGCCATCTCAGACCACGCCACGCACTGGGTGAAGCTGGAGTTAGGAGAGGAGAGGGATCAGCACCCGATGTGGCGTCTTGATGTGGGATTATTGGCGGATGAGGAGGTGTGCGGGAGGGTGCGGGGGTGCATCGAGAGATATTTGGAGGCCAATGATAACGGAGTGGTGCAGGTGGGGGTAGTCTGGGAGGCGTTGAAGGAATTGGTCAGGGGAGAGTTAATCTCCATCAGGGCCCACAGGGAGAAGAGAGAGGGCAGGGAGAGGGAGAGGTTGGTGGGGGAGATCTTAAGGGTGGACAGGAGTTATGCAGAGGCCCCCGAGGAGGGACTACTTGGGGAGCGGTGAAGCCTCCAGACGGAGTTTGACCTGTTGACCACAGGGAAAGCAGAGGCACAGTGGAGGAA
Organism: Scyliorhinus torazame; assembly: GCF_047496885.1. Taxonomy (NCBI): domain Eukaryota; kingdom Metazoa; phylum Chordata; class Chondrichthyes; order Carcharhiniformes; family Scyliorhinidae; genus Scyliorhinus; species Scyliorhinus torazame. The sequence goes on along the minus strand of NC_092710.1, from coordinate 347,177,519 downwards.
AGCACAGGGGCGACGTACAAGTATGGGGAGAAGGCGAGCCGGATGCTGGCACACCAGCTTCGTAAGAGGGAGGCAGCGAGGGGATAGGTGGAGTTAAGGATAGCGGGGGGGAATACGGTGCGGAGTGCGGTGAGAGTAAATGAGGTATTCAAGGACTTCTATGAGGAGCTGTACAGATCGGAGCCCCCAGTGGGGGAAGAGGGGATGCGACGATTTTTGGATCAACTGAGGTTCCCGAGGGTGGAGGAGCAGGAGGTGGCTGGTTTAGGGGCGCCAATTGGGTTGGAGGAGCTGGTTAAAGGATTGGGGAACATGCAGGCGGGGAAGGCCCCGGGGCCAGATGGGTTCCCGGTCGAGTTTTATAGGAAATATGTGGACCTGCTAGGCCGGTTGCTAGTGAGGACTTTCAATGAGGCAAGGTGGGGGGGGGGGGAAATGGGGGGACCCTGCCCCCGACAATGTCCGGGGCGCTGATCTCTCTGATCCTGAAGCGTGACAAGGACCCACTGCAATGTGGGTCGTATCTCGCTCCTCAATGTGAATGCTAAGTTGCTGGCAAAAGTGCTGGCTACGAGAATTGAGGACTGTGTCCCGGGGGTGATCCATGAGGACCAGACGGGATTTGTAAAGGGCAGGCAGCTAAACATTAATGTGTGGAGGCTCCTCAACGTGATTATGATGCCATCGGTGGAGGGAGAAGCGGAGGTGGTGGCAGCTATGGACGCGGAGAAGGCCTTCGACCGGGTGGAGTGGGAGTATCTTTGGGAAGTGTTGCGGAGGTTTGGGTTCGGGGAGGGGTTCATCAGCTGGGTCAGGCTGCTATATAGAGCCCGGTGGCGAGTGTGGCTACGAATCGGCGGAGGTCAGAGTACTTCCGGCTGTACCGAGGGACGAGGCAGGGGTGCCCCCTGTCCCCCTTGTTGTTTGCATTGGCAATTGAGCCTTTGGCCATGGCACTAAAGGAGTCCAGGAACTGGAGGGGATTGGTCCGAGGGGGAGAGGAACATCGGGTGTCGCTGTATGCGGACGACCTGTTGCTGTATGTGGCAGATCCAGTGGAGGGGATGGTGGAGGTCATGCGGACCCTAAGGGAGTTTGGGGACTTCTCGGGCTATCAGCTCAATGTAGGGAAAAGTGAGCTCTTTGTGGTGCATCCAGGGGACCAGGGAAGGGGGATAGATGACCTACCATTGAAGAGGGCGGAAAGCAACTTTCGGTACTTGGGGAGCCAGGTGGCTGGGAGTTGGAGGGGCCCTGCACAAGCTCAATTTGACGCGGTTGGTGGAGCAGATGGAGGAGGATTTCAAAAGATGGGATGTGCTGCCACTCTCGCTAGCGGGCAGGATACAGTCTGTTAAAATGATGGTCCTCCCGAGGTTTCTCTTTGTGTTCCAGTGCCTTCCCATTGTGATTACCAAGTCCTTTTTTAAACAGGTAGGTAGGAGCATCATGGGTTTTGTGTGGGCAAATAAGACCCCGAGGGTAAAGAGGGTGTTTCTGGAGCGTAGCAGGGACAGGAGGGCTGGCGCTGCCGAATCTGTGCGACTATTATTGGGCAGCTAACGTGGCGATGATCCGTAAGTGGGTAATAGAGGGAGAGGGGGCGGCGTGGAAGAGGTTGGAGATGGCATCCTGCAGGGGCACGAGCCTGAGGGCGCTGGTGACGGCACCGCTGCCGTTCTCGCCGACAAGGTACACCACGAGTCCGGTGGTGGCGGCAACGTTGAAGATCTGGGGGCAGTGGAGACAGCATAGGGGCGAGGTGGGAACCTCGGTTTGGTCCCCGATTCGGGAGAACCATCGGTTCGTCCCGGGAAGGATGGATGAAGGGTTTCGGAGCTGGCATCGGAGAGGGATTAGAAGAATGGGGGACCTGTTTATAGATGGGACGTTTGCGAACCTGGGGGCGCTGGAGGAGAAGTTTGGGTTACCCACAGGAAATGCATTCAGGTATATGCAAGTGAGGGCTTTTGTGAGGCGGCAGGTGAGGGAATTCCCGTTGCTCCCGGCACAGGGGGTTCAGGACAGGGTGATTTCGGGTGTATGGGTTGGAGAGGGCAAGGTTTTGGCGATCTATCAGGAGATGAAAGAAGAGGAGGAGGCCTCGGTAGAGGAGTTAAAGGGCAAGTGGGAGGAGGAGCTTGGGGAGGAGATAGATGAGGGTCTGTGGGCTGATGCCCTGAGTAGGGTTAACTCCTCTTCCTCTTGCGCCAGGCTCAGCCTAATGCAATTTAAGGTTACTCATAGAGCGCATATGACAGGGGCGAGTTGAGTAGGTTCTTTGGGATGGAGGACAGGTGTGGGAGGTGCTCGGGAAGCCCGGCAAATCACATCCACATGTTCTGGTCGTGCCCGGCACTGGATGGGTTCTGGAGGGGTTTCGCGAGGATTATGTCCAAGGGGGTGAAAGTCCAGGTCAAGCCGAGCTGGGGGTTGGCACTATTTGGGGTAACGGATGAGCCGGGAGTGCAGGAGGCGAAAGAGGCCGGTATCCTGGCCTTTGCGTCCCTGGTAGCCCGGCGGAGGATCTTGCTATTATGGAAGGACGCAAAACCCCCCAGTGTGGAAGCCTGGATAAATGACATGGCAGGGTTCATTAAGCTGCAGAGGATAAAGTTTGCCTTGAGAGGATCTGTGCAGGGGTTCTTCGGGCGGTGGCAACCGTTCCTAGACTATCTCGCGGAGCGTTAGGAGGAGGTCAGCAGCAGCAGCAACCCAAGGGTGGGGGGGGAGGGGGGGTCCTCTTTCGAGGGGGGTATTTGGGTGGGTGGGGGGGTGGCTTCACCAAGGGTACCTTTGAATGTCATATGGGGGGGTTGCTATATACGGGGGAAACCCAATGTATAAGTTTTCTATTATTTTCGATTGTTGTGTTTGTGTTTCTTTTTGTTATGGGGGGGGGGGTTGTTAAAATTTTGTTGGAAAATCTGAATAAACATATTTTTAAAAATGTTTAAAAAATGTTTCATGGCCATTTTCTGAAGTTCAAACTCTCTCCCTTTATCTTTTTCCCTGATCTGTATCTCTCTTTCTTTTTGTTCTGCTAGGGCTATTCTTTCTTTTCTTCTTTCTTCTCTCTCTCTTTCTTTCTCCTCTCTCTCTTTTGTATTCAAGCTGCTTTTAATTCTTTCTCATGTTCCATTTGTTTAAGTTGTAACTGAATTTTTGCCATTTCCAATGAGTCAAACTGTATCTCAGGCAACTTTAAATGCTTAGCCACTGCCATAATTACCTCATCTTTTCGCATTTTGTCAGGTAATGTTAACTGCAATGTTTCTGCCAAATCTAACAGTCTGCTTTTAGTTTCTGTCCGTAAGGTACTGCGTATGACCATCTCCACCCCCAAAAACTTCAGAGCATCTGAAAGAGCCATTGGCCACAACACGCTCCCTACTTAAACTGGAATACCACACCTGAAAAGCAACCACAATATGCTCACCCCTCACTGTCTTTAAGTTCACAAAGCCAATCCAATAGATAGACTTTTATCCCCCTCGAGCCCCAAGTTTGTTATGGGCCAGGGTTTACAGAACCCCAAAGTGTATCATGGAGTTCACCTGACCCACAACTTTTAATAGATTGTGGTATGGGGAGCACACGGCCCACTCTACAGGTGTGGTACAGCAGAAATGGAAAAGTATTTTTTAAAGCAAAACAATGTTTATTCTATGAACTCAAGTTAACCTTTTTAAAACATTCAGTGAACATCTTAGCAACCATTAATTCAAATACAACCCCCAAAGAATACAACACTAATAATCGAAACTAAAACACACCCTGCAGCCTGCTCAAAAACGAAAGTAAAAAGCTGACAGACAGCCCAGCTCCACCCACTCTCTGACATCACTGCAGTAGTAAACACCCATTTCTTAAAGGTACTCTCACTACAGATATTTATATACACCCTTTGTAGTATATATAAATGATTTGGAGGAAAATGTAACTGGTCTGATTAGTAAGTTTGCAGACGACACAAAGGTTGGTGGAATTGCGGATAGTCTGAGGATACAGCAGGATTTAGATTGTCTGGAGACTTGGGCGGAGAGATGGCAGATGGAGTTTAATCTGGACAAATGTGAGGTAATGCATTTTGGAAGGGCTAATGCAGGTAGGGAATATACAGTGAATGGTAGAACCCTCAAGAGTATTGAAAGTCAAAGAGATCTAGGAGTACAGGTCCACAGGTCATTGAAAGGGGCAACACAGGTGGAGAAGGTAGTCAAGAAGGCATACGGCATGCTTGCCTTCATTGGCCGGGGCATTGAGTATAAGAATTGGCAAGTCATGTTGCAGCTGTATAGAACCTTAGTTAGGCCACACTTGGAGTATAATGTTCAATTCTGGTCGCCACACTACCAGAAGGATGTGGAGGCTTTAGAGAGGGTGCAGAAGAGATTTACCAGAATGTTGCCTGGTATGGAGGGCATAAGCTATGAGGAGCGATTGAATAAACTCGGTTTGTTCTCTCTGGAACGAAGGAGGTTGAGGGGCGACCTGATAGAGGTATACAAAATTATGAGGGGCATAGACAGAGTGGATAGTCAGAGGCTTTTCCCCAGGGTAGAGGGGTCAATTACTAGGGGGCATAGGTTTAAGGTGAGAGGGGCAAGGTTTAGAGTAGATGTACGAGGCAAGTTTTTTACGCAGAGGGTAGTGGGTGCCTGGAACTCTCTACCGGAGGAGGTAGTGGAAGCAGGGACGATAGGGACATTTAAGGGGCATCTTGACAAATATATGAATAGGATGGGAATAGAAGGATACGGACCCAGGAAGTGTAGAAGATTGTAGTTTAGTCGGGCAGTATGGTCGGCGCGGGCTTGGAGGGCCGAAGGGCCTGTTCCTGTGCTGTACATTTCTTTGTTCTTTGTTCTTTGTAATCCTTTCAGCTTTCCTTTTAACATCCATAAGACTTAAAACACCTTTTCCCAGAAGCACATCAGGTTAAAGTCACTACTGTTATTAGTTTTAAATCACCAGAATCAATTTACAGTCCTAAGATTACAGAGCAAGATTCATACATCTTCTGGCTGTGACTGCAGCTATCCAGCTCTGAAAACGAAACTAAAACACACCCTGCAGCCTGCTCAAAAACGAAAGTAAAAAGCTGACAGACAGCCCAGCTCCACCCACTCTCTGACATCACTGCAGTAGTAAACACCCATTTCTTAAAGGTACTCTCACTACAGATATTTATATACACCCATTTATAAACACCCATTTCTTGAAGGTACTCTCGCATGACAAAGGGAGGGAGGCAGAAGACAGGAAATTATAGGCCGGTTAGCCTGACTTCGGTCATTTGTAAGATTTTAGAGTCCATTATTAAAGATGAGATCGCGGAGTACTTGGAAGTGCATGATAGAATAGAACTGAGTCAGCACGCCTTCGTCAAGGGGAGGTCATGTCTGACAGACCTGTTAGAGTTATTTGAGGAAGTAACAAGTAAGTTAGACACAGGAGAACCTGTGAACGTGATTTATTTAGATTTCCAGAAGGCCTTTGACAAAGTGCTGCATAGGAGACTGTTAAATATGTTAAGAGCCCATGGTGCCAGGGTAAGATCCTGGCATGGATGGAGGATTGGCTGATTGGCAGAAGACAGAGAGTGGGGATAAAGGGGTCTTTTTCAGGATGGCAGCCGGTGACTAGTGGTGTGCCTCAGGGGTCGGTGCTGCACCACAAACTTTTACAATATCCGTTCATGATCTGGAAGAAGGTACTGAAGGCATGATTGCTAAGTTTGCAGATGATACAAAGATCTGTAATAGGGCAGGTAGTATTGAGGAAACAGGCATGCTTCAGAAGGACTTGAACAGGCTAGGAGAGTGGGCAAAGAAGTGGCAGATGGAGTACAATGTCGAAAAGTGTGGGGTTATGCACTTTGGAAGGAGAAATGGAGTAACAGACTATTTTCTAAATGGGAGGATGGTTAGGAAATCAGAAGCACAAAGGGACTTGGGAGTCCTTGTTCACGATTCTCTTTAAGTTAACGTGCAGGTTCAGTCGACAGTTAGGAAGGCAAATGCAATGTTAGCATTCATGTTGAGAGGGCAACAATACAAAACCAGGGATGTATTTCTGAGGCTGTCTAAGGCTCTGGTCAGACCCCGTTTGGAGTATTGGGAGCAGTTTTGGGCCCCGTATCTAAGGAAGGATGTGCTGGCCCTGGAAAGGGTCTAGAGGAGGTTCACAAGAATGATCCCTGGAATGAAGAGCTTGTTGTATGAGGAATGGTTGAGGACTCTGGGTCTGTACTCGGAGTTTAGAAGGATGAGGGGGGAATCTTATTGAAACTTACAGGACACTGCGAGGCCTGGATCGAGTGGACGTGGAGAGAATGTTTCCACTTGTAGGAAATATTAGAAGCAGAGGACAGAATCTCACACTGACGGGACGATCCTTTAAAATCGAAATGAGGAGGAATTTCTTCAGCCAGAGGGTGGTGAATCTGTGGAACTCTTTGCCGCAGAAAGCTATGGAGACCAAATCACTGAGTGTCTTTAAAACGGAGATGGATAGGTTTTTGATCAATAAGGGGATCAGGGGTTATGGGGAGAAGGCAGGAGAATGGAGATGAGAAGAAAATCAGCCATGATTGAATGGCGGAGTAGACGCGATGGTAAGATTGGCCTAATTCTGCTTCTCTGTCTTATGGTCTTGTAACCAACTATGGTGTAACAAATTTGGCTGTTGCTGCTTTCCTCTGAGAGGTTATTCCCCTCCACAAAATGCAAAGCGGTAAATCTGTTTGCAGGAGACTGGCCACAGGAGATTCCTGCACTGCCTGTCTCGCTCTCTTGCTCTGCCTGGTGGTCACCCATTCCCTTCCTGCCGGTGGAGTCTAAGCCTGCAGTGTGACCACCTCTCTATATGTTCTACCCCCGAAACTCGCTGATGCGCTGAAACCCGGGCTTCCAGGAGCTGTAGCTGGAGACACTTCCTGCACACATGCTGGTTTCGAGCACTGGAATATTCATGGTTTCTCACATGGAGCAAGAGGAGTAAACCAAGGCTTTAAGCAAAATAGCAGGTAGATGGAAACCCGGTCCGCATACTCACAAAATTGCAGATCCAGATGTGTCTTGCTCCAGAAATCAGTTGAAAATTTATATACAAAGAATGAAGAAGACTTAAATGTTTTACCTGTGTTTTTTCTAGATGTGGCTACAGCTGGATTCTCAAATCACTGATGCAGCCAATGAAGCAAAGGATAATGTGAAGTTCCTGCAGGCGTTGGAGAAAGTCTGTCAGCCACTCTACAATTCTGATCCGGTAATTGTTTTTAAAGAACACTTTTCATCATTATAGCGATGCAGATCCAATTGAAGGTGGGGTTCTTGATATACAACTTCAGCTGTGTCCAGATTTTGAAGGTATAATTTTAAGTGCACATGGATTCTCCTGACTGAAATTCCGTCTTGACCACATCAACTTTGAGGGCTGGATTTTACAGGGTGTAATGGTCCCTGCATACCATGCCAAACAACGCCCCCTCCACCCCGTACCCAGCTAAAAAGTCAATGATGAGCCCGCTCAAGGGAATATTTTCCCCTGTCATTTAATGTCTGTTAATAGGCTGAAGATAGGATTTCCGCTCTCGGAGAAAGTTACACCTCAGAGACTGTTGGCTAATAGACAGATGGAGCTGGATAGCAAGATCAGTGGGAAGGAATTTGTTAAGGAGACTGGCAAGTTTCAGTGAGGAGAGCGATGGGGATGGAGGTCTGGGTTTGAGATGTTGTCGGGAAGAGAAAACGGGGAATTGTAATATAGTTGAGGAAATGGTGGGCATAGGCTCCCCGCAAAGAAGGTTCCCCTCACCCCTTGCCTGACATCACTAAAGCTGCCGGGCTTCCCATATAGTGTGGGCCTCCCTCTTCCTTGAATAAATAGTAGTTGGGGGTGGGGGGGCGGGGGGGGGGGGGGGGGGGGGGGGGGGAGGATAAGGCCTTAAAGTGGCCATTAATTGGCCATTTCACTGTTTCAATAGGCCCAATGGCATGTGGGTGATTTTATGTCACTGCTCTGTAAAATTTCAAACAGGTCAATGGCAGGCCGCTGGGAGAGGGGGAAACTTTGCATGTAACTTTATGCATCTCCTACCTTCAAATTTGCTGACAGATGAAGCATAAAATATAACCCGTCTGCTTTTGGTTTGCGTGTCTGCTCTTTAGGGGCAGCACGGTAGCACAAGTGATTAGCACTGTGGCTTCACAGCGCCAGGGTCCCAGGTTCGATTCCCCGCTGGGTCACTGTCTGTGCGGAGTTTGCACGTTCTCCCCGTGTCCGCGTGGGTTTCCTCCGGGTGCTCCGGTTTCCTCCCACAGTCCAAAGACGTGCAGGTTAGGTGGATTGGCCATGCTAAATTACCCGTAGTGTCCATAAGGGTTGGGAGGGGTTATTGGGTGGAAGTGAGGGATTAATGTGGGTCGGTGCAGACTCGATGGGCCGAATGGCCTCCTTCTGCACTGTATGTTCTATGTAATCTATGTAAGAATCATGGAACGGCTATAGCACAAAGGGTCAGTTAGCCCATGAACCTCTGCCTTAAAAATATTCAATAATAATATTCTATAATCTTTATTAGTGTCACAAGTAGGCTTACATTAACACTGCTATGAAGCTACTGTGGAAATCCCTTAGTCGGCACACTACGATGCACTTGGGTACACTGAGGAAGAATTCAAATAACAAAGAACAATTCAGCACAGGAACAGGCCCTTCGGCCCTCCAACTCTGTACCGGTCATGATATCAACTTTTGCCAAAACCCTCAGCACTTCCTCATACCGTATCCCTCTATACCCTTCCTATCCATGTGTTTGTCAAGGTGCCTTTTGAATGCCATTAATATATCTGCTGCCACGACCTCCCCTGGCAACGCGTTCCAGGCACTCACCACCCTTTGCGTAAAAAAACTGCCTCGCACATATCCTCTAAACTTTGCGCCATGGAACTTAAACCTATGCCCCCTGGTGACTGACCCCTCCACCCTGGGAAAGAGTGCCTGCCCATCCACTCTATCCATGCCCCTCATAATCTTGTAGATCTCTATCAGGTCGCCCCTCAACCGCCTTCTTTCTAATGAAAACAGTCCGAGTCTATTCAGCCTCTCTACATAGCTAACACCCTCCAGACCAGGGTAAGCCTCCTCTGCACCCTCTCCAAAGCCTCCACATCTTTCTGGTAGTGTGGCGACCAGAATTGTGTGCAATATTTCAAGTGCGGCCTTACCAAGGTTCTATGCAACTGTAGCATGACTTGCCAGTTTTTATACTCAATTCCCCATCCAATGAAGGCAAGCATTCCATATACTTTCTTAACTACCTTGTCTATTTGTGTTGCCACCTTCAAAGATCTGTGGACTTGTACACCCAGATTACTCTGACTTTCTATATTCCCGAGTTTTGCCATTTACGGTATATTTCCCTTCTATGTTAGACCTACCAAATGCATTACCTCACATTTGTCCGGATCAAACTCCATTTGCCGTTTCTCTGCCCAAGTCTCCAACCTATCCATTTCCTGCTGCATCTTCTGACAATCTTCAGCACTAGCTGCAACTCCTCCACTGCGAACTTACTAATCAGACCAGCTACATTTTCCTCCAAATCGTTTAAGTACACCACAAACAACAGAGGTCCCAGCATCGACCCCTGTGGAACACCACTAGTCACAACCCTCCAATCAGAAAAACACCCTTCTACTGCTACCCTTTGCTTTTTTGACCGAGTGGGTTCTGTATCCATCTTACCATCTCACCTCTGATCCCGTGTGACTTCACCTTTTGTACCAGATTGCTATGAGGCACCTTGTAAAAGGCTTTACTTAAGTCCATGTAAACAACATTCACTGCCCTCCCCTCATCAATCATCTTTGTCACCTTCTCCAAAAACTTGATCAAGTTAATGAGGCACGACCTCACCTTCACAAAATCATAAGACAGAGGAGCAGAATTAGACCACTCGGCCCATCGAGTCTGCTCCGCCATTCAATCATGGCCGATATTTTCTCATCCCCATTCTCCTGTCTTCTCCCCATAACCCCTGATCCCCACTGGCTGAAGAAATTCCCCCTCATCTCTGTTTTAAAGTATCGTCCCTTTAGTCTGAGATGGTGTCCTCTGGTTCTAGTTTTTCCGACAAGTGGAAACATCCTCTCCACGTCCACTCTATCCAGGCTTTGCAGTATCCTGTAAGTTTCAATAAGATCCCCCTCCCCTCATCCTTCTAAACTCCAACGAGTACAGACCCAGATTCCTCGACCATTCCTCATACGACAAGCAGTTCATTCCAGGGATCATTCTTGTGAACCTCCTCTGGACCTTTCCAAGGCCAGCAAGGTTAGCCTCGAGGGAGAGTTCACTGAATGTATTGGAGATTGTTTCTTGTTTCTTCAATATGTTATGGAACTAACCAAGGAGCATGCTACTCTGGATTTGGTAATGAGGAGGAATTTGATTAATCCAGTTTATGTGCATATTAAAATCATCCATGATTATTGCTGTAACTATGTTACAAGCCCCTAGTATTTTATGTTTTATACTGTGCCCCACTGCAGAACTACTGTTTGGCGACCTATAGATTACTCCTACCAGGAAATTCTTCCCTTTGCTATTTCTTATTTCTACCCAGACTGATTCCACATCTTGTTCGCCAGTTCTTACATCATTTCCCATTGCAGCACTAATCCTTTTCTTTACCAGCTAAGCTACACCACCTCCTCATCCTGTCAGTCCATCTTTCCAAAATACTGAGTACCCTTGGATATTCAATTCCCAGACCTGGCCTCCATGTAACCGTGTCTCAGTGATCGCCACCAAATCATACCTCTATTTGTGTCATTAACTCATTAATTTTGTATGAATGTTTCATGCATTTAGATACAAAGCTTTTAAATTTGTTCTATTGCTAAATTTCCCGACTCTTTTATAATTCCTTGTTGCCAAAAGACATTCACCTGTTCTGTACCTCACCTTTATTTTCTGGTAACTATCCACCATATTGCTAACCTGCATTCCTTCCTCCTCCTTTAGTTTTCCTTTTCTAATTTTCCTTAGAACTAAACCCCCACCCCCATTCAGTTTAAAGCCTTATCTACAGCCCATTTATGTAATTCGCCAGAACTCTGGTCCCAGCATGATTCAGATGGAGACCATCCCATCGGATCAGGTCCCCCCTTCCCCAGCACTGGTACCAATGTCCCATGAATTCAAACCTTTTTCTCCCACACCAAACTTTGAGTCATGCATTTACCTCCCTAATCTTTTGACCCTGTTCCAATTAGCTTGTGGCTCAGGTAGTAATCCAGAGGTTAGTGAACCTTTTGGTTTTTTGCTTTTTGATTTAGCCCCTCGCTGCTCATACTCCCTTAGCAGAACTTCTATCCTTGTTCTACTTATGTTGATGGTCCCTCCGTGGACTTCGACAACTGGATCTTTATCCTCCCCTCCAGGTTCCTGTGCAGCCCAGATGAGTTATCCCGAACCCTGGCATCAGGTAAGCAACACAACCTTTGGGACTCTCGATCCTGGTCACAGAGAACAGTGTCTATGCCCCTAACTATATTATCCTCAATATCTTTTCTCTCCCTCCACTTGAATGGCTCCCTGTACCACTGTGCTCTGGTCAGTTTCCTCATTCTCTCTGCAGTTACCATTCCCATCTAAACAGGGAGCAAGAATCTGAAACCTGTTGGACAGGGCCAAGGGCTGAGGCTCCTGCATTAGCTGAATTCAAGGTAGTTAGTCTAAGGGTGTGACTGCCTCCTGAACACAGCGTCCAGGCACTTCTCCTCCTCCCTGATGTGTTGCAGCATCCGAAACCTGGACTCCAGCTCATCAACTCTAAGCCGGAGTTCCTCAAGCAACCAACACTTACTACAGATGTGGTCACTAGGAACTACAGTGGGATCCCCCAGCTCCCATATCATGCAGGAATATAACATCACCTGGTCTTCCATCCTTATTTTATTTAGTTAGTTTTTAATTTGTTTTTGAAATTTTCAACTGTTTTTTATATCACTCCTTGATCTGAAAGCATCTCATAATCAGTAATTTAAAATGCATTTTCAAATTTAGCACAGATTCCCTACTAGCCAATAGTAAGTAAACCGCAATGCATGACAATCCGTGAAGGATGCTCTCTCTGACGCGCTGGAAGACTTCACACACCGAGGATTCTCCGAACGAGAGCCGGGTGTACTCATAGAGACCCTTGTGTGTATCACTTGTGATGTACTTCTGTGAGGACTTATTGAGCTTCAGCTGTAAATAAGTGTGGCTCATGTTAATGGAGTAGTGGCCGCATCTTGGGTGGCTCCCGCACAGGCTCTGACACCTCAGGTTTATCTGCCCGATCGAAGGGAAACCTTTTTTATTTAAAAAAAAAAAACCCAAATTGGATGTCCTCATCAGGGGCCCGAAGATTGTGGCGAGGGAACAGAGCTGCCGACAAGTGTGGCTCAGCCAAGTTCAAGCGGGGCCCAAGACAGGCCAGTGCAGAGCTCAGATCCAAGCAGGTCAGGTAGACCAGGAACACCAAGTTCACTAACCTCCCCCAAAGAGAAGAAAAGTAAAGTAAACCATAGAAAAAGGGGGGAAAAAAGATTGTAGATCAAGGAACATAACTGTTCCTTGGTGTGTGAAAGAAAAGCTAACTTCCGAGTACCAGTGATGGTGATGTGCTGAGCTGACGCACATCGGGTGACTCTCCTCCAAACCAGGACAAAAAAAGGCACTTTTGTCGAATTTTGCTCAAATTACAAAGGAAAAAAAATCGCTCAACAGCAAAAGGAGGGAAACCAAGAAAAGATGCCAGCAAACGGGAGCTCGAGGAGCCGAAGAGACAGCAGAAGTGGTGGAAAGAGCCACGAAAAGCAGGTGGATGAGACGGTAGACCCACGAGGAGAAGGGACCCTGGCCACGCAGGAGAGAGGACGACCAGTGACCCGAGCATCAACCTCCCCCCTACCACCTGGAGATGGATCGAAGAGCTTCCTGATGGAGTTTACCTCCATGAAGGAGGCGATCAGGTTAGAAATCCAGGTGGCGGTCAAGGTGGTGGTGTCAGAGGTGATGGCCACCATGCAGAAGGCAATCGATGGGCTGGGGAAGAAAGTGGCGACTCAGGAGAGGGCGATCCACGACCTGAGAGACAGCTGCCCCAAACCCCCAGAGCTTTGATGTGGAGATGCCGGCGTTGGACTGGGGTGAGCACAGTAAGAAGTCTTACAACACCAGGTTAAAGTGCAACAGGTTTGTTTCGATGTCACTAGCTTTCGGAGCGCTGCTCCTTCCTCAGATTCACCTGAGGAAGGAGCAGCGCTCCGAAAGCTAGTGACATCGAAACAAACCTGTTGCACTTTAACCTGGTCTTACAAAGAACACAGAACAAAGAAATGTACAGCACAGGAACAGGCCCTTCGGCCCTCCAAGCCCGTGCCGACCATGCTGCCCGACTAAACTACAATCTTCTACACTTCCTGGGTCCGTATCCTTCTATTCCCATCCTATTCATATATTTGTCAAGATGCCCCTTAAATGTCCCTATCGTCCCTGCTTCCACTACCTCCTCCGGTAGCGAGTTCCAGGCACCCACTACCCTCTGCGTAAAAAAACTTGCCTCGTACATCTACTCTAAACCTTGCCCCTCTCACCTTAAACCTATGCCCCCTAGTAATTGACCCCTCTACCCTGGGGAAAAGCCTCTGACTATCCACTCTGTCTATGCCCCTCATAATTTTGAATACCTCTATCAGGTCGCCCCTCAACCTCCTTCGTTCCAGTGAGAACAAACCAAGTTTATTCAATCGCTCCTCATAGCTAATGCCCTCCATACCAGGCAACATTCTGGTAAATCTCTTCTGCACCCTCTCTAAAGCCTCCACATCCTTCTGGTAGTGTGGCGACCAGAATTGAACAGTATACTCCAAGTGTGGCCTAACTAAGGTTCTATACAGCTGCAACATGACTTGCCAATTCTTATACTCAATGCCCCGGCCAATGAAGGCAAGCATGCCGTATGCCTTCTTGACTACCTTCTCCACCTGTGTTGCCCCTTTCAATGCCAGTGGACAATGCCAAATGACCTGTGGACCTGTACTCCTAGATCTCTTTGACTTTCAATACTCTTGAGGGTTCTACCATTCACTGTATATTCCCTACCTGCATTAGACCTTCCAAAATGCATTACCTCACATTTGTCCGGATTAAACTCCATCTGCCATCTCTCCGCCCAAGTCTCCAGACAATCTAAATCCTGCTGTATCCTCAGACAGTCCTCATCGCTATCCGCAATTCCACCTACCTTTGTGTCCTCTGCAAACTTACTAATCAGACCAGTTACATTTTCCTCCAAATCATTTATATATACTACAAACAGCAAAGGTCCCAGCATTGATCCCTGTGGAACACCACCGGTCACAGCCCTCCAATTAGAAAAGCATCCCTCAATTGCTACTCTCTGTCTTCTATGGCCTAGCCAGTTCTGTATCCACCTTGCCAGCTCACCCCTGATCCCGTGTGACTTCACCTTTTGTACTAGTCTACCATGAGGGACCTTGTCAAAGGCCTTACTGAAGTCCATATAGACAACATCTACTGCCCTACCTGCATCAATCATCTTAGTGACCTCCTCGAAAAACTCTATCAAGTTAGTGAGACACGACCTCCCCTTCACAAAACCGTGCTGCCTCTCACTAATACGTCCATTTGCTTCCAAATGGGAGTAGATCCTGTCTCGAAGAATTCTCTCCAGTAATTTCCCTACCACTGAAGTAAGGCTCACCGGCCTGTAGTTCCCGGGATTATCCTTGCTACCCTTCTTAAACAGAGGAGCAACATTGGCTATTCTCCAGTCCTCCGGGACATCCCCTGAAGACAGCGAGGATCCAAAGATTTCTGTCAAGGCCTCAGCAATTTCCTCTCCAGCCTCCTTCAGTATTCTGGGGTAGATCCCATCAGGCCCTGGGGACTTATCTACCTTAATATTTTTTAAGACACCCAACACCTCGTCTTTTTGGATCACAATGTGACCCAGGCTATCTACACACCCTTCTCCAGACTCAACATCTACCAATTCCTTCTCTTTGGTGAATACTGATGCAAAGTATTCATTTAGTACCTCGCCCATTTCCTCTGGCTCCACACATAGATTCCCTTGCCTATCTTTCAGTGGGCCAACCCTTTCCCTGGCTACCCTCTTGCTTTTTATGTACGTGTAAAAAGCCTTGGGATTTTCCTTAACCCTATTTACCAATGACTTTTCGTGACCCCTTCTAGCCCTCCTGACTCCTTGCTTAAGTTCCTTCCTACTTTCCTTATATTCCACGCAGGCTTTGTCTGTTCCCAGCCTTTTAGCCCTGACAAATGCCTCCTTTTTCTTTTTGACGAGGCCTACAATATCACTCGTCATCCAAGGTTCCCGAAAATTGCCGTATTTATCTTTCTTCCTCACAGGAACATGCCGGTCCTGTATTCCTTTCAACTGCCACTTGAAAGCCTCCCACATGTCAGATGTTGATTTGCCCTCAAACATCCGCCCCCAATCTATGTTCTTCAGTTCCCGCCTAATATTGTTATAATTAGCCTTCCCCCAATTTAGCACATTGATCCTCGGACCACTCTTATCCTTGTCCACCAGTACTTTAAAACTTACTGAATTGTGGTCACTGTTACCGAAATGCTCCCCTACTGAAACATCTACCACCTGGCCGGGCTCATTCCCCAATACCAGGTCCAGTACTGCCCCTTCCCTAGTTGGACTGTCTACATATTGTTTTAAGAAGCCCTCCTGGATGCTCCTTACAAACTCCGCCCCGTCTAAGCCCCTGGCACTAAGTGAGTCCCAGTCAATATTGGGGAAGTTGAAGTCTCCCATCACCACAACCCTATTGTTTTTACTCTTTTCCAAAATCTGTCTACCTATCTGCTCCTCTATCTCCTGCTGGCTGTTGGGAGGCCTGTAGTATACCCCCAACATTGTGACTGCACCCTTCTTATTCCTGATCTCTACCCATATAGCCTCACTGCCCTCTGAGGTGTCCTCTCGCAGTACAGCTGTGATATTCTCCCGAACAAGTAGCGCAACTCCGCCTCCCCTTTTACATCCCCCTCTATCCCGCCTGAAACATCTAAATCCTGGAACGTTTAGCTGCCAATCCTGCCCTTCCCTCAACCAGGTCTCTGTAATGGCAACAACATCATAGTTCCAAGTACTAATCCAAGCTCTAAGTTCATCTGCCTTACCCGTAATGCTCCTTGCATTAAAACATATGCACTTCAGGCCACCAGACCCGCTGTGTTCAGCAGCTTCTCCCCGTCTGCTCTGCCTCAGAGCCACACTGTCCCTATTCCCTAGTTCTCCCTCAATGCTCTCACCTTCTGACCTATTGCTCCCGTGCCCACCCCCCTGCCATACTAGTTTAAACCCTCCCGTGTGACACTAGCAAACCTCGCGGCCAGGATATTTATGCCTTTCCGGTTTAGATGCAACCCGTCCTTCTTATACAGGTCACACCTGCCCCGGAAGAGCTCCCAGTGGTCCAGATAATGGAAACCCTCCCTCCTACACCAGCTGTTTAGCCACGTGTTTATCTGCTCTATCTTCCTATTTCTAGCCTCATTGGCACGTGGCACAGGGAGTAATCCCGAGATTACAACCCTCGAGGTCCTGTCTTTTAACTTTCTGCCTAGCTCCCTGAACTCCTTCTGCAGGACCTCATGCCCCTTCCTGCCTATGTCGTTAGTACCAATATGTACAACGACCTCTGCCTGTTTGCCCTCCCCCTTCAGGATTCCCTCTACCCGTTCGGAGACATTGTAAGACTTCTTACTGTCCCCAGAGCTTGACAGAGCACACGGGTCGCTCGGAACGCAACCTAAGGTCAGGGAGCAGCTGAGGTCGATTATCGCAAAGCTCCACCGATATCGGGACCGTGAGAGGATCCTGCGGTGGGCACACAAGATGAAAGCGAGCAAGTGGGAAGGACACACAATCAGAATCTATCAGGAAATTGGGGCAGATTTAGCAAAACACAGGGCCAAGTTTAATAAGGCGAAATGTATGCTGGTTCCCAGCTAGGCTCTGGGTCACGTACCAAAAGAAAGAGGACTACTTTAACTCCCTGGAGGAAGCAAATGAATTTGTCAGAACCAATGGCCTGGACAAGGTACAGGCACGGTAACGATGATATTTGTGCAGCGAAACACTGTGAAAGCGCAAAAGACTCATTGGAGAGTGAGCATGTTTGCACCGGACTGTGTGACCTCGTTCTGATCATTAATGGAAGATTGGGCCTTAGAAAGGATCGGGGACTGGGGAAGGCAGGTGAGCATTTAAATAGGGAAAACGGGCAGTCAGCGGGCATAAGGAAGGGCTAGACCAACCCTGGGAGGGGGGCCACCACACTAGCAGAAATAGCTAGCACGGGAAGAAGAAAGCAAAGGGGACCCCAGCGTGCCTGGGGAGGGGGGGGGGGCGGGGAGAAGGGGAAAGCACAGGGAGAGATGTGGAAAGGGTGATGTAGGGAAAGAGGGGAACGGGGTTGGGGGCTGGAAAGGAATACAAAAGGAACAGAGCAGGAAAAATTAATTGGGTTTCGTACGGGCTTCGGCAAATGTGGAACAGGTTGAAGAAACAAGATGGCGCAGCAAGCAACCACTTTGGACTGTCCCTAAACAAAGTGAGACCCTGGAGTACAGGGATGCACCCAGGTGGCATACACACAATTGATGGCCATGTTGGGTGCCCCCTGGACAACTGGAAACCCTGGAACCTAGGGGCCCAGCCTCATGGTGAGTACGGCAAATTGGGCCATTTTGCATGGGCCCCTAATGAAGGGAAACCCCGGAGTGCAGGGCTTGTCCACCAGCTACATATAGTTGATCTCGCAGGACGGGGGTACAAAAACTCCCCAACAGGATTATCAGGGGAATGTCAGGGGACTTAAAGGCCCGGTGAAAAGATCCAGAGTCTTCGCCCACCTAAGCCTGAAAGCCGACATAGTCTTCCTGCAGGAAACACACCTGAGGGACAAGGACCAACTGTGGGTAAGAAAGGGCTGGATTGGACAGACATACCATTCATGCTACAGGATGAGGGCTAGGGGAGTAGCCATACTTATTAGTAAGAGGACGAGGTTCACTGTGACAAGGACGGTTACAGACCAAGGGGGACAGTACGTCATGGTCAGCGGTGTCAAGACATGGTACCGGTAATTCTGGTAAATGTGTACGTGCCCAACTGGGAAGAAACAGGCTTCATAAAAAAGACCATGGCCGAAATCCCCGATATTGACATGCACCGACTGAACATGGGTGCGCGACTTCAACTGTGTACAGGATCCTCTGACGGGCCGATCGAACCCCAGATCGGGGAAAAGGATGGGCATGGCTAGGGAACTGGGAATATTCATGGGGGAGATGTGGGCTGTGGACCCATGGTGGTTCCTTTGGTAGCACAGTGGTTAGCACTGTTACTTCACAGCGCCAGGGTCACAGGTTCGATTCCCGGCTTGGGTCACTGTCTGTAAGGAGTCTGCATGTTCTCCTTGTGTTCTCCTTGTGTCTATATGGGTTTCCTCCGAGTGCTTCGGTTTCCTCCCACAAGTCCTGAAAGACGTTCTGTTAGGTAATTTGGACATTGTGAATTCTCCCTCCGTGTACCTGAACAGGTGCCGGAATGTGACAACTAGGGGCTTTTCCACAGTAACTTCATTGCAGTGTTAATGTAAGCTTACTTGTGACACTAATTTAAAAAATAAACCCAATTCCGTTTTTTCCAATTAAGTGGCAATTTAGCGTGGCCAATCTACCTACCCTGCACAGCTTTGGGTTGTGGGGGCAAAACCCACGCAAACACGGGGAGAATGTTCAAACTCCACACAGACAGTGACCCAGAGCCAGGATCGAACCTGGGACCTTGGCGCTGTGAGGCAGCAGTACAATCCAATACGCCACCGTGCTGCCTGACTTGTGACACAAATAAAGATTATTATTCATACACCCCGGTGAGAGGGAATTATTGTTCTTTTCGCCGGTCCACAAAGCATGCTCAAAGATAGACCTCTCTGTAGTGGGGAATGTGGTGTTTCCAGGAATAGTTTCCAGGAATAGTAAGAGCGGAATATTTTGTGATAGTTATCTGGACCACGCTCCACATTACTCAGATGTGAGGTGCTCAGCATCCCATGTGTACGTTGGACATGGATCTGCTGGCTGATAAGGGATGCGATTCTCTGGAAAAACGTCCAAGTGCCGTAGCGCGCGGAAATTGCCGCGTGTTTCCTGGCGCTCGTCTGGCACAGCCGGCAACAATATTCAAAGTGAATTGGTCCACTTAACGAGGTCTCACAGGCTTCCCACCCCGAATGCCGGTTCGCCAGCTAATTCGCCAGTACTGTGCTCGACAACCGCCCACTAACAACGCCGAGCAGCACTTAGGCTGCACTTGCTCGGCCAATTCCAGCCAGCTCATAACAATGATGCCTAGGAGACCGGTCCCAAGATTCAGGGATGCTGACCAAGGGAGGCTCCTGGGCACAGTGGAGGCCAGGAGGGAAATCATGTTCCCGCGAGAGACCTGGAGGGTGAACCACAAAGCAACCAGTGCTGCCTGGGACGAGGTGGCGGCAGCAGTCAGTTCGGGCTGTGTGACCAGGAGGACTGGCCTCCAGTGTCGGAAGAAGGTCAACGACTTACACCGGTCAGCCAGAGCCTGTAGACCCCAAAGTCCAACCCCCACGGGAGCATACCCCCTCCCCAACCCTCCCTTCATCCACCTCCCCCTTCAACACTCCACCCACCCCTTCAACACTCCCTCCACCCCAACCCTTCCTCCACCCCAACCCTCCCAATACCCCCCCCCCCCCCACAACTGTGAACCAAGCATGTGGCTAACGATGCCCTCTCTGTGTCCCCTCAGGAAAAGATCTCCCATAATCGGTGAGCGAGGGCCCAGACTGGCGATGGGGTGCCAGACTTGAAAATCCTCACCTCCTTCGAGGAGCGGGCCCTGGAGGTGACTGGTGTGGCTGAGGACAGGGCGGTCACCCACGCGGAGGCTGGCGGTGCCGCAGAGATGAAGAACCATTGGGCCTCACCGGGCGACCTGTGAGTCGTGATTGTGAGTAGTGATTGTCTTACTGACTGACCCCATCCCTCCCACAGACTACCTGTCCATTCTTCTGCAGTTCCTCCAGCTGACAGCGTCAGCCCATCCCGGGCGGCCCCCTCTCCTGATTCCGAGTAGAGCTCCGAGGATGCAACTGTTATAGTTGCGGCACAGCTGTCATCCCCACCCTCCACCAGCACAGATACACACACCTGGGTGGGAAATGTTAGTGGTCAGGCCTCTGGGGCACAATCTGGTGAGCATCACACCGCTGATGATGTAGATCAGGTGGAGGCAGGAACCCCCAGACAAGACGGCAGTCAGAGGTTCCCTGGACCCAGCTGGGTCCCAGCCTGATGCTGAACCTCTCGCACAATTTCCGGGAGCTGATGGCGACGATACGTTCAGAGGGAGATGTCATTGTCACTCCAGCAGATCCATAGCCGATTGGAGGAGTCCCAGAGGCTACGGGCACAGGAGATGCCGCTGGCAATGAGTGGCACCGAGGCCAATGCTGCTAGGGTGGCGACTGCAGTGGAGAGCCTGGCGCACTACATTGGCACCATGAGTGAAGGTGTCCAAGGCATCGCACAGTCAGTGAGAACCATGGCTGAGGGACTTGTCAGTATGTCTGCCGTACTGGGGGATATCACCCCGAGCCAGGCCGACCTTCATGGGGTTGTGTGGGACATGTTCCACTCTCAGATGAGAATGGCTGAGGCTCTGCGGAACTTGTCCCAGTCGCATGTAGACATGGATGAGGCACTGCATGAGCATGGCCCGGTGCCTGGGAGATGTGTCTCAGCCAATGAGGAACATCACCGAGGGCGTCGACACAATGGTGCGGACCATGGGGAACCACCGGGGCTGGCAGAGCCAGATGATGCCGGGACAGCCGAGGTCTGAACCAGCTGCTCCTCAGTCCAAGGTGAACCCCAAGGGGCTTATGGGCACCGACCGAGAGGAAGGGCCGCTGAGTGCCTACCCGGATCCATCCCATGGGACGGCGACAGTGGCCACCAGCACTCAGTGGCATCACGGTAGCACCGTGTGTAGCACAGTTGCTTCACAGCTCCAGTGTCCCTGGTTCGATTCCCCCGAAGAGCCAGTGGAATTGGGGGGCATCACTATTGGGAATGGGGTATTTTCCAGCACATTAGACAACTTTTTTCACAACCATAATGATGCCTCTGTCACTTTCTTCTGCAATGCAGGCTAACCCAGGACCCTTTGCATGTCTCTTCAGGCAACGTACCTCCCTGTGGCACCCACCCATCCTCCGGCCGTGGTCTTGTCCCAGGAGCTCTGTCCCTTCCCCTGGCTGTTCGGATGTTGGCTTGCTGCGTGTGTGGTGTTGACTCCCACACAGTGTCCAGGCATCAAGGTTTGATTAGAATGCTAGGCAATGACTCCCACATGCTACATGACCCGCCTACCCAGGGGAACCCACTTGGCATGTATCAAGTGCTCACTTAATAACGATTGACAATTCCCTATTAGAGATAGCTTCAGCCGCGCAGCCGGATGCCTCAACAGTTGGTGGGGGTTATGGGTGAATTGTGGGGCAGACAGGCAGGGACAGGGATTGCCCCCAGCATGGGTTGGGATCCAAGGGTTGGCATGGTGGTGCCGCGAGTGAATGCCTCCCTGGTTGCCCCCCGCCAGTGCCTCTCCCCCCACACTCTCATGGCGGCCTACAGTTGGGAAGGGACCCCAACCCCCCGCCAAGCACTGGGGTGGCGAGGCTAGCTCCCTAGGTCTCTTTGCCTGTGAGCAAACTACGAAGTCTCACAACACCAGGTTAAAGTTCAACAGGTTTGTTTCAAATCACTAGCTTTCGGAGCACTGCTCCTTCCTCGGAGCAAAGATTGCTATTCCCCTCGGAATAGCCCTTCTGTCAGGGTCACATTTTTAAAAAAGAAGGAAATCAGAAGTACAATGGGACTTGGGAGTCCTTGTTCAAGATTCTCTCAAGGTTAACGTGCAGGTTCAGTTGGCAGTTAGGAAGGCAAATGCAATGTTAGCATTCACATCGAGGGAGCTAGAATACAAGACCAGGGATGTAACTGCGGCTATATAAGGCTCTGGTCAGACCCTATTTGGAGTATTGTGAGCAGTTCAGGGCCCCATATCTAAGGAAGGATGTGCTGGCCTAAGGCTCCAGAGGAGGTTCTCAAGAATTATCCTTGGAATGAAGAGGATAAGGACTCTGGGTCTGTACTCATTGGAGTTTAGAAGGATGAGGGAGGATCTTATTGAAACTTACAGGATACTGCGAGGCCTGGATAGAGTGGACGTGGAGAGGATGTTTCCACTTGTAGGAAAAACTGGAAGTAAAGGACACAATGTCAGACTTAAGGGACAATCCTTTAATAATAATAATCTTTATTGTCTCAAGTAGGCTTACATTAACACTACAATGAAGGTACAGTGAAAAGCCCCTAGTCGCCACACTTCGGCGCCTATTCGGGCACACAGAAGGAGAATTCAGAATATCCAAATTACCTAACAAACACGTCTTTCGGGACTTGTGGGTGGAACCCTGAGCACCCGGAGGAAACCCACGCAGACACAGGGAGAACGTGCAGACTCCATACAGACTGTAACCCAAGCCGGGAATCGAATCTGGGACCCTGGAGCTGTGAAGCAACAGTGCTAACCACTGTGCTACCATGCTAAGCATTAGCATCTATATACCTTCAGTCATTTTTATAATCAGCATCTTTATCAAAGTTGATGATGTTTGAACCCAGAATAAGATAATTTTGGTTGAAACATATCTAATAGACGAAAACAGTTAAAAAGGCTTGTGCAGGTTGCAACAAGCACATGAGCGAGAATGGGGCAAAAAGGTGTGCAGTTAGGGTTGGGTGAAGAGGGGTGGGAGGAGGCTTGTGTTATTGGGCTGACTGGCCTGATTCATGCTGTGGGCTCTATAGCAGTGATCCAAACGGGAATCGAACTTGGAGCTGTGAAGCAACAGTGCTAACCATGTGCTCCTGTGCCGCCTTTAAAACAGAGATGAGGAAGAATTTCTTCAGCTAGAGGGTGGTGAATCTGTGGAACTCTTTGCCGCAGAAGGCTGTGGAGGCCAAACCACTGAGTGTCTTCAGGACATATATAGATAGGTTTTTGATCAATAAAGGGGACCTGGGGCTATGGGGAGAAGGCTGGGGATGAATAAAATATCAGCCATGATTGAAAGGTGGATCAGACCCGATGGGCCGAGTGGCATAATTCTGCTCCTATGTCTTATGGTCTTATTACAGGCTCTGCCACAGAGCATAAAGGCAAAGTCCTGGGGAGTTCACATGGCTGCTTGCAGCGGGGCGGGTACGGGGGCGGGGGGTGTTCAGCTCAAAAAAGAAACACAGAACAGACAAACGTTTTTGGCAGGATCCTTACAAACCACAAAGTATCTCTATTGTATTCCCCCAGCTAGTACCCAATTTCACTACAGCTAGTTCAGCTTTTATGCCTACATGGTTGCCCATATTAAAGGTTAAAATGCTAGTCTTACACTATTGTCTTTTATACTGGATGTAAAATTCTACCATTTTGTAGTTGCTGCTGGCTAGTGGTCCCTTCACACAGGTTATTCATTAACCATGCCACATTGCATAATACGAAATCTAATGTGACCTGCTCTCTCAGAAAGTGCTGCCCTCTGAAACTGTCTGAAATGCATTCTATGAACTCCTCATCCAGGTTACTACTGCCAATCATATTTTTCCAGTTCATATGTAGATTAAAATCACCCACTATTATCATAAGTGCTGTGTTCTGTGATATAACCACAGCTTCACAGTGCTAGTGTCCCTGGTTCGATTCCCGGCTTGCGTCACTGTCTGTGCGGTGTCTGCATGTTCTCTCCGTATCTGTGTGGGTTTCCTCCGGGTGCTCCAGTTTCCTCCCACAAGTCCCGAAAGACATATTTGTTAGGTGAATTGGGCGTTCTTCCTCTGTGTACCCAAACAGGCACCAGAATGTGGCGAAGAAGGGCTTTTCACAGTAACTCCATTCCAATATAAACCTACTTGTGACAATAAAGATTATTATTATTATAACCGTTATAATGATGTACACAGAACATTTAACTGGAAAGATGATTTATGAACAAACAAGTGGGAAGATAACTAACAGACGATTGGATGGCTACTAAATTAATTCAGTGAATTTTCCTGGAGCTACTCTAAGTGCGACTATCTTCTTGTATGTCTTACTACCAACTGGCGGGTATCTCAGATCACGTGATAGATGTCTGATGCCACAGCTGGTTGGAGGTTGCATTGCGAATGAAAAACAGAACTGTGCACAGGGAAATCACCACATCCCCGTTCCTCTGAAAATGTTAACATTTGTATTCAAATATAACTGCGTGTTACAAAACATGATCTGCATTATCATTTTACACATGTCATATATACAGATGCAACTGTGCATAACACGACATGATATACCTGATGACCGTGACCCTGGTGCACAGCTTAATGGACATTGACGGTGACATCGCCCCGTTGGTCTTCTGCACGTTTATCGGTTGCTCGATGTCGCATGAACTTCCGGAAGACCGGTTTTCTGGCAGGTCTTCTTTCTCGTATCAGCTTGTTTGGCCTTTTGACGTGATGCGTCCGGTAAACCGTTTTTCTTGCTGGTCTTCTCTGGAGACTAGCTTTGTCCCTTTTTTACCATGGTGCTTCTTGCTGCGTCGTCGCGTGTCCACACGTTGAGTTGCATGCCCCTCACCTGGTGAAACATCCGGTGTCGGCATACTTATGGAGGATTGTGCAAGAGCAGTCTGCAAAGCCTCACGCTCTGGTATCTGGGCTGGATCTACATCCCAATGTTGGGTGCTGCTCCTTCATCTTGTGTCTGAGCCCCAACCTGTGGCTCATCATCACTCGATATGATCTTTTGCTGAAGACCCAATTAATGGCTCATCCTCGCCTGGTTGGATGATATATGTATCGTCTGTCATTGCAGAACTGCACACCGATACAGCCATCTGCACTTCCAGCACGTCTTTTGGTACCGGAACCATTTTGTGGGCCTGAGACGATTCACCATAGGCCTCTGGAGCTAGTTTTTCCAGAATGGGGATGATTTTTTTCAGTTATCAGTCTGTTCGCAGCTGAGTTGCTCTCATCCAAAGTGTCTGCTACTGCAATCTCACTTTCAGCCTCTGCATACACCATCTTAGAGTTTTCATACTTACCGTTGTCCTGTGCAGACTAGGAGTCCCTTGTGATCACCTCGTCATTCCCACCAAACCACCAGAATAGCATTTCATCGTCACCCTCACCTAGCTCACCACTTGAGTCTCCACTTTCCTCATCGTACTCATGATCTTGGTCTTCGTAATTATCATCGTAGTACTCATCATCGGAGTCATTGGCTTCTCCTGTAAAGTACGACATTGCACGTGGAATTATGTGTTCACGCAAGAGGTGACCCATTTCAAAGTCAGCAGCGAGTCTTGCTGCAGCGCTTTCACCTAACACTCCATGCTCTGGAAACTTTTTTTTTTCTAAATTTAGAGTACCCAATTCATTTTTTCCAATTCCGGGGCAATTTAGCGTGGCCAATTCACCTATCCTGGATATCTTTGGGTTGTGGGGGCGAAACCCTGCAGACACAGGGAGAATGTGCAAACTCCACACGGACAGTGACCCAGAGCCGAGATTGAACTGGGACCTCGGCGCCGTGAGGCAGCAGTGCTAACCACTGCACCACCATGCTGCCCCATGCTCTGGAAACTGAGGAGGACAGAAGAAATTGAAGAAAGAGTCATTTGGTAATTTTTTCAGAACTGTTCTGCGAGCACCCCGATCCTTATGCTTCTGTTTTGTTTTAATGGTTTTCAGTGTGACATTTTTTCCTTTCTTCCAGTCAAGCTGGCATCTTGTGCATCCCGTGATTTCTGGTTTGTCAAAGAATAAAAAATTTGAACTCGTCAGGCTGCGACTCCATCTGGTATACCTTTGTGACTACCTCATTTGTGAAATACGCATTTGGCTCAAACTTAAACTCCAGAGTGAAGCTCGTTGTCTGGTCATGCTCTGAACATTTAACGTTCACATCTTGTTGATGCTTTAATATAAGCATATCATACTCCTGTATCATGCCACTGAGCAAATTCACATTCTTGAAGACTGTTAACCAGAAGTCTGGAATTCCCTTTGGTTCCTCCATCTCTTTAACTGGTTTGTCGTCCTCCACTTTAACCCTTGCTTCTATCTCATCGGATATCTGTGTCATTATATCTTGTTGCCAGTTGCACTGATCCTCCATCACGGTGGTGTCTTGAATGTACAGCCGCTCAACTAGGTTCAGGGCCTCACACACATCTGCTCCTGTGATGGACTCACATTTTGTGTCCACAAAGGAAACTGGAGTGATGTGACTTCTGTTGTGTACCCATGCCTTGAGTTCACATAACCCAGAGTCTCAATTTCATCCCCACCCTGGTCTGTCAGCAGTCTTGGTTAATTGTTGGTGATGTGCACACCTAGGAATTTGAAGCTGTCAACCATCTCCAACTCGGTCCGTTGATACAGACAGGAGTGTGTACGATACTTTGCCTCCTGAAGTCAATGACCAGCTCTATCTATGTTAATCTCTTTAATTTTTATTGCGGTCCTTCTCTTTGATTTCTATACCCACACTGACCCTCTCAAGAGTGAACAATGACACAAAGTATTCATTTAGAAACCTATCTACATCCACGCACAAATTACCACTGTGGCCTTTAATGGGCCCCACTCTTTCCTTCGTTATCCTTTTACTCTTAATGTACTTGTAAAACAACTTTGGACTTTCTTTTATTTATATTAGCCATTATTCTTTCATGTCCCCTTTTGGCTTTCCTAATTTCCTTTTTAATGTCCCTCTTGCACATTCTATACGCCTCTAGGTTTCTGCTGTTTTGCGTCCTAAATATCAGCCATTAGGCTCCTTTTTTCTCCTGATCCAATGTTGTATATCCCTTGATTTCCCAGATTCATTGGATTTGTTGGCCCCACCCTTTTTCTTGATTGGAACATGTTGATCCTACTCTCCCTATTTCCTTCTTGAATGCGTCCCACTGTTCTGTCACAGATTTAGCTTCTCCCAGTCCACTCTGGCCAAATCATATCTAATCTTATTAAAATCAACCTTCCACAGTTTAGAACTTTGATCTCGGGCCCATTCTTCTCCTTATCCATAACAATCTCGAACCTAACGGAGTTATAAGGTGAGATTCTCCGTTTGCCGAAGCTGAAATTGCAAAACGCGATTGGGTGGAGAATAGCCTCTGAAGCCAGAATCGCGGTAGACGCTGGTCTGATGCCAAATTAGGATGCTCCAGCACCTTGGAAATGATGCAAAAGCATCGCTCGCCATGCAGTAGGCATATTATTAGTGGGCCTGACACCCCATTCTCTGGGGCCTCCGAGAATTCCGCCCCCAATGGGCTGAGGTCCTGACAGCGTGGTTCACTTGTGGTCTCAAAAATCATGAACCTGGCGTCGTGGCTGCTGAGTGAGAGAAAGAGGAGGTAGGACACGGAATGGAGTGACTGCGGGCTGCCGGCCCGACACTGGCCATGCTGGCTGGGTTCGGGGGCCACTGCCATGGCTGGGGGAGGGGGGGCAAACAGGCTGAGCAGCCGGGGTGCACCCCCAACAGATCTGGGGCGGTGCCCAGGCGCCGACCGCCATTACGGTGGCCTGCTTGCTGCCATCTATCTCGGCCCCTGGTTCTACACATTGGGGGTGTGTGGGGGGAAGGACTGTTTAAGTGCGGCTGCGGTGTGTGAGCCACGAGTGCCAATCATGGACCCGACTCATCCGGCCCCGTTTTACTTGGAATTGATTGCATTCCACGTGGCGATGGTGCTAGCCCACTGAAAGTAGCTGAATCGGTGCAGGTGTTGCGCCATATTTTTTGTCATAAAACGCCACACATCCTCCACTGGCATCAACACTTAGCCTCAGAAACGAAGAATCCAGCTCATGATCACTGACTGCTAAATGCTCCCCCATTGATACTTGAACCACTTGCCCAGCTTTTGTACTGAAAATTAAGTTCAGGGGACTGCCCCTTCTCTTGTAGTCATTCTACATACTGGCTTAAAAAGTTCTCCTGGTTGCACTTTAATAATTCCGCTCCATCTAAACCTTTCATGCTATGGCTACCCCAGTTAATATTGGGGAAGTTGGAGGTGATCTTTCAGGAATCACTGGAGGCAAGGAGGATCCCAGAGGACTAGAATGTAGTTAATGTAACACCGCAGTTTAAGAAGGGAGGGAGGCAGAAAGCGGGAAATTATAGGCCAGTTAGCCTGACTTCAGTCATTAGCAAGATTTTAGAGTCCATTATTAAAGATGAGATCGCGGAGTACTTGTGTGGTAGGCTATATTAGGGCTATCGCAGTACCTAGATGGTATGTACCTTATACTGTAGTATGAGTGGTGGAACCTGCCTGCTGGTTCCGCCCAGCAGGCGGAGCATAAGAGTCTGTGTTTCACCCACAGCAGTCATTCTGTACCAGAGCTGCTGGGGTAACTACTCGTTCATTAAAGCCTTCAATTGGACGACAATCTCGCTTCAGTAGTGATTGATCGTGCATCAATTTAATGAACAAAATTGAAGAATGGCTGCTCTCCGCATCAAGCCAGAGTGTCTACAAATCAACCCCCACGCGGCAAATGCAGCAGCAACTTTTAAACATTGGCTGGCATGTTTCAACGGGTAGATCAGGACGGCCCCGACTACCCCCACGGAGGAACAGAAAATGCAAGTCCTCCACTCCAGGGTGAGCCCTTAAATCTACACAGTTATCGAAGACGCGGACGGTTTCGAGGACGCAATGACTTTGTTAAAAGAGCACTACGTCCGTACTGCGAATCAGGTATACGCTCGGCATCTTTTAGCTACCAGATGGCAGAACCCAGGGGAATCACTGGACGATTTTTACCGCGCATTGTTAGTGTTAGGTAGAAACTGTAACTGTCCACAGGTCTCAGCCAATGACCACACCGATCTCTTAATACGGGATGCTTTTGTTGCGGGCATGCTGTCCTCTAAAATCTGCCAGCAACTGCTGGAAAACGACATGCTAGGGCTTAAAGAGGCATGGATACTTGCGCACTCCCTAGATGTAGCCTCCCGCAACGCCCAGGCCTATGTTCCCGACCGCGCGGTACCCGCATGGACACCCGCAGCCGATCTCCAAAGCACCCCTAAATTCCCCACAAGCTCGTGCAGTGCGGCAGCCAGGAAACCCGGGGGGGGGGGGCTGATGCTATTTTTGCGGGCAAAACAAACACCCCAGGCAACGCTGCCCGGCCCAATCTACAAGGGCTGCGAGAAGAAGGGGCACCTTGTGGCAGTATGCCAGGCCTGGTCGGCCGCCGTTGTCTCCACAGGCGAACCGGGCCCGCCGCCATTCCTCTCCTCACAGGCCATGTGCGATTCATTTGGGCAGCCATCTTGGATGACGTCTCAGGACCCCGACTCGGGTCGCCGTGTATCGCCCAACGAGATCTCTCAGCTTCTGCCACAACATGCCTCAGTGACACTGGACCAGTCTCGGCCCCAAACGCTTTAACCGCTACGACATCGGTACTCATCAACGGGCACAAGACATCCTGCTTGATCGACTCTGGGAGCACGGAGAGCTTCATCCATCCCAAATACGGTAAGGCACTGCTCCCTCGCTGTACACCCGATTAAACAAAAGATCTCCCTGGCCTATAGGTCCCACTCTGTGGAGATCCGGAGGTACTGCATAGCCAACCTCACGGTTCAGGGCGTGGAGTTCAATAACTTCCGACTCTACGTCCTCCCCCATCTCTGCGCTGCCACACTCCTGGGACTGGACTTCCAGTGTAACCTGCAAAGTTGAACATTCAAATTCAGCGGCCCTATACCCCCCCTCACTGTCTGCGGCCTCGCGACCCTCAAGGTCGACCTGTCTTCCCTGTTTGCAAACCTTACCCCCGATTGCAAACCCGTCGCCACCAGAAGCAGACGGTCCAGTGCCCAGGACCGGACCTTCATTAGGTCGGAAGTCCAAAGGTTACAAAAGGAAGGTATTATTGAGGCCAGAAAAAGCCCCTGGAAAGCTCAAGTGGTGGTTTTAAAGGCCGGGGAGAAACATAGGATGGTCATAGACTACAGTCAGACCATCAACAGGTAGTCGCAGCTCGACGCGCACCCACTCCCCCGCATATCTGAAATGGTCAACCAGATAGCGCAATACAAGGTTTTCTCATTATGCCCAGTGGGTCCCCAATTATGCGGACAAGGCCCGCCCACTAATCCAGTCCATGGTTTTTCCCTGATCTGCAGAGGCCCGCTAGGCTTTCAGTCGCATCAAAGCAGACATCACCAGGGCGACGATGCACGCAATCGATGAGTCCCTCCCCTTCCAGGTCGGGAGTGACGCATCAGACGTAGCTCTGGCTACCACCCTCAATCAGGCGGGCAGACCCGTGGCCTTCTTTTCACGCACCCTCCATGCCTCAGATATCCGACATTCCTCCATCGAGAAGGAGGCTCAAGCCATCGTCGAAGCTGTGCGGCATTGGAGGCATTACCTGGCCGGCAGGAGATTCACTCTCCTCACTGACCAACGGTCGGTAGCCTTCATGTTTGACAATGCACAGCGGGACAAAATTAAAAATGATAAGATCTTACGGTGGAGGATCGAGCTCTCCACCTATAATTACGAGATCTTGTATCGTCCCGGGAAGTTCAACGAGTCTCCTGATGCCCTGTCCCGCGGCACTTGTGCCAGTGTACAAGTAGACCGACTCCGGACCCTCCACGACAACCTCTGCCACCCGGGGGTCACCCGGTTCTTCCACTTTGTTAAAACCCGCAATCTGCCCTACTCCATCGAGGAGGTCAGGGCCGTAACCAGAAACTACCAAATCTGCGTGGAGTGCAAGCCGCACTTCTACAGGCCACAGAAAGCGCACCTGGTGAAGGCTTCCCGCCCCTTTGAACATCTCAGCGTGGATTTCAAAGGGCCCCTTCTCTCCACCGACCGCAACACGTATTTCTTAAACGTGATTGATGAGTACTCCTGGTTCCCTTGCGCCATCCCCTGTCCCAACATGATGGCTGCCACCATCATTAAAGAAGCCCTCCACAGCATCTTTACCCTGTTCGGTTTCCCCGCCTTCACCCATAGCGTTAGGGGGTCCTCCTTCATGAGTGACGAGCTGCGTCAATTCCTGCTCAGCAAGGGCATTGCCTCCAACAGGACGACCAGTTACAACCCCCGGGGAAACGGGCAGATAGAGAGGGAGAACGGGAAGGTCTGGAAGGCCGTCCTACTGGCCCTACCGCCCAAGAATCTCCCCAGTGTCCCGATGGCAGGAGGTCCTCCCCGATGCACTTCACTTCATCCGATCACTACTGTGCACGACTACCAACGAAACACCTCATGAACGTCTCCTTGCCTTCCCTACCAAGTCCTCCTCGGGGACCTCGCTCCCAACATGGCTGGCAGCCCCTGGACTCGTCCTACTCCGCAAACACGTACGGGCCCACAAGTCGGACCCACTGGTCGAGAGGGTACATCTCCTCCATGCTAACCCCCAGTACGCCTATGTGGCACACCCCGACGGCCGACAAGACACGGTCTCCCTCCAGGATCTGGCCCTTCATTAAAGCCTTCAATTGGATTACAATCTCGCTTCAGTAGTGATTGATCGTGCATCAACTTGGAAATGCATGATAAAATAGGACTGAGTCACCATAGCTTTGTTTGACAAAAGAGTACTTTGAGGAGGAAGTAAGGAAGTTAGACAAAGAAAAACCAGTGGACGGATTTATTTAGATTTCCAGAAGGCCTTTGACAAGTTGCCACATAGGAGAATGTTAAATAAGTTAAGATTCCATGGTGTTAAGGAATTCCTGGCATGGATAGAGGGTTCGCTGACTGGCAGAAGGCAGAGAGTGGGGATAAAGGGGTCTTTTTCAGGATGGCAGCCGGTGGTGTTCCTCAGGGGTCTGTGCTGGGACCACAACTTTTCACAATATACATTAACGATTTGGAAGAAGGAACTGAAGGCACTGTTGCTGAGTTTGCAGATGATACAAAGATATGTAGAGGGACAGGTGGTATTGAGGCGGGAGAAGGACTTGAACAGGCGAGGAGAGTGGGCAAAGAAGTGGCAGATGGAATAAAATGTGGAAAAGTGTGGGGTTATGCACTTTGGACAGGGGAATGGAGACATAGACTATTTTCTAAATGGGGAATTGCTTCGGAAATCAGAAGCACAAAGTGACTTGGGAGTCCTTGTTCTCGATTCTCTTAAGGTTAATGTACAGGTTCAGTCAGTAGTTAAGAAGTTAATGTTAGCATTAATGTTGAGAGGGCTAGAATACAAGAGCAGGCATGTACTTCTGAGGCTGCATAATGCTCTGGTCAGACCCATTTGGAGCATTTTTATTCTAAACCCTAAAGTGTATCATGGAGTTCACCTGACCCACAACTTTTAATAGATTGTGGTTATGGGGAGCACACGGGTTTCCTTTCCAGGTGTAGTGAACAGAGTTAAGATACGTTTAAATTAAAACAATGTTTATTTATGAAACCAGTTAACACTTTATAAACTCACAGTAAGCATCTTAACAACTATCAACACCAATAAATCTCCCAAAGAATACAGTACTCTATAAGTAACTCTTAATCTTTCCTTGCAACATCCATAAGACAAAAAAGTACACTTTTACAGAAAGGCATCAGGTTTAACTTCTCTACTGAGAGCAGTTACTACTTTGAAATCACCAAATGAACATTCCTTAGCTTGTAGAGATTCATACACATCTTGCTGTGACTGCAGCTTCTCCAAATCTAAAACGAAACGAAACACGCACTGTGGCAGACAGCCAAAAGCCTAAAAGTAAAAGCAGACAGACAGCCCAGCTCCACCCTCACTCTGACATTACTGATAAACACCCATTTCTTAAAGGTACATCCACTGTAGCTAATTTATAAACCCCCATTTCTTAAAGGTACTCTCACATGACACCTCCCCTCAAGAAAAAAAATAAACCATCAACTCCAAGATGGTTTCATTTTTCACCTTTTCACTTTCCTTTAAGAAATATGGACAGTGAATATACATTTCTTTTTTAACAAAACACGCAAACATTTATAATAATATAGTCCATTTTAGTTCTTCTTCCTCCACCAAACCTGTTTCTGTTCATCACGTTCGTGACAAAGCATCGGCTATCACGTTTTCTCATCCTGACACATGTACTACTTTTAAATGAAATGGCTGTAACAATAAACTCCATCGAAACAGTCTTGCATTGTAATTCGGGAAGCGCTCCAAAAACGTCAATGGATTATGATCAGTATATATAATAGAGTCAGATGGATTGCTGGCCACATAAATGTGAAAATGTTGCAAAGCCAGCACCAAACTCAAAGTCTCGTTCTCAATCATTGAATACTTTTTCTGGTGAGAATTCAAGTGCACCTACGCCCACATCACTCGCATCAACAGCCACATTAAATGGTTTGGTATAATTTGGGATGGCTAACACAGGAGCAGTGGTCAACACAGCCTTCAGCCAGTCAAATGCCTGTTGACAGTCCGCTGTCCACTTAAATTTGCTACGTTTCTTTAGCAAGTCCGTCAGTGGAGAAACCACACTACTAAAATTTGGCACAAATTTCCGGTAGAATCCACTCATGCCAAGAAATCGCATTATTTCCCTTCTTGTCGAGGGTATTGGAAACTCTCCAGTAACTTGTGTTTTCACACCCCGTGGGACCATTCTACCTTATCCGATTGTATGGCCAAGGAAAGTGACTTGGGCTTTTCCAAATTCACTTTTGGCTAGGTTTACCACCAAACCCAACCTCCTGAAGTCGATCGAATAACTCCATCAGATGTTTTAAATGTTCTTTCCATGTCTGGCTGAAAATGACCAGATCGACAATGTATACCGCACAATTAGGTAATCCTGGAACGATTTTGTCAGTTAATCGTTGAAATGTGGCTGGAGCATTTTTCATGCCAAATGGCATAACTTTGAATTGGTATATACCATCTGGAGCCACAAAACCTGAAATATCCTTCGCCCTTTTGGATAAATGTAACAGACAGTAACCTTTAAGTAAATCCAGTTTGGAAATAAAAGCTGAATGTCCCATTTTCTCAATGCAATCCTCCAAACGTGGGATAGAATAAGAGTCCGTTCTTGTAACTGCATTAACCTTTCTATAGTCCACACACAACTGTTGGGTACTGTCTGGTTTAGGTACCATCACTATGGGTGAGCTCCATTGGCTGCAACCCACTTCAATTATGTCATTTTTAAGCAGACTTTCAAATTCTTTGTTAACCTGTGCCAATTTTAAAGGATTAAGTCCATATGGATGTTGTTTGATCGGAACAGCATTTCCCACATCTACATCATGTATAGCCATTTTAGTGCTTCCCAATTTATCTCCACAAACTTGCCCATGTGATATCAATAACTCTTTCAGGTCAGTCTGTTTTTCCTCTGAAAGGCAACAAAAGTTTATCCCAATTTTTAAGAACATCTTTGTTTTTCAATTTAATTTGAGGTATGTCAAATTCAAAGTCATCTGGATTTGGTTTGTCACTT
The DNA here is from genome assembly GCF_047496885.1 of Scyliorhinus torazame. Lineage (NCBI taxonomy): Eukaryota > Metazoa > Chordata > Chondrichthyes > Carcharhiniformes > Scyliorhinidae > Scyliorhinus > Scyliorhinus torazame. The sequence goes on along the minus strand of NC_092710.1, from coordinate 347,142,784 downwards.
TGAGTTAGAATCATTAAACCCTTTTTCTCTCGTTCCCTTTCAAAGTACCTTTTAAGCATATTCATATGACACACGCGGTGAGTTTTCCTTCTATCTGGCGTTCTTACTACATAATTCACCTCACTTAATTTCCTTTCAATCTGATAAGGTCCACAAAACCTTGCTTTTAAAGATTCACCGGTAACAATACTAAAACTTTATCTCCACTGGCAAAACCACGAACTTTGGATTTCTTGTCTGCTACCCGTTCCATCACATTTTGTGCAACTTTCAAATGTTGTCTAGCCAATTCCCCTGCTCTACTTAATCGTTCCCTAAAATTTGACACGCAATCCAATAATGTAAGTTCCGATTTCTCACTCACCAAGTTTTCCTTAATCAATTTAAATGGTCCTCTTACCTCATGACCAAAAATTAGTTCAAAAGGACTGAATTTGGTTGACTCATTAGGTGCATCCCTAATTGCAAACAGTACAAATGGAATTCCTTTATCCCAATCCTCTGGATAATCATAACAATAAGCCCTCAACATTGTCTTCAGTGTCTCATGCCACCTTTCTAACGCTCCCTGCGATTCTGGATGGTTCGCAGTTGATTTAAATTGTTTTTTCCCTAAGCTATCCATAACTTCTTTGAATAACCTTGAGGTAAAATTTGATCCTTGATCCGATTGTATTTCTGTGGGTAGTCCATATCTAGTAAAGAATTTAAGTAACTCCTCCACAATCTTTTTAGCTGTATTATTGCATACTGGAATGGCCTCTGGAAGCCTAGTAGACCTAGAAGCCATTATAGTCAAAAGGTATTGATTCCCACTTTTTGTTTTCGGAAGCGGTCCTATGCAATCAATTATGACCCTTGTAAAAGGTTCCTCAAATGCTGGAATGAGTATTAAGGGCGTTGGTTTTATCACTGCTTGAGATTTCCCTATCGCTTGACATGTGTGACAAAATCGACAAACTTAACTACATCTTTATTTAGTCCAGGCCAATAAAAATGTTTTTGGGTTTTAGCTTGAGTTTTCCTTACTCCCAAATGACCTCCCACTGGTACCTCATGTGCTACACGCAGCACTTCATTTCTATACCCTACCGGCAATACTACTTGATGAACATCTGCCCGCTTTTCATCCGCCTGCAGACGTAAAGGTCTCCATTTTCTCACCAGACATCATTTTTACGGTAATAATACTCCGGTATACATTCAGATTCCTCTTCCGTGTATGCTTTCTGATACATCCATTTTATTTCTATATCTTTCTGTTGTAACTTCGCCAATTTTCCTGAACTAAAAATATCCACCTCATCCTCCACCTGTTCTTGTTCTTTTTCAACCATCTGATCAAAAATCGTTTCTGATAATTGCACTTCAACTTCATCTTCACTCTTTGATTTCTCCTCTTGTCTTAATCTGTGACTTTGCAACCTTGTTACTACACACTCCAGAAAAATCGCAGGCTATTCGTCCTTCCACACTTCAGTTGTCTGATTTTCCACTGGCTTATCAACCACAGTAGGCATCACTACCACCAGCGATCCAGCTGTATCATTACCCAAGATAAACTGTATTCCTGGACAAGATAGTTTCTCTATTACTCCTACTACCACTTCACCACTCTTCACTGGACTTTCCAACCTTACCTTATATAATGGAACACCTGAATTCTGAATTCACCCTGAATTCCACATATTACCACCTTTTCTGGCAATATTCTTCCCAAACTACATGACTCCTCATCTCTTACCATTAAAGATTGATTAGCCCCTGTATCTCTTAAAATTGTGACTTCTTTATCTGCTCCTTCTGTTACACATGTGTAAACTTTACCCACACAAGTAAATTCTTTAAAGACGTCTGGCACCTTCTTATCAATCACCTCAAAACATACTCCTGCATTTTTAATTTGACCAATGCTTTATTTGCTCTTATCAGGTCTTCCACTTCAGGATCATTCATCTTCGTACTCAACTCTAAAACATCAAAACTGACGTCCGGTCTAGTCTATATACCTAACCAATTCAGTTGCCCAATTAAACTACGCAGTTGCTCTTTTTCCATCTTTGAAATCACTGGGTCTTTTTGTGAAACCCGACCACAAATAATTTCTATTGGGCTGACGCTCTCCAAATAAGATTGCTGATGTAAAGTTGCACCTAACTTATTCTGTCCGATTTCTAGTCCAATATATTTAAATACACCAGAAGCCTGAGTTCCATCCCTGATTTCTTTCCTCAACCCAGAGATTACAATAGCTTTGAAACCACTAGTCCCACACCACAAAAAATCATCGACAAGCATCATAAAGAAGCCAGAAAGATTTCCTTTATAGTGCCAGTAAAACATTGCCGGATCTGCTGTTAACTGGCAACAACCTAACTTTAACAAATCTGACCTTACCGAAGAATACCAGACTCTAGACGCATCTATTAATCCATATACACATTTGTTCAACTTCCAGAGTACCCCTTCTGTGTTGGCTGGCTCTTTAGGAGGACGGAGAAAAATGTCTCTCTGAAGCTGATGCCGCTGCAAAAAGGCAGCTTTTATATCTATCGATTTGCATTCCCATGCCTTTGTGGCTAATGGTGCCAAAAAGATCTTTAAAATAACCTTTACTACCGTAGGTGAATCTACCCTTAAATCCTGATCTTCTAGGTTTTTTTCAGATCCCCTTGCCACAAGCCTGGCCTTTGCCTTATAAGTTCCATCCAGAAGTACCTTTTCCGTGCAAATCCATCTGTGTACTTCCATGTATACCCCAAATTCACTCCAACTATGCAGTTCTTGCTGTTTGGCATCTTTGAAAACTTTTTCAAATAACCGCCTGGTATCAGGGACGAAATTCTCCGGAAACGGCGCGATGTCCGCTGACTGGCGCCCAAAACGGCGCCAATCAGACGGGCATCTGCTCATCGCGCCCAACATTGAGGGGCTAGGCCGACGGCGGAGGAATTTCCGCCCCGCCAGTTGGCGGAAACGGCCTTTGTTGCCCCACCAGCTGGCGCGGAAATGACATCTCCGGGCGGCGCATGCGCGGGAGCGTCAGTGGCCGCTGGCAGTTTCCCATGCATGCGCAGTGGAGGGAGTCTCTTCCACCTCCACCATGGTGGAGACCATGGCGAAGGCTGAAGGGAAAGAGTGCCCCCACGGCACAGGCCCGCCCGCGGATCGGTGGGCCCTGATCGTGGGCCAGGGCACCGTGGGGCACCCCGCGGGGCCAGATCGCCCCGTGCCCCCCCCCCAGGACCCCGGAGCCCGCCCGCGCCGCCTTGTCCCGCTGGTAAGGTAGGTGATTTAATTTACGCCGGCGGGACAGGCAATTTATCGGCGGGACTTCGGCCCATCCGGGCCGAAGAATCGAGCGGGGGGGACCCGCCAACCGGCGCGGCGCGATTCCCGACCCCGCCGAATATCTGGTGCCGGAGACTTCGGCAACCGGCGGGGGCGAGATTCACGCCAGCCCCCGGCGATTCTCCGACCCGGCGGGGGGGTCGGAGAATGTTGCCCCTCGTTCTGTACTGCTACTGCTTGATTGTTCCCTTCTGCTCTGGGATGTCCTTTCAATAGTTCTTGACCTTTTTCTGTGAACCTGTTCACAATCTGATGTACTATCTGAACTGGCACTGCGTTTCTGTGCCCTCCATTTTTAAACTTTGCATTCCCAATCCATTTTCTTTACACCCTCTCCTGAATGCTGTACATTCAACCAGTGTTTATACTTTCCAGTGGCCTTCCCTGCTCTACTAATAACAGTTGCATCCTTCCATTGACTAGACACTTCAGGCAAGTATGTCACTTTTGTACCAACTTTTGGCAGTTGTCCTTTTATAAAAATGGCCTGTTCTAATTTATCAGAAATATTGTGTTCCTCTACAGAAACCCTGTCTATATCAGTTAACTGATCCTCACAGTTCTGTAATACATGCGCACCAGATGACCCTGATTCCTCATCATGTCTGACTGCTCTGCCTAAATTTGTAATCTGTACCCATTATCCTTGATGGATGTACCCTAATAGTTTGATTGCTATGTTGCAAAACAATTGTTTTGCCATCTATGCCTATGATCTTCCCTGGGCCTTTCCATTCATTACAATTGTCTCTCTTATAGTATACTATGTTTCCTTGCTGAAAAACAATATTTGATGGCCGTACATTATGCCTTAAAGCTCTGTTAATTCTTTCAGACTTCTGCTTCCAAAAAAGCTTTTCTACTATTTAAATGCTCAGCAAAGGCAGAGCTAATTGTAAGCTGGAGGCTGGTCATCCAAAATGGACAGAATTTTAGAATTTCTACCAAACATTAATTGATACGGACTATAGCCCCCAACCATCTGCAATTAAGTCTTTGCATGTATCGACCATGCTAAGGCTGAATTTAACTTGCAATTTAGTCTATCTGCCAAAATTTTCCAGAGTATGTCATCTATTACAGCATGATTTCTTTCACACACACCGTTATTGAATGGGCTTTTCGCAGCCGTATTCATAACTGTGATATTCATGTTTTCATACATATCCCGAAACTTATCATTAGAAAATTCTCCCCCATTGTCTGTAAGGAATTTTGCCGGTGCGCCCATTCCTGTCTCTATCCATTTTTCCACGATCTGATCTAGAATTTCTCTCTTTTCTTTACTTTGTATAATGGTTGATTGACTAAATCTGGTTGCTAAATCTACAAAATGCTAAATAAATATATAGTTAGCTTTATCCAGATCTTAAGGTCCATGGCCACAATGTTAAAATCCCTGGCCAAAGGTAGGGTTACTATCGGTCGTGATGGTGCCTTTCTGTACTTTCTACAAACCTCACAACAATCACTAACCTGTTCTATCAGCTTAGTATAGTCTTCATCCCATACCCCTGCATCCCTTAATACATTTTTCAGCCTCCCAGGAGACAAGCGCAAATTGTTTATGCAGTTTTAATACAACAATCTTTTTAACAGCTATTCCCATTTCCAGCTGCCAATAACACATCCTTAACAACTGCACCTGAAATATTATTTGCCAGTAATGGAATACAATAGTGTCCCGATTGAGTAAATTGTAAGTCCACCGCCTTTCCAAAAACTCTTGCCTTATCCTGTTCCATATCCAGTTTCATGTGTGCTTTCTTCATCAACGGTCTGCTCAGAAGCAAAGGTATCTCACTTGATACAACATCTGTGCTAATGAAATGATTCACTCCGGCAATATTGCAAAGGATCACCATTCTTTTCAGCGACTTCAGAGTATTATCATCCCCATACCTGAAACTTGGGGAACTTTCAAATCCCTTAACCTTGTTACTATTTTCCGCACAGGTAACATTTTAAGCAGTCAATTCCACACACAGTAGATGTGCAGCCACTGTCCAGTACATTTGAAGGATTCTGCGACCAACACCCTCATTACCGGAGTAAAACTGCTCTTTAATAGGCCAATGCCTTCTTTCTGGTCACTATCTTTTTCCTCTTCCGACTCTTCTGTGTCATGTGAGCTTCAAACACTATTATAACGTGTTGGACAGTTGAAAGCATAATGGTATTCAGAGTCACACTAAAAGCATCGATTTATCATACCCCAGGCATTTCTGGGGTTCATTTTCCTATTACCATTCTCCACGTCCCTCCTCCTGTTATAAGTTTTAAATGGGTTTCTATCCTCATAATTTCCACGTCCCGATCTCCTTCCATACTCTCGTAACCTGTTTGTAGCTGTACAATCTCGCCATCCTGTCAGTAGTGTACCTTCCATAGTCTGCTTTATTGCTGACTGACCTATTTGTGTCATATAAGCCATAGGAATTGAATGTTTCCCCAGAAACCTCTTTCAGGTTTCTAACATCTGATCGAATAAGGTATTATTATCTGCAAACTTAACTCCTGTCAAAACTAGCAACTGTAAGGCTTTCGGGCAATTCGACCTTTTTGGAACTGCCCAAGAATAAAAACTCAGAGACTGTAAACTGACTTTTCAGCCAAGAGAACAGAACCAGTTTTCCCAGCAGGCTTGGTCCGCTGAGCTGAGTAGGGACATAAGTACATAAGTATTTACAAACCCCCCCCTAGGAGCTACAAGGAAGAAGGAGCCAGACAACGAGATAAGATCAAAACACAGACCAAGGGGCACGGGAATACACAGGGGGCCTGCCTGCAAGCAGGACAATGGGATGGTCATAGCCCCATGCAAATGTAAATGACCTGGCCTCCACCAGAGCAGAATCCAATCAACACCCCATCAACATAGCAGCTATCTCCGGAGCAGATGGAAGTCTTTGAAAATCTTCAAGGGAGCTCAACCTCGTTATCTCAAAAAACAGACTGGCGGCGGACCTAGGGGAGGTACTCCCATCTCGACAGGTCTGGCCGGCTCAAAGGGGGCGGGACCAGCGGGAACTTTAAAACTTACCTTTTTCAATGCAAAAGGGGCTGGCCGATCACAGAACAAAGCCAGGTAAAACAATATAAAAGGGGCTGTGTTTTCGATTGGGGGTCTCTTCGTTCTTGGCTCGACCTCTGCACCCCTGACTTGACCTCTGCAGCCTGTGACCGTAAGTACTCTGCAGCAGCTTGCGAAACTCCCTTGACTTTAATAGTGGTTGAGGCTTTGGGGAAGGGAACTTGTTTTGTGCCTTGTGATATTGCTAAAAACTGTGTAATCATAAGAATTTTCGTTGTGTCCGCTATATTACTTTTGAATAGACTTAGTTGTATTAGAGCATAAGATTTTATTGTGTTTCTTCTGTTGATGATTTTGACCTGGGTTTTACAATAAACCTTGATTTGATGATAATTGGAGTCGTTTAAATTCTTCGATCCTTCACCAGCGATCTCTGACCAAGTCATTGTTAAAATACTCCTCACCTTAATTCCGGGTTCAAGAATCGAGGGTCATCTTGAGCGATTCACTCAGGACAGACTGCTGGTTAGGAAATAAACAGCAGTGTCCTATTCTCTCTCTTGGGAAAGCTACTCTAGTGGAGTAGGAACCAGGTGGGTGTTGCCCCACCGGCAAGAGAGAGAGTCACCTGGGTATTGGTAGGGGTCTGGAGATCTGTGTGATATAAGTCTCAGGCTGTCGGTTAGGAATAAACGGCAGGCTTGAATCAGTGCTCTCTTCAGTGGAAGTGTCCCAGTGCGACATCCCCTGGCCTCTGAAGTTTCAGTGCCAGCTGGAGAGAGACACACACAGACATCCAAACCCCAGATATCGGCCCAGTAGTGGAGTAGCGGAGATGGCACCCTCTATTGTAGAGGGTGCCATCTCCGCTACTCCACTACTGGGCCGATATCTGGGGTTTGGATGTCTGTGTGTGTCTCTCTCCAGCTGGCACTGAAACTTCAGAGGCCAGGGGATGTCGCACTGGGACACTTCCACTGAAGAGAGCACTGATTCAAGCCTGCCGTTTATTCCTAACCGACAGCCTGAGACTTATATCACACAGATCTCCAGACCCCTACCAATACCCAGGTGACTCTCTCTCTTGCCGGTGGGGCAACACCCACCCGGTTCCTACTCCACTAGAGTAGCTTTCCCAAGAGAGAGAATAGGACACTGCTGTTTATTTCCTAACCAGCAGTCTGTCCTGAGTGGATCGCTCAAGATGACCCTCGATTCTTGAACCCGGAATTAAGGTGAGGAGTATTTTAACAATGACTTGGTCAGAGATCGCTGGTGAAGGATCGAAGAATTTAAACGACTCCAATTATCATCAAATCAAGGTTTATTGTAAAACCCAGGTCAAAATCATCAACAGAAGAAACACAATAAAATCTTATGCTCTAATACAACTAAGTCTATTCAAAAGTAATATAGCGGACACAACGAAAATTCTTATGATTACACAGTTTTTAGCAATATCACAAGGCACAAAACAAGTTCCCTTCCCCAAAGCCTCAATCACTATTAAAGTCAAGGGAGTTTCGCAAGCTGCTGCAGAGTACTTACGGTCACAGGCTGCAGAGGTCAAGTCAGGGGTGCAGAGGTCGAGCCAAGAACGAAGAGACCCCCAATCGAAAACACAGCCCCTTTTATATTGTTTTACCTGGCTTTGTTCTGTGATCGGCCAGCCCCTTTTGCATTGAAAAAGGTAAGTTTTAAAGTTCCCGCTGGTCCCGCCCCCTTTGAGCCGGCCAGACCTGTCGAGATGGGAGTACCTCCCCTAGGTCCGCCGCCAGTCTGTTTTTTGAGATAACGAGGTTGAGCTCCCTTGAAGATTTTCAAAGACTTCCATCTGCTCCGGAGATAGCTGCTATGTTGATGGGGTGTTGATTGGATTCTGCTCTGGTGGAGGCCAGGTCATTTACATTTGCATGGGGCTATGACCATCCCATTGTCCTGCTTGCAGGCAGGCCCCCTGTGTATTCCCGTGCCCCTTGGTCTGTGTTTTGATCTTATCTCGTTGTCTGGCTCCTTCTTCCTTGTAGCTCCTAGGGGGGGGTTTGTAAATACTTATGTACTTATGTCCCTACTCAGCTCAGCGGACCAAGCCTGCTGGGAAAACTGGTTCTGTTCTCTTGGCTGAAAAGTCAGTTTACAGTCTCTGAGTTTTTATTCTTGGGCAGTTCCAAAAAGGTCGAATTGCCCGAAAGCCTTACAGATGCCCCTTCGATACGTCCCTACCTGCTTGGACCGTATCGACACAGGTGAAGGGCAATCATTTCCTCTTGTGTGGACCGTAGGCCCCCCCCCCCCAACAACATGCAAAATTACAATTCCCAAGACAGTTCCCTTAATCTAGGCTGCCCCTGCTTTCAATGAAAGGGAAAGACAAGACCATACTTAATTCAAGCAGACAGTAACATATACACATTTCACCGGAACCCCAAACGTAAGGGTCCCTGTACATATATCACAATCAAGTACACATTTCACCGGAACCCCAAACGTAAGGGTCCCTGTACATATATCACAGTCAAGTAACTGAAACCCGCGAATCCATACAACTATTTAAAATTGCATCTGTTTATTTCACCACGGCTTCTCCCGCGTCTCCCCCAGGACCCGATGAAGGCTCTTCATTTTCCTCAGTCGTCGGTACCTGCAGCTGAGAGGTTTAGTCCAACTGAGGCGACAGCACAATGTACCCCCTGTACAACATTTCCTTTGTGGGGGCAAACACTAAACCATTCTCAGGCCCCCCCCTGGTGGTGATTGGACAGTTGTGAGGGTCGATCGGTTGGGCTGTGGGCAGGGGTCGCTTTACCTGAACCAGCAGTTCGGTAGCTTTTACAGTCATCCCTTCCCTGGGCGTTACACATCCCTCCCCAGTGCGGTCACTTTATCCCGTTCCCTGGGTTCTGCCACCACCTTACAAAAGTGATTAGTTCCCCTTGTGGACATGCCTTGGTAGATCCCCATGAACACAAATAAATGCCCTGGTCAGAAGCCCACCCCTTATCCCCGCAAACGGTGATCCTACCCGGTGACCCCGTGATGGTCCGTTAGGTGTCGGTGTCCAGGCGTTCCCAGTCCGAGGACCGATCCCTCATGTCCAGCCTCAGCTTCCTGGGCCACCACCATCTCCCCAAAGGAACGTCCCCCTCACAGGTTAAACACACACCCGCCTGCCCTCAGTCACCCTAACCCGGTCAGTCGAAGGACTCTTCTGTCTCGCCTCTGCGGAGTTCTCCCGGTCCCACCATCGCCAAGATCATCAAACTCCACATCGTCGGGTGCCCCATCTGTAAAAAACAAAACACATCCTTGCCTCCACAGAACTACCTACCTTAAAGTGCATGGGTTCTATCCAGCGGCAGCAGCAGCTCCCGCTTTGAAGTTGCCGCAGCCTGTCTGTGATTCTGTGTTTACAGACCGGCTCCCCAGGGTCCTAGTGCCTGCCGCTATCCGGCGGCAGCAGCAGCTCCCGCTTTGAAGTTGCCGCAGCCTGTCTGTGATTCTGTGTTTACAGCCCGGCTGCACCAGGGTCCTAGTGCCTGGTGCTTCATCATTTTACCATTGCACCAGGCGCTTCTGTGTTCCCACGATCCTAAATACTTCACACACAACTACACACTAATTAGAACTAGCAGGGGAAAAGAAAAAGGAATATGATATATACAATGCCACCCGTCTCCGGGTGGCCAAATTAAAACTGTGCCCCGCTAAACTGGGGCAGTTCGCCTGTTTGGTCGAACGGCTCGGGCCAGACCGTCCCCTCCCGGGGGTTCGGGCTGCCCCTTGCCTCTCCTTCCCCAACAGGGTTCGGGGATCCCTCAGCGCTCCCTCCTACTCGGGCCCCCTTACTGCGGGACCGGGTTCTAGGGAGCTGTGATGGGGACCATCTTAGAGGGGGCTTGGAGACCCGATTGTTCCTTCGTCCCCTGACTGGTTCCCAAGCCCAAGGTGATACTTCCACTTCCTCCGCCTCCTTAGCCTCTATACTAAGGCAGGCCACCTGACCCACAGGTAAGGGCTTGGGAATCGTTACTGTCCCTGGGCTGGGTGCTTGCAGCACTGTCGGTTTCTTTGGGACTGCCCCTTCGGGACAGCACCTTGTCACCGGTTGTGTGACCGTGGAGTCAGGGACCTCCCCCACCGTCGTTAATTCTACGGGGGGTTTCTCCACTACCACCCCCAGTCTTCCCCCCACCTTGCTCTTTCTTGCCCTTATGGGGTGGAACAATTTAAATTGACTGATGTGGCGTTCGCATGGGTCCCACCTTAAGGGATTTAAACTGCAAATAGCCGCTGAGGCAGCCTCCAGAATGGGACTCTGCACCTGGACCGGACCAGGGTCTGGGGCTAGAACTACCCCTGCGCTCCCTTTTTCCTGAGGCTGCTCCCTGGGTAGTCATACGGGTTCTTGTGGTGTGGGTGCGGGCAGGCCCTGGCCCGTTGCCATTGCCACCTGTCCCGACCCAGCTGCTAGGCTCTGCAAAAAGGCTAAAAGTTTCTTTACCTCGAAGGTTTCCGGGGCAGCTGCTCCTGCCGCCGGGGTCTGACTCTCTACTGCGGGAGCCCTCTCCTCCTTGCTAGGGTTCTCACACTCCCTCTTGAAATGCCCGGTCTTTCCACACCCGTAGCATACCGGTCTCTTGTCGGAGGTCCGGGAGCCCTCATGCTTCCACTCGCTCTTAGGGGGTGCTGGTGTGATTCCATGCACCTGACCCTTATGGGGCTTTTCCTCTCTCCTCTCCCCGTTGCGATATGCAAGGGTGAGTTTTCTAAGGACCTCTGCCTCATTAAGGTCCGGACTCTGCGGGTCGAACCAGTGTTCGGCCTTTGCCCTAACGTGGGGGAGACAGTTAGCTACGAGGGTCTTCAGCCAGTGGGCTGTTCTCTCATCTAAATTCCGTCTATCCGCGGGAACCCCGCATGCCTCCATATAGACAGTCCACAGTCTGTCTGCGAACATGGTGGGAGATTCCCCTGGTTGCTGCTTGGTTTCCCCCACCCTCATGAAAGGGCTCCCCAGATTCAAGCCCATCGCCTCCAGAACAGCAGTCTGTGCTGCCGCCCATGTGTCAGGTCTTCCCCCATTCCCAGAGGTCACTGTCCTGCATAGCTGTGCATCTAGGGTCATCAGGAGCATCCTTATTTGCTCCCCTTCGTCGCAGTCATTGATGCTGGCTGCCTGTTCCACCTCCATAAAATGAAGCGACGGATCCCCTTTTGGAGTTAGTCTGGGAACGTGGGCCACCATGCCCCTGAGCGCGGATGCCCCATGAGGAACGATAATGTCGCCCTCAACCGGTCCCCTATTTGCCATCCCCGCCGGGGGACCATACCTTCTTTGCCTGACAGGGCACATCTGCCCTACCTGGGGTTCCTGCTCCTCCTCCCCACTGTCCAGCTCTCCTGCCCCGTTGGGTAGCCCCCCTGTCCCCGGGCTAGCTACCCATATAGGAGACGCCGCTATCTGGGGATACACCACTGACCCCCCTTGGACCTGCCCCTGACCGGGCGGTCCAAACCCTACCTGCTGACCCGGCCCCATCACCGGCATCCCAGGCAGCGGTCTGTCCCCATCCCATGGGGACCCACATACGAAACCAGGCGGACACGCCTCCAGCTGGGGGTACCCTGCCGACCCCCCTTGGACTTGCCCCTGAACGTGCAGTCCGTTCCCCGCCTGCCGACCCGGGCACGATCCCGGTGCCTCAGGAGGCGGTCTATTCCCCTTGGCCTGTGGGGAATCATCCGCTGCGAGGAGCACCTTGCCCCTTGGGAACCCCCCTGGACCTACCAGGTGTACCTGTCCCCTGACCTTGGACAAGGCCTCCTCCAACTCCGTTATTCGTGCCTGGCACGGCCCATGGGCACAGTCCCCTACTTCCTCGCGAGCCACCCGGTACGCTGCCTGGATGTCCCGGAACTTCCCCTCCAGCTTCCTACACTGCTCTGTACTCCGAGCATAGAGTTCCTGGAGCCTCCGTTCCTTTTCTTTACCCTCCACTATCTGGCAGTGGAGATAGTCCTTCTCACACCGGTTAGACTCGCTTTCCTGTTTCATTTCTGCCCATTCCTCCCGCAGTCGTTCCGCTGCGCTAGCGCTGTCCCCTGCGCTGGCCCTCACTTCTCTCAACTCCTGCTCTAACTCTGCGACCCTTTGCTCTGTTTTGACTACCTGCTCGGACAGGCAAACCAGCCAAACTGCCTTCTCCAAGTGCTTTTTGTGCGCCTTACTTTCTGTCCATGCAGCAGCTGCCATTACCGGTTGCTCCGCATTGATTAATTCTGAGACCCAAGGTTTGGTGAGGTTGACCTTTTGCCACAAATACGAGGAGATTCTCTCCTCCATTTTACTTCGTTCCCTCACCCCCTCTGCCAAGTCACATACTCCAAACCACCGGGGTCCCTTCGTGGTCGCCATTGTAGAGGGTGCCATCTCCGCTACTCCACTACTGGGCCGATATCTGGGGTTTGGATGTCTGTGTGTGTCTCTCTCCAGCTGGCACTGAAACTTCAGAGGCCAGGGGATGTCGCACTGGGACACTTCCACTGAAGAGAGCACTGATTCAAGCCTGCCGTTTATTCCTAACCGACAGCCTGAGACTTATATCACACAGATCTCCAGACCCCTACCAATACCCAGGTGACTCTCTCTCTTGCCGGTGGGGCAACACCCACCCGGTTCCTACTCCACTAGAGTAGCTTTCCCAAGAGAGAGAATAGGACACTGCTGTTTATTTCCTAACCAGCAGTCTGTCCTGAGTGAATCGCTCAAGATGACCCTCGATTCTTGAACCCGGAATTAAGGTGAGGAGTATTTTAACAATGACTTGGTCAGAAATCGCTGGTGAAGGATCGAAGAATTTAAACGACTCCAATTATCATCAAATCAAGGTTTATTGTAAAACCCAGGTCAAAATCATCAACAGAAGAAACACAATAAAATCTTATGCTCTAATACAACTAAGTCTATTCAAAAGTAATATAGCGGACACAACGAAAATTCTTATGATTACACAGTTTTTAGCAATATCACAAGGCACAAAACAAGTTCCCTTCCCCAAAGCCTCAACCACTATTAAAGTCAAGGGAGATTCGCAAGCTGCTGCAGAGTACTTACGGTCACAGGCTGCAGAGGTCAAGTCAGGGGTGCAGAGGTCGAGCCAAGAACGAAGAGACCCCCAATCGAAAACACAGCCCCTTTTATATTGTTTTACCTGGCTTTGTTCTGTGATCGGCCAGCCCCTTTTGCATTGAAAAAGGTAAGTTTTAAAGTTCCCGCTGGTCCCGCCCCCTTTGAGCCGGCCAGACCTGTCGAGATGGGAGTACCTCCCCTAGGTCCGCCGCCAGTCTGTTTTTTGAGATAACGAGGTTGAGCTCCCTTGAAGATTTTCAAAGACTTCCATCTGCTCCGGAGATAGCTGCTATGTTGATGGGGTGTTGATTGGATTCTGCTCTGGTGGAGGCCAGGTCATTTACATTTGCATGGGGCTATGACCATCCCATTGTCCTGCTTGCAGGCAGGCCCCCTGTGTATTCCCGTGCCCCTTGGTCTGTGTTTTGATCTTATCTCGTTGTCTGGCTCCTTCTTCCTTGTAGCTCCTAGGGGGGGGTTTGTAAATACTTATGTACTTATGTCCCTACTCAGCTCAGCGGACCAAGCCTGCTGGGAAAACTGGTTCTGTTCTCTTGGCTGAAAAGTCAGTTTACAGTCTCTGAGTTTTTATTCTTGGGCAGTTCCAAAAAGGTCGAATTGCCCGAAAGCCTTACACAACCTATCCAGATTGGGCTTTTCACAGTAACTTCATTGAAGCCTACTTGTGACAATAAGTGATTATTATTATATTAGTCACTGTAGTACAGTCCAGTAACTTAAATGCCAACACAGACTGTGGAAATTCCAGGCGGTGTTTGTGCAGCCTTTTGTATAGTCTTCTAAATTCCATTATATAGTCCTCAATAGAGATATCCTCTGTTTCAAGGAATCTATCAAATTCTGACCAGGCTTCACACGCACTTAACAAGTCATCCTTTTGATAAATCTTATCCATAAAACACAATAGAATCTCTAGACCTTCTTCTGAGTCTTACTCTTCCAATTCCAGTTCAAAAAACACTTTGCTTCAGATTTTACCCTCATAAGGCAGAGAAAGAGCCAATGCCGTACCTTGTTTCCTCTTTCCCAAGGCAGTTGCTTTAGTCTACACAACAACTGCACTTCTCCATTGCTCGTAACATGTCCTTTCAGAAAATAATGGCGGACAGTAATATCCGGACATCTTTATTCTAAGTTCAGCCATATATATATTTTTTTCCCCTTCTCACTCACATCTTGGTTGATTCAGAATTTTTTTTTCTTCTGGAAAAGTTGTATCTTTACATTTGCACAGCAACCATCCTCTGCTACCACTGTTAGCTTTTGGCTGCTGTTGAGTAAAGAGTCAAGAGTTCTGCTCCTTTTCACAAACACCTTCATTTTCCGTGACCACACTCTATACAAAATTCTATCACCACACCACACCAAACAAGTGCCACCTGCAACCCCTTTACATATCAGTGTATATTATGGGGAGGCGGGGATGGTGGGAGGCGGGATGGTGGGGTATTTTGTTGAGTTTGTTAATTACAGCCCTGTTGGTTTGTTTTGATTTGTGATTATGCTTGTTGTGTGAAAATATAAATGCCTCAATAAAATATATATTTTTTTAAAGTGCTGCTCGAACTTGTTAGCGGGGGGGGGGGTTTGCGAGCGCGGTTGCGGTGAATCAGCTGGCAAGCCGTCATTTGCAACAAGAAGAATCATAGAGCCATAGATGTTTACAGCATGGAAATAGGCCCTTCTGCCCAGCTTGTCCAGGCCGTCCAGTTTCTATCACTAAGCTAGTCCCATTTACCCGCATTTGGCCCATATCCCTCTATACCCACTCTGCCCATGTAACTGTCTAACTGTTTTTCAAAGGAAAAAATTGTACCCGCCTCTATCACTGCCTCTGGCAGCTCATTCCAGATGCTCATCACCCTCTGTGTGAAAAATTTCCCCTCTGGTCTCTTTTGTATCTCTCACGTCTCACCTTAAGCCTATGCCCTCTAGTTCTAGACTCCTCCTACCTTTGGGAAAAGATGTCAACTATCTACCTGACTAATGCTCCTCATTATTTTATAGACCTCTATAAGATCAGCCCTCAGCCTCCTACGCTCCAGGGAAAAATGTCCCAGCCTATCCAGCCTCTCCTTATAACTCGGACCATCAAGTCTTGGTAGCATTCTTGTAAATCTCTTCTGCACTTTCTTGTTTAACAGTATCCTTCCTATAATAGGGTGACCAGAATTGAACACACTATTCTATGTGTAGTCTTACCAATGTCTTGTACAACTTATAAGAACTAGGTGCAGGAGTAGGCCATCTGGCCCCTCGAGCCTGCTCCGCCATTCAATGAGATCATGGCTGATCTTTTGTGGACTCAGCTCCACTTTCCGGCCCGAACACCATAACCCTTAATCCCTTTATTCTTCAAAAAGCGATCCATCTTTATCTAAAAACATTTCATGAAGGAGCCTCTACTGCTTCACTGGGCAAGGAATTCCATAGATTCACAACCCTTTGGGTGAAAAAGTTCCTCCTAAACTCAGTCCTAAATCTACTACCCCTTATTTTGAGGCTATGCCCCCTAGTTCTGCTTTCACCCGCCAGTGGAAACAACCTGCCTGCATCTATCCTATCAACAAGATGTTTCAACTCCTGTATTCAATATTCTGACCAATAAAACCTAGCATACTGAATGCCTTCTTCACCACCCTGTCCATCTATGACTCCACCTTCAAGGAGCAATGAACCTGTATCCCTAGATATCTTTGTTCTGTAACTCTCCCCAACTCTCCATTAACTGAGTGGGTCCTGCTTGGATTTGATCTACCAAAATGCAACACCTCACGTTTATCCAAATTAAACTCCATCTGCCATTCATCGGCCCACTGGCCCAATTGGTCAAGATCCTGTTGCAATCTTGTATAACCTTCTTCGCTATCCACTATACCACTAATCTTGGTGTCATCTGCAAACTTACTAACCATGCCTCCTATGTTCTCATCCCATGCATTAATATGATTTATTCTATTAATCATATAATAAATCTGGGGCTACAATAAATGGGGCTGGTTTAGCACAGTGGGCTAAACAGCTGGCTTGTAATGCAGAACAAGGCAGCAGCGAGGGTTCAATTCCCGTACCAGCCTCCCCGTCGGAATGTGGCAACTAGGGGCTTCTCACAGTAACTTCATTGAAGCCTACTTGTGACAATAAGTGATTATTATTATTCATAATATATGTAACAATTGACAGTGGACCCAGCACTGATCCTGGAGGCACACCGCTGGTCACAGGCCTCCAATTTGAAAAACAACCCTCCACAACCACCATTTGGCTTCAGTCGCCCAGCCAATTTTGTAGCCAATTGGCTACCTCACCCTGGATTCCGTGAGATTTAACATTTTCATAGAATCATGGAATCATAGAATTTACAGTGCAGAAGGAGGCCATTCGGCCCATCAAGTCTGCACCAGCTCTTGGAAAGAGCACCCTACCCAAGCCCACACCTCCACCCTATGCCCATAACCCAGTAACCCCACCCAACACTAACGGCAATTTTGGACACTAAGGGCAATTTATCATGGCCAACCCACCTAATCTGCACATCTTTGGACTGTGGGAGGAAACCTGAGCACCCGGAGGAAATCCACGCACACACGGGGAGAACGTACAGACTCCACACAGACAGTGACCCAAGCCGGGAATCGAACCTGGGACCCTGGAGCTGTGAAGCAATTGTGCTAACCACTATGCTACCGTGCTACCGTTTTGCAACCACCTACCATGCGGTATCTTCTCAAAGGCTTTGCTAAATCCATGTCGACAATGTCGACTGCACTGCCCTCATCTACCTTCCTGGTTACCCCTGCAAAAATCTCAATCAAATTCGTGAGACATGACTTTCCCTTTACAAAGCCATGCTGACTTTCCCTTGCCTGTCTAAATGTCTGTAGATCCTGTCCCTCAGAATACCTTCTCACAATTTGCCCACTACAGAAGTAAGGCTAACTGGCCTGTAGTTAACAGGCTTATTCCTACAACCCTTCTTAAACAAGGGCACAACATTTGCTACCCTCCAATCTGCAGGCACCTCTTATGTGACTGTCGATGATTCAAATATCTCACCTAGGGGGCCGGCAATTTCCTCCCTAGCCTCTCACAATATCCTGGGATACATTTCATCAGGTCCCGGGGATTTATCTATCTTGATGCGCTTTAATACCTTCGGCACCTCCTTCTCTGTAATATGTATTCTCCTCAAGACATCACTTTTTATTTCCCTAATTTCCCTAACATTCGTGCCTTTCTGAACAGTAAATACTGACGAGAAATATTCATTTTGGACCTCTCTCATCCCTTGTGGATCTGCACATAGATGACCTTGTTTATTCTTAAGAGGCCCTACCCACTCCCTTGTCACTTTTTTACCCTTAATGTATCTGTAAAAGCTCTTTGGATTTTCCTTTGCCTTATCTGCCAATACAATCTCATGTCCCCTTTTTGCCCTCCTGATTTCTCTCTTATGTCTACTCTGACAAGCCCTATACTCTTCAAGAGATCCACTTGATCCTGGCTGCCTATGCATGTCATATGCCTCCTTCTTCCTTTTGACCATGGCCTCAATATCCCAAGTCATCCAGGGTTCCCTCCTTCTACCAGCCGTCCCCTGTACTCTAAGAGGAATGTGCTCACCCTGAACTCTAGTTAGCACCTTTTTGGGAAAAACTCCCACTTACCAGCTGTCCTCTTGCTTGCAAATAGGCACCCCCAATCAACATTTGAAAGTTCCGCCTAATACCCTCGAAATTGGCTTTGCCCCAATTTAGAATTTTAACTTTTGGGCCAGAACTATCATTCTCCATAGCTATCTTAAAACTAATGGAATTATGGTCACTGGTCCCAAAGTGATCCCTCACTAACACTTCCGTCACCAGCTCTTCCTTATTCCCCAAGAGTAGGTCAAGTTTTGCCCCCTCTCTAGTCGGGCCGTCCACATATTGAATAAGGAATGCTTCCTGAATACACTCGACAGATGTCTCCATCCAAACCCCCAGTGCTATGGCTGTCCCAGTTAATGTTGGGAAAGTTAAAGAGAAGCCTGTGAAGCCTTGTTCAGTGACCAATTGACGTTGAATTGCGTTGCCTGCCTTGCTGGGCGGAGTGCTGGGAAGCTCGCGGCAATTCCCGCTCGCTATTACGCTTTGACATTTTTCCAGAGAATCTCGCAATAAGTTCTGACGTGGGGACTGAATTGGTGGTGCTCTACGACCTCGAAAATGGTGCCAGTCCCAAAGCGATTCAGGAGAAGTTAGTGGGCTAGCACCAGCGCCATGTGAAACAAGTGCAATTTCAATGCATGCCACCGTGTGATACGATGGGGTCAGGATCGATACTGGAGATCCTGACAAGGAAGAGCTGCATATAAGCACTCCACGTCCTACACACCCACATTCCAGCCAAGAAGATGCCACTGGTTGTGCTGGAGCCCACCCATCCAGTTGCTGAATTGGCTGGGGCCGAAGGGGAGGTGGCCTTGGGAGGCACCCAGAAGACCCATGGCACTAAGTTCACAGTGGGCAGTCAGCAGTGTGCACAGCTGCATGGCTGCCTTGCAGGCTGCGGCAATGGTGGCCCATGCCCGTCCATCCTGACCCTTTGTCCCACTTCCTCGCTGACCCCGCTACTCCTCCCATCCTGGAGGATGCCCCTGGCCAGCAGCTCAATTGTCAGCACACTAGAGCAATGTTAGACACTTTTTGTAACCTCTCCCACTCCCTCAGCAACCACGGTGCCTGTTTCCTGATTTTCAATACCATAAGTAAACCTCGCCGTTGGTAATTTGGATTTGGATTTGGATTTGTTTTATTGTCATGTGTACCGAGGTACAATGAAAAGTATTGTTCTGCGTACAGTCCAGACAGGTCATTCCACCCATGAAATAATCAGCGGACATACATAAATTTACCATGTAATTACATAAGGACCGACATGCATCGGGTGAAGCAACATAGGAGTGCAGTACTAGTAGAGAAGATGTGTAAAGAGATCAGGGGCGTCATTCTCCGACCCCCCGCCGGGTTGGAGAATCGCCAGGGGCTGCCGTGAATCCCGCCCCCGCCGGTTGCCGAAGTCTCCGGTACAGGATATTCGGCGGGGGCGGGAATCGGGCCGCGCCGGTTGGCGGGCCCCCCCCGCTGGATTCTCCGGCCCGGATGGGCCGAAGTCCTGCCGATAAATTGCCTGCCCCGCCGGCGTGGATTAAACCACCTTTTGAACGGCGGGACAAGGCGGCGTGGGCGGGCTCCGGGGCCCTGGGGGGGGGGCGCGGGGCGATCTGGCCCCGGGGGGTGCCCCCACGGTGGCCTGGCCCGTGATCGGGGCCCACCGATCCTCGGGCGGGCCTGTGCCGTGGGTGCACTCTTTCCCTTCCGGCTCCGCCACGGTTTCCACCATGGTGGAGGCGGAAGAGACTCCCTCCACCACGCATGCGTGGGAAACTGTCAGCGGCCGCTGACGCTCCCGCGCATGCGCCGCCCGGGGATGTCATTTCCGCGCCAGCTGGCGGGGCAACAAAGGCCGTTTCCGCCAGCTGGCGGGGCGGAAATTCCTCCGGCGTCGGCCTAGCCCCTCAATGTTGGGGCTCGGCCCCCAAAGATGCGGAGCATTCCGCACCTTTGGGGCGGCGCGATGCCCGTCTGATTGGAGTCATTCTGGGCGCCAGTCGGCAGACATCGCGCTGTTTCGGGAGAATTTCGCCCCAGATCAGTACATAAGAGGGTCATTTAAGAGTCTGGTAATAATGGGGAAGAAGTTGCTTTTGAATCAGTTAGTGCATGTTCTCAGACTTTTGTATCTCCTGCCTGATAGAAGAAGTTGGAAGAGTGAATAAACCAGGTGGGAGGTGTTTGTGATTATGCTGCCCGCTTTCCCAAGGCAGTGGGAGGTGTAGACAAAGTCAATGGATGGGAGATGGGTTCGCGTGATGGACTGGGTTCAAGACTCGCTGCAGTTTCTTACGATCTTGGGCCGAGCAGTTGCCATACAAGGCTGTGATGCAGCCAGATAGGATGCTTTCTATGGTGCATCTGTAAAAATTGGTAAGAGTCGATGTGGACATGCCGAATTGGGGGGGGGGGGGGCGTTAATCAGGGATCATAGACTTTACAGTGCAGAAGGAGGCCATTCAGTCCATTGGGTCTGCACCGGCCCTTGGAAAGAGCACCCTACCCAAGCCCCACGCCTCCATTTCATCCCCATCCCCTATATTCCCGTAACCCAGTAACCCCATCTTACCTTTTTGGGCACTCAGGGCCATTTAGAATGGCCAATCCACCTAACCTGCACATCTTTTGGACTGTGAGAGGAAACCGGACGCGACGTGAATCTCATGGAAATTTTTTTAAAGTGCCTCTCAATGTGACATGAAATTGCACTGTCAGAGTCAGTGTGATTCCAGTTTTCGTGACCAAAATGACACATCACCAAAATAATGGAAAATTCCGCCCCCAGTTTACATTCCTGGCTAAATAATATTGGCGATGCAGGTGCAGCCCCAAAGTATTTCCAGGCCGCGGTTCTACATTTTGCAACTACTGTGTCCACAGTTATTTGCTGCCGTTTATATATTCGTTACTACAAATTATTTTCTTCTTTTGACGTTGGTCTGAAAGCATGTCCTTTATGAATAATGCACAATAGGACGATTCACACTATTCGCATTCCATCTTCAAACATTCACAGTGACTTCAAGGGTTATAATGATCTTTGACTTGAGTTTATTCCCATATATTAAAAAAGTCCACTCACAGGAACAAACAAGATCACAGAATCACAGAATTCACAGTGCAGAAGGAGGCCATTCGGCCCATTGAGTCTGCACTGGCCTTTGGAAAGAGCACCCTACCTAAGCCTACACCTCCACCCTATCCCCACACTTCCACCCTATCCTCATAACCCCACCTTACCTTACCTTTTTTGGACACTAAGGGCAATTTACCATGGCCAATCCACCTATCTCTGCACATCTTTGGACTGTGGGAGGAAACCGGAGCACCCGGAGGAAACCCACGCAGACATGGGATGAACATGCAGACTCCGCACAGACAGTGACCCAAGCAGGGAATTGAACCCTGGCGCTGTGAAGCCATTGTGCTAACCACTATACTACCGTGCTGCCCTATATAATTATTTTAATTGCAGGATCTGCAATATTTTGCTATTATTGTAACTTTTAATTCTGTGCTTTATTTTTAAAAATATTTTTATCTTTCCAGTATCATAGTTATTAAATAATTAAACTTCCAGGTCACTATGACAAAAGGAGTTCCAAATTTGATAAATACAATTCAAATGATCCATAATGTGTCTCAACACTACAACACTTCTCAACAGATGACCTCTCTCTTTATTAAGGTTGGTACTTTAATTTGATCATAAATTGTTCTCAGAATTGATCTGCATATTGGTAATTTTGCTGTAATATTGTATGTTATCAACTTTAGATCACAAATCAAATGGTTACAGCCTGCAAAGAATATATTACTGAAGATGGTACTGCTCGTGTGTGGGACCAGGATTCTGAAATTGTTATTAATAAAATGGAGGTAAAACTTTCTATGACACTGAAACAGACCATTCACTCAACTGGTGTTTATAGTCTACACAAGCCTATCCCACCCTTCCCCATTTAACCTCATATTATGGAATCCCTACAGTACAGAAAGATCATTTGGCCCTTCAAGACTGCACCGACCCTCTGAAAGACCACCCTACCTAGGCCCAATCCCCACCCTGCAACCTCACCCAAAGGAACAAATTAGCATGTCCAATCCATCTGCACATCTTTGGACTGTGAGAGGAAACCAGCACACCCAGAGGAAACCCACGCAGATATGGGGAGAACGTGCAAACTCCACACAGACAGTCACCCATGGTGGGAATCGAAGCCGGGTCTCTGACGCTGAGGCAGAAGTGCGAACCACTGGACCGCCGTGCCTTCTCTTCCATTTATCCTCATATTTAAGCTGAGTTTCCCCTCAAATGCATCTCACCTAAATGAGTCCTTATGGTAATTCTAACCAGAAGTTAATCTTGAATTCTCTATTCAATTAATTAATGACTTTCTTATAACTTTGGACCCTGCTCTTGTCTCCCACACCAACCTCGTCTACCCCGTCCAATTATCCCCCAACCTTCGACTGCTGCTTTAGTCACCTGACTACTCCCCCACCCCGACTACCCCAACCTCCAATTACCTAACCCATCTAATTCCCACCCCAACCACCCTCCCCAAGCTACCCCATTCCCCAACTTCCCCATTCCCCGATTACTATCCCAACCCTCAATTCCCCAATCCAACTGACTCCACCCAACTGAGTAACCTCCAATTCTCGACTATCCCCCTGACTATCCCTTCGCTCCCCTGACTACTGCCTCAACCCCTGACTCCTCCAACTCCCAATTCCCCAGCTTGACTAAGCCCTTGTCCCCAACTACACTCCCCAACCAGCCTTGACCAACACCTATCCCCCCAACAATCTCCCGATTTCCCTGCTAACTCACAGCCATATATGACTATAGCATACCTTCAGAATTACCACTCTATCCAAATCCCTAAAATATGCACGGTTGGCACCGGTTGTGTGGGTGTGTGTTCCGGGCAGGGGAAGGGATTTCCCATGTCTGTGGAGCAGAGGGGGTTCCTTCCGGGGCGGGGGCTCCCGTGTCTGTGAGGGGTGGTTTCCGTTTCCGTGAGGAGAACCTTTTAATTTATATATTTTTTTGATCAGGGCGACCTTTTCTTTCATGAGCCAAGGTTGCTGGCGGGGCACACACCAGAATGACGTGGTGGATCCCATGCTTTACTTTTTTTTTCAAAGTGCTTCAACATTTCTCAAGGCAACATTTTGAAAAAAAGGGAGAAAATTGTACCCATAGGGTGCGATTCTGCATATTTGTGGTGGCTTTTTCAGGCAGTTTCCCCCGGCTCTGCTAGGAGTTCCCACCTCTAGTCAATGACATGTAGTCATAGCCATAGAAGTCATAGAATTTACAATGCAGAAGGAGGCCATTCGGCCCATCGAGTCTGCACTGGCCCTTGAAAAGAGCACCTTACTTAAGAACAAAGAACAAAGAAAAGTACAGCACAGGAACAGGCCCTTCAGCCCTCCAGGCCTGTACCGACCATGCTGCCCATCTAAACTAAAATCTTCTGCACTTCCGGGGTCCGTCTCCTTCTATTCCCATTCTATTTATGTATTTGTCAAGATGCCCCTTAAACGTCACTATCGTCCCTGCTTCCACCACCTCCTCCGGCAGCGAGTCCCAGGCACCCACTACCCTCTGTGTAAAAAACCTGCCTCGCACATCTCCTCTAAACCATACCCCTCGCACCTTAAACCTATGCCCCTAATAATTGACCCCTCTACCCTGGGAAAAAGCCTCTGACTATACACTCTGTCTATGCCCCTCATAGTTTTGTAGATCTCTATCAGGTTGCTCCCTCAACCTCTGTCGTTCCAGTGAGAAGAACAAACCGAGTTTTTTCAACCTCTCCTCATAGCTGATGCTCTCCATACCAGGCAACATCCTGGTAAATCTCTTCTGCACCCTCTCTAAAGCCTCCATATCCTTCTGGTAGTGTGGCGCCCAGAATTGAACACTATACTCCAAGTTTTGCCAAACTAAGGTTCTATACAGCTGCAACATGACTTGCCAATTTTTATACGGCCAATGAAGGCAAGCATGCCACATGCCTTCTTGACTACCTTCTCCACCTGTGTTGCCCTTTCAGTGACCTATGGACCTGTACACCTAGATCTCTCTGACTGTCAATACTCTTGAGGGTTCTACCATTCACTGTATATTCCCTACCTGCATTAGACCTTCCAAAATGCATTACCTCACATTTGTCCGGATTAAACTCCACCTGCCATCTCTCCGCCCAAGTGTCCAAACGATCTAAATACTGATGTATCTCTGACAGTCCTCATCGCTATCCGCAATTCCACCAACCTTTGTGTCGTTCGCAAACCTACTAATCAGACCAGTTATATTTTCCTCCAAATCATTTAAATATACGACGAACAGCAAAGGTCCCAGCATTGATCCCTGCAGAACACCACTAGTCACAGCCCTCCAATCAGAAAAGCCCCTTCCATTGCTACTTTCTGCCTTCTATGATCTAGCCAGTTCTGTATCCATCTTGCCAGCTCACCCCTGATCCCGTGTGACTTCACCTTTTGTACCAGTCTGCTATGAGAGACCTTGTCAAAGGCCTTACTGAAGTCCATATAGACAACATCCACTGCCCTACCTGCATCAATCATCTTTGTGACCTCCTCGAAAAACTCTATCACAAAACCGTGCTGCCTCTCGCTAATACGTCCATTTGCTTCCAAATTGCAGTAGATCCTGTCTCGAAAAATTCTCTCCAGTAATTTCCCTACCACTGACGTATGACTCACCGGCCTGTAGGTCCCTGGATTAACCTTGCTACGCTTCTTAAACAAAGGAATAACATTGGCTGTTCTCCAGTCCTCCAAGACAGGACCTCGAGGGTTGTAATCTCAGGATTACTCCCTGTGCCACGTGCAGTGAGGCTAGAAATAGGAAGATACAGCAGCTAAACACGTGGCTAAACAGCTGGTGTAGGAGGGGGGGTTTCCGTTATCTGGACCACTGGGAGCTCTTCCGGGGCAGGTGTAACCTGTATAAGAAGGACGGGTTGCATCTAAACTGGAGAGGCATAAATATCCTGGCCGCGAGGTTTGCTAGTGTCACACGGGATGGTTTAAACTAGTATGGCAGGGGGGTGGGTACCGGAGCAATAGGTCAGAACGTGAAAAAATTGAGGGAGAACAAGGGAATAGGGCCAGTATGGCTCTGAGGAAGAGCAGACAGGGGGATGTTGCTGAAAACAGCGGGACTGTGGCCTGAAGTGCATATGTTTTAATGCAAGAAGTGTAACGGGTAAGGCAGATGAACTTAGAGCTTGGATTAGTACTTGGAACTATGATATTATTGCCATTACAGAGACCTGGTTGAGGGAAGGACAGGATTGGCAGCTAAACGTTCCAGGAATTAGATGTTTCAGGCGGGATAGAGGGGGAGGTAAAAGGGGTGGAGGAGTTGCGCTACTGGTTAGGGAGAGCATCACAGCTGTACTGCGGGAGGACACTTCAGAGGGAAGTGAGGCTATATGGGTAGAGATCAGGAATAAGAAGGGTGCAGTCACAATGTTGATGGTTTACTACAGGCTTCCCAACAGCCAGCGGGATATAGAGAAGCAGATAGGTGGACAGATTTTGGAAAGGAGTAAAAGCAACAGGTTGTTGTGATGGGAGACTTTAACTTCCCCAATATTGACTGGGACTCACTTAGTGCTAGGGGCTTGGACGGGGCAGAGTTTGTAAGGAGCATCCAGGAGGACTTCTTAAAACAATATGTAGATAGTCCAATTAGGGAAGGGGCTATACTGGACCTGGTATTGGGGAATGAGCCCGGCCAGGTGGTCGAAGTGTCAGTAGGTGAGCATTTCAGGAACAGTGACCACAATTCAGTAAGTTTTAAAGTGCTGGTGGACAAGGAAAAAAGTGGACCTAGGGTGAATGTGCTAAATTGGTGTTAGGCTAATTATAACAATATTAAGCAGGAACTGAAGAATCTAGATTGGGGGCGGATGTTTGAGGGCAAATCAACATCTGTCATGTGGGAGGCTTTCAAGTGGCAGTTGAAAGGAATTCAGGACCCGCATGTTCCTGTGAGGAAGAAGGATAAACACGGCAATTTTCGGGAACCTTGGATAACGAGAGATATTGTAGGCCTCGTCAAAAAGAAAAAGGAGGCATTTGTCAGGGCTAGAAAGCTGGGAACATACAAACCCTGTGTGGAATATAAGGAAAGTAGGAAGGACTTAAGCAAGGAGTCAGGAGGGCTAAAAGAGGTCACGAAAAGTCATTAGCAAATAGGGTTAAGAAACATCCCAAGGCTTTTTACACATACATAAAAAGCAAGAGAGTAGCCAGGGAAAGGTTTGGCCCACTGAAGGATAGGCAAGGGAATCCACGTGTGGAGCCAGAGGAAATGGGTGAGGTACTAAATGAATACTTTGCATCAGTATTCACGAAAGAGAACAAATTGGTGGATGTTGAGTCTGGAGAAGGGTGTGTAGATAGCCTGGGTCACATTGAGATCCAAAAAAACACAAGGTATTGGGTGTCTTGAAAAATATTAAGGTGGATAAGTCCCCAGGGCCTGATGGGATCTACCCCAGAATACTGAAGGAGGCAAGAGAGGAAATTGCTGAGGCCTTGACAGAAATCTTTGGATCCTCACTATCCTCAGGTGATGTCCCGGAGGACTGGAGAATAGCCAATGTTGTTCCTTTGTTTAAGAAGTGTAGCAAGGATAATCCAGGGAACTACAGGCCGATGAGCCTTACGTCAGTGGTAGGGAAATTACTGGAGAGAATTGTTCGAGACAGGATCTACTCCCATTTGGAAGCAAGTGGACGTATTAGCGTGAGGCAACACGGTTTTGTGAAGGGGACGTCTTGTCTCACTAACTTGATAGAGTTTTTCGAGGAGGTCACTAAGATGATTGATGCAGGTAGGGCAGTGGATGTTGTCTATATGGACTTCAATAAGGCTTTTGACAAGGTCCCTCATGGCAGACTGGTACAAAAGGTGAAGTCACACTGGATCAGAGGTGAGCTGGCTAGGTCATAGAAGGCAGAGAGTAGCAATGGACGGTTGCTTTTCTGATTGGAGAGCGGTGACTAGTGGTGTTCCACAGGGATTAATGCTGGGACCTTTGCTGTTCGTATACAAATGATTTGGAGGAAATGTAAGTGGTCTGATTAGTAAATTTGCGGACGACACAAAGGTTGGTGGAATTGCGGATAGCGATGAGGACTGTCAAGAGGATACAGCAGGATTCAGATCATTTGGAGACTTGGGCGGAGAGATGGCAGATGGTGTTTAATCTGGACAAATGTGAGGTAATGCATTTTGGAAGGTCTAATACAGGTAGGGGATATACAGTGAATGGTAGAACCCTCAAGAGTATTGACAGTCAGAGAGATCAAGGTGTACAGGTCCACAGGTCACTGAAAGGGGCAACACAGGTGGACATGCTTGCCTTCATTGGCCGGGGCATTGAGTAGAAAAACTGGCAAGTGATGTTGCAGCTGTATAGAACCTTAGTTAGGCCACACGTGGAGTATAGTGTTCAATTCTGGTCGCCACACTACCAAAAGGATGTGGAGGCTTTAGAGAGGGTGCAGAAGAGATTTACCAGGATGTTGCCTGGTATGGAGGGCATTAGCTATGAGGAGAGGTTGAATAAACTCGGTTTGTTCTCACTGGAACAAAAGAGATTGAGGGGCGACCTGATAAAGGTCTACAAAATTATGAGGGGCATAGACAGGGATAGTCAAAGATTTTTTTCCCAGGGTAGAGGGGTCAATTATTAGGAGGCATAGGTTTAAGGTGCGAGGGGCAAGGTTTAGAGATGTATGAGGCAAGTTTTTTACACTGAGGGTAGTGGGTGTCTGGAACTTGCTGCCGTAGGAGGTGGTGGAAGCAGGGACGAAAGTGATGTTTAAGGGGCATCTTGACAAACACATGAATAGCAAAGTTGGAATTGGAGCCACATTTTGCACACAGTCTGTGTCTAGGGAGTAGAGTAGGGGGCTAAGTAAGCAACCTTACAGGCCTCAGTACTGAGGACTATCATAGAAGATGTATTGTTGTTTATCCTTACAGATTGCGGTCTGTGGGTCAGGAAGTCGAGGATCCAGTTGCAGAGGGAGAACGAATCCTAGGTTTTGGAGTTTGGATATGAGCTTGGCTGGGATTATGGTGTTGAAGGCGGAACTGTAGTCAATGAACAGGAGTTTGACGTATGTGTCCTTGTTGTCGGGATGCTCCAGAGATGAGTGTATGACCAGGGAGATAGTCTCTGCTGTTGACTAGTTGCGGCAGTAGACGGGGGGCTGTGTGGAAGGAATGATTCCCTCTCAAAGTGGTTGCATGAAGAAATAGGGATTTGTTTTGCTTGAACAAAACTTCATTATAAATACAATCTTAAACTTTAACTGCACAGCTGAAAGAACAGCTTGCAATTAAGGGGAGAGGATGGTGAAGTAGTACTGTCGCTGGACGAGTAAACCAGAGACCCAGAGTAATGTTATGGGGATGCAGGTTCAAATCACACCACTGCAGATGGTGAAATTTGAATTCAATAAAAATCTGGAATTAAAAGTCTAATGATGACCATTGTTGATTATCGTAAAAACCCATCTGGTTCACTAATGTCCTTGAGGGAAGGAAATCTGCCGACTTTACCTGGTCTGGCCTACATGTGACTCCAGACCCACAGCAATGTGGTTGACTCTTAACTGCCGCCTCAAGGGCAATTAGGGAATGGCATTTAATACTGGCCTACAACGCATGAACAAATAAAAAACATTACCTCTTAAACACAACTACTCAATTTCCCATTAAACAACTACTCAATTTCCCAATGAACAACAATGTAAAATCAGCATGGCATAGAGTAATACTTGCTTAATCAAACAGATCTGGCTCCTGATAGATCCCCTTCAGATTCTGGCTAAATATCTTCAAAAAGTTAGTTCAGCTGACGTATTTCAGCTCCTTCCTTGTCCTATACATGACTGCTCTGCTTTAAGTATTATTCTTTAAAAAAAAATTTTGAGTACCCAATTCATTTTTTCCAATTAAGGGGCAATTTAGAATGGCCAATCCACCTAGCCTGCACATCTTTTGGGTTGTGGGGGCGAAACCCACGCAAACACGGGGAAAATGTGCAAACTCCACAAAGACAGTGACCCAGAGCCAGGATTGAACCTGGGACCTCGGCGCCGTGAGGCAGCAGGGATAACCCACTGCACCACCATGCTACCTTTGCTTTAAGTATTATTAATCTTTTATGCTACCCTACTGTGAGAGAATTGGCGACTCAGTGTCAAACAAATCAGAAGCCATCTCTTCTCTTTCTCCAAAGTCTACTACAAAACTGACTCTCTGCTTTCCTTGACTCCATCCAGCAAATGAAATACTCCAGTTAAAAAAAGGATTTAATCTATTTCAAATTCCCTACTTGTGTCTAAATAACGAAACAGGCATAAAAAAACACTTCAAACTTATGAGAAGCTTATAACACTGCTCATCTATAACAAAGCTGGCAGACCCACAGCTGTGGAACATGCTCCACAGGACTGAATCCATTATTGAGTCTTGGATCTCAGCCAAACATTCATAATGAGAATACATTCCACAGCTGTATCAATGAAGTACGCTGAATAAATGGCCAGATAACTGTTTTATTTGATGACCTATTTCTGAATACTTGGCTAGCTTGGATCAGCTGTGGCACAGTGTTATTGTGGCAGGATGAGTAATCCAGAAACATAGGGTCATGCTCTGGGGACCTCAGTGCAAATCACACCATGGCAAATGTGATTTAAATTCAATAAAATTCTGGAATTATAGTCTAATAGTGATGATGAAACCATTGACAATTGTTGTAAAAACCCATCTGGTTCACTATTGTCCTTCAGGGAAGGAAATCTGCCATTCTTACCCTGCTGGCCTATATGTGATTGACGACCCACAGCAATGTTGTTGACTCGTAAATGCCCTAGCAATCCACTCGGTTGTATTCAACCGCGACAAAGGAAGCAAAATGGAATGAAACCAGATGGACTATATAATGGAATTTGACAGACTATATAAAAGGCTGCAGAAAAACAGCCTGGAATTTCCACAGTCTGTGTTGGATTTTAAATTACTTGACTGTGCTAGAGTGAGCAACATGGATAGGCTCCTGGTTTTGACAGGAGTTCAGTTTCCAGATAAGGATATCGTATTTGATCAGATGATAGAGGCCTAAAAGAAGTTTCTGGGGAAACATTCGATTCCGATGGCTCTGATGATCCAAATAGGTCAGTCTGCAATAAAGCTGAATATGGAAGATACACTACTAACAGGATGGCAAAATCGCACGGCTACAAACAGGTTCCAAGACTATAGAAGGAGATCGGGACCCAGAAATTGTGAAGACAGAAACCCAGTTAGAACCTACAGTAGGAAGATGAACCCCAGAAAAACCCGGGGTATGAGAAATCGATGTTTTCAATGTGACTCTCAATACCATTATGCTTTCAGCTGTCCAACACGTCATAATAGAGTGTTTGAAGCGACACATGACACGGAAGAGTCAGAAGAGGAAAAAGATAGTGGCCAGAAAGAAGGCATTGTCCTATTAACAAGCAGTTTTACGCCGGTAATGAGGGTGTTGGTTGCAGAATCCTTCAACTGTGCTGTATTGGACAGTGGCTGCACATCTACTGTGTGTGGAATTGACTGGTTAAAATGTTACCTGGACTCTTTGAATGCTGAAAATCGTAACAAGGTTAAGGAATTTGAAAGTTCCACAAGTTTCAGGTTTGGGGATGATAATACTCTGAAGTCGCTGAAAAGAATGGTGTTCCCTTGCAATATTGCCAGAGTGAATCATTTCATTAGCACGGATGTTGTATCAAGTGAGATACCTTTGCTTCTGAGCAGACCGTCGATGAAGAAAGCACACATGAAACTGGATATGGAACAGGATAAGGCGACAGTTTTTGGAAAGAAGATGGACTTACAATTTATACAGTCGGGACACTATTGTATTCCATTACTGACAAATAATATTTCAAGTAGAGTTGTTAAGGCAGTTGAAAATGGGACTTTAGCTGATTAAAAAGCTTGTTGTATTAAAACTGCAGAGGCAATTTGCGCATCCGTCTCCTCGGAGGCTGAAAAATTTATTAAAGGATTCCAGGGTAAGGGAATAAGACTACACTAAACTGATAGAACAGGTTAGTGACCGCTGTGAAGTTTGTAGGAAGTACAGAAGGACACCAGCACGACCGATAGTAGCCTACCTTTGGCCAGAGATTTTAACGACATTGTGGCCATGGACCTTAAGATCTGGGATAAAGCCAATAATATATTTGTTTCGCATTTTGTAGATTTAGCAACCAGATTTAGTCAATCAATGATTGTACGAAGTAAAGAAAAGAGTAATTCTGGATCAGATCGTGGAAAAATGGATAGGGACAGGAATGGGCCCCCGGCAAAATTCCTTACAGACAATGAGGGAGAATTTGCTAATGATGAGTTTAGGGATCTGTGTGAAAATGTGAATATCACAGTTATGAATACGGCTGCGGAAAGCCCTTTCAGTAATGGTGTGTGTGAAAGAAACCATGCTGTAATAGGTGACAGTCTCCGGAACATTTTGGCAGATAGACCAAACTGCAAGCTAAATTCAGCTTTAGCATGGGCAGTACATGCAAAGAATTCATTGCAGATGGTTGGGGGCTATAGTCCCTATCAATTAGTGTTTGGTAGAAATCCTAAAATTCCGTCCATTTTAGATGACCAGCCTCCAGGTTTGGAAGGGACTACAATTAGCTCTCCCTTTGCTGAGCATTTAAATGCATTACATAGCAGTACAAAAGCTTTTTTGGAAGCAGAAGCCTCTGAAAGAATTCACAGAGCTTTAAGACATAATGTACGGCCATCAAATACCGTTTTTCAGCAAGGAGACATAGTGTACTATAAGAGAGACAATTTTAATGAATGGAAAGGCCCAGGGAAGATCATAGGCATAGACGGCAAAACAATTATTTTGCAACATGACAATCAAACTGTTAGGGTACATTCATTAAGGATAATGGGTACAGATTACACATTTTCAAATTTAGACAGAGCAGACAGACATGACGAGGAACCAGAGTCATCTGGTACGCACGTGTTACAGAACCATGAGGCCCAGTTAACTGATATAGACAGGGTTTCAGTAGAGGAACACAAGACTTCTGATGAATTAGAACGGGCCATTTTTCCGAAAGGACACCTGCCAAAAGGAGTCTCATCTTTACATAAGCCTCCTTCTTCCTCTTGACAAGTGTTTCGACTGCCTTAGTAAACCACGGTTCCCTTGCTCGACCACTTCCTCCCTGCCTGACAGGTACAAAATTATCAAGGACACGCAGTAGCTGTTCCTTGAACAAGCTCCACATTTCCATTGTGCCCATCCCCTGCAGTTTTCCTCTCTATCTGATGCATCCTAAGTCTTACCTCATCGCAACATAATTGCCTTTCCCCCAAATATAACTCTTGCCCTGCGGTATATACCTATCCCTTTCCATCACTAAAGTAAACGTAATCGAATTGTGGTCACTATCACCAAAGTGCTCACCTACTTCCAAATCTAACACCTGTCCTGGTTCATTACCCAGTCCCAAATCCAATACGGCCTCGCTTCTCGTTGGCCTATCTACATACTGTGTCAGGAAACCCTCCTGCACACATTGGACAAAAACGGACCCACCGAATGTACTCGAACTATAGCGTTTCCAGTCAATATTTGGAAAGTTAAAGTACCCCATAACAACTACCCTGTTGCTTTCGCTCCTATCCAGAATCATCTTTGCAATCCTTTCCTCTACATCTCTGGAACTTATAGAAAACACCTAACAGGGTGACCTCTCCTTTCCAGTTTCTAACTTCAGCCCATACTACCTCAATCGACAAGTCCTCATCAAATGTCCTTTCTGCCACCGTAATACTGTCCTTGACTAACAATGCCACCCCTCTTTTACCACCTTCCCTGAGCTTACTGAAATATCTAAACCCCGGCACCTGCAACAACCATTCCTGTCCCTGCTCTGTCCATGTCTCCGAAATGGCCACAACATCGAAGTCCCAGGTACCAACCCATGCCGCAAGTTCACCCACCTTATTCCGGATGCTCCTGGCATTGAAGAAGACACACTTGAAACCACCTTCTTGCCTGCCGGTACACTCCTGCAACTTTGAAACCTTACTCATGACCTCACTACTCTCAACCTCCTGTATACTGGAGCTACAATTCAGGTTCCCAAGCCCCGGCTGAAATCTATAGTTATAAAAGCTGCCTTTTTGCAGGGGCATCAGCTCCAGAGAGACATTTTTCTCTGTCTTCCTAAAGAGACAGCTAACACAGAAGGGGTACTCTGGAAGTTGAATAAATGTGTATGTGGATTAAATGATGCATCAAGAGTCTGGTATTTTTTGGTAAGGTCTGTTTTGTTAAAGTTAGGCTGTTGCCAGTTGAAAGCAAATCTGGTAATGTTTTACTGGCACTATAAAGAAAATCTCTCTGGCATCTTTATGATGCATGTCGATGATTTTTTGTGGGTTGGGAGTAGTGATTTCAAAGCTATTGTAATCTCTGGTTTGAGGAAAGAATTCAGGGTTGGAAGTGAGGCTTCCGGTGCATTTAAATATATTGAACTGGAAATCGGACAGACTAAGTTAGGGGCAACTTTACGTCAGCAATCTTCTTTGGATAGCATCAGCGCAATAGCAATTAGTCGTGGCCAGGTTTTACAAAAAGACTCAATGGTTTCAAAGATGGAAAAAAAGGAACTGCGAAGTTTAATTGGGCAACTGAATTGGTTAGGTAGACAGACTAGACAGGACATGAGTTTTGATGTCTCAGAGTTGAGTACAAAAATGAATGATCCCTAAGTGGAAGACATAATAAGAGCAAATAAAGCATTGGCCAAACTCAAAATGCAAGAGTGTGTTTTGAGGTTCCCGGTTTTAGGTGACCTTAGGCACTTGAAACTCATAGTTTATAGTGATGCGTCCTATGCAAATTTATGTGATGGGGTTTCAAGCGCAGGTGGTTTATAATTTTCCTTTTGGGGAACAATGGTAAATGTTGCCCTCTTGTGTGGGAAACAAAGAAAATAAGGAGAGTGGTCAAAAGCACTTTGGCTGCTGAGACATTAAGCCTTGTAGACGCGGTGGATATGGCCTTTTATATGTCTCAGATAATGACAGAAATTTTGGGATTAGTGGATTTGGGTAAAATACCTATTGACTGTCACATTGACAATAAACCCCTGTGGAAAAATGTGCACTCTACAAAAAGTGTCAATGAAAAAAGGTTAAGGATAGACATCGCAAGTTTGAAACAGATGTTGGACAGAGGGGAAATAGCAAAAATTAAATGGTTCGACAGTAGCTATCAATTGTCAGACTGTTTTACAAAAAGAGGGGCTAGTTCACAGAAACTTTTGGATATTGTTCATGAAGGGCGCCTGTTTCTGTGACTTTTTTTTCTTCCCCAAAGCAAAATGGAAAAAAAAAGAAGGGGGGAATTGCTTGTGTGGTTTTGAGTTTCTTGTAATTTTGTTTTCACCAATAATTTTTTTTTCTCCAAGGAAGGGGAGACTGTTAAGTATCCAATAATTGACACTGATATGTAAAGGGGCATCAGGTGGCTTTTGGGTCAGGGTATGTGAAGATAGAGTTTTGTGCAGAGTCTATTAAAGAGGGATAAAGGTGTTTGTAAAAGGAGCAGTACCTTTGACTCTTTATACAACAGCAGCTAAACGTCTAACAAGGAACACCACCACCTGGAGGTTCCCCTCCAAGTCACCCACCATTCTGACTCGGAAAAATATTGCTGTTCCTTCGCTGTTGTAGGATTAACATCATGGAACTCCCTGCTTAACAGCATTTTGGATGCACTTACAACTGCAGCAGTTCAAGAAGGAAGCTCACCGCCATCTGTTCAAAGCCAACATGGATGGACAATAAATGATGGCCTGACCAGTAACACCCACATCCCGTGAATGAATTAAAAAATGACGAATTAATGGACTAGCCCTATAGGGAAACGTGACAGCCAATGGTAATGCTGTCCACAACTTCCTTTGTGATTGCAGGTATGCCTTCAACAGGTGGAAATATTTCAGTGAACATTTCCTTCATTGCACATATAGTTTGTTGCTGAAGTTGAGGGAAGAGTGCAGGGAAGAGGGATGATGTGCATTTCAGGTGGATTGGCCATGATAAATTGCTCTTAATGTCCAAAAACATTAGGTAGGTTTACTGGCTACGGGGATGGGATAGAGGTGTGGGCTTAAGTGGGGTGCTCTTTCCAAGAGCTGGTGCAGACTCAATGGGCTGAATGGCCTCCTTCTGCACTGTAAATGATTCTATGAAGAGAATTGTGCCTGAAGACTTTGTGGTGGTATGGCCTGCAACTGACAGCCCTATGGGCGGCATGGTAGCACAGTGGTTAGCACTGCTGCTTCCAATGCCAGGGTCCCAGGTTCGATCCTGACTTGGGTCACTGTCTGAGCGGAGTCTGCACGTTTTCCCCGTGTCTGCGTGCGTTTCCTCCTGGTGCTCTGGTTTCCTCCCACAAGTCCCAAAAGAGGTGCAGTCAGGTGAATTGGACATTCTGATCTCCCTCTGTGTACCCAAACAGGCGCCGTGGTGTGTCGACGGGGGGCTTTTCACAATAACTTCATTGCAGTGTTAATGTAAGCCTACTTGTGACAGTAATAAAGATTATTATTCTCCAGTTTCTCTTCCTCCATCTTCAAGGAACTCCTCTGCCTTATCTTTGTTCAACCTCCAAGTCATGATGCAATTCCAGCTTGAGGGAAGCTACAAAATCTATGGCTGGTAGCAAGCGATCTGAGTAGAATTCTTGCGCTGGGCACCATGGCTCAGACCTTCAGTTCTCTGGAGGGTCATATCCCAAAGATGCCTCAGAAGCTGCACTAAGGGAACCTTTGAAAGTTCCCTTTCAAAGATAGGTTGGGAACTGCCAGGGAAACTTCAACTGCTGTTCGGGAGCTACTCTGCATCTAATGAACTCTGAAACTCTCACCTCCCCCAACTAATCACATACCCCGTACCGCCATGACCACCCAACTACCGCCCGATCATCTGACTACCACCTGAACACCCTCCTACCCACTCCGCCACTTGCCATGTCTCTGAGCTGGTCAAAGCGTCATTTTAACAAGTTGCAATTGCAATTACAATTCTCTTTCTGCACCTCATAGTGCAGCAAAGCAGACTTATTTCTGTTTTCATGGCGAGTAATTCCAGGAACAGGTTGCTGGTCTGTCGCCAGGAGCTTATACCTTGATGCGTGCCACTTCACATCAAGCATGACCAGGAGCCTCTCTCCTCCTCTTACCGTCAGCCATTGGTATGTTTGGAAGGATTTGCAGGTTGATGCAAATGGGGTCAACCTGTTTGACCGCATTATGAACGCACCTTCCTTGACCATCAAGTCCTGGGGTGGGACCCGAAACCCAAATTTCTGGCTCAGAGGCAGGATGCTACACGCTGCGCCACAAGTTCTCCATTTAAATAAAGGGACATCTAAACTTAATGGAATGTGGCTGGTGCTCGAAAAAGGGGCCACAATTTAATTTCCCCTGATGCTCCTGCACTGCATTGAAGGATTCCAAAAGCAGCTACGCTCCACCATTTACAGTAGGTCTGGGTTGGAAATCCAGGTGAGAAATGTGGAACTTCAGCTTAAGGTAGGCAAATAAAAGTGGAATGCCAATCTGATGGTGATTGCCAGTGCACGGAAGTCTTATGGCCAGGAGGGAGATTAATTTAAACAGCCTCTTCTCACTCACTGTCCATAAACAGAAATGTGTCTTTGATTTTTGGTTTCCCCTTCATAAGTGGTAGCATTTTTACCCCCAACCATTCAGTTTGGAGTGTTGAAATCCTCTCTGACTAACGGCCACAGCAAACGCGAGATAATGGGCATGATTTAATGGGCACCTTGCGCTTAAGCGAGAGCATGACAAGGGCGTTAAATCGTGGGAGAAGCCAAATACGAGAACCACGATGGGCGTCAATCTGTTTGACATCTAATCGGCTCGCTCCTGTTGGTAAAATCAGGATCCCGCCGTAGTGTGACAAGAAATCAGTCATCACCACTTAAACCCAATCTCCATACAATTATCGGGTGCTAATGGCCTCCCATGATTTCTTCCCCAGCAAGTGATCAAGTTGTAGCTGATTAGTATTCCCTTTTTAACACATGAAGCTGGTGGGAGGGCAGCTGCTGGGACCTGAGGAGGTGAGTCGCCCGGAGGCACTGAGGTTGCTGCCCCGGTGCTTGGAGGGGGTGGGGTGGGGAGCCACTGGGGGTGCCTGCCTCGGTTGAGGTAGGCCAATATTGGCGGGGGTGGGGGGGGGTTGGCTGCGGAGCAGGGTGTGTGGCTTGGTGGGAGGGGGAGGGTTGGTAGAGATACGTGTCTCAGTGTCCACAGGTCTACCATGCCAACCACTGGATCATGTGATCCCGTCGTTCTGGGGGCAGCCCCAACCCCTGCCTGCCCCACCGACCACCCATAACTCCCATTGACTGCGGAGGCCTCTGCCGCATGACTGAAGGCTATAGCTAATTGCGAATTGGCAATCAGAGTCAAGTGAGAACTTCACATATCCCAAGTGGATCCCCATGGTTGGGCATGCCATGTAGCACCTGGGGGTTATTGCCAAGCACCCAATCAGACCGTGATGCCTGAACACTGCGGGAGGAAACACATTGGGCGCAGTGACCAACATCCAAACACGCAGGGGCTGAGCCCTGACACGGCTCCAAGACCAGAGTGTGGGCATGTGCACTGGGGATGGGACCAGTGACCGGTCCAGGTAAGCTTATGTGCGGGTGTCTTGGATACAGGGCCTGGGGTATGATGGCCAGTGGTCTCCGCTGCAGCCAGGGGTGTGTGGGCAGGGTGTGTCAGATTGGTGGGATGGGCGGAAAGAGCGATGGGGGACATAGAGAGTCCCGGGGTGGAAGGCACCGCTGATCATTAGTCTCACACCCTCACAGATATTGCATGGAATGGACGATATCTTGGACCCTGCAGAACATGCCCTCGTGGTGCTGCTAGCAGGCCAGGCAGCCAGTGC
Organism: Scyliorhinus torazame; assembly: GCF_047496885.1. Taxonomy (NCBI): domain Eukaryota; kingdom Metazoa; phylum Chordata; class Chondrichthyes; order Carcharhiniformes; family Scyliorhinidae; genus Scyliorhinus; species Scyliorhinus torazame. Next base: position 347,104,500 of record NC_092710.1, on the reverse strand, counting down.
CGGAGAAGGCAGCGGTAGCAGCGGCGACAGAGAGAGACTTAAGGTGGTGGCCCATGTGCAGGGCCCTACCCCACACCCTGAGGATCTGGCCGCCCAATAGGGGAAGGCTTGAGACAGCCCAAGGTGTACAGGCGTGGCTGGTCTTTCGAACAGATGACAGACACGTGTGCTGCAGAAGACTCTGCCTCAACAAGGGGACGGAGCAGCACCTGTATCATGGTCCTTGCGGACTTAGCACCATGTCGAAGAGGGAGAATACCTGCTCCCGGTGACCACCAAGGTCACTGCAGCCCTGATCTTCTATGCCTCAGAATCATTCTAGGGCTTGAGTGGAGACTTGTGTGGCATCTCACAAACTACAGCCTACAAGTGCATCTGTGAGCTTATGGAAGCCCTGTTTGCCCAGGCAGAAAGCGATATAAACTTTGACATGGACCAGACCAAACAAGATGCCCGAGCAGCAGGATTCTCCGCCAACACCGGGATGCCCCAGGTCCAGATGGTAATAGATGGCATGCATGTCACCTTGTGCACACCGGGCCATCTGTGAGTGTCCTACGTCAATAGGAAGGTGTTCCATTCCCTGAATATCCAGCTAGTGTGCAACAACAACCTGAACATTATGCACGCTTCCCACGGATTGTGCATGACATCTACATCCTGGGGCACAGATATCCCCGGCCTTTTTTAAAAAATATTCTTATTCTCCATTTTCACATTTTCTTCAGAACTTACACCCCACCAACAAACAGTAAACGGTAACAAATACAATGTCAATCCCCTTATCAACAACAGAGATCCCATTCTCCCACCACCCCAAACAACAGCCCAATGTGTAGCCGCCTGGGTTGGACACTTCCCGACTGAAAATGGAGATCCACAAAGAATGCAGGGAAATTCAGTCAGCCAGGAAAAACTAGCAAGTGCAAAGTTCCTGTGTATTAAAACTTGCAGAAACCCAGACAGCACTGAAACCAACAGCCATCTGTATATTAATGAGCGATCCCTGGGAACAATTGAAACATTGAAGGTGAATAAGGCCAAGCCAGACTCCTTGGCGCCAGCAGGAGCCAAGACAAAGGAAGGCCAACGGACACTCAGGGACCGCCCAGCGATCAGGGAACGGCTTCAGTATTGGAGAAATCGATCCAAGTGATCGGAACGTAGTCCAATCACTTGGAACCAGACACCGGGTCCGCACAAAACGGCACAAAGTCACTGGGGACTATAAAGTAGAGTCCCCAAGTTCAATTCATCCTTCTTGGCAGGTTCACTCAGCAGCGACCTGCCTAGCTGCCGCACCAACCAAGTAAGTCTCCAGTCAACGCACACTACGAGATAGGCGCTCCTAGCTACCAGGCCATACCAGCTTTTTGAATCCTGCAGACTCAGAATCGAACGAAAGGTCATTTGTTCCCCTGACCTGGTGGGCCAGTCCCAAAGCTAAGTATAGGCCTTTTAGTGTTAGAGATAGTCTAGTAAGTAGAGTTTTATGCATGAGTAGTGATTGACTGTGTATAATAAATGTGTTTTGATTTGAATCTTACTGATTGGTGTGTCGAGTTATTGATCAGTACTTGAACTTGAACCTCCTGGCGGTATCATAAAGATACCTGGCGACTCTAGAGCAAAGGTTATAGAAACAGAGCAAATTAAGTAAAGACACAACGGGCAACAAATTAAGAGCCAACCAAAGTTAACAACAAATGACAATACAAGCATCAAATAAAACAAACCCTCCGAAGGTGGGAAAATAAAGAAAAGGAAAAACGAAAAAGGGATCAGGAATCGCCTATGGTCACCATTAACATATACAGTCCACCCCCCCAAACCCACCCCCCCAACATTCAATGCCACCCAATCCCCGAAAGAGTACCGTGAATGACACCCATGACGCCCCCCCCCCCCCCTCCCAGACTCCTCCCCTCCACTTCCTCTTGTAAACTCGGCTCCTTCCCCCAACTTTTCACCCTGGCTAGACTCACCGGAACCTGTTCTACCAGCTCCAGCCCACTGCATCTCCCGCTTCTGCTTTGCTCAGCACAGGACTTTTTCCTTCATGCTATACCTGCAGAAACACAGAGTTACTATTCTTGGCGGCTCACTCGCCTTTGGTTTAGGCCTCCACGACCGATGAGCCCGATCCAGTTCATATCGGGAGGGATCATCCCCCTCCCCCAATAGCTTTGCCAACATCGTGGCAAAATACTCCTTCGGCCTCAGGCCTTCCACCCCTTCGGGCAGACCCACAATCCTCAGATTCTGTTGCCTGGATCTGTTTTCCAGGTCTTCCATTTTGGCTCGCAGATCCTTGTTGATCTCTATCACCCTCCGCAACTCCTTCCCCAACGAGGTGAGTTGATCACTGTGCTGCGATAATGCCTCTTCCACTTCCTTCAATGTCTCACCCTGCTCCCGCACCTCCGCCACTGCGCTTGATACCGCCGCCCTCACCGGGGCAATCGACTCCTTCACCAGCACTTTCAATACCGCCACCATCTCCTTCTTCATCGCTTCCAAGTGCTTTGTGAACTGTTTTTCAAGTTCCACAGCCATCACCTTGGTCATTTCTTCAGCTGTGAGCAATGCGGCCTCCGCTTTTCTTACAGTTCCTGCGCTGACTTTTTCACTCACCAGCGGATTTCCGTTCACCCTCTTTTTCACGGCCGTTTTTCTCCCAAAGTTGGACATTTCTCCTCCGTGTGCCTTCTAACAGCCTTTTCAGCCTCCGTTGCCCCCGCGACTGAGCGTTAAAACTCCGAAATTCCTATTCCCGAGCGGGAGCCCTCCAGTGTGCGACTGCCTCCCGCCCGCCGTCACTGGAAGTCCTCCCCGGCCTTTCTAAGGACCACCCCAGGATGGCCGGTTGGCTCTTGGGAGATAAGGGGCACCCGCTTTTAGGATCTGGATAATGACGCCAGTACGGAGGCCAGTGAACGGTGCGAAGACCTGATACAATGAGGCCAATGCGGCCACCTGGTCTGTCATTGAGCGGTGCATCGGTCTCCTCAAAATGCAGTTCCGATGCCTCGACTGCTCTGGTGGTGCACTGTAGTACATCCCCCAGATGGTTGCCTGCGTTGTGGTGGTCTGCGGTGTCCTCCACAACCTAGCACAGCAGCGGGGAAATCCTCCCAGGGTCTGTGTAAGATCACAATGTGTCAGCATTGTCAGCGGGTCACAGTTGAGGGCAGGGGGATGATGATAACCTGAAGAGAGTTGAGTTCTTGAGCTCCTCATTTGATGCTTGAGCTCCTCATTTGCTGCCATAGTCTGACCCCTGCCTATCTGCCGAGTGCATGCTCACACCCATCACCTGCACATGGTGTGTCGCAGGGGGAGGTGGTGGGGGAGGAGACCTGGACCTCCATGAGTGGGGAGATGGAGCATGGGATTGGTGCTTGGCCCGCATTGCGGAAGAAAGTGTCATAGGCATCTTATTGGTCGAGGTCAACAGATTTTAATGATTAATAGAAGTGTCCCCCAACTGCCCCGATGTGCCACCCCACTCTCCCCACCCCTCCCATACTCTCCCCCACTCTTTCCCCCTGCACCTCTCCTTACTCCCTACCCCCCCCCCCCCCCCCCTACCCCCCAGTGTCCCTGGCAGGTGTCCTCTAAGGACTCTGGGACTCTGCAGAGGGCCCCGGTGCATTTGCCAGCAGCACATGCCCTGGGTACTGACTGCGGGATGTGTCGTTGTCATAGGGGTGGTACTCGGGGGAGCTGGTGCCTGTAATTGCCACTCCATAGGATGACTCTGGGTTGACACCAGGTGCCCCCTCCTCCCGGTCGGTGTCCATAGAGCCCTTGGGTTCACGTCAGGATGGAGAGGCAGCTGGATGGAGCCACAGCTTCCCGTGCATCATCATCAGGCTCTGCCAGCCCTGGCAGTTCCCAAATGTCTTCAGCGTTGGAGCACCCCAGTGACTGGGAGATGCTCTGCAGTTCGGCTATGCCCACCTGAGGCTGGGCCATGCTCCGCAGTGCCTAATCAAGGTCCACCTGGGACTGGGTAACGTCCCCCAGCAACTGGGACATGCTGTTGAGGCGCTCAGCCATTGCCGTTACCAACTGAGCCCTGCTTGGACAAGTCTACTCATGCTGTCTACTTCGTGCCCCAGGCTTACAAACTGCAGTCGCCACCCTAGCAGTGTTGACCTCGGTGCCTTGCATTGCCGGAAACATCTGCTGCACCCATAGCCTCTGGGACTCCTCCAATTGGCTATGGATCTCCTGGGGTGTCGCTGATATTCCCTTATGAATCTCACATCCGCACCCTATCACCCACATCAGCTCCAAGTCAACATGTTCCAGAGGCTCAGCATCTGACTGGGACCCGGCTGGGTCCTGGGATCCAGCAGATTTTGACTGCTGTCTCGCCTCGGTGTTCCTGTCTCCACCTGATGTGTATCAGCAACTGTGTGGTGCTCACCAGAATGTGCCCCAGAAGTCTGTCCACAACTTTCACCCACGGAGGTGTGTGTCTCTGCGCTGGTGAAGGGTGGGGATGATAGCTGTGTCGCGACTATTATGGTGGCATCCTCGGAGCTCTCCTCCAAGGTGTTCTCTTGGATGCTGGGGTGGCGGGGGGTACCCCGGGGCACCCCGGATGATCTGCCGCCATCGGCTGCAGGTGCTGTGGGAGAATGGGCATGTGGTCAGTGGGGGGGATGGATCAGTCTGTAAAGCATTAGTAACTCACATTTGACAGGTTATCTATAATCATAATCTTTATTAGTGTCACAAGTAGGCTTACATTAACACTGCAATGAAGTTACTGATCTGGGTGGGGGGCAATGGAGCCTCACCTCTGCGCCACACGGCAACCTCTACGATGGTCACTGCTCGGTCCTCGGCCACCCCCTCGACCTCCAAGGCCCGTTCTTCATATGGGGTAAGGTCTCTGATGTCCTGCTGCCCGCCACCCGTCTGGGCCCTCTCCCATCAGTTGTGGGCCAACTTCTGCGGGGACACAGAGGAGACATCGTTAGCCGCATGCGTGGTTGCCTACGGGAGGGGACTTGGGGAGATGACCCGTTTGGGGGGGGGGGGGGGATGAGGAGGTTGGGTGGGAGAGTGGGGGGACGGGACGGGACAGGGGGGGACGGGGGCGGGGGTACGGTGGTCTGTGCAAACTCACCCAAACGGCCTGCTGGAGGTCGTTGACCTTCTTGTGGCACTGGGTGCTGGCCCTCCAGGTCACGCTCCCCGAGCTGACTGTCGTTGCCACTTCCTCTCAGGCAGTAGTGGCTGATCTGTGGCTGATCCTCCTTGACCCTTGGGGGAACAAGTCATCCCGACTGGCTTCTACCGCTTCCAGTAATCCGCCAGGTTGGCATCGCTGAATAGTGGCATTGGTCTTCTCAACGGCATGGCTGCAAGCTGATTGGGGTTGGTTGTGCAGGATCGGTTTAAGTGCTGCTTTCCCTTTTTGGCAGGTGGCTGGCAAGCGTAGTCCTGGTGAATCAGCGAGCAGGAGCATGATTTGCAGCGAGAAGCCTGTGGGGCCTCATTAAGTGGACCAATTAACATTTTATAACGGTGACAGCCTCGCCGGGCCGAGCGTGTCATGATATTCAAACACACACATCATGATAGACAGACCAACAGACAAATTAGCACACATAACACGACAGCCAATCACAGACAAGGACAGAGACAGTATAAGACAAGACACCTGGTGGCCAGTCCATCTAGAGACCAGGACAAGGACAGGACCTGATTAACAACACACTCAGGGAGTCACCACGTGCAGAGTATCAAGACAAATCTGTAAATAGCAAGTTGGAATAAAACAGCGTTGTACCAATTGCAACCGTGTTGGTTCATCTGTACCTCGGAGCACCCAACACCACAGAGCGTTGGGAATGTCACAGCATTTTACCGGATGCAGGAAAGGGGTTTTGTATGCCCATCCCTTTTGCAGACATACAATAAAAGAGGGAAAAGGGAAAAAAAGCAGTACAGGACAAGATCATGAAAAAAATAAAAGTAATATGGTTTTACCTAAGTCCAGAATTAAATGTCCAATGGCATATTCCTTCAGAGAATAGTAAGCCGACTTCTGTCTAGAAGTGAGGACTTCCATGATGGGAGAAGGTTAATTGAATTTGTAGACACAGACACAGGAGTTACAATGTTCCAGTAGTTCACAGAGGCAATTGTAAACCTGGACGTGGGTTGTTTCTGCTGCTACCTGTGAGATGGTAAATGGTAGAGAAAGACAAGCTTAGCACTACTGTCTCCCGGCGCTGAGGTCCCAGGTTCGACCCTGCTCTGGGTCACTGTCCATGTGTTGTTTGCACATTCTCCCCGTGTTTGCGTGGGTTTTGCCCCCACAATGCAAAGATGTACAGGTTAGGTGGATTGGCCACGCTAAATTGTTCCTTAATTGGAAAAAATGAATGAGGTACTCGAAATTTTTAAAAAAATAAAATACAAAGACAAGCTGCTTGTTGGGGGTCTTGTTTCTCTTCTAAGGTCAAAGAAGTGGCTGACTGTGTTCGGGTTCACAAGGCAATAAGATAGGTTCTTGTACTTGGGGAGATTATAAATCTCATTCTTTCTCATGGTGTTGGAATAAGGATGTTTTTTATCCAAGCCTGGAATTTAGAGGTGTGGAATTGAGGAATCAGGGTCCTTTTGTCCTTTGCAGATTACACTGGATGGAATTTTCCCACAATTTGTTTGAGTGTTAGGCCCTGACGCACTGTTGAGTTTTCGGACCAGATCTTCAGCCACTCTTACAAAACAAATTGGGGAGTGTTGTTTTTGCCGTCAGTCTGGTGGGGCAGGGCCTGATAGAGCTGTCAAGGCGGCTCCACAGAGATCAGGCACCATTCTTAAAGGGTGCCACGATCAGAACTGAGGTGAAACACCCGCCACCACAAAGGTGTCGGGCACAATTATCATGGATTCTTTCCCCCACCCACGACACCCAACAACCACTGCGGCAGTACAGCTTGTGCCTCCTCCTCACTGCCAGAACCCCTCCTCAATGCCAGCTGCCCCCCTCACTGCCCGCTCCTCCCCATCATTGCCAAATCTCAGCCTTCAAATTCCTCGGTGCTCTGAACCCCCACCACACATAATGGGAACCACACCAAATTTGGCTGCCCAAAAGGCCCATCCTGGCACCATCTCCTGGCACAGGTTGGCACGGCCAACTTGGTAGTGCAAAATTGGATGAATACTTCCAATGAACAGACTTGCAGGTCTCTGTATAAAGACCAAGGTACTGGAATGACTTGGATAGCTCTAAACGAGTTGAATAGGTTGTACAAAGTAGAATAAATGTGTAATGATCTGTTGACCATGATGTGACTTTTTTGGGGATTACAGGAATGTAAAAAATTGCTTGTGGAATATCGCAAATTCTTCCAGAACACAAAGAAATATACAACTGAAACAGCACATGATAATCCATTTGATGTGTCAGAAATGTACATATTTGGGAAACTTGAAGTCTTCTGCAAAAGACTAGCAAAGGTAAATTGAATTTAATACAATATTGTTCAAATATCCTTTAAATGTACGTCCACTTACTCTGTACAATGATAATCACTGTTAATTTAGTTAAAGTCATTTTGTAACTATTTGCTATGGATTAGCAACTAATTTCAGTTATTGGAATTAACTTTGTAGAAATTATATTTGCATGTGGATTCGTAAAAAGTATTTAAAGGGACAGGTGAAAAAAGGCTTTAAATAATGACAAATTTCAGGCTTAACAGGAGTGATTTTAATTCACTGGCCACAACAGCAATGTGGCGATGGATTATTAAATCTGAAGTAGAGAAACTACAAGAACGGGATACTTCGGTCGTCGATGCCAAAAACACGTTCGGCGATCGACCGAGAACCACGTTTGCGGCGAAATCAGGGGTGGCGCCGCTTTTGCGATGCTCCGCCCCCTTGAAAACAGCGTACTCACTGCATGTCGTCGGAACGGCATGACGTCACCTGAAGTCCTCCCCAGATGCTCCGCCCCCGATGGGCTGAGTTCCCGACGGCGTGGAACACTTATCCTTTTTTTTTGTGAACCCGGCGTGACGGCTGTGGGGGGGGAGCCGTTCTACGGGCAAAGGGGCCTTTGGCGGGGGCTGGGGGCACTGGTGGGGGGGGGGGTGTTCCAGTGTGCCGAGGGGGGTTACTGGGGGACTGTATGTGGCAGGCCAGGTCTGCGCGTGGCCGGCACCATGTTGCATGCCGCGGCCACTGTAGGCCGCCACTGTGCGCATGTGCAGCCGCGGACCTGGCAATTCTCTGACCACATACGCAGGTACAGCCAGGGGCTTTACGCTGTGCGGCTGCTAGCCCCCCACGAGATGGAGGATCGGTGCAGCTTTTGCGCTGTTTTATTTGATGTAAAACGCCGCTGTTCCCACGCTGGTGTCATCACTTAGTCTGCAAATTGGAGAATCCAGCCTCCACTGTTTTCCAATTAATTCTCCACCGCCATCGTAATTTAACAGATTTTGAAAACATCTGAAGGAGTAAAGCTCAGAGGATTTGTCTGCCAGAAATACTGCAATAGTTTCTAGAGGGACACTCACCTACAAATTGGTAGATAGAGTTTATTTTATTTCTGGCTATTTTGAATGTCAGGAGAGTTTCCATCTTCCAGATTGCTTCACTGATGATTTTTGTCTTACTTGTTTTAGTGGTCTCAGAGGAGTCCAACTGAGAGACGTAAAGAAAACTGGTTTATTGCAAAGTAAGCAGTACACTTGAGGTTCCAGCCAGGACTCCACATGCTCGCCTCTCATCTGTACCGGTTTATATGCTGGAGTCCATTTCCTCTGCTGATGGGCCCTTGCCCCTCAGCAGGGAAGCTTGTATTCAATGAGGCTCATGGGGAGACTAATTGGTCCATCCCTGTAGGTCTTGTGCTTGTCTTCAGTAAGGTTTACCTTGGCCAGTACTATTATTACATATTTAATTTGGATGGAGGAATATTTGGTAGAAAAGGAGGAGGAGGAGCAATAATAATCAACATGCTGAGGCGGATTTAGAGTTCGTGGGGTGCTGCGCTTAGCTTCGTTTTTGGGCCCCCACAGCCAGGGTGAAATTCTCCGTAATCGGCGCGATGTCCGCCGACCGGTGCCAAAAACGGCACAAATCAGTCCGGCATCGCGCCGCCTCAAAGGAATCCTCCGCAACTTGACCGGCCGAGACCTAACCTTGAGGGGCTAGGCCCGCGCCGGACTGATTTCCGCCCCGCGAGCTGGAGGGAAAGGCCTTTGGTGCCCCGCCAGCTGGCGCGGAAATGACATTGCCGGGCGGCACATGCGCAGGAGCGTCACCGGCCGCTCACGGCATCCCCGCGCATGCGCAGTGGAGGGGGTCTCTTCCGCCTCCGCCATGGTGGAGACCATGGCGAAGGCGGAAGGAAAAGAGTGCCCCCACGGCTCAGGCCCGCCCGCGGATCGGTGGGCCCCGATCGCGGGCCAGGCCACCGTGGGGGCACCCCCCGGGGCCAGATTTCCCCGCGCCCCCCCAGGACCCCGGAGCCCGTCCGCACCGCCTTGTCCCGCCGGTAAGAGAGGTGGTTTAATCCACGCCGGTGGGACAGGCATTCTAGCAGCGGGACTTCGGCCCATCCGGGCCGGAGAATCGCCGGGGGGGGGCCCGCCAACCGGCGCGGCGCGATTCCCGCCCCCGCCAAATCTCCGGTGCCGGAGAATTCGGCAACCGGCGGAGGCGGGATTCACGCCAGCCCCCAGCGATTCTCCGACCCGGCGGGGGGGTCAGAGAATCTCGCCCCCGGTGTCTGAAGGCCCAGCCCTTGCACACATTCAATTTTCCTTCCCTCCCCTCGTACGCACTCTCTCTTCCCCCATGCCTCGCACAAACTCCCTCTTACCCCCCCCACTCTCTTTCCCCACCCCTCACAAACATTCTCTCTTCCCTTCATAACCTGTGTACAATCTCGCTCCACTGCTGGTACTATGATGTGTTATGTACTCTGGGATAAGACAGGCTTCAACCCGGTGCAGCTATGACCGAAAGATACTCCAGACTTTGAAGTAAGTTTAATGTGATTTATTGAACCATTAGCACAGTTCTCTATGAGTTTGCCTCTCCTGCTAATCTTGCTATCATAACTCAGTCTAACTAACCAGTCTGCTCTAAGCCACGTGGTGTGTGTGATGCTTCTGATCTGCCCCTGTCCTACTCTCTAAGTGTTGCCTGTGGAAAGAGAAAGAGCATGTTTGCCCTGTCCTTTTATATATGGGTTTTGTAATGCCCCTTTGTGGTAGTGTCACCTCTGGGTGTCTTGACTGCCCATTGGTCGTGTCTTATTCTATTTGTTCATTGGCTGTATGTCTGCATGTCATGACGTCTCTGGTGCTCCCTCTAGTGTTTACTTAGTCAAAGTGTATTTACATTAACCCCTTGTGTATTTACAGTGATCCATATCACCACACCCTCATTCATTTGTGGTTTTATTTATGAACATACGAATAAGGAGCAGTAGGTTACTTGGCCCCTTGATCTGTCGCCATTCAATAAGATCATGGCTGATCTGCTTGTAACTTCAACCCCATATTCCTACAAAATCCCGATAACCTTTCACCTCCTTGTGAATCAAGAATCTTTCTAGCCCTACTTGAAGATTCTGCTTCCACTGCCTTTTAAGGGGGAAAGATTTTTAAATGAGCGACCTTTATTTTTAAAAAGCGACCCTAGTTTTGATTCTCTGACAAGAGGAAATGCCCTCTCCACATCTACCCTGTCAATACACCTCAGGATCTCGAATGTTCTGACCAGTCACCTCTTAACTCTTCTAAACTCCGGTGAATAAAAGCTTAACTTTCCCAATCTTTCCTCAGAAGAGTACCCGCCGTTCCTAGTATTAGTCTAGTAAACATTCGATGAAAAGCTTTGAATGCATTTATATCTTTTCTTAAATAAGGAGACCAATACTCTATACACAATTCGCCAGATATGGGGCTGGTTTCTCCAATTCTCCAGAAAAAATGGCGTAAAACTGCCACTGATCCTCTGTTTGGCTGGGGGTGAGCACTCCGGCAGCATACAGCATCCGGCTCTAGCTGCCAATATGTCCCGGAGAATTGCCGGGTCCGTGGTCGCACATGCGCATGGCGGTGGCCTGCAGCAGCTGTGCCGTGCTACATGGCGGAGGCCACTCGCGGACCCGGCCCGCGAAACAGTGCCCGCCCTTTGGCCCTGGACCACCCTCCCACAGTGCCCCAGCCCCTGATAAAGTCTCCCCTGCCCGCGGATAGGGCCTCCCCTGACTGTGACGGCGTTGGACTGAGTCCACAGCCGCCACGCCGAGTTGCCAACGGATGAGACTGTGAGAGGAACTTGGCCGGTCGGGGGGGAGCATCGGGGGCGGACGTCAGGCAATATCCCCTTTTAGGGGCGGAGCATCGCAAAAGCGGCACGCACCCGTTCCGGTCGTAAACTTTGATTCGCCGGCCGATCGCCAAACGCAATTTGTCATCTGTGACGGGAGAATCCAGCCCGTGGTCTCACTAATACCCTGTACTACTGAAGCATAACGTCCTACTTTTGTAATCAATTTCTCTCACAATAAACAATAACATTCTATTTGCTTTTCTGATGACTTTTCATGCTTGTATATTAGCCTTACTCGGACACCCAAATTCCTCTGCACCTCAGAGCTCTGCGATTTTTACTCTTCCTGCTAAAATGGACAATTTCACATTTGCCCACATTGTCCTCCATTTGTCAGATTTTGCCCACTCACTTAATCTACCTATGTCCGTTTGTAGCCTCTTTGCACCCTTTACTACCTATCTTTGTGTTATTAACAAATTTACAAACATTCCTTCATCCAAGTCGTGCATAAAAATTGCAAAAGATGGAAGCTCCAGCACTGATTACTTTGGCACACCACTCATCAATCCTGTCATCCAGAAAAAGATCTAGAACTCAATTTAACCAAATTGCAACAGAGTCCCGTGGTGAGCATGTTTAGCCGGGTGATTCCCAGCGCTCGCAGCGCCGGGAAACACCAGGCTATCTAATGGGACTTTGTTGCTATCAGGGCTTCAGCGGGGTCTGCCCTGCTGAGGCCATACTTAGTCCCATTTCCTGCACAGAGGACCTCTGCTCACCAGAACTTCTCAGTGCAGGAGGAGATCAGGACGCTCTTTTTAAATGGCGTAGCAATCTCTCGACCCCTGCGACGTGACCCTCGAACTCTCCCCAAAGCCCCAACTTAGGGCCCCCTCCGCACCTCACCTCACATGGCCAGGACAATCCTGGACCCAATCCCTGGCGTGGGACAAATGCCAATCTGGCACTTGGCACTGCCAGCCTGGTACCCTGGCAGTTCCCCTGCCAGCTGCAGTGCTATCCAGGCACCTTGACAGTGTCAGGCTAGCACCTAGGTGCCACTGTCAGGGTGCAATTCTGGCAGTGCCAATAGTAGCACCCTGCCTCCTGTCCGGCAGGCAACCACCTGGGGGCATCTGATACCCTGGGAGACCCCACCCAAGTGCCGTTCCATCTGGTCCCCATTTGTGGGGACCAGCACTGAACAGTGCTCGTCTAAGATCTGCGAGTCGAAGGGGTTAGATCCCAGGGCCTCATTTGATCAGTTGAGTGCATATTATAAGAAGACAAGCTGTCTCACTCTAATATGCAGATATGTAAAATACTGATCCACGTGGGCAGGATTCAGATCGCGACGTCTTGCAAGATCCTGTTAAATCTCACGAGGCATGGCGAGCCAGGTAGATTCTTATCTCCCAGCATCTACCGGCTGTGCTGCGCACCTGTTCACCCGAACGGAGATGCAGCACGGCCGGTGGATTGTGCCCCTAGATATGCCAACACTGATTCCTGTTAGCTAGCCAATCTTTAGTCTTGTGCACCTTTATCAGCCCTGCTCGGCTCTTTCCCCCACACCTTTATCCTCCCAGATCCACCTTTAGTCTCACTCTTTCTTGCACTCTTTTATCCTCCCAGCTCCTCGTTCAGTCGCGCACTTTCTTGCCCTCTTTTATCTCCCATTTCCCCCCTCAGTTTCACTCTTTCTTGCTCTCCTGTATCTTCCCCTCTCCATTCTCAACCTTGCCCTTTCTCAAGCTCCTGTCACCTATCTCCGTCCTCCCGGCACTGCTCTCAGTCTCACTCTTCCCACGCTCCTTTATCCTCCTGTCTGTGCTCCCTGTCTGTGCTCTCAGTCTCGCTCTTTTTCACACTCTTATCCTCTCGGCTCTGCTCTCAGTCTTGCTCTTTCTTGTGCTCTTTTATCCTCCCAGCTCCACTCTCAGTCTCACTCTTTCTCACACTCTTATCGTCTCGGCTCTGCTCTCAGTCTCGCTCTTTCTCGTGCTCTTTTATCCTTCCAGTTCCACTCTCAGCCTCGCTCTTTTTCATGCTCTTTTATCTCGCCCCAGATACACTTTACCACGAGTGTCTTCTTCCCTTTGTTATTTCTTAGATCCTCCTGTATGGATTCTACATCTTCCGAACCAAAATTATTTCTTGCTACCGTGCTTCTTCAATCTCGAATGAACAAAGCTACTCCACCATTTTTGTTTTGCACGTCCTTTCGAAAAGTCACTTAGGCCTGAATACTCAGGTCCAGGATTGATGTCATTGTAACCTCAGGCAAGATTCTTGGTTGCCCGATGCCGATTTCATAATCGGCAATTGGGCGGAGAATCCATTTTCATGCCAAAATCGGGAACGGTGCCTGTTTGAGGCAGGTTTTGCATGCTCCGCCCCTTCTGAAAAGGCACCATCGCGGCGCGTGCCGCAGGCCATTGGAACGGCCTCAGCACGACACCTGAAGGCCCTCTCCCCCCGATGGGCCGAGTTCTCAACGCTGCGGTTTACTCATGGTCTCAACCGTGCGGGAACCTGGCCTGGCGGCTGTGCTGCCGCGAGGGCTGGGGGGACTGGTAGGGGGTGACCAGGGGTTGGCGAGGGGGTGGCCATGGGGGCACTATCTGGCAGGACGGGTGCCAGCCATGTTTTACGGTGTGACCGCTTCAGGCCATCGCCTCACACCTGCGTGGCCACAGACCCGGCCATTCGCTGGCCATTTATTTTGTGGAGACCGGGAGTTTTATGTGGCGCGTGGCTGCTAGCTCCTCACTTGTCACAAGATCAATGAGGGGACAGTGCTGATTTTTTACACGTAAAACGCCACAGATCCTCCGCACTTAGCCTCAGAATCGGAGAATCTGGCACCACATCCCTGTAATGGCTGTAAGATCATAAGCATTAACTTTGTGTCGAATACCATGCACTTAAGTAAAGGCCCATTAATTTTGCTTGTCTACCATTGACTTCTCTCTTTGACCCTATTTTGTGCTTTTTTTATGTTTGTACACTCTGTCCCTTCCTCTTACACTCTGGATATCATTATCTAAATAACTGCCTTGCAATGCTGCTACATCCTTTTGCTTTGGAAGTCTACGAATCTCCAATCCAGAACCACCACCAGGAGAGAGAGGAATAGTGGGGTGAAGGTGGAAGGATAGGTGGTGATGATGGAGGATGGGGATTGAGGAAGGTCTGATGGAGGTGAGGGATTGGGATGGGAGTGAGGGAGAATAGGGTGAGGGAGGGAAGATGGAGATGAGTGAGGGGGATGGGATGAGGGCAGGGATGGGAAGTGAGGCTGTTGAGAGAGGGTGGAGGATAAGCGAGTGGGTTGGGAGAATAGTAAGGGTGAATGGGGTGAATGAGGGAAATGAGGAAGGGTAGGGTTGATGAGGGTGAGAAAATGGAATTATCCGTGAGGGTGAAGGAAGTTGGGTTGGGAGATGAAGGAGAGGTGATCAGGTGTGAAGTAGGTGGAGTGGAATTGGTTTTTGGGAAGGGAATGGGCTGGGCGTGCGGGAGTGGAAATGGGGATATGAGAGGGGAATGAGGGAGGGGCAGGGGTGATGTGAATAAAGAAGAGGGATGACAATCAGGGTGAGGGAGAAGAATAGTCAGTGAGCAAGGGTGATGGGAAGGGGTGAAGGAGAGAGGATGGGAGGTGAGAGGGAATGGGATGTGGGGGAGTGGAAGGGATGATGAAGGGTAAGGGAGAGGGAGTGGGAATGAGGTTTGCGGAATGGTATCGGGGCATGAGGGATGAGGGAGGGGTAAGATGGGAATGGTGCTGGCAGGTAAAGGAGAGGGGGATAGGTGTGAGGGAGGGGATGGGGGTGAGGGAGAAGGCCTGGTAAAGTAAAGAAGGGGCATGGGGATGAGGGGGCGTATGAGGTGAAGGAGGGTAGCTGGGGATGTGATGAAGCAGAGGGGGATTCTGGAGTTGGTGAGGAGGGTGGACGGAGGGCAAAGGAGTGGTGTATGGGTGTGAAGGGGAGATAGGGTGTGAAGGGAGTAAGATGGGGGTGAGGGGGTGGCAATCTGGGGTGAGGAAGGTGAAAGGGGGAGAAGGGTGAGGAAGGGTATGGATGGATGCAGGAGTGGTGATACGGTAATTGAGGGATAGGGTGGTGTAAGGGAACGAAGATGGAGGGTGAAGGTGGGGTTGGGAGTTAAGAGATAGGAATGGGAAGTGAGGGAGGAGGTAGGGATTTGGAGGAAGATGATGAGGGTGAGTTAAAGGGGTTGGGGATGAGGGAGCAGCAATGGGTGTAAGCAATGGGGAAATCGGGGCTGCAGGGGATTTGGGTGAGATAGGGGAATGGGGTAAGGGATGAAGATGTAGGTAATAGGGGTAGGAATGGAAGGTTTGTGAGGGAGGATGGATGTGAGCGTGGAGGAAGGGGTGTGAGGGAGGGGTGATGGAGATGAGAAAGGGGTTTGGATTTGAGAGAGGGTGACTGGAGTGAGGGAGGCATGATACATGTGAGGGAAGGGGAGGGGGATTGAGGGAGGGGGTGGGGTGAGGGAGGGAATTTGGGGATGAGAGAGAAGCATTGGGATTTGAAGGATGTTGGTGAGGAGGGAGCGTGTATATGTGTGAGAGAGAGAGGGGATAGGGTTTGAAGGAGGGTATGGTGGTCAGGATGCTGGACCGTTGTGGTGAGGGAGTTGGAAGGGGGATGGGGAAATGAGGACAGGGATGGTTAAATGAGGGAGCACTGATGGCTGCATGGAGGGAGGGGGATCAGAGTGAGGGAAGGAAGATGGGCATGAGGTTCCAGGTTGGAGGGTGAGCAGGGCATATGGGAGTGAGTTAAATGGGCTAGGATGGTGGAGGGGGATAAGGATGAGGGGGATGTGGATGATGGAGGGGGATGAGGTAAGGGGAAGAGGATGTAAGGAAGGGATGATGGAGGTGAGGGAGATGGTTGAGGGTGATGGAGATAAGATGAATGGTTAGAAAATTATTGAAATAATTTCAGAGGGACAGAGTTAGTCTTCACTTGGAGAGACAAGGGTTATTCAGGAACAGTCAGTGATGGAAGAAGTTGGAAGAGTGAGTAAGCCGGGTGGGAGGGATCTTTGATTATACTGCCCGCTTTCCCTAGGCAGCAGGAGGTGTAGATGGAGTCAATGGATGGGAGGCAGGTTTGTGTGATGGACTGGGCTGTGTTCACGACTCTCTGAAGTTTCTTGCGGTCTTGGGCCGAGCAGTTGCCATAGCAGCTGTGATGCAGCCAGATAGGATGCTTTCTGTGGTGCAGCTGTAAAAGTTGGTAAGAGTTAGTGTGGACATGCCAAATTTCCTTCGCTTCTTGAGTAAGTAAAGGCACTGTTGTGTTTTCTTGGTGGTAGCATTGACGTGGGTGGACCAGGAAAGATTTTTGGTGATGTGCACCCCGAGGAATTTGAAGATGTTAACCATCTCCATCTCGGCCCCGTTGATGCTGACAGGGGTGTGTCCATCTCGGCCCCGTTGATGCTGACAGGGGTGTGTACAGTACTTTGCTTCCTGAAGCCAATGGCCAGCTCTTTAGTTTTTCTGGCATTGAGGGATAGATTGTTGCCTTTTCACCACTCCACTAGGTTCTCTATCTCTGTTTTGTATTCTGACTCGCCGTTATTTGAGATCCAGCCCACGATGGTTGTGTCATCAGCAGACTTGTCAATGGAGTTGGAACCAAATTTTGCCACACAGTCGTGTGTGTACAGGGAGTATAGTAGGGGGCCCCGGTATTGAGGACTACTGTGGAAGAGGTGTTGTTATTTATTCTCACTGATTGTGGTCTGTGGGTCAGAAAGTTGAGGATCCAGGTACAGAGGGAGGAGCCAAGTCCTAGGTTTTGGAGCTTTGATATGAGCTTGGCTTTGGGGATTATGGTGTTGAAGTTGGAGTTGTAGTCAATAAATAGGAGTCTGATGTAGGAGTCCTCGTTGTTAAGATGCTCTAGGATGAGTGTACGGCCAGGGGGATGGCGCCTGCTGTCTACCGGTTGCAGTGGTATGCGAATTGCAGTGGGTCAAGGCGTTCTGGGCTTCTTTGCGCTCCAGAATTTGCAGCACCCCTGGCCAAGCTGTTCAAGTTTAGCTGCAACTGGCATTTAACCGGTGTCATGTGAGTGTCCCTTTAAAAGGGTTTTTGGCTTATCACATCGCTTTTGTAATGTCATTGTGTGGGTGGAGCAGGGCTGTGGCATTGTGAGCTGTTTTTGGTTTTGCGTTCACATTTTACTGCTGTGGACACAGACAGCGAACAGCCTGTCTCTCTATTTTCATTTTAAAGAGTTGTTCCAAGAAAAAAATATTGATTATAGCTACCTGTTGTTTTGGTAACTTAAAAGATATAGGGCGCGATTCTCTGAAATGGAGACTAAGTGTTCGCACGAAACGGGCGAGGGGACTACCGTGGGGGCCAGCACAGAACTGGAGCAGTTCACGCCGCTCCAGCCTTCCTTCCCGGCGTCAAATGGGCGCCGCGCCAACCCGCGCATGCGCAGTTGGGCCGCGCCAACCCGTGCATGCTCGGGGGACTTCTTTAGCGCGCTGGCCCAAATCCAACATGGTGTGGGGGTTCGGGGACCAGCCGCGCAACAAAGTAGGCCCAGGGAGGGAGAGGCCCGCCCGCCGTTTGGTGCGCCCCAATTGCGGGACATACCCCATCGGAGCCCCCCCCCCCCGGTGAAGGAGCGATTTCCCCTGCCCCACTAGCCGCCCCCCGACCCTACGTGCAGAGTTCCCGCCAGCTGCGAGCAGGGGTGAACGGCGCCGGCGGGACTCTGCTGTTTCCAAGCGGCCGCTCAGTCCATCCGGGTGGTGAATCAGCGGCCCGCGACCGGAGCCGTGCCAAATGCGCCGGGGGAAATGGTGGCGATTCTCCGCACCGCTGAGAATCGCGTGCCGGCGACGGGGCGGCGTGGCGTGGTTGCGGCGATTCTCCGTCGCGGGGCTGGGAGAATTGCGCTCATTGTTTGCTTTCTGGAAGGGTTTAAACCTACTGATGAGACGAGGTCAGAATCTCAAGAAAAGCCAGTCTTATTCAAGTGAGAATGCCGAGTGCTGGGCCACGTCCTTAAAAAGGGGGTTTTGGTTTAGGGTTTTTGTTTTTGAATTGGAACAGTTAAGGGGGAATTCATTAAGGATACATAGATTACTGTTGCTGTGTGGGGTGTTTATGTTTGTAATTGATAAAAATTCTTGCTGTGTGTGTTTATACAAATGTTAAGTAAATACTTAGAATAAAGCTTGTTTTTGATTAAAGTATTTTGGAAGACTGTCGAATCACACCTCAAGTGAAGGCTCTTGTGCTCATCATAGCCAAATTCAGCAACACGTTATAGGTCAGGTGAACTCCATAATATACTTTTGAGTTTTTAAACCCTGGCCCATAACAAAATTGGGGGCTCGTCCAGGATAAAAGACTATATTTCGTGATTCGGTTGGCTTAGTGAACTTATAGACAGTGAGGGGTGAGCATATTTGTGTTTGCTTTTCAGGTGTTATATTCAAGTTTAAATAGGGAGTGTGTTGTGCACAATGGCTCTTTCAGAGGCTCAGAAGTTTTTGGGGGTGGAGAAGGTCACACACAGTACCTTACAAACGTAGACTAAAGAAAGGCTTTTAGATTTGGCAAAAATATTGCAGTTAACATTGCCTAACGAAGTATAAAAAGAAGAGGTAATTGCGGCGGTAGCTGAGCATTTAAAATTGCCTGAGACACAGTCAGAATCATTGGAAATGGCAAGAATTGAATTAAAGATCAAGCAGTTTGAACATGAAAAAAATTTCTGAAGGGGGAGGGTGAACAGCCAGTTGTCATGGTGCACATAGGCACCAATGATATAAGTAAAAAAATGGGATGAGGTCCTTCAAGCAGAATTTAGGGAGTTAGGAGCCAAGTTAAAAAGTCGGACCTCAGAGGTTGTAATCTCAGGATTGCTACCAGTGCCACGTGGTAGTCAGAGTAGAAATGAAAGAATAGGCAGGATGAATGCGTGGCTTGAGAGATGGTGCAGGAGGGAGGGGTTCAGATTTTTGGGACACTGGGAATGGTTCTGGGGGAGGTGGGACTACTACAAATTGGATGGTCTACACCTGGGCCGGACTGGAACCAATGTCCTTGGGAGTGCTTTTGCTAACACTGTTGGGGAGGGTTTAAACTAATGTGGCAGGGGGGTGGGAACCAAATGAGGAGGTTAGTGGACAGTAAGGAGGTAGTAACTAAAGCCTGTAAGGAACTAGATCATGAAGTCAGCGTGACTAAGGGGAAGAGTCGGCAGGGAGCAGATGATGAACGCAAAGGGACTGGTGGTCTGAAGTGTATTTGTTTTAATGCAAGAAGTGTAAGTAGGTAAGGCAGATGAACTTAGGGCTTGGATTAGTACCTGGGAGTATGATGTTATTGCTATTACTGAGACTTGGTTGAGGGAAGGGCATGATTGGCAACTAAATATCCCAGGATATCGATGCTTCAGACGGGATAGAAAGGGAGGAAAAAGGGGTGGAGGAGTTGCATTACTGGTCAGAGAGGATATCGCAACTGTGCTGAAGGAAGGCACTATGGGGGACTCGAGCAGTGAGGTGATATGGGCAGAGCTCAGAAATAGGAAGGGTGCGGTAACAATGTTGGGTCTGTACTACAGACCCCCCAACAGTGAGCGTGAGATAGAGGTACAAATATGTAAACAGATTATGGTGATAGGAGATTTTAATTTTCCCAACATTGACTGGGATACACTTAGTGTCAGAGGTCTAGATGGAGCAAAATTTGTAAGGAGCATCCAGGAGGGTTTTCTAGAGCAGTACGTAAATCCAACTCTGGAAGGGGCCATTCTGGACCTGGTGTTGGGGAATGAGCCCGGCCAGGTGGTTGAAGTTTCAGTCCGGGATTACTTTGGGAATACTGATCACAATTCCGTAAGTTTTAGAATACTCATGGACAAAGATGAGAGTGGTCCTAAAGGAAGAGTACTAAATTGAGGGAAGGCGAACTATACCAAAATTCGGCAGGAGCTGGGGAATGTGGGTTGGGAGCAGCTGTTTGAAGGTAAATCCACATTTGATATGTGGGAGGCTTTTAAAGAGAAGTTGATTAGAGTGCAGGACAGACATGTCCCTGTAAAAATGAGGGATGGAAATGGCAAGATTAGTGAACCATGGATGACAGGTGAAATTGTCAGGCTAGCTAAGGTGAAAAAGAAAGCGTATATAAGGTCTAGGCGAGTGAAGACAGACAAAGGTTTGGAGGAATATCGGGAATGTAGGACCAATCTGAAATGAGGAATCAAGAGGGCTAAAAGGGGTCATGAAATATCTTTAGCAAACAGGGTTAAGGAAAATCCCAAAGCCTTTTATTCATATATAAGGAGCACGAGGGTAACTAGAGAAAGGGTTGGCCCACTCAAGGACAAAGGAGGAAAGTTATGCGTGGAGTCAGAGAAAATGGGTGAGATTCTTAACGAGTACTTTGCATCGGTATTCACCGAGGAGAGGGGCATGACGGATGTTGAGGTTAGGGATAGATGCTTGATTACTCTATGTCAAGTCGGCATAAGGAGGGAGGATGTGTTGGGTATTCTAAAAGTCATTAAGGTGGACAAGTCCCCAGGTCTGGATGGGATCTATCCCAGGTTACTGAGGGAAGTGAGAGAGGAAATAGCTGGGGGTACCGGAGGACTGGAATATTGCTCATGTTGTCCCCTTGTTTAAGAAGGGTAGCAGGGATAATTCAGATAATTATAGACCGGTGACATCAGTGGTAGGGAAGCTGGTGGAGAAGATACAGAGGGATAGGATCTATTCCCATTTGGAAGAAAATGGGCTTATCAGTGATAGGCAACATGGTTTTGTGCAGGGAAGGTCATGTCTTACAAACTTAATAGAATTCTTTGAGGAAGTGACAAAGTTGATTGATGAGGGAAGGGCTGTAGATGTCATATACATGGACTTCAGTAAGGCATTTGATAAGGTTCCCCATGGTAGGCTGATGGAGAAAGTGACGTCTCATGGGGTCCAGGGTGTACTAGCTAGATGGATAAAGAACTGGCTGGGCAACAGGAGACAGAGAGTAGTAGTGGAAGGGAGTTTCTCAAATCCAGGGGCTGGTTTAGCACACTGGGCTAAATCGCTGGCTTTTAAAGCAGACCAAGGCAGGCCAGCAGCACGGTTCAATTCCCGTACCAGCCTCCCCGAACAGGCGCTGGAATGTGGCGACTAGGGGCTTTTCACAGTAACTTCATTTGAAGCCTACTTGTGACAATAAGCGATTTTCATTTCATTTCATTTCATTCATTTCAAAATGGAGAACTGTGACCAGTGGTGTTCCACAGGGATCCGTGCTGGGACCACTGTTGTTTGTGATATACATAAATGATCTGGAGAAAGGTATTGGTGGTCTGATTAGCAAGTTTGCAGATGACACTAAGATTGGTGGAGTAGCAGATAGTGAAGGGGACTGTCAGAGAATACAGCAGAATATAGATAGATTGGGGAGTTGGGCGGAGAAATGGCAGATGGAGTTCAATCAGGCAAATGCGAGGTGATGCATTTTGGAAGATCCAATTCAAGAGCGAACTATACGGTAAATGAAAAAGCCCTGGGGAAAATTGATGTACAGAGAGATCTGGGTGTTCAGGTCCATTGTACCCTGAAGGTGGCTGCGCAGGTTGATAGAGTGGTCAAGAAGGCATAAGGCATGCTTTTCTTCATCGGAGGGGGTATTGAGTACAAGAGTTGGCAGGTCATGTCACAGTTGTATAAGACTTTGGTTCAGCCACATTTGGAATACTGCGTACAGTTCTGGTCGCCACATTACCAAAAGGATGTGGATGCTTTAGAGAAGGTGCAGAGGAGGTTCACCAGGATGTTGCCTGATATGGAGGGCGCTAGCTATGAAGAGAGGTTGAGTAGATTACGATTATTTTCATTAGAAAGACGGAGGTTGAGGTGGGACCTCATTGAGGTCTACAAAATCATGAGAGGTATAGACAGAGTAGATAGCAAGAAGCTTTTTCCCAGAGTGGGGGACTCAATTACTAGGGGTCACGAGTTCAAGGTGAGAGGGAAAATGTTTAAGGGAGATATTCGTGGAAAGTTCTTTACGCAGAGGGTGGTGGGTGCCTGGAACGCATTCCCAGTGGAGGTGGTAGAAGCGGGCACGATAGCGTCATTTAAGATGTATCTAGACAGATACATGAATGGGCAGGGAGCAGAGGGATACAGATCCTTAGAAAATAGGCGACAGTTTTAGATAGAGGATCTGGATCGGCGCAGGCTTGGAGGGCAGAAGGGCCTGTTCCTGTGCTGTAATTTTTCTTTGTTCTTTGTTCTAAAGCAGCTTGAACATGAAAAAGAATTAAAGCAGCTTGAATTCGAAATGAGGGAAAAAGAGAGAATTGCCCTAGTGGAACAAAATGCAAGAAAAAGGGAGGTACAGACCAGGGAAAAAGAAAAAGAGAGAGGCTTTGTTCAGTTTCAGAAACTGGCCATGACCAGAATGGGAAACACCATTGACTGGCTGCTGGAACTGAGGATCTTGCTGTTATATTACCTTACGTAATATATAGAAATTACTCTCTTCAACCAGCCAAGTTGTTTAAATGAATCTTCTTTTAAATATAAACTAATTGATTGAGTAATATAAATAAATATTGTGAGTTCTTTAACTTAATACTCAACTGGTAAATAAAGAAACAATCTCTGTAGAGATAACTAATTAAATTATACAATACAATGCTTTGATAACGAATAAATTCTCTCTCTAGCTTTACTATGACTGTTCTCTCTGCTCTCCTGATATAACAGAAAGAGCGGGAAACCCATTAATATAGGTTCTGATGGTGAGACCTCTAGTGTTCAATTGCCTGTCCTAGCATTACATATATTAATCATGTATATTGATATACAGAGATCACTACATCACCCTTTTTATTTTTTTAAATTTTCTTGCTAATATTAACAGAAAATTTTACATGTGAAATGCAGTGGTTACATAATACAGCAATTACTAGAATTATGTAAAAGTTCACAAATTCAATCGATTTGGTCTTCTTCTTGTCCTTGTCGACCTTCTTAATTTCAGAGGTGATGAAGAAGTTTTAATGTTCTTGTTGCTTGTCAGGTTGGAATTTAGTTGACTTTGAACTTGCTTTGAAACTGTGTGATGTAAGTCAAGATGGGGAAAAATCTGTGTTTGATCTTTTACTTGAAGTAGATCACGACGATTTCTTCTATAGATGTTGCCATCTGAAGTTTTAATCAGATAAGATCTTGGAGAGAATTGCCTAATGATATGCCTAATGAGGGCAGCACGGTAGCATTGTGGATAGCGCAATTGCTTCACACGTCCAGGGTCCCGGTTCGATTCTGGCTTGGGTCACTGTCTGTGCGGAGTCTGCACATCCTCCCTGTGTGTGCGTGGGTTTCCTCCGGGTGCTCCGGTTTCCTCCCACAGTCCAAAGATGTGCGGGTTAGGTGGATTGGCCATACTAAATTGCCCATAGTGTCCAAAATTGCCTTTAGTGTTGGGTGGGGTTACTGGGTTATGGGGATAGGGTGGAGGTGTGGACCTTGGGTAGGGTGCTCTTTCCAAGAGCCGGTGCAGACTCGATGGGGTGCATGGCCTCCTTCTGCACTGTAAATTCTATGATCTATGATCTCTGATATGAGCAATGTCAGACCAACCTCCTTCAGGAAATCTGCATCAAACAGTATCATTTTCTGTTAGAGTTGACAAATCTTTTGCATGTAAATCAAAATACTGTTTTTGTTTCAGTCTTTGTTGCTGAAGTTTCTTCACAGTAAGATGTTGATTAGAATCAGGAATTTGTAATTGGGGAAGAGTTGTTCTTATACTTCTGTTATATAACATTTGAGCTGGAGATAATCCTGACCACAAAGGTGAAGCTCTGCAATTAGGTAGTGCTAGATTGAAATCAGATTGTGAATCTTTTGATGTACTCAGTAACTGTTTCATTATGTAGACACCTTTCTCAACCTTCCCAATGGGCTGAGGGAAATGAGGACTAGAAGTAATATGTTCAAAATTGTGAATTGCTGAAAATTCTTTCCACTCATAACTTGAAAAACATGGGCCATTGTCAGCCTTGAAGATACGAGAAATACAATGCCTGGCAAATATTTCTCTGCATGCTTTAATCACGGTATTGGATGTTAGATCATTTAACTTCATCAGTTCAGGAAAATTGGAAAAGTAGTCAACAACTAAGATATAATCTTTACCCAATGAATGAAATAGATCCACCCACTTTCATCCATGGTAATGTAACGATATGTTGTCGTACTGGTTCTTTGCATTGTGTTATGGGAGTGTACCTTTAAGAAATGGGAGTTTACCAAATAGCTGCAGTGATGTCATTGTGTGGATGGAGCTGGTTGTGTCTCTGGCTTTTACTTTCGTTTTGAGCTGGAAGCTTTTTGTGGTTTTGTGTTTTACATTCGTTTTAGGCAGTTGAAAGCTGAATTCAGACAAGGAAGGTCCATTTTGTCTCTCTCTCTGTATGTTAAAAGGTGTCCAGATCACTTGATAATTTAAAAGTGATAACTGTCTTGTGTAAAGAATTTAAGCCTACTGCGTTGTTAAAAAGGGTGTTTGGCTTTTGGATGTTGTTAGGAAAGTTATTAGGGATCACATATAGAATACTGTATCTGTGGGGGGTAGCTGTGTTGGTAGTTGATAAAATGTTTACTGTGTGTTTATAAAATGTTAACTGAATTCATAGAATAAACATTATTTGGTTTTAAAATACTTAAGGTCTCTGTTGCATAACACCTGAAAAGTAGGCCCTTGGGCTCCTCATAACCAAAATCTATTAAAAATTCTAGGTAAGGTAAAGTCCATGATATACTTTGGAATTTTCTAAACCCTGGCCCATAACAATTGTTGATTCTGATGTGTTTGACATGTTGAACATGATGATATCATGTTAGATATATCTTTGTTTATACCAAGCCAATATATTGATCGTCTGGCTCGCGTTTACATTTCTTTATGCCTAGATGACCTTCATGAAGTCAAGTAAGCATTTCCAACGTCATGCTGTCTTGTATGACAATTCGATCTTGGCTCAGCAAAATACCATCCAAGATAGTCAGTTCAGACTGTATGCTCTGGTTTTGTGGACAGTGACCTATAGGCCATCCATTTTGTAGATGTTGTATAACTTTGGTCAAAGCAGCGTCCTTTTGTGTTTCTTTTCGAATTTGTTGAAACTTTGATTCAGAGGCTGGAAGTAACTCTCTGAAACATTGCAGGTAAGAATCAATGTCATTGATTGATTCCTCTTGAAGACTATCAGTGTTGATGGATCTGGATAGAGTATCAGCTATTACTAAATCTTTGCCTGGAGTATATATCAAATTGAAATCGTAACGTCTCAATTTCATCATTAATCTTTGTAGGCATGGTGTAATTTCATTTAAATTGTTTTCAATGATATGTACAAGTGGACGATAGTCAGTCTCTCCTGTAAACCTTGGTAAACCATAAACATACTTGCGGAACTTGGAATTTCCAGTCACGAGTCTGGAACATTCTTTTTCAATCTGGGCATACCTACACTCAGTCGCAGTCATGGATCTTGATGCGTAAGCTATGGGAACCCATTGATTTAAATGGTCTTGTTGTAGTAGAACAGCACCTATGCCATTTTTGCTAGCATCAGTTGAAGTTTTGGTGGGCCTGGTCGGGTCAAAGAAGGATAAGCTGGGAGCTTGGATCAACTGTTGTTTCAGATCTGTCCATTCTTTAGGATGACTCTGTGTCCAGTTGAATTCAGTATTCTTCCTGATCAGCTGACGGAATGCAGTTGTTCTACTGGAAAGATTCCTGATGAATTTCTCGAGAAAATTAACAATCCTAGAAAGCATAAGACTGCTTTCTTGTCTTGCGGTATTTGCATTGATTTGATGGCTTGTACTTTGTTTTTGTCCGGCTTGATACCATTGGCTGTAATGTTGTCACCTAAGAATTTCAAAGAGGCGGCAAACATACATTTAGCTTGGTTTAGCTTTAAACCGTAGCTGTGTATTCTTTCGAACACTTTTCTAAGACGATTTTATGTTCTTCTGGCGTTGTGGACCAGATGATTGTGTCATCTACAGAAACACGAACACCTTCTAGATTTTCCATAATTTGTTCCATTCGACGATGAAAAATCTCCGAAGCAGATATGATTCCAAAGGGCATTCTCCCCCTGTCTGCGTGGGTTTCCTCCCACAGTCCAAAGATGTGCAGGTTAGGTGGATTGGCCATGCTAAATTGCCCCTTAGTGTCCAAAAGGTTCGGTAGGGTTACTGGGCTACGGGAATAGAGTCGAGAGGTGGACTTCAGCTCAAGTAGGCTGCTCTTTCCAAGGGCCACAGTAGATGCAATGGGATGAATGGCCTCCTTCTGCACTGTAGGGATTCTATGATTCTAGATTGGGGAGAAATGGCACTGACTCTTCTACTCTTTCATCACAAGGAAAGTTCAACAAGAGATAGATAAGAAAATATTCTTCAGAGCTCCAAGTACGATGTGAAACAACCAAGTCCAAGATTGAATGTCACATATTGTTCAGGAATGGGTCAAGAGATATTCCAATTAGATGTCTCATTGATGTTAAGTATCCAATAATTGACACTGATATATAAAGGGGTTGCAGGTGGCACTTGTTTGGTGTGGTTTGGTGATAGACTTTAGTATAGAGTGTGTTCACGGAAAATAAAGGTGTGTTGGGAAAGGAGCAGAACTTTTGACTCTTTACTCAACAGCAGCCAAAAGCTAACAGTGGTAGCAGAGGATGGTTGCTGTGCAAATGTAAAGGGTTGAAAGGTACAACTTTTCCAGAAGAAAAAAAAAAAATTCTGCATCCACCAAGAAGTGAGTAAGAAGAAAAAAATATATATGGCTGAACCTAGAATAAAGCTGTCCGGATATGACTATCAGCTATTATTTTCTCAAAGGGGATCATACGACCAATGGAGAAGTGCAGTTGTTATGTGGACTAAGATAACTGCCTTTGGAAAGAGAAAACAAGGTATGGCATTGGCTCTTTCTCTACTTATGAGAGTAAAACCCGAAGCAAAGTATTTTCTGAACTGGAGTTGGAACAGTTAGACTCAGAAGAAGGTCTGGAGACTCTATTGCGTTTTATGGATAAGATTTATCAAAAGGGTGACTTATTAAATGTGTACGAAGCCTGGCCAGAATTTTATAGATTTTGGAAAACAAAGGAGCTCTCCATTGAGGACTATATAATGGTATTCATCTGACTTTTCAAAAGGCTGCGCAGACACTGCCTGGAATTTCCACAATCCATGTTGGCATTTAAGATGGCACTGGACTGTGCTAGAGTGACCAATATGGATAGGCTCCTGGTTTTGACAGGAGTTAAGTTTGCAGATAATGCAATATTATCTGATCTTATTCGATCAGATGATAGAGGCCTTAAAAAACTTTCTGGGGAAATATTCAATTCCTATGGTTCTTATGACACAAATGGGTCAGTCAGCAATAAAGCAGACCATGGAAGATACACTGCTGACAGGATGGCGAGATCGTACGGCTACAAACAGGTTACGGGAATATGGAAGGAAATCAGGACCCGAAAATTCTGAGAACAGAAACCCATTTAAAACCTATAACAGGAGGAGGGACATGGAGAATGGTAATAGGAAAATTAACCCCAGAAATATCCGGGGTATGATAAAGCAATGTTTTTGGTGTGACTAACAATATCATTATGCTTTCAACTGTCCAACAGTTATAATAGTGTTTGAAGCTACACATTACACGGAAGAGTCGGAAGAGGAAAATGATAGTGACTAGAAAGAAGGAATTGTACTCTGAACGAGCAGTTTTACTCCATTTGCAGAATCCTTCAATTGTGCTGTATTGGACAGTGGCTGCATATATACTGTGTGTGGAATTGACTGGTTAAAACGTTACCTGGATTATTTGAATGCTGAAAATCATAGAACATAGAACATTACAGCGCAGTACAGGCCCTTCGGCCCTCGATGTTGCGCCGACCTGTGAAACTACTCTAAAGCCCATCTACACTATTCCCTTATTGTCCATATGTCTATCCAATGACCATTTGAATGTCCTTAGTGTTGGCGAGTCCACAACTGTTGCAGGCAGGGCATTCCACATCCTTACTACTCTCTGAGTAAAGAACCTACCTCTGACATCTGTCTTATATCTATCTCCTCTCAATTTAAAGGTATGTCCCCTCGTGCTAGATATCACCATCCGAGGAAAAAGGCTCTCACTGTCCACCCTATCCAATCCTCTGATCATCTTGTATGCCTCAATTAAGTCACCTTTTAACCTTCTTCTCTCTAACGAAAACAGCCTCAAGTCCCTCAGCCTTTCCTCATAAGATCTTCCCTCCATACCAGGCAACGTTCTGGTAAATCTCCTCTGCACCCTTTCCAATGCTTCCACATCCTTCCTATATTGCGGCGACCAGAATTGAACGCAATACTCCAAATGCGG
Source organism: Scyliorhinus torazame (assembly GCF_047496885.1). Classification (NCBI taxonomy): domain Eukaryota; kingdom Metazoa; phylum Chordata; class Chondrichthyes; order Carcharhiniformes; family Scyliorhinidae; genus Scyliorhinus; species Scyliorhinus torazame. Next base: position 347,075,666 of record NC_092710.1, on the reverse strand, counting down.
CCGCACCAGAGTGTTGTATAGCTGCAACATGACCTCATGGCTCCGAAACTCAATCCCTCTACCATTAAAAGCTAACACACCGTACGCCGTCTTAACAACCCTCTCAACCTGGGTGGCAACTTTCAGGGATCTATGTACATGGACACCAAGATCTCTCTGCTCATCCACACTGCCAAGAATCTTACCATTAGCCCAGGAATCAGCCTTCCTGTTATTCCTTCCAAAATGAATCACCTCACACTTTTCTGCATTAAACTCCATTTGCCACCTCTCAGCCCAGCGCTGCAGCTTATCTATGTCACTCTGTAACTTGTAACATCCTTCCGCACTGTCCACAACTCCACCGACTTTAGTGTCATCTGCAAATTTACTCACCCATCCTTCTACGCCCTCCTCCAGGCCATTTATAAAAATGACAAACAGCAGTACCCAAAACAGATCCTTGTGGTACACCACTAGTAACTGGACTCCAGTCTGAACATTTCCCATCAATCACCACCCTTTGTCTTCTTCCAGCTAGCCAATTTCTGATCCAAACTGCTAAATCACCCTGAATCCCATGCCTCCGTATTTTCTGCAGTAGCCTACCATGGGAACCTTATCAAACGCTTTACTGAAATCCACATACACCACATCAACTGCTTTACCCTCATCCACCTGTTTGGCCACCTTCTCAAATAACTCTATACGGTTTGTGAGGCACGACCTACCCTTCACAAAACTGTGTTGACTATCTCTAATCAAATTATTCCTTTCCAGATGATTATACATCCTATCTCTTATCAACCTTTCCAAGATTTTTCCCACAATAGAAGTAAGGCTCACTGGTCTATAGTTACCGGGGTTATCTCTACTCCCCTTCTTGAACAAGGGGACAACATTTGCTATCCTCCAGTCATCTGGCACTATTCCTGTAGACAACGATGACTTAAAGATCAAGGCCAAAGGCTCAGCAATCTCCTCCCTAGCTTCCCAGAGAATCCTAGGATACATCCCATCCAGCCCAGGTGACTTATCTATTTCACACTTTCCAGAATTGCTAACACCTCCTCCTTATGAACCTCAAGCCCTTCTAGTCAGTAGCCTGAATCTCAGTATCCTCCTCGACAACATTGTCTTTTTCCTGTGTGGATACTGATGAAAAATATTCATTTAGCACCTCTACAATCGCCTCGGACTCCAAGCACAACTTCCCACTACTGTCCTTGACTGGCCCTACTCTTACCCTAGTCATTCATTTATTCCTGACATATCGATAGAAAGCTTTAGGGTTATCCTTGATCCTACCTGCCAAAGATTTGTCATGTCCCCTCCTGGCTCTTCTTAGTTCTCTCTTTAGGTTAGCTATGAGGAGCGATTGAATAAACTCGGTTTGTTCTCACTGGAACGAAGGAGGTTGAGGGGAGACCTGATAGAGGTATACAAAATTATGAGGGGCATAGACAGAGTGGATAGTCAGAGGCTTTTCCCCAGGGTAGAGGGGTCAATTACTAGGGGGCATAGGTTTAAGGTGAGAGGGGCAAGGTTTAGAGTAGATGTACGAGGTAAGTTTTTTACGCAGAGGGTAGTGGGTGCCTGGAACTCGCTACCGGAGGAGGTAGTGGAAGCAGGGATGATAGGGACATTTAAGGGGCATCTTGACAAATATATGAGTAGGATGGGAATAGAAGGATACGGACCCAGGAAGTGTCAAAGATTGTAGTTTAGTCGGGCAGCATGGTCGGCACGGGTTTGGAGGGCCGAAGGGCCTGTTCCTGTGCTGTACATTTCTTTGTTCTTTGTTCTTTGTTCTTTGCCCTCCCTAGCTAACTTGTAACTCTCGAGCGCCCTAACTGAACTTTCATGTCTCATCGTTACATAAGTCTCCTTGTTCCTCTTGACTGCTTTAGTAAACCACGGTTCCCTCACTCGACCACTTCCTCCCTGCCTGACAGGTACATACTTATCAAGGACACGCAGTAGCTGTTCCTTGAACAAGCTCCACATTTCCATTGTGCCCATCCCCTGCAGTTTTCCTCTCCATCCGATGTATCCTAAGTCTTGCCTCATCGCATCATAATTGCCTTTCACCCAGATATAACTCTTGCCCTGCGGTATATACCTATCCCTTTCCATCACTAAAGTAAACGTAATCGAATTGTGGTCACTATCACCAAAGTGCTCACCTACCTCCAAATCTAACACCTGTCCTGGTTCATTACCCAGTACCAAATCCAATATAGCCACACCTCTCGTTGGCCTATCTACATACTGTGTCAGGAAACCCTCCTGCACACATTGGACAAAAACGGACCCATCTAATGTACCCGAACTATAGCGTTTCCAGTCAATATTTCGAAAGTTAAAGTCCCCCATAGCAACTACCTTGTTGCTTTCGCTCCTATCCAGAATCATCTTTGCAATCCTCTCCTCTACATCTCTGGAACGTTTCGGAGGCCTATAGAAAACCCCTAACAGGGTGACCTCTCCTTTCCTGTTTCTAACCTCAGCCCATACTACCCCAGTAGACGAGTCCTCATCAAACGTCCTTTCTGCCACCGTAATACTGTCTTTGACTAACAATGCCACCCCTCCCCCTCTTTTACCACCTTCCCTTTGCTTACTGAAATATCTAAATCCCGGCACCTGCAACAACCATTCCTGTCCCTGCTCTATCCATGTCTCCGAAATGGCCACAACATCGAAGTCCCAGGTACCAACCCATGCCGCAAGTTCACCCACCTTATTCCGGATGCTCCTGGAATTGAAGAAGACACACTTTAAACCACCTTCCTGCCTGCCGGTACACTCCTGCAACTTTGAAACCCTACTCATGACCTCACTACTCTCAACCTCCTGTATACTGGAGCTACAATTCAGGTTCCCAAGCTCCTGCTGAACTAGTTAAACCCTCCCGAAGAGCATTAGCAAATTTCCCCCCCAGAATATTGGTACCCCTCTGGTCCAGGTGCTGACCATCCCGTTTGTAGAGGTCCCACCGACCCCAGAATGAGCCCCAATTATCCAGAAATCTGAAACCCTCCCTCTTGCACCATCCCTGTAGCCACGTGTTCATCTCCTCTCTCTCCCTATTCCTCGTCTCGCTATCACGTGGCACGGGTAACAACCCAGAGATAATAACTCTGTTTGTCCTCGATCCAAGTTTCCACCCTAGCTCCCTGAATTCCTGCCTTACATCCCCATCCCTTTTCCTACCTCTGTGGACCACGACTTGAGGCTGCTCCCCCTCCCCCTTAAGGATCCTGAAAACACGATCCGAGACATCACACACCCTGGCACCTGAGAGGCAACACACCAACCGTGAGTCTCTCTCGTTCCCACAGAATCTCCTATCTATCCCCCTAACTATGGAGTCTCCAACGACTAATGCGCTACTCCTCTCCCCCCTTCCCTTCTGAGCAACAGGGACAGACTCTGTGCCAGAGACCTGCACCCCATGGCTTAACCCTGGTAAGTCATCCCCCCCAACAGTATCCAAAGCGGTATACTTGTTACTAAGGGGAACGGCCACAGGGGATCCCTGTACTGACTGCTTCCTCCCAGCCCCTCTCACCGTCACCCATCTATCTTTATTCTTCGGAGTAACTACATCCCTGAAGCTTCTATCTATGGCCAACTCTGCCTCCCGAATGATCCGAAGTTCATCCAACTCCAGCTCCAGTTCCCTAATGCGGTTTCTGAGGAGCTGGAGATGGGTGCACTTCCCACAGATGAAATCAGCAGGGACACTGACGGCGTCCCTCACCTCAAGCATTCTACAGGAGGAACATTGCACTACCTTTCCTGTCATCCCCTCTAGATAAAAAAAGAAAGAAAGAGCTTACTTGTTATTCACTCCCCTTCTCAGCAAGCACTCATTCAGCAACCTCTGCGCCCCGCACGATAACACCTGAAGGGAAAATAAATAAAAACTACTTACCAGTCACCAGCCAATCCCTTACCTGCAGGCTGTGACGTCACGGTTCAACTTTCCACTTCAACCTGCCCTCGAGCCTTCCTCTTGATCCTTACAGCGGCTGTTTTTTTTTGGTTAGAGGAGGGGGTAGGGAGGGAAACACTGAAGAAGTGTTTCAGGTTTAAGTGTCACTTGACAAGAGCTCCTCCACAAACAACCTCCAAGTTAGGGTGAGCACATGGATGTATGCAAATTTCCCCTGCAACGGCCAATCAGCAGCTCCGCTCTATTGCCCTCTGCTGGATGCTTGTCTTCACTTGAACAGCTAGGGTCTCTTGTTCAGGTACGCCTCCAAGTTAGGGCGAGCACAAGGACATATGCAAATTTCCCCTGCAACGTCCAATCAGCAGCTCCGCTTTACTGCCCTCTGCTGGATCATAACAAGGGTTAAGGAATTTGAAAGTTCCACAAGTTTTAGGTTTGGGGATGATAATACCCGGAAGTCGCTGAAAAGAGTGGTGATCCCTTGCAATATTGCCGGAGTGAATTATTTCATAGCATAGATGTTGTATCAAGTGAGATACCTTTGCTTCTGAGCAGACCGTTGATGAAGAAAGCACACATAAGAATAATAATGAAACTGGATATGGAACACGATAAGGCAACAGTTTTTGGAAAGGCGGTTGACTTTTACACAGTCAAGACACTATTGTATTCTATTACTGACAAATAATATTTCAGGTGCAGTTGTTAAGGATGTGTTATTGGCAGCTGGAAATGGGACTTTAGCTGATAAAAAGTTTGTTGTATTAAAACTGCAGAGGCAATTTGTGCATCCGTCTCCTCGGAGGCTGAAAATTTTATTAAATGGTAAGGGATGAAAACTATATTCAGCTGATAGAACAGGTTAGTGATCGCTGTGAGGTTTGTAGGAAGTACAGAAGGACACATTCACGACCGATAGTAACCCTATCTTTGGCCAGGGATTTTAACGGTGTTGTGGCCATGGACCTTAAGATCTGGGGTAAAGCTAACAATATATTTATTTTGCAATTTGTAGATTTAGCGACCAGATTTGGTCAATCAACCATTGTACGAAATAAAGAAAAGAGAGTAATCCTGGATCAGATTGTGGAAAAATGGATAGGAACAGGAATGGGCCCACCAGCAAAATTCCTTTCAGACAACGGGGGAGAATTTGCTAAAGATGAGTTTCGGGATATGTGTGAAAATGTGAATATCGCAGTTATGAATTCGGCTGGGGAAAGCCCATTTAGTAATGGTGTGTGTGAAAGAAAGCATGCTGTGATAAATGACATATTCTGGAAAATTCTGACAAAAAGACCAAATTGCAAGTTAAATTCAGCCTTAGCATGGGCTGTACATGCAAAGAATTTGTTGCAGATGGTTGGGGGCTATAGTCCCTATCAATTAATGTTAGTAGAAATCCTAAAATTCCGTCCATTTTGGATGACCAGCCTCCAGCTTGGGAAGGGACTTCAATTAATTCTGCATTTTCTGAGCATTTAAATGCATTACACAGCAGTAGAAAAGCTTTTTTGGAAGCAGAAGCCAAGAAAGAATTCGCAGAGCTTTAAGGCATAATGTACAGCCATCAAATATTATTTTTCAGCTAGGAGACATAGTATACTATAATAGAGACACTTTTAATGAATGAAAAGGCCTCATAGGAATAGATGGCAAAACAATTGTTTTTGCAATCCGAATATTAGGGTACATTCATCAAGAGTAATGGATACAGATTACAAATTTTCAAATTAGACAGAGTAGATGGAATGATGAGGAATCAGGGTCATCTGGCACGCACGTGTAACAGAACTTTGAGGACCAGTTAACTGATAGAGACCTGGGGCGAAATTCTCCTACCCGCCCCGCCACATTTCTGCCCCGACCGGCCGGCGGGAGTCTCCGTAACACCGGCCGGTCAATGGGGTTTCCCATTGTGGGGCAGCCCCACGCCGTCCGGGAAACCCCTGGGTGCCGGCAAAACGGAGACTCCCGCCGGCGGAGAATGACGCCCAGGGTTTCTGTAGAGGAACACAATACTTCTGATAAATTAGAACAAGCCATTTTTACGAAAGGAGAGCTGCCAAAAGATGGTACAAAAGTGACATACTTGCCTGAAGGGTCTAATCAATGGAAGGATGCAACTGTTATTAGTAGAGCAGGGAAGGCCACTGGAAAGTATAACACCAGTTGAATGTGCAGCATCCAGGGGAGGGTGTCAAAACAATGGATGGGAACACAAAGTTCAAAAATGGATGGCACAGAAACGCACTTCCAGTTTAGATAGTACATCGGATAGTGAACAGGTTCACTGGAAAAGGTCGAGAACTATTGAAAGGACATTCCACAGCAGAAGGGAAAGATCAAGCAGTAGCAATATAGAATGAGATACCAGGCAGGATAGAGGACGTAGTTTGTCAAGGTCTCGGAACAGGGGCAGCACGGTAGCCTTGTGAATAGCACAATTGCTTCACAGCTCCAGGGTCCCAGGTTCGATTCCGGCTTGGGTCACTGTCTGTGCGGAGTCTGCACATCCTCCCCGTGTGTGCGTGGGTTTCCTCCGGGTGCTCCGGTTTCCTCCCACAGTCCAAAGATGTGCGAGTTAGGTGGATTGGCCATGATAAATTGCCCTTAGTGTTCAAAATTGCCCTTAGTGTTGGGTGGGGTTACTAGGTTATGGGGATAGGGTGGAGGTGTTGACCTTGGGTATGGTGCTCTTTCCAGGAGCCGGTGCAGACTCGATGGGCCGAATGGCCTCCTTCTGCACTGTAAATTCTATGAAACTATGAAACATGAGTAAGACTACGAATACTAATAGGAGTAGAAGCCCACATGCTCGTGAGATTTTGGTGGCCTCCAATAAATTAGATAAAAAAGTTATCAAAGATGCCAAACAGCAAGAACTGCACAGTTGGAGTATACACGGAAGTACCGGATAGGGGACAAAGAGCTCTATCCCGTAGATGGATTTGCACAGAAAAGGTTTTTCCGGATGGAACTTATAAGGCAAAGGCCAGGCTTGTGGCAAGGGGATTTGAAGAAAACTTGGAAGATCAGGATTGAAGTGTAGATTCACCTACGGTTATTTTAAACATCTTTTTGGCTCTAGAATCATAGAATCATAGAAGTTTACAGCATGGAAACAGGCCCTTCGGCCCAACCAGTCCATGCCGCCCAGTCTATTAGCCACAAAGGCATGGGAATACAAATCTACAGATATAAAAGCTGCCTTTTTGCAGGGGCATCAGCGTCAGAGAGACATTTTTCTCCGTCCTCCTAAAGAGGCAACTAACACAGAAGGCGTACTCTGGAAGTTGAACAAATGTGTATATGGATTAAATGATGCTTCTAGAGTCTGGTATTCTTCGGTAAGGTCAGTTTTATTGCATCTATCCCTTCCATCGGGCAGGAGATACAGAAGTCTGAGAACACGCACGAACAGACTCACAAACGGCTTCTTCCCCGCTGTTACCAGACTCCTAAATGACCCTCTTATGGACTGACCTCATTAACACTACACCCCGGTATGCTTCATCCGATGCCGGTGCTTATGTAGTTACATTGTGTACCTTGTGTTGCCCTATTATGCATTTTCTTTTATTACCTTTTCTTTTCATGTATTTAATGATCTGTTGAGCTGCTCGCAGAAAAATACTTTTCACTGTACCTCGGTACACGTGACAATAAACAAATCCAATCCATCCAATCCTAGAGTCTGGTATTTTTTGGTAAGGTCAGTTTTGTTAAAGTTAGGCTGTTGCCAGTTGAAAGCAGATCCGGCAATGTTTTACTGGCACTATAAAGGAAATCTTTCGAACGTCTTTATGATGCATGTCGATGATTTTTTGTGGGGTGGGACAAGTGATTTTGAAGCTATTGTAATCTCTGGGTTGAGGAAAGAATTCAGGGTTGCAAGTCAGGCTTCTGGTGCATTTAAATATATTAGACTGGAAATTGGGCAGACTGAGTTAGGTGCAACTTTACGTCAGCAATGTTATTTGGAGAGCATCAGCCCAATAGCAATTATTCATGGTCAGGTTTCACAAAAGACGCAGTGGCTTCAAAGATGCAAAGTTTAATTGAGCAACTGAATTGGTTAGGTATATAGACTAGACCGGACATTAGTTTTGATGCCCTAGAGTTGAGTACAAAAATGAATGATCCAAAAGACATAATGAGAGCAAATAAAGTGTTGGCCAAACTAAAAATGCAGGAGTGTGTTTTGAGGTTCCCGGTTTTAGGTGATCTTAGGCACTTGAAACACAAAGTTTATAGTGATACGTCCTATGCAAATTTATGTGATGGAGTTTGAAGCGCAGGAAGTTTTATAATTATCCTTTTGGGGAACAATGGTAAATATTGCCCTCTTGTGTGGGAAACAAAGAAAATAAGGAGAGTGGTCAAAAGCACTTTGACCGCTGAGACGTTAAGCCTTTAGAGGTGGAGGATATGGCCTTTTATATATCCAGATATTGTCAGAAATTTTGGGATGAGAGGATTTGGGTAACATACCTATTGAGTGTCACATTGACAATAAATTCCTGTGGGAAAATGTGCATTCTACAAAAAGTGTGAATGAGCAAATGTTAAGAATAGACATTACAAGTTTGAAGCAGATGTTGGACAGAGGGGAGATAGCAAAACTTAAATGGGTCGACAGTAGCTATCAATTGTCCGACTGTTTTACGAAAAGAGGGGCTACGTCACAGAAACTTTTGGATGTTATTAATGAAGAGCGCCTGCTGTGACTGTTTTTTTTTCCTTCCAGAAATGAAACAAAAGAGGGTGAGAAGTTGCGTGAGTTTTTGAGTTTCTTGTCATTTTGTTTTTTCGGGTGAAACCAATATTTACCAAATTATTTTATTTTCTCCAAGGAAGGGGAGTCTGTTAAGAAATGGGTTAAGAGGCATTCCAATTAGATGTCTCATTGATGTTAAGTATCCAATAATAGACACTGATATGTAAAGAGGTTGCAGGTAGCACTTGTTTGGTGTGGTGTGGTGATCGAGTTTTGTGTAAAGTGTGTTCAAGGAAAATAAAGGTGTGTTGGGAAAGGGGCAGAAGTCTTGACTCTTTATTCAACAGCAGCCACAAGCTAATTCAAATGGTTCACTATGTGCAATATTTTTGGTTACTGCCATAAGAGATTCATGAGAAAAGAGAATGATGTTTTTTTCATTAACATTTTCATAAAATTGTGCATAATATGGAGAGAGTAACTAATGTTTAATTAAACTTGCAGATCACAGAAATGGTCGAAGCAGTGAAAACATTTTCTGCATTGCAGAAATCTACAATTGGAGGAATAGAGGTCCTGGCAATCAAATTCCAGAATATCTATCTAAATCTGAAGAAGAGTCATTATGATATCCTGGATCCTCGGAAGAAGGAGTTCAACACAGACTATGCTGCATTCATGAAACAAATGTTTGATTTAGAGGTAACAGCAGAGTCAGTGACAATAAACTCCATGAGTAGTACATAGTTAATGTTGGCTTATTAACTTAAATTTGCTCTTCTCTCCTGTTACTTAAATTTTCTCTATTTTAAAAAAATCTTTCTTTCCTGAAAGCCTCATATCTCTCAATACTGTAATTTAGCTAAAAATATAAGGTGATATAAAATGGTGGGATTACTTGATTTGAGGATTCATTTGAGGATGGATTTCCTGACAGAGGAATCTGAAACCAGGAGTAATAGATTAAGGATTAATATGCTGTCCATTTGCCACTGAAAAGAGAAAAATTATCTTCACTGAATTGTGAATGTTTGCAATTCTCGATCCTATAAGTCTATGGATGCTCAGTCATTTTTAAAAAATTTGTTCATGGTATGTGGATGTTGCTGGCTGGACCAGCATTTATTGCCAATCCCTGAGAGCATTTACGAGTCAACCACATTGCTGTGGGTCTGGAGTCACATGTAGGCCAGGCCAGGCAAGGACAACAGATTTCCTACCCTAAAGGATATCAGTGAACCAGATGGGGTTTTACGCTAATCAAAAATGGTTTCATGGTCACCTTTGGACTTCTAATTCCAGATTTTTATTGAATTCAATTTTCACCATATGCCATGGTGGGAATCGAACCTGGGTTCCCAGAGCATGGCTCTAGGTCTCTGGATTACTCGTCCAGCAACAAATCCAAGACCCCACTGCTTCCCACTGTCTTTGAGTGTACTCAAGATAGAGATTGTGTTATGACCTTGACAGTGCCCTTTAAAAGATGGTGGGGTGAATTATCCGTCCCAGAATACCTGAAGCCTATTTCCCATTGGGGCGGAGAATCAGACGTCCGATGGGAATCGGGATTGGCGGTGGGCACCGATCCGTTTCTGGAAGCGGGATCGGGGTTCATGTCCGCATGCCAGCGGGAGGATGTAAATGATTGCAAATGGGCGTTAATGACACATTTGTCTCCACTTAGCAGGCCAGGCACCCTATTCTCAGGCCCTGCATGATTCTTCCATCCTCTGGGCCGGGAATCAGGTGGGCGGGATTCACCAGAGGCATCACCAAACGTGAACTTGATGATGTGGGCCAAGAAGATAACCCCTTAAGGGAATTGCCCCAAAAGTCCATCCGAAGGCCATTCTGCCCCCCCTCCCACAATGAACAACCTGACCACCTCTCCTCTACCTGACCACCTCTCCTCTACCTGACACCCCCCCCCCCCCCCATCCCGCTCAATGACAACCCCCTCCAGACTTCCTAAAATGGGAAACACCCCTCCGGAGACCCTCTAAATAGAAGGATTCACTCCAGGGACCCCCTAACTTAAGGAACCTCCAAAGAGACTACTAACTAGAGGGACCCACCATAGGGACGCCCTGAAGAGAGGGATCCCCACAGACCCCCCAGAAAAAAGACTTGAAGCTAGAGAGCATTCCAAACAAGAGCAGTGACAGAAATTATAGTTGTAACTCTTATGTGGAAGCACCTCGTGTTCAATCCTGGAAAGAATACAGCTGCGACCTGTGTTTAAAACTCTAGGATCATGTACCTGCAAGCCATTCATTCATTTCTAGTAGAGGACTGTGATTGATATCTTCCACAAAACAGCATTCATTCACCTCCCTTCATGGATGAGTGACTTTAAGTGCTGAAACCCCAATGTTTACAAATATCAACCACATCAAAGAGAGGCAGGTGAATTACAATCATCCTTTTTATTAATAAATGATTTTATTGGGTTTTTGAACATAGTATATTTACAGTTATGTACACAGATTAAAACATATATATATATAGTAAAAAATACTGGAAGGATATTGTGCACTAGCTCAAAAACAGCAACTCTGTACAGTTAGCAATATTATGATAGAATTAGATTATCATAGAATTTACAGTGCAGAAGGAGGCCATTCATCCCATCGAGTCTGCACCGGCTCTTGGAAAGAGCACCCCACCCAAGCCCACACCTCTACCCTATCCCCATAACCCAGTAACCCCACCCAACACTAAGGGCAATTTTGGACACTAAGGGCAATTTATCATGGCCAATCCACCTAACCTGCACATCTTTGGACTGTAGCAGGAAACCGGTGCACCCGAAGGAAACCCACGCACACACGGGGAGGATGTACAGACTCCACACAGACAGTGACCCAAGCCGGAATCGAACCTGGGACCCTGGAGCTGTGAAGCAATTGTGCTATCCACAATACTAACGTGCTGCCCGGCACAAATAAGTAGGCACCTGTTTGTGTAGGGGGGGGACTGGGGAGGTACATATACATTTGGGTGCCAGAGAAACAATTACAGTAGTTATGTCCAATACAGAGAGGGCAATACGAGAATGGATCTGGTGTTGGTGTTGTTACTTGCTTTTCCCGGACGGTTTTTGCTGACGTTGTCGTCGCGCGTTCACCTCCGCTTCGGCCGTTTGTCACGTCTTTCGCACGCACTTTCCTTGCTCTCTGTTACTATATTTACCAAGTTTGTTGTCGTTTCCCGTGCTCTCCTTCCGGCTATCATTCCCTCACCTCCCCCCCTCTCTGGTTCCCCTCTATTGTTTCCTGTCTCCTACCTCTTTCCCCCCCCTTCTGCCCCCCTTCCCCCTTCCCCCCTTCTCCTGTCTTAGGTTTAGCTGTTTCCACCCCCCCGCCACCCTGCTGGGTCTATCCCTCCCTCCCACGCCTTGGTTACTTTCCCCTGATTCTTGGCTACTTGGCTATTCTTCTGTTTGTTCATTGGCCACAAACAGGTCCCGTAACAATTGGGTGAATGGCTTCCACGTTCTGTGGAAGCCATCGTCTGACCCTCGGATGACGAATTTGATTTTCTCCATTTGGAGAGATTCTGAGAGGTCAGACAGCCAGTCTGCAGCTTTGGGTGGTGTTGGAATCCCCGGCGTTGGGCTCAGGCGCAGAGACTGGTGTGCTCTGTCCATGTCTGGTGGGTTGGGGAAAATTTTCCTCCCCACTAAGTTGCCCAGCATCTCGGCCACGTATACCGTGGGGTTTCTGCCCTCGATCCCCACTGGTAGGCCCACAAACCTTACATTTTGCCTTCTCGAACGGTTTTCCTGATCGCCCACTCTGCCTTTCAGGCTCCCCTGGGTTGTGACCAGTTTCGGCATCTCCTTCTCCAGTGCCATGATCTGGTCGTTCTTGTCAGTCGTGGCCTTTTCCAGCTCCTTAATGGTCGCCTCTTGGGCTTATAGTTTCTTCTCTGCTCTGCCCAGGGCAAGCTGCATCTCCGCCAGGGCCTTGGCCACTGATGCCTTCACCGTGGCCTCCATGTCTGCTCTAACCCCTGCCTTGTTTTCCTGATGGTGTTCCCTCAGTGCCCCGGCAAAGGATGTCTTCCAGTTCCAGATCCCCCCTGGCACAGGGGGAAATTGCTCCTGTCTGTCTCGTTCTTTTTGTTGCGGCGAACCTTCCGTTCCGCTGCTTCGTGAGCCGGTTGGCTCGTCTGAGCGGGCTCGCACCTGACCCCTTCTGCTTCTGGTGTCCCTTCTCCCTCGGCTTTGGCTCCCTTCTGGCACTTTTTTCCCCCTTTTTTTCCCCTTTTTTTTCCCCTTCCCTTCTCCCCTTTAACACATTTTTTTTTTAAAAGAGAGAATGTCTTTTTTTTTAATCTTTCACCCACACATCTGGTCAGGAGGGTCGAGAGAGAGAGAGAGGCTTCTGGTCTAGCCAGGAGTCCTCCATTGCTCCGCCGCCCGCCTCATGGTCGCCGCCGGGGGGGGCCTCTTTGTCGCTCGCTCCACTCAATCACCACTTTGCTCCGGGCCACCGCTTTTCTTGTCCCACGTTCGTCTACAGTGCGGCGGGGGGTGGGGGGGGGGGGGTTGGGGGGTGGGGGGGGGGGGGGGGGGACCGTCTGGTTTGCGCGCTTCGGCGCAGGTTCTTCCTTGGGAACGAGATGCGACTGTGTTCCCCCTCCGGTGCTCTGCTGCCCGCGAATGCTCTCGCAATCACTCGAGTGATTGGAATGCCCTTAGTGATTGGTATGTAACTCAGGGCCGGGATTCTCCCCTACCCGGCCGGGCGGGGGAATCCGGCGTAATGGAATGGTGTGAACCACTCTGGCGTCGGGCCGCCCCAAAGGTGCGGAACACCTTGAGGGGCTAGGCCCGCGCCAGAGTGATTTCCGCCCCGCCGGCTGGCGGGAAAGGCCTTTGGCGCCACGCCAGCCGGCGCCGAAAGGACTTTGCCGGCGACGCATGCGCGGGAACGTCTGCAGCCGCTCCCGGCATCCCCGCGCATGCGCAGTGGGGGGTGTCTCTTCCGCCTCCGCCATAGTGAAGACCATGGCGAAGGCGGAAGAAAAAGAATGCTCCCACGGCACAGTCCCGCCCGCCGATCGGTGGGCCCCGATCCGGGGCAGGCCACCGTGGGGGCACACCCCGGAGCCCACCGTCTGCTCCCGCCGGTAATGTAGGTGGTTCAATCCACGCCGGCTGCCGAGGGTTGACAGCGGCAGGACTTCGGCCCATCGCGGGCCAGAGAATCGCCGGGGGGGGAGCCAGCCGACCGGTGCGGCGCGATTCCCGCCCCCGCCGATTCTCTGGTAGCGGAAAATTCGGGACACGCCGTGGGCGAGATTCACGCAAGCCCCCGGAGATTCTCCGACCCGGCGGGGGGTCGGAGAAACGCGCCCCAGATGTCTTTTGGGCCAGACCTACCATTCTCCATAGCTATTTTAAAACTAATTGAATTATCGTCACTGGTCCCTAAGTCATCCCTCCCTAACATTTCTATCACCTTACCTTCCTTATTTCCCAAGAGTTGGTCACGTTTTTCCCCCTCTCTATACGGGCCATCCACATACTGAATGAGAAATTCCTCCTGTATACACACAACAAATTTCTCTCCTTCCAAGCCCCTAATGCTATGGCTGTCCTAGTCAATGTTGTAAAAGTTAAAGTCCCCAATTATTACCACCCTATTTTTCTTGCTGCTATCTGTAAATTACTTACATAATTGCTCCTCAATATCCCGCTGACTATTTGGGGGCTTGTAGTACTGTCATGTGAAAGTACCTTTAAGAAATGGGTGTTTATAAATGGGTGTATATATAAATATCTGTCGTGAGAGTACCTTTAAGAAATGGGTGTTTACTACTGATTGTGTCATGTGAATATGCTTAAAAGGTACTTTGAAAGGGAAGGAGAGAAAAAGGAGAAGGTTTTAATGATTCTAACACAAAGTGACGGACCAAATCCAGGTGACTGTGAATTTGACATACCTCAAATTAAATTGTAAAATGTGGATGTTCTTACAAATTGGGATAAATTGTTAAGTTACCTTCCAGAGGAAAAACGGACTGACCTGAAAGAGTTATTGATATCACAAGTTTGTAGAGATAAATTGGGAAGTATTAAAATGTCTATACATGATGTAGATGTGGGAAATGCTGTTCCAATCAAACAACAACCATACAGACCTAACCCTTTAAAATTGGCACTGGTTAACAAAGAGATTGAGAGTAGGCTTAAAAATGGCATAACTGAAGTGGGTTGCAGCCAATGGCGCTCACCCATAGTGATGGTACCTAAACCAAATGGTATCCAACGATTGTGTGTGGACTATAGAAAGGTTAATGCAGTTACAAGAACGGACTCTTATCCTATCCCACATTTGGAGGATTGAATTGAGAAAGTGGGACAATCAGCTTTTCCTTTCTTCATCACTGTTAGGTCCCACTTTTTCCTTAACTAACTATTTTATCTGTATATTAGGAACAAGAGGGTAGCTAGAGAAAGAGTTGGTCCACTCAAGGACAAAGGAGGGAAATTATGCATAGAACCAAAGGAAATAGGTGAGATCCTTAATGAGTATTTTGCATCATTATTCACAAAGGAGAGGGACACGTTGATTGGTGGTACCTCAGAGGGATATGTAAATACTTTAGAACAGGTCGTTTTTAAGAGGGTGGAAGTGTCAGGTGTGTTAAAAAGCATTAAGGTAATCAACTCCCCAGGGCCACATGACATCGATGGGCCTTTAACAGAAACCTTTGTTTCCTTGTTGGCCACAGGTGAGAGGATTGTTGTCCCGTTATTTAAGAATGGTAGCAAGGATAACCAGGGTAATTATAGGCCAATGATCTTGACGTCAGTGGCAGTGAAATTGTTGGAAAAGATTCTCAGAGACCCTGGCCGGGATTCTCCGAAAACCCGGCCAAGTGTTGACGTCGGCGTCAACGGGGCTCCTGGCCCAACAACTCTCTGTTTTTTAGGGGGTTAGCATGGTGCCGGAGTGCTACGCGCTGCTCCGGTGCCGGAAGGCGGCCCTGCACGGCTGGCATGGGTCCGCGCAGGTGCGCCATGGCCATCTCCGCACCAGCGCATGCAGTGGTTGCCGTCTCCACGCCGGCACGGAGCAACATGTCGGGGCCCATGCGTAAGGAGGTAGGCCCCCTCCAGATCGCGGCCGCCCGCCGATCGGAAGCCCCCGATCGCGGGCATGGACCCCATGGAGGCCCCCCCCAGCATCAGATCCCCCCGCCTCCCCCACCTGGACACCACAGCTGCCGCGGGTCCGAGTTCCCGCCGGGTAGTACCAGGTTTGAATCACGCTAGCGGGACTCGGCAGAACTTGGCGGGAGTTCGGCCCCTCGCCCATGGAGAATTGCCGCGGGGGCCTATCTCAGTGGCTCCCGACTGGCGCTGTCCCGACCACGCGGGTGTGATTGACGCCGATCCCCGAACAGGCCACGGAATGTGGCGACTAGGGGCTTTTCACAGTAACTTCATTTGAAGCCTACTTGTGACAATAACGTGATTTTCATCTTTCACTTGTTCAGTCGCCTGAGAATCAGTGGCCTGGCGTCGGAGGCGACCAGAACTGTACACAGAACTCCAAATGTGGCCTTACCAAAGTTTTGTACAGCTGCATCATCACCTCACGGCTCTTAAATTCAATCCCTCTGTTAATGAACGCGAGCACACCATAGGCCTTCTTCACAGCTCTATCCACTTGAGTGGCAACTTTCAAAGATGTATGAACATAGACCCCAAGATCTCTCTGCTCCTCCACATTGCCACGAACTCTACCGTTAACCCTGTATTCCGCATTCATATTTGTCCTTCCAAAATGGACAACCTCACACTTTTCAGGGTTAAACTCCATCTGCCACTTCTCAGCCCAGCTCTGCATCCTATCTATGTCTCTTTGCAGCCGACAACAGCCCTCCTTACTATCCACAACTCCACCAATCTTCGTATCGTCTGCAAATTTACTGACCCACCCTTCAACTCCCTCATCCAAGTCACTAATGAAAATCACAAACAGCAGAGGACCCAGAACTGATCGCTGCGGTACGCCACTGGTAACTGGAATCCAGGCTGAATATTTGCCATCCACCACCACTCTCTGACTTCTATCGGTTAGCCAGTTCGTTATCCAACTGGCCAAATTTCCCACTATCCCATGCCTCCTTACTTTCTGCATAAGCCTACCATGGGGAACTTTATCAAATGCCTTACTAAAATCCATGTACACTACATCCACTGCTTTACCTTCATCCACATGCTTGGTCACCTCCTCAAAGAATTCAATAAGATTTGTAAGGCAAGACCTACCCCTCACAAATCCGTGCTGACTATCCCTAATCAAGCAGTGTCTTTCCAGATGCTCAGAAATCTTATCCTTCAGTACCCTTTCCATTACTTTGCCTACCACCGAAGTAAGACTAACTGGCCTGTAATTCCCAGGGTTATCCCTAGTCCCTTTTTTGAACAGGGGCACGACATTCGCCACCCTCCAATCCCCTGGTACCACCCCTGTTGACAGTGAGGACGAAAAGATCATTGCCAACGGCTCTGCAATTTCATCTCTTGCTTCCCATAGAATCCTTGGATATATCCCGTCAGGCCCGGGGGACTTGTCTATCCTCAAGTTTTTCAAAATGCCCAACACATCTTCCTTCCTAACAAGTATTTCCTCGAGCTTACCAATCTGTTTCACACTGTCCTCTCCAACAATATGGCCCCTCTCATTTGTAAATACAGAAGAAAAGTACTCATTCAAGACCTCTCCTATCTCTTCAGACTCAATACACAATCTCCCGCTACTGTCCTTGATCGGACCTACCCTCGCTCTAGTCATTCTCATATTTCTCACATATGTGTAAAAGGCCTTGGGGTTTTCCTTGATCCTACCCGCCAAAGATTGTTCATGCCCTCTCTTAGCTCTCCTAATCCCTTTCTTCAGTTCCCTCCTGGCTATCTTGTATCCCTCCAATGCCCTGTCTGAACCTTGTTTCCTCAGCCTTACATAAGTCACCTTTTTCCTCTTAACAAGACATTCAACCTCTCTTGTCAACCATGGTTCCCTCACTCGACCATCTCTTCCCTGCCTGACAGGGACATACATATCAAGGACATCTTGAATATCTCTGTCATCCATGGTTCTCTGGGTTTGTTACACCTTCCTATTACTCTAATCACAAGTAGGCCCACATTAACACTGCAATGAAGTTACCTTAAAAATCCCCTAGTCAACACTTTCCGGCGCCTGTTCAGGTACACGGAGGGAGAATTCAAAATGTCCAAATTACCTAACAGCACGTCTTTCGAGACGTGCGGGAGGAAACTGGAGCACACGGAGGAAACCCACGCAGATACGGGGAGAACATGCAGACTCCGCACAGTGACCCACGCTGTGAATCGAACCTGGGACCATGGCGCTGTTAAGCAACAGTTCTAACCACTGTGCTACCGTGCCGCCCATAGAGGGAACACATTGCACCTGTACCCTCCCCATTTCATCTTTGAACACTACTCTTCTGTAGATTTCCCCACAAGTAATTGTTTCCAGTCTACCTTGGCCAGATCATGTCTTGTTTTGTTAAAATCTACTCTCCCTCAATCCAAAACGTTTTTGGCAACTTGTCCATTTCTTTGTCCATAACAAATTTAAATAGACATGTTGTGATCGCTATTACTAAAATGCTCCCCCACCAAAACATCAACCACTTGTCCGGCTTCATTCCCCAGAATTAGATCCACCACTGCACAATCCCTTGTTGGATCCTCTACATATTGAGCTTAAAAGTTCTCCTGCATACATTTTAAGAAATCTACTCCATCTAAATCCTTAACAGGATGGCTTTCCCAATTAATTTTGGGAAAGTTGAAATCACCTAACATAATTATCCTCTTACTTTTACACGCATCCGCATGTAAAATATTTGCTCCTCAATTTCCCACTGACTACCTGGGGGTCTATAATAAACACCTAGCAACGTAGTTGTCCCTTTTTTATTCCTAAACTCTACCCACAAAGCTTCATTTGACGCCCCCTCCAAGATATCATTTCTCCTTACTGCAGTAACTTCCGCCTTAACTAATAATACAATGCCTCCTCCTCTTTTACTCCCTCCTCTGTCTTGCCTGAAGATTCTATATCCTGGGATGCTGAGCTGCCAATCCTGCCCCTCACTCAACCATGTCTCTGTGATAGCTTTTATATCATAATTACATGTATAATCATCGGCCTTAACTCATAGTTTTATCTTTAATACTCCTGGCATTAAAATAGAGGTTATCCACCCTTGTCTTACTCCCTTGAAACTTACTACCGCTGTATTCGCTCTGACCTGAGAATTCTGAATTCTCCCTCTGTGTACCCAAACCGGAATGTGGCGACTAGGGGCTTTTCACAGTGACTTCAATGCAGTGTTAATGTAAGCCTACTTGTGACAATAAAGATTATTTATTTTATTTTATTTTATTTATTTATTATTTTCTGTGTTATACTGTGTACCTATTCTGCTATTAGTCTGTGTCCCCTCCCCAACTAGTTTAAACTCTTCTCAACAGCACTAGCAAACCCGCTAGCAAGGATGTTAGTCCCGCTCTGTTTTAGATGTAGACCGCCCCGCTTGTACAGGTCCCACCCGCCCCAGAAATGGTCCCAATGGCCCAGGAATCTAAAAGCCTCCCTCCTGCACCACATCTTGAGCCACGCATTCATCTGTGCTATTCTCCTATTCCTGTACTCACTAGCATGCGGCACTGGGAGTAATCCAGAGATCACAATCTGAGAGGTTCTGCTCTTTAGTCTATTGCCTAACTCCCTGAATTCTTGATGCAATACCTCATCCCTCCTTCTACCTCTGTCAATGGTACCACATGTACCATGAGCTCTGCCTTATCGCCCTCTCCCTTTAGAATGCCGTTCAGTGACATCCCGGGCGTCATTCTCCGTCGGCGGGAGTCTCCGTTTTGCCGGCGCCCGGGGGTTTCCCGACGGCGTGGGGCTGCCCCACAATGGGAAACCCCATTGACCGGCCGGTGTTACGGAGACTCCCGCCGGCCGGTCGGGGCAGAAATGTGGCGGGGCGGGTAGGAGAATTTCGCCCCCTATCCCTGGCACTAGGGAGGCAACACACCATCCCGGAATATTTTTCACGACCACAGAAGTGCTTATCTGTGCCCCTGACTATGCAGTCCCATATAACTATTGCTCTTCTGCGCTTTCCCCCCCCCCCCCCCCCCGTTGAACAACAGAGCCAGCCGTGGTGCCATTGCTCTGGCCGTTACTGTTATTTTCCCCCGATAGGTAATCCCCCTAACAGTATCCAAAATGGTAGAGTTGTTAGAGAGGGGCACAGCCACGGAGATTCCTGCACTGACTGCTTGCCCCTTCTTGAGGTTACCCACCTGTCTGCCTGCACCTTGGGTGTGAC
Source organism: Scyliorhinus torazame (assembly GCF_047496885.1). Taxonomy (NCBI): domain Eukaryota; kingdom Metazoa; phylum Chordata; class Chondrichthyes; order Carcharhiniformes; family Scyliorhinidae; genus Scyliorhinus; species Scyliorhinus torazame. The sequence continues at coordinate 347,055,603 of NC_092710.1, read as the reverse complement.
CACATCTCTATAACTCCTGTCTGTGACGCTTTACGTCATCTGCATGTTCTTAAGTGCATCCAACTGCTGCTCCAGCTGAACCATGCAGTCTGTGAGGAGCTGCCATTGGATATCCCAGGCTGTTGAATGAGGCAAAAGAGGAAATAGCAGGGGTGCTGGAAATAATTTTCCATTCCTCTCTGGCCACAGGAAGGTTGCAGGAGGACTGGAAGATAGCCGATGTGGTAACATTATTCAAGAAGGGAGAAAGGGAGAGACCAGGAAACTACCGGCCAGTCAGTCTAACCTCAGATGTTGGAAAAATATTGGAATCAAGTCCCTGTGACAGAATTTGGGGATGCGGTGGCATAGTGGTATTGTCGCTAAATTAGTAATCCAGAGACCCAGGATAATGATCTGGGGACACGGGTTCAAATCCCACCACGGCAGGTGATGGAATTTTAAAAACTCAATAAAATATCTGGAATTAAAAGTCTAATAATGACCATGAACCCGTTGTCGATTGTCGTAAAAGCCCATCTGGTTCACTGATACCCTTTAGGGAATGAAATCTGCCATCCTCACCTGGTCTGGCCTACATGTGACCCGAGACCTACAGCAATATGGTTGACTCTTAAATGCCCTCTGAAATGACCTAGCAAGCCACTCAGTTGTATTCTTGATTGATTGATTTATTGCATCATGTTCCGAAGTACAGTGAAAAGTATTTTTCTGCAGCCAAAGAAATGGACACAACACGTACACAGTAGACAAAAAAGAATAATAGATGGTTACAGCGAACAGAACAAACAAAGAACAAAGAAATGTACAGCACAGGAACAGGCCCTTCGGCCCTCCAGGCCCGTGCCGACCATGCTGCCCGACTAAACTACAATCTTCCACGCTTCCTGGGTCCGTATCCCTCTATTCCCATCCTATTCATGTATTTGTCAAGATGCCCCTTAAATGTCACTATCGTCCCTGCTTCCACCACCTCCTCCGGTAGCGAGTTCCAGGCACCCACTACCCTCTGCGTAAAAAACTTGCCTCGTACATCTACTCTAAACCTTGTCCCTCTCACCTTAAACCTATGCCCCCTAGTAATTTACCCCTCTACCCCGGGGAAAAGCCTCTGACTATCCACTCTGTCTATGCCCCTCATAATTTTGTAGACCTCTATCAGGTCGCCCCTCAACCTCCTTCGTTCCAGTGAGAACAAACCGAGTTTATTCAACCGCTCCTCATAGCTAATGCCCTCCATACCAGGCAACATTCTGGCGAATCTCTTCTGCACCCTCTCTAAAGCCTCCACATCCTTCTGGTAGTGTGGCGACCAGAATTGAACACTATACTCCAAGTGTGGCCTCACTAAGGTCCTATACAGCTGCAACATGACTTGCCAATTCTTATACTCAATGCCCCGGCCAATGAAGGCAAGCATGCCGTATGCCTTCTTGACTACCTTCTCCACCTGTGTTGCCCCTTTCAGTGACCTGTGGACCTGTACTCCTAGATCTCTTTGACTTTCAATACTCTTGAGGGTTCTACCATTCACTGTATATTCCCTACCTGCATTAGACCTTCCAAAAAGCATTACCTCACATTTGTCCGGATTAAACTCCATCTGCCATCTCTCCGCCCAAGTCTCCAAACAATCTAAATCCTGCTGTATCCTCTGACAGTCCTCATCGCTATCCGCAATTCCACCAACTTACTAATCAGACCAGTTACATTTTCCTCCAAATCATTTATATATACTACAAACAGCAAAGGTCCCAGCACTGATCCCTGTGGAACACCACTGGTCACAGCCCTCCAATTAGAAAAGCATCCTTCCATTGCTACTCTCTGCCTTCTATGACCTAGCCAGTTCTGTATCCACCTTGCCAGCTCACCCCTGATCCTGTGTGACTTCACCTTTTGTACTAGTCTACCATGAGGGACCTTGTCAAAGCCTTACTGAAGTCCATATAGACAACATCCACTGCCCTACCTGCATCCGGACAAATGTGAAGAAGTACGCAGTATATCGACAAATAAGTAATTGGTTACAGTACGGAATAAGGGCCAAACAAAGCAAATACGACATGAGCACGATCAGCATAGGACATCGTGAATAGTTTTCTTACAGGGAACAGATCAGTCTGGGGGAGAGCCGTTGAGGAGTCGAGTAGCTGTGGGGAAGAAGCTGTTTCTATGTCTGGATGTACGGGTCTTCAGACTTCTGTATCTTCTGCCTGATGGAAGGGTCTGGAAGTCGGCAAAGCCTGGGTGTGAGGGGTCACTAACAATGCTGTCAGCCTTCGGCAGTGGGAGGTGTAGACAGAATCAATCGGAGGGTGGCAAGCTTGTGAGATGCGTTGGGCTGAGTTCATCACACTCTGCCGTTTCTTGTGATCTTTGGAACGAACAGTTGCCATACCAAGCTGTGATGCAGCCGGATAGGATGCTCTGTATTGCATATGTGTAGAAGTTTGTGAGAGTCGATGCAGAAATGCCGAATTTCCTTCGCTTCCGTAGGAAGTAGAGACGTTGTTGGGCTTTTTTGACTGTTGCATCAACGTGAGTTGACCACGACAGACTGTTGGTGATGGTGACTCCCAGGAACAACACAGAAGCACAGTGGTTAGCACAGTTGCTTCACAGCTCCAGGGTCCCAGATTTGGTTCCCAGCTTGGGTCACTGTTTGTGCGGAGTCTGAACATTCTCCCCATGTCTGAGTGGGTTTCTTCCGGGTGCTCCGATTTCCTCCCACAGTCCAAAGATGTGCAGGTTAGGTGGCTTGGCCATTCTAAATTGCCCCCAGTTTCCAAAAAGGTTGGTGGGGCCACTGGGTTACAGGGATAAGTTGAAAGTGTGGGCTTAAATGGGGTGCTCTTTCCAAGGGCCGGTGCAGACTCGATGGGCTGAATGGCCTCCTTCTGCACTGTAACTTCTATGATTCTATGATTCTATGAACTTAAAGCTATCGACCATCTTCACTTCAGAGCCATTGATGTAGATGGGGGCACGTGTCGTACTACACTTCCTGAAGTCGATGATCAATTCCTTGGTTTTGCTGACATTTAGGGAGAGGTTGTTTTCGGTAAACCATGCAACCAAGCGATTTATTTCCCTTCTGTAGTCTGATTCGTCGTTGTTTGAGATACAACCCACCACAGTTGCATCATCCGCAAACTGAAAGATAGAATTGGAGTTAAATCTTGCCACACAGCTGTGTGTGTATAGGGAGTACAGTAGAGGACTGAGCACACATCCTTGCGGGGCCCCGGTGTTGAGGACTATTGAGGAGGAGGTGCTGTTGCCTATCCTGACAGATTGCGGTCTGTTGGTGAGAAAGTCAAGGATCCAGCTGCACAGGGAGGGGTGAAGTCCAAGATCGCAGAGTTGGTTATTAGTTTTGTCGGGAAAATGGGGTTGAAGGTGGGGCTGTAGTCGATGAACAGCAGTCTGACATGGGTGTCCTTGTTGTCGAGGTGTTCAAGTGTTGACTGTAGGGCCAGGGAGATAGCATCTGCTGTGGACTGGTTGTGCCAATAGGCGAACTGCAATGGATTGAGACCGTCTGGGAGGCTGGCGTCTCATGACTAGCCGATCGAAGAATTTTATGACAACATGGCGGTAGTCATTGAGGCATGCTACCATGTTCTTCTTTGGTACTGGTATTATGGTGGTTTTCTTGAAGGAGGTGGGAACCTCGGAGCGGAGAAGTGAGGTGTTGAAGCTAAACACGTGGCTAAATGAAATGAAAATCGCTTATTGTCACAAGTAGGCTTCAAATGAAGTTACTGTGAAAAGCCCCTAGTCGCCACATTCCAGCACCTGTTTGGGGAGGCTGGTACGGGAATTGAACCGTGCTGCTGGCCTGCCTTGGTCTGCTTTCAAAGCCAGCGATTTAGACCTGTGCTAAACCAGCCCCTATTGAGAGGGAAAGTTTCAGATTTTTGGATTATTGGGATCTCTTTCCGGGGCAGGTGAGACCTGTACAAGAAGGAAGGGTTGCATCTAAACTGGAGGGGCACCGATATCCTGGCTGGGAGATTTGCTAGATTCACTCGGGAGGATTTAAACGAGTATGGCAGGGGGGTGGAAGCCAGAATGTGAGCTTAGAAGATGTAATAACTGAAGGGGAAATAGAGAACCAAAATAAAAGAACAGCATCACCCTTAGGCAGAGCAAAAAAGGAGACAAGTGTGAAAAGGGAGGTGGTCAATGCAGGATTAAGCATGTTGTACCTAAATGCGCGCAGTATACGGAACAAGGTAAATGAGCTTGTTGCACACATTGAAATTGGCCAGTACGCTGTTGTGGGGATCATAGAGTCATGGCTGCAAGGGGACCAGGGCTCGGATCTAAATATCCAAGGATATGTGCCGATCGAAAGGACAGGCAGGTGGGCTGGGGGGGGGGGGGATTGCATTGTTAGTAAGGAATTAAGTTAAATCGATAGTAAGGAGCGATATAGGATCAGAATGCATAGGATCTCTGTGGGTAGAGTTGAGGAATCGCAAAGGTACAATGGCCTGATGGGAGTTATGTACAGGCCTCCTAGCAGTAGTCAGGATGTGGGGCAGAAAATAAATCAGGAGATGAAAAAGGCATATAAAAAAGGCAATATTCTACTAATCATGGGGGACTTCAATATGCAGGTGGACTGGGAAAATCAGGTTGGTAGTGGATCCCAAGAAAAGGAATTTGTGGAATGTCTAAGTGATTGTTTTTGGAGCAGCTAGTGACAGAGCCTACGTGGGTTCTGGATTTGGTGATGTGTAATGAGGCAGACTTGATTAGGGAACTTAAGGTGAAGGAACCCTTAGTGAGCAGTGACCACAGTATGATAGAATTTTCCCTGCAGTTTGAGAGGGAGAAGCTGCAATCAGATGTAACGGTATTACAATTAAATAAGGGTAACTACAAAGACATGAGGGAGGAGCTGGCCAGAGTTGATTGGAAAAGGAGCCTAGCAGGGAAGACAGTAGAACAGCAATGGCAGGGGCTTTTGGGGGTTATTCGGGAAGCACAACAGAAATTCATCCCAAGGAGGAGGAAACATGCAAATGGGAGGACAAGGCATCCATGGTTGTTGAGGGAAGTCAAGGACAGCATAAAAGCTCAAGGAAAAGCATGCCAAATAGCGAGGATTAGTGGGAAGCCAGAGGACTGGGAAGCCTTTAAAAGCGAGCAGAGGACAACTAAAAAAGCAAAAAGGGGGAGAAGATGAAGTATGAGTGCAAGCTGGCTAGTAATATAAAGGAAGATAAGAAGAGTTTTTTTTCAATATATGAAAGGTAAGAGAGTCAAAAATAGACATTGGACCACTGGAAAATGTGGCTAGAGAAGTAATAGTAGGAAATAAAGAAATGGCAGGCGAACTGAATAGTTACTTTGCATCAGTCTTCACAGTGGAAGACACCAGTGGGATGCCAGAGCTCCAGGAGACCCAGGGGGCAGAGCTGAGTGCAGTGACCATTACTGAGGAGAAGGTTCTGGGGAAACTGAAAGGTCTGAGGGTGGATCGGATGGACTACACCCCAGGGTTCTAAAAGAGATAGCTCAGGAGATTGTGGCGGCATTGGTGGTGATCTTTCAGGAATCATTGGAGGCAGGAAGGGTCCCGGAGGACTGGAAAGTGGCTAATGTAACACCACTGTTTAAGAAGGGAGGGAGGCAGAAGACAGGAAATTATAGGCCGGTTAGCCTGACTTCAGTCATTGATAAGATTTTAGAATCCATTATTAAAGATGAGATCGCGGAGTACTTGGTAGTGCATGATAAAATAGGACTGAGTCAGCACGGCTTTGTCAAAGGGAGGTCATATCTGACAAATCTGTTCGAGTTCTTTGAGGAATTAACAAGGAAGTTAGACAAAGGAGAACTAGTGGACGTGATTTATTTAGATTTCCAGAAGGTCTTTGACAAGGTGCAGCATAGGAGACTATTAAATAAGTTAAAAGCCCATGGTGTTCAGGGTAAGATCCTGGCATGGATAGAGGATTGGCTGACTGTCAGAAGGCAGACAGTGGGTATAAAGGGGTCTTTTTCAGGAGAGCAGCCGATGACTAGTGGTGTGCCTCAGAGGTCTGTGCTGGGACCACAACTTTTCACAATATACATTAATGATCTGGAAGAAGGAACTGAAGGCACTGTTGCTAAGCTTGCAGATGATACAAAGATCTGTAGAGGGGCAGGTAATATTGAGGAAGCAGGAGGGCTGCAGAAGGTCTTGGACAGGTTAGGAGAGTGGGCAAAGAAATGACAGATGGAATACAATGTGGAAAAGTGTGAGGTTATGCACTTTGGAAGGAGAAATGGAGGCTTAGACTATTTTCTAAATAGGTTGATGCTTAGGAAATCAGAAGCACAATGGGACTTGGGAGTCCTTGTTCACTATTCTCTTAAGGTTAATGTGCAGGTTCAGTCGGCAGTTAGGAAGGCAAATGCAATGTTAACATTCATGTCAAGAGATTTAGAATACAAGACCAGGTATGTACTTCTAGGGCTATATTAGGCTCTGGTCAGACCCCATTTGGAATATTGTGAGCAGTTTTGTGCCCCGTTTCCAAGGAAGAATGTGCTGGCTTTGGAAAGGGTCCAGAGGAGGTTCATAAGATTGATCCCTGGAATGAAAAACTTGTCGTATGAGGAAATGTTGAGGACTCTGGGTCTGTACTTGTTGGAGTTTAGAAGGATGAGGGGGGATATTATTGAAACTTACAGGATACTGCGAGGCCTGGATAGAGTGGACGTGGGGAGGATGTTTCCATTTGTAGGAAAAACTAGAAGCAGAGGATACAATCTCAGACTAAAGGGACGATCCTTTAAAAGAGAGATGAGGAGGAATTTCTTCAGTCCAAGGGTGGTGAATCTGTGGAACTCTTTGCCGCAGAAGGCTGTGGAGGCCAAATCACTGAGTGTGTTTTTGATCAGTAAGGGGTTCAGGGGTTATGGGGAGAAGGCAGGAAAGTGGGGATGAGAAAAATATCAGCTGTGATTGAATGGCGGAGCAGACTCGATGTGTCAAGTGGCTTAATTCTGCTCCTATGTCTTATGGTCTTATGAAGATGTCTGCGAATACATTCGTCAGCTGGTCTGCGCAGGATCTGAGTTCTCACCCAGGGACTCCGTCAGGGCCTGTCATTTTCCACTTGTTCACTTTCAAGAAAGAGGCTGTACTAGTGGGTTTGGGTGTGTCTAGGGCTGTTGGGGCAGATGGCACTGATGTATTGGTTGATTGTTCAACCGCTAAGAAAACACCCGGTATCGAACCAGGCATTGGAAACAGCAAACTGCTGAGCCTGCAAAGTTTTCCTGACTAACATCTGGGGGCTTGTGCCAAAGTTTGGAGAGCCGTCTCACAGACTCATCAAGCAACAGCCGGACATAGTCATACTCACAGAACTTTCAGACAATGTCCCAGACACCACTATCACCATTCCTGAATATGTTCTGTCTCACCGGATGGACAGACTCAGCAGAGATGGCGGCACAGTGGTACACAGTCATGAGGGAATTGCCCTGGGAATCCTCAACATCAACTCTGGACCACATGAAGTCTCATGGCTTCAGGTTAAACATGGGCAAGAAAACCTCCTGCTGATTACCATGTACTGGCCGCCATCAGCTGATGATTCAGTACTCCTCCATGTTGAACACCACTTGGAGGAGGTGGGGGTCTACAATGTTCATCACTAAGAGTGGCTCGGAAGTACCACCACAGTCCGAGCTGGTTGGGTCCTAAAGGACATAGCTGCTAGACTGGGACTGCAGCAGGTGGTGAGGGAACCAGCAAGAGGGAAAAACATACTTGACCTCATCCTCACCAATTTGCCTGCTAGAGATGCATCTGCCCATGGCAGTATCGGTAGAAGTGACCACTGTACAGTCTTTGTGGAGACAAAGTCCTGCCTTCACATTGAGGATGCCCTCCATCGTGTTGTGTGGCACTGCCACCATGCTAAATGGGATAGACTTGGAACAGATCTAGCAACTCAACACAGGGCATCCATGAGGCCACAATCTGCCACCTCATGGCCTGTCATGTCCCTGTCATGTGAGTGTCCCTTTAAGAAAGGTTTAGTCTCTTTTCATTTGACTTGTAGCACATTGGGCTGTGGCTGTGAGGTGAAAGGGGGTTTCAGTTTCAGTTTGACTCCTTGGACTGCAGAAAGAGAAATAGGTGTTTTCCCTGTTTTTCTCTGTTTTCATTTTAAAAGCTGTTCCAGTAAAAAGCCCATTGGTTATGGCTAACTGCCTTGATAATTTTAAAGATATAGTTGCTTTCTGGCAGGAGTTTGAATCTGCTGATTGGCACTGGATCAGAATTTCAGGAAGAGGACCAGTCCCATTCAAGTGAGAATACAGTGTGCCGGGCCAGGCCCTTGAAAAGGGGTTTTGGTTTAATTGGATTTTGTTATTGAATTGGCTCAGGGGGAATTCATTCAGTGTTATGTACATAGATTACTGTAGCTGTGTGGTGTCTTTACATTTGTAATTGATTAAAATTCTTGCTGTGTTTATATATATATATATTAACGACATTCTTAGAATAAAAGCAAATTACTGCGGATGCTGGAACCTGAAACAAAAGAGAAAATGCTGGAAAATTTCAGCAGGTCTGGCAGCATCTGGAGGGAGAGAAAAGAGCCAACGTTTCGAGTCCAAAGACTCTTTATCAAAGCTAACAGTCAGAGATTGTGGGGAATATTTATACTGTGGAGTGAGAATGAAAGATGAGTCATAGACACAGAAACCCAGGGGAACGGGATGCGAATGGCCACAGAAACCAAGGGGAAAGAGTGCTAACGGCAGTCCCCAGAGAGAATATAAGGTGTGAAAGGCCAAACAGCAGAGAAACTAACATCAGAGGGTGAACTGTGACAGATGGAGATGTGGGGGAAGGGGAAGGAGGAAGCAAAGGGGAGAAGGGGTAAAGAAAGGCAGATAAGATTGGGGGGTGTTTAAATATATATAACAAAAGACCCTGCTCCCATGCCCACATGTGTAAAGTTAGGGTGATTTAGAGATGTGGATCAGAAATTGGCTAGCTGAAAGAAGACAGAGGGTGGTGGTTGATGGGAAATGTTCAGAATGGAGTTCAGTTACAAGTGGCGTACCACAAGGATCTGTTCTGGGGCCGTTGCTGTTTGTCATTTTTATCAATGACCTAGAGGAAGGCGCAGAAGGGTGGGTGAGTAAATTTGCAGACGATACTAAAGTCGGTGGTGTTGTCGATAGTGTGGAAGGATGTAGCAGGTTACAGAGGGATATAGATAAGCTGCAGAGCTGGGCTGAGAGGTGGCAAATGGAGTTTAATGTAGAGAAGTGTGAGGTGATTCACTTTGGAAGGAATAACAGGAATGCGGAATATTTGGCTAATGGAAATGTTCTTGAAAGTGTGGATGAGCAGAGGGATCTAGGTGTCCATGTACATAGATCCCTGAAAGTTGCCACCCAGGTTGATAGGGTTGTGAAGAAGGCCGATGGAGTGTTGGCCTTTATTGGTAGAGGGATTGAGTTCCGGAGTCAGGAGGTCATGTTGCAGCTGTACAGAACTCTGGTACGGCCGCATTTGGAGTATTGCGTACAGTTCTGGTCACCGCATTATAGGAAGGACGTGGAGGCTTTGGAGCGGGTGCAGAGGAGATTTACCAGGATGTTGCCTGGTATGGAGGGAAAATCTTATGAGGAAAGGCTGATGGACTTGAGGTTGTTTTCGTTGGAGAGAAGAAGGTTAAGAGGAGACTTAATAGAGGCATACAAAATGATCAGGGGGTTGGATAGGGTGGACAGTGAGAGCCTTCTCCCGCGGATGGAAATGGCTGGCACGAGGGGACATAACTTTAAACTGAGGGGTAATAGATATAAGACAGAGGTCAGAGGTAGGTTCTTTACGCAAAGAGTAGTGAGGCCGTGGAATGCCCTACCTGCTACAGTAGTGAACTCGCCAACATTGAGGGCATTTAAAAGTTTATTGGATAAACATATGGATGATAATGGTATAGGGTAGGTTAGATGGCTTTTGTTTCGGTGCAACATTGTGGGCTGAAGGGCCTGTACTGCGCTGTATTGTTCTATGTTCTATGTTCTATGTCTGTCCTGCTGCAATGTTCCAGTGAAGTTCAACGCAAACTGGAGGAACAACATCTCATCGTCTGGTTAGGCACGCTACAGACGTCCGGTCTCAACATCGAATTCAATAACTTCAGATGATTAGCTCTACCCCACCTCGATCCATTTGTTTTTTCCCATTTCATTTAAACTGTCTTTTACCATTTCTTTCCTGTCTTTCTTAATATATATTTAAGCCCCCCCCCCCCCCAATCTTATCCGCCTTTCCTTACCCCTTCTCCCCTTTGCTTCCCCCTGAGTGGCAGGAAGCAGAAGGTGATGGTTGAGGGGTGTTTTTCCGATCAGAAGTCTGCGTCCAGTGTGGTCCCACAGGGATCGTGTTGGGACCCTTGCTGTTGGTGGTTTATATAAATGATTCAGAAATGAAAGTAGGAGGGCTGATCAGTAAGTTTGCGGATGATATAAAATTGGTGGGGTGGTAATTAATGAGGAAGATAGCATTAGAAGATAGCATTAGAGTACAGGAGGATATCGATGGGCTGGTCAGATGGGCTGATCAGTGGCAAATGGAATTCAATCCGGAAAAGTGTGAAGTGATGCACTTGGGCAGGATAAACAAGGCAACAGAATACATGATAAACAACAGGATCCTGGGAAGTCCCAACTATCAGAGGGAAGTTGGTGTGCATTTACGCTGGTCTCTTTAGGCGGTATTTTTCAAACATCTTTGCCCGGGACCCATTTTTACCGACTGGTCATCCTTTGGGACCTATGCTGACCGTCCTTCGTGACCCACGCCTGCTGACCTTCGCAATCCATGTTGTCCGACCTCCGCGACCCATGCCGGCCGAACTTCGCTACCCACGCTGGTCGAACTTCGTGACTCACCATTTTCACTTACCTTTGATGTGACAGATGAGCCTGCTTGGTCCTTATGATCTCACTTGCTTTGTTGTTCAATGTTACATTTCTGATAATGACTTCAGCTGATGATTTAAGATCTCACTGCACCCGTTGAAAAGAATAAAGAGGTCTGTCCTCAAACTCGCTATGCTTAGTCTTCACATGTTTTTGAAGTTTTGAGGGTTTTAAACTTTCATTTCCCTGTGCTTGCCTGCTTATAACACACATGAACTAGAATTCTGATTTGAAGTGGCACAATTCATAGCCCACTCTCAAGTTAGCATCTTTATGCTGCTTTGTTCCTGATTTCAGCTTCTTCTTCATGAGTTGTTCACTAGAAGTCCAGGACTTCACGTCAGCACTCCTGGCAGCTGCAAAATGGAGAAATCTCACCTGTGCCCTGTACACGTGACATCAGTGTGACCTGCTCTATGCCGCCGCTCCAGGCATTAAAAAAAAATCTCCTCCTTGGTCAGCGCGCTGACGTCAGGAGGAAGCGTTCTGCCCCGCTGGGCTCCGGGCCTACACACTGCTGAGGGGGCATGCATGCGCGGAATGGCTGGCATTCTGAAAGCCGGCTGTGGCCAGCATTTTTAAAAGCCGATCACGCCGTTGGGCACTTCTTCCTACGAACTCCGCGCGTGGCCCCACAACCAGGAACGCGTGACGCATGGCCCGGCGGCCCTTCCGACACCCGCCCTTGATACACCTGCATATCGCGACCCTGGATTTGAAAATGACTGCTTTAAGGTAGCAGAGCAAGAGGATACAGTGGTTAAGAAGGCAAATGGTACACTTGCCTTTATTAACCGAGGTATAGAGTTAAAGAGAAGGGAGGTTATGCTGGAATAGTATAAAATGTTGGTTCTGCGATAGCTGGGGTATTGTGTGCAGTTCTGGAATCCACATTGTAGGAGAGATGTGATAGCACTTGAAAGGGTGCAGAGGAGATTTACCAGGATGTTTCCTGGGCTGGACAGTTTTAGTTATGAAGAGAGATTGGATAGACTGGGATTGTTTTCCTTCGAGCAGAGGAGACTGAGGGGATATGATTGAGATGTACAAAATTGTGAGGGGCACAGATAGAGTGGACAGGAAGGAACTTTTCTCCTAGGTGGAGGGTTGAATGACCAGGGGAAATAGATTTATGGTAAGGTGCAGGAGGTTTAGAGGGGATGTGAGGAAAACCTTTTTCACCCAGAGTGTGGTGGGAGTCTGGAACTCGCAGTGGTGGAGGTAGAGACTCTTGTAACATTTAAAAGCATTCAGATGTCCACTTGCAATACCAAAGCATACAAGGCTGTGGGCCAAGTGTTGGAAAATGGGATTAAAATAGTTAAGTGGTTATTTTTGACAGGCACAGATGCGATGGGCCGAGGGGCATTTTCTGTGCTGTAAACCTCTTTGACTATGACTCTATGACTCTACGTATGTCAATTGAGTACAAGCTGAACAATCTCAGCTGCCAAATGTGCTCATATTTACCTGGCTGTTTTCTTCACCTTCTTCCCCACCCCCGGCATGTATTTGTGTGCAATCTTGAGTCTGAGATGCCAAACCCATGCTCCCTTTACTCCAAGGATCTAACTCTTTTGCTTTAGCCTTGAGATTTCTTTCTTTCCCTTTTCTCCTGCACTGTTACATTACCCTCAGCATCACAAGTGATGCGACCATCAATTCACTCGAAGACACTTGGAGAAGTAAACCGTGGTTTTAATCAGCTTAGAACTGAGCCTGCCTGTGACCGGTACAACACTGAAGGCGGCCCCGCAGGTCGGCAGCTCTTATACTTCCTGTAAAGGGAGTGGAGCCATGGGCGGAGCCCGTACATGCATGTCCCCTGTGGGTGAAGCCACACAATAGAACATAGAACATGGAACATTACATCACAGTACAGCCCCTTCGGCCCTCGATGTCCATAGGTACATACAATGTCCATACAATGGCCCATAGGTAGAGCCCACAGGGTTAATAACATAACACAGCGCACTGGTGAATTATCAGTAATTATACATTCACCACAACAAGCTAGCCACGAAGAAGCTGCTGTGGCTCCCCCTAAATCCATAGAGCCGCTTCCTTGCATTAGCTCTGTGAAAAAAAAGAATGAAAATCGCTTATTGAAACAAGTAGGCTTCAATGAAGTTACTGTGAAAAGCCCCAAGGCATTAGCTCTGTGTTAACTTGTGCGCATCTCCACCTCGTTCCCCTTGAAGTTCAGGTTGTCAGGTACATGACTTTTAAAGGCAGTTGTAAATTACACTGTTCTAAAATCATTCTAACCCAAGATTTTAATTTGAGTGGGGATGATTTCAGCATGTGACCACAATAATGAGATGCAAAAATATTCTAATTAAGTTCCCGATAATATAATAATAATCGCTTATTGTCATAAGCAGGTTTCAATGAAGTTACTGTGAAAAGCCCCAAGGCGCCACATTCCGGCACCTGTTCGGGGAGTCCGATATGGGAATTGAACCCGCGCCGCTGGCCTTATTCTGCATTACAAGCCAGATGTTTAGCCCACTGTGCTAAACCAGCCCCTGTTTGATGTTTGATGGTGAGAAATGGGGACAATAGCTTTCTGGATTTATGTCACTGGTAAATGGATCTAGGGCCTTATTGTTAGATTTTCCAGTCTCGCTACCAAACACACCCGTCCCGGTTGAGCTCGCCAAATCCTGGCCAATGTTTCATAAGCACTTATACTTTACACCTGAAAATCTCAATGGCATACTCCCTGTACTACTTCCACCCAAAAGCTCCACAATACTTTACAGAGTATGGGACGCACAGAATGTAAGACACAGGCATAATGGTTGGGATTTTCTGTAGCCCCCACAGCATGTTTTGTGGCGTTGGAGATGGCCTGCCGTGGATGGCGGTGGGATCTTCTAGTGCCATCACTGTTAATGGGTTTTCCCGTTCCCACCCTCCACCACTGGGTGGTCGCCATGAGTGGGACCAGAAGATTGAGTCCATGACCTCTTGGATGCACTTGTGTGCAGGGGCTTATAAAATATTGCAGCAGTCGCCTGTGGAGCCATGGAACGCGTCATTGGTGTAATAATTGAGCACCTCTGGTAGTGGATGCCTTCCAGGTACTCATGGTGCCAAATCTTGCAGCAAGTAGCAGATGTGACCAGCCAGTTCCTTGGACATGCGCCGTCTTTGGTGACGCTGGGTCTTGATCATCTGCAGGTACAATAAACTTCAGCTGGGGACTCTGTGTCTTGCGAGGTGCCTCCAAGCAATGGATTTCTGTGGTTCATCCTCTGTGTGTGGAAAAACGTTGTCACCCCTTCGTTTTGATGGTTCGGCTCATGTCTTTGGTGAGGAAAGTGCCGGCATTGATGTCTTCTTCTTCTCTCCTGCCTATAAGTGGGAAGAATGAAAGTGAGATCAGCAGGCTTAATGTTCCTGACACCCTCCACACTACAGCATCAATGCGAGAGACTTGGCACTTTGCATTTGCCTCTGAAAGACCACACTTCATCCATTCATTACCTCAATCTGCCTCAAAGCCCACTGACTCATGCCCTTGCCACAACATTGATGCCCAGTCCGTACTTTGCATGCTGATTTGACAAGATTTCACATTACACTAGCAACACACCACATGACCAAGTGCGACAGCTTTGGCCATTTTACTGAGCTCTCATCTTAGGTACAGGTATTGTCCTAAGCTTCACCCTCAGGCCATGCGCTCAACATGAGAAGTGGGACACTTCTCAATACAAACCTCAGCACACAGCCAAGGATTATGAACACTCTCCTCGAGCATTGTGCCATTGTCAACTGTCTAAGGGGATATCGTTGCTTGCCTAGCTGGGCAATGATACAGGCTCACCATGGCAGTCATTGATTTTGGAAGTCTGTGCACCAAGGGTTAAATGCTGCCAGACCTGTTGAGTATCTACAGCACTCCTGTTTTTTTTTCAGTTCTGTTGAGGCTCAAACCATCCATTTTGAACAGGTACTTTGTGTCCCAGAGCCGATTCCAATGCCCCAACTTCATCCTGCATCATCCTTCAAGCCATGCATCGACCCTCACTATCTTCTTATTTTTATTCATATATAAATATTTTGCGATAAATCATTGCAGTGTGTATGTTGCAACTCTAAAATACTTTGTATAAAGTTTATCAAGAATGAATATTATTCGAACCGGTTACTTATTTTCTGTTTCAATATTTCAGAACTTGCTTAATGATTTCATGAATGGCTGCTTTACTCAAATTATTTCTTCACGGCATGCTTTGCAACTTTTGAACAGGTAGGTATTGAATCAAATGTTTTGTTAGTGTCACAAATTAATTTTGGAAAGGATTAGTTTTCCATTTCCAAAGGTGCTAGTTTAAATTTTATGTGGCCCAGAGCTGCAAATGTAGTCTGTTATTCTGTATTTTCACACACACAAAAAAATAATTTAGCTGCAATGGACCAAATTCCATGTAATTTGGGATAGCAAATTAATCATGAAATACAGTGACATTTTATTATTTCTTGCAAAACTGAGGACCTCCAACCAAATCCATAAAAATTGGATTTTAATAATAATAATAATAATCACTTATTGTCTCAAGTAGGCTTCAATGAAGTTACTGTGAAAAGCCCCTATGTTTTATAAATAGGAGCATAGATTTCAGGAGAAAATTATGATAAATTTATGCATCTGTAGTTAAAACAGAGTTGCTTTGGATGGCCGCCATTTTTGTTTTTGAATTTATTGGGCTTGGTGTTTTGTCAGGCTCACAAAAGACTGTGGGAGCAATTTAACGGAAAACAAAAAACAGAATCCCGTTGTGGTCGTGTTTAGCAGGGAGTTTCCCGGTACTTGCTGTACCACGAAATACTGCTCTATTAAATGGGACTCTGTTCTTATTTCGAGCTTCGGTGAGGAAGGCCCCATCACTTACCTTCATTGCCTGCACTGAGGAGCTCAGCTCGCCAGTGCATGAATTATGGAATCATAGAATTTACAGAGGAGAGGGAGGCCATTTGGCCTATTGTGTCTGCACTGGCCTTCGAAAGAGCACCCTACTTAAACCCACACATCCGCCCTCTCCCCGTAACCCAGTAACCCCATCTAACCATTTGGACACCAAGGGCAATTTATCATGGCCAATCTACCTAACCTGCACATCTTTGGACTATGGGAGGAAACTCGGAGCACATGGAGGAAATTCACGCAGACATGGGGAGGAAGTGCAAACACTACACATACAGTCACCCGAGGCCAGAATTGAACCCGTGTCCCAGGAGCTGTGAGGCAGCGGTGCTAACCAATGTGCCAGCGTGCCTCCCTGAAGAGATCGGGGAGCCATTATTAAATGGAGCCCGATCTGTCGACCCCCCAAAGCGACCCCAGGACCACCTTACTTACCAATTAGGCGGACCTCAATTCACCCTCGCTGCACATCGTAAGGGCAGGGCACCTCCAGGCCTGATCCCCAGCATGGGCAAGATGCCACCTGGGGAACCTGGCTCTGCCAGGGTGCCTGGATGACACTTCCTGGGTGCGAGGCTAGCCGTGCCCAGTGGCATCAGCAATGCCAGGGTACCACCCTGCCCAGAGACCACTGCCATTGTGTCTGGCCCACGTTTGTGGAGACCAGTGCTAAATGATGCCCATCCAGGATCTCCAAGATGAGGGAATTTGATCCGGGTGCTAACTACTCACTTGAATATGCAAAGCTGGATCCCGCCCATGCATTTTCTCTTTTCTCTTGCCGGATCATGTGGCGATTGGGGGGGGGGGGTCCATCTATTTATTATTTATTTTATGGAATGTGGGCATTGCTGGCTGGGCCAGCATTTATTTCCCATCAAGAGTCAACCATATTGCTGTGTCTGGAGTCATGTAGGGCAGACCAGGTAAGGATGACAGACTTCCTTCCCTAAAGGACATAAGTGAATCAGATGGGCTTTTAGGACAATTGACATTGGTTTCATGGTGATTAGACTTGAAATTCCAGATTTTCTAGTGAATTCAAATTCCACCATTTGCCTAGGATTCTAACCCGGGTCCCCAGAGTATTATCCAGAGTCTCTGGATTACTAGACCAGCGATAATACCACCATGCCAATGCCTCCCCTCTGAAAATGAAAATGAAAATTGCTCATTGTCACAAGTAGGCTTCAAATTAAGTTACTGTGAAAAGCCACTAGTCGCCACATTCCAGCGCCTGTTCGGGGAGGCTGGGAATTGAACTGTGCTGCTGGCTTGCCTTGGTCTGCTTTCAAAGCCAGCGATTTAGCCCTGTCCTAAACCAGCCCACTAGGGTCCCTCACAATTCCGCTGCAACCCCACGGCTCATCTAGTGATGAGGTTGGTCCTGCTGCAACCCCGCGACACCATGAAGCACATGTCCAGGGACAACCTCGACTTTTCGCCACTGCTATCACCAAGGTGAGGTGAGAATGACTGCCTTTGACATCAAGGTAACATTTGACCATGGATAGCATCAAGGAGCCCGAAGCAAACTAGAATCAGGGGTTAAACTCTCCGCTGGGTGCAGTAATACCTGACACAAAGGAAGATGGTTGTGGTAGTTGGAGATCAATCATCTCAGCTCCGGGACATCACTGCAGGAGTTCCTCAGGATCATGTCCTAGGCCCAACTATCTTCAGCTGCTTCATCAATGACCTCCCTTCCATCATAAGGACAGAAGGGGGAATGTTTGCGGATGACTGCACAATGTTCAGCACCATTCGGACTCCTCAGATAATGAAGCAGTCCATGTACAAATGCAACAAGACTTGGACAATATCGAGGCTTGGGCTGACAAGTTCCGAGTTACATTCAAACAAAGACCAAAAGAACAAAGATCAAAGAAATGTACAGCACAGGAACAGGCCCTACGGCCCTCCAAGCCTGTGTCGACCATGCTGCCTGTCTAAACTAAAATCTTCTACACTTCCTGGGTCCGTATCCCTCTATTCCCATCCTATTCATGTATTTGTCAAGATGTGCCTTCAATGTCACTATCGTCCCTGCTTCCACCACCTCCTCCGGCAGCGAGTTCCAGGCACCCACTACCCTCTGTGTAAAAAACTTGCCTCGTACATCTCCTCTAAACCTTGCCCCTCGCACCTTAAACCTACGCCCCCTAGTAATTGACCCCTCTACCCTGGGGAAAAGCCTCTGATTATCCACTCTGTCTATGCCCCTCATAATTTTGTAGACCTCCATCAGGTCGCCCCTCAACCTCCGTCGTTCCAGTGAGAACAAACCAAATTTATTCAACCGCTCCTCATAGCTAATGCCCTCCATACCAGGCAACATCCTGGTAAATCTTTTCCGCACCTTCGCTAAAGCCTCCACATCCTTCTGGTAGTGTGGCGACCAGAATTGAACACTATACTCCAAGTGTGGCCTAACTAAGGTTCTATACAGCTGCAACATGACTTGCCAATTCTTATACTCAATGCCCCGGTCAATGAAGGCAAGCATGCCATATGCCTTCTTGGCTACCTTCTCCACCTGTGTTGCCCCGTTCAGTGACCTGTGGACCTGTACACCTTGATCTCTCTGACTGTCAATACTCTTGAGGGTTCTACCATTCACTGTACATCCCCTACCTGTATTAGAACTTCCAAAATGCATTACCTCACATTTGTCCGGATTAAACTCCATCTGCCATCTCTCCACCCAAGTCTCCAAACGATTTAAACCCTGCTTATCCTCTGACAGTCCTCATCGCTATCCGCAATTCCACCAACATTTGTGTCGTCTGCAAACTTACTAATCAGACCAGTTACATTTTCCTCCAAATCATTTATATATACTATGAACAGCAAAGGTCCCAGCATTGATCCCTGCGGAACACCACTAGTCACAGCCCTCCAATCCGAAAAGCACCCTTCCATTGCTACTCTCTGCCTTCTATGAACTAGCCAGTTCTGTATCCACCTTGCCAGCTCACCCCTGATCCCGGATCTAACCCGGACCTGGGGAGATGGTGGATGGCAGATGGTGGAATTTGAATTCACTAGAAAATCTGAAATTTCAAGTCTAATCACCATGAAACCATTGTCAATTGTCCTAAAAGCCCATCTGATTCACTGATCCCATGTGACTTCACCTTTTGTACCAGTCTGCCATGAGGGACCTTGTTAAAGGCCTTACTGAAGTCCATATAGACAACATCTACTGCCCTACCTGCATCAATCACCTTTGTGACCTCTTCGAAAAACTCTATCAAGTTAGTGAGACACGACCTCCCCTTCACAAAACCATGCTGCCTCTCGCTAATTCACTCCACACAATTGCCAGGCAATGACCACCTCCTACAAGAGAGGATCTAACCATCGCCTCTTGACATTCAATGGCAATACCATTGCTGAATCCCCCACAATCAACATCCTGGGGTTACCATTGATCAGAAACTGAACTGGACTGGACCATTAATACTATGGCTATCAGGGCAGGTCCATGGCTAGGAATCCTGAGGCGCGTAACTCACCTCTTGACCCTACAAAACCTGTCACTCACCTACAAGGCAGAAGTCAGGAGTGTAATGGAATGCTCTCCACTTGCCTTGATGAGTGCAGCACCAACAACACTCAAGAAGCTCAACGCCATCCAGGAAAAAGCATCCTGCTTAATTGGCACTCCTTCCACAAACATTCAAACCCGCCACCATCGATGAAGAGTGGCAGCCTTGTGTACCCTCTATAAGATGTACTGCAGAAACTTGCCAAGGTTCCTCAGACAGCACCTTCCAAACACATGACTGCTACCATTTAGAAGGACAAGAGCAGCAGATACCTGGGAACCCCACCACCTAGAGGTTCCCCTCCAAGTCATTCACCATCCTGTCTTGGAAATATATCACCGTTCTTCACTGTCGCTGGCGAAAAATCCTGAAACTCCCTTCCTAACAGCACAGTGGCAACTACACCTCATGGACTGGAGCGGTTCAAGAAGGCAACTACCACCACCTCTGAAGGGCAACTGGGTATGGGCACAAATTGCTGGCCTAACCAGTGATGCCCACATCGCATAAATAAATACAAAAAAACACCCTCCACCATCCCAGAGACACTCACCTCGACTGGGCACTTTATTAAGACCTCCCATGGCACTATCTGGTGTGCATCACACACATGCTATGATACATAAGTTGGGGGTAGGAACGCCTGAGGGGGCGGACTGTCAAGGGCTAATCTTAACCTAGTGACTAGCTGCTGTCCACAAGGGTATCGGGCTTCTGGAAATGGCAGTCCCATCAATATTGGAGATGCGGGTGCTGAGTCAGGGACTACAGGAGGGGGTGTCAGCAACCACCTAGCACCTGAAGGTGCAGTTGGATGAGTTAAACCACTTGAGGGGCAAGAGGGTGCTGACAATGCATACTAATGTGAACACTGCACGGGTGGCACCCGCGGTGGAGGCCTTTGTGGCGATGGGATTGATCATGGATCAAGATGTCCACAGCCTGGGGCACTCTGTGTGGGGGAGGCCGAGGCACAGAACATGGCGGCCATGTCACTGGCAGCCATGTACCAGAGCAACATTGACATTGCAGCGGCACGCCAAAGCTTGGCCCAGTCACTCATGGCTGTGGGCGCAGAGGTCATTGGTCTGGCGCTGGTTGACCTACGCCAGTCACAGAGGAACATGGGCTGGTCCCTGAATGATGTGGCACAGTTCCAGAGAAGAATGGCATTGTTCCTGTGCTCCATGGCTGCGAGCTTGGAAACCCTGGTCAAGACGAGAGCGGGCCACCAGGACTTGCAGCTCTAGGTGATGGCGGAGCCCCCAGAGCTCACTTTGGCCACGCCCCATCTGAAGGAGTACTCCAGGCACCATCGGAGGGGGGAGGAGGTGATGGGGCCCAGGCCAGTGACTCCTGCAAGAGAGGTTCTGGAACACCGCAACACCTCTGAATCCCACCCATTTGTTCCTGGTGCATCCAATGGGCAGCGAGCAGAACAGGGTGGCAGCAAGTGACACCACGAATTCTGCCAGGCCCATATGGGCCCAATCGCTCCAGAGGACGGCTCCCAAAGGGGACCCAGGTCACAGGGCGAGATGCGCAGCAGATCGCCTCCACTTCTGCAGTACCGGCTGGGGGACCCACTAGAAGGAACGTTAGGGCATGTAAGGTTAGAAAGTTAGACACCAGTTAGATTGTCACATTAGCAATCGGGACTAGGGCACAATATCTGGATATATCACAGTAAACACCTGTTCACCGATGTTCCGAGCTGCCTCGGTGTTCTTTCTGAAGAATAAGCTGGACTGAGAGCAGAGGCTGTGCCGGGTTGGGGTAGGAGGCTGTAGGTGTGGGATGTAAGTGTTGGAGGTGGACACAGGCTATGGCCTCCCGGGCAGTCGAAGGCCACCCCTGGGGTCGCAGGGACGGAGCCAGATGTCGGGGTTGCCGTGCAGTAGGGTGTACCCGGTGTGTGGATCATCACCGCATGCCGCCCCGATGCTCAACCCCGCCTCCTCCCCCCCCCTCCCCCCCCACCCTGTCCCCACCCTGCCACCCCAGGGATTTGACGGGACTGTGAGATGGAATGTCCAGCCGCATGCAGGGATCACCTGGGCAGACGGTGAAAGTGCGACTGAGGACATGAGTCAGACCTCATCAGACGATGCGGAGTATCAACTCACGCAGAGTGGGTCATCATCATCCTCCCTCTCATGGACCCAACCCGCTGATACTGCCAGCCTAGGGCCAGCACTCTGCACTAAGGTAGATGGGAAGCACAGAGCGGGGAGGGCTGTGTGATCTGGTCGTGTGCAGAGTGGGACGGGACATTCAACCTATCAATGGCCAGGCTCCCTCGTCGATGAACCTGGAGGTCATCAGATTGTCTCATCATGCAGCCTACTGTGGCTGTCCAGGCCCCATGTCTTCCCCATCCTTGCCCTCCTTCACGCCCCCCTCGTCGGATAGGTCTTGGCGTTCAGCATCCTCCAGCATGTCTCCCCTTTGCTGCGTGATGTTGTGGAGGACGCAGGAGGCCATGGCGATGTGGGAAACCCTCCTAGGCTCGACTGGATGGTCCTTCCAGAGCATTTCAGGCACCTTAGCAGCATCTTCAGCATGCCGAAGCACCACTAGCTCACAGCATGGGAGTCGTTCTAGCAGTTCTCTGCATTGGTCTGTGGCCTTTGGATGGACATCACCAGCACAACCACAGCAGATAACCCCTGTCACCCAGAAGCCAACCCTTCACTCAAATGTGGCGTGCACCATTGAGTATGCCAGGCTGAAGACATCGTGCATGCTACCCAAGTATCGGGCACTGATGTGCGTGATGTGCAGATGGTGGTCACGTACCAACTGCACGCTCAGCAAGTGGAACCCCTTTCAGTTCATAATGGAAACCCACTCATCCAGTAGCGGGACTTGCATCCCGACGATCACCGCCTCGACCTGGGCTATCCCAGCAGTAGTGGTGAACCCCAGATGGGCTTGGTCCATATCCAGGTGGATGTATTGCACCGCCCAAGCATACAGGGCCTTCGTAACAGTGCAGATGCAGCTGTGAATGGAGGTCTGGGAGATCCAAAAGGGACCACATTGCAAAGAAGTTCAGGGCAAGCATCACCTGACAGCCACCGGGAGTGGGTGTCCTCTCCCATACCCCCATGGCTCCAAATATGCCATGACCTGGCACATATGTTTCACAGTCTCCCTACTCAGCTGCAGTCATCGTTGGCATACTCGCTCTGGCATGTCCTCGTGCGACATGTGCTATCGACACACACGAGGCTTGATGCGACGCCTCCATCCCACTTCCTCCACCGCCTGTTGGGCGGTCGGCTCTCCATCGTCACCGGCTGTTCCTTGCTTCTCTGCGGTAGGCTCTTGTTCTTCAGGGTAAGGCCGTACTTGGAATATTGTGCACAATTCTGTTCGACACACTACCAGAAGGACGTGGAGGCTTTGGAGAGGGTGCAGGGAGGTTTACCAGGATGTTGCCTGGTCTGGAGGGTGTTAGCTATGTGGAGAGGCTTTCAACTCGGGCTGCTTTCAACATAACGACAGAGGTTGAGGGGTGACATGATATACGTCCACAAGATTATGAGGGGCATGGATAGAGTGGATTGGCAGGCACGCTTTCCCAGGGTGGGAGGGTCAGTCACCAGGGGGCATAGGTTTGAGGTCCGTGGGACAAAGTTTAGAGGAGATGTGCGAGGCAGATATTTTTACGCAGACGGTTTTCCCAGCCCCCTGACAAATTAGTTTAAACCCCCCCCCAAAGAGCCGTAGCAAATTTCCCTCCCAGGATATTGGTGCCCTTCTGGTTCAGGTGCAAACCGTCCTGTCTGTACAGGTCCCATCTTCCTCAGAATGTGCTCCAATTATCCACGTAACTGAAACCCTCCCTCCTACACCATCCCTGCAGCCACATGTTTATCTGCACTCTCTCCCTGTTCCTCACCTCGCTAGCACGTGGCACCGGCAACAAACCAGAGTTGACAACATGGTTTGTCCTGGCTCTCAGCTTCCACCCTAGCTCCCTAAATTCCTGTTTTAAATCCCCGTCCCTTCTCTCACCTATGTCGTTGGTACTGATGTGTACCACGACTTATGACTGTTCCCCTCCCCCTAAAGGATTCTGAAAACACGGTCCGAGACATCACGGATCCTGGCACCCGGGAGGCAACACACCATCCATGAGTCTCTTTCGTTGCCACAGAACCATCTATCTGTCCCTCCAACTATCGAGTCCCCAATAACTATTTCCTTCCTCCTCTCCCTCCTTCCCTTCTAAGCCACAGGGACGGACTAAGTGCTGGAGATCTGTTCACCGTGGCTTACCACTGGTAGGTCGTCCCCCTCAACAGTATCCAAAACGGTATACTTGTTACTGAAGGGAACGACCACAGAGGATCCCTGCACTGACTGCTTCCTCCAGCCCCTCTCACTGTCACCCATATATCTTGATTCTTCGGAGTAACTACATCCCTGAAGCTACTATCTATTACCACCTCTGCCTCCCGAATGATCCGAAGTTCATCCAGCTCCAGCTCCAGTTCCCCAACGCGGTTTCTGAGGAGCTGGAGATGGGTTCACTTCCCACAGGTGGAATCAGCATGGACACTGACGGCATCCCTTACCTCAAACATTCTGCAGGAGTAACATTGCACTGCCTTCCCTGCCATCCCCTCTAGATAAAACAAGAAAAAGAAAGAGAGAGCTTACTTGTTATTCACTCTACCCCTTAGGTTATAGGAGGTGGAAGGGTGGGGGACACATCTCCCAGACATAATGGGGTGTCAGTGGGGTGAGCAGACAGATGGCTACTTTGCAGGCCACACCAATGGTTCCCAGTCCGTTCCCAGTCCCACGGCCCGTCTCCCGGTCGCCCATCCCGTCACTCCCCCCCAGGCCCTGGAAGATGCCGCGCAGCCAGCAGCCCACCGTTGCACATGTGGTAACGTGGCTTACCTTTTCTCTCTCCCTCATCGGCCACGGTGCCTGTTTCCCAATTTTAAATACCACAAGGGAACTGCACCGTCATCACTTCCACCTGGCAGAGGCGGCCGTAGAATACCACGTCAGGCACGTTAATGATATGCTAACACCCATTACTGTACAATTTGCATGCCCACATTGGAACGCAGCATTGACCAAATGGCGTTCCGTTGGGCACCGGCGACGATTTCGGTTTTCGGCTGACATGCTATTCTCAGCCTGATCGAGATTGATGATCAGCCAGGAACAAAATGAATAGCGGAGCAGGCTCAAAGGGCCAAATGGCCTCCTCCTCCTTCTATTTTCGATGTTTCTATGTTTTGAGGTGATTTTTGTAAAAAGTTGAAAATTCCAATGGAAAGGCTGAAAAAAAAATAGAAATAAGGCATTGCTAGTTAAAACGGAGATGAGGGAAAAATTTTCGAACTATGTATCTTATGTTTTTGTAACTACCTTTCCGAAAAGGTATTGCAAACAGAGGGCGGGATTCTCCGGTCGGCGACAGCGAAATTGCGTTCGGGATTCGGCTGGAGAATCCCGTTTCCGATTAAATCATGGCGTACTCTAGGAGTACGGCGCATGCCGTATCGACGGCCTCAGAACGTTGCCTGAGGCCCACCCCCGATGCTCCGCCCTCGACCGACCGGGTTCCCGGCGGCGTGGATGTCTCATGCTATATTTTTTCTTGAACTTGGCATGGCGGCTGCAGACTCAGTCCAGCACCGCCATGGTCGGGGTAGATCCGATCCCCAGGCAGGGGGATGTTAGCAGGGTTTGTAGCACTGTTGAAGGGGTGGTCCGGGGGTTGCGAGCCGGCCAAAGGGAGAACACTAATTTGGAGGCCGGCTCGCGACCCCCGGACCACCCCTTCAACTGTTGCACGGCACGGCCGCTGCGGGCCGCCGCTCTGCGCATGCATGACCATGGATCCGTAAATTCTCCGGCCGTATCGGCAGCTAGACCTGGGTGCTCTACGCTGCCTGGCTGTTAGCCCCTCACCAAACGGAGAAACGGTGGCCATTTCCCGACGAATTTTGGGTCGTAAAACGCCACCGTTCCCATGCCGGCTTCAGGACATAGCCTGAAAATCGAAGAATCCAGCCCAGAGTCTTTGAATATTTAGAGGATGGAAGCTCAATGGTTGCCCCCCCATCCCTCACAGAGTCATCATCATGCTGATGTAATTCTGATCATGGGCACCATTCTTCCCCCAATCTCCAACCCAGGTCAACGCAAAGGTCTTCGCCATCAGCTGGAAACATCTGAAAGGCTATCCACCTGCACAATAGATGCTGGCCCACACTGGTACACCTTACCTCGGAAGAGGCAGTATCGGCAGAGATGTGCCATTCAGCGTCTAATCACCCACAGATTGCTCTATTTAGTGGCAGGTCGAGTTTAGGTTTCTCTCAGACAGGAGTCATATGTGCAGCAGATTTGAGGAGCATCGTACTGTCATCACTGCAAGTCATCATCATTCTCCTGTATCGTCTGGTTATTGGGCTTCTCTCTTCCCATGAAAGGAGTGATCATCAGAAAGACAGCTCGCTGGCATTTGACAAAGAAGGATGCCTCAGACCTCATGGTGGGTGGTGGTTACATTTTACCCACCCGAGTCTTGGTCTTCTCCAAAGTGAGAGGCAATCAGGGCACCAGGAGCCCTGCACGCCTTTCGACCCCTGGCCATCGTCCAAGACCTATCCACTGCCTCCTCTGGGGGTTTCCCATTGCTGCCCTCTTTGACTTCCTCCTCATCTGAAAAGATGTGCCAGTTCTCCATCTCCTCTTCATTCAACTCCTCACCCCTTTTCAGTGACAGATTATGGACTACACAGCACACTATGATGATGTGTGAGATCCTCTGAGGGCTGTATTGGATGGCTCCCCCTGATTGTGTAGGTGCATGAGCCATGTTGTAATGAATCTTCACGTGTGTTTGTGGCTTCCGCACTGGCATCATTAGCCACCTTTGTATAGGTATCCTTTGTATCCGAGGAGCTATCCTCCAGTCTTTGCTCTCCTTTGGAGATGGCCTGGATCTGTGGGCATCCGAGAATGTAACTATTGTGCACACTCCCCAGGAAATGGGCATAAACCTGCACAATGCGCATTGCAGTATCGCACACAATCTGTATGCTGAGGGAGAGGGATCCCTTGAAGTTCATGAAGGGCTCACTATGCCACCATGGGGATTGCAGAGCCACTTGTGTACAGTCAATAATACCCTGCAATTGGGTAGAGCCCATGAGGGACAAACGGGGAAATCCGTAGATGGAGTGGAGGACATTGCTAGGATGTTGAACGAATACCCCATATCTGTCTTCACCCAAGAGAATGAGGAGGTGATAAAACCAGTGCCCTTAATACCCATTCCAGCATTTGAGGAACCTTTTACAAGGGTCTTAATTGATTGTGTGGGACCGCTTCCTAAAACAAAAAGTGGGAATCAATATCTTTTGACTATAATGGATGTGTCCACTAGGTTTCCAGATGCCATTTCAGTGCACAATATTACAGCTAAAAAGATTGTGAAGGAGTTACTTAAATTTTTACTCGATATGGACTACCCACAGAAATACAATCAGATCAAATACAATGGATAGCTTAGGAGTAAAACAATTTAAATATACTGCGTACCATCCAGAATCGCAGGGAGCGTTAGAACGGTGGAATCTGACGTTACAGACAATGTTGAGGTCTTATTGTCAAGATTATCTAGAGGATTGGGATAAAGAAATTCCATTTGTACTGTTTGCAATTAAGGATGCACCTAATGAGCCAACCAAATTCAGTCCTTTTGAACTAATTTTCATGATATAAGAGAGGATCAGGGGTTATGGGGAGAAGGCAGGAGAATGGGGATGAGAAAATATCAGCCATTGTTGAATGGCGGAGCAGACTCGATGGGCCGAGTGGCCTAATTCTGCTCCTATGTTGTATGGTCTAAGTGGACCATTTAAATTGATTAAGGAGAAATTGGTGAGTGAGCAGTCTGAAATTTACATTATTGGATTATGTGTCAAATTTTAGGGAACGATTAACTAGAGCAGGTGAATTGGTTAGACAACACTTAAAAGTTGCACAAAATGTGATGAAACAGGTAGCGGACAAGAAAGCAAAAGTTTGTAGTTTTGCTAGTGGAAAGGAAGTTTTAGTATTGTTACGAGTGGTAGGTGAACATTTACAAGCAAGGTTTTGTGGACATTATCAGATTGAAAGGTGAATTATTTGGCAAGAACGCCAGCTAGAAGGAAAACTCATCGAGTGTGTCATTTATATATGCTGAAAATTTTGAAGTGGAAGGAGAGCAAAAGGAGGAGATATTAGTAATTCGAATTCAAAGTGAAGAACCAAATCCAGATGACTCTGAATTTACCATTCCTCAAATTAAATTGGATAACGAGGATGTTCTTAAAAATTGGGATAAATTATTGAGTTACCTTCCAAACTGACCTGAAAGAGTTATTAATATCACAAGTTTGCGGAAATAAGTTGGAAAATACTAAAATAGCTATACATGATGCAGATGTGGGAAATGCTGTTCCAATTAAACAACATCCATATAGATTTAACCCCTTAAAATTGGCATAGGTTCAAAAAGAAATTGAAAGTATGCTGACAAATAGCATAATTGAAATGGGTTGTAACCAATGGAACTCACCCATAATGATGGTACTGAAACCGGACGGTACCCAACAATTGTGTGTGAACTATAGAAAGGTTAATGCAGTTACAAGAACAGACTCTGATCCTATCCCACGGTTGGAGGACTGTACTGAGAAGATGGGACAATCAGTTTTTATCTCTAAACTGGATTTACTTAAAGGTTACTGGCAGGTACCTTTATCCAAAAGGGAGAAGGAGATTTCAGCTTTTCTGACTCCAAATGGTATGCACCAATTCAAAATTATGCAATTTGACATGAAAAATGGCCCAGCTCCATTTCAACGGTTAACCAACAAAGTCATTTCAGGATTACCCAATTGCGCAGTATACATAGACAATCTGGTGATTTTTAGTCAGACATGGAAAGAACATTTGAAGCATCTGATGGAGTTTTTCGATCAACTTCAGGAGGCGGGTTTGGTGGTAAAAGTGAGTTTGGAAAAGTCCAAGTCACGTTCTTTGGCCATACAATTGGACATGGACAAATGGTCCCACGGGAGGTGAAAACAAAAATTATTGGGGCGTTTCCAATACTCTCGACACATGAATAGTTTTTACTGTAAATTTGTACAAAACTTTAGCAGCGTGGCTACTCTACTGATGGACTTGCTGAAGCAGTGTAGCAAATTTCAGTGGGCGCGGAGTGTCAACAGGCATTTAAGGGTCTGAAGGCTATGTTAACCACTGCTCCTGTGTTGGAGAATTACAAGAGGCTTTGTGATCGGATTGAACGAAAGTACCTGACCTTAAAGAAAGATGCCAATGCCCCATAGAAATGGTTGGATTGTGCAGAGACCTTCTTGTCCAAAGAGACTGTCAATCAAGAGGGATTCCAGTTGCAGGAAGACAAAGAACTGAAATGGACTAACTTATTGAAAACGTTTGCCTGCTTTGTTTTTGTTTAAAAAATGTATGTTTATTGTCAATTGTTATTCATGAGCAAGTGAAAAGGTGAAAAAAACCATGGTCGATTGTGATAAAAATCCTGCTGGTTCACAAATGTCCTTTAGGTGTCATGGGAGTGTACCTTTAAGAAATGGGTGTTTACCAAATAGCTGCAGTGATGTCATTGTGTGGGTGGAGCTGGGTTGTGTCTCTGGCCTTTACTTTCTTTTTGAGCTGGAAGCTGTTTGTGGCTTTGTGTTTTGCTTTCGTTTTTGGCTGTTGAAAGCTGAATTCAGACAAGGAATGTTCATTTTGTCTCTCTCTCTGTAGGTTAAAAGATGTCCAGATCACTTGATAATTTAAAAGTGATAACTGTCTTGTGTAAAGAATGTATACCTACTGTTTTGTTAAAAAAGGGGTTTGGCTTATGGATGTTGTTAGGAAAGTTATTAAGGGTTACATATAGAGTACTGTATCTGTGGGGGTAGTTGTCTTGGTAGTTGATAAAATGTGTACTGTATGTTTATAAAATGTTAACTGAATTCAGAGAATAAACATTGTTTTGTTTAAAAATACTTAAGGTCTCTGTTGCATAACATCTGGAAAGTAGGCCCTTGTGCTCCTCGTAACCAAAATCTATTAAAAGTTGTTGGTCAGGTAAACTCCATGATATACTTTGGAGTTTTCTAAACCCTGGCCCGTAACATAGGGAAGGAAATCTGCAGTCCACACCTGACCTACATGTGACTCCAGATCCACAGCAATATGCTGACTCTTAAATGCTCTCTGAAATGGCCTTGCAAGCCAACTGTTGTGTTCTGTTTTCATGCTGTAGCAATGATACTCACAGAATTGTTAATGAGTTACTTAGAATGATGATTTGTTAGTTAACACATGCATACTTTTCCATATGCTGGATATTGCCGTGGGCCATGTCGGTTGCCACACATCTGGCATAAGATGGCGGACCCGCTCGAACGCTTAAAATGGCCGTCAGCCCTGCAACCACATTTCTTATTGACCTGTGTCACAGTGCTAATGGCGCTGGCGTCTTCCTCCATGTTGGCGCAAAAATGTTTCAAGCTGATTTGCTGTGCAGCCAACTCACTCACATGACAACTCTTAATTGCTTTTTCAATACCAAATCTTCCTCTTGCAGCAATCTCTCACGGAGCTTGTCATTTGAAATGCCAAATACTATATGTTCGCGGATCATTGAAGATATTAGATTACGGAAATTGCAGGACTAGGCCTTCAGCCTCAAGTCAGTGACAAAACTGTTGAAAGATTCGCCAGGTCTCTGGATACATGTACATAAAATATATCTTTCAAATGTCTCTTTCTTTTTGGGAGGGCAGTACCAAATAATCTAGCACTTGATCTCTTGCTTTCCTCTTCGCTATCGAAAGCAAATGGATTGGAGATATCAATAGCTTGTGGACCTGCCACCGTAAGCAACACAGTGTGCCCCTCGTTAAGCTGTGCCTGCAGGCCAAGAGCTGAAACATAGAGCTTATACTGCTGTTTGAAGATGCACCATTTTGCGCCTACATTACTCGATATGTGAAGCTGGCGGGGTGCCTTTAAACTCTCCATCTCGAGCTTCACCGTCTTTTATTGTGTTGAGTCACCACAGGCCGTAGTTTACCAGGTTGGTTGAAGAATCTTCCTTTTTCTGTTTCGTTTTTCAGCCAATCTTTCTTTGTCTTTTATGCTGTTTCCTTAAATGTTCAATACTCCTGGTACCATGTTGTGTTCTGTTGTCTTGCTGTAGCATTGATACAGTATTGATCTGTTGATGCGTTACTTAGAATGATGATTTATTAGTTAACATGTGGAAGAATAACGTGCAGAATGCTATACAGACTAGGTTGCTCAGGAACCACCCAATGTGCAACAGTCCTTGTGTATCCCTTACTACCAACTGGTGAGTCTGCCACAACACGTGACCAAAGTATGACACCACCAGCTGGTTGGAGGATGCATTGCTATCTGTATACAATCTTATTCACAGACATATCACCACATCAACCAGTTGTATCAAAGCGCGACAAAGTCAAGAAAAAGGAAACAAAGTGGACAGACCACCCGGCATTGACCTTGGCACCAGAAATAACAATGTCAAAGTTGCCCTGTCGACCCTGCAAAGCCCTCCTCACTAACCTTGTGCAAAAATTGGGAGATCTGTCTCACATACTAGTCAAGCAACAGACTGACATAGTCATACTCACGGAGTCATACCTTACAGATAACATCCCAGGCACCACTATCACATCCCTGAGGATGTCTTGTTCCACTGGCAGGATGGACTCCACATAGAAGACAGCACAGTGGTGTACAGACAGGACGGAGTTTCCCTGGGAGTCCTCAACATCAACTCTGGATCCCATGATGTGTCATGGCTTCCGGTCAAACATGGGCAAGGAAACCTCCTGCTGATTACGTAGGAACATAGAAATTAGATTATGGCTGATCTCTCCTTGGTCTCAAATCCACCTCCCCACCTGTTGCCCATATCCCTTTAGCCCCTCCACCATCAGCTGATGAATAAGTACTCCTCCATGTTGAACACCACTTGAAGGAAGCACTGAGGCTGGCAAGAATGTACTCTGGGTGGAGGACTTCAATGTCCATCAGAGTGGCTCTGTAACACCACTGCTGACCAAGCTGTCCGAGTCCTAATGGACATAGCTGACAGACTGGTTCTGCGACATGTGGTGAGGGAAACAACAAGAGAGGAAAAACATACACCTCATGCTCACCAACCTGCCTGCCTCAGATGCATCTGTCCATGGCAGTATCGGTGGGAGCGATCACAGCACAGTCCTTGTGGAGACAAAGTCCCGTCTTAACTTTGTGTTGTGTAGCACTTGCATCGTGCTAAATAGGATGGAATCAGAACAGATCCAGCAAGTCTTTACTGGACATCCATGAGGCACTGTGGGCCATCAGCAGCAGAATTGTACTCAGCCACAATCTGTAACCTCACGGCCCGGCATATCCCGCCTTCTATCATTACAACCAAATGAGGGGATCAACCCTGGTTCAATGAAGAGTACAGGAGGGCATGCCTGGATCACACTGGAATCCATGAGCTCCCACGTGTTTCAGCTTTGACATCACTTGTCCTGCCATCCTTATATGTTAGAATTATGCATTTAATTTGTTTCTCAATTATTTATTATAATTTATGTGTTTAATTAACTTTATCACAAATACCTGTATTATATTGAAACTTATATTCTCCAGATACTCAGCAAACAGCAATCTTCTTCCTCAATTCCTACAGGGTCATAAAGTCAGAAAAAGCAAATGAATACCTGCCTCCCTTTTTCACTGAATTTCCTCAGCTCATCACACACTCAGAACTTCATTGAGGTCACACCATGGCATGTTTATGGGAACTACCAGTCTCTATTCACACTCTCTGCTTCTCTTGTTTGCTTTTTCATCCCTCCGCTGAACCGTTTGTGTTCAGGTTGCTTTCAATTGTATTTTCTACTCTACATCCTAACAGCACTGTACATGTACCTCCACCACAGGGACTGCAGCGGTTCAAGAGGCACTGCTCTACTACCTTCTGAAGAGCAATTGCAGATGAGCAATAAATGCTGGCCTCGCCAGTGATGTCCACATCCTGTAAAATTAATTTTAAAAAAGGACACTTCTTTTTTGTCTTAATTTCTATCTCATTTGTTTACCCTCCCTTTCCCTTTTGAGGGAACATACCTTGATTGTGCCCAAATTATCTCTTCTTTCACGATAGCCTATTCAGGTATGTATTTTCCTGACAGTCTATTTATTTGGCTCAGATATGCTCTTATTGCATTGAAGTTGGTGCTCCCACAGTTATTTTTTATTACTCTGAACTGTCCTTGGGTCCTTTTCCATCGTTAGTCTGAAACATTTGATTCAATGATCATTGTCATGTGTCATGGGAGTGTCCCTTTAAGGAATGTTTTTGTCTTATCACATGCCTTCGGTGATTTCATTGTATGGGTGGAGCTGAGCTGTGGCTCTGTGAGTTTTACTTTCGCTTTGAGTTTGGACTGGTTTTGAACTGCACAGGTTGAAATAAATGTCTTTCTATCTTCATTTTAAAAGCTGTTTCCAGACTGCTTGATAACTTAAAAGAGATAATTGCTTTCTGGAAGGAATTCAAGCCTGCTGTTTGAAAAGGGGAACAGAGTATCACTAACAAGTCTTATACCAGTAAGAATGCTGTGTGCTGGGCCACACCTTTGAAAAGGGGTTTCTGGTTTTACTTAGATTTTGTTATTGAATTGGAACAGTTAAAAGTGAATTCAGAAGGGTTATACATAGATTACTGTAGCTGTGTGGGGTCTGTAAGTTTGTAATTGATAAAAAATTCTTACTGTGTGTGTTTAGAAAATGTTAACTAAATTCGTAGAATAAAGCTGGTTTTTGGATCAAAAGCACCTAAGAACTTAGTTGAATAACACCTGAAAGGCAGACTCTTGTGCTCATCGTAACCAAAATCAATCAACAGTTGTAGGTCAGGTGAACTCCATAACATACTTTGGAATTGTTAAACCCTAGCCCACAACACATGTTAGTGTTCTCTTATAATAATAATCTTTATTGTCACAAGTAGGCTTACATTAACACTGCAATGAAGTTACTGTGAAAATCCCCCAGTCGTCACACTCCGGCGCCAGTTCAGGTAGAATTCAGAATGTCCAAATTACCTAACAGCACGTCTTTCGGGACTTGTGGGAGGAAACCGGAGCGCCTGGAGGAAACCCACGCAGACATGGGGAAAATGTGCAGACTCCACACAGACAGTTACCCAAGCTAATCTTATTGGACCAACATTGTATTTGTTACTAAAGCAATGCTACATCCATATAATCCCCATGTAGAAAGGAGCTTCCCACTGGCTTCAAGAGTGAAAGCATCACAGGAAAGATTGGGTTCTCATTCAGTGCTCATACCCTAATTTGTTGTCAACCTCATAAAATCTGCAAGTTAGGTTTTTATTTTCTTTTAAATGTTTCTTTATTCTCCTCCTTTTTCACATTTTCTCCCAAATTTACACCCACCAACAATAAACAACAATCAGTAACAAATATGTCAATCCCCATATCAATAACAATGATCCCATCCTCCCACCAAACCCCAAACATTAGCCCGCATGTTCACATAAACAAATGACACAAAGGAATCAGGAATCACCCATAGTCACCATTAACACACACCACCCCCCTCCCCCAACCCTCCCACCCACCACCCCAACTAATGTTCAATGTTCTTGAAAGTGCATGATGAATAATGCCCATGAATTGTAGAACCCCTCCATCCTTCCCTCAGTTCAAACTTAACCTTCTCAAGAGTCAAGAATTCCAGCAGGTCCCTCCCCCCTCCCCCCCCCCCCCCCCCCCCCCCCCCTGCCATGCCAGGGCACAGGGTGGAGAGACTGCCCTCCATCCCATCAGGATCTGCCTTCGGGCGATCAACGAGGCGAAGGCTACATCATCTTCCTCCGCACCCGTTTCCAACCCTGGCTGGTCCGAATATGGCCTTCCGGGGGCCCGGGTCCAGTTTCATGTGCACCACTTTAGAGATTACCCTAAAAACCTCCTTCCAGTAATCCTCTAGATTTGGACAGGACCAAAACATATGAACGTGATTAGCAGGGGCCCCCTGCAACGTTCACACACATCTTCTACTCCTTCAAAGAATCGGCTCATCCTCGCCCTCGTGAGGTGTACTCTGTATAACACCTTCAGCTGTATCAGCCCCAACCTCGCGCACGAGGTGGAGGCATTCACTCTCCGGAGCACCTCACACCAGAACCCCTTCTCCATATCCTCTGCCAGCTCTTCCTCCCACTTTGCTTTGATCCCTTCCAGTGGTGCCTTCTCCTCTTCCAAAATAGCTCCGTAAACCGCTGACACTACCCCCTTCTCCAGTTCCCCTATCGTCAGCACCTCCTCCAGCAATGTGGAGGCCGTCTCCTCCGGTAAGTTCTGTATCTCTTTTCTGCCAAAATCTCGAACCTGCATGTATCTAAACATTTCCCCCGCTCCAGCCCATACTTCGCTTCCAGCTCCTTCAATCCTGCAAACCGACCCCTAAGAAACAAATCTTTCAGTGTCTCAATCCCTTCTCCTCCCATTTCCAAAAATGTCCATCCCACCTCCCTGGTTCAAATCTGTGATTCCCCCGAATCAGCATTTCCCTTAACCCTGCCCCCAACCCGAAGTGTTGGCGAAACTGCCTCCAAATTCTCAATGAAGCTATTATTACCGGACTCGCTGAGTACTTCCCCGGGGCTATTGGGAGCGGCGCTGTTGCTAGTGCTTTCAATCCCGACCCCCTGCGCAAACTCTCCTCCATTCTGATCCACTGGGAATCAGCCCCTCTTACCCAGCTCCGCACCTTCTCCACATTCGCCGCTCAGTAGTAATACATCAGGTTCGGAAGACCCAAACCCCCTGCCTGCCTTCCCCTCTGTAGTAGCACCTTTCTAACTCTGGCCACCTTCCCTCCCCATATGAACGACGTAATCCTTCCCTCAATCTCTCTGAAAAAAGCCTTTGGCAGGAAAATCGGCAGGCATTGAAAAAAAAACAGAAATCGCGGCAACACGTTCATTTTAATCACCTGTACCCGACCCGCCAGTGACAGAGGGAGACTGACCCACCTTGCCAGATCAGCTTTACTCTCCCCACCAAACTAGAGATGTTGTACCTGCGGAGCCCCCCCCCACTCCTGGGCAACCTGCACCCCCAGGTACCTAAAGTTGGTTCCTGCCCTACAGAATGGCAGCCCCCCCACCCCTGCCCCCGTCCCCGGCCAAGACACCACAAAATACTCACTCTTGTCTAGATTTAGTTTGTATCCCGAGAAAGACCCAAACACTCGAGGTTGCTCCAATACTCCCGCTATCGACACACTCGGTTCTGACAGGTATAACAGCAAGTAATCGGCATACAAGGACACCCTATGCTCTATTCCCCCCCCCCCCCCCCCCCGCGCACTATTCCTTTCCATAACCTTAAACTTCTTAATGTGGTGGCCAACGGCTCGATCGTGAGTGCAACCAGCAGGGGGGGAATTAGGACATCCCTGCCTAGTCCCACAGTGGAGAGAAAAGTATCTCGAGCTGATGTTGTTTGTGCGGACATTTGCCCTCGGCTCCTTATAAAAAAAATTAAAAATATTATTTAAATTAATTAACTAGTTGAATATGGCTGGACAGGTGATGTGCTGTTGCTGTATGATGATGGAACTGGTGGATCCCATTGAGACCGTCAGTGACCACATCTGCAGCAAGTGTTGGCTGCTCGAGGAACTTCGGCTCAGAATTGTTGAGCTGGAGACCGAGCTGCACACACTGCGGCACATCAGGGAGGGGGAAAATTACCTGGACGCTTTGTTTCAGGAGGCAGTCACACCCTGTAGAATAAGTACTGTTAATTCGGACAGTGGTCAGGGACAGAGTGGTGTGACTGCAAGGGAGGCAGGTAGGGGGATCCTGAGTTTAGGAGTTGAGGAGCCTCAGCCCTTGACCTTGTCCAACAGGTATGAGGTACTTGCTCCCTGTGTGGATGAGGAAGAGGGCTGTAGGGAGGATGCGTTGACTGACCACTGCACCATGGTACAGGAAGCCATTCAAGAGGGGGGAACAAAAAGACAAGTGGTAGTTGTAGGGGATTCTATAATTAGGGAGATTGATGGCATCCTTTGTAAGCCAGATCGAGAGTCCCGCATGGTATGTTGCCTGCCCGGTGCCAGGGTGAGAGACATCTCTGATCGGCTTGAAAAGATTTTGGAGAGGGAGGGGGTGGATCCAGTTGTTGTGGTCCACGTTGGGACTAACAACATAGGTAAGATTAGGAAAGAGGACCTGTTTGGGGATTATCAAACACTAGGGACTAAATTAAAGAACAGGTCCTCCAGGGTTATAGTCTCTGGATTACTACCCGAGCCACGTGCCAATTGGCATAGGGTTGAGAAAATTAAGGAAGTTAACACGTGGCTAAAGGAGTGGTGCGGGAAAGAGGGATTCCATTTCATGGGGCATTGGCATCAGTACTGGGGCAGGAGGGACCTGTACCGTTGGGACGGTCTTCACCTGAACCATTCTGGTACCAGTGTTCTAGCGAATAGGATAAATAGGTTGGTCACAAGGACTTTAAACTAGCAAGTTGAGGGGGAAGGGAAGTGTAAAGCTATGGACAGTATAATGGTTAATGGAGATCAAGGCAGCAGCTTATGTGACAAGTTATTATGTAGAGATATGGGTTCAAAGACAAGGAAAATTAGGAGAAAGGGTAAGAGGAAAAATAAATTGCGAAAAGTTACTGATCAAGGTGTTAGGATTCATAACAAAGACATAAAAAACAGCATAAGTGTACTTTACCTGAATGCTCGTAGTATACGAAATAAGGTAAATGAGTTGATGGTGCAAATCATCGTGAATGACTATGATTTAGTGGCCATTACTGAAACATGGTTAAAAGATGATCACGACTGGGAGTTAAATATCCAAGGGTATCAGACTATACGAAAGGATAGAATGGACGGTAAGGGCGGTGGTGTAGCTTTGTTGTTTAAGGATGGCATCCGGGCAATAGTAAGGGATGATATTGGTGCTATGGAGGACAAGGTTGAATCAATTTGGGTGGAAATCAGGAATAGTAAGGCGAAAAGGTCACTGATAGGAGTAGTCCATACGCCACCAAATAGTAACAGGATGGTAGGGCAGGCAATAAGCAAAGAAATAACGGATGCATGTAGAAATGGTACAGCGGTTATCATGGGAGATTTTAATCTGCATATCGATTGGTTTAACCAGGTTGGTAAAGGCAGCCTTGAGGAGGAGTTTATAGAATGTGCCCGGGATAATTTCCTGGAACAGTATGTAATGGAACCTACAAGGGAACAAGCGGTCCTAGATCTGGTCCTGTGTAATGAGGCAGGATTGATTAATGATCTCATAGTTCGGGATCCTCTTGGAAGGAGCGACCACAATATGGTGGAATTTAAAATACAGTTGGAGGATGACAAGATAAAATCAAACACTAGTGTTTTGTGCTTAAACAAAGGCGATTACAATGGGATGAGAGAAGAACTAGCTAAGGTAGACTGGGAGCAAAGACTTCATGGTGAAGCAGTTGAGGAACAGTGGAGAACCTTCCGAGCGATCGTTCACAGTGTTCAGAAAAGGTTCATACCGACAAAAAAGAAAGACGGTAGAAAGGGGAAAAATCGACCGTGGATATCTAAGGAGGTGAGGGAGAGTATCAAATTGAAGGAAAAAACATACAAAGTGGCAAAAATTAGTGGGAGACTAGAGGACTGGGAAGTCTTTAGGGGACAACAGAAAGCTACTAAAAAAGCCATAAAGAAGAGTAAGGTAGACTATGAAAGTAAACTGGCTCAGAACATAAAAGCAGATAGTAAAAGCTTCTACAAATATATAAGACAAAAAAGAGTGGCTAAGGTAAATATTGGTCCTTTGGAAGATGAGAAGGGAGATTTAATAATAGGAGACGAGGAAATGGCTGAGGAGCTGAACAGGTTTTTAGGGTCAGTCTTCACAGTGGAGGACACACATAACATGCCAGTGACTGATGGAAATAAAGATATGGTAGGTGAGGACCTTGAGATTATTGTAATCACTAAGGAGGCAGTATTGGGCAAGCTAATGGGGCTAAAGGTAGACAAGTCTCCTGGCCCTGATGGGATGCATCCCAGAGTGTTAAAAGAGATGGCTAGGGAAATTGTAAACGCACTAGTGATAATTTATCAAAATTCACTAGACTCTGGGGTGGTCCCAGAGGATTGGAAAGTAGCAAACAGGACACCACTGTTTAAAAAAGGAGGTCGGCAGAAAGCGGGTAATTATAGGCTGGTAAGCTTAACTTCGGTTGTAGGGAAAATGCTGGACTCTATCATTAAGGAGGAAATAGCGGGGCACCTGGAGGGAAACTAATGCAGGTAGGGAATATACAGTGAATGGTAGAACCCTCAAGAGTATTGAAAGTCAAAGAGATCTAGGAGTACAGGTCCACAGGTCACTGAAAGGGGCAACACAGGTGGAGACGGTAGTCAAGAAGGCATACGGCATGCTTGCCTTCATTGGCCGGGGCATTGAGTATAAGAATTGGCAAGTCATGTTGCAGCTGTATAGACCCTTAGTTAGGCCAAACTTGGAGTATAGTGTTCAATTCTGGTCGCCACACTACCAGAAGGATGTGGAGGCTTTAGAGAGGGTGCAGAAGAGATTTACCAGAATGTTGCCTGGTATGGAGGGCATTAGCTATGAGGAGCGGTTGAATAAACTCGATTTGTTCTCACTGGAACGAAGGAGGTTGAGGGGAGACCTGATAGAGGTCTACAAAATTATGAGGGGCATAGACAGAGTGGATAGTCAGAGGCTTTTCCCTGGGGTAGAGGGGTCAATTACTAGGGGGCATAGGTTTAAGGTGAGAGGGGCAAGGTTTAGAGTAGATGTACGAGGCAAGTTTTTTACGCAGAGGGTAGTGGGTGCCTGGAACTCGCTACCGGAGGAGGTGGTGGAAGCAGGGACGATAGTGACATTTCAGGGGCATCTTGACAAACACATGAATAGGATGGGAATAGAGGGATATGGACCCAGGAAGTGTAGAAGATTGTAGTTTAGTCGGGCAGCATGGTCGGCACGGGCTTGGAGGGCCGAAGGGCCTGTTCCTGTGCTGTACATTTCTTTGTTCTTTGTTCTTGAAATTGTCCCATTGGGCAGATGCAGCATGGGTTCACAAAGGGTAGGTCGTGTCTGACTAATTTGGTAGAATTATTTGAGGACGTTACCAGTGCAGTAGATAACGGGGAGCCAATGGATGTGGTATATCTGGATTTCCAGAAAGCTTTTGACAAGGTGCCACACAAAAGGTTGCTGCATAAACTAAAGATGCATGGCATTGAGGGTAAAGTGGTAGCATGGGTAGAGGATTGGTTAACTAACAGAAAGCAGAGAGTAGGGATAAATGGGTGTTTCTCTGGTTGGCAACCTGTAACTAGTGGGGTCCCTCAAGGATCAGTGTTGGGTCCGCAGTTGTTCACAATTTACATAGACGATTTGGAGTTGGGGACCAAATGCAATGTGTCAAAGTTTGCAGACGACACTAAGATGAGTGGCAAAGTAAAAAGTGCAGAGGATACCGGAAGTCTGCAGAAGGATTTGGATAGGTTAGGTGAATGGGCTAGGGTCTGGCAGGTGGAATTCAATGTTGCTAAGAAAAACGAGTACTCCCGCTCCCTTGGGTGCAGAAATCTCCAAGGGTCCACCCCTCCCATTTCCACCATTAGCCCAGCCAACGCCTTCGCCCTCCCTGATGGGACCAGCGAGCGCGGCCGTGACCTGTCCAACCTTGGCTCCTGCACCAAGTTCCAGTCCCCCCCCCACAATCAGCTCATGTGTGTCCATGTCGGGGATGGCCCCAAACACCTTCCTTGCGAATCCCACATCATCCCAATTGGGGCCGTATACACTTAACAGCGCCACTAACCTCCCCTCCAGCGCCCCTGTCACAATCAGATATCTACCCCCCTGATCTGCCACCACCTTCTCCATCTGGAAGCGTACTCTTTTGCTGACCATTACTGCTACTCCTCGAGCCCTTCCGTCAAGTCCAATCACCTGACTAACCCAGCCCTTTTTAAGTCTCACCTGGTCCTTCACCCTCAAGTGAGTCTCCTGCAGCATTGCTACATCAGCTTTCAAACTTTTAAGATGCGCAAGCACCCTTGACCCCTTGACCGGGCCTCCTAACCCCCTCACGTTCCACGTGACTATCCTACCTGGGGGTCTCTCGCCCCCCACCCTTCTTATCCACCATCATCATACCACTGGGTCCTGCCCCATGAGCCTGATCCGCCCCTAACCATTATTAACATCGAACCCCTTCCCCCCCCTCCCAAGCTTCCCCCCCACCACATTTCATCTCGAAAAAACATCTCCCAGCATCAATCCCCCCCCCTCGCTCGCCTCGTAGGCCCATCAAAACCTGCTAACCAGGCTCCAATGTCCGCAACTTTCCTCTCACCTGTTCACCTCCGTTCACTAGATGACTTTAGTTAGCTCGTGCGGGTGGCTCCCCCCGCCAAGATATACCGTCCCCTCCCACCTAGTCCCAGAGAAAGAAAAAACAAAATCAACAATCAAACTAATACAATTCACTGATATAAGATATAACCGTCGCAACACAGAATGCCAATCAACCCAACCAATAACTTGAACTCTGTAACAATGTGAAGAGAAGTAAATTACAATACACGTCAGTAAAAAGAATGTTATGACATTTATACATTTTCCAGCTCCCCAATCACAGTCCACAGCCTCTCTTCCAGCTCCGCTCCTCACGTCTGTCCCAAGCCTTCCTCCCTCACAAACACATCAGCCACCTACACTGTCTCGAAATAAAGGTATTTGGCATCATACGTCACCCTCAGTTTCGCCGGGTATACCATACCAAATCGCACCCCTTTTTGTACAGTGCCACCTTCACTCGCCCGAACGCCGCTCGTCTTTTTGCCAACTCCACTGTCAAGTCCTGATAGATCCGAACTTCAGCACCATCCCACTGCACCTCGTGCTGCTGCTTCGCCCAGCTTAACACCTTGTCCTTCATGCACTTATGGAAGCAGGTAATTACTGCTCTTGGCGGCTCAGTCACCTTGGGCTTCGGCCTTAATGACCGATGAGCTCAGTCCAGCTTGTACCGGGAGGGGTTCTCACCCTCCCCCATCAGCTCCGCCAACTTCTTAGCGAAGTACTCTGTTGGCCTTGGGCCCTCTGTCCCTTCGGGCAAGCCCACAATTCTCAGATTGTGCCGCCTCGAGCGGTTCTCCAAGTCCTCGAGCTTTGCTCGGAATCCTCTGTTGAACTCCACCAACTTCCGCAGCTCGTCCCCCATCGAGGTGAACTGGTCGCTGTGCTGTGACACGGCCTCCTCCACTTCCTTCATCTTCTCGCCCTGCTCTCTCACCTCAGCCGACGTCTTTGCTACAGCTACCCTCACCTGGGTGATTGCCTCCTCCACCAATGATTTCAATGCGACCGCCGTCTTCTTCCTTAAAGCCTCCATGTGCCTCGCAAACTGCTTTTCCAGCTCCACCGCCATCACCTTGGTCATCTTTTCCACCGTAAGTACTGCGGCTCCATCATACGGTCTGTCATCCGCCATCTTGTCAGCGCTTTTGCTGGCCTTCTCATTCAACGGCGAACGCGGGTTTTCTTCCTTCTTCCAAGCTGCTTTTCGCATCCTCTAACGTCTTATTATTTTTTCTTTCTTTCTTCAATCCGAAAATAAATAAATAATTATTTTCAAAAATGTTTTCCAAAAATTCCAAAACCAACAAATCTCTTCCCCTGGGGACGGACTTCAAACTCCTCAAAAATCCATTTTCAGTGGGAGCCACCCACTGAAAGAGGGGTGCTCTACTCCCCCTCTGCATCGCGTTCCGGACTCGGGCCTGCCACCTCGATTGCTTCGCCTCGTGTCAAGCTCCGCCCACGCATCCGACCTCTGGATCGATGCCCCCCGCTCTGGACCAAACTGGACCGACCCGATGCCCGTCCCTCAGGCCCCAAAGGCTGAAGAAACCCGGGAAGAAAGAACGGGGTATCCCCCGAAAAAGGTCTGAAATATCGCGGACTGCCAGGAGCCTCTTCTCGACGCAGTCACGCCACCCGCGAGCGCCACCGGAAGTCCATCTGCAATTAAGGTTAAGTTACCAATTATGTAATTGGTCTTGACTTTTCAATTTTACTGAGAAGCCCTTGTAATGATATGTATATAGGCATAACACCAAAGGGTTAATTATTACATCTCAGTGTAATACAAACACTAGAGGGCACCACCAGTTCCCAGTATAACTATCAAGACTCAGGGAATCTTGGATAGTGATAGCACAGGAGAGAGATAGATCACAAATCAAGGACTAGTTTAGGTTAGAGAGAATTAGCACGTGGCATTCATTAGTTAATACTTAATCATAGAATATAGCTTAACAGACTCAGTCTTACTTTATTAATTGTTATAGCTCAGTAGAGTGTGTGCGAACTCAATTTAATTTAATCGTTATTCAATAAATCAGTTTTGCTTCAAGTTAAAGATTGGTGATTTCTTGATCATCACACCATCATACCATTCTGGGACACGAGGCAAAGAGTAATGACATATTACCACAAAGTGTAATATAACAGCCCTTATGACCATATCCTGTCCAGAAATGGCAGGGGTTGATGGGATTGAAATTGAGGCAATTGTTTCAATGATTTCATTCCTAGGACATAATGAGAATGGAGATTGAGGGGACATGCAAATTATCAATAGACCATCATGTTTGATGAATACTGACCTGCATCGTCGGTAGAAGTAGAAATATACTAAGACAGGTGCCGCAAAGTTAGTTGTTGCTGGTATTGAGGACTATAAGAGAACCATAATTTCTGGGGACTCAATCAACTTAATCTGGAATTGCATGAAAGCCAGCCAGTGGAGCCTTTGCTGCTGATATTGCCGGAAACTGTGTGCCTATAGATTCTGGCTGATTGCCCAGTACTTACCCCTATGTTTTTGTGATCCATATAAAGCTCCTCAGTGTGAAGTGTGAAAGTGTGTTCAGTAATGCCCTTCAATTAGCCCCCTTCAAATTATCAGGAATGTCAACATAACCTCCCAATATGCACCCACTCCTTCCTCACCCCAACACTCTGGCTCCTCAGTACCGTTGATGTGGGAGAAGAACCAAGAGTGGGG
The DNA here is from genome assembly GCF_047496885.1 of Scyliorhinus torazame. Taxonomy (NCBI): domain Eukaryota; kingdom Metazoa; phylum Chordata; class Chondrichthyes; order Carcharhiniformes; family Scyliorhinidae; genus Scyliorhinus; species Scyliorhinus torazame. The sequence continues at coordinate 347,011,882 of NC_092710.1, read as the reverse complement.
GCAGCTAAAAATTTATATGGGTGAAAAAAATGAAGTGATTAACAACACTTTTACTGAGCTGAAGACAGGCCGGCAAGGGGTGTGCTTTCAGCGCATGATGTTGACAGAAGTACAGATTCACTGGAATTGTGCCTAAGAGGCCTCTCCATAGTTATCTCACCACTGTATTTGCTCTGCCATAGAGAGAGCAAGTTCCCACTGATACTGAAGAGGCTACCGAAGAGAACTTCCTTGAGGCTGGTTTAGCTCAGTTGGCTGGACAGATGGTTTGTGATGCTTCAAAGGGTAAAACAACCTTTGGTCATCTGGGATGACAGAAACTTCGCTTTACTTTTACTTTTAAGCATTGTTAGCGGCACACATCTCTGCTTTATCACTGACCGCAATAATAGATTATAATCCAAACAATTGTTGTTCACCATTATCATCCCTCAATTTGAAAACAATGTCTAATTCTAGACTTTTATTCTCAGTGAAAACCAAGAGTAACATAGTCATTGTGAAGCAATTGTGTTTGAGACTTATGATAGTAAATATTAGATTGCATTTTTATGTGTTAAATTTGTTGTACTAGATTTCAGCATTTGAACATACCAAGCCTTGAGTCAGAAATTGAAGTTATAGTTGAACGGATTATCCAGCACTATGCGGGAGAGTTAATGTTCGTACATAAGGTAAGAACGATGACTTTAAATTAAATCATCGAAATTTACACTATTTCATTCATGGGGAAACTTTAACCCTCGCAGGGCAGGGAGCATTGTATCGGAAAGTAATGGCTCACGAGTACAATGTTGGTAAATGTGAGATCACCCATTTGGTAGGAATAACAGCAAAATGGACTATTATTTAAATGGTTAAAAATTGCAGCACACTGCTGTGCAGAGGGACCTGGGTGTCCTTGTTAATGAATCGCAAAAAGTTGGTTTGCAGGTGCAGCAAGTAATTAAGAAGGCAAATTGAATTTGGATTGGATTTGTTTATTGTCACGTGTACAGAGGTACAGTGAAAAGTATTTTTCTGCGAGCAGCTCAACAGATCATTAAGTACATGAAAAGAAAAGGAAATAAAAGAAAATACATAATAGGGCAGCACAAGGTACACAATGTAACTACATAAGCACTGGCATTGGATGAAGCATACAGAGGTTCGTGTGATGGACTGGGCGGTGTTCACGACTCTCTGAAATTTCTTGTGGTTCTGGGCCAAGCAGTTGCCATACCAGGCTGTGTTGCAGCCAGATAGGATGCTTTCTATGGTGCATCTGTAAAAGTTGGTAAGAGTTAATGTGGACATGCCGAACTTCCTGAGGAAGTATAGGCGCTGTTGTGCTTTCTTGGTGGTAGCATCGACGTGGGTGGACCAGGACAGATTTTTTGAGATGTGTACCCCTAGGAATTTGAAATGGCTAACCATCTCTACCGTTGATGGTGACAGGGGTGTGGACATGCCAAATTTCCTTAGTTTCCTGAGGAAGTATAGGCGCTGTTGTGCTTTCTTGGTGGTAGCGTCGACGTGGGTGGACCAGGACAGATTTTTGGAGATGTGCACCCCTAGGAATTTGAAACTGCTAACCATCTCCACCTCGGCCCCGTTGATGCTGACAGGGGTGTGTACAGTACTTTGCTTCCTGAAGTCATGACCAGCTCTTTAGTTTTGCTGGCATTGAGGGAGAGATTGTTGTCGCTGCACCACTCCACCATGTTCTCTATCTCCCTCCTGTATTCTGACTCATCGTTTTTCGAGATCCGGCCCACTATGGTCGTATAGTCAGTAAACTTGTAGATGGAGCTGGAACCAAATTTTGCCACGCAGTCGTGTGTATGCAGGGAGTAGAGTAGAGGGCTAAGTACGCAGCCTTGCTGGGCTTGAGGACTATTGTGGAGGAGGTGTTGTTGGTTATACTTACTGATTGTGGTCTGTGGGTCAGAAAGTCGAGGAAGCCAAGTCCTAGGTTTTGGAGCTTTCATATGAGCTTGGCTGGGATTATGGTGTTAAAAGCGGCGCTGTAGTCAATAAATAGGAGTCTGATGTAGGAGTCCTTGTTGTCGTGATTCTCTAGCGATGAGTGTAGGGCCAGGGAAATAGCGTTTGATGTGGACCGGTTGTGGCGGTATGCGAATTGCAGTGGATCAAAGCGTTCTCGGAGTATGGAGGTGATGCACTTCGTGACCAACCTCTCAAAGCACTTCATTACGACTGAAGTCAGGGCCACCGGACAGTAGTCATTGAGGCACGTTGCCTGGTTCTTCTTTGGTACCGGTATGATGGTGGTCTTTTTGAAGCAGGTGGGGACCTCAGAGTGGAGCAGGGACAGGTTAAAGATGTCCGCGCATATTTCTGCCAGCTGGTCCGCGCAGGCTCTGAGTGCAAGACCAGGGATCCTGTCTGGGCCCGTCGCCTTCCGAGGGTTCACTTTCAGGAAGGCCGATCTGACTTCGGGAGCTGTGATGGTGGGTATGGGTGAGTTATGGGCTGCTGGGGCACTCGACAGCGGATTGTTGGTTTCCTGCTTGAACCTTAGGAGTTTCCTGCTCCTAAGCAGTGCTCCGAAAGATAGTGATTTGAAACAAACCTGTTGGACTTTAACCTGGTGTTGTAAGATTTCTTACTCTGTTCACAAATGAGGACATTAATCAGATACCAGAAATGTTGGGAAACGCAGGGCTTAGCGAGAGGAGGAAACTGAAGGAGATCAATATTAGTAGAGAAATGTGTTGTGGAAATTGATGGGATTGTAGACTAATAAATCCCCAGGGTCAGATAATCTACATCCCAGAGTAATTAAGGAAGTGGCTGTAGAAATAATGGATTGGTGGTCATTTTCCAGGATTCTATAAACTCTGGAAAAATTTCTGCAGATTAGAGGGTAGCTAATATAATCCACTGTTTAAAAAGGGAAGTAGAAAGAAAATAGGGACTTATTGACAGTAAGCCAGACGGCAGTAGTGGGGAAAATTCTAGAATCCATTGTCAAAGATTTTTCACAGAGTCTGCATGGATTTATGAAGTGGAAATCATGCTTGAAAAGTCTACTGGAATTCTTCAAGGATGTAACTAATAGAGTTGAGGGGGAGTGTAGGAATCTTTAATTTATTGGATCTTAACTTGCCGAACTACGCCAAGTTTGGGGGAAGCTTAGTTGATGAATCAAAGTCCTGGCGCAATACGACAAGTTGTAAGATTTGTACTATTTCTGGACTATGCCAAGTTGTTCGATTCCTTGTATTATTCGACTGTGTAAAGTTGAAGGAATTTATATTATTTCTGCTATACGGTTACCAGTAGCACTTTGCGAATACTGGGACTCAGCAGAAACTTCAGTTAAAACTTCTCAGGTGCCAAAAAGAATTGTTTTATTTGTAGTCGCTTGATTACAATTTGAAAGTCATTTAAAAGGCAATTCGTAGACAATTCGAAGCTTTCAGAGAATTACAGACATTATCTTTTTTGCTTAGGCAGACAGCTCGAAAGTAACTTTTAAACGGTCAAAGTCTGGCAATGAAACATGAAGAAAGAGAGAGAGCTAATCTTCAGCTAAACTCAAACTCAAAGTCAAAAGTGCATTACATCACTGACACAGACTAACAGACTGACAGGCTGACAGAACCCCAAAAGTCATCTCAGAGACTATTAAGGACAAAACTGACTAAACTAACAGAAAGACAACACAACACAAAGACACTACAGAAAGACACACTGACAGAATCAAAGACAGAAATTAAGGACAGACAACACAGCACAACACTAAAATGGCGGGCGGAAAATTTTCAGTTATACACTTTCATATCTGTCTTAAGTCATCTAATCACACCCCAATATAATCCTAATTGGTTTGGGTTAGAGTCAAACACATTTGATTTGATGGCAAGCCGTCCATCTTCAATGTGCAACATCAGCTTTTTAATTGCTTCATGTCTACATGTTATGGAATGTGATATTCTGCTAACCTTTACCAGCAATAGACTGGTTTTTAAGCGAGCTTAGCTGTTATCTGCATTGTGGACAATGGTGCCTTCATGTTGCTATGGTATTCAGTCCTTGTCCTTGACAATTAGCACAAGCAGTGTCAAATTGTTTTGCAACTGTGCTGTTTTAATGTCACACTGTCTTTGAAAATATGCATTTGCCAGAGCAACGGACTTCAGTAAAAGTGAATTATGCTGTATAAATGGGTATTTAAAACTGGGGCCTAATATTTATGCTTAAACAGCTATCTTTTACCTATACTAGTTGTATTCGAAATACCTGGCTTCTAGAGGGAGCCAGTGGATGTGGTATATTTGGACTTTCAGAAGGCTTTTGACAAAGTCCTACATAAAAGGTTAGTGTGTAAAATTAAAGCACATGGGATTAGGAGTAGTGTATTGAGTTGGATAGAAAACTGGTTGGCAGACAGGAAGCAGAGTAGGAATTAACGGGTCTTTTTTCAAATGGCAGGCAGTGACTAGTGGGGTACAGCTGGGGATAGTGCTAAGACTCAAGCTGTTCACAATATATATTAATGATTTAGATGAAGGAACAAAATGTAATATCTCCAAATTTGCATATGACACAAAGTTGGGTGGGAGGGTGAGCTGTGAGGAGGTTGCAGAGATCCTTCAGTGTGATTTGGATAAGTTGAGTGAGTGGGTAAATGAATGGCAGATGCAATATAATTTGGAGAAATGTGAAATTATTCACTTTGGTAGCAAATATTCTCTGAATGGCCATAAATTAGGAGAGGGGAATGTGCAACGACACCCGGGTGTCTTCGTATACCAGTTACTGAAGTTAAGCATGCAGGTACAGCAGGTGATAAAGAAGGAAAATGGCATGTTGGTCTGCTTAATGAGAGGATTTGAGTAATAATAATAATTGCTTACTGTCACAAGTAGGCTTCAATGAAGTTACTGTGAAAATCCCCTAATCGCCACATTCCGGCGCCGGTACGGGAATTGAACCCACGCTGCTAGAATTATTCTGCTTTGCAAGCCACAGCCCACTGTTCTAAACCAGCCCCAGAGTACAGGAGCAAGGATGGCTTGCTACAATTATACAGGGCCTTGAAGAGGCCACACCTGGAATATTATATGCAGTTTTGGCCTCCTTTTCTGAGGAAGGATGTTCTTGCTCTAGAGGAATAGAGCAAAGGGTTATCAGACTGATTCCTGGTATGGCAGTACTGATGTATGAAGAGAGGTTGAATCAATTGGGATTGTATTCACTGGAGTTCTGAAGATTGAGGGAGGGATCTCATAGAAACCTATAAAATTCTAACAGGACATGACAGGGCAGATGAAGGATGTTTTTGCTGGTGGCTGTATCACAGTCTGAGGATACGGGATAGATCATTTAGGACAGGATGAGGAGAAATTTCTTTACCTAGAGAGTGGTGAGCCTATAGAATTCATTGCCACAGGAAGTAGTTGAGGCCAAAATATTGCAGATATAGCATTTTGGGCAAAGGGGATCAAAGGATATGGGGGGAAAGCGGGATTAGGCTATTACAAGATCTACCATGATCATAATGAATGGCGGAGCAGGCTCTGGGGGCCGAATGGCCTCCTACTGCTCCTATTTTCGATGTTTCCATGTTTCCATAAACATTCAAATTCTCTACCACTGCTGTGTTTACTATCTACAAGATACACTGCAGTAACTCGTCAAAGTTCCTTAGCCAGCACCTGACAAACCCACGACTGCTATCATCTCGGAGAGCAAGAGCAGCAGATGCCTGGGAAACCCACCACCTGGAGGTTCCCCTCCAAGTCACTCACCACTCCGACTTGAAAATATATCGCCGTTCCTTCACTGCCCCTGGGCCAAATCCTGGAATCCTTTACAGCACTGTGGGTATACTGTTATAACCTGCCTACTTACCATTGGCTGGGGACTAATGACTATCCCACAATCCTGTGGGAGTATGAGCTTCCCCAATGAGGGGGGCGGAGAAACCACTAGTAAACTCCTAGTATAAATAAAGCTGGCCAGTTCAGGAACCAGCAGGGAGGAGTATGTAGCAAGGGAAGTTACTGCTACTGTTATGTATATATGTTATAGTAAATAAATGTTATTACTTTGTATCCTTAAACCTCGTGCTGGATTCTTCGTGGTCCTTACAAAACTGGCGACGAAGGTTAAAGTGAATAGCTGTCTACACTGCTGAAGCCACCTCCCTGGATTTTTGTTGGATACAGGTTGGAAGTTGTTTTCTATTATACCATGCCTCTGTACGGACGTTTGGATGTTTTTGATGCTGCACTGGAAAGCTGGAACCAGTATACACAACGGATGCGTTACTATTTCCGGGCAAACAATATCACCGAAAACGAGCGGCAGGTGGTCATATTGCTCACCGCCTGCGGCCCGCATACGTTTGGGGTGATTAGGAGCCTTACGTACCCAGCTGCGCCGGACACCAAAACGTTTGATGAACTTGTGAATATAGTGGGGCAACATTTTAACCCAACCCCGTCCACGATAGTCCAGCGTTACCGGTTTAATACCGCTGAGAGGACCCCTGGAGAATCCCTTGCCGATTTTCTATCCAGGCTACGCAGGATTGCGGAGTACTGTGACTATGGTGAGACCTTGTCAGAAATGTTACGCGACAGTTTTGTTTGCGGTATTAACAATGCAGCCACCCAGAGAAAGTTGTTAGCGGAGCCAACATTGACTTTTCAACACGCCATTCAAATAGTATTGTCCCGAGAGAGCGCAGAGCGAGGAGTACAGGAGCTACAGGGAATGGAAGTGCATGCCTTGGGGCGCAATCCCTTCCGTCCGAAAACGTCCCCCCGCACTCCTGCGGTACCTTGGGCGAGGCAACGTCCGGACCGACGCCAGTGGCCGTCGGACATTCCTCCCCGAAGGGAGCCTTCTCCAGAGCCAATGGATGAGGAGCCATGTCCGTGTCAGACTTGTAGGTGCCGACCCCGTCGCGGACGGCGGTCCTGGGGGCGCCAGAGGTGCCGTTGTTCCGACCGAAACTGGGACCAGCCCAGGGGCCGTAACTGGGACCAGCCCAGAGGCCGTACCTTCCATGTGGATGAACCTGCGGCGACTACTCCTGAAGACGTGGAGACGGAGGACGACTGCCTGCAGCTGCATTGTGTGGCAGTTCCCCGTGTGGCCCCCATTAAGGTGACAGTACGGGTCAATGGCCACCCGCTTGAGATGGAGTTGGATACTGGCGCAGCGGTCTCCGTGATCGCCCAGAGGACATTCGACCGCATCAAGCAGGGTATACAGACCCTTACATTAACCGACTCACAGGCCAGGTTGGCCACCTACACGGGGGAACCACTGGACATTGCAGGAACTACAATGACCCCTGTTGTCTATGGACGCCAGGAGGGGCGTTTCCCACTTATCGTGGTGCGCGGCCATGGGCCCAGCCTGTTGGGTCGGGACTGGTTGCGCCATTTGCGGTTGCAATGGCAGCACATCCTCCAAACAGTTTCTGAAGGGTTGACTGAGGTGCTAGGACGATACCCAGATGTATTCCAGCCTGGTTTGGGGAAAATAAAAGGGGCCGTAGCCCGTATCCAAGTTGAACCAGGAGCCACGCCGCCCTATTTCCTGGCGCGCCCAGTGCCTTACGCCTTGCTCGAGAAGGTAGAAGGGGAGCTCACTCGTTTGGAGAGTTTGGGTATTATCAGGCCCGTCCGTTTTGCTTACTGGGCAGCACCAATTGTACCTGTAATGAAGCCAGATGCCACAGTTCGCTTGTGTGGCGACAATAAACTTACAGTGAATACAGTTTCCCGACTCGACCGATATCCAATGCCTCGCATAGAGGATCTCTACGCGAAACTTGCAGGTGGACTCTCGTTCACAAAATTAGATATGAGTCACGCCTACCTGCAGTTGGAGCTGGACCCTGCCTCCCGACCATATGTAACGATTAATACACACCGGGGCCTGTATGAATATACACGGTTGCCCTTTGGAGTATCCTCTGCTGCGCAATTTTTCAACGTGTTCTGGAGGGCATTTTGAGAGGTTTACCACGTGTGGCTGTCTACCTGGATGACGTTTTGATTACAGGGAAGTCGGAGCAGGAACATTTGGAAAATCTGGAGGCTGTCCTTAGACGCCTTTCGGAGGCTGGAGTCCGTTTACGTCGCACAAAGTGCATATTTCAGGCAAAGGAAGTAGTCTACCTAGGTTATCGGGTGGACCGTGAAGGTCTGCACCCCGTCGCAGAGAAGGTGCGTGCAATTCAACATGCCCCCGCCCCGACTGACACTTCGCATCTTTGTTCTTTTCTCGGTCTCATAAACTATTACGGGAAGTTCCTCCCCAATCTGGCAACTACGCTGACCCCTTTGCACCTTCTGCTAAAGAAAAATCACACCTGGGTTTGGGGTCAGCCGCAAGAAACCGCTTTCCGGCGGGGAAAGCAACAATTGTCGTCGTCTGGGTTACTAACCCACTATGATCCTGGAAAGCCTTTGCTTGTCATATGTGATGCATCCCCGTATGGTATTGGGGCCGTCCTGTCCCACAAGATGGAGAACGGGGCCGAGCGACCGATAGCTTTCGCCTCCCGCATATTGACTGCAGCGGAGAAAAAGTACACGCAGATCGAGAAGGAGTGCCTGGCAGTGGTTTTTGCGGTGAAACACTTCCACCAGTACGTGTACGGCCGCCATTTCACTATTGTGACTGATCATAAGCCCCTGCTGGGACTTTTCAGAGAGGATAAGCCAATACCGCCCATTGCTTCTGCACGGATCCAGCGCTGGGCTTTGTTGCTTGCTGCATACGAGTATTCTGTGGAGCACAAACCAGGTACGCAGATAGCAAATGCCAACGCACTGAGCCGATTGCCTTTATCGACCGGCCCCATGTCGACCCCCACGACCGGTGAGGTGGTTGCAACCCTAAATTTTATGGACACCTTGCCTGTCACGGCATCACAGATCCGTGAGTGGACCCAGACGGAGCCAGTCCTGTCAAAGGTTCGGCACATAGTCCTGTATGGTGGGCAGCATAGACAGCTCCCAGGCGAGTTGCGGGCATTTTCCTCCAAGCTGTCAGAATTCAGCGTGGAAGACGGCATCCTCTTGTGGGGGACGCGTGTGATTGTCCCGGAAAAAGGCCAGGAGCTGATACTATCAGACTTGCACAATGGGCATCCAGGCGTGACCAAAATGAAAATGTTGGCCCGGAGTTATGTCTGGTGGCCAGGCCTCGACACCGACATTGAGAAGGTGGCCCAAAACTGCTCCATTTGCCAGGAGCATCAGAAGCTTCCGCCGGCAGCGCCCCTACATCACTGGGAATGGCTAGGGCGGCCTTGGGCACGCTTGCATGCAGAGTTCGCAGGCCCTTTTCAAGGATCCATGTTCCTTCTACTAATTGACGCCCAGTCTAAATGGCTAGAGGTGCATAAGATGCAGGGGACAACGTCCTGCGCAACAATTGAAAAGATGCGTTTGTCGTTTAGTACGCATGGCCTCCCCGAGGTGCTGGTCACGGATAACGGCACTTCATTCACGAGTGAGGAGTTTGCGAGGTTCACGAAGATGGACGGCATCCGCCATATCCGCACTGCCCCTTACCACCCGGCTTCAAATGGGTTGGCAGAGCGCGCAGTGCAGACATTCAAAAGAGGCCTAAAGAAGCAGTCTTCCGGATCAATGGACACGAGACTGGCTCGCTTTTTGTTTACGTACAGGACCACCCCCCATGCAGTGACTGGGGTAGCTCCCGCAGAACTCCTAATGGGCCGGGGACTTCGCACCCGCCTTAGTATGGTTTTCCCGGACATTGGCACAAAAGTACGCCGCACACAAGAACGGCAGGGTCAGGGATTTTCTCGGCATCGGCCGATTCGGCAGTTTGCGCCCGGTGACCCAGTGTTCGTTCGGAATTTTGCTGGTGGTACCCAATGGGTTCCTGGTGTAATCTTTCGCTAAACGGACCCTATACCTTACCAAGTGCAAGCCCAGGGTCGTCTCCAGCGAAAACATGTAGACCACGTTCGGTCCAGAAGACCATCCCCTCAAAAGATTCCCCGCCCCTGGAGCTCATTTCAACAGCAGAGACCAGAGACAAGGGAAGGTAGTCCTCACAATCTTCCACTGGTGCCTCACTCGAAGCCTGCGCAGGTCGTTACGGGACCGAATGGAGATAGAGACGCTGACATGACGAAGGCAGCAGACTCTGACTCCGAGATGGAGACACAGGATGCATCAGAGGGGGAATCCTCGGGTCCACGGGCCGTGGATGTACAACCGTTGCGCCGTTCATCACGGTCTCCGTCTCGTTACACGCCGCCTGATCCAGCGCCGCGTGCAAATGGTGTCCGGCCTGTGGCCAAACGAGTCCGACGCCCTCCTTCGCCAGGGACTTTGGTGGATTCCTTGGACTTTGCGGGGGAGGGATGTTATAACCTGCCTACTTACCATTGGCTGGGGACTAATGACTATCCCACAATCCTGTGGGAGTATGAGCTTCCCCAATGAGGGGGGCGGAGAAACCACTAGTAAACTCCTAGTATAAATAAAGTTGGCCAGTTCAGGAACCAGCAGGAAGGAGTATGTAGCAAGGGAAGTTCCTGCTACTATTATGTATATATGTTATAGTAAATAAATGTTATGTATATATGTTATAGTAAATAAATGTTATTACTTTGTATCCTTAAAACTCTTGCTGGGTTCTTCGTGGCCCTTACAAAATATACCTAAAGCTCAGGGACTGCAACAGCTCAAGAAGGCAATTCAACACCAGCTTCTGAAGAGCATCTTGGGATGGGTAATAAATGCTATAAATGAGTGGATAGTCAGAGGCTTTTCCCCAGGGTAGAGGGGTCAATTACTAGGGGGCATAGGTTTAAGGTGAGAGGGGCAAGGTTTAGAGTAGATGTACGAGGCAAGTTTTTTACGCAGAGGGTAGTGGGTGCCTGGAACTCGCTACCGGAGGAGGTAGTGGAAGCAGGGACGATAGGGACATTTAAGGGGCATCTTGACAAATATATGAATAGGATGGGAATAGAAGGATACGGACCCAGGAAGTGTAGAAGATTGTAGTTTAGTCGGGCAGTATGGTCGGCGCGGGCTTGGAGGGCCGAAGGGCCTGTTCCTGTGCTGTACATTTCTTTGTTCTTTGTTCTTTGTTCTTTGCTAGCCTAACCAGTGATTCTCACATCCCCTAAATTAATTTTTAAAAAACCTCCCCCACTCTATCCACATAACCCCAGTAACCTGCACACTAAGAGTCAATTTGAGCATTGCCAATTCACCGAACCTGTACATCTTTGGACTCTGAGAGGAACCTACGCAGACACTGGGAGAATGTGCAAACTCGACACAGTCACCTAGAGCTGGAATTGAATCTGGATCTCTGGCACTGTGAAGTAGCAGTGCTAACCACTGTGACACCGTGCTGTTTAGTAAGGACCGACAGTGCTAATGAAAAGGCTCAGATGCCAGAAAGATATCTGCAGTGATTTTCAGATTTGTGAGATTTTACTACAACTGTGGAATAGTTGAAATTACTTTGGAAATCTGTGCTTGGATCTCGGAATTCGTGTAAAAGCAATCCTGGACTGGAGTGGCTGTTGAAAGTGGAATCGGAAACTTGGGTTGAAGAGTCATTTTTAAAATCTGGACTGGAGTTCGGAATGCAAACCACTAAGGGAAAGCATTATTATGAGGGAAGATTTTAAAGCTTGTTTTTGAGAATGAAGTTTGGAAACTCTTATGTGATCATCATCTGGGGGAATTCTGAGGAGAAATCTGCAGACATTAACTTGGGTCCACAGCGGAATGTGTGTATTTGACCACAGTCATCTTGTGTGCATAAAATTGACTTTTAATGGATAATGAGGCCATTGAAGCTTAAGATGTACTTTGTACTCCATTTTAATCTATGTGAATTTGTTAAGTTAAGCTAAGGTGGGAGTAAAGGAGTATTGTATTTGAATCCAATTTTTCCATGTTGACAACATCTTTATTTCTTTTTGTTGAAACTAATTAGCGGTGTTGTGACTCTGTTCCTCCATGTTTCATTAAAAAGAATAAAGGGTACAGTCTTTCGAGCCAGCATTCCATTCTGGGATCATCCCTTTCAGTTATACCTTCAACTGTGATTGTAGCCCTAGCTGTGAAAGGCAAGGATTTCAAATGAACATGATCAAATTGGCTGTTCTGCAAGTAAACACAACATGGGTAGAAATTGACTTCAGTGGATGTGAAGATAAAGAAGGTTTGTCGTGTTTAGTTGTTGAATTTCAAAAGGAAGTAAGTAGGTGTTTAAAGCTGAGAAAAGATGATAAATAAATCAGGCATCAAATCAGTTATTGAATTTTATTTTACCTTAAGGTGGTGATGGCTATAAGGAGAACATAAAAGATTTTTTATCCTGGGAAAGGTAAATTTCAAAGAAGGATAGGACAATGGGGAACGAGGAAAGAGAAAAACATATTTAAAGAGATATTGGGAGCTGTGTGTGAGTGCAACCATGTAAGGCCGCCTGATAAGAGGGCTCTGGACTGGGATAGAGGTGTGAAGAAGCAAAGGAGCCTTTAGCTACGCCAGAGAAGTGTCTGTTTATTCAAGAAAACAAGTTTACTAATTTCCACAGACAAGTGGGAGTGAAAGAGAAGTCCAATGAAATACCTTTCCCACAGCAACAGTGGGTTGTGCTTTGTTGCTGGAATAATTTTAGGATAAGATAATTTTGATAATGACTGTTGCCGAAAACGGTGTTTATTTATGAGTCTAACCAAGTTGGAATCTTTTGGGGGAATGTTCTGTTGGACTAATTGTAACTACGTAAATCATAGAATCATAAAATTTAAAGTGCAGAAGGAGGCCCACCGAGTCTGCACCGGCTCATACAAAGAGCACCCTATTCAAGCCCACGCATGTCCCTATCCCCGAAACCCCCACTTAACCTTTTTGGACACTAAGGGCAATTTAGCATTGCCAATCAACCTAATCCGCACATCTTTGGACTGTGGGAGTAAACCAGAGCACCTGGAGGAAACCCACGCAGACCCGGGGAGAACGTGCAGACTCCACAGAGATAGTGACCCAGCCGGAAATCGAACCTGGGACCCTGGAGCTGTGAAGCAACTGTGCTGCCCACTGAAATTAAATGTAATCTGTGCTTACGTTTTCTTTTCTTTTCTTTCTTTCTTTCTTTCTTTATTTTCTTTTGTTAATAAATGTTTTCATGTAATATACTCGGCCAAAAGCGCTTCTGGAATTTGTGACTCCTGACTTCAATACATGTATTTTCTCATGGTAAAATACAAATAGAAAATAGTTGTAATCACTTGTCAAATTTAACTTTTGGGATTTGGTTTGTACAATGCTTTCCAGCTGTTGGATCTTAACATTTATACCTAATCTATACTTACACAATAGGAAAAATGTATCCTTTTATGTTGAGTTATCCAATATCTTTCCTTTTAGATTATTTTGTAATTTTGATTATCTCTCTACAGCACTATCAAATTAACAAAGAGGACCCACCACTTGCTAGAAACATGCCTCCTATAGCCGGAAAGATACTGTGGGCGAGACAGCTCTTCAGACGTATTCACGAGCCTATTGACTATTTTTATGTAAGTAATTCTACCATAAAATGATGAAGTTATATCTCAATTGAGGACATCCTCCGCGACTGCTTGGAGTCTGTGGACTGGTCCATATTCAAGGCCGCGGCAGCTAACCAGGACGAGTATGCAATCACCATCACAGACTTCATCAGTAAGTGTGTCGAGGTCTGTGTACCAAAGAAGACAATACGGGTATTCCCCAATCGGAAACCTTGGCTCAACCAAAGGGTTCACTCCCTGCTGAAGTTCCGGACGGAGGCGTTCAAGTCTGACGACCATGACCTATATAAGAAAGTCAGGTACGATGTACGGAAAGCCATCAAAGAACAAAGAAAAGTACAGCACAGGAACAGGCAATTCGGCCCTCCAAGCCTGCGGCGACCATGCTGCAGGTCTAAACTAAAATCTTCTCACTTCCTGGGTCCGTATCCATCTATTCCCATCCTATTTATATATTTGTCAAGATGCCCCTTAAACGTCACGATCGTCCCTGCTTCAACCCCCTCCTCCGGCAGCAACCTTATTCAACCTCTCCTCATAGCTAATGCCCTCCATACCAGGCAACATCCTGGTAAATCTATTCTGCACCCTCTCTAAAGCCTCCACATCCTTCTGGTAGTGTGGCAACCAGAATTGAACACTATACTCCAAGTGTGGCCTAACTAAGGTTCGATACAGATGCAACATGACTTGCCAATTTTTATACTAAATGCCGCGGCCAATGAAGGCAAGCATGCCGTATGCCTTCTTGACTACCTTCTCCACCTGTGTTGCCCCTTTCAGTGACCTGTGGACCTGTACACCTAGATCTCTCTGACTGTCAATACTCGTGAGGGTTCTACCATTCACTGTATAGTCCCTACCTGTATTAGACCTTCCAAAATGCATTACCTCATATTTGTCCGGATTAAACACCATCTGCCATCTCTCCGTCCATGTCTCCAAACGATCTAAATCCTGCTGTATCCTCTGACAGTCCTCATCGCTATCCGCAATTCCACTAACCTTTGTGTCGTCCGCAAACTTACTAATGAGACCAGTTACATTTTCCTCCACATCATTTTTGTATACTACAAACAGCAAAGGTCCCAGCACTGATGCCTGCGGAACCTCACCAGTCACAGCCCTCCAATCAGAAAAGCACACTTCCATGGCTACTCTCTGCCTTCTATTACCTAGCCAGTTCTGTATCCATCTTGCCAGCTCACCTCTGATCCTGTGTGACTTCAATTTTTGTACCAGTCTGCCATGAGGGACCTTGTCAAAGGCCTTACTGAAGTCCATATAGATAACATCCACTGCCCTAACTGCATCAATCATCTTTGTGACCACCTCAAAAAACTCTATCAAGTTAGTGAGACAAGACCTCCCCTTCCCAAAACCATGCTGCCTCTCGCTAATACGTCCACTTTCTTCCAAATGGGAGTAGATCCTGTCTCAAATAATTCTCTCCAGTAATTTCCCTATCACTGACGTAAGGCTCACCGGCCTGTAGTTCCCTGTGTTATCCTTGCGTTATGCACCAGGGTTTAGAGAACCCCAAAGTGTATCATGGAGTTCACCTGACTCACAACTTTTAATAGATTGTGGTATGGGGAGCACACGGCCCACTCTACAGGTGTGGCAGAGCAGAAATGGAAAAGTATTTTTTTAAAGCAAAACAATGTTTATTCTACAAACTCAAGTTAACCTTTTCAAAACATACAGTGAACATCTTAGCAACCATTAATTCAAATACAACCCCCAAAGAATACAACACTAAGTAATCATTTAAGCTTTCCTTTTAACATCCATAAGACTTAAAATACCTTTTACCAGAAGCACATTAGGTTTACATTCTCTACTGAGAATATTTATAATTCTGAATTCACCAAATGATCAAGAGATAGTCTTTTCATGGCAGAGAGATCAACAGTGCACCTGCTCAGTCTGGCTTCAGCTCCAACACTGAAAACGAAACTAAAACACACCCTGCAGCAAACAGCCTAAAACGAAAGTAAAAAGCTGGCAGACAGCCCAGCTCCACCCATTCTCTGACATCACTGCAGTAGTAAACAATCATTTCTTAAAGGTACTCTCACTACAGATATTTATATACACACCCATTTATAAACACCCATTTCTTAAAGGTACTCTCACATGACACCTCCCACCAAGAAAAAAAAAACCCATCAACTTCATTTTTCACCTTTTCACTATCCTTTAAGAAATGCACACAGTGAGTATACTTTTATGTTTCAAACAAAACAACACACGCAAACAGGTACAATAATATAGACCATTTTTGTTCTTCTTCTTCCACCTGAAATCTTTCCTGATTGTCAGTCTCTTTGAACAAGAAGGTCTCTGCACGATCCATCTATTTCTCTACGTCTCGGCATTTCTCTTTAAAGTCAGATACTTTAGTTCAACTTGATCGCAGAATCCTTTGTAATTCTCCAACACAGGAGCATTGGTTATCACAGCTTTCAGGCTGTCAAATGCCTGTTGAAAGTCCGCTGTCCACTGACATTTTTGACGTTTCTTCAGCAAGTCCATCAGTGGAGCAATCACGCTACAAAACCTTTGCACAAATGTTCGATCAAATCCACTCATGCCAAGAAATAACATTATTTCCCTTCGTCTTGAGGGTATCGAAAACTCCTCAATAACTATTGGTTTCACATCCCGAGTGACCATTTAACCCTGTCCGATTGTATGGCGAAGGAAAGTGACTTGGGCTTTTCCAAATTCACTTTTGGCTAGGTTTATCACCAAACCCGCCTCCTGAAGTCGATCGAATAACTCCACAAGATGTTTCAAACCAGGGGTTGGTTTAGCACAGTGGGCTAAATAGCTGGCTAGTAAAGCAGACTAAGGCCAGCAGCACAGGTTTAATTCCCGTGCCGGCCTCCCCGACCAGTCGCCGGAATGTGGCGACTAGGGGCTTTTCACAGAAACTTCATTTGAATCCTACTTGTGCCAATGAGCGATTTTCATTTTTCATTTCATTTCCTGAAGTAGATTGAATAACTCCATCAGATGTTTCAAATGTTCTGTCCATGTCCGGCTGAAAATTACCAGATCGTCGATGTACACTGCACAATTGGGTAATCCTGAAACAATTTTGTTAGTTACCCGTTGATATGTGGCTGGGACGTTTTTCATGCCAAATGGCATAACTGTGAATTGGTATATACCATCTGGAGTCACAGAAGCTGAAATTTCCATCGCCCTTTTGGATAAAGATACCTGCCAGTAACCTTTAAATAAATCCAGTTTGGAAATAAAATCTGATTGTCCCACTTTCTCAATGCAATCCTCCAAACATGGGATAGGATAAGAGTCCGTTCTTGTAACTGCATTAATCTTTCTATGCTCCACACACATCCATTGGGTACCATCTGGTTTTGGTACCATCACTATGGGTGAGCTCCATTGGCTGCAACCCACTTCAATTATGCCATTTTTAAGCGTTATGCTGTCCCAATTTTAAAGGGTTATGTCTACATGGATGTTGTTTGATTGGAACAGCATTTCCCACATCTACATCATGTATAGCCATTTTAGTACTTCCCAATTTATCTCTATAAACTTGCCCACGTGATATCAATAACTCTTTCAGGTCAGTTTGTTTTTCCTCTGGAAGGTAACGCAACAATTTATCCCAATTTTTAAGAACATCCTCGTTTTCCAATTTAATTTGAGGTATGTCAAATTCACAGTCATCTGGATTTGGTTCGTCACTTTGAGTTAGAATCATTAAAACCTCCTCCTTTTTCTCTCCTTTGCTTTCAAAGTACCTTTTAAGCATATTCACATGACACTTGGTGAGTCTTCCTTCTATCTGGTGTTTTTACCATATAATTCACCTCACTTCATTTCCTTTCAATCTGATAAGGTCCACAAAACTTTTCTTTTAAAGGGTCACCTACCACTGTGGTCAATACCAAAACTTTATCTCCACTGGCAAAACTACGAACTTTGGATTTCTTGTTCACTACCCGTTTCATCACATTTTGTGCAACTTTTAAATGTTGTCTGGCCAATTCACCTGCTCTATTTAATCGTTCCCTAAAATTTGACACATAATCCAATAATGTAATTTCCGATTTCTCACTCACCAATTTGTCCTTCATCAGTTTAAGTGGCCCTCTTACCTCATGACCAAAAATTAGTTCAAAAGGACTAAATTTGGTTGACGCATTAGGTGCATCCCAATTGCAAACAGTACGAATGGAATTCCTTTATCCCAATCCTCTGGATAATTGTGACAATAAGCCCTCAACATTGTTTTTAATGTCTGATGCCACCTTTCTAATGTTCCCTGCGATTCTGGATGGTACGCAATTGATTTAAATTGTTTTATTCCTAATCTATCCATAACGTCTTTGAATAACTTTGAGGTAAAATTTGATCCTTGATCCGATTGTATTTCTGTGGGTAGTCCATATCTAGTAAAGAATTTAATAACTCCTCTACAATCCTTTTAGCTGTAATATTACATACTGGAATGGCCTCTGGAAACCTAGTAGACACATCCATTATCGTCAAAATATAATGATTCCCACTTTTTGTTTGAGGAAGCGGTCCTATGCAATCAACTAAGACCGTTGCAAAAGGTTCCTCAAATGCTGGAATGGGTATTAAGGGCGCTGGTTTTATCACTGCTTGAGGTTTCCCTATCACTTGACATGTGTGACATGATTGACAAAATTTAACTGCATCTTTATGTAGTCCAGGCCAATAAAAATGTTTCTGGATTTTAGCTTGAGTTTTCCTTATTCCCAAATGACCTCCCACTGGTACCTCATGTGCAACTCGCAACAGCTCCTTTCTATACCCTACCGGCAATATTACTTGATGAACCTCTGCCCACATTTCATCCACCTGCATATGTAAAGGTCTCTATTTTCTCATCAAGACACCATTTTTACGGTAATAACACTCTGGTATCCACTCAGATTCCTCTTCCGTGTATGCTTTCTGATACATCCGTTTTATTTCTACATCTTTCTATTGTAACTCCGCCAATTTTCCTGAACTAAAAATATCCACCTGTTCTTGTTCTTTTTCAACCATCTGATCAAAAATCGTTTCTGATAATTGCACTTCAACTTCATCTTCATTATTTGATTTCTCCTCATGTCTTAACCTGTGACTTTGCATCCTTGTTACTACACAATCCGGACAGATCCCCGGATATACGTCCTTCAACACTTCTGTTGTCTGATTTTCCACTGGCTTATCCACCACAGTAGGCATCACTCCCACCTGCGATCCAGCTGTATCATTGCCTAAGGTAAACTGTATTCCTGGACAAGATAGTTTCTCTATTACTCCTACTATCACTTCACCACTCTTCACTGGACTTTCCAACCTTATATAACTGAACACTATCCCTCTCACCCTGAATTCCACATATTATCACCTTTTCTGGCAATATTTTTTACCAAATTACATAACTCCTCATCTCTTACCATTAAAGATTGACTAGCTCCCGCGTCTCTTAAAATTGTGATTTCTTTACCTGCTCCTCCTGATGCACATGAGTAAACTTTACCCACACAAGTAAATTCTTTAAAGAGTTCTGGCATCTTCTTATCAATCACCTCTTGATCAGGCTGTACATTCTTTTGCACCTCATTCGCTTCACTTGGGCTTTCCTTTACCACTTTAACAAACCCCACTGTACTGTCTTATCCTGTTTCACCACATCAGCCTTCCTAGTGCTTTTCTTCAACCACCAACACTGTGACTTTACATGGCCTAGTTTATTTCAGTGAAAACATTTGAAACTTTTCATGTCTCTTCCACCCTCCTGGATTTCTTTTTTAATCAGAGGTACACTCCTTATTATCTCCCATCAGATCACCTTTACCTTTACCACTTGAGTCTTTCTCTTTTCCCCAGTTTCTATCCCTCACAGGCTGAAACTGATGTCGGAAACCAAGCTTTGATTTATGAACTAATTCATAATCATCTGCCATTTCTGCAGCTAATCTCGCAGTTTTAACTCTCTGTTCCTCCACATGAGTTCTCAGTACGTCAGGAATTGAATTTTTAAACTCCTCCAAGAGTATAATTTCTCTGAGAGCTGCATATGTTTGGTCTATTTTCAAAGCCCTTGTCCACCTATCAAAATTTCTCTGTTTGAGCCTTTCAAACTCCATGTATGTTTGACCAAATTCTTTCCTTAAATTTCTAAACCTTTGTCTGTACGCTTCAGGCACTAGTTCATATGCATCTAAGATGGATTTTTTTACCTCCTCATTCTTCCCAGATACCTCTCTCCGGTAGTGATGCAAATACTTCACTAGCCCTACCTACCAGCTTTGTTTGAATCAGTAATACCCACATGTCCTGTGGCCATTTCATTTGTGTAGCTACCTTCTCAAATGAAATAAAAATGGCTTCTACCTCCTTTGCATCAAAACTTGGCAATGTTTGGACATATTTAAATAGATTCCCACCAAGCCTTTGACTTTGACGCTATTTCTCACTCTCCTCATCACTATCATCCAACTGTACATTTCCCTTTACGTCTGCCAGTTTTAACTGACTGTCATGTTTCATGGCCATTTTCTGAAGTTCAAACTCTCTCTCTTTATCTTTTTCCCTGATCTGTATCTCCCTTTCTCTGTCTTTTTGTTCTGCTAGGTCTATTCTTTTTTTTCTCTTTTCTGCTCTCTCCTTTTCTTTTTCCTCTCTATCTCTCTCTCTTTCCTCTCTATCTCTTTCATATTCAAGCTGCTTTAATTCTTTCTCATATTCCATTTGTTTAAGTTGTAACTGAATTTTTGCCATTTCCAATGAATCAAAATGTATCTCAGACAACTTTAAATGCTTAGCAACCGCCATAATCACCTCACCTTTTCGCATGTTGTCAGGTAATGGTAACTACAATGTTTTTGTCAAATCTTTTTTTTAAAAATAAATTTAGATTACCCAATTATTTTTTCCAATTAAGGGGCAATTTAGTGTGGCCAATCCACCTACTCTGCACATTTTTAGGTTGTGGGGGTGAAACCCATGCAGACACGGGGAGAATGTGCAAACTCCACACGGACTGTGACCCAGAGCCGGGATCGAACCTGGAACCTGCCGTGAGGCAGCTGTGCTAACCACTAGGCTACCGTGCTGCCCAGTTTTTGTCAAATCTAACAGTCTGCTTTTAGTCTCTGTCCATAAGGTACTGTGCGTGACCGTCTCCACCTGCAAAAACTTCTGAGCCTCTGAAAGAGCCATTGTCCACAACACACTCCCCACTTAAACTAAAATACCACATCTGAAAAGCAACCACAATATGCACACCCCTCACTGTCTTTGAGTTCACTAAGCCAATCCAATAGATAGACTTTTAGCCCGGGCGTGCCGCCAATTTGTTATGGGCCAGGATTTAGAGAAACCCAAAGTGTATCATGGAGTTCACCTGACCCACAACTTTTAATAGATTGTGGTATGGGGAGCACACAGCCCACTCTACAGGTATGGTAGAGCTGAAATGGAAAAGTATTTTTTTAAAGCAAAACAATGTTTATTCTATGAACTCAAGTTAAACTTTTCAAAACATACAGTGAACATCTTAGCAACCATTAATTAAAATACAACCCCCAAAGAACACAACACGAAGTAAATCTTTAACTTTTAACATCCATAAGACTTAAAACACCTTTTACCAGAAAAACATTAAGTTTACATTCACTACTGAGAACATTTATAATTCTGAATTCACCAAATGATCAAGAAATAGTCTTTTCATGGCAGAGAGATCAACAGTACACCTGCTCTGCCTGGCTTCAGCTCCAAAACTGAAAACGAAACTAAAACACACCCTGCAGTAAACAGCCTAAACAAAAGTAATAAGCTGACAAACAGCCTAGCTCCACCCACTCTCTGACATCACTGCAGTAGTAAACACCCATTTCTTAAAGGTACTCTCACTACAGATATTTATATACACACCCATTTATAAACACACATTTATTAAAGGTACTCTCACATGACACCTTGATACCCTTCTTAAACAGAGGAACAACATTGGCTATTCTCCAGTCCTCCGGGACATCACCTGATGACAGTGAGAATCCAAAGATTTCTGTCAAGGCCTCAGCAATTTCCTCTCTTGCCTCCTTCAGTATTCTGGGAAAGATCCCATCAGGCCCTGGAGACTTATCTTCCTTAATATTTTTCAAGACGCCCAACACCTCGTCTTTTTGGATCGCAATGTGACCCAGGCTATCTACACACCCTTCTCCAGACTCTACATCCACAAATTCCATCTCTTTGGCGAATTCTGATGCAAAGTATTCATTTAGTACCTCACCCATTTCCTCTGGCTCCAAACATGGATTCCCTTCCCTTTTCTTTCAGTGGGCCAACTCTTTTCCTGGCTGCCCGCTTGCTTTTTATGTACATGTAAAAAGCCTTGGGATTTTCCTTAACCCTATTTGCCAATGACTTTTCGTGACCCCTTTTAGCCCTCCTGACTCCTTGCTTAAGTTCCTTCCTATTTTCCTTATATTGCACATTGGCTTTGTCTGTTCACAGTCTTCTAGCCCTGACAGATGCCTCCTTTTCCTTTTTGACAAGATCGA
Source organism: Scyliorhinus torazame (assembly GCF_047496885.1). Classification (NCBI taxonomy): domain Eukaryota; kingdom Metazoa; phylum Chordata; class Chondrichthyes; order Carcharhiniformes; family Scyliorhinidae; genus Scyliorhinus; species Scyliorhinus torazame. The sequence continues at coordinate 346,989,748 of NC_092710.1, read as the reverse complement.
CAATATCTCTCGTTATCCAAGGTTCCTGAAATTTGCCATATTTATCCTTTTTCGTCTCAGAAACATGCCGGTCCTGAATTCCTTTCAACTGACATTTGAAAGTCTCCCACGTGTCAGATGTTGATTTACCCTCAAACATCCGCCCCCAATCTAGGTTCTTGATTTCCCGCCTAATATTGTTATAATTAGCCTTCCCCCAATTTAGCACATTCATCCTAGAACCACTCTTATCCTTGTCCACCAGCACTTTAAAACTTACTGAATTGTGGTCACTGTTCCCGAAATGGTCACCTACTGAAACTTCTACCACCTGTCCGGGCTCATTCCCCAATACCAGGTCCAGTACAGCCCCTTCCCAAGTTGGACTATCTACATATTGCTTGAAGATGGATGTGCCTGACAAACTCTGCCCCGTCCAAGAACCTAGTATTAAGTGAGGCCCGGTCAATATTGGGGAAGTTAATGTATCCCATCACAACAACCCTGTTGCTTTTACTCCTTTCCAAAATCTGTCTACCTATCTGCTCCTCTGTCTCCCGCTGGCTATTGGGAGACCTGTAGTAAACACCCAACATTGTGACTGCACACTTCTTAACCCTGATCTCTACCCATATAGCCTCGCTGCCCTCTGATGTGTCCTCCCGCAGTACAGCTGTGATATTTACCCTAACCAGGAGCGCAACTCCTCCACCCCTTTTACATCCCCCTCTATCCTGCCTGACACATCTAAATCCTGGAACGTTTAGCTGCCAATCCTATCCTTCCCTCAACCAGGTCTCTGTAATGGCAACAACATCATAGTTCCAAGTGCCACGTGGTAGTCAGTAGAAATGACAGGATATATAGAATGAATACGTGGCTGAAGGGATGGTGTCAGGGGGTGGGTTTCAGATTCCTGGGGCATTGGGACTGGTTCTGGGGAGGTGGGACCTGTACAAACTGGACGGGTTACACCTGGGCAGGACAGGAACTGATGTCCTAGGGGGGCTATTTGCTAGAGCGGTTGGGGAGTGTTTAAACTAATGTGGCAGGGGGATGGGAACCGATGCAGGAAGTCGGAAGGTAGTAAAACAGGGACAGAAACAAAAGGCAGTAAGGGGGAAAGTGTAAGGCAGAGAAGCCACAGTCAAAAATCAAAAAGGGCGACAGTACAAGGTACAGTGATTGAGGGGAGCTCAGTGAATAGGCCCAGTAATACTAAATGAACAAAACGGGAAGTAAAAACATAAATGGAAAGCGACGCGGCAGGTTGTTACATGAAGATATGGGTTCAACGACAAGGAAAATTAGGAGAAAAGTTAAGAGGAAAAATAACTTCGGAGAGGTTACTGATCAAGTGTTCAGATTCAAAACAGAGGTATAAAAGCCAACATAAGTGTACTTTACCTGAATGCTCGTAGTCTTCGTAGTATGAGTTGATAGCGCAAATCATCGTGAATGACTATGATTTAGTGGCCATTACTGAAACATGGTTAAAGGATGGTCGCGACTGGGAGTTAAATATCCAAGGGTATCAAACAATACGGAAGGACAGAGTGGATGGTAAGGGAGGTGGTGTAGCTCTGTTATTTAAGGATGACATCCGGGCAATAGTAAGAGATGACATCGGTGCTATGGAGGATAAGGTTGAATCCATTTGGGTGGAAATCAGGAATAGTAAGGCGAAAAAGTCACTGATAGGAGTAGTCTATAGGCCACCAAATAGTAACATTATGGTGGGGCAGGCAATAAACAAAGAAATAATGGATGCATGTAGAAATGGTACAGCAGTTATCATGGGGGATTTTAATCTACATGTCGATTGGTTTAACCAGGTCGGTCAAGGCAGCCTTGAGGAGGAGTTTATAGAATATATCCGTGACAGTTTCCTAGAACAGTATGTCATGGAACCTACGAGGGAACAAGTGGTCCTAGATCTGGTCCAATGTAATGAGACAGGATTGATTGATGATATCATAGTTAGGGATCCTCTCAGAAGGAGCGATCACAATATGGTGGAATTTAAAATACTGATGGAGGGTGAGAAGGTAAAATCAAACACTCGTGTTTTGTGCTTAAACAAAGGAGATTACAATGGGATGAGAGAAGAGCTAGCTCAGGTAGACTGGGAGCAAAGACTTTATGGTGAAACAGTTGAGGAACAGTGGAGAACCTTCCAAGTGATTTTTCACAGTGCTCAGCAAAGGTTTATACCAACAAAAAGGAAGGACGGTAGAAAGAGGGAAAATCGACCGTGGATATCTAAGGAAATAAGGGAGAGTATCAAATTGAAGGAAAAAGCATACAAAGTGGCAAACATTAGTGGGAGACTCGAGGACTGGGAAATTTTCAGGGGGCAACAGAAAGCTACTAAACAAGCTATGAAGAAGAGTAAGATAGATTATGAGAGTAAACTTGCTCAGAATATAAAAACAGATAGTAAAAGTTTCTACAAATATATAAAACAAAAAAGGGTGGCTAAGGTAAATATTGGTCCTTTAGAGGATGAGAAGGGAGATTTAATAATGGGATTGGTGGAGTAGTGGATGAGGTGGAGGGCGGTTGTAGGCTGCAAAGAGACATTGATAGGATGGAGAGCTGGGCCGCAAAATGGCAGACGGAGTTTAACCCTGATAAGTGCAAGGTGATTCATTTTGTTAGAAAAAATTTGAATGCTGATTACAGGGTCAACGGCAGGATTCTGAGGAATGTGGAGGAACAGAGAGATCTTGGGGTTCATGTCCACAGATCTCTGAAGGTTGCCACTCAAGTGGATAGAGCCATGAAGAAGGCTTATAGTGTGTTAGCGTTTATTAACAGGGGGCTTGAATTTAAGAGCCGCAAGGTTATGCTGCAACTATACATGACCCTGGGAGACCACATTGGGAATATTGTGTGCAGTTCTGGTCACTTCATTATAGGAAGGATGTGGAAGAATTGGAAAGGATGCAAAGGAGATTTACCAGGATGCTGCCTGGTTTGCGGAATAGGTCTTATGAGGAAAGGTTGAGGGAGCTAGGGCTTTTCCCTTTGGAGCGGAGGAGGATAAGAGGCGACTGAATAGAGGTTTATAAGATAATGAGGGGGATAGATAGAGTGGACGTTCAGAGACTATTTTCCCGGGTGGATGTAGATGTTACAATGGGGCATGTGGTAGTATGTATTGGGGGTCATGTGGGACTGGAAGCCCTAATGTCATTGGCTGACAGATCCCGGGTCCTGGTTGGCCGTTGACCTCATACTCCGCCCTGAAGGCGAAGTATAAGAAGCCGGTGCCTTCCCCCGCATGCCAGTTTACTATCGGGCTGCTGGGGAACAGACACGCTTAATAAAGCCTCATCGACTTCACTCTATTTGTCTCACGGAGTCTTTGTGCGCCACAGGGCATAACTATAAGGTTCTGGGTGGGAGATATAGGAGGGATGTCCGAGGTAGGTTCTTTACTCAGAGAGTGGTTAAGGTGTGGAATGGACTGCCTGCTGCGATAGTGGAGTCGGACACTTTAGGAACTTTCAAGCGGTTATTGATTAGGCACATGGAGCACACCAGAATGACAGGGATTGGGATAGCTTGATCTTGGTTACGGACAATGTTCGGCACAACATGGAGGGCCGAAGGGCCTGTTCTGTGCTGTACTGTTCTATGTTCTATGTTCTATGAGGAAATGGCTGAGGAACTGAACAGGTTTTTTGGGTCGGTCTTCACAGTGGAAGACACAAATAACATGCCAGTGACTGATGGAAATGAGGCTATGACAGGTGAGGACCTTGAGATGATTGTTATTACTAAGGAGCTAGTGATGGGCAAGCTAATGGGGCTAAAGGTAGACAAGTCTCCTGGCCTTGATGGAATTCATCCCAGAGTGCTAAAAGAGATGGCTAGGGAATTTGCAAATGCACTAGTGATAATTTGCCAAAATTCACTAGACTCTGGGGTGGTCCCAACGGATTGGAAATTAGCAAACGTGACACCACTGTTTAAAAAAGGAGCTAGGCAGAAAGCGGATAATTATAGGCCAGTTAGCTTAACTTCGGTAGTAGTGAAGATGCTGGAATCTATCATCAAGAAAGAAATAGCAAAGCATCTGGATGGAAATTGTCCCATTGGGCAGGTGCAGCATGGTTCATAAAGGACAGATCATGCCTAACTAATTTAGTGGAATTGTTTGAGGACATTACCAGTGCGGTAGATAACGGGGAGCCAATGGATGTGGTATATCTGGATTTCCAGAAAGCTTTTGACAAGGTGCCACACAAAAGGTTGCTGCATTAGATAAAGATGCATGGCATTAAGGATAAAGTAGTAGCATGGACAGAGGATTGGTTAATTAATAGAAAGCAAAGAGTGGGGATTAATGGGTGTTTCTCTGGTTGGCAATCAGTAGCTAGTGGTGTCTCTCAGGAATCAATGTTGGGCCCACAATTGTTCATAATTTACAGAGATGATTTGGAGTTGGGGACCAAGTGCAATGTGTCCAAGTTTGCAGACAACACAAAGATGAGTAGTAAAGCAAAAAGTGCAGAGGATACCAGATGTCTGTAGAGTGATTTGGATAGGTTAAGTGAATGGGCAGATTCCATCTGGCAGATGGAATACAATGTTGACAAATGTGACGTTATCCATTTTGGTAGGAATAATAGCAAAAGGGATTATTATTTAAATGATAAAATATTAAAACATGCTGCTGTGCAGAGAGACCTGGGTGTGCTAGTGTATGAGTCGCAAAAAGTTGGTTTGCAGGTGCAACAGGTGATTAAGAAGGCAAATGGAGTTTTGTCCTTCATTGCTAGAGGGATGGAGTTTAAGACTAGGGAGATTATGCTGCAATTGTATAAGGTGTTAGTGAGGCCACACCTGGAGTATTGTGTTCAGTTTTGTTCTCCTTACCTGAGAAAGGACGTACTGGCACTGAAGGGTGTGCAGAGGGGATTCACTAGGTTAATCCCAGAGCTGAGGGGGTTGGATTACGAGGAGAGGTTGAGTAGACTGGGACTGTACTCGTTGGAATTTAGAAGGATGCGGGGGGATCTTATAGAAACATATAAAGTTATGAAGGGAATAGATAGGATATGTTCAGGCCACCAGTGGCAGATGGAGTTCAACCTTGATAAATGTGAAGTGATTCATTTTGGAAGGTTGAATTTGAATGCTGAATACAGGGTTAAAAGCAGGATTCTTGGAAGTGTGGAGGAACAGAGGGATCTTGGTGTCCACGTACATAGATCCCTCAAAGTTGGCACCCAGGTTGATAGGGTTGTTGAGAAGGTGTATGGTGTGTTGGCTTTCATCAACAGGGGGATTGAGTTCAAGAGCCGTGAGGTTTTGTTGCAGCTTTATAAAACTCTAGTTAGTCCACACTTGGAATATCGTGTCCAGTTCTGGTCGCCTCATGATAGGAAGGATGTGGATGCTTTGGAGAGGATACAGAGGAGATTTACCAGGATGCTGCCTGGACTGGAGGGCATGCCTTCGGAAGAAAGGTTGAGGGAGCTGGGCTTTTCTCACTGGAACGAAGAAGGCAGGGAGGTGACTTGATAGAGGTGTACAAGGTGATGAGAGGCATGGATAGAGTGGCTAGCCAGAGACCTTTCCCCAGGGTGGAAATGGCTGTCACGAGAGGATATAATTTTAAGGTGATTGGAGGAAGGTATAGGGGAGATGTCAAAGGTAGGTTCTTTACACAGAGAGTGGTGGGTGTGTGGAATGCACTGCTGGCAGAGGTGGTGGAGTCAGAGTCATTAGGGACATTTAAGCGACTCTTCGACAGGCACATGGGGCACATGGACAGCAGTAAATTGAAGGGGTGTAGGTTAGGTTGATCTTAGATTGGGAGTGCTGTACTGACCTATGTTCTATGTTCTAGATGCGGGCAGGTTGTTTCCACTGGCGTGTGAAAACAGAACTAGGGGGTATAGCCTCAAGATAAGGGGAAGTAGATTTAGGACTGAGCTGAGGAGGAACTTCTTCACCCAAAAGATTGTGAATCTATGGAATTCCTTGCCCAGTGAAGCAGTTGAGGCTCCTTCATTAAATGTTTTTAACATAAAGATAGATAGTTTTTTGAAGAATAAAGGGATTAAGGGTTATGGTATTCGGGCCGGAAAGTGCTGAGTCCACAAAAGATCAGCCAGGATCTCATTGAATGGCGGAGTAGGCTCGAGGGGCCAGATGGCCTACTCTTGCTCCTAGATCTTATGTTCTTATGTACTAATCCAGGCTCTAGGTTCATCTGCCTGGCCTGTTATAATTCTTGCATTAAAACATATGCACTTCAGGCCACCAGTCCCACTATTTTCAGCAACATCACCCTGACTGCTCTTCCTCAGAGCCATACTGCCCCTATTCCCTAGTTCTCCCTCAGTTTTTTCACCTTCTGACCTATTGTTCCGATACCCTGCCCCTGCCAGAATAGTTTAAACCCTCCCGTGTGACACTAGCAAACCTCACGACCAGGATATTTATGCCTCTCTGGTTTAGATGCAACCTGTCCTTCTTTATACAGGTCACACCTGCCCCGGAAGTGCTCCCAGTGGTCCAGATAACTGAAACCCTCCCTCCTACACCAGCTGGTTAGCCACGGGATGCAAAAAGACGATACCACATGAAACTGGAGTCCCAGGCCAACCATACTAACCCACAATGACTATGGCAGGGCCTACACAAGATCACAAGCTATAAAGCAAGGCCAGGCGGAATATCCGGGGCTAGAGCATCCCTACCCGATGATCTGAACAAGTTCTATGCCCTCTTTGAACAGTCAGCCAATGCATCAGTGCCACCCACCCCAACAGCCCTTGACACACCCATACCCACTATTAAAGCCTCAGAGGTAAGAGCTGTCATCTTGAAAGTGAATCCGCAGAAAAAAGGCGGGCCCCGACGGAGTCCCTGGGCGAGCACTCAGAGCCTGCTCAGACTAGCAGGCGAGTGTGTTCGCAGATATCTTCAACACCTCACACCTCCGCTCTGAGGTCCCCACCTCCTTCAAGAAGACCACCATAATACCAGTACCAAAGAAGAACAAAGTAGTCTGCCTCAGCGACTACCAAAGAACAAAGAACAAAGAAAAGTACAGCACAGCAACAGGCCCTTCGGCCCTCCAAGCCCATGCCGACCATGCTGCCTGACTAAACTACAATCTTCTACACTTCCTGGGTCCGTATCTCTCTATTCCCATCCCATTCATGTATTTGTCAAGATGCCCCTAAAATTTCACTATCGTCCCTGCTTCCACCACCTCCTCCGGCAGCGAGTTCCAGGCACCCACTACCCTCTGTGTAAAAAAACTTGCCTCGTACATCTCCTCTAAACCTTGCCCCTCGCACCTTAAACCTATGCCCCCTAGTAATTGACCCCTCTACCCTAGGGAAAAGCCTCTGACTATCCACTCTGTCTATGCCCCTCATAATTTTGTAGACCTCCATCAGGTCGCCCCTCAACCTCCGTCGTTCCAGTGAGAACAAACCAAATTTATTCAACCGCTCGTCATAGCTAATGCCCTCCATACCAGGCAACATTCTGGTAAATTTCTTCTGCACCCTCTCTAAAGCCTCCACATCCTTCTGGTAGTGTGGCGACCAGAATTGAACACTATACTCTAAGTGTTGCCTAACTAAGGTTCTATACAGCTGCAACATGACTTGCCAATTTTTGTACTCAATGCCCCGGCCAATAAAGGCAAGCATGCCGGATGCCTTCTTGACTACCTTCTCCACCTGTGTTGCCCCTTTCAGTGACCTGTGGACCTGTACACCTAGATATCTCTGACTTTCAATACTCTTGAGGGTTCTACCATTCACTGTATATTCCTTACCTGCATTAGAGCATCCAAAATGCATTACCTCACATTTGTCCAGATTAAACTCCAAAAGCCATCTCTCCGCCCAAGTCTTCAAACAATCTAAATCCTGTTGTATCCTCTGAGAGTCCTCATTGCTATCCGCAATTCCACCAACCTTTGTGTCGTCCGCAAACTTACTAATCAGACCAGTTACATTTTCCTCCAAATCATTTATATATACTACAAACAGCAAAGGTCCCAGCACTGATCCCTGTGGAACACCACTAGTCACAGCCCTCCAATTAGAAAAGCATCCTTCCATTGCTACTCTTTGCCTTCTATGACCTAGCCAGTTCTGTATCCACCTTGCCAGCTCACCCCTGATCCCGTGTGACTTAACTTTTTGTACTAGTCTACCATGAGGGACCTTGTCAAAGACCTTACTGAAGTCCATACAGACAACATCCACTGCCCTACCTGCATCAATCATCTTTGTGACCTCTTCGAAAAACTCTCTCAAGTTAGTGAGACACGACATCCCCTTCACAAAACCATGCTGCCTCTCACTATTACGTCCATTTGCTTCCAAATGGGAGTAGATCCTGTCTCGAAGAATTCTCTCCAGTAATTTCCCTACCACTGACGTAAGGCTCACCGGCCTATAGTTCCCTTGATTATCCTTGCTACCCTTCTTAAACAGAGGAACAACATTGGCTATTCTCCAGTCTTCCGGGACATCACCTGAAGACAGTGAGGATCCAAAGATTTCTGTCAAGCCTCCTTTAGTATTCTGGGGTAGATCCCATCAGGCCCTGGGGACTTATAAGGACATAAGAACTAGGAGCAGGAGTAGGCCATCTGGCCCCTCGAGCCTGCTCCACCATTCAATGAGATCATGGCTGATCTTTTGTGGACTCAGCTCCACTTTCCGGCCCGAACACCATAACCCTTAATCCCTTTATTCTTCAAAAAACTATCTATCTTTATCTTAAACCCATTTAATGAAGGAGCCTCTACTGCTTCACTGGGCAAGGATTTCCATAGATTCATAACCCTTTGGGTGAAGAAGTTCCTCCTAAACTCAGTCCTAAATCTACTTCCCCTTATTTTGAGGCTATGCCCCCTAGTTCTGCTTTCACCCGCCAGTGGAAACAACCTGCCCGCATCTATCCTATCTATTCCCTTCATAATCTTATATGTTTCTATAATATCCCCCCTCATCCTTCTAAATTCCAACGAGTACAGTCCCAGTCTACTCAACCTCTCCTCGTAATCCAACCCCTTCAGCTCTGGGACTAACCTAGTGAACTCCTCTGCACACCCGCCAGTGCCAGTACGTCCTTTCTCAAGTAAGGAGACCAAAACTGAACACAATACTCCAGGTGTGGCCTCACTAACACCTGATACAATTGCAGCATAACCTCCCTAGTCTTAAACTCCATCCCTCTCGCAATGACGGACAAAATTCCATTTGCCTTCTTAATCACCTGTTGCACCTGAAAACCAACTTTCTGCGACTCATGCACTAGCACACCCAGGTCTCTCTGCACAGCAGCATGTTTTAATATTTTATCATTTAAATAATAATCCCTTTTGCTGACATTCCTACCAAAATGGATAACCTCACATTTGTCAACATTGTATTCCATCTGCCAGACCCTAGCCCATTCACTTAGCCTATCCAAATCCCTCTGCAGACTTCCAGTATCCTTTGCACTTTTTGCTTTACCACTTATCTTAGTGTCGTCTGCAAACTTGGACACATTGCCCTTGGTCCCCAACTCCAAATCATCTATGTAAATTGTGAACAATTGTGGGCCCAACACTGATCCCTGAGGGACACCACTAGCTACTGATTGCCAACCAGAGAACCATCCATTAATCCCCACTCTTTGCTTTCTATTAATTAACCAATCCTCTGTCCATGCTACTACTTTCCCCTTAACACCATGCATCATTATCTTATGCAACAACCTTTTGTGTGGCACCTTGTCAAAGGCTTTCTGGAAATCCAGATATACCACATCCATTGGCTCCCCATTATCTACCGCACTGTTAATGTTCTCAAAAAATTCCACTAAATTAGTTAGGCACGACCTGCCCTTTATGAACCCATGCTGCGTCTGTCCAATGGGACAATTTCCATCCAGATGCTTCGCTATTTCTTCCTTGATGATAGATTCCAGCATCTTCCCTACTACCGAAGTTGAGCTCACTGGCCTATAATTACCCACTTTCTGCCTACCTCCTTTTTTAAACAGTGGTGTCACGTTTGCTAATTTCCAATCCGCCGGGACCACCCCAGAGTCTAGTGAATTTTGGTAAATTATCACTAGTGCATTTGCAATTTCCCTAGCCATCTCTTTTAGCACTCTGGGATGCATTCCATCAGGGCCAGGAGACTTGTCTACCTTTAGCCCCATTAGCTTGCCCATCACTACCTCCTTGGTGATATCAATCCTCTCAAGGTCCTCACCTGTCATAGCCTCATTTCCATCAGTCACTGTCATGTTATTTGTGTCTTCCACTGTGAAGACCGACCCAAAAAACCTGTTCAGTTCCTCAGCCATTTCCTCATCTCCCATTATTAAATCTCCCTTCTCATCCTCTAAAGGACCAATATTTACCTTAGCCACTCTTTTTTGTTTTATGTATTTGTAGAAACTTTTACTATCTGTTTTTATATTCTGAGCAAGTTTACTCTCATAATCTATCTTACTCTTCTTTATAGCTTTTTTAGTAGCTTTCTGTTGCCCCCTAAAGATTTCCCAGTCCTCTAGTCTCCCACTGATCTTTGCTACTTTGTATGTTTTTTCCTTCAATTTGATACTCTCCCTTATTTCCTTAGATATCCACGGTCGATTTTCCCTCCTTTTGCAGTCCTTCCTTTTTCTTGGTATAAACCTTTGCTGGGCACTGTGAAAAATCACTTGGAAGGTTCTCCACTGTTCCTCAACTGTTTCACCATAAAGTCCTTGCTCCCAGTCTACCTTAGCTAGTTCTTCTCTCATCCCATTGTAATCTCCTTTGTTTAAGGACAAAACACTCGTGCTTGATTTTACCTTCTCACCCTCCATCTGTATTTTAAATTCCACCATATTGTGATCGCTCCTTCCGAGAGGATCCCTAACTATGAGATCCTGAATCAATCCTGTCTCATTACACAGGACCAGATCTAGGACCGCTTGTTCCCTCGTAGGTTCCATTACATACTGTTCGAGGAAATTATCGCGGATACATTCTATAAACTCCTCCTCAAGGCTGCCTTGACCGACCTGGTTAAACCAATCAACATGTAGATTAAAATCCCCCATGATAACTGCTGTACCATTTCTACATGCATCTGTTATTTCTTTGTTTATTGCCTGCCCCACCATAATGTTACTATTTGGTGGCCTATAGATTACTCCTATCAGTGACTTTTTTGCCTTACTATTCCTGATTTCCACCCAAATGGATTCAACCTTATCCTCCATAGCACCGATGTCATCCCTTACTGTTGCCCGGATGTCATCCTTAAATAACAGAGCTACACCACCTCCCTTACCATCCACTCTGTCCTTCCGAAAAGTTTGATACCCTCGGCTATTTAACTCCCAGTCGTGACCATCCTTTAACCATGTTTCAGTAATGGCCACTAAATCATAGTCATTCACGATGATTTGCGCCATCAACTCATTTACCTTATTCCGAATACTACGAGCATTCAGGTAAAGTACACTTATGTTGGCTTTTTTACCTCTGTTCTTAATCTTAACACCTCGATCAGTAACCTCTCCTAAGTTATATTTCCTCTTAACCGTTTTATTTCTTTTAGTATTCCTGGTCCTATTCACTGAGCTCCCCTTAGTCACTGTACCTTGTACTGTCGCCCTTTTTGATTTTTGACTATGGCTTCTCTGCCTTACACTTTCCCCCTTACTGCCTTTTATTTCTGTCCCTGTTTTACTACCTTCCAACTTCCTGCATTGGTTCCCATCCCCCTGCCACATTAGTTTAAACTCTCCCCAACAGCTCTCGCAAACACCCCCCCTAGGACATCGGTTCCGTTCCTGCCCAGGTGCAGACCATCCGGTTTGTACTGGTCCCACCTCCCCCAGAATCCGTTCCAATGTCCCAGGAATTTGAATCCCTCCCTCTTGCACCATCTCTCGAGCCACGTATTCATCCTATCTATCCTGACATTCCTACTCTGACTAGCTCGTGGCACTGGTAGCAATCCTGAGATGACTACCTTTGAGGTCCTACTTTTTAGTTTAACTCCTAGCTCCCTAAATTCAGCTTGTAGGACCTCGTCCCGTTTTTTACCTATATCGTTGGTGCCTATGTGCACCACGACAGCTGGCTGTTCACCCTCCCCCCCCCAGAATGTCCTGCAGCCGCTCCGAGACATCCTTGACCCTTGCACCAGGGAGGCAACATACCATCTTGGAGTCTCGATTGCGTCCGCAGAACCGCCTGTCTATTCCCCTTACAATTGAGTCCCCTATCACTATAGCCCTGCCATTCTTCTTCCTGCCCAGCTGCGCAGCAGAGCCAGCCACGGTGCCATGAACCTGGCTGCTGCTGCCTTCCCCTGGTGAGCCATCTCCCTCAACAGTATCCAAAGCAGTATATCTGTTTTGCAGGGAGATGACCGCAGAGGACACCTGCACTGCCTTCCTACTCTTGCTCTGTCTTTTGGTCACCCATTTACTATCTCCCTCAGTACCTTTCACCTGCGGTGTGACCAACTCGCTAAACGTGCTATCCACGACGTCCTCAGCATCGCGGACGCTCCAAAGTGAGTTCATCCGCAGCTCCAGAGCCGTCAAGCGGTCTAACAGGAGCTGCAACTGGACACACCTCTTGCACGTGAAGGAGCCAGGGACAGTGGACGTGTCCCTAAGCTCCCACATCGCACACGAGGTAGGTTATCCCTTAATATTTTTCAAGACACCCAACACCTCGTCTTTTTGCGTCTCAATGTGACCCAGGCTATCTACACACCCTTCTCCAGACTCAACATCTACCAATTTCTTCTCTTTGGTGAATACTGATGCAAAGTATTCATTTAGTACTTCGCCCATTTCCTCTGGCTCCACACATAGATTCCCTTGCCTATCCTTTCCCTGGCTACCCTCTTGCTTTTTATGTACGTGTAAAAGGCCTTGGGATTTTCCTTAACCCTATTTGCCAATGACTTTTTGTGACCCCTTCTAGCCCTCCTGACTCCTTGCTTAAGTTCCTTCCTACTTTCCTTATATTCCACACAGGCTTCGTCTGTTCCCAGCCTTTTAGCCCTAACAAATGCCTCCTTTTTCTTTTTGACGAGGACTACCGAAAGGTGGCCCTGACGTCTGTTATCATGAAATGCTTCGAGCGGCTTGTCACGAGACGGATCACTGCCAGCCTAACAGACGGTCTCGATTCACTGCAGTTTGCCTATCACCGCAACCGGTCTACAGCAGATGCTATCTCCCTGGGTCTACAATCAACACTCGAACACCTCAACAACAAGGGCACCTATGGAAGACTGTTGTTCATAGACTACAGCTCTGCCTTCAACACCATTATCCTGACAAGACTAATAACCAAACTCTGCAATCTTGGACTTGACCCCTCCCTGTGCAGCTGGATCCTTGACTTCCTCACCAACAGACCGCAACCATTCAGTATAGGCAACAGCACCTCCTCCACAATAGTCCTCAACACCGGGGCCCCACAAGGATGTGTGCTCAGTCCTCTACTGTACTCCCTATACACAGATGACTGTGTGGCAAGATTTAACTCCAACTCAATCTATAAGTTTGCGGATGATTCGACTGTGGTGGGCCGTATCTCAACCAACGACGAATTAGACTACAGGAGGAAGATAAATCACTTGGTTTCATGGTGTACCGAAAACGACCTCTCTCTAAATGTCGAAAGACCAAGGAACTGATCATCGACTTCAGGAAGTGTAGCATGGCACACACTCCCGTCTGCATCAATGGCTCCGAAGTGGAGATGGTCGATAGCTTTAAGTTCCTGGGGGTCACCATCACCAACAGTCTGTCCTGGTCCACTCACGTTGATGCAACAGTCAAGAAAGCCCAACAATGTCTCTACTTCCTACGGAAGCTAAAGAAATTTGGCATGTCTGCATCGACTCTCACAAACTTCTACAGATGTGCGGTAGAGAGCATCCTATCCGGCTGAACCACAGCCTGGTATGGTAACTGCTCAGTCCAAGATCGCAAGAAACTACAGAGTGTGGTGAACTCAGCCAAACGCATCACACAAGCTTGCCACCCCCACATTGATTCTGTATACACTACCCACTGCCTCAGGAAGGCAGACATCATTATCAGAGACCCCTCCCACCAAGCAGTGCCTGGAACTCGCTACTGAAAGAGGTGGTGGAAGCAGAGACGATTGTGATGTTTAAGGGGCGTCTTGACAAATACATGAATAGGATGGGAATAGAGGGATTCGGACCCCAGAAGCGGAGAAGATTTTAGTTTAAATGGACAGCATGGTCGGCGCAGGCTTGTTGAGCCGAAAGGCCTGTTCCTGTGCTGTACTTTTGTTTGCTCTTTGTTCTTCCAGACCCTTCCATCAGGCAGAAGGTACAGAAGTCTGAAGACCCACTCATCCAAACATAGGAACAGCTTATTCCTCACAGCTACAAGACTCCTCAACGACTCCCCCTGGGACTGATCTGTTCCCTCTAAGAACACTATTCACAATGCCCGACGTTCCTCTTGCTCATGTATTTGCTTTGTTTTGGCCCTTGTTCCACACTGTAACCAATCACCATTTGTCAATATTCTCTGTTGATTATTCTTTTTCTCTACTATGTACGTACTATGTACTTTCCCTCGGACACAGAAAAATACGTTTCACTGTACTTCGGTACATGTGACAATAAATCAAAATCAAATCAATTGTGCTTACGGAAGAGGCAGGCATTAATGACCTTCTTCAACAGAATTTGGGTCCACAAAAGTGTTCCAGAAATGTTTTCTTGCCTGGACTGTCCTTGGAAAATTAACCTTCCTGGAAAGGTGGAGCAGGCTAACCATTACAGTACTAAACTTGTCATCTCAAACTTGTGAGTCCAGAATCACATTATGGCAGTAATAAATGTAATCATTTGTCGACGAGTGGGAAGAAAAACTGATCAGGGGATCTGCTGATTGTTGTGAAGATAATAATGGTTCACATGAATGAAACTGTTCCGACAAGTATAGCAATAACTGGATGACTTTTAAGTGTCCACAGGAATCTTGCAGATGGGTATTCAACACTAGGGTCACACGGACAACTCATAGGAGATCAAAAAGAGCTTGTTTCATCACATGTTCAACCAATCCTGCTAACCCCTTTTGCAGCAGCTGCCGACCACACATTTCTCTCACCCTCTACTTCGTGGGACCTCAGCTGTACTAATACTGCAGGTTCAGAGAAACAATGTGTGCCTAGTCAAGGTTCCTAAATGTTCAAACATGTGGTCTCATTTTAATTGGTGGTTTTGCTGTACTTCTTCAATGTGTTGCACTTGTATGCCATCAGGAAGGTTTACAAAAAACTTGACAATTTGGTTACATCCTTATTTCCATCTCGCCAGTCCACAGTGTGACACTTCTAAGGGGAGGAGGTGGCATCGTGGTATTGCCACTGTGATGTTCACTGTGGTAATCCAGAGACCCAAGGTAACACTCTGGGGACCCGAGTTTGAATCCCACCACAGCAGATGGTGGAAATTGAATCTAATAAATAACTGGACTTAAAAGTTTTTTTTTTGGTGCAATGTAGAGGATGGCCCCACTGAACGTAGCTCCACAAGAGTCGTTGATGTTTTGACTTTTTCTCCCTTTTTTCAAGAGTATTTAATGAACAAACCAATCCCAATCAAGAATTTAAGGATTAAAAATGCCCACGGGTACAAAAAAATGCTTAATTTAAAACAGTGGAAACAACCATCCATCAGAAGAATAAAGGTAAGGTACACAATTCAAGAAGACTTTAAATGGCAGATGCAAATACTTCAGGTGAAGCCATGCCAATTATAATCGATAAATTAACTGAGGTAATGGCGGCCAAATTTGGCAAACAATACGGCAAACATTTTGAGCGATCTGGGAGCGAAATGATGAAGTCTCTCAGAAAAGAGGTGTGGTAGTATGCATTAGGGGTCATGTGGGACTGTGAAGCCGTGATGCTATTGGCTGACAGATCCCGGGTCCTGGTTGGCTGTTGATCTCTAGCTCCGCCCTGAAGATGGAGTATAAGAACCAGGAGTTCTCCCCGCAGCTCCAGTCTGTTGCTGAACTGCGGGGAACAAGTCACGCTTAATAAAGCCTCATCGACTTCATCTCTATTCGTCTCTCGTAAGTCATTGTGCGCTACAATTTATTAAGCGTGCTTAAAGGACTATGGAGCTCAGGATCGCCCCGGAATGCCTGCGGATCAGCCCCCACGCAGTGAACTCAGCAGCAGTTTTTAAACACTGGCAGACTTGTTTTGAAGGCTACCTCCGAACGGCCCCCGGCCGGATCACAGAAGACCAGAAACTGCAGGTCCTGCATTCGAGGGTAAGCCCGGAAATTTACCCTCTCATAGAAGACGCAGAGGATTTCCAGACGGCGTTCGCAGCACTAAAGATCGTCTACATTCGCCCAGTGAACCAGGTCTACGCACGCTACCAACTCGCAACGAGACGGCAAAGTCCCGGAGAATCGCTAGACGAATTCTACGCCGCGCTGCTAATTTTGGGACGGGCCTGCAGCTGCCCGCCGGTAAACACGGCTGAACACACGGACATGCTAATTCGCGATGCGTTTGTGGCAGGTATGAACTCTCCCCAAATCCGCCAAAGACTGTTAGAAAAAGAGTCGCTAGGACTCTCAGAGGCACGGGCCCTTGCAGCTTCCCTAGATATGGCCGCGCAAAACGCCCGCGCGTACGGCCCCGACCGCACGGCAGCCCCTTGGGCTCCGTGGACCCCCGTCGCGACAAACCCCCCCCTCACAGGCTTGCGCGGTTCAGACGCCAGGTCATCCCAAGGGGGCCCGCTGCTATTTCTGCGGGCAGGCGAAACACCCCCGGCAGCGCTGCCTGGCCCGCGCAGCGATTTGCAAGAGCTACGGCAAAAAGGACCATTTCGCGGCTGTGTGCCGGTCCCGGGGGGTCGCCGCTGTCCCCGGAGAAGAAAGAGTCTAGCGCATCCCAAACGCTCCCCAACCCCCGCCCAGCGCCCCATGTGTGACCCGCAGGCGCCGCCATTTTGGGTCCCGGCCACCACGAGGGGAGGATGGGCGCTGCCATCTTGTGACCCCCCAGCCATGTGCGATGCATGGGGGTGGCCATTTTGTCCACCCCCGCCGCCATCTTGGGACCCCCCCAGCCATGTGCGATGCATGGGGGCGGCCATTTTGTCCACCCCCACCGCCATCTTGGACAGACCCCAGCATCGACGGCTCCACGGGGTTCGAAGAAGACGCTGAGACACTGCGACCACATCTGGCCTCGGTGACGCTGGACCAAGCACGGCCCCGGACGCTCCAGACAACGACAACCATGGTGCTGATCAACGGACACGAGACACCATGCCTAATCGACTCCGGGAGCACCGAAAGTTTCATCCACCCCGACACGGTAAGACGCTGCTTCTTGACCATCCGCCCAAGTATGCAAAAGATTTCTCTAGCTGCAGGATCCCACTCCGTACAGATCAAAGGGTTCTGCATAGTGACCCTAACGGTGCAAGGGAGGGAGTTTAAAAACTACAGGCTCTACGTCCTTCCCCAACTCTGCGCGCCCGCATTACTGGGATTAGACTTCCAGTGCAACCTGCAGAGCCTAACATTCCAATTCGGCGGCCCAATACCCCCACTCACTATCTGCGGCCTCGCAACCCTCAAAGTTGAACCCCCATCCTTGTTTGCAAACCTCACCCCGGATTGCAAACCCGTCGCCACTAGGAGCAGACGGTACAGCGCCCAGGACCGGATATTTATTCGGTCCGAAGTCCAACGGTTGCTGAAGGAAGGCATAATCCAGGCCAGCAATAGTCCCTTGAGAGCACAGGTGGTAGTAGTAAAGACAGGGTAGAAGCAAAGGATGGTCATAGACTATAGCCAGACCATCAACAGGTACACACAGCTAGATGCGTACCCTCTCCCCCGCATATCCGACATGGTCAATCGGATTGCCCAATATAAGGTCTTCTCCACCGTGGACCTCAAGTCCGCCTACCACCAGCTCCCCATCCGCCCAAGTGACCGCAAGTACACAGCCTTCGAGGCAGACGGGCGATTATACCACTTCCTAAGGGTCCCATTTGGCGTCACAAACGGGGTCTCGGTCTTCCAACGGGAGATGGACTGAATGGTTGATCAACACGGGTTGCAGGCCACGTTCCCGTATCTCGACAACGTAACCATCTGCGGCCACGATCAGCAGGACCACGACGCCAACCTCCAAAAATTCCTCCAGACCGCTAAAGCCTTGAACCTCACATACAACGAGGACAAGTGCGTGTTTAGCACAAACCGGCTAGCCATCTTGGGATATGTAGTGCGCAATGGGATAATAGGCCCCGACCCCGAACGCATGCGTCCCCTCTTGGAATTTCCCCTCCCCCACTGCTCCAAAGCCCTGAAACGCTGCCTGGGGTTCTTTTCATATTACGCCCAGTGGGTCCCCCAGTACGCAGACAAGGTCCGCCCCCTAATACAGACCACTACCTTCCCCCTGTCGACAGAGGCTCGCCAGGCCTTCAGCCGTATCAAAGCGGATATCGCAAAGGCCACGATGCACGCCATCGACGAGTCCCTCCCCTTCCAAGTCGAGAGCGATGCCTCCGACGTAGCTCTGGCGGCCACCCTTAACCAAGCGGGCAGACCCGTGGCCTTTTTCTCCCGAACCCTCCACGCCTCAGAAATCCGCCACTCCTCAGTGGAAAAGGAAGCCCAAGCCATAGTGGAAGCTGTGCGACATTGGAGGCATTACCTGGCCGGCAGGAGATTCACTCTCCTCACTGACCAACGGTCGGTAGCTTTCATGTTCGATAATGCACAGCGGGGCAAAATTAAAAATGACAAGATCTTAAGGTAGAGGGAGGATCGAGCTCTCCACCTTCAACTACGAGATCTTGTACCGTCCCGGAAAGCTGAACGAGCCGTCCGATGCCCTGTCCCGCGGCACATGTGCCAACGCACAAATAGACCGTCTCCAAACCCTCCA
Source organism: Scyliorhinus torazame (assembly GCF_047496885.1). Lineage (NCBI taxonomy): Eukaryota > Metazoa > Chordata > Chondrichthyes > Carcharhiniformes > Scyliorhinidae > Scyliorhinus > Scyliorhinus torazame. Next base: position 346,970,778 of record NC_092710.1, on the reverse strand, counting down.
CGAGGACCTCTGCCACCCGGGGGTCACTCGGTTCTACCATTTTATAAAGTCCCGCAACCTCCCCTACTCCATGGAGGAGGTCCGTACTGTCACCAGGAACTGCCACATCTGCGCTGAGTGCAAACCGCATTTTTTCAGGCCAGATAGAGCGCACCTGATCAAGGCTTCCCGCCCCTTTGAACGCCTCAGTCTGGATTTCAAAGGGCCCCTCCCCTCCACCGACCGAAACACATACTTCCTGAACGTGGTGGACGAGTACTCCCGTTTCCCTTTCGCCATCCCCTGCCCCGACATGACAGCGGCCACAGTTATTAAAGCCCTGAGCACTATATTCATACTGTTCGGTTGCCCCGCATATATCCATAGCGACAGGGGGTCCTCCTTCATGACTGACGAGCTGCGCCAATTCCTGCTCAGCAAGGGCATAGCCTCGAGCAGGACGACCAGCTACAACCCCCGGGGCAACGGGCAAGTAGAAAGGGAGAACGGCACGGTCTGGAAGACCGTCCTACTGCCCTACGGTCCAGAGATCTCCCAGTTTCACGGTGGCAGGAGGTCCTCCCGGACGCTCTCCACTCCATCCGGTCGCTGCTGTGTACCACCACTAACCAAACGCCTCATGAGCGCCTCCTTGTCTTCCCCAGGAAGTCCTCCTCCGGAACGTCGCTGCCGACCTGGCTGGCGGCCCCAGGACCCATCTTGCTCCGGAAACACGTGCGGGCGCACAAGTCGGACCCGTTGGTCGAGAGGGTTCATCTCCTCCATGCGAACCCGCAGTACGCCTACGTGGCGTACCCCGACGGCCGACAGGACACGGTCTCCCTGCGAGACCTGCCGCCCGCCGGCAACACACACACCCCCCCGACACCGATCACCCCCTCCCTGCCACCGGTGCACCCCGCGACCGCCCCCTTCCCAGGAGGATCGGTCCTCCTCCCATGTCCGACCAGGAGTTAAACTGAAGCAGACACCGAAAAGCTCCCGGAGACGACAACGCGGGAACAAGCACCTGCACCACCACCGGGGCTGAGGCGATCAACATCAACAAGGAAGACCAGACCGCCCGCTCGACTCGTGGCATCGGTGTAACACAAGAATGTTGTGGACTTTAACGAGAATGTTCTTTTTTTTCCTCTTACGAATTTTGTAAATAGTTCACAAACCCTGTACATAGCCCAATGTAGGGCAAAGTGTAGAGCATTGAAAAGACATGCCAAAAATTTTCTCCTCCCAGGACCAGCCTTGTAAACCCCTACCACCATGCGAAGCACCACCCCGCCGGGTTCATTTTTAACAAGGGGTGAATGTGGTAGTATGCATTAGGGGTCATGTGGGACTGTGAAGCCGTGATGCTACTGGCTGACAGATCCCGGGTCCTGGTTGGCTGTTGATCTCTAGCTCCGCCCTGAAGGTGGAGTATAAGAACCAGGAGTTCTCCCCGCAGCTCCAGTCTGTTGCTGAACTGCGGGGAACAAGTCACGCTTAATAAAGCCTCATCGACTTCATCTCTATTCGTCTCTCGTAAGTCATTGTGCGCTACAAGAGGTAAATGAGGTTCTAGAACCCATAAAGAAATTGTGGAAAAGACGTTGATGACAGTGCGACAGCATGGCAAGGTTTTGACGGAAGTGGAAGAAGCGCTGTCACAGCACAGTGACCATATGACCTCACTAAATGCTGAACTACAAAGAATGGAAGAACAAAATAAGAACCCAAGAAGAAGGATTAATGACATGGAAAACAGATCAAGGCGGCTTAATATGAGGATCGTGGGGATTCCTGAGGGGGTGAAGGATCCAAGACCAAATAAATATTTTGAAGCAATGTTGAAGAAGTTGGTGGAAGAGGAGAAAAAGGGACACTCCACCTTGCTTGATCGGACCCATCAGTCACTTCAAATGAAGTCAAGAGTTATGAACCACCGCGAGCTGTGATAGAATGTTTTCACAGTTTCCTTTCGAAGAGTAGAGTCCTAAAATGGGTCAAGGAAAATCGATGGGAAGGTACCATTATTCATTTATATCAAGATGTTGCCACGGAATTGGCAAGAAAAAGGAAACCTCCAATAAAGCAAAATCAACTCTTTATCACAGCGGAGTGCGGTTTGATATTGTATACACGGCAACTTTAAAGGTTACACACAAGACCAATGATCATTTCTTCGAACCGGCAGATGAAGCAGAGGCATTTATTAAAGCTGAAGGGCTTGAGCAGAACTAAAGAGACTTATATAAGATTTGTTTCATAGCTGGGATCTGTCTGTTTGAAAATGTTACTGTTACAAATGTTTTATATTTGAGATTATTGTTTAGAGGTGGGACTTGTGAGGGAGAGAGGCGGTCTTTGCACTGTGTTTATATTTGTATTTATACTGTTTACTGTTATTATTATAAAATTATAAATGCCTTAATAAAATGTTGTTTTATAAAAAAATGTTTTATATTTGTCAGCAGGATCGTTGGGTCGCAAGGTAGCACAGTGGTTAGCACTGTTGCTTTACAGTGCCAGGGACCCGAGTTCGATTCTCGGCTTGGGTCACTGTCTGTGCGGAGTCTATACGTTCTCCCTGTGACTGCGTGGGATTTCTCCGGGTGCTCTGGTTTCCTCCCACAGGTCCCGAAAGACATGCTTGTTAGGTGAATTGGACATTCTGAATTCTCCCTCAGCGTACCGGAACACGTGCAGTAGTGTTGCGACTAGGGGATTTTCACAGTAACTTTATTGCAATGTTAATGTAAGCCTACATGTGACACTGATAAAGATTATTATTACAGTATTGTAGTCCTGTTCATATGTATTTGTCTTTTCTTTAATTTAATAAATAGTCTTTAATAATTGTTACATGATGACTGGACTGCTTATTTTTACTGAGGTTTTCTCTTGACTCCTCACACCATTCCAAAAACAAAGCTATATGCCCCCACTAACCGGTTTTCCAATTTGCGATACCCTTGCAGATAACATCAACATGGTTCATGACAATGTGCATTCAGATACTGAGCATTTGGTTTTATTCTTTATCCTTTTATTCTTTTATAACCTTTAGTTTCATCTGTTGATTGACTGTTAGATTTGTACTCTCTGTCCCTTCCTGTCATGACTTGTTTTTCAACTTCCATTAAAAAAACTTTCACTTTTCCCTTGTCTTTCCTGTTTCATTTCCCAAATTTGATCCTTGCCCCTCCTTTGAGTTACACTCCTGCTTCCCTTGTTATGTGGCTCTCAAGAAAACCACTCCCAGCACTACAGGTGTAGACCACCCCAATGGTACAGATCCCATTTTTCCCAGTACTGATGCCAGCTGTCCCAGTGGTCCAGAACCCACTTATCCCACACGAATCTTTGAGCTACACATTAACCTCTCTAATCTAATTTCCCCTCTCCCAATTTGCTTGTGGTGTGGGTTACAATTCAGAGATTTGAAGTTCTCCTTCTTAATTTGCAGCCAAAAACCTCATATGGGCTAATATGGGAAGCTTTGACAACATGTGACTTTTCTCAGCAAGTTTTGTAGTACCGAACTCCATGCCAGGTTGATAGAAGGCTTTTTGATTAAAAAGTGACGAGTTTTCATTTTACAAGTCAAACATTTTTTCATGATGATTTCTGTTTGTTATATCATAAATGTAATTTTAGCTATACATATTGCCTGAATACTGCTTGCGTGTGGAAATATTTTTGCACTTATGAACACGTATGTTTTCAGCCCTAATCTTAAATCTCAATCATTAAATGTTTCTTTTTGTTTCAGAAAAGTTCTGACATACTAAAAAGCACTCGGGGCATGTCAATCGTGCGCAAGTACAACAAAGTTGCTTATGTACTTGTAAAGTTTGAAGTATTGTATCACAAGGCCTGGACAAAAGAAATTTCAACCATGAAATATGGTAAGTAAATGATTCATTTTAACAAAACTGCACTACTCTATTATGGTAGATTTTACAACTGAATTCATTTGGTTCTGGAACTTAGTTTTTGTTGCTCATTATTCTGCGATTCACATCTCAGCTGGAAAAATCTTTTTTTGTTATTTTTCCCTTTGCTGCTCCTCTGTCATTTAATGCCTCCTGTCTTCTGGCCAGTGACACACCTTCCCTTTTTGTTCTGTTCCCACACACCCATAAGACCTAAAACCATAAGATATGGGAACAGAATTAGCCCATCGAGTCTGCTCCACCATTAATAATCTTTATTAGTGTCACAAGTAGGCTTACATTAACACTGCAATGAAGTTACTGTGAAAATTTGATCATGGCTGATATTGTCCTCATCCCCATTCTCCTGCCTTTTCCTCATAACCCCTGATCCCGTTATTAATCGAGAACACCCCCAGTTCACAGAATTATTACAGTGGAGAAGGAGGCCATTTGGCCTACTTAAAACTTTCTGACTTTTCCAAGTGTGGTGTTCTTTGTGTTGCTTATTTCAGGTTGGTTGGCGTAGTGTTCACAAAGACTACAAAAGTAGTTTTACCTTAAACAAAACTATGATTTTATTTACACCACTAAACTGGGATTTGACACGTAGTACTTAAGAATACACAATTGATCAATAACATCTAACTACACTCATCTACTGCTAATCTCACTACACTATCTGCTCTTCTAATCATCCCTAGCTAACTCGTGCATACACTCCTCCCCTAAGATCCCTTATATAGTTGTAAATGTACCTCCCTCTAGTGGCTACTCTTGACACTACATTAATCCTTGCAATGCTGATAGTTATGATAATCCCACATTCGCCCTTCTTTTGTAAAATAAAATTATTATAACATTGGTTGTGATATTTACTTTCACCCTGACCTCACAGATGTAATTCTGACTATTAGCTAGTAACTATCACTAACTCACTACAATACAATACATTAATCCTGTAATAACTGTTACATCACTTTGATGAGCAAAAGTTTCATTATACAGTCATCACAAATTAACTCTATCTGGTGGTCTTCTTCGGCTCGTAGATCATCTCAAAGGAATGTTCAAGGTGTTGGATTGCTCTGCCACATCTTCTTGCTGTGCCTGCACTAAGTAAAGCAATGTCCTTGAATATGTTATCTCGTGGTACAACAATTGAAAGCTGAGATTGAACCTTATGCTTGACACTCAGCAATGCTCGTCTGTTTCTCCTGAACAGCGATCCCTGCTCTGTACTAAGTAGGACCTAGGTGCTACCTTCTGCAGAACCTTTGCAACGTTTTGCCAGCCTACTTCTGGATCCTGAATTTTCACAAAGTCGCATTCTCGAAATTCAGACAGAGGTTTGGTTTGTCTATTGTAGACCTCTTGTTGATTCTTCTTAGTTGCCATGATTCATTCACGTCTCTTTATTATCAGTATTAGGACTGGTGATCTCTGGTAAAGTGGTTCTTAGTAGTCTGCCCATCAACATTTGAGCAGGTGATAGTGATATGGGCCAGGGTTTAGAAAACTCCAAAGTATATCATGGTGTTCACCTGACCTACAACTGTTTATTAATTCTGGTTATGAGGAGCACAAGGGCCTACCTTTCAGGTGTTATTCAACAGAGGCCTTAAGCACTTTTAATCAAAAACAAAGTTTATTCTACAAATTCAGTAAAAATTTCTATGAACATACATAGTAAGCATTTTATAAACTACAATTATGAATACCCCATTCAGCTACAGTACTCGATATAAATATAACCCTTAATAACTTCCCTTTCAACTGTTTCAATTTGATAATAACATCCAATAAAACCAGAAAAAACGTTTTTACCAAAACAGTAGGTTTGAATTCTTTACAGAAAACAAGTCCTAGTCCTAGGTTTTGGAGCTTTGACATGAGCTTGGCTGAGATTATGCTGTTGAAAGCAGAGCTGTAGTCAATGAATAGGAGTCTGACGTAGAAGTCCTGTTGTCGAGATGCTCCAGGGATGACTGTAGGGCCAGGGAGATGGCGTCTGCTGTGGACCGATTGTGGCGGTATGCGAATTGCAGGGAACTAGATCTTCTCGGAGTATGGAGTTGATGTGCCTTATGACCAACCTCTTAAAGCACTTCATAATGACCGATGTCAAGACCACCGGGCAGTTGGCATTGAGGCACGTTGCCTGGTTCTTCTTTGGTACCTGTATGATGGTGGTCTTCTAGAACCAAGTGGGGATCTCATACTGGAGTAGTGAGAGGTTGAAGATGTGCGCGAACATATCTGCCAGCTGGTCCGTGCAGGATCTGAGTGCACGATCAGGGACTCGTTCAGGATCCGTCACTTTCCGAAGGTTCACTTTCTAGAAACTGATCTGACTTCGGAACCTGTGATGGTGGGTATGGATGTGTCCAAGGTTTCTGGGACAGTTTCCTGCTCGAACCGAGCATAGAACCGAGCATAGGTGACATATAGGAGGCTGTTAAATAAGTTAAGAGCCCTTGGTGTTAAGGGTAAGATACTGACATGGAGAGGATTGGCTGACTGGCAGAAGGCAGAGAGTGGGGATAAAGGGGCCAGTGACTAGTGGTGTACCTCAGGGGTCGGTGCTGGGACCACAACTTTTCACAAGATACATGAATGATCTGGAGGGAGGAACTGTTGCTAAGTTTGCAGATGATTCAAAGATCTACAACATGGAACATCACAGCGCAGTACAGGCCCTTCGGCCCTCGATGTTGCGCCGACCTGTGAAACCACTCTAAAGCCCATCTACACTATTCCCTTATCATCCATATGTCTATCCAATGACCATTTGAATGCCCTTAGTGTTGGTGAGTCCACTACTGTTGCAGGCAGGGCATTCCATGCCCTGACTACTCTGAGTAAAGAACCTACCTCTGACATCTGTCTTATATCTATCTCCCCTCAATTTAAAGGTATGTCCCCTCGTGCTAGACATCACCATCTGAGGAAAAAGGCTCTCACTGTCCACCCTATCCAATCCTCTGATCATCTTGTATGCCTCAATTAAGTCACCTCTTAACCTTCTTCTCTCTAATGAAAACAGCCTCAAGTCCCTCAGCCTTTCCTCATAAGATCTTTCCTCCATACCAGGCAACATTCTGGTAAATCTCTTCTGCACCCTTTCCAATGCTTCCACATCCTTCCTATAATGCGGTGACCAGAATTGCACGGAATACTCCAAATGCGGCCGCACCAGAGTTTTGTACAGCTGCAACATGACCTCATGGCTCCGAAACTCAATCCCTCTACCAATAAAAGCTAACACACCGTACGCCTTCTTAACAACCCTCTCAACCTGGATGGCAACTTTCAGGGATCTATGTACATGGACACCGAGATCTCTCTGCTCATCCACACTGCCAGGAATCTTACCATTAGCTCAGTACTCTGTCTTCCTGTTATTCCTTCCAAAATGAATCACGTCGCACTTTTCTGCATTAAACTCCATTTGCCACCTCTCAGCCCAGCGCTGCAGCTTATCTATGTCCCTCTGTAACTTGTAACATTCTTCCGCACTGTCCACAACTCCACCGACTTTAGCGTCATCTGCAAATTTACTCACCCATCCTTCTACGCCCTCCTCCAGGTCATTTATAAAAATGGCAAACAGCAGTGGCCCCAAAACAGATCCTTGTGGTACACCACTAGTAACTGGACTCCAATCTGAACATTTCCCATCAACCACCACCCTTTGTTTTCTTCCAGCTGGCCAATTTCTGATCCAAACTGTTAAACCACCCTGAATCCCATGCCTCCGTATTTTCTGCAGTAGTCTACCGTGGGGAACCTTATCAAACGCTTTACAGGAATCCAGAAACACCACATCAACTGCTGTACTCTCATCCACCTGTTTGGTCACCTTCTCAAAGAACACAATAAGGTTTGTGAGGCACAACCTACCCTTCTCAAAACCGTGTTGACTATACTAATAAAATTATTCCTTTCCAGATGATTATACATCCTATCTCTTATAAACCTTTCCAAGATTTTGCCCACAACAGAAGTAAGGCTCACTGGTCTATAGTTACCGGGGTTAACTCTACTCCCCTTCTTGAACAAGGGGACAACATTTGCGATCCTCCAGTCTTCTGGCACTATTCCTGTAGACAAAGATGACTTAAAGATCAAAGCCAAAGGCTCAGCAATCTCCTCCCTAGCTTCCCAGAGAATCCTAGGATAAATCCCATCCGGCCCAGGGGACTTATCTATTTTCACACTTTCCAGAATTGCTAACAGCCAGCGGGAGATAGAGGAGCAGATAGGTAGACAGATTTCGGAAAAGAGTAAAAACAACAGGGTTGTGGTGATGGGAGACTTCAACTTCCTCAATATTGACTGGGATTCACTTGGTGCCAGGGGCTTAGACAGGGCAGAGTTTGTAAGGAGCATCCAGGAGGGCTTCTTAAAACAATATGTAGACAGTCCAACTAGGGAAGGGGTGGTACTGGACCTGGAATTGCGGAATGAGCCCGGCCAGGTGGTAGAAGTTTCAGTAGGGGAGCATTTCGGGAACAGTGACCACAATTCAGTAAGTTTTAAAGTGCTGGTGGACAAGGATAAGAGTGGTCCTAGGGTGAATGTGCTAAATTGGGGGAAGGATAATTATAACAATATTAGGCGGGAACTGAAGAACCTAGATTGGGGGTGGATGTTTGAGGGCAAATCAACATCTGACATGTGGGAGGCTTTCAAGTGGCAGTTGAAAGGAATTCAGGACCGGCATGTTCCTGTGAGGAAGAAGGATAAATACGGCAATTTTCGGGAACCTTGGATAAAGAGAGATATTGTAGGCCTCGTCAAAAAGAAAAAGGAGGCATTTGTCAGGGATAAAGGCTGGGAACAGACGAAGCCTGTGTGGAATATAAGGAAAGTAGGAAGGAACTTAAGCAAGGAATCAGGAGGGCTAGAAGGGGTCACGAAAAGTCATTGGCAAATAGGGTTAAGGAAAATCCCAAGGCTTTTTACATGTACATAAAAAGCAAGAGGGGAGCCAGGGAAAGTGTTGGCCCACTGAAGGATAGGCAAGGGCATCTATGTGTGGAGCCAGAGGAAATGGGCGAGGTACGAAATGAATACTTTGCATCAGTATTCACCAAAGAAAAGGAATTGGTTGATGTTGAGTCTGGAGAAGGGTGTGTTGATAGCCTGGGTCACTTTGACAAGGTCCCCCATGGTAGACTAGTACAATAGGTGAAGTCACACGGGATCAGGGGTGAGCTGGCAAGGTGGATACAGAACTGGCTAGGTCATAGAAGGCAGAGAGTAGCAATGGAAGGATGCTTTTCTGATTGGAGGGCTGTGACCAGTGGTGTTCTGCAGGGATCAGTACTGCGACCTTTGCTGTTTGTAGTATATATAAGTGATTTGGAGGAAAATGTAACTGGTCTGATTAGTAAGTTTGCAGACGACACAAAGGTTAGTGGAATTGCGGATAGCGATGAGGACTGTCAGAGGATACAGCAGGATTTAGATTGTTTGGAGACTTGGGCGGAGAGATGGCAGATGGGGTTTAATCCGGACAAATGTGAGGTAATGCATTTTGGAAGGTCTAATGCAGGTAAGGAATATACAGTGAATGGTAGAACCCTCAAGAGTATTGAAAGTCAAAGAGATCTAGGAGTACAGGTCCACAGGTCACTGAAAGGGGCAACACAGGTGGCGAAGGTAGTCAAGAAGGCATACGGCATGCTTGCCTTCATTGGCCAGGGCATTGAGTGTAAGAATTGTCAAGTCATGTTGCAGCTGTATAGAACCTTAGTTAGGCCACACTTGGAGTATAGTGTTCAATTCTGGTTGCCACACTACCAGAAGGATGTGGAGGCTTTAGAGAGGGTGCAGAAGAGATTTACCAGAATGTTGCCTGGTATGGAGGGCATTAGCTATGAGGAGCGGTTGAATAAACTCGGTTTGTTCTCACTGGAACGACGGAGGTTGAGGGGCGACCTGTAGAGGTCTACAAAATTATGAGGGGCATAGACAGAGTGGATAGTCAGAGGCTTTTCCCCAGGGTAGAGGGGTCAATTACTAGGGGGCATAGGTTTAAGGTGCGAGGGGCAAAGTTTAGAGTAGATGTACGAGGCACGTTTTTTACACAGAGGGTAGTGGGTGCCTGGAACTCGCTACCGGAGGAGGTGGTGGAAGCAGGGACGATAGTGACATTTAAGGGGCATCTTGACAAATACATGAATAGGATGGGAATAGAGGGATACGGACCCAGGAAGTGTAGAAGATTGTAGTATAGTCGGGCAGCATGGTCGGCACGGGCTTGGAGGGCCGAAGGGCGATTCCTGTGCTGTACATTTCTTTGTTCTTTGTTCTTTATAAAACCTCCTCCTTATGAACCTCAAGCCCTTCTAGTCTAGTAGCCTGAATCTCAGTATTCTCCTCGACAACATTGTCTTTTTCCTGTGTGAATACTGATGAAAAATATTCATTTAGCACCTCTCCTATCTCCTCGGACTCCAAGCACAACTTCCCACTACTGTCCTTGACTGGCCCTACTCTTACCCTAGTCATTCATTTATTCCTGACATATCTATAGAAAGCTTTAGGGTTATCCTTGATCCGACCTGCCAAGGACTTCTCATGACCCCTCCTGGCTCTTCTTAGCTCTCTCTTTAGGTCCTTCCTAGCTAACTTGTAACTCTCGAGCGCCCTAACTGAACCTTCACGTCTCATCTTTACATAAGCTCTTTCTTCCTCTTGACAAGTGTTTCGACTGCTTTAGTAAACCACGGTTCCCTTGCTCGACCACTTCCTCTCTGCCTGACAGGTACATACTTATCAAGGACACGCAGTAGCTGTTCCTTGAACAAGCTCCACATTTCCATTGTGCCCATCCCCTTCAGTTTTCCTCTCCATCCGATGCAACCTAAGTCATGCCTCATCGCATTATAATTGCCTTTCCCCCAGATATAACTCTTGCCCTGCGGTATATACCTATCCCTTTCCATCACTAAAGTAAATGTAATCGAATTGTGGTCATTATCACCAAAGTGCTCACCTACCTCCAAATCTATCACCCGTCCTGGTACATTACCCAGTACCAAATCCAATATGGCCTCGCCTCTCGTTGGCCTATCTACATACTGTGTCAGGAAACCCTCCTGCACACATTGGACAAAAACGGACCCCTCTAAAGTACTCAAACTATAGATTTTCCAGTCAATATTTGGAAAGTTAAAGTCCCCCATAACAACTACCCTGTTGCTTTCGCTCCTATCCAGAATCATCTTTGCAATCCTTTCCTCTACATCTCTGGAACTTTTCGGAGGCCTACAGAAAACCCCAACAGGGTGACCTCTCCTTTCCTGTTTCTAACCTCAGCCCATACTACCCCAGTAGACGAGTCCTCATCAAACGTCCTTTCTGCCACCGTAATACTGTCCTTGACCAACAATGCCACCCTTCCCCCTCTTTTACCACCTTCCCTGAGCTTACTGAAATATCTAAACCCCGGCACCTGCAACAATTATTCCTGTCCCTGCTCTATCCATGTCTCTGATATGGCCACAACATCGAAGTCCCAGGTACTAACCCATGCCACAAGTTTACCCACCTTATTCCGGATGCTCCTGGCATTGAAGAAGACACAGTTTAAACCACCTTCCTGACTGCCGGTACACTCCTGCAACTTTGAAACCTTACTCATGACCTCACTACTCTCAACCTCCTGTATACTGGAGCTACAATTCAGGTTCCCAAGCCCCTGCTGAACTAGTTTAAACCCTCCCGAAGAGCATTAGCAAATTTCCCCCCCAGGATATTGGTACCCCTCTGGTCCAGGTGGAGACCATCCCGTTTGTAGAGGTCCCACCGACCCCAGAATGAACCCCAATTATCCAGAAATCAGAAATCTGTAGTGGGGCAGGTAGTATTGAGGAAGCAGGCAGGCTGCAGAAGGACTTGGTCAGGCTGGGAGAGTGGGCAAAGAAGTGGCAGATGGAATACAATGTGGAAAAGTGTGAGGTTTTGCACTTTGGAAGGAGAAATGGAGGCAGAGACTATTTTCTAAATGGGAAAATGCTTAGGAAATCAGAAGCACAAAGAGACTTGGAAGCCCATGTTCACGATTCTCTTAAGGTTAATGTGCAAGTTCAGTCTGCAGTTAGGAAGGCAAATGCAACGTTAGCATTCATGTTGAGAGGGCTAGAATACAAGACCAGGGATGTACTTTTGAAGCTATATAAGGCTCTGGTCAGACCCCATTTGGAGTATTGTGAGCAGTTTTGGTCCCCATATCTAAGGAAGGATGTGCTGGCCTTGGAAAGGGTCCATAGGAGGTTCACAAGAATGATCCCTGGAATGAAGAGCTTGTCGTATGAGGAACGGTTGAAGACTCTGGGCCTGTACTCTTTGGAGTTTAGAAAGATGAGGGGGGATCTTATTGAAACGTACAGGATACCGCGAGGCTGGTTAGAGTGGATTTGAAGAGGACATTTCCACGAGTAGGAAAAACTAAATCCTGAGGCGACAGCCTCAGACTGAAGGTTTCCTTTAAAAGATGAGATGAGGAGGAATTTCTTCAGCCAGAGGATGGTGAATCTGTGAAACTCTTTGCCTCAGAAGGCAGTGGAGGCCAAATCACTGAGAGTCTTGTTATGGGCCAGGGTTTAGAGAACCCCAAAGTGTATCATGGAGTTCACCCGACCCACAACTTTTAATAGATTGTGGTATGGGGAGCATACGGCCCACTCTGCCGGTGTGGTACAGCAGAAATGAAAATGTATTTTTAAAGCAAAATAATGTGTTTTCTATGAACTCAAGTTAACCTTTTTGAAAAATACAGTGAACATCTTAGCAACCATCAATTCAAATACAACCCCCAATGAATACAACACTAAGTAATTCTTCATAACTTCCCAAAAAACATCCAGAAGACAAAAGAAACACCTTTTAACAGAAGCACATTAGGTTTACATTCACTACTGAGAGCATTTCTAATTCTGAATTCACCAAATGATCAAGAGATAGTATTTTCATGGCAGAGAGATCAACAGTACACCTGCTCTGTCTGGCTTCAGCTCCAACACTGAAAATCAGACTAAAACACACCCTGCAGCAAACAGCCTAAAACGAAAGTAAAAAGCTGACAGACAGCCCAGCTCCCCCCACTCTCTGACATCACTGCAGTAGTAAACACCATTTCTTAAAGGTACTCTCACTGCAGATATTTATATACACACCCATTTATAAACACCCATTTCTTAAAGGTACTTTCACATGACACCTCCCCCAAGAAAAAAAAATAAACCACGAACTTCAAGATGGTTTCATTTTTCACCTTTTCACTATCCTTTAAGAAATGCACAGAGTAAATATACTTTTTTGTTAAAAAAAAACAACACACGCAAACAGGTACAATAATATAGTCCATTTTTGTTCTTCTTCCCCCAACTGAAATCCTTCCTGATTGACAGTCTCTTTGAACAAGAAGAACTCTGCACGATCCGTCCATTTCTCTACATCGGGGAATTTCTCTTTTAGTCAGATACTTCACTTCAATCTGATCGCACAGTCCCTTGCAATTCTCCAACACAGGAGCATTAGTTATCACAGCTTTCAGACCATAAAATGCCTGTTGAAATTCCACTGTCCACTGAAATTTTCGACGTTTCTTCAGCAAGTCCATCAGTGGAGCAATCACGCCACAAAACTTTTCACAAATGTCCGATCAAATCCACTGATACCAAGAAACCGCATTATTTCCCTTCTTCTTGAGGGTATCGGAAATTCCTCAATAACTGTTGGTTTCACATCCTGTGTGACCATTCGACTCTGTACGATTGTATGGCCAATGAAAGTGACTTGTCTTTTCCAAATTCACTTTTGGCTAGGTTTATCACCAGATCCGCCTCCTGACGTTGATCAAATAACTCCATCAGATGTTTTAAATGTTCTGTCCATGTCTGGCTGAAAATTACCAGATCGTCGATGTATACCGCACAATTGGGTAATCCTGAAACAACTTTGTTAGTTAACTGTTGAAATGTGGCTGGTGCGTTTTTCATGCCAAAGGGCATAACTTTGAATTGGTGCATACCATCTGGAGCCACAAAACCTGAAATATCCTTCGCCCTTTTGGATAAATGTAACAGACAGTAACCTTTAAGTAAATCCAGTTTGGAAATAGAAGCTGAAGTCCCACTTTCTCAATGCAATCCAAACGTGGGATAGGATAAAAGTCCGTTCTTGTAACTGCATTAATCTTTCTATAATCCACACACAACCATTGGGTACAGTCTGGCTTTGGTACCATCACTATGGGTGAGCTCCATTGGCTGCAACCCACTTCAATTATGCCATTTTTAAGCATACTCTCAATCTCTTTGTTAACTTGTGCCAATTTTAAAGGGTTAAGTCTATATGGATGTTGTTTGATTGGAACAGCATTTCCCACATCTACATCATGTATAGCCATTTTAGTACTTCCCAATTTATCTCCACAAACTTGCCCATGTGATATCAATAACTCTTTAAGGTCAGTCGTATTTCCTCTGGAAGGTAACTCAACAATTTATCCCAATTTTTAAGAACATCCTCGTTTTCCAATTTAATTTGAGGTATGTCAAATTCAAAGACATCTGGATTTGGTTTGTCACTTTGAGTTAGAATCATTAAAACCTCCTCCTTCTCTCCTTCCCTTTCAAAGTACCTTTTAAGAATATTCACATGACACACTTGGTGAGTCTTCCTTCTATCTGATATTTTTTACCACATAATTCACCTCACTTAATTTCCTTTCAATCTGATAAGGTCCACAAAACCTAGCTTTTAAAGGTTCACCTACCACTGGTAACAATACTCAAACTTTATCTCCACAGTCAAAACTACGAACTTTGGATTTCTTGTCCGCTATCCGTTTCATCACATTTTGTGCAACTTTTAAATGTTGTCTTGAAAATTCACCTGCTCTATTTAATCGTTCCCTAAAATTTGACATGTAATCCAATAATGTAAGTTCCGATTTCTCACTCACCAATTTTTCCTTAATCAATTTAAGTGGTCCTCTTACATCATAACTAGAAATTAGTTCAAAAGGACTAAATTTGGTTGACTCATTAGCTGCATCCCTAATTGCAAACAGTACGAATGGAATTCCTTTATCCCAATCCTCTGGATAATCTTGACGATAAGCCTTCAACATTACCTTTAATGTCTGATGCCACCTTTCTAACGCTCCCTGCGATTCTGGATGGTACGCAGTTGACTTAAATGGTTTTATTCCTAAGCTATCCATAACTTCTTTGAATAACCTCCAGGTAAGATTTGATCCTTGATCCAATTGTATTTCTGTGGGTGGACCATATCTAGTAAAGAATTTAAGTAACTCCTCCACAATCTTTTTAGCTGTAACATTACGTACTGGAATGGCCTCTGGAAACCTAGTAGACACATCAATTATAGTCAAAAGATATTGATTCCCACTTTTTGTTTTATGAAGCGGTCCTACGCAATCAATTAGGACCCTTGCAAAAGGCTCCTCAAATGCTGGAATGGGTATTAAGGGTGCTGTTTTTTTCACTGCTTGAGGTTTCCCTATCACTTGACATGTATGACATGATTGACAAAATTTAACTACATCTTTATGTAGTCCAGGCCAATAAAAATGTTTCTGGATTTTAGCTTGAGTTTTCCTTATTCCCAAATGACCTCCCACTGGTACCTCATGTGCAACTCGCAACACCTCCTTTCTATACCCTACCGGCAATACTACTTGATGAACTTCTGCCCACTTTTCATCCGCCTGCATATGGAAAGGTCTCCATTTTCTCATCAAGACATTACTTTTACGGTAATAACACTCTGGTATAAACTCAGATTCCTCTTGTGTGTATGCTTTCTGATACATCCGTTTTATTTGTACATCTTTCTGTTGTAACTACTCCAATTTTCCTGAACTAAAAATATCCGCCTCATCCTCCATCTGTTCTTATTCTTTTTCAACCACCTGGTCAAAATCGTTTCTGATAATTGCACTTCAACTTCATCTTCACTCTTTGATTTTCCTCTTGTCTTAACCTGTGACTTTGCGACCTTGTTCCTACACAATCCAGAAAAATCCCAGGGTATTCGTCCTTCAACACTTTAGTTGTCTGATTTTCCATTGGCTAATCAACCAACGTAGGCATCACTCCCACCTGCGATCCAGCTATATCATTACCAAAGATAAACTGTATTCCTGGACAAGATAGTTTCTCTATTACTCCTACTACCACTTATAGAATTTACAGTGCAGAAGGAGGCCATTCGGCCCATCGAGTCTGCACCGGCTCTTGGAAAGAGCACCCTACCCAAGGTCAACACCTCCACCCTATCCCCATAACCCAGTAACCCCCACCCAACACTAAGGGCAATTTTGGGCAATTTATCATGGCCAATCCACCTAACCTGCACATCTTTGGACTGTGGGAGGAAACCGGAGCACCCGGAGGAAACCCACGCACACACGGGGAGGATGTGCAGACTCCGCACAGACAGTGACCCAAGCCGGAATCGAACCTGGGACCCTGGAGCTGTGAAGCAATTGTGCTATCCACAATGCTACCGTGCTGCCCTAAGACTTCACCACTCTTCACTGGACTTTCCAACCTTACCTTATATAATGGAACGCTACTCCTCTCACCCTGAATTCCACATATCACCACCTTTTCTGACAACATTCTTCCCAAACTACATAACTCCTCATCTCTTACCATTAAAGACTGACTAGCTCCCGTACGTCTTAAAATTGTGACTTCTTTACCTGCTCCTCCTGATACACATGAGTAAACTTTACCCACACAAGTAAATTCTTTAAAGAGATCTGGCACCTTCTTATCAATCACCTCTTGATCAGGCTGTACAATCTTTGGCACCTCCTTCGCTTCACTTGGGCTTTCCTTTAACAAACCCCACTGTCTTATCCTGTTTTACCACATCAGCAATCCCAGTGCTTTTCTTCAACCACCAACACTGTGACTTTACATGGCCTAGTTTATTACAGTGAAAACATTTGAAACGTTTCATTTCTTTTCCACCCTCCTGGATTTCTTTTTTAATCTGAGGTACAATCTCCTTATTATCTCCCATCAGATTACCTTTGCCTCTACCACGAGAGTATTTCTCATGTCCCCAGTTTCTATCCCTCACAGGCTGAAACTGGTGTCGGAAACCAAGCTTTGATTAATGAACTAATTCATAATCATTTGCCATTTCTGCTGCTAAACTCACAGTTTTAATTCTGTTTTACGTCTGCCAATTTTAACTGACTGTCATGTTTCATGGCCATTTTCAGAAGTTTAAACTCTCTCTCTTTATCTTTTTCCCTAATCTGTATCTCCCTTTCTTTTTATTTTTGTTCTGCTGGGGCTATTATTTCTTTTCTCCTTTCTTCTCTCTCCTTTTCTTTTTCCTCTCTCTCACTTTCTTGTTTCTCTCTCTCTTTTTCATCTCTATCTCTTTCTCTCTCTCTTTCTTTTTTCTCTTTCTAATATTCAAGCTGCTTTAATTGTTTCTCATGTTCCATTTGTTTAATTTGTAACTGAAATTTTGCCATTTCCAATGAGTCAAACTTTATCTTAGGAAACTTCAAATGCTTAGCCACCGCCATAATTACCTCACCTTTTTGCATTTTGTCAGGTAATGTTAATTGCAATGTTTTTGCCAAATCTTACAGTCTGCTTTTAGTCTCTGTCCATCAGGTACTTCGTGTGACCGTCTCCATCCCCAAAAACGTCAGAGCCTCTGTAAGAGCCATTGTCCACAACACACTACTTTAACTAGAGTACCACACCTGAAATGCAACCACAATATGCTCACCCCTCACTGTCTTTAAGTTCACTAAGACAAGCCAATAGATAGATTTTTATCCCCCTCGAGCCCCCAATTTGTTATGGGCCAGGGTTTAGAGAACCCAAAAGTGTAACATGGAGTTCACCTGACCCACAACTTTTAATAGATTGTGGTATGGGGAGCACACGGCTTACTCTACAGGTGTGGTACAGCAGAAATGGAAAAGTATTTTTTAAAGCAAAACAATATTTATTCTATGAACTCAAGGTAACCTTTTTAAAACATACAGTGAACATCTTGGCAACCATTGTAGGAGCGGTTTCAAAACCTGTGTATTGAGTTCTTCCACGTGGGGTTATTCCCTGTGGCTCAGCTCAATACAGAGAGAAACAAAAACACCACAACCTGGACAAGATGGCTATTTAATCAAGCTTGTTACGTGTACACGGAGAACAGACTGGATATCGGCCAAGACCTGTTCTACCGAACAAAGAGCCCAGCACAGTAATTATACAACGTTCAAAATCAATAGCCCACCCCAGTTGCACGCGATCCAATCCCTGAAGCTGCTTCTTTTAAACTTATCCAATAGAATTGCAAGCAGTGTTCAAACTTCACCCGATAGAGTCACAAGCAGCACATGATTGATCATCATCCTGACAGATGCATACAATCCCAGCAGCTTGCTGACTGTGAGAAACAGAACAACAGAACCAGCACCCTGAATTGTTTCACAAAGACAAGGGGTGAAATTCTCCGGTATCGGCGCGATGTACGCCGACTGGCGCCCAAAATGGCGCAAATCAGTCGAGCATCGCGCCACCCCAAAGGTGCGGAATGCTCCGCATCTTGGGGGGCTGAGCCACAACCTTAAGGGGCTAGGCCCGCGCTGGACTAATTTCCGCCCCGCCAGCTGGCGGAAAAGGCCTTTGGTGCCCCGCCAGCTGGTGGGGAAATGACATGTCCGGGAAGCGCATGCGCGGGAGCGTTAGTGGCCGCTGACGGCATTCCCGCGCATGCGCAGCGAAGGGAGTCTCTTCCGCCTCCGCCATGGTGGAGACCGTGGTGAAGGCGGAAGGAAAAGAGTGCCCCCGCGGCACAAGCCCGCCCGCGAATCGGTGGGCCCCGATCGCAGGCCAGGCCACCGTGGGGGCACTCCCCGGGGCCAGATCGCCCCGCGCGCCCCCCAGGACCCCGGAGCCCGCCCGCGCCGCCTTGTCCCACCGGTAAGGTAGGTGGTTTAATCTACGCCGGCGGGACAGGCATTTTAGCAGCGGGACTTTGGCCCATCCAGGCCGGAGAATCGCGGGGGGGGGCCTGCCAAGCAGCGCGGCGCGATTCCCACCCCCGCCGAATATCCGGTGACGGAGAATTCGGCAACCGGCGGTGGCCGGATTCACGCCAGCCCCCGGCGATTCTACGACCCGGTGGGGGGTCGGAGAATCTCGCCCAAGATGTCAGAAGTAATGTCCTTTTGGTCAAGTGAGCTATCCTAAATCCCAGTTGAGTACTTATTACTGCTGTGTCCTAAAAATACATGTTTAATGGTTAATAATGATTACTCAGTCCTATAATTCATCTCAATGCTTAATAAAACCAATTATGTAAAATTACTCATGCTAACGATTCAGTTTTAAGAGATATCATCGCTGAACCCCCCCTTCAACCATCAATTCAAATACAACCCCCAAAGAGTACAACACTAAGTAATCCTTCATAACTCCCCAAACAACATCCAGAAGACAAAAGAAACACCTTTTAACAGAAGCACATTAGGTTTACATTCACTACTGAGAACATTTATAATTCTGAAATCACCGAATGATCAAGAGATAGTCTTTTCATGGCAGAGAGATCAACAGTGCACCTGTGCTGTCTGGCTTCAGCTCCAACATTGAAAACAAAACTAAAAAAAACCCTGCAGCAAACAGCCTAAAATGAAAGTAAAAAGCTGACAGACAGCCCAGCTCCACCCACTCTCTGACATCACTGCAGTAGTAAACACCCATTTCTTAAAGGTACTCTCACTACAGATATTTATATACACACCTGTTTATAAAAACCCATTTCT
The DNA here is from genome assembly GCF_047496885.1 of Scyliorhinus torazame. Lineage (NCBI taxonomy): Eukaryota > Metazoa > Chordata > Chondrichthyes > Carcharhiniformes > Scyliorhinidae > Scyliorhinus > Scyliorhinus torazame. The sequence goes on along the minus strand of NC_092710.1, from coordinate 346,951,017 downwards.
TAAAGGTACTTTCACATGACAGTCTTTAAGTCAGAGATAGATAAATTCTTTATTAAAAAGGGGATCAGGGATTATGGGGAGAAGGCAGAAGAATGGAGATGAAAAACATATCAGTCATGATTGAATGGCAGAGCAGCTGTAGAGGGTGCCATCTCCGCTACTCCACTACTGGGCCGATATCTGGGGTTTGAATATCTGTGTGTGTCTCTCTCCAGCTGGCGACTGAAACTTCAGAGGCCAGGGGATGTCGCACTGGGACACTTCCACGGAAGAGAGCACTGATTCAAGCCTGCCGTTTATTCCTAACCGACAGCCTGAGACTTATATCACACAGATCTCCAGACCCCTACCAATACCCAGGTGACTCTCTCTCTTGCCGGTGGTACAACACCCACCCGGTTCCTACTCCACTAGAGTAGCTTTCCCAAGAGAGAGAATAGGACACTGCTGTTTATTTCCTAACCAGCAGTCTGTCCTGAGTGAATCGCTCAAGGTGACCCTCGATTCTTGAACCCGGAATTAAGGTGAGGAATATTTTAACAATGACTTGGTCAGAGATCGCTGGTGAAAGATTGAAGAATTTAAACGACTCCAATTATCATCAAATCAAGGTTTATTGCAAAACCCAGGTCAAAATCATCAACAGAAGAAACACAATAAAATCTTATGCTCTAATACAACTAAGTCTATTCAAAAGTAATATAGCGGACACAACGAAAATTCTTATGATTACACAGTTTTTAGCAATATCACAAGGCACAACACAAGTTCCCTTCCCCAAAGCCTCAACCACTATTAAAGTCAAGGGAGTTTCGCAAGCTGCTGCGGGGTACTTACGGTCACAGGCTGCAGAGGTCAAGTCAGGGGTGCAGAGGTCGAGCCAAGAACGAAGAGACCCCCAATCGAAAACACAGCCCCTTTTATATTGTTATACCTGGCTTTGTTCTGTGATCGGCCAGCCCCTTTTGCATTGAAAAAGGTAAGTTTTAAAGTTCCCGCTGGTCCCGCCCCCTTTTGAGCCGGTCAGAGCTGTATGTTTCCGGGTATTCCTCGCAGGTCCACCCCTTCCAGCTAGGCAGACCTGCGCGATTTGAATTTGGCGCTGGCTCCGCCCCCTCCTTCCAGTGAGTTTCTGCCGGTAGCTTCTGTCAAGATTGGAGTACCTCCCCCAGGTCCGCCTCCAACTTGGTTTTTTTCAGACCTGCGCGATTTGAATTTGGCGCTGGCTCCGCCCCCCTCCTCCCAGTGAGTTTCTGCCGGTAGCTTCTGTCAAGATTGGAGTACCTCCCCCAGGTCCGCCTCCAACTTGGTTTTTTCTACCGCTGATCTTACAGGGGCTTTTCCAGCGCAATATGCTGAACCCAGACAGTCTGTTTCCTAGGATAACGAGGTTAAGCTCTCTTGTGAAGAATTTCAGTGTCTTCCAGCTGCTCCGGAGATGGCTGCTATTCTCACCTCGCTATGTTGATGGGGTGTTAATTGGATTCTGCTCTGGTGGAGGCCAGGTCATTTACATTTGCATGGGGCTATGACCATCCCATTGTCCTGCTTGCAGGCGAGCCTCCTGTGTATTCCCGTGCCCCTTTGTCTGTGTTTTGATGTTATCTTGTTGTCTGGCTCCTTCTTCCTTGTAGCTCCTAGGGGGGTGTTTGTAAATATTCATGTACTTATGTCCCTACTCAGCTCAGCGGACCAAGCCTGCTGGGAAAACTGGTTCTGTTCTCTTGGCTGAAAAGTCAGTTTACAGTCTCTGAGTTTTTCCAAAAGGGCCGAATTGCCCGAAAACCTTACAGATGCCCCTTCGATACGTCCCTACCTGCTTGGACCGTATCGACACAGGTGAAGGGGAATTGTTTCCCTTTGTGTGGACCGTAGGTCCCCCCCCCCCTCAGCAACATGCGAAATTACAATTCCCAAGACAGTTCCCTTAATCTAGGCTACCCCTGGTTTCAATGAAAGGGAAAGACAAGACCATATCTAATTTAAACACACAGTAACATATACACATTTCACCGGAACCCCAAACGTAAGGGTCCCTGTCCATATATTACACTCAAATAACTGAAACCCGCGCTGCACACAACTATTTACACAACGACTTTTCTTTTGTGGGCTGCACTCCGCGTCTTCCCGAGGACCCGATGAAGGCTCTTCATTTTCCTCAGTTGTCGGTACCTGCAGCTGAGGCAACATAAATATAAAACTACGAACACTTGTAACACTACTAACAAATGTGAGGCTATTCGGATCCAGGCTGGGATCACAATCCATGATCCCATGTTCCACCAGTCCGGGGCTTTGAGATCTGTAATTTCACGATCAATGTTTTGGGTTTTTTGCTCTAAGGAGAAAAAGTGTCTTTGTGAGACTTCCACAGCTTGCAGTAATACCCTTAGGTCTTCCTTAACCGGGGGAATATCGTACCCAAAACGGGCCACATATTCTTGTATGTTAGTAATGTTTTCCCGTACCGAGAGGTGAACTGAGGAGGGTCGTGGAATGGGCAGTATTCGTTGCTGTGCTACCTGGACCTCTGCTTTGGGTTTAAAACAGAAGCTGCTGTGCAGTATCGGACACCACTGCTGTGGCCCATGTTGATACTGCTGGGCTCCAGTGGTGACACAGTATGTCCCACTTCCTATATATGCCACCTGGGGCTGGACATGGCTCGCTGCCATTGCCTCCATGGTGCAGTTAATAGGTTCTGCCCCAACAGTCCTGAACCCGCACTGGGGTCGCGCCTCAGTGCCCAGGTGCTGAGGGCACAGGATTACCTGCGCTCCCCGGCTCCGGCAGCCCGAGAGGTCAATGCCTGCCACAGCTCGCTCCCGCACTATGACATACGGCGGGACCTTTCCAAACCGAATGTGTACCCCCCCACGAATGACCCCCACATTCTCCACTCGGTACAGCGGCACCGGCTGTGCTGAACTACCCAAGATTGGGATTCTCACGATGACCCCCAAGATTGTGTGGTTTGACCTCCCACAATCGACCGGTACCGGGTATGCCTCTGAGGCTGCACGGAGCTGGCAAGGACTCAAAACCCTGTGGAATGGGTGCAGCGCTGCCAAGTGCCTGTTGCTAATCCACGAGGGGACCTGACCCTGTCTCAGGTCCTCCAGATTACTCCTCCCCTCTCCTAGCAACCAGGCACCATACAGCCCACACACTTCATTCTGGGCAGCCTGATCCGATGAATTTCGATCTTCTTTAATTAGCGCGTTAATGGCTTTTGCATGCCCTTCCAATTGCGCGATTATTTCTTTTAGATGTAGGGTCATTGCCACCTCCTCGTGCAAACCCGACCGCACTACTGTGTTCTCATCCTTCAATACCTTTCTCAGCTGGCCTTTTAGCTGATTGATTTGCAAGGCCAGCTCTACAGTATCCATACTGTTGACAATGGATGTCCCCGTATTGAAGGCAGTGAACCCATCATTGACTAGCCCTCTACGTTGTCTACTGGAGTCCCCATTAAATTCCCCTGCCCTATTGTACAAATCCTCCACTTCAACGTCCCCAAAATCCAAATTGTGGAATTTCTGGAACATGTCCTTCAGCAGCGCCTGGTACAATAGTTCAGTCTTGCGAGGGCACCACTCTGGTAACTTCACCTCGGTTAGGTTTAGCACCACCGAGGCCACCGCGTAATGTACCCCCTGGTATAATAGTTTCTTTGTTGGGACGAGCAGCAAACCATTTTCGGGCCCCCGGGTGGTGATTGGACAGTTGTGAGGGTCGATTGGTTGGGCTGTGGGTAGGGGCCTCTTTACCTGAACCAGCAGTTCGGTAGCTCTCACGGTTTCTTTCCCTCCGGGGGTTACACATCCCTTCCCATTATGATCCCAATTTATCCCATGCCCGGTGTCTTGCCACCACCTTACAAAGGTGATTGATGCCCCTTGTGGACATGCCTTGGCCGACCCCCACAAACATAGATACATGCCCTGGTCGGAAGCCCACCACTTATCCCAGCAAACGGTGATCCTACCCGGTGACCCCGTGATGGTTCGGTAGGTGTTATTGTCCATTCGTTCCCAGTCCGAGGATCGATCCCTCATGTCCGGGCTCAGCTTCCTGAGCCACCACCATCTCCCCACAGGAACGTCCCCCTCACAGGTTAAACACACCCGCCTGCCCTCAGTCACCCTAACCCGGTCAGTCGCCACCTGTATCTCCTCGCAGAGTACCGAGGCCTCTCCATAGGTGAAGCTGTGGTGGCTGGAGTACCTGGTCGAGTTCGACCCCAGCCACCCAGGCCACCTCCCTAGGTGTGAGTAGCGGGCCTGTTCTATGGCCACCTGGTTTCCCTGTCCGGTAGTGACCAGGGGGGCTCTGCCGCCAGAACAGCCATAGACAAAGGACTCTTCTGTTTCGCCTCTGCGGAGTTCTCCCGGTCCCACCATCGCCAGGATCAGCAAACTCCACATCATCGGGTGCCCCATCTGTAAGACAAACAAAACACATCCTTGCCTCCACAGAACTACCTACCTTGAAGTGCATGGGTGCTATCCGGTGGCGGCAGCAGCTCCTGCTTTGAAGTTGCCGCAGCCTGTCTGTGATTCTGTGTTTACAGCCCGGCTCCCCAGGGTCCTAGTGCCTGCCGCTATCCGGTGGCAGCAGCAGCTCCTGCTTTGAAGTTGCCGCAGCCTGTCTGTGATTCTGTGTTTACAGCCCGGCTGCACCAGGGTCCTAGTGCCTGGTGCTTCATCATTTTACCCTTGCACCAGGCGCTCCTGTGTCCCCACGATCCTAAATACTTCACACACAACTACATACTAATTAGAACTAGCAGGGGGAAAGAAAAAGGAAGATGATATATACAATGCCACCCGTCTCCGGGTGGCCAAATTAAAACTGTGCCCCGCTAAACTGGGGCAGTCCGCCTGTTTGGTCGAATGGCTCGGGCCAGACCGTCCCCTCCCGGGGGTTCGGGCTGCCTCTTGCCTCTCCTTCCCCAACAGGGTTCGGGGATCCCTCAGCGCTCCCTCCTATTCGGGCCCCCTTACTGCGGGACCGGGTTCTAGGGAGTTGTGAGGGTGACCATCTTAGAGGGGGCTTGGAGACCCGATTGCTCCTTCGTCCCCTGACTGGTTCCCAAGCCCAAGGTGATATTTCCCCTTCCTCCGCCTCCTTAGCCTCTATACTAAGGCAGGCCACCTGACCCACAGGTAAGGGCTTGGGAATCATCACTGTCCCTGGGTTGGGTGCTTGCAGCACTGTCGGTCTCTTTGGGACTGCCCCTTGGGGACAGTACCTTGCCACCGGTTGTGTGGTCGTGGAGTCAGGGACCTCCCCCACCGTCGTCAATTCTGCAGGCGGTTTCTCCACTATCACTCCCAGCCCCCCCCCCAACTTACTCTTACCGGCCCTGGTGGGGTCGAAAAGTTTGCACTGGTTCACGTGGAACCATTTAATCTTCCGGGGGAGCTGTACTGCGTAAACCATGGGGCTGGCCTTGTCCACTATACTGTACGGTCCCGCGTACAGTGGCTCGAAGGCTCCTACCCGTGCAAAATTCCGGACCATTACTTGGTCCCCTATGGCCCATTCCTGGGTAGTGTGGGGCTCGAGTAGCAGCTTGTTCCTCCGGTGCTGGGTCCCCATATTAAACGCTGCCTGCCAGTTAATTTCCTTTAGCTGCTCCATCAGCTTCTTAGCAAACTTGTCTCGATTTACCTCCCTAAGCTGCCCCTCTGTCAGGGAAGGTACCCTGACATGGATCGGGGTTCTCATGACTCTCCCTGTCATGAGCTCGTGCGGGGAGTACCCTGTGCTTCTGGACTGGCTTGCCCGGATCCCCATTAAAACTAAGGGCAAGATTTCTACCCACCGGTTGGGCGAGCTGCCAGTTTCTTTCCTGATCCTCTCCTTTATGGTCCTATTTAACCTTTCCACAGGACCTGAGGATTGAGGGTTATAAGCCACATGCCATTTTGCCTTAATCCCCAGGACTTTCAGGGTCGCTTGCATCACTTGTCCCGTGAAGTGACTCCCCTGATCTGACTCCACAAACTGTGGGAGTCCCCACCTCGAGAATACCTCCCTGACCAGTATCCTGGCTGTGCCTGCTGCGGTGGCTGTTCGGCAGGGGAAGGCTTCTACCCACTTGGTGAAAATATCCACCAACACCAGACAGTACTTGTAACCCCCTGCCGCTGGGGGAAGGGGTCCAATATAGTCGATCTGTATCGACTGCCAGGGCCCCTCCACCCTGCGGGTGTGCCCCAACGAGACCTTTCTCTTCTTGGGATCCGGGTTATTGGTAGCACACACCAGGCAGCTTGCACAGAAATCGCGAGCATCCTCCCGGAGGCTCGGCCACCACCCCACCCTCTCCACCCGTTGCCAGGTGGTCTCAGGGCCGGGATGTCCCGCTCCGGGGCTTTCATGGGCCATTTCGATAAATTCCCTATGATGCTGGGAAGGCACTATCCACTGGGCCCCCCTGAAGAGCATGCCCTCCTTCAGTGTGATGTCCTTTCCCCCATAGGGCCCCTCTATCCTTTCCTGTCTACCCATGGCCGTTATGACTTTTTTCAGCTCGGGGTCCTGTCCCTGGGCAGTGGCCAGATCTGGGGCCAAACTCGTCCCACCCCCCCTCTGGGGCTGTCTTGTAACGGCCGCTACCTGTCCCTCTTCGTACGGGTCCCACGCTATCCCATTCTTAGCCCCCTCTCGAGCCAGGCCGTCTGCTTTCTGGTTCCCCTCGCCCCGTGGCTCTGTTTTGGAGTGAGCTTTCACCTTGAGGATATACCTGTCCTCCCCCTGCCCAACTGCCGCCACGATCTTCTCGAGGAGGGGTTTTGTGGCCAGTGGTTTTCCATCCGAGGAGGTGTATCCTCGGCGGGACCAGATAGCCAGGTACTCCGTGCAGGAGTTGCATGTGAACATGCTATCTGAGCAGATGGTATACGGCGTGGGAAAAAGGTCGGGGTGGGTCACCACATACATCACTGCAGCCAGCTCTGCCTGCTGCGCGCTGAGTGTATGGGGGAGTTTAAGGGCCAGGGCTATGTCGGCATCGGGGTCCCAGATCCCGCAGCCCGTGAGTCTGACGCCCTCCGCTACCGTACTGGACCCATCCACATAGATCTCCCTCCCTGTCGGGTGCAGCCCTGCCCTGAGTCCGAACCCTACCTCCCATACCCCTTCTACGGAACAGTGGTGTGGCTCCCCGGGGTATATCAGGTTGGCTGCGAGCTGTGGCTCATTCAGCCCTTTTACCTGAAGGGCCATCTGAGACAGCAGGAGGGTCCACCTGGTGATCCTGGCGCTGCTGACCGTGCCGTCCTTAATCCGGCCGTCCAGCAGCATTTGGGTCGGGGTGTGATGTGTCAGGAGAGTGATGGGGCCCATCCTAACAAATACCTGCATTCGCTTTACCGCCCAGTGGGTGGCCAGCAGATGCCTCTCACAGTTGGAGTATGCCCGCTCCACGTCTGTGAGGACCCGAGAGGAGTACACCACCGGCCTCAATTTGCCATGTCGGGTCTGGAGGAGCACAGCACTCAGGCCATCGCTGCCTGCGGCCACCTCCAGGAAAAACTCCTCCCGGGGGTTAATGGCTCCCAGGGCTGGGGCTTTCTGCAAGTCCTGCTTGAGTTGGACGAACGCCGTCTCACATTTGCTGTCCCAGTCCCACTCCACCCCCTTGTGCAGCAGCCTAAGCAGAGGCGCTGCTGTGGTGGCATAGTCCTCAATGAAATCCCTGCAGTAGCCGGTGATTCCTAAAAAGGACCGTATCCCCTTTACATCTACGGGGACTGGGAGTTCCTGCACTGTTTGTCTCCTGGCGGTGTCAATCCCTCTCTCCCCAGCTCTCAGGGTTAACCCCAGGAACTTCACCTCTCCTAGCCCGATCTGTGCCTTTTTAGGGTTAACTTTCAGCCCTCCTTTGTGTAACATCCCCAACAGCTCGTCCACTAGGGGCCCATGCTCCTCCCTAGTACTGGTGAACAACAGGATGTCGTCCACATACTGCACCAGCTTGTGTGGCTCACTGAAGCCCTTTAGGCATTCGGCCATGCATTGATGGAAAATGCTCGGGCTGTTGTGGAATCCCTGCGGGAGACAGGTCCAGGTGTATTGTTGCCCCTTAAAAGTAAAGGCAAACTTGTATTGGTCTTCCCTTCTGACCGGGACTGACCAAAATCCATTCGAAATATCCAGCACCGTAAAAATTGAGGCGGATGCTGGAATTTCTCCTAACAAGTCTGCCACGGCCGCCACCGTTGGGGCTCAGGCCGGAATGTGTTTATTCAGGACTCTGTAGTCCACGGTGGCCCTCCAGGAGTTGTCCGGCTTCCTCACCGGCCAGAGCGGGGAGTTTACATGGGTGGCAATTGTCCTCAACACCCCTTGCCGCACCAGTGAGTTTAGGGCCACCTCCAAGTCTGCCTCTGCTTCCCGGGGGAAGCGGTACTGTTTCTGGGGCTGGGACATGGGGTCCCCATCTATCCTGACCTCTGTCCCGGTAACTCTCCCACAATCATGCTTGTGGGTGGCAAAAGCAGCCAGATTCTTGCGGACATACTCCCTGAACTCTTCCGGGGTATTCCTCTCCAGGGCTTCTAGATCGTACCCTTCCTTTGGCTGTACCACACACAAAGCTCCCTTCTCCTGGGCTCTGTCTATTACCCTCAACTCCCTTTCAGCCCCTTCCGTTGCTGCACCCCACAAGCAGTGATTTCTTAGGTCCACCAGGATCTGATGAGCCACTATGAAATCAGCTCCTAGGATCCCTTTCCCCTCCTGTTCCCATCTCATCAGGACGCATTTCCAGTGCGCCTGGAGTGCCCCTAACCTGATAGACAGGGGAACAGAGAAAAAACCCATTTTTTCGTTCCCGGTAAATCCAATGAGGCTATAGGGTACCCCGCTAGACAGAGGGGATGCCCGGGGATTGTCCGTGTGGACTATAGTACTGGAAGCCCCTGTGTCCAGTAGGTAACTCCCGACCGTATCCTGGACCTCCATTTTCACCCAGGGTCTCCCGCATGGGCCATACTCCAGTGGGCATAGAAAGGTGGGTTGCTGAGGGGCTAGTCATTCGGAGGCTTCCCTGGGTGCGGGGGCGGGCTGTCCCTGGCCCGTTGCCATGGCCACCTGTCCTGAGCCTTGCAAAAGGGCTAAGATTTTACTTATCTCGATGGTTCCCGGGGCAGCTGCTCCTGCCACCGGGGTCTGACTCTCTACTGCGGGAGCCCTCTCCGGTTTGCTGGGGTTTTTGCATTCCCTCTTGAAATGCCCGGCTTTCCCACACCCGTAGCATACCGGTTTCTTGTCGGAGGTCCGGGTGCCCTCATGCTTCCACTCTCTCTTAGGGGCTGCTGGCACGATTTCGTGCACTTTACCCTTCAGGGGCTTGTCCTCACCCCTCTCCCCATTACGATAGGCGAGGGTAAGTTTCCTGAGGACCTCTTCCTCGTTAAGGGCCGGGGTCTGCGGGTCGAACCAGTGTTCGGCTTTTGCCCTAACGTTGGGGAGGCAATTGGCAACTAGCGTTTTCAGCCAGTGGGCGGTTCTTTCCCCTAGATTCCGTCTATCCGCGGGAACCCCGCATGCCTCCATATAGACAGTCCACAGTCTGTCTGCGAACATGGTGGGAGATTCCCCTGGTTGCTGCTTGGTTTCCCCCACCCTCATGAAAGGGCTCCCCAGATTCAAGCCCATGGCCTCCAGAACATCAGTCTGTGCTGCCGCCCAGGTGTCAGGTCTTCCCCCATTCCCAGAGGTCACTGTCCTGCATAGCTGGGCATCTAGGGTTATCAGGAGCATCTTTATTTGCTCCCCTTCGTCGCAGTCATTGGTGTGGGCTGCCTGTTCCACCTCCATAAAATGCAGCGACGGGTCCCCCTTTTGAGTTAGTCTGGGAACGTGGGCCACCATCCCCCTGAGCGCGGATGCCCCATGAGGAACGATAATGTCGCCCTCAACCGGTCCCCTATTTGCCATCCCCGCCGGGGGACCATACCTCCTTTGCCTGACAGGGCACATCTGCCCTACCTGGGGTTCCTGCTCCTCCTCCCCACTGTCCGGTTCTCCTGCCTCGTTGGGTAGCCCCCCTGTCCCCGGGCTAGCTACCCATATAGGAGACGCCGCTATCTGGGGATACACCACTGGCCCCCCTTGGACCTGCCCCTGACCGGGCGGTCCAAACCCTGCCTGCTGACCCGGCCCCGCCACCGGCATCCCAGGCAGGGGTCTGTCTCCATCCCATGGGGACCCACATACGAAACCAGGCGGACACGCCTCCAGCTGGGGGTACCCTGCCGACCCCCCTTGGCCTTGCCCTTGAACGTGCAGTCCGTTCCCCGCTTGCCGACCCGGGCACGATCCCGGTGCCTCAGGAGGCGGTCTATTCCCCTTGGCCTGTGGGGAATCATCCGCTGCGAGGAGCACCTTGCCCCTTGGGACACCCCCTGGGCCTACCAGGTGTATCTGTCCCCTGACCTTGGACAAGGCCTCCTCTAACTCCGTTATTCGTGCCTGGCACGGCCCATGGGCACAGTCCCCTACTTCCTCGCGAGCCACTCGGTACGCTGCCTGGATGTCCCGGAACTTCCCCTCCAGCTTCCTACACTGCTCTGTACTCCGAGCATAGAGTTCCTGGAGCCTCCGTTCCTTTTCTTTACCCTCCACTATCTGGCAGTGGAGATAGTCCTTCTCACACCTGTTAGACTCGCTTTCCTGTTTCATTTCTGCCATTTCTTCCCGCAGTCGTTCCGCTACACTCGCGCTGTCCTGTTTAATTTCTGCCATTTCTTCCCGCAGTCGTTCCGCTGCGCTAGCGCTGTCCCCTGCGCTGGCCCTCACTTCTCTCAACTCCTGCTCTAACTCTTCGACCCTATCCTCTGTCTTGACTACCTGCTCGGACAGGCAAACCAGCCAAACTGCCTTCTCCAAGTGCCTTTTGTGCGCCTTGCTTTCTGTCCATGCAGCCGCTGCCATTACCGGTTGCTCCGCATTGATCAATTCTGAGACCCAAGGTTTGGTGAGGTTGACCTTTTGCCACAAATATGAGGATATTCTCTCCTCCATTTTGCTTCGTTCCCTCACCCCCTCTGCCAAGTCACATACTCCAAACCACCGGGGTCCCTTCGTGGTCGCCATTGTAGAGGGTGCCATCTCCGCTACTCCACTACTGGGCCGATATCTGGGGTTTGAATATCTGTGTGTGTCTCTCTCCAGCTGGCGACTGAAACTTCAGAGGCCAGGGGATGTCGCACTGGGACACTTCCACTGAAGAGAGCACTGATTCAAGCCTGCCGTTTATTCCTAACCGACAGCCTGAGACTTATATCACACAGATCTCCAGACCTCTACCAATACCCAGGTGACTCTCTCTCTTGCCGGTGGTACAACACCCACCCGGTTCCTACTCCACTAGAGTAGCTTTCCCAAGAGAGAGAATAGGACACTGCTGTTTATTTCCTAACCAGCAGTCTGTCCTGAGTGAATCGCTCAAGATGACCCTCGATTCTTGAACCCGGAATTAAGGTGAGGAGTATTTTTAACAATGACTTGGTCAGAGATCGCTGGTGAAAGATTGAAGAATTTAAACGACTCCAATTATCATCAAATCAAGGTTTATTGCAAAACCCAGGTCAAAATCATCAACAGAAGAAACACAATAAAATCTTATGCTCTAATACAACTAAGTCTATTCAAAAGTAATATAGCGGACACAACGAAAATTCTTATGATTACACAGTTTTTAGCAATATCACAAGGCACAACACAAGTTCCCTTCCCCAAAGCCTCAACCACTATTAAAGTCAAGGGAGTTTCGCAAGCTGCTGCGGGGTACTTACGGTCACAGGCTGCAGAGGTCAAGTCAGGGGTGCAGAGGTCGAGCCAAGAACGAAGAGACCCCCAATCGAAAACACAGCCCCTTTTATATTGTTATACCTGGCTTTGTTCTGTGATCGGCCAGCCCCTTTTGCATTGAAAAAGGTAAGTTTTAAAGTTCCCGCTGGTCCCGCCCCCTTTTGAGCCGGTCAGAGCTGTATGTTTCCGGGTATTCCTCGCAGGTCCGCCCCTTCCAGCTAGGCAGACCTGCGCGATTTGAATTTGGCGCTGGCTCCGCCCCCTCCTTCCAGTGAGTTTCTGCCGGTAGCTTCTGTCAAGATTGGAGTACCTCCCCCAGGTCCGCCTCCAACTTGGTTTTTTTCAGACCTGCGCGATTTGAATTTGGCGCTGGCTCCGCCCCCCTCCTCCCAGTGAGTTTCTGCCGGTAGCTTCTGTCAAAATTGGAGTACCTCCCCCAGGTCCGCCTCCAACTTGGTTTTTTCTACCGCTGATCTTACAGGGGCTTTTCCAGCGCAATATGCTGAACCCAGACAGTCTGTTTCCTAGGATAACGAGGTTAAGCTCTCTTGTGAAGAATTTCAGTGTCTTCCAGCTGCTCCGGAGATGGCTGCTATTCTCACCTCGCTATGTTGATGGGGTGTTAATTGGATTCTGCTCTGGTGGAGGCCAGGTCATTTACATTTGCATGGGGCTATGACCATCCCATTGTCCTGCTTGCAGGCGAGCCTCCTGTGTATTCCCGTGCCCCTTTGTCTGTGTTTTGATGTTATCTTGTTGTCTGGCTCCTTCTTCCTTGTAGCTCCTAGGGGGGTGTTTGTAAATATTCATGTACTTATGTCCCTACTCAGCTCAGCGGACCAAGCCTGCTGGGAAAACTGGTTCTGTTCTCTTGGCTGAAAAGTCAGTTTACAGTCTCTGAGTTTTTCCAAAAGGGCCGAATTGCCCGAAAACCTTACACAGCAGATGGGCCAAATGTCCTGATTCTGCTTCTATGTCTTATGGTCTAATGCTATCGCCACCAGTGAGGGACCAGAGCATGAAGTTCGGTTCAGTGCCGGGGACGAATCTTGATATATGCCGGACTCCCGGTCACGATTCGCATTTCCGGTACAACAGCGTGGAGAATCCAGGCCATTGTGTGGTAGGCAGGGGCTGGTTTAGCACTGTGGGCTAAACAGCTGGCTTGTAATGCAAACAAGGCCAGCAACGCGGGTTCAATTCCCGTACTGGCCTCCCCGAACAGGCGCTGGAATGTGGCGACTCGGGACTTTTCACAGTAACACCACTGTAGTCTACTTGTGACAATAAGCGAGTATTATTATTATACCTCATCGAAGTGATAGTGGCTTTGCCTTGGGATATTGTTATTTAAATTTATAGATTATGGGCAGGATTCACCGACCCCCCTGCTGGGTCAGAGAATCCCCGGGGGGGGGGGGGGCGGCGTGATTCCCGTCCCCCCCTCCGACGCCGGCTGCCATATTCTCCGGTTTTCAGGCGGGGGTGGGGTTTATGTCATGCTGGTCGGGGGCCTTTGACAGCGCACCCCCCCGGCAATTCTCTGGGCCCTGATGGGCCGAGCAGCCGTCGGTTCCTGGCCAGTCCCGCCGGCGTGAAATGGACATGGTCCCACATGGCTGGTTGGCCATCTAGTGGAGCCCTCAGGGGGTGCGGGGGGATCTGGCCTCGGGGGGGCGGGCTCCCACGGTGGCCTGGCCCGCGATCGGGGCCCACCGATCTGCGGGCGGACCTGTGCCATGGGGGCACTCCTTCCTTTTGCGCCGGCCTCTATAGGGCTCCGCCATGGCCGGCGCGGAGGAGAACCCTGCACATGCGCAGGAACCACGCCGGTGGTTCTGCGCATGCGCCATTTCGCACCGGCCCTTCGGCGGCTGTTGGCGCGCGCCAACCCCTCCGGCGCCGGCCTAGCCCCCGGATGTGCGGAGGATTCCGCAACTTCCCACTGGACCAACGCTGGAGTGGTTTGCGCCGCCGTCGGGCCATCCCGCCAATTCCGGGAGAATCCCGCCCTATACATCTATTTTAAGGGATCGTTGCCAAAAGTGGTGTTTATTTGTGAGTCTAACCAAGCAGAAAGTCTCTGATCATAGATCATAGATCATAGAACTTACAGTGCAGAAGGAGGCCATTCAGCCCATCGAGTTTGCACCGGCTCTTGGAAAGAGCACCCAACTCAAGGTCCACTCTTTGGGGTATTGTTCTGTAAGACTAATTTTAACTGTGTAAATGTAATCTTACGTGTTTGTTTCCTTTTCTTTTGTTAATAAATGTTTTAATTTGATAATTAAAATCCTCAAGGGTGTTTCGAGGAATTTGTGGCTTTGAACTTCAGTATGTATCTTCTCATCGTCAAATTAGAAAATGAAGAGAGATGCGAGGTCTTGCCAAATTTCCATTTGTGATTTAGTTTGCATAGCACTCATCACTAGCCAGATTATAACAGTTAAATTTATTGAGATGGAAATTTTTATAACTAAACACTTCCTAATAAAACTATTACTTACAGCATAATAAGTTTACCTGGATTGAAAATTCTAAAAATGTATTGTAACTTTCAGTTATTTATCTGTGTGTATATGCAAATAAATATTTTAAATTTAATTTATTCAGTGCTGCAAGCAACACTTTTAATACGTGATCAAGAGACTGAGAAAATGTACTCAAACTTTGATCATCGAATTCTTGAGATTCTTCGAGAGGCTAAATGTATGTTAAAGATGGATTTGGAGGTGCCAGAGTTGGCCAAACGTCTACTAAAAACTGAGCAAATGTTGAAGACTAACTCTAATAATTTGGAGGTACATTGTATTTAGGTGCTGAAGAGATTTTGCAGTTTCTGTTTATTCGGCCCACATGGTGCTACAACACAATGCAATTACTGTGAACTACACATAAACCAAAATGGTCGTACAAACCTATTCATTTTGTTGCAATGCAAAAAACGTCTCGGCATTAATTTCTCAGAGCATGCAGAAAATTGTTTCTTCCGGGTCTCCTGGCAAAAGGTCATCATCGCAGCTCTATTCCCAATTCTGGGTAAATGATGGAGCTTAAGACTTTTAAGTGAATGACCCTGCTATCTAATGGCAAACAGTTTTTTTAAGTGCCCCGGTAGGGAACGCCACCCCAGGTCACATTCAGTATCAGTGCAGGAAGAGATCTCTCGACCCCCCAACGTGACCCCCGAAAACCCCCACCTCACCCATAAGATGGTCCTCTGGCTCCCCCTCCCCAACACCCCAGCTCATACAGGCAGAGCACCCTGAGCCCGATCCCCGACATGGGCAAAATGCTTGGCACTCTGGCAGTGCCCCTGCCAGCCTGGAAGTGCCATCCCACTATGTGGTTGCTAAGGGCCCCCCTTTTCAGGCTCCCCCCTGCTCGCTTCAATTTCAGCACCCCACCTGCGGACAGTGGGGATGCGAGAGTGGGAAGTCCAGCCAACCAACACCGCCTGCCCATTTCCACTCCCTCCCCCTCCGCGCCCCCTCTCTGGCCAGCCCAGACCAGCCCATCATTCACATTCTTCTCACAGAGCACCGAGGCAGGTTGTAACAGTGTGAACAGATGTTTAATGTGAACAAATGTATACAGAGCCTTACCCTAGCCCCTCTCACAATACTGTTACCCATGCCAATGTAACTGGTGTCTAACCGTCTGGCATTATGGGCCCTAACACTACGTCAAGGTGGGACCCAGACGGTACATCAGGAGTGGAGGTGGCCTGCTGTGAGTCCCTTCCTGCAATCTGGGTCCCCGTTGGCGGCCGTTTTGTGGGGCGACCGGTCCCAGATGGGCCTGGCTGCTGCTCGGGTATCGCTGGTGGTGTGGAGCAACCATGTTCTGCCTGCTGCTCACCAGATGCATTAGGAGCAGGGTGGGGGGGGAGGAGGTGGGGGGGGGGGGGGGAGTTCGAGCTGCTGCGGTGTTCCGGCATCCTGCGGGAGTCCTCTTCCCTTGGGGTGCCAGATGCCCCCCCCGGGCTACTCCATGGTGTAAGGATGCAAGTGAAGCTATCCCCCGAGACCCTGGAGGCCCTGTCTCATCTCGGCCAGAGTCTGCATGCTTGAGGCCATGGAGTACGCGGAGTTGGCCAACTCCGTCTGGGAATGCGCCACATCATGCTGTGACTGTGCCACCATCAGCCAGTGACTGCGCCAGCTCCCTCTGGGACTGGGCCATCTTCCTCTCTTATTGCCTCATTCGCCAGTGCCTGGGCAATGCCGCCAACACTCCCAGCTGTAACTGGGCCCCGCTCAGGAGTGTCATTGCACGTGGCTCTGGCACGCGGCTGACTATGAGAGAGCAGCCCTGTTCTGGTCCTCAGCCACCGTCTGCACCAATTGCCCCAGGGCATGGACATGCTGATCCGTCGCCAAAATCCTCACTCTCCCCCCCCACCAAGGCCTCCACCGCAGTCGCCACCTGTGCTGTGTTGGCCTGGATGGCACGCATGGTCGGCACCCCTTCCTGCTTTTGCCCGTGGTTGGACTAGAGTGAGCCTAGAGTGTTGGGTGCTCGCTGACAACCCCACATGTTGTTCCTGGCTCTGCAACTGCATCTCCACAATAGATGGGACTGTCCGTTGCAGAAGCCCCAAACCAGTCTAGATGGCAGATAGTCCCTGGGGTTGGCCTGCCCTCCGACTGTCTGACCCCTCAGGAGTTTCTATCTCCGCCAGGTGTACCGGAGCATCAGTGTGGTGTGCACCAAAGAGTGCCCAGAAGCCTTTTCACAAAAATACCCAAATGAGGGAGTGTTTCTGGGATGGTGGAGGGTGTTAAGACCATAAGACCATAAGACATAGGAGCAGAAGTAAGGCCATTCGGCCCATTGAGTCCACTCCACCATTCAATCATGGCTGATTTCAACTCCATTTACCCGCTCTCTCTCCATAGCCCTTAATTCCTCGAGAAATCAAGAATTTATCAACTTCTGTCTCAAAGACACTCAACGTCCCGGCCCCCACCGCCCTCTGTGGCAATGAATTCCACAGACCCACCACTCTCTGGCTGAAGAGGTTTCTCCTCATCTCTGTTCTAAAGTGACTCCCTTTTATTCTAAGGCTGTGCCCCCGGGTCCTAGTCTCCCCTGCTAATGGAAACAACTTCCCTACATCCACCCTATCTAAGCCATTCATTGTCTTGTAAGTTTCTATTAGATCTCCCCTCAACCTCATAAACTCCAATGAATATAACCCCAGGATCCTCAGACGTTCATCGTATGTTAGGCCTACCATTCCTGGGATCATCCGTGTGAATCTCCACTGGACCCGCTCCAGTGCCAGTATGTCCTTCCTGAGGTGTGGGACCCAAAATTGCTCACAGTATTCTAAATGGGGCCTAACTAATGCTTTATAAAGCTTCAGAAGTACATCCCTGCTTTTATATTCCAAGCCTCTTGAGATAAATGACAACATTGCATTTGCTTTCTTAATTACGGACTCAACCTGCAAGTTTACCTTTAGAGAATCCTGGACTAGGACTCCCAAGTCCCTTTGCATTTCAGTATGATGAATTTTGTCACCGTTTAGAAAATAGTCCATGCCTCTATTCTTTTTTCCAAAGTGCAAGACCTCGCACTTGCCCACGTTGAATTTCATCAGCCATTTCTTGGACCACTCTCCTAAACTGTCTAAATCTTTCTGCAGCTTCCCCACCTCCTCCATACTACCTGCCCCTCCACCTATCTTTGTATCATCGGCAAACTTAGCCAGAATGCCCCCAATCCCGTCATCTAGATCGTTAATATATAAAGAGAACAGCTGTGTCCCTAACACTGAACCCTGCGGGACACCACTCGTCACTGGTTGCCATTCTGAAAAAGAACCTTTTATCTCAACTCTCTGCCTTCTGCCTGACAGCCAATCGTCAATCCATGTTAGTACCTTGCCTCGAATACCATGGGCCCTTATTTTACTCAGCAGTCTCCCGTGAGGCACCTTATCAAAGGCCTTTTGGAAGTCAAGATAGATAACATCCATTGGCTCTCCTTGGTCTAACCTATTTGTTATCTCTTCAAAGAACTCTAACAGGTTTGTCAGGCATGACCTCCCCTTACTAAATCCATGCTGACTTGTCCTAATCCGACCCTGCACTTCCAAGAATTTAGAAATCTCATCCTTAACAATGGATTCTAGAATCTTGCCAACAACCGAGGTTAGGCTAATTGGCCTATAATTTTCCATCTTTTTCCTTGTTCCCTTCTTGAACAGGGGGGTTACAACAGCGATTTTCCAATCCTCTGGGACTTTCCCTGACTCCAGTGACTTTTGAAAGATCATAACTAATGCATCTTATGCAACTAATGCATAACTTTACATCTGAATCTACCTTCTTTCTTTCAAATTGGAGATTGAATTCTACCATATTATGATCACTGCCTCCTAAGTGTTCCCTTACTTTAAGATCTTTCATCAAGTCTGGCTCATTACATAACACTAAGTCCAGAATGGCCTGTTCCCTCGTGGGCTCCATCACAAGCTGTTCCAAAAAGTCCTCCTGTAAACATTCAATGAATTCCCTTTCCTTGGGTCCACTGGCAGCATTATTTATCCAGTCCACCTGCATATTGAAGTCACCCATGATCATTGTGACCTTGCCTTTCTGACATGCACTTTCTATTTCGTGGTGCATTTTGTGCCCCTGGTCCTGACCACTGTTAGGAGGCCTGTACATAACTCCCATTATGGTTTTTTTTGCCTTTGTGGTTCCTGAACTCTACCCACACAGACTCTACATCATCTGACCCTATGTCGTTTAGTGCTATTGATTTAATTTCATTCCTAATTAACAAGGCAACCCCGCCCCCTCTGCCCACCTCTCTGCCTTTTCGATAGGTTGTGAATTCCTGGATGTTTAAATGCCAGTCCTGAACTCCTTGCAACCACGTCTCTGTGATGCCTACCACATCATACCTGGCAGTCACAATCTGGGCCACAAGCCCATCTACCTTGTTCCGTACACTGCGCGCATTTAAATATAGCATCTTTAATTCTCTATTGACCGTCCCTTTTTGTTTTCTTAGTGTGGTGGACCTTGGTTTCCTGAGCCTTTCCATACACTGTGTCATATTTTGTGGGATGGGGACTATCGTAACCTCTCCTGAGTTCTGTCTTTTCGTGCTTTTTTGTATTCCTAAGCAACTACGCTTCCCACTGATTACTTCACCTCTTGGATCCCAGACTTTCCCTTCCCCCCCCAATCTCTAGTTTAAGGTCCTATTGACAACCCTATTTACTCTTTTCACCATCCCAACGGTATAGGTTCCCCCTGTCCCAAAACTGATGCCAGTGTCCCATGAAAAGGAACCCCTCTTTCCCACACCACTCTTTCAACTACGTGTTAACTTCCCTTATTCTTGCCTCCCTATGCCAATTTGCACGTGGCTCGGGCAGTAATCTGGAGATTATGACCCTTGAGGACCTGTTTTTTAATTTGAATCCTAGCTCTTTATAATCTCTAAACAGGTCCACTTTCCTAGACTTGCCTATGTTGTTGGTACCGACATGGACCACAACAACTGGATCCTCCCCCTCCCTCTCCAGTATCCTTTCAAGCCGGTCAGAGATGTCCCGCACCCTAGCACCGGGCAGGCAACATACCATGTGGGACTCTTTATACTGCTCACAAAGGATACTATCTATCCCCCTGATAATAGAATCCCCTACAACTACAACTTGCCTATTTACTCCCTCCCCTTGAATGGCCTTCAGAACCATGGTGTAGAGGGTGCCATCTCCGCTACTCCACTACTGGGCCGATATCTGGGGTTTGAATATCTGTGTGTGTCTCTCTCCAGCTGGCACTGAAACTTCAGAGGCCAGGGGATGTCGCACTGGGACACTTCCACTGAAGAGAGCACTGATTCAAGCCTGCCGTTTATTCCTAACCGACAGCCTGAGACTTATATCACACAGATCTCCAGACCCCTACCAATACCCAGGTGATTCTCTCTCTTGCCGGTGGTACAACCCCCACCCGGTTCCTACTCCACTAGAGTAGCTTTCCCAAGAGAGAGAATAGGACACTGCTGTTTATTTCCTAACCAGCAGTCTGTCCTGAGTGAACCGCTCAAGATGACCCTCGATCCTTGAACCCGGAATTAAGGTGAGGAGTATTTTTAACAATGACTTGGTCAGAGATCGCTGGTGAAGGATTGAAGAATTTAAACGACTCCAATTAGCATCAAATCAAGATTTATTGTAAAACCCAGGTCAAAATCATCAACAGAAGAAACACAATAAAATCTTATGCTCTAATACAACTAAGTCTATTCAAAAGGTAATATAGCGGACACAACGAAAATTCTTATGATTACACAGGTTTTAGCAATATCACAAGGCACAAAACAAGTTCCCTTCCCCAAAGCCTCAACCACTATTAAAATCAAGGGAGTTTCGCAAGCTGCTGCGGGTTACTTACGGTCACAGGCTGCAGAGGTCAAGTCAGGGGTGCAGAGGTCGAGCCAAGAACGAAGCGACCCCCAATTGAAAACACAGCCCCTTTTATATTGCTTTACCTGGCTTTGTTCTGTGATCGGCCAGCCCCTTTCGCATTGAAAAAGGTAAGTTTTAAAGTTCCCGCTGGTCCCGCCCCCTTTGAGCCGGTCAGAGCTGTATGTTTCCGGGTATTCCTTGCAGGTCCGCTTCTTCCAGCTAGGCAGACCTGCGCGATTTGAATTTGGCGCTGGCTCCGCCCCCCTCCTCCCAGTGAGTTTCTGCCGGTAGCTCCTGTCAAGATTGGAGTACCTCCCCCAGGTCCGCCTCCAACTTGGTTTTTCTCTACCGCTGATTTTCTAGGGGCTTTTCCAGCGCAATATGCTGGACTCAGACAGTCTGATTTCTAGTTTAACGAGGTTAGGCTCTCTTGTGGAGAATTTCAGTGTCTTCCAGCTGCTCCGGAGATGGCTGCTATTCTCACCTCGCTATGTTGATGGGGTGTTAATTGGATTCTGCTCTGGTGGAGGCCAGGTCATTTACATTTGCATGGGGCTATGACCATCCCATTGTCCTGCTTGCATGCAAGCCTCCTGTGTATTCCCGTGCCCCTTTGTCTGTGTCTTGATGTTATCTTGTTGTCTGGCTCCTTCTTCCTTGTAGCTCCTAGGGGGGTGTTTGTAAATATTTATGTGCTTATGTCCCCACTCAGCTCAGCGGACCAAGCCTGCTGGGAAAACTGGTTCTGTTCCCTTGGCTGGAAAGTCAGTTTACAGTCTCTGAGTTTCTCCAAAAGGGCCGAATTGCCCGAAAACCTTACAGATGCCCCTTCGATACGTCCCTACATGCTTGGACCGTATCGACACAGGTGAAGGGCAATTATTTCCTTTTGTGTGGACCGTAGGCCCCCCCTCAACAACATGCGAAACTACAAGTCCCAAGACAGTTCCCTTAATCTAGGCTACCCCTGATTTCAATAAAAGGGAAAGACAAGACCATACTTAATTCAAGCAGACAGTAACATATACACATTTCACCGGAACCCCAAACGTAAGGGTCCCTGTACATATATCACACTCCAAGTACACATTTCACCGGAACCCCAAACGTAAGGGTCCCTGTACCTATATCACAGTCAAGTAACTGGGACCTGCGAATCCATACAACTATTTACAATTGCATCTGTTTTATTTCACCAAGGATCCTCCTTTCTTGGCTGCACTTCGCTTCTTCCCGTTGAGGGCTCTTCATTTACTCTCCATCGTCGATACCTGCAGCTGAGAGGTTTAGTCCAACTGAGGCGACAGCATAATGTACCCCCTGTACAACATTTCCTTTGTGGGGCAAACACTAAACCATTCTCAGGCCCCCCCCTGGTGGTGATCGGACAGTTGTGAGGGTCGATCGGTTGGGCTGTGGGCAGGGGTCGCTTTACCTGAACCAGCAGTTCGGTAGCTTCTACAGTCATCCCTTCCCTGGGCGTTACACATCCCTCCCCACTGCGGTCAATTTATCCCGTTCCCTGGGTTCTGCCACCACCTTACAAAAGTGATCGATGCCCCTTGTGGACATGCCTTGGTAGATCCCCATGAACACAAATAAATGCCCTGGTCAGAAGCCCACCCCTTATCCCCGCAAACGGTGATCCTACCCGGTGACCCCGTGATGGTTCGGTAGGTGTTGTCCAGTCCGTTCCCAGTCCGAGGACCGATCCCTCATGTCCAGCCTCAGCTTCCTGGGCCACCACCGTCTCCCCAAAGGAAGGTCCCCCTCACAGGTTGAACACACCCGCCTGCCCTCAGTCACCCTAACCCGGTCAGTCGAAGGCCTCTTCTGTCTCGCCTCTGCGGAGTTCTCCCGGTCCCACCATCGCCAAGATCATCAAACTCCACATCGTCCGGTGCCCCATCTGTAAAAAACAAAACACATTCTTGCCTCTACAGCCCTACCTACCTTAAAGTGCATGGGTGCTATCCGGTGGCGGCAGCAGCTCCTGCTTTGAAGTTGCCGCAGCCTGTCTGGGATTCTGTGTTTACAGCCCGGCTGCACCAGGGTCCTAGTGCCTGGTGCTTCATCATTTTACCCTTGCACCAGGCGCTTCTGTGTTCCCACGATCCTAAATACTTCACACACAACTACACACTAATTAAAACTAGCAGGGGGAAAGAAAAAGGAATATGATATATACAATGCCACCCGTCTCCGGGTGGCCAAATTAAAACTGTGCCCCGCTAAACTGGGGCAGTCCGCCTGTTTGGTCGAATGGCTCGGGCCAGACCGTCCCCTCCCGGGGGTTCGGGCTGCCTCTTGCCTCTCCTTCCCCAACAGGGTTCGGGGATCCCTCAGCGCTCCCTCCTACTCGGGCCCCCTTACTGCGGGACCGGGTGACAGGGAGTTGTGAGGGTGACCATCTTAGAGGGGGCTTGGAGACCCGATTGCTCCTTCGTCCCCTGACTGGTTCCCAAGCCCAAGGTGATATTTCCCCTTCCTCCGCCTCCTTAGCCTCTATACTAAGGCAGGCCACCTGACCCACAGGTAAGGGCTTGGGAATCGTTACTGTCCCTGGGCTGGGTGCTTGCAGCACTGTCGGTTTCTTTGGGACTGCCCCTTCGGGACAGCACCTTGTCACCGGTTGTGTGGCCGTGGAGTCAGGGACCTCCCCCACCGTCGTTAATTCTACGGGGGGTTTCTCCACTACCACCCCCAGTCTTCCCCCCACCTTGCTCTTTCTTGCCCTTATGGGGTGGAATAATTTAAATTGACTGATGTGGCGTTCGCATGGGTCCCACCTTAAGGGATTTAAACTGCAAATAGCCGCTGAGGCAGCCTCCAGAATGGGACCCTGCACCTGGACCGGACCAGGGTCTGGGGCTAGAACTACCCCTGCGCTCCCTTTTTCCTGAGGCTGCTCCCTGGGTAGTCATACGGGTTCTTGTGGTATGGGTGCGGGCAGGCCCTGGCCCGTTGCCATTGCCACCTGTCCCGACCCAGCTGCTAGGCTCTGCAAAAAGGCTAAAAGTTTCTTTACCTCGAAGGTTTCCGGGGCAGCTGCTCCTGCCGCCGGGGTCTGACTCTCTACTGCGGGAGCCCTCTCCTGCTTGCTAGGGTTTTTACATTCCCTCTTGAAATGCCCGGCCTTCCCACACCCGTAGCATACCGGTTTCTCGTCGGACGTCCGGGTGCCCTCATGCTTCCACTCTCTCTTAGGGGCTGCTGGCGCGATTTCATGCACCCTACCCTTAAGGGGCTTGTCCTCACCCCTCTCCCCATTACGATATGCGAGGGTAAGTTTCCTAAGGACCTCTTCCTCATTAAGGTCCGGACTCTGCGGGTCGAACCAGTGTTCGGCTTTTGCCCTAACGTTAGGGAGACAGTTGGCAACTAGGGTCTTCAGCCAGTGGGCGGTTCTTTCCCCTAAATTCCGTCTATCCGCTTGAATCCCGCATGCCTCCATATAGACAGTCCACAGTCTGTCTGCGAACATGGTGGGAGATTCCCCTGGTTGCTGCTTGGTTTCCCCCACCCTCATGAAAGGGCTCCCCAGATTCAAGCCCATTGCCTCCAGAACAGCAGTCTGTGCTGCCGCCCAGGTGTCAGGTCTTCCCCCATTCCCAGAGGTCACTGTCCTGCATAGCTGGGCATCTAGGGTTATCAGGAGCATCTTTATTTGCTCCCCTTCGTCGCAGTCATTGATGTTGGCAGCCTGTTCCACCTCCATAAAATGCAGCGACGGATCCCCCTTTGGAGTTAGTCTGGGAACGTGGGCCACCATCCCCCTGAGCGCGGATGCCCCATGAGGAACGATAATGTCGCCCTCAACCGGTCCCCTGTTTGCCATCCCCGCCGGGGGACCATACCTTCTTTGCCTGACAGGGCACATCTGCCCTACCTGGGGTTCCTGCTCCTCCTCCCCACTGTCCAGCTCTCCTGCCTCGTTGGGTAGCCCCCCTGTCCCCGGGCTAGCTACCCATATAGGAGATGCCGCTATCTGGGGATACACTGCCGACCCCCCTTGGACTTGCCCCTGAACGTGCAGCCCGATCCCCCCCTGCCGACCCGGACACGATCCCGGTGCCTCAGGAGGCGGTCTATTCCCCTTGGCCTTTGGGGAATCATCCGCTGCGAGGAGCACCTTGCCCCTTGGGACCCCCCCTGGACCTACCAGGTGTATCTGTCCCCTGAACTTGGACAAGGTCTCCTCCAACTCCGTTATTCGTGCCTGGCACGGCCCATGGGTACAGTCCCCTACTTCCTCGCGAGCCACCCGGTACGCTGCCTGGATGTCCCGGAACTTCCCCTCCAGATTCCTACACTGCTCTGTACTCCGAGCATATAGTTCCTGGAGCCTCCGTTCCTTTTCTTTGCCCTCCACTATCTGGCAGTGGAGATAGTCCTTCTCACACCGGTTAGACTCGCTTTCCTGTTTCATTTCTGCCATTTCTTCCCGCAGTCGTTCCGCTGCGCTAGCGCTGTCCCCTGCGCTGGCCCTCACTTCTCTCAACTCCTGCTCTAACTCTTCGACCCTATCCTCTGTCTTGACTACCTGCTCGGACAGGCAAACCAGCCAAACTGCCTTCTCCAAGTGCCTTTTGTGCGCCTTGCTTTCTGTCCATGCAGCCGCTGCCATTACCGGTTGCTCCGCATTGATCAATTCTGAAACCCAAGGTTTGGTGAGGTTGACCTTTTGCCACAAATACGAGGATATTCTCTCCTCCATTTTGCTTCGTTCCCTCACCCCCTCTGCCAAGTCACATACTCCAAACCACCGGGCTCTTGCCGCGGTCGCCATTGTAGAGGGTGCCATCTCCGCTACTCCACTACTGGGCCGATATCTGGGGTTTGAATATCTGTGTGTGTCTCTCTCCAGCTGGCACTGAAACTTCAGAGGCCAGGGGATGTCGCACTGGGACACTTCCACTGAAGAGAGCACTGATTCAAGCCTGCCGTTTATTCCTAACCGACAGCCTGAGACTTATATCACACAGATCTCCAGACCCCTACCAATACCCAGGTGATTCTCTCTCTTGCCGGTGGTACAACCCCCACCCGGTTCCTACTCCACTAGAGTAGCTTTCCCAAGAGAGAGAATAGGACACTGCTGTTTATTTCCTAACCAGCAGTCTGTCCTGAGTGAACCGCTCAAGATGACCCTCGATCCTTGAACCCGGAATTAAGGTGAGGAGTATTTTTAACAATGACTTGGTCAGAGATCGCTGGTGAAGGATTGAAGAATTTAAACGACTCCAATTAGCATCAAATCAAGATTTATTGTAAAACCCAGGTCAAAATCATCAACAGAAGAAACACAATAAAATCTTATGCTCTAATACAACTAAGTCTATTCAAAAGGTAATATAGCGGACACAACGAAAATTCTTATGATTACACAGGTTTTAGCAATATCACAAGGCACAAAACAAGTTCCCTTCCCCAAAGCCTCAACCACTATTAAAATCAAGGGAGTTTCGCAAGCTGCTGCGGGTTACTTACGGTCACAGGCTGCAGAGGTCAAGTCAGGGGTGCAGAGGTCGAGCCAAGAACGAAGCGACCCCCAATTGAAAACACAGCCCCTTTTATATTGCTTTACCTGGCTTTGTTCTGTGATCGGCCAGCCCCTTTCGCATTGAAAAAGGTAAGTTTTAAAGTTCCCGCTGGTCCCGCCCCCTTTGAGCCGGTCAGAGCTGTATGTTTCCGGGTATTCCTTGCAGGTCCGCTTCTTCCAGCTAGGCAGACCTGCGCGATTTGAATTTGGCGCTGGCTCCGCCCCCCTCCTCCCAGTGAGTTTCTGCCGGTAGCTCCTGTCAAGATTGGAGTACCTCCCCCAGGTCCGCCTCCAACTTGGTTTTTCTCTACCGCTGATTTTCTAGGGGCTTTTCCAGCGCAATATGCTGGACTCAGACAGTCTGATTTCTAGTTTAACGAGGTTAGGCTCTCTTGTGGAGAATTTCAGTGTCTTCCAGCTGCTCCGGAGATGGCTGCTATTCTCACCTCGCTATGTTGATGGGGTGTTAATTGGATTCTGCTCTGGTGGAGGCCAGGTCATTTACATTTGCATGGGGCTATGACCATCCCATTGTCCTGCTTGCATGCAAGCCTCCTGTGTATTCCCGTGCCCCTTTGTCTGTGTCTTGATGTTATCTTGTTGTCTGGCTCCTTCTTCCTTGTAGCTCCTAGGGGGGTGTTTGTAAATATTTATGTGCTTATGTCCCCACTCAGCTCAGCGGACCAAGCCTGCTGGGAAAACTGGTTCTGTTCCCTTGGCTGGAAAGTCAGTTTACAGTCTCTGAGTTTCTCCAAAAGGGCCGAATTGCCCGAAAACCTTACAATGGTGCCTTGGTCAGCTGACTCATCCTTCCTGCAGCCCTGTTCGCCATCCACACAAGGAGCAAGTGCCTCATACCTGTTGGACAGGGTCAAGGGCTGAGGCTCCTGAGTTCCTGACTGCTGGTTCCCTTTACCTGCCTGACTTGCAGTCACACCCTGCTGTCCCTGGCCACTGGCAGGATTTAAACTACTTACTCTGACAGGTGTGACTGCCTCCTGAAACACAGTGTCCAGGTAAGTCTCCCCCTCCCGGATGTGCATCAGTGTTTGAAGCTCAGACTCCAGCTCATCAACTCTGAGCCGGAGCTCTTCGAGCAGCCAACACTTACTGCAGATGTGGTCGCTGCAGCTCGCAATGGGATCTGCCAGCTCCCACGTCAAGCAGCTCAAGCACATCACCTGACCAGCCATCTCTAATTAATGAATTAGTTTAATTTAAGTTTACGAGTTTAGCTGTGTTTTTTTTTTAATTTGGGGCAGATTTGCTATCAACCAATCAGATCACAGCTTCCCTCTGACATCACTTTTGGAAACAAAAACTGGAAAACAGGAAGTTACCGTTAGGTTTTTATACTCACAGAGACTGCTCCTCCTCCTCCGAACGGCTCCCGAAATTAGGCCCGAAGAAAGAGAGAGAACAAAACAGTCGGGAAAAAGCACCTTCTCCCACTCTTCACCGAATTACCTCACTGCACCAAATTACCAAATTCTCACTCTGTCTGTGTGTCACTCACTCAGGCTGTGTCTCTTTGACCAGCGCAACGTTGGAGGCAGCTGTGACGGAAATTCCATGTCAAAGAACAAGAACTGTATAGCACAGGACCAGGCCCTTTGACCCTCCAAGCCTGTACCGGTCATGTCATCCTTGGACTCAAGCTCCAGGGTTTCCTGGGTCTCAGGCCTGTGGGTCCCCTCCGTGTTGGTGTCATCATCGTTGCATGGCCCACGGGGGAGGGGGTTGGGCTGTGGGACACAAGACGTACCCGCCCCATGACCAGAAGCTCCTGCAAGGCAAGACAAGACGCATGATTAGTCCGCGGGCCAGAGTGTGGTGGGAGTGAGGGTGGTGTTGGGGGGTGCGGGGGTTGACACACGTGGCACAGGTAACTGCAACTCAGTGGGGTCTCCCTTTCTTGACAATGGCCAATCTCCACCCTGTTGACTTCTATCCTGGACCATGTCCAGGGCCCACTGCTCTGCCACGGTGAGGGGCTGCATGGCTGGCAGTCCCATTCCAGTTTTTTCCCGCTCACTGTGGTTATGGGCGGCCTTCCAATGGAGGCGTGGAGGTTGAAAAACAGTTTTAGACAGACAGATGCATACAGCCCAGGGGATGGATAGCTGATTGCTTTACTTACCAGGATACCTGGCCATGGCAGGGGGTATAGGTGCCGGCATGTGGTGCAGGGTGGAGGTTCTGCCGGCCTCCGAGGTGGTGGGACTGGGGTGGTGCCAGCGGCGCGGCTGCTAGCCTCTCACCGGTCGCAGGATTGGTGAGAGGGCGCCGCTGATTTTTTCCACGTGAAACGCCACAGATCCTCTGCACTTAGCCTCAGAAATGGGGGGCGGATTCTCCAATCCTGCGGCAGAGTGTCCGCACCGTCATAAACGCCGTCGCGTTTTATGGTGGCGTGATCGGGCCGCTCCCACGATTAATTCTGGCCCCTCCAGGGGTATGCGCAGTTGCGCCGGCGCCAACGAGGACATGCGCAGTGGCACTGGCGCCAACGTGCGCATGTGCAGTGGCCTCCTTCAACGCATTGGGCCGCCCCCACGACTAATTCTGGCCCCTCCCGAGGACATGCGCAGTGGCACCGGCGCCAACGCGCGCATGCACAGTGGCCTCCTTCAACACGCCAGCCCCGATGCAACATGGCACGTAGGAAAGGAGGCCCCCAGCCACAGAGGCCAGGCCGCCGATCGGTGGGCCCCGATCACGGGCCAGGCCACATCGGAGGCCCCCCCCGCGGAGTCGGACCCCCCCTCCCCCAAAGGCCGCCACCCGACCCTTACACGCCGAGGTCCAGCTGGCCCGGAGCAGGTTAGAACGGCGCCGGCGGGACCCGGCTCTTTTCTTACGCCCGCCCGGCCCATCCGGGCCAAAGAATTGGTGGGCTGGCCCCGTAGAACTCTGCGGAGAATCGCGTGCCGGCGTCGGGGTGGCGTGGCGCAATTCGCGCGGACCGCCGGCGATTCTCCGACCCGGTGCGGGGTCAGAGAATCATGCCCAGGGAATCTGGTCCATCATCTCCCAAGTGTAGAATCTCGCCCATTTTTCGTGGCTGGGGTCCCAACAGCGATCCCCGTAGTACCCCACTAGTCACTGTCTGCCATTCTGAAAAGACCTGTCTATTCCTACTGGTTGCTTCCTGTCTACCAACCAGTTTGCTATCCATCTCAGTACACTACCCTGAATCCCATGCGCTTTAGTTTTACACACTCATTTCTTATGTGGGGATTTGTTGAAAGCCTGCTGAATGTCCAAATAAACCACATCCACTGTGTCCCCCTCATCAACTCTACTAGTTACATCCTTGAAGATTTGAGCTCTGGCTTTGGATGCCCTGACTTTTCCTTTGTATCAATGTACATTGACAGACACGGCAGTCAACAACATGATATGTATACTGCCCAGTAGATCCCTACTGGGTTCGTCCTCTGGTCGGTGTCTTACTGGCTGACCTTTTATACAGGATGTTAATAGAGATTCCCCTGTCTCTATCGGGTAGCTCATACTCTGCAAGGACCATGGGGAAGATAATCATTCCCACCCCATAGGCCCCATGCGGGCCATTATATTCCTTCCTCACCCAAAATCCAAAGATCCCCTTAATGACCGAGGAGACGGAGGAGGAGGAGCAGGCGGAGGACGTCAGCTTATGTGCCGGATCGGTCGCCCTATACCTTTCCAATGACAGTCTTCTGCAGCAAGAACGCTATGGCAGACAAATCGACGGGAGGTGGCTGATCGGCACCCGAGACCTCAAAGTCGGCAGCTACATTTCAGAGTTGGAAGCTAAAAGTTGGGCATATCAGCATCAAGAGAGACTGGAGGCATTGCAGCAGGCTGGTTCTGCAATGGAACCGGAGGATTCAGGACAGGTTTCCTTCGGGAAACCTCATGAGGGAGCAACCTCCAAGAGAGAATATGATCCAAATGCCGAAGCATCATGTTGCCCCCCCCAGGACCCGAACTTGGTAAAAGCCTGGTTCTCTCTGGCGGCGACAATTCCAGAGAGTCAGCGAGTTATGAACGAACACTGCGTCATCAGATGAGAAGTGGTTGATATCGAACTGGGCAACACCCTTGCAAATCTTGGTTACAGTGCACCTTTGTGCTGACGTCAGTAATAATCAACTCAGTTGTATACAAAGCGTACGACCTATTAACATCTCAGTGGAGGCCACCTGTCACGAGCACCTCAGGGATTCTGTGGGTGGAAAAGAAATGTGCAATCATTCTACACCTGGGAGGTGACCATAATCATCCTGTGAACTGTTAGCGGTCGATGCTGGACACTGTACTACACAAGATGCCGCACCTTGGCAAGGATGGGGTCATTCTGCATCCAGCCATGAATGCATGAAGCAGTTACAGAAGGAGTCCAGAAGGAGTTCAGGAGTTCAGACTTTGTCTGCCACAGGGGGTTTTGTGGACTCGGTCTGCAGGGGAAGACAGCTCAATGCATCAGCATGTGTAATCCTGGTCCCTAGACGGTGCTCGAATAGAGTGTTCGTAAGCAGTCAGTAACAAGACCCAGTACTGAAACCTCGCAGACGCAATTGGTGGGATTGCCTTGTCTTCCCGGAGGAGGCCCAGCAACGGCTTGTGATCCATGACAATAAAGAAATGGCGGCCATAGACGGACTGATAAAACTGTTTGACACCAAATACGACCACCATCTCCTTTTTCTATTTGGGCATATTTTCTCAGTCGCAGCCAGCGTCCGGCAGGCAAAGGTGATTGAAAGTTCATGGCCATTGCTCCTCCAATGAGCCAGGACTGCCCCAATCCCATACAGCAACCATGACATACAATGATTTTGAAGGGTCGAAATCTGTCAACACTCCCAAAGAGAACAACCGCCGTTTCATCTGCTTAAACACTTCATCCTGGGCCTTGCTCCATTCCCATGGCTGGTCCTTTTTGAGGAGCAAGTGAAAAGGGACCAGGATGCTGGCTAGATTTGGAATAAATCACTCATAGTAATTTATTAGCCCAAGCAAAGATCGGGGGCGTCTTACCTGACTCTCGCTTTCTCGCCCACCGGGTGCAGGCCTTCCCGGTCCACCCAATACCCCAAATATACTACTGCCTTCAAGTGAAACATGCATTGATGATGCCCAAACTCTCCCAACAACAAGGTTCAGTCTCGACTTTCTCCACTAAAATATAAGGAAGCGGGCAGGCACAAAAATATCAGGCTTGGGCCTCAAGAGTTCACCTGGATCTTGGCCTTGGTGCCTTTAATTGTGCTCAAGCCAGGCTGGAAAACCTCGGGGAACTTGTTCATTACTGCACTCAGACCGCCAGGTCCCACTTGGAGGATATGTTGCCAGTCCAACTGCTGATGGTGTAGCTAATCGTAGCCCAGAAGGATAGGGCCGCTTCCTAGTACAATGGTGGGAAAGGCAAACTGATTGACCATGGAGACATGACTGTGTGGAGTTTGTACTTTCTCCCCGTGTCTGCATACGTTTCCTCTGGGTGCTCCCACAGTCCTGTGCAGGTTAGGTGGATTGGCCACGCTAAATGGCCCCTTAGTGTCCAAAAGGTTAGGTTGGGTTCCGGGGATAGGGTGGAAGCTTGGGCTTAAGTAGGGTGCTCTTTCCAAGGGCCTGTGCAGACAGGATGGGCCAAATGGCCTCCTTCTGCACTGTAAATTCTATAAACAACCGGAGCAAGGGTAGAACCCACAATATTCAGTTGTTCCCTATACAAGTGGCCAAACAACTGCGGTCTTAGCCAAAGTTAAAGTATGCATTCCTTGTTTTATAAGATGGTGCCCTGCACCGCCAAAGAAATTGCAGCTCCCCATATCCAACTCCATTTGGAGTAAATGGCCATTCAGCTATATCAGAACATGAATAGGGGCAACATAGGCCGATGCCAAACAGTTGAGCTACATCTCTGCCTCATCCTTGGCCTCTTCTGGGTCATCCAGATGCAAGGCTCGGCCCCCGGGAAAATGCTTACCTCGACTGAGCGTCTGCAATGCTGGCCGTCCAGCTGCCTGAAAGTACGTCTAGACGAGAGTCCTCTTGTGGCACACAGGACCAGAATTACCTTCAGCCAAACATGGTGATGTCACATATCTCAGCGGCCAGCTCTTCACCCAGAGCCTTGGTCTAGGCTGTGGGGACACTACATTAGGGATGATGGTCCAAAATGTTCATCTCCATCCCTTGTATTTCTTGGGCGTTGTGTTCCACACTTGCCCGGGACAAGGAAATCTGCAGTACCTGCTGAATGGTCAGGGAGATTTTGCCTTCACATTTTTTTCTGTGTTTCTATATTGTTTATGCTGCAGACCAAATGATCGCGGAGCATATCGGATAAAGCAGTTCCATTCACAAAAGTTGGCTATCTCCCATAGCCATGATAAAAACTCGACAGCAGATTCACTGGGGGACCTCTCCGCCATATTAAATCAATATTTTTGAACGATTAATGACGAGGTCAGGTTTAGTGTGTTGCGCCACGAGTTGGTAAAACAAATGCGTATCTGGGTACATGAGACTCGGGATCACCCCGAATGTGCGCTCCACAGGCCGTCACCTATATGACTGCTAGTGCCTGTTTCCATGTTGTTGTTGGCCCAGAAGAAGTAACGCATCTTTTCTGCACACTTGTTCCGCTTTCAACACCGGTGTCAAATATATCTAACTACCCAAACAGAGGCATGATGATTCAAATAAATCCAAACCTTGATCCAGAAAATCAGGTGGTGGCTCAGTTCAGTAGGTCACAGTATTAAGAGCAAGCCAGTTTACTTCTCATCACCAGTTTATTAAGGCCACGGGGAGTCCACACAGAGTAAAATAAAGAAACCTAGTTTTATTTACAACATGATATATACACTGCCCGGTGGATCCTACCGGGTTCCTCATCTGGTCGGTGCCTTACTGGCTGACCTTTCATACAGAGGTTTAATAGAGTTCCCACGCCCGTAGAGGGGGAGTTTATACTTCGCAAAAGCCACGGGGAAGATAATCATTCCAAACCGTAGGCCCCATGTGGGCTATTACAGTACACAAGCCGACTAAAAGCACTCCTTTATATCAAAAAAAAAACCTTCTTACAATCTTCTTCTATATTACGAGCTAGCTTGCACTCATATTTCATCTTCTGCCCCCTTATTGCTTTTTAGTTGTCCTCTGTTTGGTTTTGAAAGTTTACCACGAATCCTTGCCACATTGTAATGAGACTATCGTCAATTATGACTACATTTCATTTCTCTCACCCCACTTGAATGACTCCTTGCACAATGGTGCTCATCAGTTTGGTAGTCAGTTTGCTCATCCTCCCCACAGTCCCTGCTCTCATCCACACAGGGAGCAAAAATCTTGAACCTGTCGGACAAGGGCTGAGGCTCCTGCAACCCTACCTCTTGGATCCTTCTCTCTACCTCAATTATCACACCCTCCTGTCCCTGACCACTGGTCGAATTCAGTTAGTTAATGTAAGGAGTGTGATTGCTTCCTGAAACACAG
The DNA here is from genome assembly GCF_047496885.1 of Scyliorhinus torazame. Lineage (NCBI taxonomy): Eukaryota > Metazoa > Chordata > Chondrichthyes > Carcharhiniformes > Scyliorhinidae > Scyliorhinus > Scyliorhinus torazame. The sequence goes on along the minus strand of NC_092710.1, from coordinate 346,917,703 downwards.
AATCCAGGTAACTCTCTCCATCCCTGATATAATAATAATAGTAAGAGGTCTTACAACACCAGGTTAAAATCCAACAGGTTTGTTTCAAATCACTAGCTTTCGGAGCACTGCTCCTTCCTCAGGTGAATGAAGAGGTATGTTCCAGAAACATATATATAGACAAAATTAAAGATGCAAGACAATGCTTTGAATGCGAGCATTTGCAGGTAATTAAGTCTTTACAGATACAGAGATGGGGTAAACCCAAGTTAAAGAGGTGTGAATTGTCTCAAACCAGGACAGTTGGCAGGATTTTGCAAGCCCAGGCCACATGGTGGGGGCAGAATGTAATGTGACATGAATCCAAGGTCCAGGTTGAGGCCGTACTCAAGTGTCCGGAACTTGGCTGTAAGGTCCTGCCTGGCGATTTTGCGTTGTCGCGTGTCCTGAAGGCCGCCTTGGAGAACGCTTACCCGGAGATCAGAGGCTGAATGCCCTTGACTGCTGAAGTGTTCCTCGATTGGAAGGGAACATTACTACCTGCCGATTGTCACTCGTTGTCTGTTCATCCATTGTCGCAGCATCTGCATGGTCTCACCAATGTACCACTCTTCGGGATATTCTTTCCTGCAGCGTATGAGGTAGACAACGTTGGCCGAGTCGCACGAGTAGGTACGGCGTACCTGGTGGGTGGTGTTCTCACGTGTAATGGTACCCATGTCGATGATCTGGCATGTCTTGCAGAGATTGCCATGGCAGGGTTGTGTGGTGTCGTGGTCGCTGTTCTGAAGGCTGGGTAGTTTGCTGCAAACAATGGTTTGTTTGAGGTTGCGCGGTTGTTTGAAGGCAAGTAGTGGGGGTATGGGGATGACCTTGGCAAGATGTTCATCTTCATCGATGACATGTTGAAGGATGTGAAGAAGATGTTGTAGTTTCTCCGCTCCGGGGAAGTACTGGACGACGAAGGGTACTCTGTCGGTTGTGTCCCGTGTTTGTCTTCTGAGGAGTTCGGTGCGTTTTTGTCCTGTGGCGCGTTGGAACTGTCGATCGATGAGTCGAGCGCCATATTCCGTTCATACGAGGGCATCTTTCAGCGTCTGTAGATGTCTGTTACGCTCCTCCTCGTCTGAGCAGATCCCATGTGTACGGAGAGCCTGTCCATAGGAAATGGCTTCTTTAATGTGTTTAGGGTGGAAGCTGGAGAAGTGAAGCATCGTGAGGTTATCCGTGGGTTTGCGGTAAAGCGAAGTGCTGAGGTGCCCGTCCTTGATGGCGATGAGTGTGTCCAAGAATGCAACCGATTTTGGAGAGTAGTCCATGGTGAGTCTGATGGTGGGATTGAACTAATTGATGTCATCATGTAGTCGTTTCAGTGATTCTTCGCCGTGGGTCCAAAGAAAAAAAATGTAATCGATGTATCTGGTTTATAACGTCGGTTGAAGGTCCTGTGCGGTGAGGAGGTCTTGTTCACTTTGAAAACGACTACACAATGACATCAATAAGTTCCATCCCACAATCAGACTCACCATGTGATGTGTTGGGTATGCTGGGTCGATGTGGGCTGCACTTGATGCAGTGTAACGAGAGACAGACCTCCAACACTTGATAAGATGCAACACGATTTTATTTAACATCTAAACTATTATAAATCTTCAACTGTGGGTTGACACTATGCTGACTTGACTGGAGATCTGACCAGACTTACTAGCTACCACATGGTGTTTGCACTGGCCAGCTCATTAACTCTGACTGTCCCAGAGGTTGGGTCCTGAGAGAGCGGGAAAACCGGTGCCCTCCGGCTTTATAGTGGGTGTGTCCTGTCTGGCGATTGGCTGCTCTGTTCTGTGTGCTTACTGGTCATCCTGTGTGTCAATCACTGCCTGCCTGCACTCCATTCTATACATAGATGTATATTATGACATCTCACCCCTTTTTTTTTTGTTTTGTATTGTGTGTGTTGAGATAATACATATTAAGGTGCATGTGCGTGTGAATGTGTATATGTGCGTGACTATATACAGAATGTGCTAAAATGACCTTATGTACATACAAAGGTGTCACTAGTGCAGATATAGGGCAGATGAAACGGTAAAAACGATATTTACAGAGGTCAAAACGATAAGGTAACACAGTTGTGCAAAAGTTCAGTCTATAGGTTTAGTCTCTGCGGCGGGCGACAAATTCTGGTTGACCGCCTCAAGGGTGGATCAGGGGCCGCCTGCACTTGGATAGGTGGGACCGCCACCAATGCGGTTGTCGCAGAGGTCGGCAGGATTGCTGGTAGATCGGTGGCCTCGTGGTAGGGCACGTCCGGAGGAAGCATTGTGTGTGGCGGGACGTCATGGTTAGGTGGCGGGCGTGGAACTCGGCGCAGCGCCCGTCTGTTGCGTCGTAGGAAGGAGCCATCAGCCATGCAGACGAGGAACGATCTTGGGGCCACTTGCTTGACCACCACAGCTGTGGCGGACCAGCCGCCGTCAGGCAACTGCACACAAACACGATCAGTTGGACCAGCTCGGGGAGATCCGTGGCATGAGCGTTGTATGCTGATTTCTGTTGGGCCCGAGACTGCTGCATCTTTTGTATGACCGTGAGGTGGTCACGGTCTGGAACATGGATGGCTGGAACCGTGGTTCGCAGAGTGCGGTTCATGAGCATCTGCGCGGGAGACAACCCAGTGGACAGCGGGGATGCTCTGTATGCCAGCAGCGCCAGGTTGAAGTCGGAGCCTGAGTCTGCAGCCTTGCATCTTGACGATATGGACCCCTTTTTCGGCCTTCTTGTTTGACTGTGGGTAGTGGGGGCTGGAGGTTACGTGACGAAAGTTGTATAGGCGGGCAAAATCAGACCATTGCTGGCTGTAAAAACAGGGACCGTTGTCACTCATCACCGTGAGCAGTATCCCATGCCTGGCAAATGTTTCTTTGCATGCTTTAATCACCGCCTTCGACGTGAGGTCGGACAGTTTCACCACTTCTGGGTAATTGGAGAAGTAGTCGACCAGAAAGACATAGTCACGCCCCTTGGTGTGGAAAAGGTCGACACCGACTTTGGCCCATGTGGAGGTCACTATCTCGTGTTGCTGCAGAGTTTCTTTGGGTTGAGCTGGCTGAAATTTCTGACATTGGGGCAGTTGAGGACCGTGTTGGCAACGTCCTGGCTGATGCCCGGCCAATAGACTGCCTCTCGAGCTCTGCGTCGACATTTTTCAATCCCCAGGTGACCCTCATGGAGTTGGCCGAGCACCATAGCTCGCATGCTCTGCGGAATCACAATCCTATCGAGCTTCATGAGGATGCCGTCCACCACCGTCAGGTCGTCTTTGACGTTGTAAAACTGGGTACACTGTCCCTCCTGCCAGCCATTCGTGACGTGCTGCATCACACGCTGTAGCAGAGGATACTTGGCCGTTTCCTCACAAATTTGGATGACCCTCTCATCAGTGGCCGGAAGGTTGGAGGCACACAATTGCACCTGCGCATCGATTTGGCAGACAAAGTCAGTTTGTTCACACGGTGTGGTGATAGACCTGGAAAGGGCATCTGCAACAATGAGTTCTTTGCCTGGCGTGTAAACAAGTTCAAAGTCATAGCGGCGTAGCTTGAGAAGGATTCGTTGTAACCGAGACGTCATGTCATTCAAATCCTTATGGATTATGTGGACTAATGGCCTGTGGTCCGTCTCAACCGTGAATTTTGGGAGGCCATACACATAGTTGTGAAATTTGTCGATTCCTGTTAGGAGGCCCAGGAATTCCTTCTCAATCTGAGCGTACCGTTGCTCAGTGGGCGTCATGCCACTGGAGGCATATGCAACTGGGGCCCATGAGGAGGAGTCATCCCGTTGGAGGAGCACCGCCCCAATACCGTCCTGGCTCGCGTCAGTGGATATTTTGGTCTCTTTGGTAGGGTCAAAGAACGCCAGAACCGGGGCTGTGGTGCGTTTTTCCCTCAGCTCACGCCATTCGTTCTCATGAGCGGGCAGCCACTGGAATTCCGTTGACTTTTTGACGAGATGGCGGAGGGCTGTGGTGTGTGCCGCCATGTTGGGAATGAACTTCCTGAGGAAGTTGACCATCCCTAGAAAGCGGAGGACTGCCTTCTTGTCCTCTGGGGTTTTCATGGCGTTGATCGCCGAGACCTTGTCAGCATCTGGCTACACGCCTTGCTGCAAGATGTGGTCACCAAGGAATTTGATTTCTGATTGACCGAACGAGCACTTGGCTCTGTTGAGTCGGAGGCCATGCTCATGGATCCTGTGGAATACCTGCTTGAGGCGATCGATGTGTTCTTGAGGAGTTGTGGACCAGATTCTGACATCGTCAACATACACGCGCACCCCCTCGATACCCTCCATCATCTGTTCCATGATGCGGTGAAATACCTCTGAGGCAGAGATGATGCAAAAAGGCATCCGGTTGTAGCAGTAGCAACCGAACGGGGTATTGAATGTGCACAGCTTGTGACTGGATGCATTTAGCTGTATTTGCCAGAACCCCTTGGAGGCGTCCAGCTTTGTAAAGAGTTTGGCATGAGCCATCTCGCTGGTCAACTCTTCTCGTTTTGGTATCGGGTAATGTTCCCTCATGATATTGCGGTTTAAACCCTTGGGATCGATGCAGATTCGAAGCTCCCCTGACGGCTTCTTGACGCAGACCATGGAGCTGACCCAGTCCGTGGGTTCTGCGACTTTTGATATGATGCCCTGGTCCTGGAGGTCCTGTAACTGCTGCTTGAGGCGGTCCTTGAGGGGTGCCGGCACCCGACGTGGTGCGTGGATCACAGGCGTTTGGTTTGAGCAGGATTTTGTATCGGTATGGGAGTGTGCCCATTCCGTCGAATACGCTGTGGTACTGCGTGATGTGTCATCAATTTCAGCCTGGAAATTCTCATCAGGTGAGGCCGTCGCCTGTGAGGATGACATGGTGTGGACTCGCTGAACCAAGTTCAGGAGTTTGCAGGCCCGAGCAGGGATGCTCTGTCAGGTCCCACGATCTCAAATCGCAGTGTCGCTTTAAATGACTTATTGGAAACTCCGAGTTGGCATGAACCACTGGCAGCTATGGCATTGCCATTGTAGTCAAGGAGCTGGCAGACCGGTGCAAGATTGCTTGGTCTGACGCGGATGGTGTCGAGATCGGATTTGGAGATGAGGTTCGCCGATGCGCCGGTGTCCAGTTTGAACCGGATGCGAGCCTTGTTGACTGTGAGGACAGCACACCACTCGTCGTTGGGATCCACGCTGAGGATCGGGACGTGCTTCGCTGTCTTGGAGAAAGGCAGCACATGCTTCGTAATGATGCCCACCCGGTATGGAGATTTGAGGCATGCAGCATCAGGGTCTGTTGGGCCATCGGGGTCGGAGTCTGGCATAGCCTGCTGTATTGAACGGATGCTTCTGCGTCACGGCTGGGATCGCTGGATGCTGGGCAGTGGAGCAGATCTGCAAAGGGCTGCGTAGTGGGCAAGCTTGCCACACTATAGACATCGTTGTGATTTTGCCGGACATTTCCAATTTAAATGGGCGGAGTAACAATTCGGACACGTCATGACGCCAACGTCAGCGCGTTCCGTGCGCCATCGCGCATGCGCAGTGCGGTCGAATGATGTACGCACCTGCGCAGTTTGTCATCGATCTCGCCGTCCCCTCGGTCGTGGCGCGCATGCGCAGGGGCCCGGGAAAATTGCGCGGAATGGTCACTCTTGTCGATACTTAGGCCCTGCATTTGTGCGATGACCTGCACCCGTTCCGCCTCGTGGGAGGTTAGCTTTGTCGTTTCTGCCGCCCTGATGTGGGAGTACCGATTGTTAGCATGTTCGTGGGGAACGCACGTTTCAATGGCGATGGTGAGGATGAGCTGCTTGACTTTCAGGAGCTGCTGGCAAAGGGAATCGGAGTGGACCCCGAAAACGATCTGATCCCGGATCATGGAATCAGTGGTCGAGTCATAGTTACATGACTGCGCGAGGATGCGGAGATGGGTCAGAAAGGATTGAAAAGGTTCATCCTTACCCTGAAGCCTCTGCTGGAAAACGTACCGTTCAAAGCTCTCATTCACCTCAATGATGCAGTGGCTATCGAACTTCAGAAGGACTGTTTAAATTTCGTCTTGTCTTCGCCTTCAGCAAATGTAAGGGAGTTGTAGATGTGGACAGCATGGTCCCCAGCTGTGGACAGCATGGTCCCCAGCTGTGGAGACGAATAATGCGATCTTCCTGGCGTCCGATGCGGTCTCGAGGTCGGTGGCTTCTAGATAGAGTTGGAACTTTTGTTTGAAGATCATCCAATTTGCACTGAGGTTGCCGGCGATGCAGAGCTGCGGAGGAGGGCGGACGTTATCCATGTCACCGGATGGCTGTTTGCTAGTCAGCGCTGATTCACTCAAGGTAGGTCCGTCAATTTTCAGCATCACTCACTGGTACCATGATGTGTTGGGTAGGCTGTGTCGATGTGGACTGCACTTGATGCTGTGTAGCGAGAGACAGACCTCCAACACTTGATAAGATGCAACATGATTTGATTTAACAACTAAACTATTATACATGTTCAACTGTGGGTTGACTCTATGCTGACTTGACTGGAGACCTGATAGTAGCCTAACCAGACTTACTAGCTACCACATGGTGTTTGCACTGGCCAGCTCACTAACTCTGACTGTCCCAGAGGCTGGGTCCCGAGAGAGCGGGAAAACTGGTGCCCTCTGGCTTTATAGTGGTCGTGTCCTGTCTGGTGATTGGCTGCTCTGTTCTGTGTGCTTACTGGTCATCCTGTGTGTCAATCACTGCCTGTCTGCACTCCATTATACACATAGATGTATATTATGACACCATGGACTACTCTCCAGAATTGGTTGCATTATTAGACACACTCATCTCCATAAAGGACGGTCACCTCAGCACTTTGCTTTACCGCAAGCCCACGGATAACTTCACGATGCTCCACTTCCCCAGTTTACACCCTAAACACATTAAAGAAGCCATCCCCTATGGACAAGCCCTCCATATGCACAGGATCTGCTCAGACGAGGAAGAGCGTAACAAACATCTACAGACGTTGAAAGATGCCCTCGTACGAATGGGATATGGCGCTCGACTCATCGATCGACAGTTCTAATGCGCCACAGCAAAAAACCGCACCGACCTCCTCAGAAGGCAAACACGGGACACAACCGACAGAATACCCTTCGTCGTCCAGTACTTCCCCGGAGCGGAGAAACTACGACATCTTCTTCACAGCCTTCAACACGTCATCGATGAAGATGAACATCTTGCCAAGGTCATCCCCATACCCCCACTACTTGCCTTCAAACAACCGCGCAACCTCAAACAAACCATTGTTTGCAGCAAACTACCCAGCCTTCAGAACAGCGACCACGACACCACACAACTCTGCCATGGCAATCTCTGCAAGACATGCCAGATCATCATCATGGGTACCACCATTACACGTGAGAACACCACTCACCAGGTACGCGGTACATACTCATGCGACTCGTCCAAAGTTGTCTACCTCATACGCTGCAGGAAAGGATGTCCCGAAGCGTGGTAGATTGGCGAGACCATGCAGACACTGCGACAACGAATGAACGGACATCGCGCTACAATCACCGGGCAGGAATGTTCCCTTCCAGTCGGGGAACACTCCAGCAGTCAAGGGCATTCAGCCTCTGATCTCCGGGTAAGCGTTCTCCAAGGCGGCCTTCAGGACGCGCGACAACGCAGAATCGCCGAGCAGAAACTTATAGCCAAGTTCTGGACACATGAGTACGGCCTCGACCGGGACCTTGGATTCATGTCACATTACATTCATCCCCCACCATCTGGCCAGTGCTTGTGAAATTCCACCAACTGTGCTGGCTCGAGACAATTCACACCTCTTTAACTTGGGTTACCCCTATCTCTGGATCTGTAAAGACTTAATTACCTGCAAATGCTTGCATTCAAAACATTGTCTCGCATCTTTGACTTTGTCTCTATATATGTTTCTGGAACATACCTCTTCATTCACCTGAGGAAGGAGCAGCGCTCCGAAAGCTAGTGATTTGAAACAAACCTGTTGGACTTTAAGCTGGTGTTGTAAGACTTCGTACTGGGCTCAACTCAGTCCAACGCCGGCATCTCCACATCATAATAAGAATAAGAATCGCTTTTTGTCACAAGTAGGCTTCAATGAAGTTATTGTGAAAAACCCCTAATCGCCACACTCCAGCGCCTGTTCGGGGAGGCCGGTATGGGAACTGAGCCCGTACTGCTGGCCTTGTTCCACATTACAAGCCAGCTGATAAGCCCACTGTGTTAAACCAGCCCCTGTTGCAGTGTCCAAAGCTCAGACTCCAGCTCATCAACTCTGAGCCGAAGTTCCTCAGGCAACCAACACTTGCTTCAGATGTGTTCCTTAGAAACCGCAATGGGGTCCACCAGCTCCACATTATGCAAGTACAACACACTGCCTGATCCTGCATCTCTATTTTATTTCATTAGTTTTTCATTTTTTAAATTTCCATCTAGTTTTTAGTTTGCCTCATCTGTAAAATAGTTCTTCTTTTTACCTTTAATCTGAAAGCAATTTAGAATAGATAATGCAAATTAGCAGTTACTTACCAGTCAATGATCTTACAGTTTGGATTGTTTTTCAAATTCAGTCCACTGCCCACTGCCCAGCAGTGACCCGCTCAGCTCCCACTCTTATCACCACTTTCCCACCTTCCCTAAACTCCCACTATTTTTTTGAGCCTCAGATTCCCCTGCTTAAAGAAACTGGTCTGAACCGGTTTCCTAACTGTCCTAATTTATTGTCCTCGCTAGTCCCACTATAGGGCATTGTTTTTACCTTCTTTAAATCTGAACGATTTTCACATTTTTACAAGCAATTTATGTTAGATATAAAAAGAATTTAAAAAATAAGGGGCACAATTCTCTGGCTGCACCTGCCGGGCGACCAGAAATTTCCACCCAAGGTCAATGGACCTTCACATGGTCCACGTCCCACCCATGGCGATCTTGCAGGGCGAAAGAATCCAGCCCAAGGTTAATTAAGATTAATTCGCCAAAACTCCCACTCTTACCTTAACTCCTGGCACTCAGAGCAAAATAGCACTCAGTGCAAGGCCCGAGCTTGTTTTTATAGCCACAGCTCCCCTGCATAAAGTAACCCAGTGTGAGCCGGTTTATCAACTGTCTAATTTACTCTCCTGGCTAGTCTCACTACTTTTTCCATCTTTAAATCTAAAAGATTTTCAAATTTCCACCAGCAGCTTCTGCTAAAAACTAAGAAAAAAAGATTAAAGTTAATTAAGACTAAATACAGACGGGGTGACTGCTTTGCAGAACACCTCCGGTCCGCCCACAAACAGGACTCAGACCTTCCTGTTGCTTGACATTTCAACTCACCATCCTGCTCTCACATCCACATGTCCATCCTTGGCCTGCTGCAGTGTTCCAGTGAAGCCCAGCTCAAATTGGAGGAACAGCACCTCATCTTCCAATTAGCCACGGTATAGCCTTCCGCACTTAACATTGAGTTCAACAACTTCGGACTGTGAAGTCTCTTCTCCACCTTTACTCCATATTTATTTCTATCAATATATTTTTTATTTTCATTTCTTCCATTGATCTGTTTTTTCCTCGATGTGGAGATGCCGGCGTTGGACTGGGGTGAGCACAGTTCGAAGTCTCACAACACCAGGTTAAAGCCCAACAGATTTGTTTCGATGTCACTAGCTTTTGGAGCGCTGCTCCTTCCTCAGGTGACATCGAAACAAACCTGTTGGACTTTAACCTGGTGTTGTAAGACTTCGTACTGTTTTTTCCTCACCATTGTTCCCCCTCCCCCCTCTCCACTTGGGCCAACTGTTCTCTTTGTTCTGCCGTTCACACATTTTAATCTCTCTGTGCCACTGTCAGCACTCTTCTGAACCTTAATCAACCCCATTTATAATCCTTTTATTTTCTGCCCTCGACATCTTTGTCAATCTCCTGCTATCGCTGGCCCCCTATCCAACCCCACCACTCCATGCCACACACCAACTGTATAACTCTGACTCCATTTCCAGTTCTCTCTAGCTTTGACAAAGATTCATCCAGACTTGAAACATTAATTCGCTTTTCTCTCCACAGATGTTGTCAGACTGAGATTGTCCAGTATTTTCTGTTGTTCTTCTATCTAATTTGCTTCTTACATAGAACATAGAACGATACAGCGCAGTACAGGCCCTTCGGCCCACGATGTTGCACCGAAACAAAAGCCATCTAACCTACACTATGCCATTATCATCCATATGCTTATCCAATAAACTTTTAAATGCCCTCAATGTTGGCGAGTTCACTACTGTTGCAGGTAGGGCATTCCACGGCCTCACCATTCTTTGCGTAAAGAACCTACCTCTGACCTCTGTCCTATATCTATTAACCCTCAATTTAAAGCTATGTCCCCTCGTGCCAGCCATTTCCATCCGCGGGAGAAGGCTCTCACTGTCCACCCTATCTAACCCCCTGATCATTTTGTATGCCTCTATTAAGTCTCCACTAAACCTTCTTCTCTCCAACGAAAACAACCTCAAGTCCATCAGCCTTTCCTCATAAGATTTTCCCTCCATACCAGGCAACATCCTGGTAAATCTCCTCTGCATCCGCTCCAAAGCCTCCACGTCTTTCATATAATGCGGTGACCAGAACTGTACACAATACTGCAAATGCGGCCGTACCAGAGTTTTGTACAGCTGCAACATGACCTCCTGACTCCGGAACTCAACCCCTCTACCAATAAAGGCCAACACTCCATAGGCCTGTCTAAGGTTAATTATAATTTAGTTTAATTCTCTAAAACTCCCACTTTTCCCTTCACTCCCGGCACTCAGAGCAAAATAGCACTCCATGCAAGGCACTGAACAAGCTTATTTTTATAGTCTCGGCTTCCCTTGCTTAATTTTAACCGTTTACTAACTATTTAATTTACTCCCCATGCTCGGCCCACTATGGGGCATGTTTTTACCTTCTTTAAATCTGAAAGATTTTCAAATTTCCACCAGCAGTTTATGTGAGATTTAAATGTTTTTTTAAAAGCTTAAGGTTAATGAAGATTAAGGTTAATTCTCTTCAATTCCCACTCTTACCTTAATTCCCAGCAATCAGAGCAAAATGGAACTCCGTCAAATCAGCTCCTTGGAATCAAATCCTTGATTCCGATTTATCAACACCAGATTCATTCACAATTCAAATTAATCCTAATCCAATTAAGCCTTCTTTTAACTCTAGAATCATAGAATTTACAGTGCAGAAGGAGTCCATTAGGCCCTTCGAGTCTGCACCGGCCCTTAGAAAGAGCACTGTACCCAAGCCCACGCCTCAACCCTATCCCCGTAACCCAGTAACCCGACCTAACCTTTTTTGGACACTAAGGAGCAATTTATCATGGCCAATCCACCTAACCTGCTCATTTTAGGGCTGTGGGAGGAAACTGGAGCACCCGGAGGAAACCCATGCAGACACGGGGAGAAAGTACAAACTCCATACAGACAGTCACCTGAGGCTGGAGTTAACCACTGTGCCCTCTAGTTGGCTCCTTTTCCTCTTTCATTGCTAATATTAACTAGGATACTCTGATCACCTTTCCCTCAATGTTGCCTTCCTAACAAAAAATTCACCCAAATTCACCTAAACTATATTTAGAAGACATGTGACTTCAGGCTAACAGCAATTTATTTAATTCCCAATGCCTTCTAAAATGGCATAACAAACCTGTGCATCAAAAAACTGCTTTTGCAAACAATAATCTACACTGTGGTTCAAGAAGGTGGCTCACCACCACCTTCTCAAGGATTTTCAGGAAAGTAAATGCTGTCCTCACCAGTTTTGCTCATGCCCCTGAATGAATAAAAAATAATTAAAACATTTCTTTTTTTGTATTTCTAAAATCAGTCTGTTCTTCAAGCATTTGAGAGCGTGTGCGAAGGAATTCCTTTTGAGTTTGTGGCATTGATAACACCTAAAATTACAAAGGTGAGTACTAAATTGCGCAGGTAAAGGTAATTAAGCTATATATTAATAAGTAAAGTAAAGTTTCAATTGTCCTGGATGACCATAGACTGCGGAGAGCTGACTGGTGGTGATTTAACCTGAGGATCACCACGCATCAGACGAGGGGCAAACTTCAGAAGGTGGGCCTTTATGAACATCCTCAGCCAGTACAGGATATGTATAGATAAGCAAACAAAATATGCCACAGAAAATTTGGCTTCTAGTTACAGTCATTAGAGCAGCACGGTGGCACAGTTGTTATTACTGCTGCCTCACAGCACCGAGGTCACAGGTTCGATCCCGGCTCTTGGTCACTGTCCGTGTGGAGTTTGTGAATCCTCGCCGGGTAGGGTGCTCTTTCTAAAGGCCGGTGCAGACTCGATGGGCCGAATGGCCTCCTTCTGCACTGTAAATTCTCATCGTGTTTGCATGGATTTCGCCCCCACAACCCAAAGATGTGCAGTTAAGGTGAATTGGTCACACCAAATTGCCCCATAATTGGAAAAATTTAATTGGGTTCTCTAAATTTAACAAAAAATATTTCAGTCATTAATTAGTTTCATTGATAAAAAATAGACCAATTTTAGATGAATTGGCAGTCATATCACCTTTGTTTTCATAACCGAAATATAGGAGGATAACTTTAATTTTTTTGCAGTATGAATATTGGGTAACTGGGGATCAACAACCTATTTTACACCTTCAATTATTTTTTTTCATTAACTTCTAATTTACCCTCAATTAATTTTTGGTACATTATGTGAAATAATATTTGTTAAGTCTATTCATTCAATGTATATCCATGGATCTCCTAGGCTGATGTCAATCAGTGTTCAGAGGGTTGAGTTACAAGGCCAGATTGCCTAACCTTTGCCTGTATTCCTTTGAATTTAGACAATTAAATAATGATGCAATCAATGATATTGAGGCTATGGAAAAGCTTCAGAATGTCACAAGATAAATTCCCAGTTTTAAGCATCATAAGTTACCCAAGAGGTTAAATAAGATGGGTGTCTATCTGAAGACTTGTAGGTGATTCATTTGTGCTTTTTCAATGTTGAAGTCATTTTTTGATGAAATGGTTAAACTGCATTAAGTAGGGAGGACTAGGTGCCACTCCTACCAGTTACCTAAAAGCACAACCAGGCTTGAGATAGCTCTTTGAAAAAAGGAAGGCCTCGGGTAACTGCCTGTGTGGAGTCTCCTTGTGTCTGCGTGAGTTTCAATCGGGTGCTCCGGTTTCCTCCCACAGTCCAAAGATGCGCAAGTTAGGTGAATTGGCCATGATAAATTACCCCTTAGTGTTCAAACGGTCTGGTGGGACTTCTGGGTTACAGGGATAGGATAGAGGCAGTGGGTGCTCGGTCCAAGGACCAGTGAAGATTCAATGGGCCGAATGGCCTCCTTCTGCACTGTAGGATTGAATGAATATTGAACCTGTAAAATAGATTGATGGTTGGTTTGATGAACCCTGATTCTCTGAATAGCTTGAAGTGAGAGTTGAGCTTGTTTCAAGATCTTGAACACACCACTCAAGATCTTGTAATATCAGTTAAGATCCAGAATAGTCTCCTGGACTAGTTTTGATCACCTAAGCAGGTCAAAGATAAAATATTCAGATTTTTCCTTTCATTTGGCCTGGTAATTTAAAAAAACTTTAAGCACCCAATTCTTTTTTTTCCCGATTCAGGGGCAGTTTAGCATGGCCAATCCACCTACCCTGCACATCTTTACGTTGTGGGGGTGAGACCTATGCAGACACGGGGCGAATGTGCAAACCCCACATGGACAGTCACCTGGGGCCGGGATCGAACCTGGATCGTCGGCGCAGTGAGGCAGCAATGCTAACCATTGCACCACCCTGCCATCCATTTTATCTGATATATTGCTATTCGAGGAGATTACAGGGCTCTGGGTAGGGTGACTAGTGTTTTGTGTGGTGGATACATGGGGAAAATCTTCATTATTTAACACACATATATATAACAAAAGCAATCTCCATCTGCCATTTCTCTGACCTGCTCTCCAATCTATTTATATTCTGCTGTAATCTCTGACAGTCTCCTTCACCATCTGCAACTCCACCTATCTTAGTGTCATCTGCAAACTTGCTAATCAGACCATCTACATTTTCCTGCAGATCATTTATATATATTATAAACGACAGTGGGCGCGGCACTGATCCTTTGGGAACACCACTAGTTACAGATCTCCATTCTTCTGAAAAACTCCCTTCCACTGCTACTCTCTGGACTGTTGCCAAGCCAGTTCTTTATCCATCTAGCTAGCATACCCAAAATCCCATGGTGTAGGAGCGTTTTCCAAGGCCTGAGTATTGAGCCAGCCTTAACGTGGGGTTCGCCCCTCATTGTTAGGCCTTAGCTTAATGAACAGAGCAGACACATAACCTGGTTAAGATGGCTATTTATTATCCCAAGCTTGGTTCCGTGTACACGGAGATGGACCTGGATAATGCCAAGATCGATCTGCTGAACACTGATAAAAACACATCAATTCTACAATTTCCAAAAATCAATAGCCCACCCCAAGTTGGACTCGATCCAATCTCTGAAGCTGCCATGTCCAAACCTATCCAATAAAATTGTGATCAACCCATGATTGAGCCTCATCCTGTCACCTGTTGTTTACCAAAAGCTTCATGTCAATCTTAAGTTGTTTTCCCCATCCTAACATCCTGCTTACCCATTGTTCATTAGGGACAGAATGACAGAACTCATAGAATCATAGAATTTTTACTGTGAAGAAGGAGGCCATACGGCCCATCGAGTCTGCACCGGCTCTTGGAAAGAGCGCCCTACCCAAGGTCCACACCTCCATCCTATCCCCATAACCCAGGAACCCCATGCAACACTAAGGGCAATTTTGGACACTAAGGGCAATTTAGCATGGCCAATCCACCTAACCTGCACATCTTTGGACTGTGGGAGGAAACCGGAGGAAACTAAGGGCAATTTAGCATGGCCAATCCACTTAACCTGCACATCTTTGGACTGTGGGAGGAAACCGGAGCACCCGGAGGAAACCCACGCACACACGGGGAGAACGTGCAGACTCCACACAGACAGTGACTCAAGCCGGAATCGAACCTGGGACCCTGGAGCTGTGAAGCAATTGTGCTAACCACCATGCTACCGTGCTGCCCCTCTGGCATCCTCTTTTCTCCATAGATTGTTTCAGAGGGACAGGATATCAGAAATGGCATCCTTTTCACTTCCAGAGGATATTGGGGCCACTGATAAAACTTACTTACCTTCTCTATGTAATCTGCTGATCACACACCTCCTGTGTCTCAAAAACATGGGCAAGTTAGCTAGCCTAAATCCCATCATGCATTGTGACACTGCTTGTAGCCAGAGTTTCAATGCTTATCACTGCTATGTCCTAAAGTACAGGTTTAATGGTTAATAATGATTACCCAGTACACTTTCTATAATTAATCTCAATCCTTAATAAACAAATTTATCTAAAACTACTCAAGTGGCATCCTAGCTATTCAGTTTTAAGAGGTCTCATCGCTGAACACCCCCTTCACATAGGACTTTACCTTTTGTACAGTCTGCCATGAGGGACTTTGTTAAACACCTTACTAAAGGCCATGATAACTAATATATGATAACATGTGGCCAGGGAAAGGATTGGACCACTTAAGGACGGTGGGGGAAATCTACGTGTTGAGCCAGAGGAAATGGGCGAGGTACTAAATGAGTACTTTGCATCAGTGTTTACCAGAAAAAAAGACTTTGTGGAAGATGATTCTTGGGAAGGGTGTGTGGGCAGTCTGGGTCATGTTGACACTAAAAAGGAGGAGGTATTGGGGTTTTAAAAGACATTAAGGTAGAGATGTCTCCTGGGCCTGATGGGATTTACCCCAGAATACTGAGGGAAGCAAGAGAGGAAATTGCTGGGGCCTCATTGGCTACAGGTGAGGGGAGGTCATGCCTCACTACCTTGATCGAGGTTTCTGAGGTGATGACAAAGATGATTGATGAGGGGAGGGCAGTGGATGCTATTTACATGGACTTCAGTAAGGCCTTTGACAAGGTGCCTCATGGCAGACTGGTACAAAAGGTGAAATCACACGGGATCAGAGGTGAGGTGGCAAGATGGATACAGAATTGGCTCAATCACAGAAGGCTGAGGTGAGCAGTAGAAGGGTGTTTCTCTGAATGGAAGGTTGTGACTAGAAGTGTTCAATAGGGATTGGTGCTGGGGCTTCTGTTGTTTGCAATATACATAAACGATTTGGAGGAATATATCGCTGGTCCTGGTCCGCACGTGGCACAAGGTTGGTGGAGTGGCAGATAGTGTTGAGGAATGTCAGAGGATACAGCAGGACATAGATAGGTTGGAGACTTGGGCAGAGAAATGGCAAATAGAGTTTCATCCGGACAAATATGAGATAATGCATTTTGGTAAGTCTAATATAGAGGGGAAATATACCGTAAATGGCAAAACTCTGCGGAATATAGAAAGTCAGAGATATCTGGGTGTGTAGGTCCACAGATCTTTGAAAGTGGCAACAAAAGTGGAGAAAGTAGTCAAGAAAGCAGATGGAATGCTTGCCTTCATTGGATGGGGCATCGAGTATAAAAACTGGCAACTCATGCTACAGTTATTTGGAACCTTGGTAAGGCCATACTTGGATTGTTGCACAGAATTCTGTTTGCCACACTACCAGAGGCTTTGGAGAGGGTGCAGAGGAGGTTTACCAGGATGTTGCCTGGTCTGGAGGGTGTCAGCTATGCGGAGAGGCGGAATCGCACTTTTTTTACACAGAGGGCGGTGAGTGCCTGGACCGTGTTGCCAGGGGAGGTTGTGGAAGCAGATACATTAACAGCATTCAAAAGGCATCTTTACAAACACATGGATAGGATGAGTATAGAGGGAAACACCACGAGGAAGTGCTGAGGGGTTTGGCCAAAGGTAGCATCATGACCGTTACAGGCTTGGCGGGCCAAAGAGCCTGTTCCTGTTCTGTATTGTTCTTTGTTCTTTGTAAACAAACAACCAATGTTTGCGATTTTTATATTTTGGTTTTGAAGGATGCATAATAATTTCACATTCAAAGTCCTTTGTTATTTTTTTCTTTAGATTGAGTCTGTTCTGAGACAAGGAGTTACTTTCCTGAATTGGTCATCTCTAACACTTGAACAGTTCTTCTCTGATGCAAATACAGCCATTGATGAGTTGATTACATTGCTAAAGACAGTAAGTAGATGTCTCAGAAATTTTAAATTTGTTTATTCAAGGATGACAGCAGTGGGAAACATTTCATTTAATTTCATTTTGGCATCTTGTAATGACAAGTTCTCAATACTTATGGGCTCAGATAAAATCCTTACTTTAACGTGGATGCGGACAATGTTGAGAAAAATAGCACAAGAGAAAAAAGATAGAATCAAGGAAAATAGAATTGTTACAAAAGGAGGCTATTCAGCAAGAGCAGCTTATCTAGTTTCATACTTCCACATTTGCTCCACAGCTCTGCAATTTTTATCTCTTCATATAACTATTCAATTCCATTTTGAAATCCACACCACACTCTCAGGTAGTGCATTCTGGAGAATCATAGAAACATAGGGCGGAATTTAACCAAATTCATTCTAAGTATGGTAGTGAGCGGGAATCGTCGGGGATGTGTAGAAGCCAGGTATTTCGAATACAGTATAAGTAATACGGTAAAAGATAGCTGTTTAAGTATAACAATTAAGCCCCAGTTTTAAATACTCATTTAAAACTGAGAATTTCAGCACCCATAAATTCAGGTCTTCAATAGATACATGAAATTCCATCATAGATTAAAACAGCACAGTTGCAAGACAATTTGACACTGCTTGTGCTAATTGTCAAGGACAAGGACTGAATACCATAGTGTGAGAAACACCGCTCACTTGATAATAATTTATATTTAGCCAAATTCTGAAGAAGTATTTTATTCAATCGATCTTGCAAGAACGGGTGCCGCCTGTCAACATTAGCAGACAAACAGAATTAACACAGCATTGTTTTTTATATACAGTCTCTGAGAAACACGCCCCACTCTCTGCCTTAATGGCAGTTTCCTTATCAGTGATTCCTTATTTGGACTTGTTATGTTCATTTTGGCTTCCACCTTGCTTCGCCTAGCAGTGGTTTCTGTTAGCTCCTGGTACATCCTTGAACCGTTAATTAAAATGATGTAGAATGAGGCCCCCATCTGCACCTGCATCGTGTTATTGTAAATCCTGTTCATTCCCGAAGGTCAGTCACGTACACAGTTACAACAACTTGGGCACTGCAGCTTACACAAAACTCCACTTGACATCTTATTTCCCATCAAGCACTATTGTTGACATCTCATTTGTGAACCAGAGTTATTCATATAAAAACAACATGTAAAAACAACATAAAATGCTCATTTCTCATAATTTCCCCTTTTTTTCTTTTTACTCTTGTTGCTTTTTACACTATGTCACTCCTTCTAGCCTTCCCCAAAATTGTCCAACATCCTCTCAACCTCTCTTTCTATGGGGTCGTCCTCTCCTTCAGTCTTCCCTCTTTCTAGTAGGCAAATTGTTTCCTGGCTTCCTTTACCCAGGGGTAATGGCATCTGCTTGGTCAAGGCTGTTTCGATGAGCCTCTGCACCAAGCCTCTTACGCACGGGATGATGCAACAGCCTATTGCCACCAATGCTCCTATTACTATGATAATGGAGGTGAGGATGGATACAATTAACCCTTTCCATTTCCCAAACATTGGTTCAAGCCACCCAGTCATAGATGTGTCTGCCCCCGAGTTGTCTGCCATTTCCTCAGCCAGTGTGGTTAATCTTTGTAGCGCACGGGTAATCGATCCGTCGGGTGCCGTATTGTTGGGGATAAACGTGCAACACTGTCCCTTGAGCATTACGCATACACCACCTTTCTCTGCCAAAATCATATCCAGAGCCAATCTATTCTCCCAGGCCATTCTACTGGTTGCGACCAGTTGTTCCACTATGCCTTTTACAGCATCTCTGGTATAATTTATGAACCTCTGTTGATTATAATATATATAGTTTATCCAATCTACATTCTTATTGATCGTAACCCGCCAGAAGAGGGACTCGAACCCAGCTGCGATCTGATTTCAGGCTTTGAACTCATCTGGTACTCCTCTGGTGATGCCAACGGAGTCCAGGTAAATTCTGTCATCAAATGAGGTGGGTATGCTTCGTGTAGATCATTCCCCTTATACACTCCCCTTCTCCTCTTGTCTTTCATAGGCTATACTGAACGGTATGGCTAGCTGAACTAATGCGCATGTCCCTTTCCATTGGGGGGGTAGAGTGGGTCTTAGGATCTTTCCTCCGCAATACCACCATATATCTGCACGTGGTATTTTTAGTGATGAGTAATTGCCCTGGGTGGTTACGTTCTCAGTCTCAAGACATGTCTTGAGTCCTCCCATATCTTTACTTAGTCCCGTATCAGAACGACTTATACACGATTTATGGTGCGTCACGGTAACCAAGAAGGAGGGAGGGTTTGCTGATTGTTTCTGCTTAACAGGAGGAAACATCAGAGATAGGGCAGTGCAGGTCTTGTTGCCCCAGGCGTTCTCATCTTGGTACAAGGCCATCATGCATTCCATGCTCCCTCTATTTTCTTTCCACCCCATTGGAAAGGGCTCCAGATGGGCCTGTGGTCTACCTGATGCGCAAGCATAACAATTGTCTTTCTCCAGCGTCTGGGCCGAATACCTCACCCACTCAATCCACGCATTCTGTCCCTCATAGCCGGTTTCTATCTCAAAGGCTTTCTCTAAATCTTTTACTTCTATTATTTTGACTCCCGGTCCTTCCTCCTGCTTTTCGTTCCTAGTTCCAATAGTGGGAGCTGCCCCCTGGTCCATTGAGATACGGAAGCAGCATTTAGTCTCGCTATTTCTCATTTTTACCCCGAATATCTCATGTCTTAGTGAACAATGCTTATTGCCTGTTTCGGTCCAGGCCGTGTGTTTTATGGTGACGTATACGGGGTTACAAGTTCCAGCCTTGCACGTTGAGGGGGAATTTCCATTAATCTGGTGAATGGATATGACCGGTGGTGCTCCTCTGCGATTGGGCAATTGGCACAACCGTTCCTGCCAACCCCCCCCTAAGTAATCACCCCCCTCTGTAATCAAGAGCCTCCACCCTAAATTCCTTTCCATTCCCCACTGACTCGCAGTCTATGAGGGTGCAGAGATCAGTCCGTATTACCTGAGGGTACCGACTTTCTGGGATTGTCAATGTAACCAAACGACCGTTTCCGTCCTCCCACATTATTAATATTATTATACATTGTATAGTCCATTTTAGCTGTAGTTTCGTCATATTATTGAATAGTTCAGGATTCAGTGTCTTTTAACCTTATCTTTAATGGTTCCTCAGTGGCCTCCACATGCCATTGTTCCTGTTCAGGTGGTGATTTCACGGGACCCTTCGTTCTGCTGTAATGAGTCCAACCTTTTTCCGCGGTTCGTATGGCAGTCTCTGTGGTTAACAAGACCAGGAACGGTCCGTCCCAAGTGGGTTGAAGCTTGGTTTCCTTCCACGATTTCACCAGTACCCAATCTCCTGGTTTAAATTTGTGGACTGCGAATTCAAGGGGAGGTGTCTGCGCTAGCAGTCCTTGTCTCCTGAGGAATGATAATGAGGAAGACAGTGCCAGTATATATTTCTTTACATAGATATCTTTACATTCTGCAATGGGCAATTCTCCCATTGTTCCAAGGTATGGCAATCCGAACAACATTTCGTATGGGGACAACCCCAAATCTTTTCGTGGAGCCGTTCGGATTCTTAGAAGGGCTATCGGTAAGCATTTTGTCCAGGGGAGCCTAGTTTCTAGTATTATTTTTGACAAATGATTTTTAAGGGTTTGATTCATCCTTTCCACCCGTCCTGATGAGGGGGGAGCGGGGGTGCCAAGGAGTGTGGAAGTCCCAATTTATCTCCAAACTTCTCATGGTTTCTTGTAAGACCTTAGAGGTAAAGTGACTTCCTCTGTCCGAGTCTATATTTTCTACCAACCTGTATCGGGGAATTATTTGCTCCAGAATGATTTTAGAGACTCCGCCTGCGGTGGCGGTGGTTGTAGGGTAAGCTTCTACCCAACCCGTAAGGTGGTCTACCAGGACTAACACGTATTTCAGCCTTCCCACGGGTGGTAGTTCAGTATTTGCAGCCTTCTCTGTAGCAAACTGTCTCTCTCTCTCTCTCTCTCTCTGTATTGAAACAGTGACTCCAGACATGTTGCAGCCTTCTCTGTAACAAACTCTCCCTCTCTCTCTCTCTGTATTGAAACAGTGACTCCAGGCATGTTGCAGCCTTCTCTGTAACAGACTCTCTCTCTCTCTCTCTCTGCCTCTCTGTCTCTCTCTGTCTCTGTCTCTCTCTGTCTCTCTCTCTCTGTCTCTGTCTCTCTGTGTGTCTCTCTCTCTCTCTCTGTATCTCTCTCTCTCTGTCTCTCTCTCTCTCTCTGTCTCTCTCTCTCTGTTCTCTCTCTCTCTGCAACTCTCTCTCTCTGTCTCTCTCTCTGTATCTCTCTCTCTCTGTCTCTCTCTCTCTCTCTGTCTCTCTCTCTGTTCTCTCTGTCTCTCTCTCCCTGTCTCTCTCTCTCTGCATCTCTCTCTCTGTCTCTCTCTGTCTCTGTATCTCTCTCTCTCTGCCTGTCTCGCCCTGTCTCTCTCTCTCTCTGTTCTCTCTCTCTGTCTCTGTATCTCTCTCTCTCTGTATCTCTCTCTCACTGCCTGTCTCTCTCTCTCTCTGTCTCTCTCTCTGTCTCTTTCTCTCTCTGTTCTCTCTCTCTCTACTCTCTCTCTCTGTCTCTCTCTCTCTCTCTCTCTGTCTGGTTCGCGTCCCCCTGTCGGGTCTTTATTCTCCCACAGTCGCATGCCTGCTCTTCTAATCATACCCCTTTCTTCCCCTGTGAATAGGATACTCATAATGGACATTAATTCGGTCCATGTGTATATATTAGGACCTAAGAATGGATCGAATTGTTCTGCCAGTCCTAAGGGGTCTTCCATTAATGTCTTCATCTCTTTTTTGAATGCTCTGACTTCTCCTGAATTTAAAGGAGAATTTACAAATCCTACTTCTCCCTCTCTAATAGGGACTTCCCGAAGGGGGTTCATTTTTGTTATTTCTGGTTCCTTTCCCTGTCCTTTCATGGATCTTAATTGCATTTTATTCTCTCCTTTTTCAGGGACTTTCTCTGATTTGCCTTTATTCATTTGTTGGTCATTTGGCGAGTCATCGTCGTTTGACTTATTCTTATAAGGGGGTGGCAAATTATCTAGGACGTCCCATTGTTTAAGAGGGGCGGTGGGAACGTCTTCGCCCTGTGGGATTAATGGATATATTCGGGTGGCGTTCCTGCTGGGAAGCCAACAACTCGCGTAACTTACTTCTTTATCGGAACAGGGTTTTTTTATCATTGACATATATATTCAAAATTTGGCACACCCAATCTTCGTCCGAACCGTATTTCGGTCAAAAGACTGAGGGTTTACGGATTGCTTCTTTTATCCATATGAAGCAACAAAATGTTATCATTGTTTTCCTGTCCTTATTTTTTGTACAGCTCTCAAAATCCCAATTAACTAACATCCGATCCAATGGACTTTCTGGTGGGATATTCTTAGGGATTCTTTTATCGGCGCCGTCTCCTTGTTCCGAGTTTTTACTTGCCATTGTAATATAATCAACTTTCACTTATTTCTAAGTAAAGTATCTAGTTATGACTGGTCCGTCAAACAATCACAATTTGAAAGTACTTATATCATCAATCCGCCCATACACTTATACGGATATCTAGATATGAACTCAAGTCAACAAGGTAATACTTAAAAGTCGTTTTTCTTACCTTGCTCCGTGCACAGAGTTGCCTGACTTTCACTTTCACGGCATGCCTGCCACTATAATCCGTTATTTGCTTCTTCAGAATGACTACCCTAGGAACGTGTTCAGTTGACCGTGGGTAACTACTCAAGACTAAGTACGAGACCGTTTAAATAACGGGACGCGTCTTCTCGGTTCCTCTTGAGCCGCCCCCCTCGATCAATGAAGACTATCCCGGACAGAGCCCCAAATTGTGAGAAACACCGCTCACTTGATAATAATTTACACTTAGCCAAATTCTGAAGAAGTATTTTATTCAATCGATCTTGCAAGAACGGGTGCCGCCTGTCAACATTAGCAGACACACAGAATTAACACAGCATTGTTTTTTATATACAGTCTCTGAGAAACACGCCCCACTCTCTGCCTTGATGGCAGTTTCCTTATCAGTGATTCCTTATTTGGACTTATTATGTTCATTTTGGCTTCCACCTTGCTTCGCCTAGCAGTGGTTTCTGTTAGCTTCTGGTACATCCTTGAACCGTCAATTAAAATGATGTAGAATGAGGCCCCCATCTGCACCTGCATCGTGCTATTGTAAATCCTGTTCATTCCCGAAGGTCAGTCACGTACACAGTTACAACAACTTGGGCACTGCAGCTTACACAAAGCTCCACTTGACATCTTATTTCCCATCAAGCACTATTGTTGACATCTTATTTGTGAACCAGAGTTATTCATGTAAAAACAACATAAAATACTCATTTCTCATAATAGCAACATGAAGGTGTCATGATATTCAAACACACACATCATGATAGACACACCAACAGACAAATCAGAACACACAACACCACAACCAATGACAGAAAGATATAAAAGCACAGACACGACCCCTGGTGGTCAGTAAGAGCTGCAGAGGAGAACCAGGACACAGCTATTGCCAAAGACACTCAGGGAGACAGCACGTGCAGAGTATCCAGAACGAACTGTATTATAAGAGTTATAATAAAATAGAGTTGTACCACATACAACTGTGTTGGCTCATCTGTGCACCAGAGCACCCAACACCACATGGTACAGGAGTGGATCGATACCTGCCGGCATACCTCAGTGTACAGAGACAACCAGCAGTGCCCAGGCATGATGTACGAGCTCCCGGTTCCGCAGGCGCTCCAGTGCGACGGCGACCTCCACGAAAACTGGCGGCGATTCCGGCAAATGTTCGAGTTGTTCCTGGCGGCAGCTGAACTCAAGGACCTGGATGATAAGGAAAAAATTGAATTTCTCCTCACCGTCGCCGGTGCAAGGGCAAGAGCAATGTTCAGAAGGTTCAGGTTCTTCAGGAGGCAGCAAAGGCACGATTACCAGGCAGTCATGGGCAAATTCGCCAAGTACTGTGAAGAATACGCAATCCAATGGGGACTTAAAGGTAAGAAAAGCTGCGGTACTCACCTCGTGGCTGGGATCCCGGAGCCCGAAACCCCGGGCCTGAGAAAAGGCTGGGTCGAGGTCGGCGGCCATCTTGCTAAAGGTATAACGCTAGCACAGTTGCGCGAGAAGTGCGCAGAACCGGAAGTTTCGTTTGCGCATGCGCGAGATGGTGCGCATGCGCAGTCAAGAAAACGGCCATCGGTAAAGGAACAGCGATCTGAGCATGCGCAGTCGCTTCCTACGTGCTACATACCGAGCGTCAGGATGTCAGAGGCCCAAGACTGGATCAATTTAAAAAGGAAATGTCCCAAATCCAATTTAAAAGGGAAACGTCCCAAATCAAAAAAACAAAAATCTGTTAAAGCTGTAAAACAACCTTCCTTCACCTGGAATGACAGCACAGTGCCGCAAATTGACCCAGGAGATGAATTTAACCTCCGAAGAACCCTCCGACAAGCAGTTACCTACGCACAAGCCGATGATTCCGACCTTGAATACTTCGATGACGATTTTTACAGTGTTTCCGGACCTCGCGAGCCCAATGATAGCTCCGTGGTCCTATATGACTATGACTCGGACGAACCTTTCGTGTTGCACATTGGCGGCCCCCACATTGAATCCGACGCAGATGCGGATTCATTTTTCGGATTTGAGGATCTTCAATCCAGCAGATATGACGTTCCAACTTATCAGTACCGGATGATGCTGCAGCCTGACATTAACAGACAGGGAGCGGTGCAAGCACACGGAGAGTGCCCTGCTGCCACACAGAGCGTGGTCCACGTCCCGCTCAACGTTCCCGACTCTATGAAAGAAGACATGCAAGACTCCAGAGTGCAGTCCTCGCATGAACCAGAAGTGACTCCAGTGTCACAAGCTTCCACAGCAAGCTCGTGGACAGACTCCACAATTGCAGAAATGCAAGACTCCAGAGCGCAGTCCTTGCACGAACAAGAAGTGACTCCAGTGTCACAAGCCTCCACAGAGAGCTCGTGGACAGCCTCCACGATAGAAGCAACGCAAGACTCCAGAGCGCAGTCCTTGCACGAACAAGAAGTGACTCCAGTGTCACAAGCCTCCACAGAGAGCTCGTGGACGGACTCCACGATGGAAGGAACGCAAGACTCCAGAGCGCAGTCCTTGCAGGAACAAGACCATGAGGGTCTAGCAACCTCTCCTGACCAACCAGCGGCAGACGATGCAAGTCTGCCATGCTCCCGTGAACAGCAAGAAGGCTATAATAGCCTACCATGCTCCACTACACAGCAGCATGACCATGACGGTCTCTCATGCTACAATAAAGGGCACAGCGCTGAAGACTGTTCAAGCCCAACTGAAGACAAGCCAAAGGAATCGCCTCGTCCAAGCCCGAAGAAAAAAGGTTTATGCGCTGACCTTCAGGATCATTGTAGCCGAACAGAGATTAATAATGCTGCACGGCCACAGAAGGATGCTGAGGATTTGCTAACGAAATTAATTGAATGTTTAACTTGCAAGGAGCAGACTGAGAATTGCCAGTGTTTTAGTACGGATCGAAAAAATGGACAAGACATTGATCCTCAGGTAATGGAAATAACACAACCTGAATCATATCTACAGCAGGGACAAATGTCTCCCTTCAACACAATGCCGCAAAATCCCAACTTCGGAGACCAGCAGTTAGTCAGTAATGACTCTTCAAACCTGGAGGGGAACATTAATTGCATTGAACCTATACACACTCCACTGATTATTGAGCAGAACATTGGAGCAAGAATCCTGAGGACACCGACATCGAGTAGCCAGATAACGAATTTAAAACCCACAGCAGTTTCAAGTGAACCAAGTGTGCTTTCCACTAATGGTGAAGATGCAGATAAGGTCGACCCGATTGTCCATTGTACCACACTAACCCCAGTGATTAAGCAGTTATGTATGGGGAGTATAATGTGGGCAATTGAGAACAGTAAAAGAGAGACCGTGACCATGCCAGTCCCAGCAAAATCAGACCCAGAGACCATGAAGGCATGTACATTAAACAAAGTTACATATGAGGTACCTGAGAAGAAAAGTGAAACGGAATGTTCTTTGGAAAATGGTACAATGTCGATAGAAACAGTGGATCCTATATTCGAGACCATACATATGGGAGAATTTGGGGGTAATAAACAAGGTTCTGCAATGTCTGGGGGAAGATTTAAAGTTCCAAAGAAGAAAAGCCCAAATGAAGGACAATGGCAAGACAATGACAGTCCACCGACATGGTGTGCACCACCAGATGAAAACTCTGACAATTTACCCAACCCTAGTGAACAGCAAGCTGCTAATGACGATCTATCCACGGGATGTGAGACGAGTGACGACAGCATCCCACTTCCCATGCAAAAGGTGCAAGGTGACAGACCTCGCCTAGTGCGTACCGAGGCACTCAACGATCACGGTGAGACCACTGACGACTGCGGTGGCGGCGCACCGCTTCCACCCTCGATGGCTCGAGCCTCTCCACTGGTTGGTGCATTCCTGCATGTTCCGACTCCAGAAGTGCAGCTTCAGGGAATCTCGGCTGCCTCCAGTGAACCTGTTGGGACTCCGGACGGGGGGCATCGGTGGAAGGCAGACCGGACTCCAGATGGGGAGCAGCCAAGCGCCGACTCTGATTTGCGCACGCCAGACCTTGCTCCGGATGGGCGGTGTCGCGGCCTCGGTGATGGCACGCTCAGGGTGACGGCAGATGCCACGGCGACAGGGAATGGATCGCGTGGCAGTCCCACTGGGTCGGCAGTGGCAACCAGCACCGGCGGTCCAAGATGGACACACCAATTCGCGCCATCGCCAGACGTTGATGCGAGCAACAATTCTCTCTCCAAGGCGACATGCTTCGACGTTTCTCTGCGGAGTCGCCCTTCCGGCACAGCAGAAGGCCGGAACCAGCGTACACGGTCTTGGCCAACTTCCACATCTGGCACAGTCATCGCCTTGCATGATATTAGTGATGGTGCTACTTCGATGGCAACGACCCATCGGCTACAAGATGCCGTCCACCACAAACATAAAAAGAAAACAGACTTCACCTTGTTCCTGGCATGCAGGGCGGATGGATTGGTGCGTAGGCGCAATCAGCGGGCTTTGTGCCGCCTTCCACGCTTGCAACTGCACCGTACGCACACGCCGGATCCTCCACTGGTTCCCAAGGATGACTTCGTGGAGATGCCACGGATCATGCCCCTTCCATCGCCACCAGAACCAAACCACAGCCAGGGCACCACTAACAAAGATGTTGAATGTTATATTTGCAAGAATGAAAAAAACCAAGCACTGCATGAAGTACAACAAATGGTAAAGTAGAGACTTCGGCAACAGCATCACCTCCAACAGTCCAAGGTGAACCAGTGTGACCCCAAATCTCCACAGCTGAACCGGCTTGAGGACCAGCCCATTCTTGAGGCGGTCACCCATTAGACTGGACTTATAACGCTGTTAATACGTTCAAAAAGTCAAACACTTCTGTATTATAACCTGTTGTTGTTTATTGTTCCAGATATCGTCTGACCGGACCAATGTTCAAGTTTTTTTTTTTCTCTCGCATCCAAGTTTTGTTATGGTACAACCTTGTTAGTGTGACGCACCCGACATCGCCCCATGTAAATAGTTACGTCATAAACACACGCTGTACACAACACAAACGCACACTCTTAGATGCACTCACGACACAATTATATTTATAACCACGTAGGCACTTGTCTTTGTAAAAAGGGGGGATGTCATGATATTCAAACACACACATCATGATAGACACACCAACAGACAAATCAGAACACACAACACCACAACCAATGACAGAAAGATATAAAAGCACAGACACGACCCCTGGTGGTCAGTAAGAGCTGCAGAGGAGAACCAGGACACAGCTATTGCCAAAGACACTCAGGGAGACAGCACGTGCAGAGTATCCAGAACGAACTGTATTATAAGAGTTATAATAAAATAGAGTTGTACCACATACAACTGTGTTGGCTCATCTGTGCACCAGAGCACCCAACACCACAGAAGGCACCATTGTTCACAATGCAGATAACAGCTAAGTCAGCAGAAGACCAGTTTTTGTTGGTAAAGATTTAGCAGAATATCACATTCCATAACATGCAGACATGAAGCAATTAAAAGCTAATGTTGCACATTGAAGATGGACGGCTTGCCATCAAATCAAATGTGTTTGAGTCTAACCCAAACCAATTAGGATTATATTGGGGTGTGATTAGATGATTTAAGACAGATATGAAAGTGTATAACTGAAAAGTGTCCCCCCGCCATTTTAGTCTTTCTGTTAGTTTAGTCAGTCTGTCCTTAATTGTTTGTCTTTAATTCTGTTAGTTTTGTTTTCTTTAATTTTGGGGGTTCTGTCTTTGATTCAGTCTGTCAGTCTGTTTGTACTTTGAGTTTGAGTTTAGCTGAAGATTAGCTCTCTCTCTCGCTTCATGTTTCATTTCCAGACTTTGACCTTTAAAAGTTACTTTCGAGCTGTCTGCCTAAGCAAAAAGATAATGTCTGTAATTCTCTGAAAGCTTCGAATTGTCTACGAATTGCCTTTTAAATGACTTTCAAATTGTAATCAATAGAAGACAAATAAAATAATTCCTTTTGGCACCTGAGAAGTTTTAACTGCAAATTTCTACTGAGTTCCAGTAATCGCAAAGTGCTACTGGTAACCGAATAGTAGAAATAATATAAATTCCTTCAGGATGGCCAATCCAGTGAGGCCATCACCAGTTAACTTTAACTGGGACGTTAATGATGCCCATGGGCTTCAACACGCAAAGGACTATTCCACTGGCTGACTCGCTGGGATGCACCTGGCAGCTCCCTGCCAATGAGGGGGAGCAGCACTGACACCAATCCCACAGAGCAAACCCCAAATAGCATGCAGCCATGCCACCGCACAGAGCAACTCCACAATTCGGAGATGCTGACCTGGCCGGACAGATGGACACGGTCGTATCCAGATCCAGGAAGACACAGTTATCATGAGGGGGTCGGAGGGTCAGCCACAATTCAGCCAGTGCCGTCTGGGAGGCAGTGGCTGCAGCCATCAGCTCGGGACGTGTCACCAGGAAGACTGCCACCCAGTGCTGCAAGAAGCTCAATGACCTCCACTGGGCCGCACGGGTGAGTTTGCATCAGCAACATGGCACTGTTCATTGCTACCCCCCCCCCCCCCCCGATGCCCCTGTACCTGGCAATATCATGACGTGCCCCAGTATACCCCTATACTGATCAGCACAACCCACTCATGCCCAGCAGTGGTGCACCCACCTGCCCCTGCCATGCCCCCCTCCCCATCTCCGATACTTGAAGCGTGCTGCTCACAATGGCCCCTCTGTGTCCCCGCAGGAGAACAACAGACGGGAAAGGACCCAGACGGGCACCCACTACAAGAAACAGGCCTTGACATTTGGGGGGTGGCCGAGGCTAGAGCTTGGCCAGCGCCACAGAAGTGAGTATTCACTCGCCCCCACCCAGATGGCCTGTCACAAGTGAGTTGTTCATGCCAGGATGATGATCCTGTTGCTCTCTTTGGTTGGCTCTGAATATGGTGGTCAATATGGTCGCCTTCCTTAATCCTAATTACATTTGCTCTAGAGTCGGCAGGTATCTTTCGATACTGCCACAAGGTTCAAAGCCGAATACTGATCAAAGACTCGATATACCAGTTAGTTAGTTCAAAGTCAATGCTTATTTCTTTACACATACAGTGAAATATACTCATGCACGAAACTCTACAGACTAAACTATCACTACTGCTAAAGCCTATACTTAGCTTCGGGCGCCCACTCAGTCAGAGGAACAATGGCCGTTGTTCGGTTCTGAGGCTGCTGGGGTGGAACTGGTACAGTGAAACAGCTACGGTCGTCTGTCTGGTTGCATGCGTTGACCTTGGACTTACTTGCTTCTGGTGCAACTGGTGGACAGGTCTCTCCTCGGTGAGAGCCGCGTCCAAGAGAACAATTCTCTCTTGGGGGCTCCTTCTTATACCCAAAGGGGCTTCACGCTCTTTTTGGTGGGCCTTGAACTTGGCCACAATCAATTGGGCCATTTCTTGATAATTCCTATTGATTTCAACCAATAAAGGGGTGGGTGCCCTGATGGCTGGGTGTATCCTAGGTGGCCGTTGGCCTACTTTGTTTCAGTCTCCTCTGGCGTCGGGGTGTCTGCCTTAGTATCAGTTACTCAAATGTTACTCTTTTGTTCCCGGAGATGGGCCATTAGTATGCTAATGGGCCTACAGTTTTGGTCTTGTCTGGGAGCTGCGGCTCCAATATACAGACAAGCTCTGAACCTGCTTGTTTTCTCAGCATTGTCCATTTTCCCTGCAATCTTTGCAAAGTGTCCATTTTGTAATCAGGAAGTGGCCATCCCAGATGGCTACACACCCTCCTTGTGATCCTCAACGCGAAGCATGAAGGATCACATTACCGCGTCGTCTTCGTTCTCTGACCAAGCTGGGCACCCATAAGCACTTCACAGGCTCTACACTGCTCTGTCCTATGAATTGCAACTTTACCTAAGTTATTTTATATACATACATCATTATAAAACTCTACGGGGCGCTATGACATTCTAGCATGCATTACAAAATAAAAAACTGGAACCTCTAACTATCCTAAATAAACTATCCTCACTTAAACAATCAAAAATAATCTACAACATTTTAAACTGTACAAATAGCAGCAACACAAGTCTCTCTGGCTTGGCAGTCAAGCACAGAGGTTTACATTTTTTTATTAAACAAACAAAGCACACACAAAAAAACGGATGTACTTTAATTTACTTAAAGGGGTTGGGGGGTTTGTTGGAGTCCGAAGATAGGGGATCTAAATGTGTATACCGGAGTGCGGTTGCGGGAGGCTCTCCTCCGCCATTTTCTGAGTCTAAGTGTCTGCACGACACTGCAGAGTATCGCCAGTACTAAGAGTGCTTCTACGATGTAAGATAGTGAATACCAGGTGATAAACTTGTCACACCAGGTCGGGGTGTCGGTAACTGTCTCAGGGGTAACTATCTCGGGGTTAACTATCTCGGGGTACAGTGTATGGTAGGGGTGGGAATCATTCACGGCCTGTGTGGTAGGGGTCAGGGGGGTAGTATCCGCGCGCAACTGAAGGGATCCCGGTAAGATCCAGATGAAAAACATGAAGGTTGTCTTCATCTTTCCTTTTGTCGGTCTTCTTCTTTTTCTTCCTCTGGGGTTCCTGAGGTTCCGGAGTTCTGTGGACACAAGCATAATATCTGTTATTATCTTGCTTAAGATCTCGTATGTCTGTCTGTCTGTCCTTTGTTGCCAATTACCCATTATAATTGGTCACCATCTGTGACTCCCTCATTTTAAAAAAAACCGAATATTTGGACAAGACATCCGAGAAAAATACTGACACAGTGCGAGCCGTCTCGCAGCCTGTGCGATCTACCATCCTAGTGCTTGAGGATATAAATAGGATACGGAAGCAACCTAAGGGTTGCCAGAATCAAGCAAAAGAATTTTGAACATAACGAGCCAAAATGGGGGGCGTATGGGCCGCCGAGGGTAAGAATGGGTGGAATCCCCGGGTAGGACGGTGACCAGTGCCATTTGTGCTCTACCTGAGCTTAGCTGACCATAGGGGGGTCCTCAGGCACGGCAGGGACCAGTGCCATTTCTCCACTGCCTGAGCGACCGGCAAGAACGGGTAAGAACGCGGTCGTCGTGGGGGCTGCCTCTCGTGATTACCTTCAAATCAGGAGAGTCGCTATGATTGGTTGTCTGCTGACAAACTAGTTCCTCTGAACGGTTGTCTGTCGACTGTCCATTAACTGCCAGTGGGCGTTAAAAGAGTGGTGGCGTGGGGTCATGAAAACTTTTAAATTCACAAACAACATTTAACATGTACATTAAACGAACAAACATACGATAAACATGGTGCAGGTCCCATCAGAAAGGACACCGTATCTCTCCATCGGTGCCTTTTTACCATCATGTGAACACCTCATTGCTCAGTAGTGAACAGGGTCGCAAAGGGATTTGTTTGGTTGGAGTCAGACTCTATGTCATCATCTTCTCCCGGCTGCCATACTCTTGACTGGAGTAGTTTGGCTAAAGCTGCTTGGGGCGAATTGGGGTCCATCTCATCATTCCGGATGAGCCTGAACGAATTGTCTCGGTGCCAGAATCGTGTGTCGAGGTTGGAGCTACTAGGTTTTAATCTGTAATCGTCGGGCGGTGGGTCTGGGTCAGGGCTTTGATGTACGTGATTTCGAAGGGGTCACTGGAATCATGCTCGGATTCGCTGGGAATGGGGCCTGGTGCAGGGGTGTAATCATAACGTGGTGTGCTGTGGCTGTCGTCATTGCTATCGCTATCACTGTCGCTGTCGCTGCTGGTTGAAGGAAGGGAGAGGCGGAGTCGTGGCTCTGGGGGTGGAATTGAAGATGTGTCTGAGGACGGGCTGGACTGGGTGGGGGAGGGTAGGAATGCGTCATCTGTGGGCGGGGCGTGCTCGTCTGCTGCTGCGAACGAGATGTGGTGTGCATGGTTGTTCTGCGAGCCATAAGCCTTAAGCTGGTTTATGTGAAACCACTTGCTGTTGAGATATGTGATCTTGTATACCGAGGGCTGACTTTGAAATGGAGTACGGTCCGGAAAATTTGGGGGAAATGAATGAACTGGGGTTGTAAAGGGAAAGCATCACTTGCTGCTCTACTACAAACTCGGTGGCATGTACCGTTTTATTGAAACAAGCCTTGCTTTGTTTCCTCCTGGTCCCAAGTCTCACAGCTGCTGCGAGCTGGGCTGCCTTTATATTGTCAATAAGCTGCTGTCCAGCATTTTCATGCGTGAAGGCGGTGACTGCGGGGCTGGCCAAATCCAGTCCTAATAAATACTCTGTCCCTTTCATGGGGCATCCGGTCATGAGGGTGTGGGGGGTGTATCCTGTGGACGTGGATACTGTGTTTCGTAAGAACATTAAAGCAAATGGGAGAACTGAATCACTGGTGCTGTTGTTCTGTTGCACCATTTTCCTGAGAGTGGCTTTTAAAGTCCTGTTCATCCTCTCTACAATGCCGCTTGACTGGGGGTGATATGCTATGTGAAACGTCTGCCTAATTCCGAAAATTATCAGGACGTTTTTCACTACTCGTCCTGTAAAATAGGAGCCTTGATCGGACTCTATACTGTGTGGGAAGTCCCAGCTTGTGAAGATGTGCTGTATTAGGATTTTAGCTGTTGTTTTGGCCGTGTTCGTTCTGGATGGAAAAGCTTCCACCCATTTTGTGAAGGTGTCAATGACCACCACCACATACTGAAAACCATTTCTGCAGGGGGGTAGAGGTCCTATGTAATCTATCTGCAAATTCGTCCAGTGGCCATTAACGAGGCCACCAGCAGAGAGGTCTGAGGTGGGTTAGGGTGGGTTCAATGCCTTGGTGTCAATGATTGTCATGGAACTGACAAATAATCTGGTTCCTGTCCTGGCTGGGAATTACATAAATGCTGTCTTTCAAAATCACACCGTAATGTGTGGTTATTGCATTCTTAAACTTATTGTACGGGGCTGGGAAGGTTCCTTTTAAAACTTCCCTGAGCTTTTCATCTTCCTTTTGGCCTTTCGCTAGATCCTGAATCTTGGTCTGTGAGATCTGAACCGCGTGTACTGGGGTGCTCTCGGGGGGGTTCCAAAAGTAACCATGTCTGGAACCTGCCTTCGCTAGGGCATCTGCTTTAACTTTACCAGGGGGGAAGAACGGTGATGACTGCGAACCTTAATGATACCATATTTCCTATCTTTAGCTGTCTCTAGGATATGCCGGAGTAATGGGGTTGAGGGTAGGGGCTTTCCGTCTGCGGAAACAAATCCTCTAATTTCTCACAGGGGTAAGAATTCTGTTAAACTATTGCAGACATATAAACTGTCCGAATATATGTCCGCTGGGGTCGGAAACGAGTTGGGGTGATCAATAATGTAAGCTATGGCTGCCAGTTCTGCTGCCTGTGAGCCTAGATGTCCTGGCAACTTTAATGAAATCTCTTCAAGAGCGTCCCTGCACATCCTCTACATAAATGCCGCAACCGGTGATTCTCTTTCCATTCAAAGCTGTGGAGGAGCCATCCACATAAATTTTCAGGGGTGCGGACGTGTCTGTGGGCTAGGATCTCTGGGGTGTAGTACCTGCTTTCCTGGGAGCGGACTTAGGTAGAAATGGGCTGTGTTGTGTTGTGTGGTGATGATCTCACACTCATACTGCAAATTATCGGCTAGGAAAGTGTGGGTCTTGGTTCTTTTAACTGTAATGTCCCGTCTCTGCAATCCAACGGGCTGCGCGGATTTGGCTGACTATGCCATCTTTAAGTCGACCGTCTAATAATAGCTGTGTTGGGGTGTGTTCAGTGAGAATGGTGATGGGGTTGTGTCCTTTTCTGTTACAAAGCCATTCAATTGAATTGAAAATGAAATGAAATGAAAATCGCTTATTGTCACAAGTAGGCTTCAAATGAAGTTACTGTGAAAAGCCCCTAGTCACCACATTCTGGCGCCTGTTCGAGGAGGCTGTTACGGGAATTGAACCGTGCTGCTGGCCTGCCTTGGTCTGCTTTCAAAGCCAGCGATTTAGCCCTGTGCTAAACAGCCCCTGTAATGTAGGCGAAGTACTGTACTGCCCAAAAAACTGCGAGCAGGTGCCTTTCGCAGGCAGAAAATCCTTGATCGACAGCATCTAACATGCGTGAGGCATAAGCCACGGGGCCTGATCAGTCATGGCATTCCTGGAGGAGCATGGCCGAAAGGGTTCGCCCTGTGCTTGCTACTTTGATTGCATACGGGGGAAGTGGATCTGGGACCTGTAATGCGGGGGCTGTGCTGCG
The DNA here is from genome assembly GCF_047496885.1 of Scyliorhinus torazame. Classification (NCBI taxonomy): domain Eukaryota; kingdom Metazoa; phylum Chordata; class Chondrichthyes; order Carcharhiniformes; family Scyliorhinidae; genus Scyliorhinus; species Scyliorhinus torazame. The sequence continues at coordinate 346,882,538 of NC_092710.1, read as the reverse complement.
GGCTCTCTTTAAAACATCCACGGCATCTGTGTGCTGTGGAAGCCATTCCCAAGGTGCCTGTTTCTTGAGAAGGTCGGATGGGGGCGCTGCTTTTGTGGCAAAACCATCGATATGGTTTCTGCAGTAGCCAACCAGTCCTAGAAATGACCGGAGGGCTGAGACATTTTGGGGAAGGGGCAATTTGACGATCGAGTCAATTCTCTTTTGCTCGATCTCGCGTTTACCATGAGTGATTACTGTACCCAAGTAAATAACTTTTTCTTGCAAAATCTGGGCCTTCTTGGGGTTGACTTTACATCCAATCTGTTTTAGGAGTCCCAGGAGTTCGGCGAGAAGCGAAATGTGCTCTCCCTTTGTGTCTGTCTGTAGTAGCAAGTCATCTACATACTGGACCAGACAATCGGGTCGGGAACATTTTGCTAGTCCATTTGCCAGCTGTCGGTGGAAAATGGAGGGGGAGTTGTGGAAGCCTTGTGGAAGGCACGTCCACGTGTATTGTTGTCCCTGGAATGTGAATGCGAATTTGTATTGGCATGCTTTATCCAATGGAATGGACCAAAAGCCGTTGCTAATGTCCAAAACCGAAAAATATTTTGACTGGAGTCCCAGTTTGAGCATGGTCTCGGGACTTGTGGCTACGGTGGGGACTGCTACTGGGGTAACTTTGTTCAGTTCCCAGTAATCAATGGTCAGTCGCCATGATCCATCGGGTTTCCTGACGGGCCAAATCTGTTATTTGTGGAGGCTACTGATCAGAGTACGTCTTGATCAAGCACTCTCTATTACTTTGGAGATCTCTCCCTCTGCTTCTTGAGGAAAACCGTACTGCTTTTGGGGTCTGGGGTCGGGACCTGTAATGCTCATTAAGCCAGCTATCTTGCCACTGTCGTGCTTGTGCTGTGCAAATGCTGCTTTGTGTTGCTGTAGGACTTCCCTCACTTCTTTCTTCTGACTAATGGCTCGAGGGTCAAACCAGAAGTCTCCTACTGCGCTGATTCTGTTTGCAAACTCTCCAACTGTGAGCGTGGTGGGGGCTCGTGCTGCCTTTGCCATTTTCCAAACACATTTATTTACCGGATCAAAAGAGAGGTTGTGGGAGCTCATAAAATCGATTCCTAGGATGTGTTCAGCTGTCTGGGGTCGATCGACCAAAACTACGGGGTGTTTATTCGTAATATTCCCTATTTGTATTGCTACAGGAGCTGTGATGTGTCCTTGTTGTAAATGACCTGTAAAGCTGATGAGTGTGATGGTGTCTGTTGTGGGCCACGTATCTCGTTGAAACATCATGGAGGAATTAAGCGTAGTGCGGGACCCTCCTGTGTCCCAAAGAAATTCTACGGGGTCTCCCCGGACTTTGCCTGCTACTACTGGTCTACCGGACTTGTCCCAAAGGGTGTCGCAGACACAAGTTGGGGGTCCGAACGCCGTCAGTCAGTGCCGTTCATGTCTGCATTCTCTGAACGGGCGCTAACACTATGGATTGGCTTTGCCCTATTCTTATTTAGGGTACCTGTCTGTTGGTTTCTCTGCTGCTTTTGGGCCGTGTTGCGCTCTCGTGCATGGTGTCCTAATTGTCCTAAATTGTAGCATTCCTGGGATTTAGGCTGCGGTGGGCTGTTCCTGCCCTCATTTACCCATGCGGGGTTCTGGTGCGTCCTAACTGGATGCATGTCTGCCTGCTCTTCCTCTGGTTTTGCAAATGCGGATTGGACGGATTGTTCCCAAGGTTGAGACAATCTTTTCAAAACCCATTTCTCGTAATTTCTCGGGTAGTAATTTGCGCAAGCTCTCTGTCCTGCCTCTGTCGCATGAGAGACTAGGATTCAAGTCCATTTGGCCATATTATCGCGGACAAATGGGCGCGGGCTAACTCTCCAAATACTGCTGTGAAATGTATCCACAAGCATCCAGCAAACGCTGTGGGGTGCTCTGTCTTCTTTTGCTTATACTTGTTTAGGCCTTCTATGGGGTCTCCTCTGTTATAGCCGATCGCATCCAGGATCTCTGTGTGTCTCTGTGTGCATTTCTTGGAGTGTGCGTCCGCCTACATTCTGTGAGTCGGGAAGGGCTGCCACGACTGAAGGGTCGAGGCTTAAAACTGTGAGCTTCACTTGCTCCTTTTCGACCAGGCCGTGCATGGTAGCCTGCTGTTTAACTCTAGCGAAAAACTGGTAGGGGTCTGATGTGGGAAGGAACGGTGTAATTTTTCCACACGCGTCCTGTATTTGGGTCACAGTTAACGGGATTGTATATAGGAAATCTGCGTTTCCTTCTGCTGCGGCCCTGCGGTGTGTGGTTACAGGGTTCATGGGGGTGTGTTCTGCCTGTTCAGTCGGGGGTTGGGGCGCTTTCCTTTTCTGGGGTTTTTCTTGCGTACATGTCCAATGTACATATCTGTGGGCAGTTTCATTTAACTCCTGCCAATCGGGGCCGTTTTCCTGGTCTAACTGGGGTTCGCTGTATAGAACCTTAGGTAGACCACACTTGGAGTATAGTGTTCAATTCTGGTCGCCACACTACCAGAAGGATGTGGAGGCTTTAGAGAGGGTGCAGAAGAGATTTACCAGAATGGTGCCTGGTATGGAGGGCATTAGCTATGAGGAGCGGTTGAATAAACTCGGTTTGTTCTCACTGGAACGAAGGAGGTTGAGGGGAGACCTGATAGAGGTCTACAAAATTATGAGGGGCAGAGACAGAGTGGATAGCCGGAGGCTTTTGTTCCAACGTACTTTGAAACCCATTCTGGACAGAAAGCAGAGATCTACGGAGCTCTGCCTTTGTTCTGTCATGGAAGTGTGGAGCGTTAGTCGGGCTGCTTTTAAATCATTGCACTGTTTCTGCAATTGCTCTACCTGTTGCTCGGTTTAACAAAGAACAAACAAGAACAAAGAAATGTACAGCACAGGAACAGGCCCTTCGGCCCTCCAAGCCCGTGCCAACCATACTGCCCGACTAAACTACAATCTTCTACACTTCCTGGGTCCGTATCCTTCTATTCCCATCCTATTCATGTATTTGTCAAGATGCCCCTTAAATGTCACTATCGTCCCTGCTTCCACTAACTCCTCCGGTAGTGAGTTCCAGGCACCCACTACCCTCTGCGTAAAAAACTTGCCTCGTACATCTACTCTAAACTTTGCCCCTCTCACCTTAAACCTATGCCCCCTAGTAATTGACCCCTCTACCCTGGGGAAAAGCCTCTGACTATCCACTCTGTCTATGCCATCTCTCCGCCCAAGTCTCCAGACAATCTAAATCCTGCTGTATCCTCAGACAGTCCTCATCGCTATCCGCAATTCCACCAACCTTTGTGTCGTCTGCAAACTTACTAATCAGACCAGTTACATTTTCCTCCAAATCATTTATATATACTACAAAGAGCAAAGGTCCCAGCACTGATCCCTGTGGAACACCACTGGTCACAGCCCTCCAATGAGAAAAGCATCCCTCCATTGCTACCCTCTGCCTTCTATGGCCTAGCCAGTTCTGTATCCACCTTGCCAGTTCACCCCTGATCCCGTGTGACTTCACCTTTTGTACTAGTCTACCATGAGGGACCTTGTCAAAGGCCTTACTGAAGTCCATGTCTTACCAAGACCGCGCGTTGCATGTCCTGGTAGGCCTTATCGTACTGGGTTTGAAAACTACTCAAATGGGCGAGACAAGACTGGTGTGCCCACTTGGCATCATCCACCTCTCTGTCCCTCGCTGCTAACTGTTCTCTTAACTCCTTATTCTTCTTCTCTGGGGCTGGTTTAGCACACTAGGCTAAATCGCTGGCTTTGAAAGCAGACCAAGGCAGGCAAGCAGCACGATTCAATTCCTGTACCAGCCTCCCCGAACAGGCGCCGGAATGTGGTGACTCTGGGCTTTTCACAGTAACTTCATTTGAAGCCTACTTGTGACAATAGGCGATTTTCATTCCATTTCATTTTCTCAAATTCGCTAACATCTCCCTCACTATTTCTGTCTCTCTCCTCAATCTCTCTACGGAGCGTCCTAATGACCTCCTCTGTGCCTCGCAATTGTGCCAAGCAGGACATGATTTCCATTGGCTTGCGAGCTTTCCCCAAGCTCTTCTTATGAATCTCTGACATGTTCTCCCACCAAATATGTCCTATACTCCCGGGACCTGTTTCGCCATTGGCGCAGAATTCACTCCAAAGGGGCCATCCTTTCCCTTTGAGATATTTTCTGATCTCTTCTTCCCATACGGGACACTGTCCTACTTTACTGTTCGCTGCGACCTCAAATTCTTGGGGGTTCATAAGGCGTTCCATTGCCTTCATTGCCATTTTCTCTCTATCTCTGGGTTCTCTACTGAATTTGGAACAAGGGGTGATGAAGTGGTGATGTAAACATGGGTATGGCTTACGCTATTTTCCGGCTAACAAAACTCCCGACAGTTTTACGCAACAAAATCTTATATCCCTGTTAGTACGCATGCATTAACACGCTTCCGAATCTCGGAGGTTTGATCAGTATCATTCTCACACTTGTCGTTTTTCTGTTTCCAATTGGATTCCAATTCAAATTTGGGTTCTCTCGGAGTGACTAAGTCACTTCTAGGTCGAGTCCCACCAGAGTCGCCAGTAAATGTTGCTCTCTTTGGTTAGCTCTGAATATGGTGGTCAATATGGTCGCCTTCCTTAATCCTAATTACATTTGCTCTAGAGTCGGCAGGTATCTTTCGATACCGCCACAAGGTTCAAAACCGAATACTGATCAAAGACTCGATATACCAATTAGTTAGTTCAAAGTCAATGCTTATTTATTTACACATACAGTGAAATATACTCATGCACGAAACTCTACAAACTAAACTATCACTACTGCTAAAGCCCATACTTAGCTTCGGGCGCCCACTCAGTCAGAGGAGCAATGGCCATTATTCGGTTCTGAGGCTGCTGGGGTGGAACTCTACCGGGGAACAGCTACGGTCGTCTGTCTGGTAGCGTGCGTTGACCTTGGACATACTTGGTTCTGGTGCAGCTGGTGGACAGGTCTCTCCTCGGTGAGAGCCGCGTCCAAGAGAACAATTCTCTCTTGGGGGATCCTTCTTATACCCAAAGGGGCTTCGCGCTCTTTTTGGTGGGCCTTGAAATTGGCCCCAATCAATTGGGCCGTTTCTTGATCATTCCTATTGATTTCAACCAATAAAGGGGTGGGTGCCCTGATGGCTGGGCGTGTCCTAGGTGGCCGTTGGCCTGCTTTGTTTCGGTCTCCTCTGGCGCCGGGGTGTCTGCCTTAGTGTCGGTTACCCAAATGTTACTCTTTTGTTCCCAGAGATGGGCCATCAGTATGCTAATGGACCGACAGTTTTGGTCTTGTCTGGGAGCTGCGGCTCCAATATACAGACAAGCTCTGAACCTGCTTGTTTTCTCAGCGTTGTCCATTTTCCCTGCAATCTTTGCAAAGTGTCCATTTTGTAAACGGGAAGTGGCCATCCCAGATGGCTACAATCCTTCCCTCTGACTGACCACATGTCCTTTCTCCAGCAGTAAATCTATCTGATGGCACAGCCATCCAAGATGCACCCCCACCTCCTCCATCCAAGAGAACACCTCGGAGGAGGGCTCCAAGGATGGCACTGTTGGGGCGTCAATTTGACATCCCCACCTTCCACCAATGCAGAGACACACCAAGTGGTAGTGGACCAGCTTCTTGGGCACAATCTGGTGAGCAGCACACAGTTGCACATCAGGTGGACGCAGGAAAGTCCAGGGGGGACAGCAGTCGATGGTTGCTGGATCCCAGCATGACCCAGTCAGATGTGGAGCCTCTGGACACGGCAATCCCGTATCTGATGCAGGTGATAGGGTGCGGTTGTGAGATTCATAGGGGGATAGCAGCGACACATCAGTGGGTCCATAGTCGATTGGAGGAGTCCCAAAAGCTGCGGGCACAGGAGATAGCGTCAGTAATGCGTGACACCATGGCGACCACAGAGGAGAGCCTGAAGACAGCATCAGCATCATGAGTGGTGGTGTCCGAGCCATTGCTTAATAAGTGACGACCATGGCTGAGCACCTTGAAAGCTGCCGCCACCCCTGATGCGCATCCTGCAGACACACCTTGACATGGTGGTAGAGCAGGGAGGGCTCACGGAGGATCACTGAAATGATACGGAGGGTAGGGGGAAGGGAGCAGCACATTTGGGGGATAAGGACGGTTGGGGTCAGCATTGTGGGAGGGTTGAACATGATGATTGAGGGGGGAACGTAATGGTAGGGTGGAGGATGGTCGGGGCAGAGGGAGGGTGTAGTGTGAGGCATAGCGGGCACTGGTAGGGTGGAACAGTGTGTGGTAAGGGGAGAGGGGGAGAGGTGACAGACAAAGCCACATCCGATAAGAGGCAGGCGAGGATGAGGGCCTACCTGGTTCTCTGGGCATGCCGGATCCACACGTCTGCTACATGTCCTCCCCCCTCCGGCTGGTCACACCGGTCCTTCCCAGACCCGCCCTCTAGTCCTTTCTGGTCCAGCACCTCCTCGTCCTCCTCCTCGTAGGTGGCTTTATGTTCCTTCTCCTCCAGCACGTTGACCCGCTGCTGTGCCATGTTGTGGAGGGCTCACCAACGCAAAGCAGGCGACTCTCCAGTGCACCACCAGAGCGGCAGAGGCATCGGAACTGCATTTTAACTAGTCTAATATGACTCAATGACAGCCATGTGGTCACTGGGTCTCCATATAGGTCACAGACCTCAGTACTGACGTCATTAGCCAGGTCCTAAGCAGGTACCCCGTATCCCCCAAGAGCCAGCAGGTCACCCTGGTGTGTCAAAGAATAAAAAACAAAGAACAAAGAAATGTACAGCACAGGAACAGGCCCTTCGGCCCTCCAAGCCCGTGCCGACCATGCTGCCCGACTAAACTACAATCTTCTACACTTCCTGGGTCCGTATCCCTCTATTCCCATCCTATTCATGTATTTGTCAAGATGCCCCTTAAACGTCACTATCGTCCCTGCTTCCACCACCTCCTCCGGTAGCGAGTTCCACGCACCCACTACGCTCTGTGTAAAAAAACTTTCCTCGTACATCTCCTCTAAACTTTGCCCCTCTCACCTTAAACCTATGCCCCCTAGTAATTGACCCCTCTACCCTGGGGAAAAGCCTCTGACTATCCACTCTGTCTATGCCCCTCATAATTTTGTAGACCTCTATCAGGTCGCCCCTCAACCTCCGTCGTTCCAGTGAGGACAAACCGAGTTTATTCAACCGCTCCTCATAGCTAATGCCCTCCATACCATGTCCCTCGAAGATGCCAGGGATCTCCGACTGCCCCAGGTTATAGCTGTTGTGCACACTCCCAGGGAAGTGTGCAGACAAAGCATGATATTCAGGTGGTGGTCGCAAAAAAGTTCGACAATCAGGGAGTGGAACCGCTTCCTTTTAATGAAGGGTGCTCCCAGACTGCCCGGTGCATGCATAGAAATATGCGTGTCATCTATTACCCCCTGGACTTGGGCATCCCGGCGATGACGCAGAATTCAATTGTGGCCTACGGTGCTGTGGACCCGGGTTCGAAACCCGGCTGGCCACTATCCGTGTGGAGTTTGCACATTCTCCCTGTGTCTGCGTGGGTTTCACCCCTACAGCCCAAAGATGTGCAGGGTAGTTGGATTGGCTACGCTAAATTGCCCCTTAATTGGAAAAAAAAAATTGGGTACACTAGATTTATAACAAAAACTAATTCAATTGTGGGATGTAGGTTGGGAAATGGCACACAAGCCCCCGCTGGAGTCCTGAAATGGACCCGAGGCATAAAGGTTCCTTGGTGACCTTGACGACCACCGGGAGTGGGTATCCTCCTCCTCCGTGTGGTGCCAAGTCCACAAGGATATGTCAGAGGTGCCGCACCATCTCCTTGTTAAGGCAGCATCCTGCGGCACATGGTGTCCATCATCTGTTCGAAGGACCAGCGACGCCTGTACACCTTGGGCCGTCGCCAGCTTTCCCCCTCTGTGTCCCGTCCTGGCCTGATGAGCGGCTTGTCTTTGAGGTGTGGGACAGGTCCCTGCACATGGACCGCCACTATCTTGAGCCTCTGTCGACCCTCCCCAGTCCACACACCCGCCTTCTGGTCATGGGGATGTCCCCAGTGCTGAGGCCCAGCTCTTGGGCATTCTAATGTTGGCTGCTGCCTCTGTGGTGTACTCCAAGGGTAGCACGGTAGCACAGTGGTTAGCACTTTTGCTTCACAGCTCCAGGGTCCCAGGTTCGATTCCCGGCTTGGGTCACTGTCTGTGCGGAGTCTGCACGTTCTCCCCGTGTCTGCGTGGGTTTCCTCCGGGTGCTCCGGTTTCCTCCCACAGTCCAAAGATGTGTAGGTTAGGTGGATTGGCCATGATAAATTGCCCATAGTGTCCAAAACCAAAAGGTTAGGCGGGGTTACTGGGTTACAGGAATAGACGGAAGCGTGGGCTTAAGTAGGGTGCTCTTTCCAAGAGGTGGTGCAGACTCGATGGGACAAATGGCCTCCTTCTGCACTGTAAATTCTGTGATTCTATTGTGTTGATACCTCCGGACTTCAGGACAAATGTCCAGGCCTCAAGGCCTGATTGGGATGCGAGGTAGGAACAACCGTCTGCTTACTGGCACGTGCACACACGGGAATCCACTTTAATAACAATTGCACAATACAAAAAAGACAAAGCAGAATATAGAACAAACAGCAATACACTGAAATTACCCACTGTACACCACAGACAAAACCCAAGAAACAATCAACACGAAACAAAACCACCAGCATCCAAGCCAGGGCACGCCCCTTGGCGAGGATTATGGGTGTTGGCAGAGTTGGGTGTCAAAGAGTCATAGAATTTACAGTGCAGAAGAAGGCCATTCGAGTCTGCACCGGCCCTTGGAAAAAGCACCCCACCCTAGCCCACACCTCCACCCTATCCCTGTAACCCAGTAACCCCACCTAAACCTTTTTTGGGCACTAAGGGCAATTTAGCATGGCCAATCTGCCTAATCTGCACATCTTTGGACTGTGGGAGGAAACCGGAGCACACGGAGGAAATCCACGCAGACACGGGGAGGACGTGCAGACTCCGCACAGACAGTGACCCAAGCCGGAATCAAACCTGGGGCCCTGGAGCTGTGAAACAACTGTGCTAACCACTGCGCTACCGTGCGTAAGTGGATTGTTCCCTGCAGCCGCAAGGGCCACGTCCAGCTCCCTCCTGAATGTATCCAATGAACTGGCCCCAGCAGCGTTCTGTGGTGGAGAATTCCACAAGTTCACAACTCTCTGAGAGAAGAAGTTCTTCCTTCTCCCAGTCCTGAACGGTGTAAGAGAGGTTGGAGATATCCACAAACACACCCAGCAGTTGGTCCATGCAGGATCTGTGTGCACGACCAGCGTTTCCATCAGGACCCGTTGCTCTCCAAGGGTTCACTTTCAAGAAGGCCGATCTGACTTTGGAAGCTGTGACTCTAGGTATGGGTGTCCCCAAGGATCGTGCCAGGGGAATGTAGTTGGTGGCTTACCCTGGCCCGCCTTGGGGGTTGCCCAAACTCACCAAGCACTGACCAGTGGTCTGCCTGGTGGGGCGACATGGGGGGATTTGTGGGGAGTTATGGGTATCGGATGTGTGGGGTGTGTGGGACAGAGGAGGTGTCAGGGACATGGAGCTGGTGACTCACCCAGGCCACACTGAGGAGGTTGTGTAGCTTCTTATGGCACTGATGTTCGGTCCAGTGGGGCCCACGGTGCTCACAGCCTCTTCCACCTCTGCCCAGGCTGGGTTGACATTGGCGGGTGGCAGCCTGCTTCCCACCCCAGGGAACAGGGTGTCCCACCAATCCTCCCCGGCATCCAGCAATATCTTCAGCTCTGCATCTGCGAATCTTGGATCCATTCTCAGGTGCCATCTTCTTGTGTGGAGAGATGGGTGCTTATATGCAGCTGCAGTTTGTCACGTTCTCGGGTGCCAATCCCGACCCCAATGAACCACATGCTGGTGTGCGTTGGATTTGCACTGGTTTCACATGGTGCGAATCCTGGCCCATTAGCATGTCCTGCATGGCTCCAGCAGTCGCATCCTCATCGGGACTGTGGAACACCCCCACTCAGTCCCAGCGTCAACACCCAGTCTCTCTAACCGAGAATCCACCCTATAATGGTTTGGCCTCAGCTGCTTTCTGAGGTCGCAAATTCCATAGGCTCAGCACTCTCTGGGTGAAGAAACTTCTCCCCACCTCACTTCTAAATGGTTTATCCCGTATCCTCAGACTGTGACCCCTGGTTCTGGATTCAACCACCATCGGTAACATCCTTCCTGCATCTACCCTTTTATAAATTCATAAATTTATTTATAAATTTAAAGTACCCAATTCATTTTTCTCCAATTAAGGGACAATTTAGTGTGGCCAATCCACCTACCCTGCACACCTTTGGGTTGTGGGGTTGAGACCCACACAGACTCGGGGAGAATGCGCAAACGCCGCACAGGCAGTGACCCAGGGCCAGGAACGAACCCGGGTCCTCAACGCCGTGAGGCAGCAGTGCGGAAGTTGCAAAGGTGACATCATACTTTGAGGAGCCAGAATAGTTATCCCTGTACCAGGAATAGATTTGCTCCTAGCCAAATTGCACAGTGCCAATCCGGGTATGAAGCTGCTCCCCAGCAGTTAAGCCTGGTGGTCGACATTGATACCGACATTGAGAGTTTGGTGAAGTGCTGTGACCGAATGCAGCAAAGATAGAACATAGAACATTACAGCGCAGTACAGGCCCTTCGGCCCTCGATGTTGCGCCAACCTGTGAAACCACTCTAAAGCCCATCTACACTATTCCCTTAGCGTCCATATGTCTATCCAATGACCATTTGAATGCCCTTAGTGTTTGCGAGTCCATTACTGTTGCAGGCAGGGCATTCCACACCCTTACTACTCTCTGAGTAAAGAACCTACCTCTGACATCTGTCCTATGTCTATCTCCCCTCAATTTAAAGCTATGTCCCCTTTTGCTAGACATCACCATCCGAGGAAAAAGGCTCTCACTGTCCACCCTATCTAATCCTCTGATCATTTTGTATGCCTCAATTAAGTCACCTCTTAACCTTCTTCTCTCTAAGGAAAACAGCCTCAAGTCCCTCAGCCTTCCCTCATAAGATCTTCCCTCCATACCAGGGAACATTCTGGTAAATCTCCTCTGCACCCTTTCCAATGCTTCCACATCCTTCCTATAATGCGGTGACCAGAATTGCACGCAATACTCCAAATGCTGCCGCACCAGAGTTTTGTACAGCTGCAACATGAGCTCATGGCTCCGAAACTCAATCCCTCTACCAATAAAAGCTAACACACCGTACGCCTTCTTAACAACCCTCTCAACCTTGGTGGCAACGTTCAGGGATCCATGTACATGGACACCGAGATCTCTCTGCTCATCCACACTACCAAGAATCTTACCATTAGCCCAGTACTCTGTCTTCCTGTTATTCCTTCCAAAATGAATCACCTCACACTTTTCTGCATTAAACTTCATTTGCCACCTCTCAGCCCAGCTCTGCAGCTTATCTATGTCCCTCTGTAACTTGTAACATCCTTCCGCACTGTCCACAACTCCACCGACTTTAGTGTCATCTGCAAATTTACTCACCCATCCTTCCACGCCCTCCTCCAGGTCATTTATAAAAATGACGAACAACAGTGGCCCCAAAACAGATCCTTGTGGTACACCACTAGTAACTGGACTCCAGTCTGAACGTTTCCCATCAACTACCACCCTTTGTCTTCTTCCAGGTAGCCAATTTCTGATCCAAACTGCTAAATCACCCTGAATCCCATGCCTCCGTATTTTCTGTAATAGCCTTCCATGGGGAACCTTATCAAACGCTTTACTGAAATCCATATACACCACATTAACTGCTTTACCCTCATCCACCTGTTTGGTCACCTTCTCAAAGAACTCAATAAGGTTTATGAGGCATGACCTACCCTTCACAAAACCGTGATGACTATCTCTAATCAAATTATTCCTTTCCAGATGATTATACACCCTATCTCTTACAAACCTTTCCAAGACTTTGCCCACAACAGAAGTAAAGCTGACTGGTCTATAGTTATCGGGGTTGTCCCTACTCGCCTTCTTGAACAAGAGGAAAACATTTGCTATCCTCCAGTCTTCTGGCACTATTCCTGTAGACAAAGATGACTTAAAGATCAAAGCCAAAGGCTCAGCAATCTCCTCCCTAGCTTCCCAGAGAATCCTAGGATAAATCCCATCCGGCCCAGGGACTTATCTATTTTCACACTTTACAGAATTGGTAATACCTCCTCCTTATGAACCTCAAGCCCTTCTAGTCTAGTAGCCTGTATCTCAGTATTCTCCTCATCAACATTGTCCTTTTCCTGTGTGAATACTGATGAAAAATATTCATTTAGCACCTCTCCTGTCTCCTCGGACTCCACGCAAAACTTCCCACTACTGTCCTTGACTGGCCCTACTCTTACCCTAGTCATTCTTTTATTCCTGACATATCCATAGAAAGCTTTAGGATTATCCTTGATCCTACCTGCCAAAGACTTCTCATGTCCCCTCCTGGCCCTTCTTAGCTCTCTCTTTAGGTCCTTCCTAGCTAACTTGTAACTCTCGAGCGCCCTAACTGAACCTTCACATCTCATGTTTTCATAAGCCTCCTTCTTTTTCTTGACAAGTGTTTCAACTGCTTTGGTAAACCACGATCCCATTGCTCGACCACATCCTCCCTGCCTGACAGGTACATACTTATCAAGGACACGCAGTAGCTGTTCCTTGAACAAGCTCCATATTTCCATTGTGCCCATCCCCTGCAGTTTTCCTCTCCATCCAATGCGTCCTAAGTCTTGCCTCATCGCATCATAATTGCCTTTCCACCAGATATAACTCTTGCTCTGCGATATATACCTATCCCTTTCCATCACTCAAGTAAACATAATCGAATTGTGGTCACTATCAGCAAAGTGCTCACCTACCTCCAAATCTAACACCTGTCCTGGTTCATGACCCAGTACCAAATCCAATATGTCCTCGCCTCTCGTTGGCCTATCTACATACTGCGTCAGGAAACCCTCCTGCACACATTGGACAAAATCGGACCCATCTAAAGTACTCAAACTATAGCGTTTCCAGTGAATATTTGGAAAGTTAAAGTCCCCCATAACAACTACCCTGTTACTTTCGCTCCTATCCAGAATCATCTTTGCAATCCTTTCCTCTACATCTCTGGAAATTTTCGGAGGCCGAGAGAAAACCCCTAACAGGGTGACCTCACCTTTCCTGTTTCTAACTTCAGCCCATACTACCTCAGTAGACGAGTCCTCAGCAAACGTTCTTTCTGCCACCGTAATACTGTCCTTGACTAACAATGCCACCCCTCCCCCTCTTTTACCACCTTCCCTGAGCTTACTGAAATATCTAAACCACGGCACCTGCAACAACCATTTCTGTCCCTACTCTATCCATGTCTCCGAGATGGCCACAACATCGAAGTCCCAGGTACCAACCCATGCTGCAAGTTCACCCACCTTATTCCGGATGCTCCTGGCATTGAAGTAGACACACTTTAACCACCTTCCTGTCTGCTGGTACACTCCTGCAACTTTGAAACCTTACTCATGACCTCACTACTCTCAACCTCCTGTACACTGGAGCTACAATTCAGGTTCTCAATCCCCTGCTGAACTAGTTTAAACCCTCCCGAAGAGCATTAGCAAATTTCCCCCCCAGGATATTGGTACCCCTCTGGTCCAGGTGTAGACCATCCCATTTGTAGAGGTCCCACCTGCCCCAGAATGAGCCCCAATTATCCAGGAATCTGAAACCCTCCCCCCTGCACCATCCCTGTAGCCATGTGTTCAACTGCTCTCTCTCCCTATTTCTCGTCTCGCTAACACGTGGAACAGGTAACAACCCAGACATAATAACTGTTTGTCCTAGATCTAAGTTTCCACCCTAGCTCACTGAATTCCTGCCTTACATCCCCATCCCTATGTCGTTGGTACCTATGTGGACCACGACTTGGGGCTGCTCCCCCTCCCCTTAAGGATCCCAAAAACACAATCCGAGACATGGCCTGCTACTGCCCATTGCACCCTTGGGAATAGCTGGGCCGGCCATGGGTACACGTTCATGTTGGTTATGCAGGGCCATTCATGGGCACAATGTTTTTGTCCTTGTTAATACCCATTCGAGGTGGATTGGTGTGTGTAAAACAAAGCCTATGACGTTGGACGCCACAATTCAGAAATTGCATCAGTGTTTTTTGAACCACCGGACACCTGCGCTCATCATATGCCTAGCCTTCAGGAGTGCTGAATTTCAAAATATCACCTCCTTAAATGGCATCAAGCGCTTCAGGACTGGGCCTGAACACCCAGAATCCAACTGTTGTAAAGTGAAAGGTGGGTCAATGTACCCCGGGTATTTCAGAAGACCATTGCAGAAGATGCAAAGGTAGAAAGAGAGCTGGAGTTCTAGGTTGTCCTTTTTATACACCGCTCCGCACCCTTCTCAAAGATTCTGTGGCCTGTGTGCATTACTAGCACTGGCCGGGGGCAGGAGGGTCCAATGAGGTGGCTGCTCCCCATATTGGGAGGTCGCAGAACAAGATTTTAAACATCAACTGCTAGGTGTTGTTCTGGTCACGCCATGCCTCTGGCCCCCGACTGAGATGGGTGCCATTACGTCTGCACAGTGTAAGGGCCCTTCCTGTTGATTCCCTTATTTCCCATGTCTTTATTTTTCCCATTATCATTTTGTTCCATGGATGCTTAATGGACATATATCTTTAAGTCTAGCAGGAGAAGTGAGGAACTCAAATATTACAACGTAGTACATTGTGCTACGCTTAGGACAGCAGAACGCACATGGTTTGGTACCCAAGTGTTCGGTGGGAATCAATTCAATTGGTGGCCATTGAATTGACTAAAACGCCGGATTATACCAAAGAACAAAGAGAATTACAGCACACGAACAGGGCTTTCGGCCCTCTAAGCCTGCATGGGTCATGCTGCCCATCTGAACTAAAACCTTTCCAGGGACCATATCCCTTTATTCCCATCCTATTCATGTATTTGTCAAGACGCCCCTTAAACGTCACTATCATATCTACTTCTACTACCTTCCCTGGCAGTGAGTTCCAGGCTTCCATCTTCCTCTGTGTAAAAATTTGCCTGATGCATCTCCTTTAAACCTTGCCGCTCACACCTTAAACCTAAGCCCCCTAGTAATTGACTCTTCCACCCTGGGAAAAAGCTTCTGACTATCCACTCTGTCCATGCCCTTCATAATCTTGTAGACTTCTATCAGGTCGCCCCTCAACCTCCATTGTTCCAGTGAGAACAAACCAAGTTTCTCCAACCTCGCCTCATAGCTAATGCCCTCCATACCAGGCAACATCTTTTCTGTACCCTCGCCAAAGCCTCCACATCCTTCTGGTAGAGTGGCGACCAGAATTGAACACGATATTCCAAGTGCGACCTAACTAAGGTTCTATAAAGCTGCGACATGACTTGCCAATTTTTATATTCAATGCCCTGGCCGATGATGGCAAGCATGCTGTATGCCTTCTTGACTACATTCTCCACCTGTGTGGGCACTTTCAGTGACCTGTGTACCTGTACACCCAGATCCCTCTGCCTATAATGCTCTTATGGGTTCTGCCATTACTGTATATTTCCCATCTGTATTAGACTTTCCAAAATGCATTACCTCACATTTTTCCGAATTAAACTTCATTTGCCATCTCTCCGCCCAAGTATCCAACTGATGTAGATGCAGCTATATCCTCATCGCTACCAGCAATTCCACCAACCTATGTGTCGTCTGCAAACTTACTAATCAAAACAGTTGCATTTTTCCCCAAACGATTTCTATATATTAACAACAGCAAAGGTCCCAGCACTGATCGCTGAGGAACGCCACTAGTCACAGCCCTCCATTCAGAAATGCACACTTTTACTGCTACCCACTGTCTTCTATGACCGAGCCAGTTTTGTAATTATCTTGCCAGATCATCTCTGATCCTGTGCAACTTCACCTTCTGTACCAGTCTACCATGAGGGATCTTGGCAAAGGCCTTACTGAAGTCCATGTAGACAACATCCACTGCCCTACCCTCATCAATCATCTTTGTCCCTGTTGTGCTCTATTACTTCCTTGATGATGAAGTTACACATGGAACACAAAGATGTAGTTGCTACAAATTTGGCATGTCTGCATCGACTCTCACAAACTTCTACAGATGTTGCACAGAGTGCATCCTACCCAGCTGCATCACAACTTGGTATGGCAACTTCTCGGCCCAAGATAGCAAGAAACTGCAAAGTGTGGTGAACTCAGCGCAGCACATCACACAAGCTTTCCACCCTTACATTGATTCTGTCTACACTCCTGCTGCCTTAAGAAGGTAGACAGCATTATCAGAGACCCCTCCCACCCAGGCTTTGCCTTCTTCCAGACCCTTCCATCAGGCAGAAGGTGTAGAAGTCTGAAGACCCTCACATCCAGACAGAGGAACAGCTTCTTCCCCACAGCTACAAAACTCCTCAACGACTCCCCCTCGGACTGATCTGTTCCCTGTAAGAACTCTATTCATGACACACTATACTGCTTGTTTGGTCTTGTTCCGCACTGTGACTAATCACTATTTGTTGATGTACCACTGTCAATGTACTCTGTCGATTATTCTCTTGTCTACTATGTACGTACTGTGTACGTTCCCTTGGCCGCAGAAAAATACTTTTCACTGTACTTCGGTACGTGTGACAATAAATCAAATCAATCAATCAATCAGTGGCGGGAGGGTATAGCTATCCCTACATGTATTGACCATTGTCAATATACAACATACAGTGGCACTATTATATACAAATATATATATTGGTACAACTATGTACAATTATACATAGATTTTCCTATATGCATATCACCACATCCCCTTTTGGAGAAATATATTAAATACCCTCATTTACAATCACATTTCTACATTAAGAGGGAAGTGTTCAGCTAGAGGTTCAGTCTCTCAGGTTTCCGCCACACTGTGGATAACAACCATCTGGACTGGTGAGCAAGTCCCATCTGCATCAATCACTGAGCCTTCCCCCGGCAACAATACGGATGCATCAGTTGCTCCAGGGTGCGCCGGATCCTCTGCACCCATTTTGCTCTTGAGGGTGTACTCGTCTGCCGGGTTGAGTACAGAAGGTCACTGTACCTTGAGTAGGGCTCTTCGATTTTGGCGCAGAAATGAGCCATCTTCAGTGAGCACCCTGTATAAGTGTGGACCCGCTTGCTGGACAATCGTTGCTAGCCTTGTCCATCCTCCTCCTTTGGGATTCTCGACTCTAACTGTGTCTCGTATTTGCAGAGGCTGGTGTGCCCGTGCAGATTTGTCATATGCCTCCTTCTGTTTGTGTTTCTGTATGACGAGCTTCGTCTGGAGGTTTCGATCTACTGTGGGGATTACCATGGAGGGCAGGGTTATCCGCAGCTGCCTGTTAATCAACAGTTCTGCTGACGACAGGCCATTTACCAGTGGGGCTGACCAGTAGCTGAGTAGGACGAGGTACATGTCCTCCCCGTTGTCTAAAGCTTTCATGAGCAGCCATTTGACTATGTGAATGCCCTTCTCTGCCTTCCGTTTGACTGAGGATAGAGCGGGCTTGATGTTATGTGATTGAAGTCATACCGGCGAGAAAACGCAATTCATGCGTAATTGCTGAAGCAGGGACCATTGTCCAACATGGCAATTGATGGTATGCCGTGCCTTGCAAAGATTGATTTTACGTGCTGGATCGTACAACTTGCTCTCGGGTTGGACAATTGCACACCTCAGGGTAGTTAGAAAAGTAGTCAATGTCCACCAGGTAGTCTTTCCCTCAAAAGTGGAACAAGTCCATCCTGTCCTTGTACCATGGGCTGGCACCAACGTCATCGACCTGCATGGGCTCCTTGTTTTGCCTGCAGCAAAGTTTCTGATAGGTGTCACACTGCTCCACCATGCCAGCTATGTCCTGGATGACACCGGGCCAGTATACCATCTCCCGGACCCTGCGTTCATTTCTCAATGCCGAAATGTCCTACGTGCAGCTTTGTAAGCATTAGCGGCCGTAGCGAGTGGGGGATGACAATTCTGTGCTATCTTAGAAGCAAACCATCCATCTCACTGAGTTTGGCACGAATGTTGTAGTAGGCAGGACAAGAGCCTTTTGGGCAGCCCTCCTTCAGACACCTGATCACCTTTTGAACCCCCGCTGGGTTGGAGAATCCCCGGGGGGGGCCGGCGCGAATCCCGCCCCGCCGCTCCGGCGCCGGCTGCCATATTCTCCGGCGCAGGTTTTCGAGCGGGGTTCACGCCGTGCCGGTCGAGGGCCATTGGTAGCGGCCCCCCCGGCACTTTTCCGGGCCCCGATGGGCCGAGCGGCAGTCAGTTACTGACCAGTCCCAACGCCGTGAATTGGACATGGCCCCACACGACGGGACCTGGCTGGTAGGCCGGCTGGTGCAGTCCTCAGTGAGGCACGGGGGGGGATCCGTCCCAGGGGGGCCCCCCACGATGGCCTGGCCCACGATTGGGCCCCACCAATCAGTGGGCGGGCCTGTGCCATGGGGGGCACTCCTTCCTTCCGCGCCAGCCATGGTGGAGCCCTACAGAGAGCCCTGCGTAGCGCTGGAATTTACCGGCCGGTCTGCGCATGCGCTAACTCGCGCCGGCCCTTCGGTGTCGGTTGACGCGGCACCAACCCCCCTGGTGCCGGCCTAGCTCCCGGAACTTCTGGTCGGCTCGACACTGGAGTGGTTCGCGCCATTTTTTACACCAGCATCGGGCCATCGCGGATCCTTGGCCATTTCTGCCGTGATGAGCTTTAATTTCTCAGCCGATACCGGTAGTGCTGCAGCCACCATATTGACATGCATTTGAACTTTGCTCTCCTCTGAACAGACTTAATTTACCAACTCAGCTTTTGAGAGTGTCTCAGCAACTGCCGGAAATTTGTATAGATGAATTTAAAGATATGCTGCTGAAGCTTCATTAGCCATTGTATCCTCGGGGACATCTGGCGTAGGTTCTTGTGGATTGTCATGACCAGAGGCCTGTGGTCCGTCTCAACCAAAAATGTGAGAAGCCCATACATGTAATCGTGAAACTTTTCAAGCCCCGTGACAAGTCCCAGACATTCCTCCTCAATTTGTGCATATCTGCGCTCTGTGTCCGTCATGGCCCTCGAGGCATATGATACCAGCAGCCAGTCCCCATTCGCACCCTGTTGCAACAGCACCACTCCGATCCCATCTTGAGAGGCGTCCGTGGAGATTTTTCTCTCCTTAGCCGGGTCGAAAAAAGCCAGCACGGGTGCATTTGTTAAGAAAACACAGAGCGCTCTCCATTCCTGCCCATGTTTTGGCAACCACTGGAAAATCACATCCTTCTGAATGGACTCCCTGAGCTGGGACGTTTTTGAGGTGAGGTTGGGAATTAATTTTCCAATGACGTTGATCATGCCCAGAATTCGCAAGACACCCATTTTATCTGTGGGCATCGGCGTGTTGATGTTGGCCTTGATTTTCTCATCGTCCAGCTGCAACCCCTTTGGTGATATTCTGTCGCCCAGAGACATGATGGCACCCACACCAATTTGGCATTTCACCAGATTAAGTTTGAGGCCATTTTTCTTGACCATTTGGAGCAATTGCAAGAGTCGAGCATCATGTTCCTCACACGTGAATCCCCAGATAATGATGTCATCCACATATACACGTACAGCCGGTCGCATTTCCACTATGTGTTCCATGGCCTGATGAAATATTTCTGATGGAGAAATGATTCCGAAAGGCACCCTCTGAAAACATTACCTGTCAAAAGGTGTACTGAAAGTGCACAGTTTTGTACTTGCTTCATTAAGCTTGAACTGCGAAAGACCCTGAGACTTATCCAGCTTACTGAATCAGTCACTCCAGCCATCTCGCAAGCAATCTCCTCCCTTTTTGGGATGGGATGCTCTTTTGATGCTCACATTGAGGTCTTTAGGGTCCATGCAAATTCTCAGGACCCTGTTCTGTTTTTGACACATGCCATCAAGTTCATCCAGTCCCTGAGCTCTTCAATGCGCATGATGACACCCAGGGTTGTCATCCGCTGTAGCTAGGCCTTGTGTCTCTCCCTCAGCGGAGCAGGAACCTGTCTGAGCGCATGCACCACTGGTCTCGCCTCTTCCTTCAGTTGTATACAGTAGGTGAACGGCAGGGTGCCAAACCCCTGAAATACCTCCGGATGTGTTTTGGAAATGGCCTCCACCAAGATGTGTTGGGACGACTCCATGCAATCTGCAGCTTTTGATGAGCCCGTGCTGTTCACAGGTCTGTACACCAATGAGTGATTCACGCGCCACTGCTCTGAGATAGAATCGTATCCTGTGATTTATCTTCTAAAAAGTTTATACCAACAAAAAGGAAGGACGGTAGAAAGAGGGAAAATCGACCGTGGATATCTAAGGAAATAAGGGAGAGTATCAAATTGAAGGAAATAGCATACAAAGTGGCAAAGAAATAGTGGGAGATTATGAGAGTAAACTTGCTCAGAATATAAAAACAGATAGTAAAAGTTTCTATAAATATATAAAACAAAAAAGAGTGGCTCAGGTAAATATTAATCCTTTAGAGGATGAGAAGGGAGATTTAATAATGGGAGATGAGGAAATGGCTGAGGAACTGAACAGGTTTTTTGGGGTCGGACTTCACAGTGGAAGACACAAATAACATGCCAGTGACTGATGGAAATGAGGCTATGACAGGTTAGGACCTTGAGAGGATTGTTATCACCAAGGAGGTAGTGATGGGCAAGCTAATGGGGCTAAAAGTAGACAAGTCTCCTGGCCCTGATGAAATGTATCCCAGGGTACTAAAAGAGATGGCTAGGGAAATGCACTAGTGATAATTTACCAAAATTCACTAGACTCTGGGGTGGTCCCGGCGGATTGGAAATTAGCAAACGTGACACCACTGTTTAAAAAAGGAGGAAGGCAGAAAGCTGGTAATTATAGGCCAGTGAGCTTAACTTCTGTAGTAGGGAAGATGCTGGAATCTATCATCAAGGAAGAAATAGCGAGGCAACTGGATGGAAATTGTCCCATTGGACAGATGCAGCATGGGCTCACAAAGGGCAGCTCGTGCCTATCTAATTTAGTGGAATTTTAAAAAATATATCTAATTTTTATTCAAATTTTCACAAAATATCAACAACAAAATACAAAAAGAAAAGAACAACCCCCCCCCCCCACCCGTATACACAAATAATAAATTATCAACACAAAAGCAAATATACACGCCCAATCTCAAGAAAAACGAACCAGCCCCCCCCGCCCCCCCCCCCCGCCCCGGGTTGCTGCTGCTGCTGACCATCTCCTACCGCTCTGCCAGGAAGTCTAGGAACGGTTGCCACCGCCTGAAGAACCCTTGCACTGATCCCCTTAAGGCAAATTTCACCCTCTTCAATTTAATAAACCCACCATATCGTTGATCCAGGATTCCAAGCTTGGGGGCCTCGCATCCTTCCACTGAAGAAGAATCCTACCTGGGCTACCAGGGATGCAAAGGCCAGAATACCAGCTTCTTTAGCCTCCTGCACTCCCGGCTCCTCTGCAACCCCAAATATTGCGAGCCTCCAGCCCGGCTCAACCCTGGAATCTACCACCCTCAACACTGTCCTCGCTACACCCTTCCAAAAGTCCTCCACCCCAGAACATGTGGGTGTGGTTTGCTAGGCTCCCTGAGCACCTAACACATCTGTTCTCACTCCCAAAGAACCGGCTCATCCTTGCCGCGGTCATGTGTGCCCTGTGCAGCACCTTAAACTGTATGAGGCTGAGCCTCGCGCAAGAGGAGGAAGAGTTCACCCTCCCCAGAGCATCCCCTCGTCGATCTCTTCACCCAACTCTTCCTCCCACTTACCCTTTAGCTCCTCCACCGAGGCCTCCTCCTCCTCCTGCATCACCTGATACGTTGCCGAGATCCTCCCCTCTCCAACCCACACCCCCGACAGCACCCTGTCCTGGACCATGCGTGGCGGCAACAGTGGGAACTCCACCACCTGCCGCATAACAAATGCCCTTACCTGCATATATTTGAAGGTGTTCCCCGTGGGGAGCCCGAAAGTCTCCCCCAGCTCACCCAGGCTCGCGAACTTCCCGTCCACAAACAGGTCCCCCATCCTTCTAATACCTGCCCTGTGCCAACTCAGGAACCCTCCGTCCATTCTCCCCGGGACAAACCGGTGGTTCCCCCGTATCGGGGACCACACTGAGGCCCCCACCTCATCCCTCTGACGTCTCCATTGCCCCCAAATTCTGAGGGTAGCCGCCACCACCGGGCTCGTGGTGCACCTCGTTGGAGGAAGCGGCAGCGGCGCCATCACCAGCGTCTCCAGGCTGGTGCCCACACAGGACTCCATCTCCAGCCCCTTCCATGCCACCCCCTCCCCCTCCATCACCCACTTACGCACCATCGCAACGTTGGCGGCCCAATAATACCCACAGAGTGTAGGCAACGCCAACCCCCCGCTATCCTTGCACCACTCCAGGGACACCCTTCTCACCCTCGTGGTCTTCTGCGCCCACACAAACCCCATAATGCTCCTATTAACCCACCTGAAGGCCTTAGGGATCAGGATGGGGAGGCACTGGAACAAGAACAAAAACCTCGGGAGCACAGTCATTTTAACTGACTGCACCCTACCCGCCAGGGTGAGTGGCAGCACATCCCACCCCTTAAACTCCTCCTCCATTTGCTCCACCAGTCTCGGGAAGTTAAGCTTATGCAGGGGCCATCAACTCCTAGCCAGGACCCCCAGGCACCTGAAACTCCTCTCCGCCCTTTTTAGTGGGAGCTCACCAATCCCCCTCTCCTGGTCCCCTGGGTGAACAACGAACAACTCGCTCTTCCCCATATTGAGCTTATACCCGGAGAAATCCCCAAACTCCCTGAGAATCCCCATCACCTCCGGCATTCCCCCCACCGGGTCCGCCACATATAACAACAAGTCGTCCGCATAGAGCAATACCCGATGTTCCTCCCCACCCCGCACCAGCCCCCTCCAGTTCCTCGACTCCCTCAAAGCCATGGCCAGGGGCTCAATCGCCAGCGCAAAGAGCAGGGGGGACAGGGGACACCCCGGCCTCATCCCCCGGTGTAAACGAAAATACTCTGACCTCCTTCTGCTCGTGGCTACACTTGCCACCGGGCCCTCATACAGCAACTTAACCCACCTGATGAACCCCTCCCCAAACCCGAACCTTTTCAGCACCTCCTACAAGTACCACCATTCTACCCTATCAAAGGCCTTCTCCGCATCCATCGCCGCCACTATCTCCGCCTCCCCTTCCACCGCCGGCATCATTATAACATTCAAGAGCCTCCGTACATTCGTATTCAGCTGTCTCCCTTTCACGAACCCCGTCTGATCCTCGTGAATGACCTGCGGCACACAGTCCTCTCTCCTCGTGGCTAAAATCTTCGCCAACAAGTTTGCATCTACATTTAGGAGTGAGGTCGGCCTGTATGACCCACATTGTCGGGGATCCTTGTCCCGCTTCAGTATCAAGGAGATCAGCGCCCGAGACATCGTCGGGGGCAAAGCCCCTCCTTCCCTTGCCTCGTTAAAGGTCCTTACTAACAGAGGGCCCAGCAGGTCCGCATACTTGTATAAAATTCGACCGGGAACCCACCCAGCCCCGATGCCTTCCCCACCTGCATGCTTCCTATCCCTTTGACCAACTCCTCCAACCCAACCAACGCCCCCAGCCCCGTCACCTGCCCCTCCCCCACCCTCGGGAATCTCAACCGGTCCAGAAAGCGACCCATCCCTCCCTCCTCCAGTGGGGGCTCGGACCGATACAGTTCCTTGTAGAAGTCCCTGAAGACCCCATTGATACCCACTGCACTTCACACCGTGCTCCCTCCCTCATCCTTAACTCCCCCGATCTCCCTAGCTGCCTCTCGCTTCCGAAGCTGGTGCGCCAGAATCCGGCTCGCCTTTTCTCCAGATTCATATACCGCCCCCTGCGCCTTCCTCCACTGCGCCTCCACTTTCCTGGTGGTCAACAGATCGAATTCAGCCTGGAGGCTGCGCCGCTCCCTAAGCAATCCCTCCTCCGGGACCTCCGCGTACCTCCTGTCCACCCTCACCATCTCCCGCACCAGCCTCTCCCTCTCTCTCTTATCCCTCCTCTCCTTATGGGCCCTAATGGAGTTCAGCTCTCCCCTGACCACCGCCTTCAGAGCCTCCCAGACCACCCCCACTTGGACCTCCCCATTGTCATTAGCCTCCAGGTACCTCTCTATACACCCTCAGACCCACCCGCTCACCTCCTTGTCCATCAACAACCCCACCTCTAAGCGCCACAGCGGGCGCTGGTCCCTCTCCTCCCCCAGCTCGAGGTCTACCCAATGCGGAAATGGCTATCGCCGAGTACTCCGTATCTTCCACCCTCGGAATCAGCACCCTACTCATGACAAAGAAGTCAATCCGGGAATAGGCCTTGTGGACATGGAAGAAGAATGAGAATTCCTTGGCCCCCGGCCTTGCAAACCTCCATGGGTCCACCCCTTCCATCTGGTCCATGAACCCCCTCAGCACCTTGGCCGCCGCCGGCCTCCTACCCGTCCTAGACCCGGAGCGATCCAGCGCCGGGTCCAGCACATTATTGAAATCCCCCCCCATTATCAGGCCCCCTGTCTCCAGGTCCGGAATCCGGCCCAACATACGCCGCATGAACCCCGCATCGTCCCAATTCGGGGCGTATACATTGACCAACACCACCCGCTCGCCCTGCAGCTTGCCACACACCATCACCGCCATTGTCCGCCACGATGCTCGATGCCTTGAACGACACTCTCTTCCCCACCAAGATCGCCACGCCCCGATTTTTTACATCCAACCCCGAATGAAACACCTGGCCTACCCACCCCTTTCTCAACCTTACCTGATCCGCCACCCTCAGGTACGTCTCCTGAAGCATGGCCACATCTGCCTTCAGCCCCTTCAGGTGCGCAAACACCTGGACCCGTTTGACCGGGAACTTCCCCTCCCCCCCATTGTCCACCAGCAGGCTCTCCTCCTCCCCCTTCCACTCCCAGCGTGGGAAAAAGCCCGTGCTTCCCAGCTCTGGCCCCGTCCCCTTCAGCCCTTAGCGCGGGAAAAAGCCCGTGCTTTCCACTCGCCCGGCCCCGACTCCTCTGGCACAGGTCCCTTTCCAAGCCCGGTCCCCTTAGCCCCCCCCCCCCCCCCCCCCTTGCCGGCCATCAACCCCCCAAGCCGTTTACCTACCACCCTCCACGAGCACACCCGGCGGACCCAACCAAGACAGTGCCCAACCAACCCCCGAGAAACAAAGAACCAACAAAGAACAAAGAACCCACCCCTCAATTCCCCAACCATCCCTCCACCGCGACCCCCCCCCCCCTCCCCCCCGTCCCTGACCCTCAGTCCGACTCCAATTTTTCGGTCTGAACAAAGGCCCACACCTCCTCCGGGGACTCAAAATAATGATGTCGGTCCTTATGGGTGACTCACAGACGCGCCGGCTGCAGCATGCCGAACTTCACCACCCTCCTGTGCAGCACCACCTTTGGGCTGCTGAAGATGCGCTTCAGGTGCCTGTATTGCTCTGGACGGGCCTTCCAGTACCCGTTGGAGAGGGTCGGCCACATCGTTGTGGTCTGCTGCGTCCTGCACAATATAGCCCAGCAGAGGGGCAATGTGCTGGAGGAGGAGGAGGAGGCCAGAGGGGAGCCCTCTTTGCCCATCTGCCTGTCCTTTCGATAGGACGCATATCCTTGGATATTTAGATCCCAGCCCTGATCCCCACAACACAGTACCGACCAATTTCAATGTGCGCAACAAGTTCATTCACCTTGTCCCATATACTAAGCGCATTTAGGTACAACACCCTTAATCCTGCATTGACCACCTCCCTTTTCACACTTGTCACCTTTTTTGCTCTGCCTGAGGGTGATGTTGTCCTTTTATTTTGGTTCTCTATTTTCCCTTCAGTTATTACACCTTCTAACCTCACATTTTGGTTCCCACCCCCCCTGCCATACTAGTTTAAATCCTCCCGAGTGAATTTAGCAAACCTCCCAGCCTGGAACAAGGAAGAATTGTCTGGAAGCATGTTGACCAATTAAGAAGACATCTTGCCCCTGAAACCATATTGCTAGCAGGAAACGTTAACTGTTGAGCCAGTGAAGTACCCAGCCAGCCTGTAACATGTGAGCCTGTCGTCCCCTTGGAAATGGATGAAGCTGAGTTACCAGTACATGAGGAGATGCCAGGTGTAGTGATTTTTGCAGAAATCACCTCAGTGGAAGCATCCCCTTTAGAGGAGTTATGCTGCTCCACTAGAAATTGGAAACCATCTGAAAGACAAATTTATAATGGACTGATTGCATGTGTGTAATGTTCTAATTATTGGGGACTAAATAACTCAATTATTCTTAATGTATAAAAGAACGTAGAGAGGGAGGATTATTGGACGGGATTCTTCGTGCACACCGTCGGGTTTCTCCGTCTCGCTGGCTGGCCAATGGGGTTTCCCATTGTGGGGCAGCCTCACACCGTCGGGAAACCCCCAGGCTGCCGGCGCAATGGAGAATCCTGATGGCAGAGAATACAGCCCGTGGTGTTTGTCCCCTTTAAGGCATGATCTGCTGAGAGTGTTGCATGGCCCGGGTAACTAATCAGTGTCTAGGGTGGGTGGGGATCACCCTAGCAACTGCAGATTTCTATATTAGTTCGACCCTAGAAGTTATTTACCTAACTTGTGAAAGGGAAATATTACATGTTGTAAATCGGCAAAGTGTGACGCACGTTGGCGAGGTCTGAATATTTAATGAGGGTAGAATTGTTGGTGGGGGGGGGGGCGGGGGGGCACCTCGCTAATTAGATGTTAAATTATTAAAATGAAGTTCCTGGGTGATGCACGATCAATGACCACTAAAGCGAGGTTGTAGTCCAACTGAAGGCTTTAATAAGCTAGATGTTCCCCAGCAGCTCAGGTACAGAATGAGGGCTGCTGGGACGGCACGGGTTCTTATACCCCGCCTATCAGGGCGGAGCTATTATACGCTCTAGCCAATAGAAAGCATACAGTTTCCACCAATGGTGCTTTAGTCTATCAGGTACCGTAATACCTATAATACCACATTCACCCCCTGTTCAAAAAAGGAGTCTGGCGGGGGTGGTGGCCAGAAACTACAAAACATAACAACATGGTATAATTAGTTTTGGAGGAACCGTAATACCTCCGTACAGTGTTTAGCAACTATTTACAAGTCTGGTAGCTATGTACATTTGATGGTTTATATTTACAGATTACAGTTAAAATGAAGCAATCAGATCGGTGGCCCTGGTCATTCTCTGTGATCGTCGGAGCCTCGGTGATGACTCCGGTGGAGGCTCGGGTGTCTGTGACTCCGGGAGCGTGGCTTCGATCACCATGGCAGCTTCGTCACCCCTAGATGGCACTGGTGGGGAAAACGGCTGACCTGGGAAGGGAGCGCCTGCGGGGGGCATCGGTGGGTGGGGGGGCCTAGACGGTGCGGCGGAAGGACCGATCCTCTTGTAAGGTTCTGCGGTGGAGGGGAGGGTGGGACTGGTGGCTGGAATGTGCGTGGGGTTCCGGCGGGCGCGAGGTCCCGTTGGGAGACCGTATCTTGTCGGCCGTCGGGGTACGCCACGTAGGCGTACTGGGGGTTAGCATGGAGCAGATGGACCCCCTCGACCAACGGGTCCAACTTGTGCGCCCGCACGTGTTTTCGGAGCAGGATGGGTTCGGGTGCTGCCAGCCAGGTCGGGAGCGAGGTCCCAGAGGAGGGCTTCCTCGGGAAGACAAGGAGACGTTTGTGAGGTGTCTGATTGGTGGTCATACAGAGTAGTGACCGGTTGGAGTGGAGGGCATCCTGGAGGACTTCTTGCCAGCGGGAGACTGGGAGGTTCCTGGACTGTAGGGCCAGTAGGACGGTCTTCCAGACCGTTCCGTTCTCCCTCTCTACCTGTCCGTTTCCCCGGGGGTTGTAACTGGTCGTCCTGCTCGAGGCGATGACCTTGCTGAGCAGGAATTGACACAGTTCGTCGCTCATAAAGGAGGACCCCCTATCACTGTGTATGTAAGCGGGGAACCCGAACAGTGCAAAGATTCTATGGAGGGCCTTGATGATGGTGGTGGCGGTCATGTCGGGGCAGGAGATGGGGAATGGGAACCGGGAGTACTCGTCAATCTCGTTCAGGAAGTACGATTTGCGGTCGGTGGAAGGGAGGGGGCCTTTGAAGTCCATGCTGAGGCATTCAAAGGGACGGCAAGTCTTTATCAGGTGCGCTCTCTCTGGCCGGTAGAAGTGCGGTTTGCACTCCGTGCAGATTTGGCAGTCCCTGGTGGCAGTCCTGACCTCCACGATGGAGTAGGGCAGGTTGCGGGTCTTGACGAAATGGAAAAAGCGAGTGACCCCCGGGTGGCAGAGGTCCTCATGGAGGGCTCGGAGGCGGTCCACTTGTGCGGTGGCACATGTGCCACGGGACAGGGCGTCAGGAGGCTCGTTTAGCTTCCCGGGACGATACAAGATCTCGTAGTTGGAGGTGGAGAGTTCGATCCTCCACCGCAAGATCTTGTCGTTTTTTATCTTGCCCCGCTGTGCATTATCGAACATGAAAGCAACCGACCGTTGGTCAGTGAGGAGAGTGAATCTCCTGCCGGCCAGGTAATGCCTCCAATGTCGCACAGCTTCTACTATGGCCTGGGTCTCCTTTTCGACTGAGGAGTGGTGGATTTCGGAAGCATGGAGGGTACGGGAGAAGAAGGCCACGGGTCTGCCCGCTTGGTTGAGGGTGGCCGCCAGAGCTACGTCGGACGCATCGCTCTCGACCTGGAAGGGGAGAGACTCGCTGATGGCGTGCATCGTGGCCTTTGCAATGTCTGCTTTGATGTGGCTGAAGGCCTGGCGGGCCTCTATCGACAGGGGAAAAGCTGTGGATTGGATCATGGGACGGGCCTTGTCCGCATAGCTGGGGATCCACTGGGCGTAGTAGCTAAAAAGCCCTAGGCAGCGTTTCAGGGCCTTGGAGCAGTGAGGGAGGGGGAACTCCATAAGGGGCCGCATGCATTCAGGGTCAGGGCCTATAACTCCATTTTGCACGATGTAGCCTGGAATGGCTAGACGGTCGGCGCGAAACACGCATTTATCCTTATTGTATGTTAGGTTAAGGATTTTAGCGGTCTGGAGAAATTTTCGGAGGTTGGTGCCGTCGTCCTGCTGGTCGTGGCCGCAGATGGTGACATTATCGAAATACGGGAATGTTGCCCGTAAACCGTACCAGTCAACCATTCGGTCCATCTCGCGCTGGAAGACCGAGACCCCGTTGGTGACACCAAAGGAAATCCTTAAGAAGTGATAGAATCATAGAATCATAGAATTTACAGTGCAGAAGGAGGCCATTCGGCCCATCGAGTCTGCACCGGCTCTTTGAAAGAGCACTCTACCTAAGCCCACACCTCCACTCTATCCCCATAACCCAGTAACCCCACCCAACACTAAGGGCAATTTTGGACACTAAGGGCAATTTAGCATGGCCAATCCACCTAACCTGCACATCTTTGGACTGTGGGAGGAAACCGGAGCACCCGGAGGAAACCCACGCACACACGGGGAGAACGTGCAGACTCCACACAGACAGTGACCCAAGCCGGGAATCGAACCTGGGACCCTGGAGCTGTGAAGCAATTGTGCTAACCACCATGCTACCGTGCTGCCCTTGATAGAGCCACCCTTCTGCCTCGAAGGCAGTGTATTTGCGGTCACTACTGCGGATGGGGAGCTGGTGGTAGGCGGACTTGAGATCCACCATGGAGAAGACCTTATAATGCGCGATCCTGTTTACCAGGTCGGATATGCGGGGGAGAGGGTACACGTCCAGCTGCGTATACCTGTTGATGGTCTGACTGTAGTCGATGACCATCCTATGCTTCTCCCCGGTCTTTACCACCATTACTTGAGCTCTCCAGGGGCTGTTACTGGCTTCAATGACCCCTTCCCTCAGTAGCCTTTGGACCTCTGACCTAATAAAGATCTGGTCCTGGGCACTGTAGCGTCTGCTCCTGGTGGCGACGGGTTTGCAATCCGGGGTGAGGTTCGCAAACAGGGAAGGCGGGTCGACCTTAAGGGTCGTGAGGCCGCAGACAGTGAGGGGGGTATAGGGCCGCCAAATTGGAAGGTCAAATTTTGAAGGTTACACTGGAACTCTAAACCCAGGAGTGTAGCCGCGCAGGGGTGGGGAAGGACGTAGAGACGGAAATTTTTGAACTCCCTTCCCTGGACTGTGAGGTTTGCTACACAAAACCCCTTTATCTCCACTGAATGGGAACCGGAGGCCAGTGAGATTTTTTGATTAACAGGGTGGATGAGGAGGGAACAGTGCCTTACCGTGTCGGGGTGTATGAAGCTCTCCGTGCTCCCAGAGTCGATTAGGCAGGACGCCTCGTGCCCGTTGATGAAAACGGTCGTTGTAGCGGTTGAGAGTGTTCGAGGTTGAGACTGAACCAAAGTCACCGAGACCAATCGCAGTAGTTGAGAGTTCTGTCCGGGCAGTGTGTGGTCGGCCGAGCTGGGGTCCTGGGGGTTCATCCAAGATGGCGTCTCCCATTGGTCGCACATGGCCGGGAGTGCACAAAATGGCGGCACCCATCCCTCAAGCGTGGCATCCGTGGAACAAGATGGCGGCGTCTGGGGTGCGCACGTGGCCCTGGGATATGGAGGTGGCGGCGACCGCTGGCCGCATGGGGCCCGTGGGAAAGTTTGTGGTTGCGGTCCGCATTCGCCACTGGAGACCCCGGCCACCGCTCGGGCCTTACATACCCCCACGAAATGGCCCTTTTTGCCGCATTCCTTGCAGGTGGATGACAAACTGGGCAGCGCTGCCGGGGGTGCTTGGCCTGCCCGCAAAAGTTGCAGGGGGGCCCCTCGGGGTTGCCAGGCCGCCTTGCAGCGCAGGTCTGTGGGGAAATGGGGGAAGTCTCGGGGTCGGCCGCGGCGGGGCTCCACGCTGCCCAGGGGGCCGCCGCGCGGTCGGGAACGTAGGTGCGGCAATCCTGGAGGCCACGTCCAGGGAACCTGCAAGGGCCCGTGCCTCCCTGAGACCCAGGGTGCCCTTCTCTAACAGGCGCTGGCGAATTTGTGACGAAAGCATTCCTGCCACGAAATCGTCCCGGACTAAGAATTCCGTGTGTTCACTCGCCGAAACTTGTGGGCAGCCGCAGCTTCTTCCCAGCACCAGGAGTGCGCGTTAGAATTCCTCCAGCGATTCCCCAGGGGTTTGTCGCCTTGTTGCAAGCAGGTGCTGGGCGTAGACCTGGTTTACCGGGCAAAGGTGTAAATCTCCGGGCTCACCCTTGAGTGCAGGACGTGCAGTTTCTGCTCTCCCATGGGTGCATTTCCGGCCGTCTCGAGATACCCTTTAAAACACGCCAGCCAGTGCTTAAAGATTGCCGCTGAGTTTGCCGCGTGGGGGCTAAGTTGCAGACACTCTGGCTTGATTCGGATCTCCATCCTTTCTTCTTAAAATTCTAGCTTATTAAATTGATGCACTATCAATGACCACTAAAGCGAGGTTGTAGTCCAACTGAAGGCTTTAATAAGCTAGATGTTTCCCCAGCAGCTCAGGTACAGAATGAGGGCTGCTGGGGTGGCACGGGTTCTTATACCCCACCTATCAGGGCGGAGCTATTACACTCTAGCCAATAGAAAGCACACAGTTTCCACCAATGGTGCTTTAGCCTATCAGGTACCGTAACCAGTGCGGTAGATAACGGGGAGCCAATGGATGTGGTATATCTGGATTTCCAGAAAACCTTTGACAAGGTGCCACACAAAAGGTTGCTACATAAGATAAAGATGCATGGCATTAAGGGGAAAGTAGTAGCATGGATAGAGGATTGGTTAATTGATAGAAAGCAAAGAGTGGGGATTAATGGGTGTTTCTCTGGTTGGGAATCAGTAGCTAGTGGTGTCCCTCAGGGATCAGTGTTCAGCCCACAATTGTTCACAATTTACATAGATGATTTGGAGCTCGGGACCAAGGGAAATGTGTCCAAGTTTGCAGACGACACTAAGATGAGTGGTAAAGCAATAAATGCAGAGGATACTGGAAGTCTGCAGAGGGATTTGGATAGGCTAAGTGAATGGGCTAGGGTCTGGCAGATGGAATACAATGTTGACAAATGTGAGGTTATCCATTTTGGTAGGAATAACAGCAAAAGGGATTATTATTTAAATGATAAAATGTTAAAACATGCTGCTGTGCAGAGAGACCTGGGTGTGCTAGTGGATGAGTCGCAAAAAGTTGGTTTACAGGTGCAACAGGCGATTAAGAAGGCAAATGGAATTTTGTCCTTCATTGCTAGAGGGATGGAGTTTAAGATAGGGAGGTTATGCTGAAATTGTATAAGGTGTTAGTGAGGCCACACCTGGAGTATTGTGTTCGGTTTTGGTCTCCTTACTTGAGAAAGGACGTACTGGCACTGGAGGGTGTGCAGAGGAGATTCACTAGGTTAATCCCAGAGCGGAAAGGGTTGGATTACGAGGAGAGGTTGAGTATAGACTGGGACTGTACTCGTTGGAATTTAGAAGGATGAGGGGGGATCTTATAGAAACATATAAAATTATGAAGGGAATAGATAGGATTGATGTGGGCAGGTTGTTTCCACTGGCGGGTGAAAGCAGAACTAGGGGGCATAGCCTCAAAATAAGGGGAAGTAGATTTAGGACTGATTTTGGAGAAACTTCTTCACCCAAAGGGTTGAAATCTATGGAATTCCTTGCCCAGTGAACCAGTAGAGGCTCCCTCATTAAATGTTTTTAAGATAAAGAGAGATAGTTTTTTGAAGAATAAAGGGATTAATGGTTATGGTGTTCAGGCCGGAAAGTGGAGCTGAGTCCACAAAAGATCAGCCATGATCTCATTGAATGGTGGAACAGGCTCGAGGGGCCAGATGGCCTACTCCTGCTCCTAGTTCTTATGTTCTTATGTTCTTATGTAATACCTACAATACCACACTGGGCAGGAATCTTGTTACGTCACTGACGCGGGGCGTGGAAAATCGGGAATCGCGATCTCATCGGCAAAAATCCCGTTTTCCGACTCGCATGAGATTTTGGGTCCTCTTTGCCATTTATGCTGAGGACTAACGCCGGCTCAAAGTTTCGCCAATCATTAATCGCGCCACATTGTACCTGTCACCAAAGTGACATTTCATTTGATTCCCTGCTTCCCTGAACTACAGACTAGCACATTCAGCCTCATCAATAGCAATGTGGTTTGTTCCCTGCTGCTCAGCTAGAGATCTCCCTCTGTTGTCAGCCTTCTGTAAGAGGATGTATAAACTACATTTGGACGCTCAATAGGTTTCAATTTGAGTTCCTCTCCCTTCTCAACTCCCATCCTCACGGTAACTTGAAGTCACACTTTTATGAACTAAGGTGTTTACTAGGAATTAACTTCTCACTCTGCTTTTCAGAACTGTTTTTCATGAAGTTAAAGGGACACTTGAGAAAATAATACTCTTGCTAAGTTCAGCTTTCATAACATTACTATTTACATTGATGATTGGTCTTTGGAATCAAAAACAGAATTTCTAAATTGGCATATGATGCCAAATTGGGGAGGATAGTCAATACTGAAAACGACTGGAGCAATAAGTGTTGGCATTAATAAACTTGAAAATGTCACAGAATTGACAAATGAATTTCAACGCAGATAAATGGGAGGTGGTTTATTTAGGTAGGAAGAATAGAGGTCATGTATCACTCGTAGGTTGAGAGCCAGGGTGAAGCAGAGTAAAAGAAGAGATCTTGGAGTATGTCTTTAAAAACAATAAACTTTGCTTTAATTCTAGAGGGTTAGATTTGGAAAAATATACAAGTTCCAAACCTTAGTTAGATCACTAGAATAAAGCAATTAGCTTTTGTTGCATATTTTAAAAAGTGTACAGGGATAAATATACCAGTCACACCCACCATGGGAATCATCGTGGACGGGAGGGATAATTTGACAGACTGTTTAAAGATCCGTTGAACTCGGGTGGGAATTTTGGCCTCAGGGCAGGTATGACTGGGAAATCCCGCCCACAAAGGCAGTGTGGCGAGTGCAGAGAAGCTTATCAATAATGAGAACAGAAGTGCATGTGTGACTCTCTTTACTCTTGAAAAAATCTGAATGGTGTGGGCATAAAAGTATTTTTAAGTATGAAATGTCAATAGAGTGGATTCAGAGGGAATATTTCCACTGAGGGGGGGGCGAGCATAACAAGAGGCTATCATTATAAGATCATCACCAAGAATAAGGAATTCAAACAAAACATCTTTATTCAATTTATGGTGAGAATGTGGAGCTCACTACCAGAGGTTGTAGTCAAAGTGGCTGGAATAGATTATTTAAGGGAAACTTGACAAGCATTTGCTGCAGAAGATAAAGGCTTGAATTCTCAGGTCATTCACTGACTGCGGGATTGTCTGGTCCCACCGGCAGTGCATCCCTGCCCATGGATTTCCCAGCGGCATGGGGTGGCTTCAATGGGAAATCCCATTGATTGCAGTGGGAGTAGAGAATCTCGCCAGCAACAAACTGCATGGCCCCCCACTGCTCAGAAAATGTGGCTGGGAGGCTGGAGAGTTACAATTATATATTTAGTTGAATAAACATGGGTAGTGGTTTGAATGAAGCATAAAAGCTGGCATGGACTAGTTGGGCTGAATGGCCTGTTTCTGTGCTGGACATGCAATGTAATTATAAATATTTTCACAAAATATTCAAAATATAATATTCATTCATGTTTTCAGCTAGTTGACTTACGAGAAATGCACATAGATGATGTATTGTTCGAAATTTCCCAAAAGATTATAATCAACCTGCCTGAGGATCACAGTTTGACCTTGGAAAACATGGTTACGTACAATGAGGTAACATTATTTGACAGATTTTCTTTTCGAATTTGTATTTTAAAATAAAATAACTGACATTGAGAAATGTTTTGATTAATCAAAGAAAGCCAACAAAGATTTGTTGAAAGCAATTAAAACGGAGAGTTCTGGAAATATCAGTCTCGCAGCAGCAGTGGAGCGAAAGATAGAGTTAACATTTCTTATTGAGATCAAAATGATACTTCTTGTGCTGCAAGAAAATATAAAGTATGGAAACCAGTTACTCATGCCAAATCATCACACTCTGTAAACCCTACTATGTACTTATCTGAAAGGTCCCCTACATCCTACCAATCAGAAAAAGACCCATTTATGAATACTCTCTGTTTCTGTTAGCTAGTCCAGGATTTTCAAATTGTGGGTCGTGACTTGTGCGTGGGTCGCGGGCAGGTTGCGGAGCGATTGGTCACGACGTTCCTGCAGTAGTCCCGATCGCAGGAGCAACAAACAACCGCTACCCGTATTTTTATTGAGAAAGGTGCCCGCATCCGCCTTTTACATGAGAAGGAAATGAGGCTGTGTGCAGTCTTCCGGCCATAAGCTGCAGCAGTGAGCAGGTTATGTGCTCTGCATGTACACTACGTGAAGCGCCCTGTATGAATGTTCCTTCCCGCTAAACTAATATTAGTTTCAACTAATATGGGAGGGAGTTGGGAACCTATATGAGGATTCAGGACAGGGGAATCAAGGACAAGAGAAAACCACAGCAAGGAGAATAAGAAAAGTAATAGGCCAGATCCAGATAACACCAGTGCAGAAAATAGTAGAGACTGGTCAAGGAATGTTGAAAGGACTACCCTTAAGGTTTTGTACCTGAATACTCGGAGCATTCGAAATAAAATGGATTAATTAATTGCCCAGATAGTTGTAAAGGGGTGTGATATAGTTGTGATTACGGAGACATAGCTCCAAGTTGACCAAGGATGGGAACTCGACATTGACATTGTTTTTAGGAAGGACAGACAGAAAGAAAAAGGTGGTGGAGTTGCATTGTTGATTAAAGAAAATAGTGATACAATATTGAAGAAACATATTAGCACAGATGATGTGCAGTCTTTATGGGTTGAGTTAAAACACACCACAGGGCAAAAAACATTTGTAGGGGTGGTGTACAGACCCCCAAACTGCAGTGGTAATGTTGGGAATAGCATTAGATAGGAAATCAGAGAGGCAAGTGAGAAAGGAACATGTGTGCTCATGGGTGACTTTAATCTGTATACAGATTGTAGAGGGTGCCATCTCTGCTACTCCACTACTGGGCCGATATCTGGGGTTTGAGTATCTGTGCGTGTCTCTCTCCAGCTGGCACTGAAACTTCAGAGGCCAGGGGATGCCGCACTGGGACACCTCCACGGAAGAGAGCACTGAATCAAGCCT
Organism: Scyliorhinus torazame; assembly: GCF_047496885.1. Classification (NCBI taxonomy): domain Eukaryota; kingdom Metazoa; phylum Chordata; class Chondrichthyes; order Carcharhiniformes; family Scyliorhinidae; genus Scyliorhinus; species Scyliorhinus torazame. The sequence goes on along the minus strand of NC_092710.1, from coordinate 346,846,146 downwards.
GCCGTTTATCCCTAACCGGAAGCCTGAGGCTTATATCACACAGATATCCAGACCCCTACCAATGCCCAGGTGATTCTCTCTCTTGCCGGTGGTGCAACACCCACCCGGTTCCTACTTCGCTGGAGTAGCTTTCCCAAGAGAGAGAATAGGACACTGCTGTTTATTACCTAACCAGCAGTCTGTCCTGAGTGAATCGCTCAAGATGACCCTAGATTCTTGAACCCGGAATTAAGGTGAGGAATATTTTAACAATGACTTGGTCAGAGATCGCTGGTGAGAGATTGAAGAATTTAAACGACTCCAATTATCAGCAAATCAAGGTTTATTGCAAAACCCAGGTCAAAATCATCAAACAGAAGAAATTATAATAAAATCTTAAACTCTAACACAAACTAAGTCTATTCAGAAAGTACTATAACGGACACAACAAAAAATCTTATTGTTACACAGTTTTAGCAATGACACAGAACACAAATCAAGTCCCCTTCCCCAAAGCCTCAACCACTGTCAAGGTCAAGGGAGTTTCGCAAGCTGCTGCAGGGTACTTACAGTCACAGGCTGCAGAGGTCAAGTCAAAGGTGGAGAGGTCGAGCCAAGAGACCCTCAATCGAAACACAGCCCCTTTTATATCCGTTTTACCAGGCTTTTTCCTGTGTTCGGCCAGCCCCTTTTGCATTGAATTGGTAAGGTTTAAAGTTCCCGCTGGTCCCGCCCCCTTTGAGCTGGTCAGAGCTGTCGACTTCCGGGTTTTCCTCCTCCTTTGCGTTGTATCAGTCCAAGTTTAAAGTTCCCGCTGGTCCCGCCCCCTTTGAGCCGGTCAGAGCTGTTCGCTTCCGGGTTTTCCTCGCAGGTCCGCTCCTTCCAGCCAGGCAGACCTGCCGCGATTTGAATTTGGCACCGACTCCGCCCCCTCCTCCCAGTGAGTTCCTGCCGGTGGCTTCTGTCAAGATTGGAGTACCTCCCCCAGGTCCGCCTCCAACTTGGTTTTTTTCTACCGTTTATCTTCAAGGGGCTTTTACAGCGCAATATACTGAGCCCAGACAGTCTGCTTTTTAGGATAACAAGGTTAAGCTCTCTTGTGAAGATTTTCAAAAGTCTTCCAGCTGCTCCGGAGATGGCTGCTATTCTCACCTTGCTATGTTGATGGGGTGTTAATTGGATTCTGCTCTGGTGGAGGCCAGGTCATTTACATCTGCATGGGGCTATGACCATCCCATTGTCCTGCTTGCAGGCAGGCCCCCTGTGTATTCCCGTGCCCCTTTGTCTGTGTTTTGATCTTACCTCGTTGTCTGGCTCCTTCTTCCTTGTAGCTCCTAGGGGGGGGTTTGTAAATACCTATGCCCCTACTCAGCTCAGCGGACCAAGCCTGCTGGGAAATCTGGTTACGTTCTCTTGGCTGAAAAGTCAGTTTACAGTCTCTGGGTTTTATTCTTGGGCAGTCCAAAAAGGGCCGAATTGCCCGAAAACCTTACAGATGCCCCTTCGATACGTCCCTACCTGCTTGGACCGTATCGACACAGGTGAAGGGCAATCATTTCCTTTTGTGTGGACCGTAGGCCCCCCCTCAACATCATGCGAAACTACAAGTCCCAAGACAGTTCCCTTAATCTAGGCTACCCCTGATTTCAATGAAAGGGAAAGACAAGACCATACTTAATTCAAACACACAGTAACATACACACATTTCACCGGAACCCCAAACGTAAGGGTCCCTGTACATATATCACAATCAAGTAACTGAAACCCGCGAATCCATACAACTATTTACATTTGAATCTCTTTATTTCACTAAGGATCCTCTTTTCTTGGCTGCACTTCGCTTCTTCCCGTTGAAGGCTCTTCATTTTTCCTCCGTCGTCGATACCTACAGCTGAGAGGTTTAGTCCAACTGAGGCGACAGCATAATGTACCCCCTTGTACAACATTTTCTTTGTGGGGACAAACACTAAACCATTCTCAGGCCCCCCTGGTGGTGATCGGACAGTTGTGAGGGTCGATCGGTTGGGCTGTGGGCAGGGGTCGCTTTACCTGAACCAGCAGTTCGGTAGCTTTTACAGTCATCCCTTCCCTGGGCGTTACACATCCCTCCCCACTGCGGTCAATTCATCCCGTTCCCTGGGTTCTGCCACCGCCTAACAAAAGTGATCGATGCCCCTTGTGGACATGCCTTGGTAGACCCCCACAAACATAAATAAATGCCCTGGTCGGAAGCCCACCACTTATCCCAGCAAACGGTGATCCTACCCGGTGACCCCGTGATGGTCCGGTAGGTGTTGTTGTCCAGGCGTTCCCAGTCCGAGGACCGATCCCTCATGTCCAGCCTCAGCTTCCTGGGCCACCACCATCTCCCCAAAGGAATGTCCCCCTTACAGGTTAAACACACCCGCCTGCCCTCAGTCACCCTAACCCGGTCAGTCGCCACCTGTACCTCCTCGCAGAGTACAGAGGCCTCTCCATAGGTGAAGCTCTGGTGGCTGGAGTACCTGGTCGAGTTCGACCCCAGCCACCCAGGCCACCTCCCCAGGTGGGAGTAGCGGGTCTGCTCTGTGGCCACCTGGTTTCCCTGTCCGGTAGTGACAAGAGGGGCTCTGCCGCCAGAGCACCCATAGACAAAGGACTCTTCTGTCTCGCCTCTGCGTAGTTCTCCCGGTCCCACCATCGCCAAGATCAGCAAACTCCACATCGTCGGGTGCCCCATCTGTAAAAGAGACAAAACACATCCTTGCCTCTACAGAACTACCTACCTTAAAGTGCATGGCTTCTATCCAGCGGCAGCAGCAGCTTCCGCTTTGAAGTTGTGAAATCAACATGAAATTGCCGCAGCCTGTCTGTGGTTCTGTGTCCACAGCCCGGCTCCACCAGGGTCCTAGTGCCTGCTGCTATCCGGCGGCAGCAGCAGCTCCCGCTTTGAAGTTGCCGCAGCCTGTCTGTGGTTCTGTGTCCACAGCCCGGCTCCACCAGGGTCCTAGTGCCTGCTGCTCCATCATTATACCATTGCACTAGGCGCTTCTGTGATCCCACGATCCTAAATAACCCACACACCACTACACACTAATTAGAACTAGGAGGGGGAAAATGATATATACAATGCCACCCGTCTCCGGGTGGCCAAATTAAAACTGGGCCCCGCTAAACTGGGGCAGTTCACCTGTTTGGTCCAACGGCTCGGGCCAGACCGTCCCCTCCCGGGGGTTCGGGCTGGCCCTTGCCTCTCCTTCCCCAACAGGGTTCGGTGATCCCTCAGCGCTCCCTTCTACTCGGGCCCCCTTACTGCGGGACCGGGTTCTAGGGAGGTGTGATGGGGACCATCTTACCGGGGGCTTGGAGACCCGATTGCTCCTTCGTCCCCTGACTGGTTCCCAAGCCCAAGGTGATACCTCCACTTCCTCCGCCTCCTTAGCCTCTATACTAAGGCAGGCTACCTGACCCACAGGTAAGGGCTTGGGAATCGTTACTGTCCCTGGGCTGGGTGCTTGCAGCACTGTCGGTTTCTTTGGGACTGCCCCTTCGGGACAGCACCTTGTCACCGGTTGTGTGACCGTGGAGTCAGGGACCTCCCCCACCGTCGTTAATTCTACGGGGGGTTTCTCCACTACCACCCCCAGTCTTCCCCCCACCTTGCTCTTTCTTGCCCTTATGGGGTGGAACAATTTAAATTGACTGATGTGGCGTTCGCATGGGTCCCACCTTAAGGGATTTAAACTGCAAATAGCCGCTGAGGAAGCCTCCAGAATGGGACCCTGCACCTGGACCGGACCAGGGTCTGGGGCTAGAACTACCCCTGCGCTCCCTTTTTCCTGAGGCTGCTCCCTGGGTAGTCATACGGGTTCTTGTGGTGTGGGTGCGGGCAGGCCCTGGCCCGTTGCCATTGCCACCTGTCCTGAGCCTTGCAAAAGGGCTAAAATTTTACTTACCTCGATGGTTTCCGGGGCAGCTGCTCCTGCCGCCGGGGTCTGACTCTCTACTGCGGGAGCCCTCTCCTGCTTGCTAGGGTTTTTACATTCCCTCTTGAAATGCCCGGCCTTCCCACACCCGTAGCATACCGGTTTCTTGTCGGAGGTCCGGGTGCCCTCATGCTTCCACTCTCTCTTAGGGGCTGCTGGCGCGATTTCATGCACCCTACCCTTAAGGGGCTTGTCCTCACCCCTCTCCCCATTACGATATGCGAGGGTAAGTTTCCTAAGGACCTCTTCCTCATTAAGGGCCGGGGTCTGCGGGTCGAACCAGTGTTCGGCTTTTGCCCTAACGTTAGGGAGACAGTTGGCAACTAGGGTCTTCAGCCAGTGGGCGGTTCTTTCCCCTAAATTCCGTCTATCCGCGGGAACCCCGCATGCCTCCATATAGACAATCCACAGCCTGTCTGCGAACATGGTGGGAGATTCCCCTGGTTGCTGCTTGGTTTCCCCCACCCTCATGAAAGGGCTCCCCAGATTCAAGCCCATCGCCTCCAGAACAGCAGTCTGTGCTGCCGCCCATGTGTCAGGTCTTCCCCCATTCCCAGAGGTCCCCTATGCCCTGCATAGCTGTGCATCTAGGGTCATCAGGAGCATCCTTATTTGCTCCCCCTCGTCGCATTCATTAATGCTGGCTGCCTGCTCCACCTCCATAAAATGAAGCGACGGATCCCCTTTTGGAGTTAGCCTGGGAACGTGGGCCACCATCCCCCTGAGCGCGGATGCCCCATGAGGAATGATAATGTCGCCCTCAACCGGTCCCCTATTCGCCAGCCCCGCCGGGGGACCATACCTTCTCTGTCTGACAGGGCACATCTGCCCTACCTGGGGTTCCTGCTCCTCCTCCCCACTGTCCAGCTCTCCTGCCCCGTTGGGTAGCCCCCCTGTCCCCGGGCTAACTACCCATATAGGAGACGCCGCTATCTGGGGATACACCACTGACCCCCCTTGGACCTGCCCCTGACCGGGCGGTCCAAACCCTACCTGCTGACCCGGCCCCATCACCGGCATCCCAGGCAGCGGTCTGTCCCCATCCCATGGGGACCCACATACGAAACCAGGCGGACACGCCGCCAGCTGGGGGTACCCTGCCGACCCCCCTTGGACTTGCCCCTGAACGTGCAGTCCGATCCCCCCCTGCCGACCCGGACACAATCCCGGCGCCTCAGGAGGCGGTCTATTCCCCTTGGCCTTTGGGGAATCATCCGCTGCGAGGAACACCTTGCCCCTAGGGAACCCCCCTGGACCTACCAGGTGTACCTGTCCCCTGACCTTGGACAAGGTCTCCTCCAACTCCGTTATTCGTGCCTGGCACGGCCCATGAGCACAGTCCCCTACTTCCTCGCGAGCCACTCGGTACGCTGCCTGGATGTCTCGGAACTTCCCCTCCAGCTTCCTACACTGCTCTGTACTCCGAGCATAGAGTTCCTGGAGCCTCCGTTCCTTTTCTTTACCCTCCACTATCTGGCAGTGGAGATAGTCCTTCTCGCACCGGTTAGACTCGCTTTCCTGTAGGCTGCCCCGTTTAATTTCTGCCAATTCCTCCCGCAGTCGTTCCGCTGCGCTAGCGCTGTCCTGTTTAATTTCTGCCAATTCCTCCCGCAGTCGTTCCGCTGCGCTAGCGCTGTCCCCTGCGCTGGCCCTCACTTCTCCCAGCTCCTGCTCTAATTCTTTGACCCTTCGCTCTGTTTTGACTACCTGCTGGGACAGGCAGACCAGCCAAACTGCCTTCTCCAAGTGCCTTTTGTGCGCCTTACTTTCTGTCCATGCAGCCGCTGCCATTACCGGTTGCTCCGCATTGATTAGTTCTGAGACCCAAGGTTTGGTGAGGTTGACCTTTTGCCACATATACGAGAAGATTCTCTCCTCCATTTTACTTCGTTCCCTCACCCCCTCTGCCAAGTCACATACTCCAAACCACCGGGGTCCTGCCGCGGTCGCCATTGTAGAGGGTGCCATCTCTGCTACTCCACTACTGGGCCGATATCTGGGGTTTGAGTATCTGTGCGTGTCTCTCTCCAGCTGGCACTGAAACTTCAGAGGCCAGGGGATGCCGCACTGGGACACCTCCACGGAAGAGAGCACTGAATCAAGCCTGCCGTTTATCCCTAACCGGAAGCCTGAGGCTTATATCACACAGATATCCAGACCCCTACCAATGCCCAGGTGATTCTCTCTCTTGCCGGTGGTGCAACACCCACCCGGTTCCTACTTCGCTGGAGTAGCTTTCCCAAGAGAGAGAATAGGACACTGCTGTTTATTACCTAACCAGCAGCCTGTCCTGAGTGAATCGCTCAAGATGACCCTAGATTCTTGAACCCGGAATTAAGGTGAGGAATATTTTAACAATGACTTGGTCAGAGATCGCTGGTGAGAGATTGAAGAATTTAAACGACTCCAATTATCAGCAAATCAAGGTTTATTGCAAAACCCAGGTCAAAATCATCAAACAGAAGAAATTATAATAAAATCTTAAACTCTAACACAAACTAAGTCTATTCAGAAAGTACTATAACGGACACAACGAAAAATCTTATTGTTACACAGTTTTAGCAATGACACAGAACACAAATCAAGTCCCCTTCCCCAAAGCCTCAACCACTGTCAAGGTCAAGGGAGTTTCGCAAGCTGCTGCAGGGTACTTACAGTCACAGGCTGCAGAGGTCAAGTCAAAGGTGGAGAGGTCGAGCCAAGAGACCCTCAATCGAAACACAGCCCCTTTTATATCCGTTTTACCAGGCTTTTTCCTGTGTTCGGCCAGCCCCTTTTGCATTGAATTGGTAAGGTTTAAAGTTCCCGCTGGTCCCGCCCCCTTTGAGCCGGTCAGAGCTGTCGACTTCCGGGTTTTCCTCCTCCTTTGCGTTGTATCAGTCCAAGTTTAAAGTTCCCGCTGGTCCCGCCCCCTTTGAGCCGGTCAGAGCTGTTCGCTTCCGGGTTTTCCTCGCAGGTCCGCTCCTTCCAGCCAGGCAGACCTGCCGCGATTTGAATTTGGCGCCGACTCCGCCCCCTCCTCCCAGTGAGTTCCTGCCGGTGGCTTCTGTCAAGATTGGAGTACCTCCCCCAGGTCCGCCTCCAACTTGGTTTTTTTCTACCGTTTATCTTCAAGGGGCTTTTACAGCGCAATATACTGAGCCCAGACAGTCTGCTTTTTAGGATAACAAGGTTAAGCTCTCTTGTGAAGATTTTCAAAAGTCTTCCAGCTGCTCCGGAGATGGCTGCTATTCTCACCTTGCTATGTTGATGGGGTGTTAATTGGATTCTGCTCTGGTGGAGGCCAGGTCATTTACATCTGCATGGGGCTATGACCATCCCATTGTCCTGCTTGCAGGCAGGCCCCCTGTGTATTCCCGTGCCCCTTTGTCTGTGTTTTGATCTTATCTCGTTGTCTGGCTCCTTCTTCCTTGTAGCTCCTAGGGGGGGGGTTTGTAAATACCTATGCCCCTACTCAGCTCAGCGGACCAAGCCTGCTGGGAAATCTGGTTACGTTCTCTTGGCTGAAAAGTCAGTTTACAGTCTCTGGATTTTATTCTTGGGCAGTCCAAAAAGGGCCGAATTGCCCGAAAACCTTACAAGATTGGGTGAGTCAAATTAGTCACAATACAAGAGAGGAGGAATGTGTACGGGATGGCTTTCTGGACTAATACGTTGAGGAACTAACAGGCGAACAGGCCATGTTGGACTGGGTGATGTGCAATGAGAAGGGATTAGTTGGCAACCTGGTTGTAAGACAACCCTTCGGGATGAGTGACCATAATATGGTAGAATTCTTTATCATGGTGGATAGCAAGGTAGTTGATTCTAAGACTAGAGCCCTGAACCTAAATAAAGGTAACTATGATGGTATGAGGCGTGGGTTGGCTATGACGGACTGGGAAACATTACTGAAAGGAAAGACAGTGGACAAGCAATGGCAGGCATTCAAGGAACGAATGGGTGAACTCCAAAAGTTGGTTATTCCTTTTTGGCGCAAGAGTAGAAAGGGAACTGTGACTAAAGCATCGCTTACAAGGGAAATTAGAGATAGTATTAAATTCAAAGAAGAAATGAAATGAAATGAAATTAAAATCGCTTATTGTCACAATTAGGCTTCAAATGAAGCTACTGTGAAAAGCCCCTAGTCGCCACATTCCGGCACCTGTTCGGGGAGGCTGGTACGGATGGGAATTGAACCCTCACTGCTTGGCCTGCTTGGTCTGCTTTAAAAGCCAGCTATTTAGCCCTGTGCTAAACCAGCCCCTATAAGCTATAAGACGCATACAAGCTAGCAAGAAAAAGGCAATAGACCAGAGGATTGGGAACAGTTTAAAATTCATCAAAGGCAGACCAAGGAGTCCAGAATTAGAGGTCATAGTTAAGGATAAGGGGTAAACCTTTAAGGACTGAGGTGAGGAGAGTGGTGAATCTGTGAAATACACTACCACAGAAAGTAGTTTAGGCAAAAACATTGTGTAATTTCAAGAAGGAATTAGATGTAGCTTGTGGGCTAAAAGGATCAAGGGACATAGGGGGAAGGCATGATCAGGATATTGAACCTGATGAACAACTATGATCATAATGAGTGACAGAGTAGGCTCAAAGGGCCGAATGGCCTCTTCCTGCTTCTATTTTCTAAGTATGTTTTTATGTAAATCACGGAGAAGAGCTTCTGCCATTGGTGGCAAGCAAGGTAAGGAGACTGTGAAGTTGAATCATTTTCTCACAAGAGATGGCCAGAGACACAAATAGGCAGAATACCTACAGGGCAGGATTTCCCATCTGAATGTGCTGGATACAGCTGCTCAGAAGAGCCCACGACAGGACAGAGCAGTGCTAGTGTTAGCTCTGTCCAGAGCTCCAAGGCCTATGGTTAACAGCCTACAAAGAAGAAACTTAACTTGGGAACAAAGAGGGGATTTGAGGAAAAAACATTCTTACCCAGAGGAAGGTGATGGTCTAGAATGCACTGCCTGTGAAAGGGGTAGAGGCAGGTTGCCTCACTTCCTTTAAAAGGTACCTGGCTGAGCACTTGGCACATCATAACATTCAAAGCTATGGGGCTGGTGCTGGTAATTAGGTAGGCAGATAAGGGCCTTTCATGCGTCAGTGCAGACTAGATAGGCTGAGGGGTCTCTTCTGCATTGTATTATTCTGTGATTCTGTGAAATCAGTATAAAGATGATTTCTTGTGGCATGGTTTTGTCAATTGTACTCATGTAATTAAGGATGAAATGCCCTTGTGTGTTATATGCTGGGAAGTACTGGCAAATGAGAGAAGAAGTTTCAGATTTTGTAAGAGGAATGATGGGTTGGGCCCCCAAAGTCAGCTATGAACTGACAGCTGACTCCAAATGAAAAGATTAAGCTGTTGTACCTGACCTGCGACAGTGTGGTAGTCACCACTGATTGTATAATAGTTGTAACAATGATTATTAGAGGTAATACGGTAAGGCTCCTGTACTATAGGTATGGGGGTAAATCCCTGCCTGCTGGCCCCACTCAGTAGGGGGAGTATAAATGTGTGTGCACGCCCGAGCTGCTTCCATTCTGGTAGTAGCCGCAGGAGGCCACACATCTCTACTCTCGTCTCGTCGTAATTGATAGTGCATCAATTTATTAAGCAGAGATATTACAGCGATGGAACTTTGTATCAAGCCTGATCGCTTACAGCTGCACCCTCGGCCTTTGACCACTGGCTAGCTTGCTTCGAAAACTACCTCAGATCACTGACTGAACAACCCTCGGACGCACAGAAGCTCCAGGAACTGTACTCACGTGTGAGCTCCGATATTTTTCCCCTTATCCGGAATGCGCCCACTTACACTGAAGCAATGGAGCTTCTGAAAGAACATTATATTCGGTCGATCAACAAACTCTACGCCAGGCACCTCCTGTCCACGAGACAGCAACTGCCCGGTGAGTCATTGGACGATTTCTGGCGTGCTCTGCACATCCTGGCAAGGAACTGTGATTGCCAGGCAGTTTTGGCAGTCGAACATATGGAACTTTTAACCAGGGACGCTTTTGTTACGGGCATGAGGTCGGCGTACATCTGCCAGCGTCTATTAGAAGGGGGTACGCTCGACCTCGCGGCGACCAGACAGCTCGCGAAATTACTAACAGTAGCCTCCCATAACATACAGTCGTACGCCACCAACCTCACGGCACCTTCATGGACATCGTGGGCCCCACCAGCTACAGCTACCGTCCCCAACCCACCCCAAGCCTGCGCCGTGCGGCAGCCAGCCAACCCCGAGGGGCCCAAATGCTACTTCTGCGGGCAGACCAAACACCCCCTGCAGCCCTGCCGGCGTGGAGTGCAATCTTCAAGGCCTGTGGAAAGAAGGGACATTTTGCTGCGGTGTGCCAGGCCCGATCGATCACTGCAGTTTCTAGCCCCAGCGTTCCTACACTCCCCATGTGCAACCCGTGGGCGCCGCCATTTTCGTCCCCGCAGACCACGTGCGGCCCGTGGGCGGCGCCATCTTCCTCCCAGCAGACCACATGCGGCCCGTGGGCGCCGCCATCTTTAACGCCGCCCGCCATGTGCGTCCCGTGGGCGCCACTATCTTTGCCGCCATTTTGGATGGCGCCCCAGGACCCCTGCTCGTCGGGAACTTCGTCTGGCCGTTCATCGCCTGCCACCAACGCCGACCAGCCCGGGGCCTACCAGCACCAGCCGCAGCTTGCCTCCATCACGCTCGACCAATCCCGGCCTCACAACCTCGCAACTGCAACGACGATGGTGAAAGTCGATGGGCACAAGACTTCCTGCCTTCTTGACTCCGGCAGCACGGAAAGCTTCATCCACCCTTCTACGGTAAGGCGCTGCTCCCTCGCGGTTCACCCCGTTACCCAGAGAATCTCCCTGGCCTCCGGATCCCATTCTGTGGAAATCTGGGGGTACTGCATTGCCACCCTCACCGTCCAGGGCGTAGAGTTCAGCAATGTCCGACTCTACGTCCTCCCCAACCTCTGCGCTGCCCTGTTACTCGGCCTGGACTTCCAGTGCAACCTCCAAAGCCTAAGTCTAAAATTCGGCGGACCCCTACCACCCATCACCGTATGCAACCTTAAGACCCTTAAGGTTGACCCACCTTCCCTGTTTGCAAACCTCACCCCGGATTGCAAACCCGTCGCCACCAGGAGCAGACAGTAAAGCGCATCAGGGCGGAGGTCCAGCGGGAAGCATCATTGAGGCCAGCAACAGCCCCTGGAGAGCCCAAGTGGTAGTAGTTAAGACTGGGGAGAAACACAGGATAGTCATTGACTACAGTCAGACCATCAATAGGTACACGCAACTCGACGCGTACCCCCTCCCACGCATATCTGATATGGTCAATCAGATTGCACAGTACCGGGTCTTTTCTACAGTGGACCTGAAAGCTGCCTACCACCAGCTCCCCATCCGCAAGGCGGACCGCCAATACACTGCGTTCAAAGCAAATGGCCGCCTTTACCATTTCTTTAGGGTTCCTTTTGGCGTCACTAACAGGGTCTCGGTCTTCCAACGTGAGATGGACCGAATGGTTGACCGGTACGGACTGCGGGCCACCTTCCCATACCTAGACAACGTCACCATCTGCGGCCATGATCAGCAGGACCACGACGCTAACCTTCTCAAATTTCTACACACCGCCAAACTCCTTAACCTCACGTACAATAAGGAGAAGTGCGTGTTCCGCACCAACCGCTTAGCCATCCTTGGCTATGTTGTGGAAAACAGAGTTCTAGGGCCCGACCCCGACCGCATGCACCCCCTCATGGAACTCCCATTGCCCCAAGGCCCTGAAACGCTGCCTGGGGTTTTTCTCCTATTATGCCCAGTTGGTCCCTAATTATGCGGACAAGGCCTGCCCACTCATCCACTCCACAGTTTTCCCCCTGAAGGCGGAGGCCCACCTGGCCTTCAACCGCATCAAGGCAGACATCGCCAAGGCCACGATGCACGCGTCGACGAGTCCCTCCCTTTTCAGGTCGAGAGCGATGCATTGCACGTCGCTCTGGCCGCCACCATCAACCAGACAGGCAGACCTGTGGCATTCTTTTCCTGCACCCTCCATGCCTCCAAAATTCGGCACTCCTCTGTCGAAAAGGAGGCCCAAGCCATCGTGGAAGCTGTGCGGCATTGGAGGCATTACCTGGCCGGCAGGAGATTCACTCTCCTCACTGACCAACGGTCGATTGCCTTCATGTTCAATAATACACAGTGGGGCAAGATCAAAAATGATAAAATCTTAAGGTGGAGGATCGAGCTATCCACCTACAATTATGAGATTTTGTATCGCCCCGGGAAGCTCAACGAGCCCCCCGATGCCCTATCCCGAGGTACACGTGCCAGCGCACAAGTGGACCGACTCCAGGCTCGACACGATGGTCTCTGTCACCCAGGGGTCACCCGGTTCTATCATAGATTATCATAGAATTTACAGTGCAGAAGGAGGCCATTCGACCCATCGAGTCTGCACCGGCTCTTGGAAAGAGCACCCTACCCAAGGTCAACACCTCCACCCTATCCCCATAACCCAGTAACCCCACCCAACAGTAAGGGCAATTTTGGACACTAAGGGCAATTTATCATGGCCAATCCACCTAACCTGCACACCTTTGGACTGTGGGAGGAAACCGGAGCACCCGGAGGAAACCCACGCACACACGGGGAGGATGTGCAGACTCCGCACAGACAGTGACCCAAGACAGAATCGAACCTGGGACCCTGGAGCTATGAAGCAATTGTGCTATCCACAATGCTACCGTGCTGCCCCTTCACTTCATAAAGGCCCGCAACCTGCCCTACTCCATTGAGGAGGTCAGGACTGTCACCAGAGGCTGCCAGGTCTACGCGGATTGCAAACTGCACTTCTATCGGCCAGACCAAGCGCACCTGGTGAAGGCCTCCCGCCCCTTTGAATGCCTCAGCATGGACTTCAAAGGGCCCCTCCCGACCGAAACATGTTCTTCCTGAAAGTGGTCGATGAGTACTCCCGATTCTCCTTCGCCATCCCATGCCTCGATATGACGTCTGCCGAAAATGAAATGAAAATCACTTATTGTCACAAGTAGGCTTCAATTGAAGTTACTGTGAAAAGCCCCTAGTCGCCACATTCCGGCACCTCTTCGGGGAGGCTGGTACGGGAATCGAACCGTGCTGCTGGCCTGCCTTGCTCTGCTTTAAAAGTCAGCGATTTAGCCCAGTGTGCTAAACCAGCCTCAGATAAATGCCACGGTCATTAAAGCACTCAACAGCATCTTCGCCCTGTTCGGTTTCCCCTCTTACGTCCACAGCGATTGGGGATCCTCCTTTATGAGTGATGAGCTGCATCAGTTCCTGCTCAGCAAAGGCATTGCCTCGAGCAGGACGACCAGTTACAACCCCCGGGGAAACGGGCAGGTGGAGAGGGAGAATGGAGGCCGTCCTGCTGGCCCCGCGATCTAAAAATCTCCCTGTCTCCAGCTGGTAGGAGGCGCTCCCCGACGTGCTCCACTCCATCCGATCACTACTCTGCAACGTCTCTTTGCCTTCCCCAGGAAGTCCACCTCTGGGGTTTCGCTCCCAACATGGCTGGCAGCTCCTGGCCCCGTCCTCCTCTGCAAACACGTGCGGATCCACAAGGCGGACCCGTTTGTCGAAAGGGTACAACTACTGCAGGCGAACCCGCAGCAACGGGCGCCAGGACACAGTCTCCCTCTGGTACCTGGCACTAGCTGGATCCCCACCCACGGCCCACCACCTGACACCACCCCCCTCCGATTGCCCCGGCGCCACCCTCCCTCCCCCCAGCTCACCTCAATACAGCCTCCGCTCCAGGACGATCTGTCCTCCCACTGGTTCCACCCGGGGATGAAGACGAGGACAACACGCTCCCGGAGTCATGGGCGACCAAGTCGGCGCCCATATCACCACCGGGACCGAGGCGCTCACAGTGGAGGATCAAGGCACCCGACCGGCTGAATTTGTAAATATCGCCTGGACTGTAAATTTTTTCACCACCCCCGCTGGACTCTTTCTTAACAGGGGGTGAATGTGGTAGTCACCACTGATTGTATAATTGTTGTAACAATGATTATTAGAGGTAATACGGTAAGGCTCCTGGACCATAAGTACGGGGGTAAATCCCTGCTTCGCCCAGTAGGCGGAGTATAAATGTGTGTGCACACCTGAGCTGCATCCATTCTGGTAGCAGCTGCAGGAGGCCACACATCTCTGCTCAATAAAGCCTCGATTATTCTCTACTCTCGTTTCATAGTGCATCAGACAGCATATTAAAAACACATCAAAACACACCAAAAGCCCATGAAGCTGTCAGCATTCCAGATTAGTATCTCCAAAGAGTAATCAGTGCTGAGAAAAACAAGCATTTTGTTGCTATTGCCCTTCACGACAACCTACATGTGAGCAATCCCAGTGAGCCAAAGAAGACACATTCAGAGTGGGACACATCGAAAAGTGAATGTGGGAGCTGGGAATTTGAAGCGAGGTGGGAATTGAATTGGTAAGACTGTTCCTTTTTTAATTTCAGCAGTATTTTAGAGTTAATCAACTTAAGAGAAGATCAAAAAATCAACTCAGTGACAAATTAAAAGGGGGATGCTCCTAATAGGAAAGCAGCCCAAAAATAATTAAGAGAAACGGAAACTTAAGAAGAGGAAACATCAAATCAAAATGTGGGAAGAGGAGTCAATAAAACAATCCAACCCCTGCGGTGCCCACTGTGCACAGAAGGCCTTGAGTCTGCTCGTGGACACCGCATGCTCCCTCTCTAGGGACACCCAGCTGCGAATGATGCTGGTCGGACGTTCCCCTCAGTTGACCACTGTCTGGACCTGTTAAAGTCAAGTTTCGACAGGCCCAGGAGCAGGTTCATGAGGAGGTCCTCTGCCTTCCCCGCCCCGCTCCACAGATTAGGTGTGGGGCTGAAGTGTGAACAAAACGTCAACAACAACGTTGTTAAGAAACTGAAAAGGGAGTGCAGCCTAGGACACTCAACATAGACATGGCTCACGGACTCCACAATCCCACAAAAATGGCAGGATTCTAGGGAGTCCATGAACCGTTGCCACTGATACTGTCATGGTACTTCTGCGTGCATCACCCTCCATGCCAGTGTTGAAGTCAATAATTTCCTGCTTCTGGACTGCAGTAGAAAGATTCAACAGCACTCGTTAAGGCAAAATAACAAGGCTTTATTTACGAAAAGACTGCATGCAGTAATGGCTGAAACTTGAGGTCAGAGAGCAGTTAGTACCACTGCTGATTCCTTCCCAAGTCCCACGCTTTTACAGAAAATCAGTTCAGTATTTATACATTATCATTATCAAGATTGCATGACTACAGCTTAGTCAGGAATTCTATCGGAAGTAGAAACGGAAGCAATGTCATGAACATGCTGATCTACTCGGACTCTTTGTCTCATCCCTCATACCATTATCTTGTCCTTTGATAGAACATTAAAAGGTCGGAGGAGACTCATCCATTCCTTATCTTGTCTTATTCTTACCGCCCTGGGATATGACGAGTTAGCCTTATCAGAATTTACAGATGTCAGGCATTTTGGAATGGCTAGATCAGGATTCCTTACAAAGGGCTCTGGTACATTAAAGTGGCTAGGTCAGCTTTTCTTACATTGTAGCACGGTAGCATTGTGGATAGCACAATTGCTTCACAGCTCCAGGGTCCCAGGTTCGATTCCGGCTTGGGTCACTGTCTGTGCGGAGTCTGCACATCCTCCCCGTGTGTGCGTGGGTTTCCTCCGGGTGCTCCGGTTTCCTCCCACAGTCCAAAGATGTGCAGGTTAGGTGGATTGGCCATGATAAATTGCCCTTAGTGTCCAAAATTGCCCTTAGTGTTGGGTGGGGTTGCTAGATTATGGGGATAGGGTGGAAGTGTTGACCTTGGGTAGGGTGCTCTTTCCAAGGGCTGGTGCAGACTCGACGGGCCGAATGGCCTCCTTCTGCACTGTAAATCCTATGATAATCTGTGATAATCTATGATAATCTATATCAACTAATTGACCAGTCTTCCCATTGACCAGTTTTCCCATCATGCCATTACTTAATTCGTGCAACATCACACCCAGGTCCCCAAAATTTAGGGGGAGGACGCCTCCGCAGAGCGACCTCCAGCGGGGACCACCGCCGCTGGACGGCAATGAGGCATGCCAAGATGTGTTGTACGTCGGGAGGGGACAAGGAGGTGAAGGGTGTGCAGCAGCAGACCATACAGGAAACCCCTCCATGCAGTGCGAAAAGGGTATTTCCGCAAGGCGGCTAAGGCTGTGGGGCACCAGCACCCGGGGGATGTTCCGGGGCTTGGGACCAATGTGGAATTCTGTCTGAGCAGGGGTTCGCTCAGATGGGATACCACCGCACACCTGCGCCGCCTCCAAACTAAGTGCGCCCTCGGGGCTGCGCACGACCATTTTTAGTCCTTGAATGGCTTTGGTTGCGAGCCGGACGGACACCGCGCACTCGGCTAGCTTGTAGGGCATCATCTAGCCCACTCCTCCGCCACCCAGCACATCCCCGATCCTGGTCACCCTGGCAGCCACAACCCTCCGCTCCGCCAGCCACCTGAAAGGATATGGGTGTAAGTACGGATTCCTGAGTAGCGGCCCCCTAATGACAACCACTATTCCTGACGGGGGAGAGCTGCGCCACATGGTGACCATGCTCCAGGGTTTGAGAAGGTCCAGGTACAAAACAGACAGCGCCAGCAAAGAATTCTGAAGACCCTGTTGGACAACGACCAGGAGCTGCACGTCATAGTTCAGGCCGTGCACCTGGCGGAAGAAATAAGTCACCAGAGCACACCATTGTGGAGGAGGTTCGACGTTCAGGTATCGCTGCAGAGTCTGAAGGTGGTCGCCACCTGGGTGCAAGCGCACACCTGACCATCCTCCACAATTGGGAGACTCAAGACCTCCGCAACGACCCAGTCCAATCCTTTGTCCCAGAAGAACCGTTGGAGAGTTCTCTAGATGCATGTGACAGCCTCCCCGAACAGGCGCCGGAATGTGGCGACTAGGGGCTTTTCACAGTAACTTCATTTGAAGCCTACTTGTGACAATAAGCGATTTTCATTTTCACCAAGTCAGGGGCAGGGATCAAAGTGACCAGCCGGTACCACAACATGGAGGCGATTAGTTGGTTTATGACGAGAACCCGACCCCTGTAGGACAGCATTCGGAGAAGTCCTGTCCAGTGTCCCAGGTGAGCGGTGATCTTGGCCTCCAGCTCCTGCCAGTTTGCCGACCAGGCTTCCTCAGCTGGGCAAAGTTAGACTCCCAGTAGAGGATGTTGGTCCTGCTCCAGCAGAAGGGCCTGAGCTTCTCTGGGAGGCGGTCTATCTGCCACGGACCGACCAGGAGTCTGGAACATTTAACCCAGTTGATCCTTGCAGAGGACATGGTGGAGTACACAGCCTGGCACTCTCGCATCCTCCGCAAGTCACCGGGATCCATGAACATGAGGAACATGTCATCTGCATCAGCTGAGAGGACCACCATGATGCCCGGCCTGTGCAGAACCAGACCTGATAACCTCCTCCACAGGAGGCACGGGAAAGGCTCCAAGCATAAAGAAAAATGTTGGCCAGACAAGGGGCAGCCCTGACGGACTCCTCTCCCAAAACGTAGGAGCGCCGTGAAGGACCAGTAACCTTAACCAAACACTCTGCGGCAGCGTAATCGGATCCGGGTGCCAAAATGAGCCCCAAACCTGAAAGCTTGCAGAGTCCCGAGTAAATACTCATGCCCCACCCTGTTGAACGCCTTCTCCTGGTCAAGAGACAGGAAGGCGCTAGACAGACCAGCCCTCAGGGAATGGTGATTAGGTCCCTGACCAGGTGGATATTATCATAAATGGTTTGACCCAGGACCATGTGGGACTGGTCAGGGTGGATCATGTGGAACCAAGGCGCAAAGACATTGTCTTGGCAAAGATCTTATAGTCTGTGCTGAGGAGGGAGACCGGTCGCAGTCAGTTTTAAGGTGGCGTTTATGCTTTCTATCCCAAAGTTCACATTCCAATTTTAAAGTGTCCCAATTTTTTGCTTTACCATCCACACAATCATCAAACCCTTTTCTGCAGGCGTTATCTCTCCAACTCATTAATAGTGATTGTTCGTGGCGTTTAGTGGATTGTTTTTTCCACTCTGAAATTAAAAATTTCCATTTGTAGCCGGCGTTTCTCTCCCAAATAGTTTTCTCCGCAGCAATACAATTATCGTAGTTCCAAGTGCCCCCTAGTGGCCAAATATCATTACCCAATTTATTGTTCAGCGCAGCAGATAATTTGCGGAAATTACGTTCTTGAGAGGGGGTTTCGGAACACATAAAAAATAGAGGGGAATTGCCCCTGGTTTTGTCTAAAATGTCCCATAATGTCAGTAAAATGTGCCAAGGTTAATCTTACCTTGTGCCGGCATCTGTCTCTTCCCTCCGGGTCATGGCTCGATCACTTCTTCAGTTCCCCACGGAATTCACTCAGGGTATTGGTAACTGCTCGCTTGCGCCAAAATGTTGTAGTCAATATTTTCCTGCTTCTGTAGTAGAAAGATTCAACAACGCTCGTTGAGACAAAATAACAAGGCTTTATTTACGAAGAGACTGCATGCAGTAATGGCTGAAACCTGAGGTCAGAGAGCAGGTAGAAACCTGAGGTCAGAGAGCTGCTAATTCCTTCTCAAGTCCGCGCTTTTACAGAAAATCAGTTCAGTATTTATACATTATCATTATCAAGATTGCGTGCACTTCCAGGTGTGGCTATGCAGAGCTAGGTCCCATATTCGGTAGCTCCCGCTTGGAACGGACTTTTGGGCTCTTTTGCAGGGCCCCCACGGCATTTGTTTGACATTTCCCGGTGTGGCAAGAGGACTGCAACACTCCCCTGATGGTGTCCCCCAGGAGTGTTGTGTCTTTTGGCTGCCAGGCCCGGCAGAAGCAGTGGAAGATTTGGCTGCAACAGGATAAACAGCATTTGCAGCAGTTTTCAGCATGCAAGCGGGGGGAAGGGCAAGCTTAAAGCTGCAAACAGTCCTGAGGACCTTTATCAAAAGTGAATTCTAACAGCAGAGGGACCAACTGTGAAAAGATCTCACCAGGCCACTGAAGAAGCGGGGACGAGGCTTCCGGTGGCGGCCATGGAGGAGTAGGTCACGCATTCGGCAGCTCCCGTCTGGAACGGACACTTAGACCTTTTTCAGGAGTTTCCACGGACATTTTGGGGCAGATTCGTGAAGCGAACACTGCCAAAAGGATTCCCTCTCAAGACTTTTGGGCTCTTTTCAGGGCCCCCAAGGGCACTTTTTCGATGTTTCCCGGTGTGGGAAGGAGTTAATAATAGTTCCCCGTCAGTATATGGCTTTAACTAGGAGCGGGGTGACAAAAAAGGTGGTGGTGGACCAGAAGAAGGGAGGGAAGAAGGACAAAATGGCGGCGGGCTGAGACCAGGCAGCGTGGAGGCAGTGGGCGGAGGAGCAACAGGAGGGTATCCAGTGCTGCCTCAGAGAGATTAAAAAGGACCTGCTAGAGCCGATGAAGGCGTCTATTGATAAGCTGCTGGAGACACAGACAGCCCAGGGGGTGGCGATCCGAGAGGCTCAACAAAAGATCTCTGTCAATGAGGACGAGATCTTAGTCCTGGCGGTAAAGGTGGAGGCGCACGAGGCGCTCCACAAGAAATGGCAGGAGCGGTTCGAGGAGATGGAGAATCCGTCGAGGCGGAAGAATCTGCGGATTCTGGGCCTTCCGGAGGGGCTGGAGGGGCCGGACGTGGGGGCCTATGTAGTCACCATGTTAAACTCGCTGATGGGAGCGGGTCCTTCCAGGGGCCCCTGGAGCTGGAAGGGGCCCATAGAGTGTTGGCGAGGAGGCCCAAGGCTAACGTGCCTCCGCAGGCGGTGTTGATGCGGTTCCATCGGTTCGTCGATCGGGAGTGTGTGCTCAGGTGGGCCAAGAAGGAGAAGAGCAGCAGGTGGGAGAACGCGGAGGTTCGGATATATCAGGACTGGAGTGCGGACGTGGCGAAGAGGACGGCCGGGTACAATCGAGTGAAGGCGGTGCTGCACAGGAAGGGGGTGAAGTTTGGCATGTTGCAGCCGGCGCGATTGTGGGTTACCTACAAGGACCGGCACCATTATTTTGAGTCTCCGGAGGAGGCGTGGGCCTTTGTTCAGGCCGAGAAGCTGGACACAGACTGAGGGTCGGGATGGGCGATTGGGGACTGCGGTGGATATGTTATGCCTATTTTTGGATCGTGGGGGGGGGGGCCTTTGCATTGTTTTGGGTTTCTTTTTCTCTGTGTTTTTCTCTTTCGGGTTGGGGAGGGTGGATGGGGCGGGTTGGGCAACAATCGAGTTGCTGCTGCTAAGATCAAGGAGGAGCTGGAGCGAGTGGGGTGGGTCAAGACGGGGATATGCCGCGGGGAACGGGCCGGGTGTGGGGTGCGGGCGCGTGGCTGGCCGAGGAGGGGTCATGGCTAGTCGGCGGGGGAGGGGGGCGGGTAGCCCCCTAATCCGGCTGATAACCTGGAATGCAAGGGGACTGAATGGGCCGGTTAAGCGGGCCATTAAGCTGGTGGGGGAGATGGTGAGGGTAGACAGGAGGTATGCGTTTTCGCGCACCTGAAGGGGCTCAAGGCGGATGTGGTTATGCTCCAGGAGACACTCCTGAAGGTGGCAGACCAGGTAAGACTGAGGAAAGGGTGGGTAGGTCAGGTGTTTCACTCGGGGCTAGATGCCAAAAATCGAGGGGTGGCGATCTTGGCGGGAAAGAAGGTGTTATTCGAGGCGTCGAGCATTGTGGCAGATAATGGCGGTAGGTACATAATGGTAAGTGGTAAGTTGCAGGGAGAGAGGGTGGTACTGGGCAATGTGTATGCTCCGAACTGGGACGATGCGGGTTTTATGCGGCGTATGTTGGGTCGGATCCCAGACTTGGAAGTGGGGGGCCTGATAATGGGGGGAGACTTTAACACGGTGTTGGATCCTGCACTGGATTGCTCCAGGTCTAGGGCGGGTAGGAAGCCGGCGGCGGCTAGAGTGTTGAGGGGATTTATGGACCAAATGGGAGGGGTGGACCCTTGGAGATTTGCAAGGCCGGGGGCTAGGGAATTTTCATTCTTCTCACATGTCCATAAGGCTTATTCTCGAATCGACTTTTTCATTTTGAGTAGGGCGCTGATAGCGAGAGTAGAGGATACCGAGTATTCAGCAATAGCCATTTCGGACCACGCCCCGCATTGGGTGAACTTGGAGATGGGGGAGGAGAGGGACCAGCGCCCGCTGTGGCGCTTGGAGATGGGGCTGTTGGCGGACGAGGAGGTGAGCGAGCGGGTCCGAGGAAGTATAGAGAGGTACTTGGAGACCAACGACAACGGGGAGGTCCGAGTGGGGATGGTATGGGAGGCACTGAAGGCGGTGGTGAGGGGAGAGCTGATCTCCATCAGGGCCCACAAGGAGCGGAGGGAGCGGGGGGAGAGGGAGAGGCTGGTGGGGGAGATGGTGAGGGTAGACAGGAGGTATGCGGAAGAACCTGAGGAAGGATTGTTGAGGAAGAGGCGCAGCCTCCAGGCCGAATTCGACCTGGTGACCACCAGGAAGGCGGAGGTGCAGTGGAGGAAGGCCCAGGGGGCGGTCTACGAGTATGGGGAAAAGGCAAGCCGGATGCTGGCGCATCAGCTTCGGAAGCGGGACGCAGCTAGGGAGATTGAGGGAGTTAAGGACAGGCGAGGGAGTGTGGTGCGGAGTGGGGTTGGCATCAATGGGGTCTTCAGGGACTTTTACAAGGAACTGTACCGATCCGAGCCCCCACGGGAGGAGGGAGGGATGGGCTGTTTCCTGGACCAATTGAGGTTTCCAAAGGTGGAAGAGGGACTGGTGGCGGGACTGGGGGCCCCGATTGGGCTGGAGGAGCTGATCAAAGGGATAGGAAGCATGCAGGCGGGGAAGGCACCGGGCCGGACGGTTTCCCGGTCGAGTTCTATAAAAAATATATGGACCTGTTGGGCCCGCTGTTAGTTAGGACCTTTAATGAGGCAAGGGAGGGGGGGCTTTACCCCCGACGATGTCCCGGGCACTGATCTCCTTGATCCTGAAGCGGGACAAGGATCCCCTGCAATGTGGGTCTTACAGACCGATTTCCTTGCTAAATGTAGATGCCAAGGTGCTGGCGAAGGTCTTAGCCACGAGGATTGAGGAGTGTGTGCCGCAGGTGATCCACAAAGACCAGACGGGGTTTGTGAAGGGGAGACAGTTGAACGTGAATGTGCGGAGGCTTTTGAACGTTATCATGATGCCGGCGAGGGAGGGGGAGGCGGAGATAGTGGTGGCGATGGACGCTGAGAAAGCCTTCGATAGGGTAGAGTGGGGGTACCTGTGGGAGGTGCTGAAGAGGTTCGGGTTTGGGGAGGGGTTTGTCAGGTGGGTTAGGCTGTTGTACGAGGTCCCGATGGCGAGTGTGGCCACAAATAGGAGGAGGTCCGAGTACTTTTGGTTGCACCGAGGGACGAGACAGGGGTGTCCCCTGTCCCCCCTGCTCTTCGCACTGGCGATTGAACCCCTGGCTATGGCACTGAGAGAGTCGAGGTACTGGCGGGGGTTGGTGCGGGGTGGGGAGGAGCACAGGGTGTCGCTTTATGCGGACGACCTGCTGCTGTATGTGGCGGACCCGGTGGGAGGAATGCCAGAGGTAATGAGGATGCTTAGGGAATTTGGGGACTTTTCGGGGTACAAGCTCTATATGGGGAAGAGCAAGCTGTTCGTAGTTCAGCTAGGGGACCAGGAGAGGGGGATTGGCGAGCTCCCACTAAAAAGGGCGGAGAGGAGTTTCAGATATTTGGGGGTCCAGGTGGCAAGGAGCTGGGGGGGGCCCTGCATAGGCTTAACTTTACAAGGCTGGTGGAGCAAATGAAGGAGGAGTTCAAGAGGAGGGACGCGTTGCCGCTGTCCCTGGCGGGTAGGGTGCAATCAATCAAAATGACGGTGCTCCCAAGGTTTTTGTTCCTGTTCCAGTGCCTCCCCGTGTTTATCCCGAAGGCTTTTTTCAGGCGGGTTAACAGGAGTATAGTGGGGTTTGTGTGGGCGCGAGGGACTCCGAGGGTGAGAAGGGTGTTCCTGGAGCGGAGTAGAGATAGTGGGGGGCTGGCGCTGCCCAACCTCTGTGGGTACTACTGGGCCGCCAATGCGACAATGGTGCGCAAGTGGGTGATGGAGGGGGAGGGGGCTGCATGGAGGAGGCTGGAGACGGCGTCCTGTGTGGGTACGAGTCTGGGGGCGCTGGCAACGGCGCCGCTGCCGCTCCCTCCAAGGAGGTATACCACGAGCCCGGTGGTGGTGGCGGCCCTCAAAATCTGGGGGCAGTGGAGGCGGCATAGGGGGGAAGTTAGGGCCTCGCCGTGGACCCCATTACGGGGAAACCACCGGTTCGCCCCTGGAAGAACAGGTGGAGGGTCTTCGGGGTGGCACAGGGCAGGCATACGAAAGTTAGGGGACCTGTTTGTGGACGGGATGTTCGCGAGCTTGGGTGAGCTGGAGGAGAAGTACGGGCTCCCCCCGGGGAACACCTTCAGGTACTTACAGGTAAGGGCGTTTGCCAGACGGCAGGTGGTGGAATTCCCACGGCTACTGCCACACACAGTACAGGACTGGGTGCTCTCCAGGGGGCGGGTGGGATTGGGGAAGATCTCGGAAACGTACCAGGTGATGCTGGAGGAGGGGGAGGCCTCGGTGGTGGAGTTGAAAGGTAAGTGGGAGGAGGAGTTGGGAGAGGAGATCAAAGAGGGGACGTGGGCAGATGCCCTAGGGAGGGTGAACTCTTCCTC
The DNA here is from genome assembly GCF_047496885.1 of Scyliorhinus torazame. Classification (NCBI taxonomy): domain Eukaryota; kingdom Metazoa; phylum Chordata; class Chondrichthyes; order Carcharhiniformes; family Scyliorhinidae; genus Scyliorhinus; species Scyliorhinus torazame. Next base: position 346,822,399 of record NC_092710.1, on the reverse strand, counting down.
TTCATGCGCGAGGCTCAGCCTCATACAGTTTAAGGTGCTGCACAGGGCACACATGATCGGGACAAGGATGAGCAGGTTCTTTGGGGGTGAGGACAGGTGTGTTAGGTGCTCAGGGAGCCCAGCAAATCACACCCATATGTTCTGGGCATGCCCAGCGCTGGAGGAATTTTGGAAGGGCGTAGCGAGGACGGTGTCGAGGGTGGTAGGATCCAGGGTCAAACCGGGCTGGGGGCTCGCAATATTTGGGGTGCCAGAGGCGCCGGGAGTGCAGGAGGCGAAAGAGGCTGGAATTCTGGCCTTTGCGTCCCTGGTAGCCCAGCGGAGGATTCTCATTCATAGAACATAGAACATAGAACAATACAGCGCAGTACAGGCCCTTCGGCCCACGATGTTGCACCGAAACAAAAGCCATCTAACCTACACTATGCCATTATCATCCATATGTTTATCCAATAAACTTTTAAATGCCCTCAATGTTGGCGAGTTCACTACTGTAGCAGGTAGGGCATTCCACGGCCTCACTACTCTTTGCGTAAAGAACCTACCTCTGACCTCTGTCCTATATCTATTACCCCTTAGTTTAAAATTATGTCCCCTCGTGCCAGCCATATCGATCCGCAGGAGAAGGCTCTCACTGTCCACCCTATCCAACCCCCTGATCATTTTGTATGCCTCTATTAAGTCTCCTCTTAACCTTCTTCTCTCCAACGAAAACAACCTCAAGTCCATCAGCCTTTCCTCATAAGATTTTCCCTCCATACCAGGCAACATCCTGGTAAATCTCCTCTGCATCCGCTCCAAAGCCTCCACGTCCTTCCTATAATGCGGTGACCAGAACTGTACGCAATACTCCAAATGCGGCCGTACCAGAGTTCTGTACAGCTGCAACATGACCTCCCGACTCCGGAACTCAATCCCTCTACCAATAAAGGCCAACACTCCATAGGCCTTCTTCACAACCCTATCAACCTGGGTGGCAACTTTCAGGGATCTATGTACATGGACACCTAGATCCCGCTGCTCATCCACACTTTCAAGAACTTTACCATTAGCCAAATATTCCGCATTCCTGTTATTCCTTCCAAAGTGAATCACCTCACACTTCTCTACATTAAACTCCATTTGCCACCTCTCAGCCCAGCTCTGCAGCTTATCTATATCCCTCTGTAACCTGCTACATCCTTTCACACTATCGACAACACCACCGACTTTAGTATCGTCTGCAAATTTACTCACCCACCCTTCTGCGCCTTCCTCTAGGTCATTGATAAAAATGACAAACAGCAACGGCCTCAGAACAGATCCTTGTGGTACTCCACTTGTGACTGTACTCCATTCTGAACATTTCCCATCAACCACCACCCTCTCTGTCTTCTTTCAGCTAGCCAATTTCTGATCCACATCTCTAAATCACCCTCAATCCCCAGCCTCTGTATTTTTTGCAATAGCCTACCGTGGGGAACCTTATCAAACGCTTTGCTGAAATCCATATACACCACATCAACTGCTCTACCCTCGTCTACCTGTTCAGTCACCTTCTCAAAGAACTCAATAAGGTTTGTGAGGCATGATCTACCCTTCACAAAGCCATGCTGACTATCCCTGATCATATTATTCCTATTCAGTGGAAAGATACGAGGCCCCCAAGTGTGGAATCCTGGATCAGCGATATGGCAGGGTTCATTAAATTGGAGAGGGTGAAATTCGCCTTGAGAGGGTCGGTACAAGGGTTCTTTAGGCGGTGGCAACCGTTCTTAGACTTTCTGGCAGAACGATAGACATTGGTCAATGGCAGCAGCAGCTCGGCGGGGGGGGGTTACTTTATTTTTGTTTATGTTATTTACACTGGAGAGTCTGAGGGGGTGTATACACCAGTTGTGTTAAGTCGGGGGGTTAATGTTAATTTATTATTTATGTACAGGGGGGGGGAGGGGTTTGGGGGGGTTGCTTTTTTAGATTGTGTTTTGTACTTACCCCTGTTGGGTTCTTTTTTCTTTCTCATTTTGTTCTTGATATTTTATGAAAACCTTTAATAAAAATTAATTTAAAAAAAAAAATTATCAAGATTGTGTGACTACAGCTTAGTCAGGAATTCGATCGGAAGTAGAAACGGAAGCAATGCCTGCTGATCTTATTGGGCTCTTTGTCGCATCACTCATACCATTATCTTGTCCTTGGGGGGAACATTGAGAGGTCGGAGGAGACTTATTTCTTCCTGACCTTATCTTGTCTTATTCCTACGACCCTGGGTTATGACGAGTTAGTCTTATCAGGAGTTGCCGTGGTCCGGTATTTTGGAATGGCTTGACCTTCTCTGATCTTATTCATACTTCAAGTTATGCAGAGTTGGCCTTATTAGTCTTACAGGGGTCTGAAATGGTTAGGGCAGAATTTCTTACATTGTATCAAATATTTTGACCAGTCTTCCCATTGACCAGTTTTCCCATCAGGCCATTACTTTATTCGTACCATATCACAGTGAGCACGGCAGGCCAGACCTGGAAAGACGCTGCGTGCCAGGAGCTTACCTCAGAACAGAGGGGCCAGTCGGTGAGGCTCAAGTGCTCTATGCACCCGGGCATCTGTATACATCACTTTCAATATGCACCACGCCCAAAAAGGTGCCCAAGCAGCAGGATTTTCCGCCAACACTGGCTTCCACCAGGTCCAGGGGGTGAGCAATGGCACGCAGGCCACCCTCTGAGCACTGGTTAGACTCGGGGTGCCCTTCATCAATAGGATGATGACCAGCTGCATACCATGCATGTCTACGCTTGATATCCAGACAGCATGCCTGACGCATACGTCCTGACGCACTCGTTAGGTCCCGACACCTTTGAAGTTCTCCCTTGGGGGAGACGTTGGCTAATGGGTGACAGGGATTACCCGCTGAGGTGAATGTTAAATACATTTTTGCGAGGGCCGTAGATCAAGGTGGAATGCCCTAATGATGACGCACGCAGAGCAACCAGGAGCATGATCATGCCATGCATCGGCATGCTCAAGATGTCCTTACAATACCTGCATGATCCATAACATTGCGCAGCAAAGGGGCAGTAAAGCTGGCAGAAGTTGAATGGCAGGACTCATCTGACAAGGAGGGTGTCTAGGAACCCGGGTGTGGAGCCGGAGCCGACATGGCAGGCCACCTAATGTGTGATCCAGAGCCGCTGCACATGGGACAATCTCATCACCTCCCGATTTATTTATTGGATGCCTATTCCCTCCTACCACTCACAGAATCCACCTTTCCTTGAACCTCTCATCCACTCCCTCTCCCTTAGTTCTCCACTCCACACTTTCACTAGCCTTCTATTCCTTCCCACTACCGCAGCTCCCCTTCTGAGGGCTGTACCAGCATCATCACAGGGCGTTGGACCTGTGATGGCTGTATCAGTATCTTGTCTGCAGGACAGAGGATGACAATGAATTGCTGTGCGATGAGCTTTAGTACATCTCTGTCTGATAAAGTCTGACCCATGTCTTCAAGATAACAGTCTACTGTTCCCCCGGATGATCCCTGCATTTGCGCTGGCGATTCCTTCTTACATCTCCACAAGTGTTGAGGGTGGTGGGAATGGTTAGAGCTTAATCATTCATGATGTTGTCATAAAAGGTGGGCTCACACTACTGCTTCCATGCCCTGCAACTTCTCGATGCTGAGAAAGGCTCGTAAGACATTCCTGTGTCACAGGTGGCCTGCCCTCACCTCCACCACCCCCCAACTCCCACTCGGTGACTGCCCAATACCCAGCCCCAACCCACCCTTCATTCTTTTTTCTTTAATCGTTCATGGGATGTAGGCATCGTTGGCTAGGCCAGCATTTTTGTTGCCCATCCCTGGGGTTATTTAAGAGTCAACCACATTGCTGTGGGTCTGGAGTCACATGTAGGCCAGATCAGGTAAGGATGACAGAATTCTTTCGCTGAAGGACATTAGTGAACAAGATGGCTTTTCACGACAATCGACAATGGTTTCATGGTCATCATTAGACTTTTAGTTCCAGATTTCTATTGAGCTCAGATTACACCATCTGCCTGGTAGGTTTCATACCCATGTCCCCAGAGCATTACCCTGGGTCTATAGATTACTAGCCCAGTTCCAATACCACTATGCCACTGCCTGAGCCCCATCACTTCCTCAACATTTGGGGTACTTGCTGGCCCATGGGATGGAGGAGACAGGAATTATCTCTGTAGGCGTCACAGTCACTTGGTACTGCCAGTCCTGGAGCTCCGCCCCTCAGGACTTCACAATGGTCTTGAGGCCCTCAATATCTGCACACCGAGACTGAGCCATGCCTGTCAGTGACTCGGCCATGACCTTGTGTCCGGTCATTGTCCCTCAGTGCCTGGCCAATGCTCTTGACGCCCTCCTCCATGACCCTTTTGACTGGGCCAAGCTCTGGAGTGCCACAGCAATGAACGCATCATGTTCGCCTGTACCTGGGCCATCCTGTCTCGTGACTCATCTATGGACAGCAGAGTTCAGCAAGCCTTGGACATCCTGATGTCTTGCCCAGGCCTTCCACTGTGGCCACCACCTTTTCAGTATTAGCCTTGGTGCCACACATTATCAGCAACATCTCCTGTGCCTGACTGGACTCCTCCTTGCAGGTGCTGGAATATCGCTGACACCCCCTCCTATAGATTCTGGCTCTGAACATCTTTTCCAGATCTGGGATCATCTTTTCCAGAAGCCCAAATCTGTCTGAGTGACAGTTGTTCCCTGAGCCTCCTTTGGGAGTCCCTGCCTCCACCTGATGGGGTGTAGCATGTGTGGTGCTCACCAGAGGGTGACCCAGTAACCTGGTCACTAACATTATCCACCAAGGTGACAGTCTCTGCGATAGTGGATGGCGCAGGTGATAGCAGTGCCAAAATAGTTCCCAGAATAGTGCTCTGGAGGTCTTGAGGGCCTTGCTGGGAGCAGCAACCCTGCATTTATGCAGATCCTGCAAGACAAAAGTCAGGGTTGAGATCTTGGGAAGGACAGATCTGTGGTGAGATCTTGCGGCATCCACATTGCATGGGCCTCTCACTTGTTGGTAATGCCAAGCTCCATTCCAGCAACTGCCCTCTCTCTGGGTTATGACGAGTTAGTCTTATCAGGAGTTGCCGAGGTTTTTTGGAATGGCTTGACCTTCTCTGATCTTATTCATACTTCAAGTTATGCAGAGTCGGCCTTATTAGTCTTACAGGGGTCTGAAATGGTTAGGGCAGCATTTCTTACATTGTATCAAATATTTTGACCAGTCTTCCCATTGACCAGTTTTCCTATCATGCCATTACTTTATTCGTACCATATCACATTCCCTCCTTTTGCCATATCATGACAACTAGTTAAATAGGTATATCCATGACTCGATTGAAAATGCATTTACACAAGCAACCAAGCAATCCTATCCCTACTAACAGAAGTAGTAACATCCTTCAAGATCCAGTCAAATAATCCGTGACCCAACCACCCGAGCCAATCCGGTGGGTTATAGTCATGAAATTCATTGCCAATCTCTTGAATTTGAGCAGCCTGTCTCTTAATATGGTCGGCCAGGTTAGTGATATTTTCAGAGCCATCTGGAATATAAGTACAGCATGCCTGACCTATGATAGCGCACGTTCCTCCCTGCGAGGCTAACAGATAATCCAAAGCCAGTCCCGTTTTACTGCGCGGTACGCCCACGCTAGCAGTGGGATTCTCCGTTCCCGCAGCCAGCCAATGGGGTTTCCCATTCCCACGCTATCAGGAAACACGCGGGTATGGGTGCGCTGATGGAGAATCCCGTAGAGGATGTTTTATACGCCATTGTGTTACAGACATTTACATCAACCAATCACTGACCTTAACAATTAATCAATAATGGGGCAACACAAGCTGCCCTTGTGATTACACCCACCTCTCAACATGGTCTGTGTCCAGTGATTTTGTCCTTTATTCAAACTGGCTGCTCCGGCCAATCATATCCACACCAAGCATACAACAGGGCTCCCATGATCCCTAACAGGAATCAAGATAATAGAACAAAATATTCAAGGCCTTGTGGTTACCGTACGTCTATTCCTTCCAATTTATGTAACTTTCCTCTATTTTCATGCTCTGCTTAAATTTAATAAATTTCATTAATCCTTCCCCTCTGCAGTGTGTATATAGTTCCTTATTGTGTACACTACCAACGGATTTTCCAACTGAACGGGGAGGATGTGGACCTAGTGATCACGCATTGCGTACAAGTCCTTGTTGTTTTTGATTCAGGAACGTAACACATTTATACCTACCTGTTTAACCAAACTTTTGGACATCTGACATAACACCTCTGTTTATGGCTTGGGTGTCATATTTTGGCATACTGTTCTGCTCTACAGGTCTGCTGTGCTGAATGGGAGGAAATTTTAGCTCCAAAAGCCAGATATATTGAAAAAACTGTGGACAGATTGGTGGAAATATTTATTGAAATTTCTGACATGAACAACAACTTCGCAAAATCTGATGATGAACCAGGTAAGGAACATGCTGTTTCAAAAGGTTTCATAACAAATATTCAGGTGTTAACCGGTAGAGTATTCCAACCCGAGTTGGCCCATTTAAGTTATTATTCAGCTTGTGCCAACTTGACATTTCATTTTAACCATCTCAAGAATTGTATGTAAGCATTGAAAGAGCAAAGTCATACATCTGAAGTTTCATAACCATCCGTTGGAGTCTCGGAGACATGTCGTTCAAATTTTTCTTTATAATGGACACGAGAGGATGATGATCAGTTTCCACTGTGAAGGTGGGTAACCTATACACATATCTATGGAATTTGTCCATATCAGTGAGGAGACCCAAACGCTCTTTTTCAATTTGCGCATAGCGTTGCTCGGTTGGTGTCATCGCTCTCGAGGCATATGCAATCGATTGCCATTGCCCGTCACATGTCTGCTGGAACAGCACAGCTCCAATGCCGTCTTTGCTGGTATCTGTCAAAATCTTTGTGTTAATCTCGGGACCAAAGAAGGACAGAACTGGTGCTGTGGTGAGTGCTGTCTTTAGGTCAGACCACTCCCTATTCTGTTCTTCAGACCAAGTGAAAACAACATTTTTCTGTATTAGCTGGCTCAGAGCCATAGTACATGATGATAAAATCGGAATGAACTTTCCCAGAAAGTATACCATGCCTAGCATTCTAAGAACCACTTTTTTGTCTTTAGGAGAAGACATTTGTTGATTGCTGCAACCTTTTCAGTGTCTGGTTGCACACCTTGAGCTGCAATTTGATCACCTAAAAAAGTCAGCTGGCAGATGTCAAATTGGCATTTGGCTCTATTTAGTTTTAAACCAAACTTCTCAAATCGCTTCATGACTTGAAGAAATTGTGCACTGTTCGCTGACCATATGACAATGTCTTCAACATATACTATTACGCCTGTAATACCTTCTGTTATTTGGACCACTGCTCGATGAAAGATTTTGGATGCTTATATGATACCGAAAGGCATTCTATTAAAGTAGTACCTTCCGTATGGAGTGTAAGAACGCACAGAGTTTCCTGCTTGCATTGATCTAGCTAAAGTTGCCAAAAGCCTCTGGATGCATGTAGTTTTGTGAAGACTTTGGCACCTGACATCTCACTCGTGATTTCTTCACGTTTGGGAATTGAATTGTGTTCCCTGTTAATATTTTGTTTTAGATCCTTAAGATTGAAGCAGATTCTTAGGTCACCATTTGCTTTCTTCACGCACACCATAGAACTGACCCAGTCAGTTGATTCTTCCACTTTGGTGATTATCCCCAGCTGCTGCATACGGTCAAATTCCAGTTTTAAACGTTCCCTCAAGGGAACTGGTACCCTCCTTGGTGGATGAATGACTGGTCTGGCATTCGCTCTAAACTGTATTTTATATTCGAATGGTAATGTACCCATTCCATGAAAAACATTAGGAAATCTGTTAATAATGGCTTCAAACTGGTCTTTGCCATTGGCTACGATCGTGTCTGAGCTGTGAATGCACTTCACAAGCTGCAGTAGCTCACATGCCTGAACACCCAACAATGAAGATCGCCTTGGTCCTACAATTTCAATTTGATCAGAATCTTCTTGTTTTTGACCTGAACCGTTAGATAGCAGGTCCTTATTGTGGTAATAACATTGCCATTGTAGTCCCACAACTGACATTCATTTTTATCAATTGAAAGTTTGTTTTTAATTTGGCCATGTCTGTCTGATTAACGAGATTAGCTCATGCACCAGTATCCAATTTCATTTGTATATTGGTTTCGTAAATTTTTAATGGAATCATCCAGTCATCCAAGTGGAAATCAGGAATAGTAAGGCGAAAAAGTCACTGATAGGAATAATCTATAGGCCACCAAATAGTGACATTATGGTGGGGCAGACAATAAACAAAGAAATAACTGATGCATGTAGAAATGGTACAGCAGTTATCATGGGGGATTTTAATCTACATGTCGATTGGTTTAACCAGGTCGGTCAAGGCAGCCTTGAGGAGCAGTTTATAGAATGTATCCGCGATAATTTCCTAGAACAGTATGTAATGGAACCTACAAGGGAACAAGCGGTCCTAGATCTGGTCCTGTGTAATGAGACAGGATTGATTCAGGATCTCATAGTTAGGGATCCTCTCGGAAGGAGCGATCACAATATGGTGGAATTTAAAATACAGATGGAGGGTGAGAAGGTAAAATCAAGCACTAGTGTTTTGTGCTTAAACAAAGGAGATTACAATGGGATGAGAGAAGAACTAGCTAAGGTAGACTGGGAGCAAAGACTTCATGGTGAAACAGTTGAGGAACAGTGGAGAACCTTCCAAGTGATTTTTCACCGTGCTCAGCAAAGGTTTATACCAACAAAAAGGAAGGACGGTAAAAAGAGGGAAAATCGACCGTGGATATCTAAGGATATAAGGGAGAGTATCAAATTGAAGGAAAAAACATACAAAGTAGCAAAGATCAGTGGGAGACTAGAGGACTGGGAAATCTTTAGGTTGCAACAGAAAGCTACTAAAAAAGCTATAAAGAAGAGTAAGATAGATTATGAGAGTAAACTTGCTCAGAATATAAAAACAGATAGTAAAGGTTTCTACAAATACATAAAACAAAAAAGAGTGGCTAAGGTAAATATTGGTCCTTTAGAGGATGAGAGGGAAGATTTAATAATGGGAGATGAGGAAATGGCTGTGGAACTGAACAGGTTTTTTGGGGTCGGTCTTCACAGTAGAAGACACAAATAACATGCCAGTGACTGATGGAAATGAGGCTATGACAGGTGAGGACCTTGAGAGGATTGTTATCACCAAGGAGGTAGTGATGGGCAAGCTAATGGGGCTAAAGGTAGACAGGTCTCCTGGACCTGATGGAATGCATCCCAGAGTGCTAAAAGAGATGGCTAGGGAAATTGCAAATGCACTAGTGATAATTTACCAAAATTCACTAGACTCTGGGGTGGTCCCGGCGGATTGGAAATTAGCAAACGTGACACCACTGTTTAAAAAAGGAGGTAGGCAGAAAGTGGGTAATTATAGGCCAGTGAGCTTAACTTCTGTAGTAGGGAAGATGCTGGAATCTATCATCAAGGAAGAAATAGCGAGGCATCTGGATGGAAATTGTCCCATTGGGCAGATGCAGCATGGGTTCATAAAGGGCAGGTCATGCCTAACTAATTTAGTGGAATTTTTTGAGGACATTAACAGTGCGGTAGATAACGGGGAGCCAATGGATGTGGTATATCTGGATTTCCAGAAAGCCTTTGACAAAGTGCCACACAAAAGGTTGCTGCATAAGATAAAGATGCATGGCATTAAGGGGAAAGTAGTAGCATGGACAGAGGATTGGTTAATTAATAGAAAACAAAGAGTGGGGATTAATGGGTGTTTCTCTGTTTGGCAATCAGTAGCTAGTGGTGTCCCTCAGGGATCAGTGTTGGGCCCACAACTGTTCACAATTTACATAGATGATTTGGAGTTGGGGACCAAGGGCAATGTGTCCAAGTTTGCAGACGACACTAAGATAAGTGGTAAAGCAAAATGTGCAGAGGATACTGGAAGTCTGCAGAGGGATTTGGATAAGCTAAGTGAATGGGCTAGGGTCTGGCAGATGGAATACAATGTTGACAAATGTGAGGTTATCCATTTTGGTAGGAATAACAGCAAAAGGGATTATTATTTAAATGATAAAATATTGAAACATGCTGCTGTGCAGAGAGACCTGGGTGTGCTAGTGCATGAGTCGCAAAAAGTTGGTTTACAGGTGCAACAGGTGATTAAGAAGGCAAATGGAATATTGTCCTTCATTTCTAGAGGGTTGGAGTTTAAGACTAGGGAGGTTCTGTTGCAATTGTATAAGGTGTTAGTGAGGCCACACCTGGAGTATTGTGTTCAGTTTTGGTCTCCTTACTTGAGAAAGGACGTACTGGCACTGGAGGGTGTGCAGAGGAGATTCACTAGGTTAATCCCAGAGCGGAAAGGGTTGGATTACGAGGAAAGGTTGAGTATAGACTGGGACTGTACTCGTTGGAATTTAGAAGGATGAGGGGGATCTTATAGAAACATATAAGATTATGAAGGGAATAGACAGGATAGATGCGGGCAGGTTGTTTCCACTGGCGGGTGAAAGCAGAACTAGGGGGCATAATAAGGGGAAGTAGATTTAGGACTGAGTTTAGGCGAAACTTCTTCACCCAAAGGGTTGTGAATCTATGGAATTCCTTGCCCAGTGAAGCAGTAGAGGCTCCTTCATTAAATGTTTTTAAGATAAAGATAGATAGTTTTTTGAAGAATAAAGGGATTAAGGGTTATGGTGTTCGGGCCGGAAAGTGGAGCTGAGTCCACAAAAGATCAGCCATGATCGCATTGAATGGTGAAGCAGGCTCGAGGGGCCAGATGGCCTACTCCTGCTCCTAGTTCTTATGTTCTTATGTTCAATCATCATTATCATGAACGATTGAGATCTGTGTCAAAATGTCCACATCGGAAATTGCCAATTGAACTTTATCTGCACTTTCAAACTGTATCAGCAAAGAAAGAATCTTCCAAATCGAATCCATCTTGCACAGTGTCAGCTCTGCTCTCTTTATTGTCATATTTCGCACAGGTTTTACCGAAAGCAGGGATTTTTATACTTGGTGGGCATTTACATTTCATGACTCTCGTGATGTCATGCACAAAATGGCTGCTGTCTGGAGCACATTGTTTTTACAAGTGCGCCACAGCATTAATGGCGTCGGCCACGTTCGCTTTCACGCCATTTTCACAGACAAACATTTCAGAATACTGATTTTTTTGTCAAAGGTAAGAGAACAACATCGCCCTGCCTGCTCAAACGCAGTGGTTTGAAGTGTATTTTTTCCAACGGCAGAAGTATAGCAGGTAAGGTAGATTAGCTTAGAGCACTTATTAGTACTTGGAACAATGATGTTGTGGCTATCACATAAACGTGGATAAAGGAAGGGCACGATTGGCAGCTGAACATTGGAGGATATGGATGCTTCAGGAGAAATAGAGGTGGATGTAAAAGGGGTGAGGGAGTAGCATTACTGGTTAAGGAGAATATTATAACTGTACTGCGGGAGGACACCTCGGAGGGCCCATACAATGAGGTAATCTGGGTGGAACTCAGGAAGAGGAAGGGGGCAATCACAATGTTGGGGGTTTATTACAGGCACCCCAACTGCTGCCAACAAGAGACAGAGGAGCAGATAGGTAGAGGGATTTTGGATAGGTGCAAACGTAACAGGGTTGTTGTGGTAGGGGATTTTAATTTCCCCTATATTGACTGGGACTTAACTAGTGCTCGGGGCTTGGATGGGGAATAGTTTATAAGGTATATCCAAGAATGCTTCTTGATGCAATATGTAGATAGTCCAACTGGGGAAAGGGCAGTACTGGATCTGGTATTGGGGAATGAGCCTGGACAGGTGGTTGAGGTTTCAGTAGGGGAATATTTTGGGAGTACCAAATTGACCACAATTCTGTAAGTTTTCGGGTACCTTTGGATCGGGATGAGGGTAACCCTCGTGTTAAGGTGTTAAACTGGGGAAAGGCAAATTACGATAACATTAGACAGAAAGTGAAGAATTTGGATTGGGTGCGGCTGTTGGAGGGTAAAATCAACACCGGATATGTGGGAGTCTTTCAAGCGAGAGTTGATTAGGACTCAGGGAGGTCACATTCTGAGAGAAAGAAGGACAAGTATGGAACTTTTATGGAGCCTTGGATAACAAGGGATATTGTGAATCTCATCAAAAACAAAAAGGAGGCTTTTATATGGTCTGGAAGGGTGGGGACAGTCAAAACCCTTGAGGAGTATAAAGAAAGTAGGAAGGTACTTAAGCGGGAAATTAGGAGGGGTCATGAACAGTCCTTGGCAAGTAGGATTAAGGTGAAACCCAAACTTTTTATTCATATGTAAAAAGCAAGAGGGTGGGCAGGGAAAGGATTGGACCACTTAAGGACAGTGCAGGGAAGCTATATGTTGAGCCAGAGGAAATGGGCCTTCACTAAATGAGTGTTCACCAAAGAAAGGGACTTTGTTGAAGATGATTTTTGGATAGGGTGTGTGGACAGCCTAGAACATCTCCCGCGGATGGATATGGCTGGCACGAGGGGACATAACTTTAAACTGAGGGGTAATAGATATAGGACAGAGGTCAGAGGTAGGTTCTTTACGCAAAGAGTAGTGAAGCCGTGGAATGCCCTACCTGCTACAATAGTGAACTCGCCAACATTGAGGGCATTTAAAAGTTTATTGGATAAACATATGGATGATAATGGCATAGTGTAGGTTGGATGGCTTTTGTTTCGGTGCAACATCGTGGGCCGAAGGGCCTGTACTGCGCTGTATTGTTCTATGTTCTATCTATGTAACATGTTAACATCAAAAAGGAGGAGGTATTGGGTCTTTTAAAAGATATTAAAATAGATAAGTCTCCTGGGCCGGATGGGATTTACCCCAGAATACTGAGGGAAGCAAGAGATGAAAGAGCTGGGGCCGTGACTGACATCCTTGTATCTTCATTGGCTACAGGTGAGATCCCAGGGGACTGGAGAATAGCTGATCTGGTACCGCAGTTTAAGAAAGGTAGCAGGGATAATCCTGGAAACTATAGGCTGGTGAGTCTCATGTCGGTAGTCTGTAAATTATTGGAGAGAATTCTCAGGGACAGGATTTATACTTCTTTGGAAACAAATGGACTCATTTGTTAACGAAAGACAGCATGGTTTTGTGTAGGGGAGGACGTACCTCACTAACTTGATTGAGTGGTTTGAGTGGTGACAAAGATGATTGATGAGGGAACGGTGGTGGATGTTGTTTACATGGACTTTAGTAAAGCCTTTGACAAGATGCCTCATGGCAGGCTGGTACAAAAGGTGAAGTCACACGGGATCAGAGGTGAGGTGGTAAGATGGATACAGCACTGGCTCGGTCACAGAAGGCAAAAGGTAGCAATAGAAGGGTTTTTTTTCTGAATGGGAGGTTGTGACTAATGGTGTTCCACAGGGATCTGTGCTGGGGCCTCTGTTGTTTGTAGTATACATAAACTATTTGGAGGAAAATGTAGCTGGTCTGATTATTAAGTTCGCGGATGACACCAAAGTTGGTGGAGTAGCAGATAGTGTTGAGGATTGTCGAAGGATACAGCAGGACATAGATAGGTTGGAGACTTGGATGGAGAAATGGCAAATGGAGTTTAATCTAGACAAATATGAGGTAATGCATTTTGGTAGGTCTAACATAGAGGGGAAATATACCGTAAATGGCAAAACACGTCGGAATATAGAAAGTCAGAGCGATCTGGGCGTGCAGGTCCACAGATCTTTGAAGGTGGCAACACAATTTGACAAAATAGCCAAGAAAGCATACGGAATGCTTGCCTTCATTGGATGGGGCATAGAGTATAAAAACTGACAAGTCATGCTACAGTTGAACCTTGGCAAGGCCGCACTTGGAATATTGCGCACAATCCTGGTCGCCACACTGCCAGAAAGATGTGGAGGCTTTGGAGAGGGCACAGAGGAGGTTCGCCAGGATGTTGCCTGGTCTGGAGGGTGTTAGCTATGTGGAGAGGCTGAATAGATTCGGACTGTTTTCATTAGAACAGGGGCAACCTGATAGAGGTCTACAATATTATGAGGAGCATGGCTAGAGGGGCAGGCACTCTTTCCCAGGGTGGAGAGATCAGTCATCAAGGGGCATATGTTTAAGGTCCGTGGGGCAAAGTTTAGAGGAGATGTGTGAGGTAAGTCTTTTGCGCAGAAGGTGGCCTGGAATGCGTTGCCAGGGGAGGTTGTGGAAGCAGATACATTAACGGTGTTCAAAAGGTGCCTTGACAAACACATGGAGGATGGGTATAGAAGGATACGGCACAAGGAAGTGCTGAGGGTTTTGGCAAAGGTTGGTATCATGACTGGTACAAGAGGGCCGAAGGGCCTCTGTGCTGTATTGCTCTTTGTTCTTTGTTCCGGGGTGCTGCAGAAGGACTTGGACAGGCTGGGAAAGTGGGCAAAGAAGTGGCAGATGGAATACAATTTGGAAATATGTGAGGATATGCACTTTGGAAGGAGGGATGGAGGCATAGACTATTTTCTAAATGGAGAAATGTCAGAAAGTCAGAAGCACAAAGGGACTTGGGAGTCCTTGTTCAAGATTCTCTTAAGGTTAAGGTGCAGGTTCAGTCAGCAGTTAGGAAGGCAAATGAAATGTTTGCATTCATGTCGAGAGGGCTAGAATACAAGAGCAGCGATATACTTTTGAGGCTGTTTAAGGCTCTGGCCAGACCCCATTTGGAGTATTGTGAGCAGTTTGGGGCCCCGTATCTAAGGAAGGATGTGCTGGTCTTGGAATGGATCCAGAGCAGGTTCACAAGAATGATCCCTCGAATGAAGGACTTGTCGTATGAGGAATGGTTGAGTACTCTGTACTCGTTGGAGCTCAGAAGGATGAGGGGGGGGCTTTATTTAAACTTACAGATACAGTGAGGCCTGGATATAGTGGATGTGGGGAGGATGTTTCCACTTGCAGGAAAAACTTGAACCAGAAGACACAATCTCAAACTAAAGGAACAATCCTTTAAAACAGAGATGAGGAGGAATTTCTTCATCCAAGGTGGTGAATCTGTGGACCCTTTGCCGCAGAAGGCTATAGAGGCTAAATCTGTCTTCAAGGTAGAGATAGATAGGTTCTTGATTAATAAGTGGATCAGGGGTTATGGGGAAAAGGCAGGAGAATGGGGATGAGAAAATCATCAGCCATGATTGAATGGTGGAGCAGATATGATGGGCCGAGTGGCCTAATTCTGCTCCTATGTCTTATGGTCTTATGGTAATGGAATGCTCTCCACTTTCCTGGATAACGTCAGCTCCAACAACACTCAAGAGGCTCGGCTCCATCCAGGACAAAGGAGCTTGCTTCATTCACACCCCTTCCGCAGACATTTACTCCCTCAATCACCGACGCACAGTCTCAGCCGTGTATACCATCTACAAGATGCATTGTAGGAACTCACCAATTCTCCTCAGGCAGCACCTTCCTAACCTACGACCAATACAATCTGGAAGGACAAGGACAGCCCGCCTGGAAGTTGCCCTCCACGTCATTCATCATCCTGACTTGGAAATATATTGCTGTTCCTTCACTATCACTGGGTCAAAATCTTGAAACTCATACCTTAAAGCATAGTTGGTGTACCTACACCACATGGACTGCAGTGGTTCAAGAAGGTGACCCAGCACCACCTTCTCAAGAGCATTTAGGGATGGGCAACGAATACTGTCCTAGCCTGTGAAGCCCACATCCCATTAAACAAATTTAAAAAAAGATTTCTGCCCCTTCATCTGAAAATGGCTCTTAACAACATCGTGTCTGTGTCTGTGACCATATTCTCTCTTATCCCTCACACCAAACTGCATTACATTTTTTCATTCATTGGATGTGGGCATCGTTGGTTGAGCCACCATTGCTTTGGTGACATGTAGTCCAGACCAGGTAAGGATGGCATGTTTCCTTTTCTCGATGGGTCTCTATGAAAATTGACAATGGTTTTGTGGTCAAAATTCGGCTTTCGAATTCAATGGCCGGGATTCTCCCGGAATCGGCAGGGCGGCCTGTACCTGCGCCAAAAAGCAGCGTGAACCACTCTGGCGTTGGGACGCCCGGAAGTTGCGGAATCCTCCGCACTTCCGGTGGCTAGGCTGGCACTGGAGGGGTTGGCGTCACGCCAACCGGCGCCGAAGGGCCTCCACTGGCCGGAGCGAGTTGGCGCGTGCGCAGGACCGTCAGTGTGTTCTGGCACATGCGCAGAACCGCTGCCGTTGTTTCCTGCGCATGCGCAGGGGATTTCTTCTCCGCGCCGGCCATGGCGGAGCGTTACTCAGGCCGGCGCGGAGGGAAAAAGTGCCCCCATGGCACAGGCCCGCCCGCAGATCGGTGGGCCCCGATCGCGGGCCAGGCCATCGTGGGGGCCCCCCTGGGGCCAGATCCCCCCGCGCTCCCCCCCGACAGCTCCTCTCGCCGCCCTCCAAGCCAGGTCCCGCCGGTATGGACCATGTCTATTTCACGCCGGCGGGACTGGCCGAAAACGGGTGGCCGTCGGCCCATCGGGGCCCGGAGAATTGCTGACAACGGCCCCCGACCGGCGCGGCTCGATCCCTGCACCCACCCAAAAACCGGCGCAGGAGAATTCGGCAGCCAGCAGCGGTGCGGGATTCATCCCGCCCCCGGCGATTCTCCGACCGGCAGGGGGTCGGAGAATTCCGCCCAATATATATAGATCAACTGGAGCTGTGGTCCTTATATTAATTGTCAGGGAACACCACTTTATACCTCTCTGCAGTCTGAAAAAGAATCATTCAGCAGGACACTCTGCTTTCTGTCCCCTAACAAAATGTATTCCTATGTTGTTTAATTCATGGCTTTAAATTTGTCTAACATGTCTACATTATGTGTATATTTGTCATGAGAAAAATCCAGCTTTCGTAAGACTTAAATTAACTAAAAAAATGTTTTCCATATAGATACATGACTCCATCACTTAGATATTGTACAATGGGTTTGTACAACAATCGTTCTTGTTGCACTTTCCTGTCTCATTCTTTCTGTCATGTTTCATTCAATGTAGAGGAGCGTAGACGAGTTCTATTTACAGAAGATCATCAAGACGACAAGGGTCATGGAAATAATAAAGATGCTGGTCAACAAGCTAAAAAAAATGAGGAGCTTGAAAAGGTAGAAAACGCTTTGCAATGGACAGAATAGTTTACAGAAGAGACCCAAGGATTATGAACAGGTCATAAGGAGGCTTTAAAGGGACATAGATAGATAGTGAAGAGCCACATTTCTGGCAAATGGAGTATAATGTGGTGTTATGGATCAGGGCTTAGAAACACCAATGTGTATTATGAAGTTCTTTAATTAAAACAAGTTTTATTCTAAGAATATAGTTAACATATACATATGTAAACACAGCAAGCATTTTTATCAATTACAAATGTAAAGACACCACACAGCTACAGTAATCTATGTACATGACACTGAATGAATTCCCCCTTAGCTGTTCCAATTCAATAACAAAATACAATTAAACCAAAAACCTTTTTCAAGGGTGTGGCCCAGCACACTGCATTCTCACTTGAATGGGACAGGTCCTCTTCCTGAAATTCTGATCCAGTTCCAATCAGCAGATTCAAACTCCTTCCGGAAAGCAACAATATATTTAAAGTTACCAAGGCAGTTAGCCACAACCAATGGGCTTTTTATTGGAACAGCTTTTAAAATGAAAACAGAGAAAAACAGGGAAAACAATTCTTTCTCCTTCTGCAGTCCAAGGCAGTCAAACTGAAACTGAAACCTCCTCTCACCTCACAGCCACAGCCCAATGTGCTACAAGTCACATGATAAGAGACTAAACCTTTCTTAAAGGGCCATCACATGACATTGGGAAAATGTGATGTTGTCTGTTTTGGCAGAAAGAATAAAAAATAACCTTCCTATCTGGTGAGAGATTTTAGAGCTCTGAGATTCAGGGGATCTGTGTGTCCTGATGCATAAATCTCAAAAGGATGATATGCAGGTACAGCAAGTAATAGGAAAGCTAATAGAATGTTATAATTTTATTGTGAGGGAATTAATTACAAAAGTAGGGAGGTTGTGCTTCAGTTGTATAAGGCATTGGTGAGCCACAATCTGGAGTATTGCGTACAATACTGATCTCCATATCTGAGGATGTGATGGATTTAGTATTTCTGATCTGAATGACTCATCTTATTAATCATTTGGATTTGGATTTGTTTTATTGTCACGTATACTGAGGAAAGTGAAAAGTATTGTTCTGCATACAGTCCAGACAGATCATTCCACACATGAAAAAAACATTTGGATTTGGATCAGATTAATTGTCACATGTACCAAGATTCAGCGAATCACGCCACGCTGCCCCGAACCCCGCACGCGATTCTCCCCCCCCCCCACGCCGGGTGGGAGAATTGGCGGGCACCGCGCGAATCATGCCATGCCGCCCCGAACCCCGCACGCGATTATCCCACCCCCATGCCGGGTGCGAGAATCGGCGGGCACCGCGTGAATCACGCCACGCCGCCCCGAACCCCGCACGCGATTCTCCCCCCCCCCCCATGCCGGGTGGGAGAATCGGCGGGCACCGCGCGAATCACGCCACGCCGCCCTGAACCCCGCATGCGATTCTCCCACCCCCCCCCGAAACCAGGGCCGCACGATTCGCGCCGGGCTGCTCGGAGAATTGCCGCAAACGGCGAGCACCGATTCTCCGGCCCGGGCGGGCCGAGCGGCCGCTATGACACGACAGGTTCCCGCCGGTGCCGTCCACCCCTGATCGCTGCCGGCGGGAACTCTACGGGAACGCTGGGGGGGGGGGGCGACCAGTGGGGGTGGGGCGGGGTGGGGCGGGGTGGGGGGGGGGCTCCTTCACCGGGGGGCCCTCCGATGGGGTCTGGCCCACGATCGGGGCCCACCAATCGGCGGGCCGGCCTCTCCCCTCCCGGTCCTACCTCCTTTTGCGCAAGGCCCCAGAACACCGGCGCCATGTTGGTGAGGGGCCGGCGCGTGTAAGAAGTGGGGGCCAGAATAGGTCGTGCCCGGGCCCTGTTCGCGCTGTCGTGAAACACCGTCGTGGGCACTTGGTTCGTGCCGCGGGGAATCGCCCCCATTGTTCTACATGCAGTCCAGACAGATGAGGAAGATTCAGGAGTCTGGTAAGAGCGGGAAGAAGCTGTTTTTGATCCTGTTAGTGCGTGTTCTCAGACTTTTGTATCTTCTGCCTGATGAAAGAAATTGGAAGAGTGAATACCCGGGTGGGAAGGGTCTTTGATTATGATAATGCTGTTGACAGAGTCAATGGATGGGAGGTGGTCCTGCGTGATGGACTGGGCTGTGTGCACGACTCTCTGTAGTTTATTACAGTCTTGGGCCTAGCAGTTGCAATACCGAGCTGTGATGCAGCCAGATCGGATGCTTTCTATGGTGCATCTGTAAAAATTGGTAAGACTCAATGTGTACATGCCAAATTTCCTTAGTTTCCTGAGGAAGTATAGGCGTTGTTGTGCTTTCTTGGTCGTAGCATCAACGTGGGTGGATCAGGACAGATTGTTGGTGATGAACACACCGAGGAATTTGATGCTGTCAACCATCTGAACCTCGGCACCATTCGATTGGCCATGCTAAATTGCCCTGCAATGACCAAAGATGTGGTATTGGTATAGGGCAGGTAGTGGGCCGAAGTAGAGTGCTATTTGGGCCAAAATGATCTCCTTATGCATCCAAGATCTATAGAACGCTCATCTGCGATAATGTGGACTAAAGCAACCTCTACTTCTTTTCATATCTCAGGAAATGCTGCTTGGACTGGGTATAACTCAGTGGAACCTCTCCTCACTACCGCTAGGATTATATTTTAGTCGATACTGGGACATCTTTGATATTTTGGATTACAAGAACTGGTAGATTGGGCTTGATGGCAACTGGGAGAAAGGATTAATCCATCCAACAAAGGAGATAGCTTACCCATTAGCTGTAGTAAGGTTGAAATTGCTGGGGCTTGTGAGTTCCTTCAATTCTCTCAAGAGACAATTTGCTAAGTGAGTAACTTTCCATTCTCTTGGTATCATGGAGACTTGGGCTTGTATCCCAAAATGCACTTATCTTCACTCCCTCAATTGTACAGCTCGCTGGACAATTGTTCGCAACATAGGAACATAGAAAATAGGAGCAGGAGGAGGCCATTCGGCCATTCGAGACTGCACCACTATTCATTATGATCATGGCTGATCATCCAACTCAATAGCCTAATCCCGCTTTCCCCCATATCATAAGAACACAAGAACAAAAGAAATAGGAGCAGGAGTAGGCCACCTGGCCCCTCGAGCCTGCTCCGCCATTCAATGAGATCATGGCTGATCTTTTGTGGACTCAGCTCCACTTTCCGGCCCGAACACCATAACCCTTAATCCCTTTATTCTTCAATAAACTATATTTATCTTCAAAACATTTAATGAAGGAGCCTCAACTGCTTCACTGGGCGAGGAATTCCATAGATTCACAACCCTTTGGGTGAAGAAGCTCCTCCTAAGCTCAGTCCTAAATCTACTTCCCCTTATTTTGAGACTATGCCCCCAGTTCTGCTTTCACCTGCCAGTGGAAACAACCTGCCCGCATCTATCCTATCTATTCCCTTCATAATTTTATATGTTTCTATAAAATCCCCCCGCATCCTTCTAAATTCCAACGAGTACAGTCCCAGTCTACTCAACCTCCCGGTCCCCTATGCATTGTGGCCAAAAATCGATGCCGAATTGGACTGGCTCAAACATTTAAGAATCATCTGCCCCGTACGGTTCGCCAATTGAGCTGTCCCGGTCATGCCAGTACTCAAACCAGACAGTTCCGTGTGTCACTGCAGGGACTATAAGGTGATGGTGAATCGCGTTTCCCGTTTGGATCGATACCCGGTCCCCCGCATTAAGGACCTGTATGCAAAGCTGCGTGGAGGACGAATGTTCACAAAACTGGACCTGAGTCATTCAGATCTACAGTTAATACTGGACCCGGACTCCCGTTAGTTCGTCACCGTGAACACCCACAGGGGTTTATACGAGTATACCCAGTTGCCATTTGGGGTCTCGTCTTCATGTGCTATCTTCCAGCGTGTGATGGATAACATCCTGCGGGCATTATCCAGGGCGGCTGTCCACTTGGAAAATGGCCTCATCATTGGGGCATAGAACATAGAACATTACAGCGCAGTACAGGCCCTTTGGCCCTCGATGTTGCGCCGACCTGTGAAACCACTCCCATAATGCATCAGACCAGAACATCTGCCGAACGTGGCCGAGGGCCTCCGGCGTTTTGAGTGAGCGGCATCCGCCTCCAGCAGGAAAAATGTTTTTTTCATGCCCCAAGGTCACTTATGTTGGGTAGTGAGTGGACCAGAACTGGTTGCACCCTGTAGAGGACCAGGTGCGGGTGATAAAATAGTCCCTGTCCCCAGCGGCCCGACAGAACTATGCTCTTTCCTCGGATTAGTAAATGATTACAGGAAATTCATAAACAACCTGTAACCCTCCTCAGTCCCCTCCACCTCTTGCTAAAGAAGGGTCAACCATGGGACTGGACACGGTAAAACAGCAACTGTCGTCCTCAAAACTACTAACACACTTTGACCCCGTCAAAGCCACTGCTGCTGACATGTGACCCGTCCCCTTTTGGGGTTGGCGTGGTCCTCACCCACTGCATAGTCGATGGATCAGAACGACCGATTGCATTTGCATCCCGCATGCTTGCCGCGCTAAGCGCAATTATGCGCAGATCAAAAAGGAAGAGTTGGCGGTCGTCCTTGAAGTCTGTAAGTTCCATCAATAGTTTTACTGTTCACCTGAGGAAGGAGCAGCGCTCCGAAAGCTAGTGACATCGAAACAAACCTGTTGGACTTTAACCTGGTGTTGTAAGACTTCGTACTATTCAAAGAAGACCGAGTAATTCCACCGATTGCGTCCGCCAGGATCCAGTGTTGGGCCCTATTACTGGGGGCATATGAGTACAGTTTGGAACACCGCCCCAGTACGAAGATCCTGCCTGCGGATGCGTTAAGCTGCCTACCCCTCTCCGCAAAGCCGCTGCCGACCCCCTCCATGGAGGAGGTGGTGGCTGTGCTCATTGTTGGTCACGGTGGTTTGAATAAAGGGTTGGAACCAGACAGACACACAGTAGTTCCGGGTCCACATCCTGTATGGGGCCAGCACAGGTCGTTACCTAATGATTTGAAGGCCTACATCTCCAGAGTGATCATCCCGGAATGCAGGCGAGCCACCCTACTACAGGACCCCCTTAATAGACACCTGGGGGTGTCTAAGATGAAGATGCTGTCCCACAGTTACGTCTGGTGGCCGGGCATCAACAAGGATATTAAAACTGGATCAACGATGCGGACCATGCCAGGACCACCAGAAAGCTCCACCAGTGACGCTTTTATATCCATGGGAATGGCCGAGCTGACCATCGCTGCGCCTTCCCATAGACTTCATCGGTCCTTTCCAGTGGCGATTCCTGATCATTGTGGACGCACACTCAAAGTGTTTCGACATCCACAGAATGCAGGCAAGAGTGACTGTGGACCACCTTTGCTGCACCTTCAGCGCACATGGTATCCGGAGGCACTGCCGTCCGACAACGGAACCACTTTTATGAGAGTGGAGTTTGAGTCATTCATGGCCGCATCCGGGTACCCCCACGTGCAGACAGCCCCGTATCACCCAGCCTCAAATGGACTTGATTAATGAGAAGATCAGGGGTTCATGGTCTTATGCACAGTCCAAAAATATAAGAGGAGGATGAAGAAGCAGACTAACAGAGCCTGGGAAACCTGATTGGCCCAGATGTAGGACCACACCACGTGCAACCATGGGGGTGGTACCGACTGAGCGACTCTTGGGTCGATGCCTCCGTACGCGGTTAAGCTTGGTCATTCTGGACATCAGGAAGAAGGTCCAGCAGGGTCAAGAGTGGTCCAAAGCCCACGCGGGACATCGGAGGCTTCTCCACAGTTTCACTCCTGGGGCCGCTATATACCATTGGATCTCGGGGATCATAGAACACATCGCGGCTGCCTCCACAGTTGCCAGTGTCAGCAGCGATGCCCAGATTCCGTGGATCTACCAGCCACAACCCGAACTGGTGGACGACCAAGATGGAGATCAAGATGTCCAATGCCGTTGGACTCCGATGCCCGCAGCCATCCACACCCACACCGATACCTGCGACTAGTCCTCCTCCGACACCAGTCCCACCGGTCCAGCCTCGATGCTCAGCACAGAAATGCCATTCACCGATCAGATATATGCCTCCTGGGCCAACCCCTTCATCGCCGGAACACCGACACCAGGCAAAACAAACACAGTCCCATGTATCGGCCAGAGGACACGGAATTTTCCCCGTATTTGGTGGGGGGAAGGAGTGTTATGATCCCCTGGGAAGGAAGGGAGGGTACAACTTCCGATTCACATTAACTCAGAACGAGTATGGACTCCCTAGATAATTGGGAGCTTCTCACTTAACAGGGAACGCTCCACCTTATAAAAACCTGCTTGGGTGCAGGTCGGGGAGGGTGTCCCTTTGGGTGTGGGAGTTTAGTAGTGGATCTGAATAAATCTCTTTTGTTGTATTCTACCTGCGTCCTATGAGTGTTTCTCGCCCGTCGGATTCCAGACCTCCAACCTTCATGAAGTCGTGTACGAGAGTGGTAAGATGGCCATTTCAAAGCACAATTTCTCATGCTCTTGAGCACATTGATGGTGTCACTATTTGAGTATTTGGTTGTAGCTGAGTGAATTGTCTATATTGGGGTGTTTTGATGTGAATTCACTTTCAGTGAGAAAAAAATGGTTAGAGAAGGTATATTTGCAACATATTAAACACAGGGTATTGAATCCAAAAAGTTAGATGTAAACAAAAATCTGAAAATGAAGAGTTGATTTCTTGGAACTCTCACACTAAGTTGGCAGGGCCTGAAATAGTATGAGGTTTGGCCCGATAACAGTTCAGTTGAGAGCCTGATTAAATACAATGCTGAGGTTTCCAAAGGTTCGATAAACCAAGCAGCTAAAGGGAGTTTGGAGCAGTTAGGAAAGTAGCTAAGTACTTTGCCAGAATGATCTTGGCCAGAATGAAAAAAAATACTTCCATTCTAGCTCCATTCTGCTGATCAAAGGCTCTCTTCATTTCTGCAATGGCCAATGCCCTCTTAAACCCTGAAACTGTTGACACCATTCTCTGACCAAATCTGCAGATCCTCCTTTTATAAAAGGCCATAATTGCCTCCAATTAGGGGCAGCACGGTAGCCTTGTGGATAGCACAATTGCTTCACAACTCCAGGGTCCCAGGTTCGATTCTGGCTTGGGTCACTGTCTGTGCGGAGTCTGCACATCCTCCCCGTGTGTGCGTGGGTTTCCTCCGGGTGCTCCGGTTTCCTCCCACAGTCCAAAGATGTGCGGGTTAGGTGGATTGGCCATGATAAATTGCCCTTAGTGTCCAAAATTGCCCTTAGTGTTGGGTGGGGTTACTGGGTTATGGGGATAGGGAGGCGGTGTTGACCTTGGGTAGGGTGCTCTTTCCAAGAGCCGGCGCAGACTCGATGGGCTGAATGGCCTCCTTCTGCTCTGTAAATTCTATGATAATCTATGATATTTTAAATCCAAATCTGCTCACCCGCCCCAGTGTCCTCTATCACCTGATTACTACTTTTGACTTCTGTAACTGCCGCTTCACAATCTTTTTTTAAAATTTAGAGTACCCAATTCTTTTTTTTCTAATTAAGGGGCAATTTAGCGTGGCCAATTCACTTACCCTGCCCGTCCGTTTGGGTTGTGGGGGTGGGACCCACGCAGACACGGGGAGAATGTACAAACAGCACACGGACAGTGACCCAGGGCCGGGATCTAACCTGGGTCCTCGGTGCCGTGAGCCAGCTGTGCTAACCATTGCTGCCCTCGCAATCCTGTTTGACTGCTGAGGGTTTCCCCCAATGTCCCCTGGCTGTGGTTCTCTACACCAGGCTCTCCCACTGAACAGCCTGTCCCTGCTTGTAAATCTGACCAGTCTATTGTGTGGAACGATGGTGCCATATTCCTGTGAAATTTGGCAAGATTGCCACCTTTCCAGCTTTCTCCCTCCACAAACATTTCTCTGAAATCTCTCCATGAGTATTGAAACTCTCAGTTTGTAATGTTTAATGGATAGATGGAGAAAGTTCAAAGGAATGAATCTCAGAGTTCGGACTTGAGCAATGGTTTGAATGGTTGTAAGTGAAGAAGGCGCTTGATGAATTGTACACCGCTATAAATAACAATGAAACAGAACACCCAGAGATCTTGTTCATCGTTGCCTGGGACTTCAACCAGGCCAACCTCGAGAGTGTACTGCCAAAATTCACCCAACACATCTACTGTCCAACCAGGGGCACCAACAATCTTGACCACTGCTACACAAATATCAAGGGTGCCTACCAATCCATCCCCCGATCACACTTTGGAAAATTGGACCATATGATGATACTCCATCTCCCAGCATACAAGCAGAAACTGAAGTGAGAGAATCCGGTTAAGAAGGTCATGCAGTGCTGGTCCAATGCAACAAATGAGCTTCTACATGACTGCTTGGAGTCAGTGGACTGGTCCAGGTTTAAGAACTCAGCGACCAACCTAAACAAGTATGTCACCACCGTCACAGACTTCATCAGCAAATGTGTAGAAGACTGCATGTCAAAGAAGCTAGTACATACGTTCCTGAACCGGAAACCATGGCTTAATCAGGAGCTTGATTCCCTACTGAAGGCCAGGTCTGAGGCGTTCGAGACAGGCAACCCTGACCTATACAAGAAATCCAGGTACGAACTCTGCAAAGTCATTAGGGATGCTAAGAGACAGTATCAGACTAAGCATGAGTCACAGACTAACGTCACGGACTCTCGACAGATGTGGCACGGTTTAAATAACATAACGGGCTGCAAAGCGAAGCTGAGTAGAATCTCCGGCAGCAGCGCACCCCTCCCCGATGAATTCAATGCCCGAGCAGTAAACCATCAAACTTTTGTCAACTGCCCCAGCAGCCTCAGCCACACCCATACCTACTGTCTCAGCTTCCAAAGTCACTTGAAAGTGAACCCTCGGAAAGCGACGGGTTCTGACGGTGTCCCTGATTGTGCACTCAGATCCTGCGCGAACCAGCTGGCGGATGTGTTCGCAGACATCTTCAATCTTTTCCTACTCCGTTCCAAGGTTCCCACCTGCTTCAAGAAGACCACCATCATACTGGTGCCAAAGAAGAACCAGGCCACGTGCCTCAACAACTGCCGTCCAGTGGCCTTGATATCGATCATTATGAAGTGCCTCGAGAGGTTGGTCATGAGACACATCAACTCCATACTAATGCCTAGGTCCACTGCAATTTGCATACCGCCAAAACCGGTCTACATCAGACACCATTTCCCCGGCCCTACACTCACCTCTGGAGCATCGCGACAACAAGGACTCCTATGTCAGACTCTTATTTATTGACTACAGCTCTGTCTTCAACACCATTATCCCAGTCAAGCTCATATCAAAGCTCCAAAATCTAGGACCTAGTTCCTCCCTCTGCAACTGGATCCATGACGTCCTGACCCATAGACCACAATCAGGAAGGACAAACAACAACAGCTCCTCCACGATAGTCCTCAATAAAGGGGCCCGGCAAGGCTGTGTACTTCGCTCCCTACTATACTCCCAGTACACACACAACTGTGGCAGAATTTGGCTCCAACTACATCTCCACGTTTGCTGATGACATGACCGTGATGAGTCAGAGTACAGGAGGGAGATAGAGAACCCAGTGGAGTGGTGTCACAACAACAATGCTTCCCTCAATGTCAGCAAAACTAAAGGGCTGGTCATTGACTTCAGGAAGCAAAGTATCATACACACACACCCCTGTCTGAATCAATGGTGCCGAGGTGGAGATGGTTGACAGCTTCAAATTCCTAGGTTTGCACATCACCAATAATCTGCCCTGGTCCATCCACGTTGACGTTACAACCATGAAAGCACAACAGCGCCTATACTTTCTAAGGAAACTAAGGAAATTCGGCATGTCCACATTGACTCTTACCAACTTTTACAGATGCCCCATTGAAAGCATCCTATCTGGCTGCATCTGGGCAGCACGGTAGCACAAGTGGATAGCACTGTGGCTTCACAGCGCTAGGGTCCCAGGTTCGATTCCCCACTGGATCACTGTCTGTGCGGAGTCTGCACGTTCTCCCCGTGTCTGCGTGGGTTTCCTCCAGGTGCTCCGGTTTCCTCCCACAGTCCAAAGACGTGCAGGTTAGGTGGATTGGCCATGATAAATTGCCCTTAGTGACCAAAAAATGGTTATGAGGCGTTATTGGGTTACGGGGATATTGTGGAAGTGTGGGCTTAAGTGGGTCGGTGCAGACTCGATGGGCCGAATGGCCTCCTTCTGCACTGTATGTTCTATGCATCACAGCTTTGTATGGCAACTGCTTGGCCCAAGGCTGTAAAAAACCCAGAGAGTCGTGAACACAGCCCAGTCCATCATGCGAAATCGCTCCCGTCCTTTGACTCTGTCTACACTTCCCGCTGCCTTGGGAAGCGGGCAGCATAATCAAAGACCCTTCCCATCCAGGTTATTCTCTCTTCCAACTTCTTTAATCAGGCAGGAGATATAAAAGTCTGAGAACGTGCACGAACAGATACAAAAACAGCTTTTTCCCCGCTGTTACCAGACTCCTGAATGACCCTCTTATGGACTGATCTGATCTCTTCACACATCTTCTCTACTGAGTATCATAAAATCATAGAATTTTCAGTACAGAAGGAGGCCATAACGGCCCATCGAGTCTGCACTGGCTCTTGGAAAGAGCACCCTACCCAGGCCCACATCTCCACCCTATCCCCATAGCCCAGTAACTCCACCCAACACTAAGGGCAATTTTGGACACTAAGGGCAATTTATCATGGCCAATCCATCTAACCTGCACATCTTTGGACTGTGGGAGGAAACCAGTGCACCTGGAGGAAACCCACGCACACACGGGGAGAACGTGCAGACTCCGCACAGACAGTGACCCAAGCCGGGAATCGAACCTGGGACCCTGGAGCTGTGAAGCAATTGTGCTAACCACTGTGCTACAGTGCTGCCCCACGGCAGTGCAGTGCAGAGTAGCACTGCACTCCTGTATGCTTCACCCAGTGCCAGTCTATGTATTTGCATTGCGTATTTTTGTGTGCCCTATGTTTTGTTTTCATGTATGGAATGATCTGTCTGGACTGTACGCAGAACAATACTTTTCACTGTACCTCGCTACACGTGATAAGAAAACAAATCCAACCCAATCCTTCCTTTGATGCTACAAAATCCTATTAATCTGTATCGGTAAATTAGAATGCAGTAAATTATAATGTTGTAAATAGATAACCATGAGCTATGTTTTCACTTTTTCAAATCTTTTTCCTCCACTTTACCTGTTTTATGCATTTTAGGATATTAAAGAACTTTATGCACATTTTAGCCATCAATTGCTGGATGCTTTAGTGAAATCTACACATCTGTCATTGGAAATTCTCAAAAGAAGAATCTTCAAGTAAGTGCTAATTTTTACTGCAGTTCTATTTCTTACTCCATCTTTTTGGATATTGTCTTAATTTTACAAAATAATTCTCCCAAGATAATGCTTCTCCTATCATGAGAAAATTCATGTACTGACAAGCGTGTTTGAATCTGATCATGGAAATCTTGCTAAATGTCTGCTGATTGACCCAGGACAATCTACATCTCCTGAGGAAGGAGCAGCGCTCCGAAAGCTAGTGACATCGAAACAAACCTGTTGGACTTTAACCTGGTGTTGTAAGACTTCGTACTGTGCTCACCCCAGTCCAACGCTGGCATCTCCACATCATTACAGTGTATGAGGTAGACAACGTTGGCCGAGTCACACGAATATCTACCGCGTACCTGGTGGGTGATAGTCTCACCTGTAATGGTGGTACCATGTCGATGATCTAGCATGACTTGCAGAGATTGCCAGGTAGGGATCTGTGGTGATGTGGTCGCTATTCTGAAGGCTCTGTGAGGACGCACAACAACGCAGAATCGCCGAGCAGAAACTTACATCCAAGTTCCGCACACCTGAGTACGGCCTCAACCGGGACCTTGGATTCTTTTTTTTTTAATTCAAAAAAATATACTTTATTCATAAAATTTATCATAAGCATTACAGAGCATTTCGAATTGTCTTGACTGTACATTTCCGGCAGAGTTACACATTGCCTTGACTTTCTTCCATTCAATTTTGATATTATTATACCCATATCACTCTTTACATTACAATTCCTTCTTAAATATTTACATTGTCATGTTTCTTTTATACATTGGAGTGTTAATGGCCCAGACCGAGGGGGGTTTACACTGTTACCCGCCCCTCGGCGTACATTTGCTGGAAAGACCTTACACAGTGGTCTTCCCCCATTGCGCCTTGGCGGCAGCTGCCCCAAGCTTGAGTGCGTCCCTCAGCATGTAGTCCTGGACCTTGGAATGTGCCAGTCTGCAACACTCGGTCGAGGACAATTCTTTGCACTGGAAGATCAGCAAGTTTCGGGCAGACCAAAGAGCATCTTTCACCGAGTTGATGACCTACCAGCAGCAGTTGATATTTGTCTCGGTGTGTGTCCCTGGAAACAGTCCATAGAGCACAGAGTACTGTGTCACAGGTCTGTTCGAGATAAACCTTGACAAATACCACTGCATCTCTCTCCAGACCTTCTTTGCAAAGGCACATTCCACAAGGAGGTGTGTGACCGTCTCATTTCCCCCACAGCCACTCCGAGGGCAGCGCGCATTGGTGCAGAGCCTTCGGGTGTGCATGAAGAATCTGACAGGGAGGGCCCTTCTCACCACCAGCCAAGCTAGGTCTTGGTGCTTGTTTGAAAGTTCTGGTGATGAGGCGTTCTGCCAGATGACTCTGGCAGTCTGCTCAGGGAACCATCCAACTTCCTCCACGGTCTCCTTTTCCCTGAGGGCCTCGAGGACATTACGTGCTGACCACTGCTTCATTGCCTTGTGGTCAAAGGTGTTTTTCTTCAAAAACTTTTCCACGAAGGACAGGTGGTACGGTACGGTCAAACTACTTGGAGCGTTCCGCGGCAATGAGGCCAGGCCCATCCTTCGTAACACCGGGGACAGGTAGAACCTCAGTATGTAGTGACACTTGGTGTTTGCATACTGGGGATCCACGCACAGCTTGATGCAGCTGGACACAAAGGTGGCCAACAGGATGAGGGAGGCGTTGGGTACGTTCCGCCCTCCCTTCTCCAGAGGTTTGTACATGGTGTCCCTTCGGACACGGTCCATCTTGGATCTCCAGATGAATTTGAAGATGGCTTGGGTGACTGCTGCGGCGTAGGGTCGGGTTATGGGCCAGACCTTCGCCACGTGCAGTAGCACCGAGAGTACCTCACACCTGATGACCAGGGCTTTGCCCGCAATGCGGGACCTTGGATTCATGCCGCATTACATTCACCCCCCACTATCTGACCTGGGCTTGCGAAATCTTACCAACTGTCTTGGCTTGAGACAATTCACATCTCTTTAACCGGTGATTACCCCTCTCTCGGGATCTGTAAAGACTTAATTACCTGCAAAGGCTCGTATTCAAAGTATCATCTTGCATTTTTGACTTTGTCTACATATATCTTTCTGGAACCTACCTCTTCATTCACCTGAGTAAGGAGCAGTGCTCCGAAAGCTAGTGATTCAAAACAAACCTGTTGGACTTTAACCTGGTGTTGTAAGACTACTTACTGTGCCCACCCCAGTCCAAAGCCGGCATCTCCACATCATACTTAACACTGCAATGAAGTTACTGTGAAAATCTCCTCGCGCCACAACCCAGCGCCTGTTCGGGTACACTGAGGGAGAATTCAGAATGTCCAATTCACCTAACAGCACTTTTTTCGGGTTGTGGGAGGAAACCGGAGCACCCAGAGGACACCCACACTGACACGGGGAGAACGTGCAGACTCCGCACAGTGACACAAGCTGGGAATCGAACCCGAGTCCCTGGCACTGAAGCAACTAACCACTGTGCTACCGTGCTGCCCTATCATGTCGAGTTATCGCCATAACTCCTGATTCCTTATTGGTTCAAATTCTATCTCAGCCTTGAACATACTTAATAATCCAGCCTCTACAGCTCTTTGCAGTAAAGAATTACACAAATTCACTACCCTCTGAGAGAAGAAATTCCTCCTCACCTCTGTCTTAAATGGGTGACTCCTTACTGTGAGATTGTTCCTCCTGGTCCCAGACTCTCCCACAAGGGGAAACGGCCTCTCAGCATCTACTCTGAAGCCACCTGAGAATCCTATATGTCTCAATATATCACCTCTCATTCATCTAAACTCCAGTGAATACAGGCCCAACCTACTCAACCTCAACCAAGAAAATCCCTCCATACCCATGATCAACCAAATGGACCACCTCTGGACCACCTCCAATACCAGTATATTTTTCCTTGGATAAGGGGACCAGGTGTAGCCGAACCAGTGCGTTGCATAGTTTTAGCAAGATTTCCTGATTTTTTATACCCTACTTTATTTTTGTATATTTTAATGGGGAGGGGTCTCTGGTGGGGGGCTATCTTTTGGGGGGTCTCTGACGAGGATCTCTGTAATGGGGAGTCTCTGGTGGGGAGGGCTCTCTTATGGGGGGTTCTGCTGGTGGGCTCTCTTCTGGGGGCTCTCTGGTGGGGGGTCTCTGTGTGGGGGTCTCTGGTGGAGGCCTCTCTTATTTATGTGGGGCGTTTCAGGTGGATGTCTCTATAGTATGGGGTGTCCGGTGCAGTGCTCACTTTATGGGGGTTCTCTTGGGGGGATCTCTCTTAGGGGAGGATTCTGATGGGGGTTTCTGGTAGGGAGCTTTGTGGGGGGGCCTCCAATTGCCTTTGGGTGCAACTCTATTAAAGAGTTACCCCCTTGACCCACCACAGGTCTACCGCGCCAGGGTCACACTGGCAAATACCAGCACCAATTCTCGCCCACGTGAATCCTGGGCCAGATGACAGGAGAATAAGGCAGACTTGGAGAATCCAGTGCCCAGCTTGTTAAGTGGATGCAAGTGGGTCATTCCCTGGGCTGGCTCTGACACTCTCGACACCGTGCACCGGCAATGGCAGCATCAGCCAGGTAGATGGCTAGCATGACAGGCTGACTTCCAAATTCTATTTCTGTGCAGGGGAGTGTGTGTGTGTGGGGTGGGGGGGGGGGGGGGGGGGTGCAGGGATAGGGACAGAAATGGTCGGCAAGGTGATGATTCCCTTGACCAACCAAAGCCCCCAAATTACATGGTCATCCTGAGTTTGACTGCTCAGCTACCCTCACCATTCCGTCTCACCCAGTTCACTCCCCGGCCACTTCTAGATCATGTACTGCACACTGCTGACCTGTCCCCATCAGTGACTTGCCCTTGATCTGGGAAGCCTCTATCCTCCATGGCAGTACAGTGAAGACATTAACACTGTGTAAGCATGCGGTTCTATACAAAGGGACTGGTGTGTGGGAGTGTCCGACACCCAGGTTCGATTCCCGGCTTGGGTCACTGCCTGTGCGGAGTCTGCACGTTCTCCTGTGTCTGCGTGGGTTTCCGCCGGCGCTCTGCTTTCCTCCCACAAAATCCCGATAAACGTGCTTGTTAGTGAATTGTACATTCTGAATTCTCCCTCAGTGTACCCGAACAGGCGCCGGAGTGTGGCGACCCGAGGATTTTCACAGTAACTTCATTGCAGTGTCAATGTAAGCCTACTTGTGACACTAATAAAGATTTTTTTTAAAAATGATTTATCTGTTCTCATTTCTTGGAGCTCCCTCACAGCTCTGATTTCTCTAAGTTATTAAGTTAGTGATAGAAGAAATCGTAGAGTGATTCCATTGAATGTAATGGTAGTCAAATCTTTACATTTACAGGAGAGCCTTGGGAAAACAAGAGACTAGAAAAGTTATAAGTATATCATGTCATTATCTTACTTTTTTAATATTTATTTTATGCCTACATATATTATTTGATTCAGCACATCAGGCAGAAGAGGACTGTATGGTTACTCAAGCAACGTTGAAGAATTTTCTCCTTTTTTGAAGGCTGAAGTGCACTTGGCAATTCCAAATGTGGTATGTTACTGCAATGTATTTGGATATGTAGAATATTTAAAAGGATTATAACATCTATTCTAAATGTATTACTGTCAGTTACCAGTCCATCCATTACTGCTGGGTGTGGGCAAGAACTATTTGGGTCCCTGGCCACAAAAACCGGCAGATGGAGCAGGCAGATTTTTTGAACCAGATTAGCACAATAGCATTTAGCCAGGAACATTTTTAGTTTAGGAAGTGGAAAAATCATGATTACAGCAGCAAAAGTCCAGTTTACATTTTTAGGGTTCAGAACAGGTCTAATTTAAAACTTATCCATTGAGTTTTTCTTCGATACCATCATGAATAAACTGGTTGGAGAGTACATAGAGAGATTCCATAGACTCTGGAACTGTCCCTGCAGATTGGAGGGTAGATCACATCACTCCAATATTCAAAAAGGGAGGTAGAGAGAAAGCAGGGAATTATAGACCAGTAAGCCTAACATCGGTAGTGGGGAAAATGCTTGAATCCATTATCAAGGACTTTATAACAGAACATTTAGAAAGCAGTGGCAGGATCAGTCAGAGTCAGCATGGATTTATGAAGGGAAAATCATGCTTGACAGATCTGTTGGAATTCTTTGAAGATGTAACCAGGACAGTTGACAAGGGGAGCCAGTCGATGTGGTATATTTGGACTTTCAGAAGGCGTTTGACAAAGTCCCGCATAAGAGATTATTGTGCAAAATTAAAGCGCATGGGATTGGGGGAAATGTATTGAGGTGGATAGAAAACTGGTTGGCAGAGAGGAAACAAAGAGTAGGGATAAATGGGTCCTTTTCAAATTGGCAGGCAGTAACTAGTGGGGTACCACAGAGATAGGTGCTGGGACCCCAACTATTCACAATATACATTAATGATTTGAATGAGGGAACAAAATGTAACATCTCAAAGTTTGCAGATGATACCAAGTTAGGCGGGAGGGTGAATTGCGACGAGGATGCAGGAATCCTACAGCATGATCTGGACAGGTTGGGCAAGTGGGCTAATCAATGGCAGATGCAGTATAATCTGGATAAGTGTGAGGTTATTCACTTTGGAAGCAAAAACAGGAAGGCAGATTGCTACCTGAATGGTTGTAAATTGGGAGAGGGGAGTGTGCAGCGGGACCTGGGTGTCCTTGTGCACCATTCGCTGAAGGTAAGCATGCAGGTGCAGCAGGCGGTAAAGAATAGTATGCTGCCCTTCATTGCGAGAGGTTTCGAGTATAGAAGCAGGGATGTGTTGCTGCAATTGTACAGAGCCTTGGTGAGGCCTGGAGTATTGTGTACAGATGTGGTCTCCTTCTCTGAGGAAAGATGTTCTTGCTCTCGAGGGAGTGCAGCAAAGTTTTACCAGACTGATTCCAGGGATGGCGGGACTGTCAGATGAGGAGAGATTGACTAGCTTGGGATTGTTCTCGCTGGAGTTCAGAAGAATGAGGGGGAACTCATAGAAACTTATAAAATTCTAACGGGACTAGACTGGGTAGATGCAGGGAAGATGTTACCAATGATGGGTGTGTCCAGAACCAGGGGCCACAGTCTGAGGATTCAGGGTAAACCATTTTGGACAGATATAAGGAGACATTTCTTCACACAAAGAGTGGTGAACCTGTGGAATTTATTGCCACAGGAAGTAGTTGATGCTAAAACGTTGAATATATTCAAGAGGCGGCTGGATATAGCACATGGGGAGAATGGGATCAAAGGCTATTGGGAGAAAGCAGGATTAGGCTATTGAGTTGGATGATCAGCCATGATCGTGATGAATGGCGGAGCAGGCTCGAAGGGCAAAAGGCCTCCTCCTATCTTCTATGTATTCTTTGTACAGCACATGCTTCATGCAGTTCTAATTTTTTAAAATTGTAGCCCCATGTAAATTTTACAATAGAGAAATTTAAAGGAAGATTTAGTAGTAATTTTCAAAATTGTGAAGGACTTTGACTGAATAAATCAGGAGAAACAGCTTTCAGTAGCAGCTAGTATCAGTAACCAGAGAACATAGATTTGCAAAAGAACTAGAAGCAAGATGAGACTATTTCTTTAATTAGTGAAATGTTCTGATCTGGAATCTATTCACTAAAAAGATAACAGATTTATGTTTGAAAAGGGAATTGGAGAAGTACTTGATAGGGATAAATTTGCAGCAAAAAAGCACAGGGCAAGGGAATGGGGCTAATTGGATAGTATTTTCAAATCTTTCCACAATAGACCTAATGCCCTACATCTTTTCTACATCGATTCTAACAAAGGTAGTCGGGAAGTTGCTGGAGTCCATTATCAAGGATTTCATAGCACAGCATTTAGAAAGCAGTGGTATAATCAGACAAAGTCAGCATGGATTTATGAAAGGGAAATCAGACTTGACAAATCTGCTAGAATTCTTTGAAGATGCAACTGGTAGAGGTGACCGGGGAGAACCGGTGGACATGGTTTATTTAGACTTTAGGAGGCTTTTGACAGCACGGTAGCCTTGTGGATAGCACAATTGCTTCACAGCTCCAGGGTCCCAGGTTCGATTCCGGCTTGGGTCACTGTCTGTGCGGAGTCTGCACGTCCTCCCCGTGTGTGCGTGGGTTTCCTCCGGGTGCTCCGGTTTCCTCCCACAGTCCAAAGATGTGCAGGTTAGGTGGATTGGCCATGATAAATTGCCCTTAGTGTCCAAAATTGCCCTTAGTGTTGGGTGGGGTTACTGGGTTATGGGGGTAGGGTGGAGGTGTTGACTTTGTGTAGGGTGCTCTTTCCAAGAGCCGGTGCAGACTTGATGGGCCGAATGGCCTCCTTCTGCACTGTAAATTCTATGATAGTCTCACATGGTGGATTACTATGTTAAGGTAAAGCGCAATGGATTGCGCGTACTGTCTTGAGATGGATAGAAAGATGGTCAGCAGACAGGAAGCAAAGAGTTTGAATAAATGGGTCTTTTTCTGATTGGCAGGCTGTGACTAGTCTGGTACCCCAGGGATCTTTGCTAGGACCCCAACTGTTCACATTATATATTAATGATTTGGATGAGGGAACTTAAATGTATTATCTCCAAATTTGCAGATACACAAAGTTGGGTGGGAGGGTGAGCTGTGAGTAGGATTCAGAGATGCCTCAGCGTGATTTGGACAGGCTGAGTGGGTGGGCATATGCTTGGCAGATGACATATAATGCGGATAATTGTGAAGTTATCCACTTCAGTAGCAAAAATAGGAAGACAGATTAATATTTGAATGGGCGTTAATCGAAAGAGACAGATACTCAGTGAGACCTTGGTGTCCTTGTGCATCAGTTGCTGAAAGTAAGCGTGCAGATACAGCAGACAGTAAAGAAGGCAAATGATATGTTGGCCTTCATAACAAGAGGATTTTATGTTTTACTGCAATTGTGCAGGGCATTGGTGAGGCCACAGCTGAAGTATTGTGTGCAGTTTTGATGTCTTCTTCTGAGGAAGGATGTTCTTGCTATGGAGGGAGTGCAGCAAAGGTTTACCAGGCTAATTCCTGGGTTGGCGGGACTGTCATATGAGGAGAGACTAAAGTTCATATTCATTGGAGTTTAGAAGAGTGAGAGAGGATCTCATAGAAACTTATAAAATTCTAACAGGATTGACAAGGTAGATTCAGAAAGAATTGTCCCGATGGTGGGGTAGTCCATAACTAGGGGGTCATAGTTTGAGGAGAAGGGGTAAATTTTTAGGACTGAGGTGAGGAGATATTTCTTCACCCAGAGAGTGGTGAATCTGTGGAATTCACTACCACAGAGCAGTTGAGGCGAACACATTGTGTAATTTCAAGAAGGAATTAGATAATGCTCCAATATAGGGAGCAGCGCCGGTTTTTGTATTCTCCGCCCCCTGAAAAGCGGTGTACTCTAGGAGTACGCCGTGCCGATTATCCACGGCCTCAGGCCATTGCCATGGGCCCGGCCCGAGGTCCCGACTGCGTGGGTTACGTGTGCTCACACCATCCGGGGACCTCGCATGGCAGCTGCAAGCTCAGTCCAGTACCGCCACAGTCGGGGGAGGGCCAATTTGCAGGTGGGGGGGGGGGGGGGGGCTTCATTCGGGGCTGGGGGCACTGTTGGCGGGCGCGTGAGAGACCGAAGGGGGGCTCTACTTTTGCGGTCCGGGTCCACGGGCTGAGTCTGCCATGAAGCACGGCTGCTGCAGGCCGCCGCTGTGTGCATGCGCGGCCACGGAACCGGAAATGTTCAGGGCCGTCTCGGCAGCTGGAGTTGCGAGCATTATGCTGCCTCCCTGCTAGCCCCCAGAAAAACAGGGAATGGGTGGCCGTTTTCACGCCGGTGTAGGGGGGAGAAACAAATTGGAACTTTAATTCCATTAATAAGAAACACATGCAATCAAATTAATATGTTTAATGTTTATTAAAGTTTGAAAAAAATACTTAATAGTGAAGGTAATATCTGACCACGGCAGATAGTGAAATCTGAATTCAATAAAAATCTGGAATTAAACATCGAGAGGTGACCATGAAACCATTGTGCTCATCCTGGCTACCATCATATGCGCCCTATGAACTACCTTGAACTGGATAAGGTTGAGCCTTGCGCACGACGAGGATGCATTCACACTCCTCAGAGCCTACCCTCTCTCCACTCCCCCACCCCCCTCACGTTCCTCCTCCCATTTCTGCTTGTCTTTCTACCTGGTCTGGCCTACATGTAACCCTGATCCTCAGCAATGTGGCATGGCAGCACAGTGGTTAGCACTGTTGCTTCACAGCTCCAGGGACTCAGGATCGATTCCCGGCTTGGGTTACTGTCTGTGCGGAGTCTGCACGTTCTCCTCGTGTCTGCGTGGGTTTCCTCGGGGTGCTCAGTTTCCTCCCATTGTTATGGGCCAGGATTTAGATAACCTCATGGAGTTCACCTGACCCACAACTTTTAATAGATTGTGGTATGGGGAGCACACGACCCACTCTACAGGGGTGATACAGCAGAAATGGAAAACGTATTTTTTTAAAGCAAAACAATGTTTATTCTATGAACTCAAGTTAACTTTTTTAAAACATACAGTGAACATCTTAGCAACCATCAATTCAAATATACCCCCAAAGAATACAACACTAAGTAATGCGTACGCTGTCCTTTTAACATCCAGAAGACTTACAAAAACATAACCTTTAACAGAAGCACGTTAGGTTAAAGTCACTACTCAGAATATTTATAATTCTGAATTCACCAAATGATCAGGAGACAGTATTTTCATGGCAAGAGAGATTAACAGTACACCTGCTCTGTCTGGCTTCAGCTCCAACACTGAAAACAAAACTAAAACACACCCGGCAGCCTGCTCAAAAATGAAAGTAAAAAGTTGACAGACAGCCCAGCTCCACCCACTCTCTGACATCACTGCAGTAGTAAACACCCATTTCTTAAAGGTACTCGCACATGACACCTCCCCCCAAGAAAAAAAAAATCATCAACTTCAAGATGGTTTCATTTTTCACTTTTCACCATCCTTTACGAAATGCACACAGTAAATATACTTTTCTGTTTCAAAAAATAACACACGCAAACAGATATAATAATATAGTCAATTTTTTTCTTCTTCATCCAACTGGAATCCTTCTCGATTGACAGTCGCTTTGAACAAGAAGGTCCTTGCACGATCCGTCCATTTCTCTACGCCTCGGCATTTCTCTTTAAAGTCAGATACTTTAGTTCAATTTGATCACAGAGTCTCTTATAATTCTCCAAGACAGGAGCATTGGTTATCACAGCTTTCAGGCAGTCAAATGCCTGTTGAAACTCCGCTGTCCATTGAAATTTTTGACATTTCTTCAAGTCCATCAGTGGAGCAACCACGCTACAAAATGTTTGCACAAATGTTCGAACAAATCCACTCATGCCAAGAAATCGCAATATGTCCCTTCGTCTTGAGGGTATTGAAAACTCCTCAATAACTGTTGGTTTCACATCCCATGTGACCATTCGACCCTGTCCAATTGTATGGCCAAGGAAAGTGACTTGGGCATTTCCAAATTTACTTTTGGCTAGGTTTATCACCAAACCCGCCTCATGAAGTCGATCGAATAACTCCATCAGATGTTTCAAATGTTCTGTCCATTTCTGGCTGAAAATTACCAGATCGTCGATGTATACCGCACAATTGGGTAATCCTGAAACAACTTTGTTAGTTAACCGTTGAAATGTGGCTGGGGCGTTTTTCATGCCAAATGGCAAAACTTTGAATTGGTATATACTATCTGGAGTCACAAAAGCTGAAATCTCCTTCGCCCTTTCGGATAAAGGTACCTGCCAGTAACCTTTAAGTAATCCAGTTTGGAAATAAAGCTGATTGTCCCACTATTTCAATGCAATCCTCCCAACGTGGGATAGGATAAGAGTCAGTTCTTGTAACTGCATTAACCTTTCTGTAGTCCACACAGGACCGTTGGGTACCATCCGGTTTTTGTACCATCACTACGGGTGAGCTCCATTGGCTGCAACCCACTTCAATTATGAAGTCTTACAACACCAGGTTGACTTTGTACTGTGCTCACCCCAGTCCAACGCCGGCATCTCCACATCATCACTTCAATTATGCCATTTGTAAGCATACTCTCAATTTCTTTGTTAACCTGTGCCAATTTTAAGGGTTAAGTCTGAATGGATGTTGTTTGATAGGAACAGCATTTCCCACATCTACATAATGTATAGCCATTTTAGTATTTCCCAATTTATCTCAACAAACCTGCCCATGTGATATCAATAACTCTTTCAGGTCAGTCCGTTTTTCCTCTGGAAGGTAACTCAACAATTTATCCCAATTATTAAGGAGACCCTCGTTTTCCAATTTAATTTGAGGTATATCACATTCAGTTTCATCTGGATTTGGTTCGTCACTTTGAGTTAGAATCATTAAAACCTCCTCCTTTTTCTCTCCTTCCCTTTCAAAGTACCTTTTAAGCAGATTCGCATGACACACTCGGTGAGTTTTCCTTCTATCCGGCGTTTTTACCACATAATTCACCTCACTTAATTTCTTTTCAATCTGATAAGGTCCACACAACCTAGCTTTCAAAGGTTCACCTCCCATTGGTAACAATACGAACACTTTATCTCCACAGGCAAAACTACGAACTTTGGATTTCTTTTAAATGTTGTCTAGCCAATTCACCTGCTCTATTTAATCGTTCCCTAAAATTTGACACGTAATCCAATAATGTAATTTCCGATTTCTCACTCACTAATCTTTCCTTAATCAACTTAAGTGGTCCTCTTACCTCATGACCAAAAATTAGTTCAAAAGGATTGAATTTGGTTGACTCATTAGGTGCATCCCTAATTGCAAACAGTACGAATGGAATTCCTTTATCCCAATCCTCTGGATAATCATGACGATAAGCCCTCAACATTGTCTTTAATGTCTGATGCCACCTTTCTAATGCTCCCCGCGATTCTGGATGGTATGCAGTTGATTTAAGTTGTTTTATTCCTAAGCTATCCATAATTTCTTTGAATGGCCTTGAGGTAAAATTTGATCCTTGATCCAATTGTATTTCTGTGAGTAGTCCATATCTAGTAAAGAATTTAAGTAACACCTCCACAATCTTTTTAGCTGTAATATTACGTACTGGAATGGCCTCTGGAAACCTAGGAGACACATCCATTATAGTCAAAAGATATTGATTCCCACTTCTCGTTTTAGGAAGCGGTCCTACGCAATCAATTAGGACCCGGGTAAAAGGTTCCTCAAATGCTGGAATGGGCATTAAGGGCGCTGGTTTTAACACTGCTTGAGGTTTTCCTACCACTTGACATGTGTGACATGATTGACAAAATTTAACTACATCTTTAGGTAGTCCAGGCCAATAAAAATGTTTCTGGATTTTAGCTTGAGTTTTCCTTATTCCCAATGACCTCCCACTGGTACCTCATGTGCAACTTGCAACACCTCCTTTCTATACCCTACCGGCAATACTACTTGATGAACCTATGCCCATATTTCATCCGCCTGCATATGTAAAGGTCTCCATTTTCTCATCAAGACATTACTTTTACGGTAACAACACTCTGGTATCCACTCAGATTCCTCTTCCGTGTACGCTTTCTGATACATCCGTTTAATTTATACATCTTTCTGTTGTAACTCCGTCAATTTTCCTGAACTAAAAATATCCGCCTCATCCTTCACCTGTTTTTTTCAACCATCTGATCAAAAATCGTTTCTGATAATTGCACTTCTCCTTTATCTTCACTCTCTGATTTCTCCTCTTGTCTTAACCTGTGACTTTGCGACCTTGTTACGACACAATCCGGAAAAATCCCAGGATATTCGTCTTTCAACACTTCAGTTGTCTGATTTTGCACTGGCTTATCAACCACAGTAGGCATCACTCCATCCTGCGATCCAGCTATATCATTACCCAAGATAAACTGTATTCCCGGACAAGATAGTTTCTCTATAACTACTACTTCACCACTCTTCACTGGACTTTCCAACCTTACCTTATATAATTGAACACTACTCCTCTCACCCTGAATTCCACATATTACCACCTTTTCTGGCAACATTCTTCCCAAACTACATAACTCCTCATCTCTTACCATTAAAGATTGACTAGCTCCCATATCTCTTAAAATTGTGACTTCTTTACCTGCTCCTCCTGATACACATGAGTAAACTTTACCCACACAAGTAAATTCCTTTAAGACATCTGGCACCTTCTTATCCATCACCTCTTGATCAGGCTGTACAATCACTTGCACCTCCTTCGCTTCACTTGGGCTTTCCTTTACCACTCTACCAAATTCCACTGTCTTATCCTGTTTTACCACATCAGCCTTCTCAGTAATTTTCTTCAACCACCAACATTGTGACTTTACATGGCCTAGTTTATTACAGTGAAAACATTTGAAACTTTTCATGTCTCTTCCACCCTCTTGGATGTCTTTTTTAATCGGAGGTACACTCCTTATTATCTCCCATCAGATCACCTTTACCTTTACCACTTGAATATTTCTCATGACCCCAGTTTCTATCCCTCACAGGCTGAAACTGATGTCGGAAACCAAGCTTTGATTTATGAACTAATTCATAATCATCTGCCATTTCTGCTGCTAACCTTGCAGTTTTAACTCTCTGTTCCTCCACATGAGTTCTCATTACATCAGGAATTGAATTTTTAAACTCCTCCAAAAGCATAATTTCTCTGAGAGCTTCATACGTTTGGTTTATTTTCAAAGCCCTTATCCACCTATCAAAATTACTTTGTTTGAGCCGTTCAAACTCCATGTATGTT
This sequence comes from Scyliorhinus torazame, assembly GCF_047496885.1. Taxonomy (NCBI): domain Eukaryota; kingdom Metazoa; phylum Chordata; class Chondrichthyes; order Carcharhiniformes; family Scyliorhinidae; genus Scyliorhinus; species Scyliorhinus torazame. The sequence goes on along the minus strand of NC_092710.1, from coordinate 346,779,912 downwards.
TGAGCAAATTCTTTCCTTATATTTCTAAACCATTGTCTGTAGGCTTGAGGCACCAGTTCATATGCTCCTAAGATGGATTTTTTCACCTCCTCATACGTCCCAGATACCTCCTCCGCCAGTGATGCAAACACTTCACTAGCCTGACCTAACAACTTTGTTTGAATCAGTAATACCCACATGTCCTGTGGTCATTTAATTTGTTTAGCTACCTTAGAATCATAGAATCATAGAAGTTTACAGCATGGAAACAGGCCCTTCGGCCCAACCAGTCCATGCCGCCCAGTTTTTACCATTAAGCTAGTCCCAGTTGCCCGCACTTGGCCCATAACCCTCTATACCCATCTTACCCATGTAACTGTCTAAATGCTTTTTAAAAGACACAATTGTACCTGCCTCTACTACTACCTCTGGCAGCACATTCCAGACACTCACTACCCTCTGAGTGAAGAAATTGCCCCTCTGAGCCCTTCTGAATCTCTCCCCTCTCACCTTAAACCTATGCCCTCTAATTTTAGACTCCCCTCCCTTTGGGAAAAGATGTTGACTATCTACCTTATCTATGCCCCTCATTATTTTATAGACCTCTATAAGATCACCCCTAAGCCTCCTACGCTCCAGGGAAAAAAGTCCCAGTCTATCCAGCCTCTCCTTATAACTCAAACCATCAAGTCCCGGTAACATCCTAGTAAATCTTTTCTGCACTCTTTCTAGTTTAATAATATCCTTTCTATAATAGGATGACCAGAACTGCACACAGTATTCCAAGTGTGGTCGTACCAATGTCTTGTACTACTTCAACAAGACGTCCCAACTCCTGTATTCAGTGTTCTGACCAATGAAACCAAGCATGCCGAATGCCTTCTTCACCACCCTATCCACCTGCGACTCTACCTTCAAGGAGCTATGAACCTGTACTCCTAGATCTCTTTGTTCTATAACTCTCCCCAACGCCATACCATTAACTGAGTAGGTCCTGGCCTGATTCGATCTGCCAAAATGCATCACCTCACATTTATCTAAATTAAACTCCATCTGCCATTCGTCGGCCCACTGGCCTAATTGATCAAGATCCCGTTGCAATCCTAGATAACCTTCTTCACTATCCACTGTGCCACCAATCTTGGTGTCATCTGCAAACTTACTAACCATGCCTCCTAAATTCTCATCCAAATCATTAATATAAATCACAAATAACAGTGGACCCAGCACCGATCCCTGAGGCACACCACTGGTCACAGGCCTCCAGTTTGAAAAACAACCCTCTACAACCACCCTCTGTCTTCTGTCGTCCAGCCAATTTTGAATCCAATTGGCAACCTCACCCTGGATCCCGTGAGCTTTAACCTTCTGCAACAACCTACCATGCGGTACCTTGTCAAAGGCTTTGCTAAAGTCCATGTAGACAACGTCTACTGCACTGCCCTCATCTACCTTCTTGGTCACCCCCTCAAAAAACTCAATCAAATTTGTGAGACATGATTTTCCACGCACAAAGTCATGCTGACTGCCCCGAATCTGTCCTTGCCTCTCTAAATGCTTGTAGATCCTGTCTCTCAGAATACCTTCTAGCAACTTACCTACTACAGACGTTAGGCTCACCGGTCTGTAGTTCCCAGGCTTTTCCCAGCTGCCCTTCTTAAACAAGAGCACAACATTCACTACTCTCCAATCTTCAGGCACCTCACCTGTGGCTGCCGATGATTCAAATATCTCTGTTAGGGGACCCGCAATTTCCTCCCTAGCCTCCCACAACATCCTGGGATACATTTCATCAGGTCTCAGGGATTTATCTACCTTGATGCGCTTTAAGACTTCCAGCACCTCCTCCTCTGTAATATGCACACTTCTCAAGACATCACTATTTATTTCCCTTAGTTTCCTAACATCCATGCCTTTCTCCACCGTGAATACCGATGAGAAATATTCATTCAGGATCTCACCCAACTCTTGTGGCCAACTTTTGTACCTTCTCAAATGAAATGATAAAGGCTCCCACCCATTTCTCGTCAAACCTTGGTAATGCTTACACATATTTAAAAAGATCCCCACCAAGCCTTTGACTATGACGCTCTTTCTCACTATCCTCATCACTATCACCCAACTGTACGTTTCCCTTTACATGTGCCAATTTTAAGTGACTGTCATGTTTCATGGTCATTTTCTGAAGTTCAAACTCTCTCGCTTTATCTTTTTCCCTGATCTGTATCTCCATTTCTCTTTCTTTTTGTTCTGCTAGGGCTATTCTTTCTTTTTTTCCTTTCTTCTCTCTCCTTTTCTTTTTCCTCTCTATCTCTTTCTCTTTCTTTTGCCGCTCTCTCTCTTTCTTTTTCTTTTTGCCGCTCTCTCTCTTTCTTTTTCGTCTCTTTTGTATTCAAGTTGCTTTAATTCTTTCTCATGTTCCATTTATTTAATTTGTAAATCAATTTTTGCCATTTCCAATGAGTCAAACTGTATCTCAGGCAACTTTAAATGCTTAGCCACTGCCATAATTACCTCATCTTTTCTCATTTTGTCAGATCATGTTAACTGCAATGTTTTTGCCAAATCTAACAGTCTGCTTTTAGTCTCTGTCCGTAAGGTACTGCATGTGACTGTCTCCACCCCAAAAAACCTCAGAGCCTCTGAAAGAGCCATTGTCCACAACACACTCCCCACTTAAACTAGAATACCACACCTGATAAGCAACCACAATATGCTCATCCCTCACTGTCTTGAAGTTCACTAAGCCAATCCAATAGATAGACTTTTATCCCCCTCGAGCCCCCAATTTGTTATGTGCCAGGGTTTAGAGAACCCCAAAGCGTATCATAGAGTTCACCTGACCCACAACTTTTAATAGATTCTAGTATGGGGAGCACAGGTATGGTACAGCAGAAATGGAATAGTATTTTTTTCAAGCAAAACAATGTTTATTCTATGAACTCAAGTTAACCTTTTTAAAACATGCAGTGAACATCTTAGCAACCATCAATTCAAATACACCCCCAAATAATACAACACTAAGTAATGTGTACGCTGTCCTTTTAACATCCAGAAGACTTACAAAAACATAACCTTTAACAGAAGCACTCAGAACATTTATATTTCTGAATTCACCAAATGACAGTCTTTTCAGGGCAGAGATATCAACAGTGCACCTGCTCTGTCTGGCTTCAGCTCCAACACTAAAAACGAAACTAAAACACACCCTGCAGCCTGCTCAAAAACGAAAGTAAAAAGCTGATAGACAGCCCAGCTCCACCCACTCCCTGACATCACTGCAGTTGTAAACACCCATTTCTTAAAGGTACTCTCACTACAGATATTTATATACACACCCATTTATAAACACCCATTTCTAAAAGATATTCTCACATATGCTCCGGTTTCCTCCCATAGTCCAAAGATGTGCAGGTTAGGTGGATTGGCCATGCTAAATTGCCCATGGTGTCCAAAAAGGTTAGGTGGGGTTCCTGAGTTACGGTGATAAGGTGGAGGTGTGGACTTAATTAGCGTGCTCTTTCCAAGGGCCAGTGCAGACTCAATGGACAGACTCCTTCTGCACGGTAAATTCTATGAATGTGGTTGACTATTCAATGCCCTCAGAGATGGGCAATAAATGCTGGCCGAGCCAGCAATGCCCACATCCCATGAACGAAAAAAAATATATGTACATGATTAAACAATAATTATATAATGAGGTAAAACTGACTTAGAAGCTGTGCTGGATAAACCTATGGGTTCGGAAGATCAGGCCAATCCACGTTGGCAGGGTAAAGGGTCACTTGAACATCTTGGAGCATGGGAAAAGACCAGTACATGAAGCAAATATGTAGTTCAGCATGCCACTGCACAAATACAACACAAGCCGAATTGTTCCCCAAAGTTATTTTACTAATTTAATAACGAATAAAATTACTGCAAGGCAGCCTACAAAAGTGGACAACTTTGGTTTTCGGATCTGGAGATTTGAGATGCTGCTTGTTTAAGAGCCTGGATTTTCAAGCTGAGAGCCTTAAATGGAAAACAGAAAGGAAAGAACAAAGAACAAAGAAAGGTACAGCACAGGAACAGGCCCTTCGGCCCTCCAAGCCTGCGCCGACCATGCTGTCCGACTATGCTAAAATCTTCTACACTTCCGGGGTCTGTATCCATCTATTCCCATCCTATTCATGTATTTGTCACGATGCCCCTTAAATGTCACTATTGTCCCTGCTTCTACCCCGTCCTCCGGCAGCGAGTTCCAGGCACCCACTATCCTCTGTGTAAAAAAACTTGCCTTGTACATCTCCTCTAAACCTTGCCCCTCGCACCTTAAACCTATGCCCCTTGTAATTGGCCCCTCTACCCTGGGGACAAGCCTCTGACTATGCACTCTCTCTATGCCCTTCATAATTTTGTAGACCTCTATCAGGTCTCCCCTTAACCTCCGTTGTTCCAGTGAGAACAAATCGTGTTTATTCAACCTCTCATCATAGCTAATGCCCTCCATACCAGGCAACATCCTGGTAAATCTCTTCTGCTCCCTCTCTAAAGCCTCCACATCCTTCTTGTAGTGTGGCGACCAGAATTGAACACTATACTCCAAGTGTGGCTTAACTAAGGTTCTACACAGCTGCAACATGATTTGCTAATTTTTATACTCAATGCCTAGGCCAATGAAGGCAAGCTTCTGTATGTCTTCTTGACTACTGGACAGATCATCCATCATCAACTTAGGCATCGGAAGTGGCAACAGCAAAGGCTCCCTAGTTGAGTGAACCCTGCAAAGTCATCTTCTTAACATCTGCGGGTCATGCCCTAACTTGATAGAGTTTTTCGAGGAGGTCATTAAGATGATTGATGCAGGTAGGGCAGTGGATGTTGTCTATATGGACTTCAGTAAGGCCTTTGACAAGGTCCCTCATGGTAGACTAGTACAAAAGGTGAAGTCACACGGGATCAGGGGTGAGCTGGCAAGGTGGATACAGAACTGGCTAGGCCATAGAAGGCAGAGAGTAGCAATGGATGCTTTTCTCATTGGAGGGCTGTGACCAGTGGTGTTCCACAGGGATCAGTGCTGGGACCTTTGCTCTTATTAGTATATATAAATGATTTGGAGGAAAATGTAACTGGTCTGATTAGTAAGTTTGTAGACGACACAAAGGTTGGTGGAATTGCGGATAACGATGAGGACTGTCGGAGGATACAGCAGGATTTAGATTGTTTGGAGACTTGGGCGAAGAGATGGCAGATGGAGTTTAATCCGGACAAATGTGAGGTAATGCATTTTGGAAGGTCTAATGCAGGTAGGGAATATACAGTGAATGGTAGAACCCTCAAGAGTATTGAAAGTCAAAGAGATCTAGGAGTACAGGTCCACAGGTCATTGAAAAGGGCAACACAGATGGAGAAGGTAGTCAAGAAGGCATACGGCATGCTTGCCTTCATTGGCCGGGGCATTGAGTATAAGAATTGGCAAGTCATGTTGCAGCTGTATAGAACCTGAGTTAGGCCACACTTGGAGTATAGTGTTCAATTCTGGTCGCCACACTACCAGAAGGATGTGGAGGCTTTAGAGAGGGTGCAGAAGAGATTTACCAGAATGTTGCCTTGTATGGAGGGCATTAGCTATGAGGAGCGGTTGAATAAACTCGGTTTGTTCTCACTGGAACGAAGGAGGTTGAGGGGAGACCTGATAGAGGTCTACAAAATTATGATGGGCATAGACAGAGTGGATAGTCAGAGGCTTTTCCCCAGGGTAGAGGGGTCAATTACTAGGGGGCATAGGTTTAAGGTGAGAGGGGCAAGGTTTAGAGTAGATGCACGAGGCAAGTTTTTTACGCAGAGGGTAGTGGGTGCCTGGAACTCGCTACCGGAGGAGGTGGTGGAAGCAGGGACGATAGTGACATTTAAGGGGCATCTTGACAAATACATGAATAGGATGGGAATAGAGGGATACGGACCCAGGAAGTGTAGAAGATTGTAGTTTAGTCGGGCAGCATGGTCGGCACGGGCTTGGAGGGCTGAAGGGCCTGTTCCTGTGCTGTACATTTCTTTGTTCTTTGTTCTTTGTTCTTTACAATATCCTCGATTATCTTTGTGTGCTTGATCTTGCCTAGTTCAATGGAGTTTTGATGAGCCAGTCACATCCCAGAAAACTCAGTCCCTCCCCTTTCACTATATGAAGATGTGCCTTTGCTTCTTGACTCTTCTATGCAATATGGGCTTCTAATGCCCCAAGTAAAAGTATGGACTCTCCGGTGTACGTCTGAAGATTAATCTCTGCTGGAGTAATGGCTGGTGTTCGGTTGGAGTCCCACATCGACTTGTAGGCCTCCTCCCTAATTACAGTCGGAGAGGCTCCTGTGTCCACCTCCATCTTGATTTGCTCACCATCAACCACCACTGTGGTAAAAATAGCCTCTGATCATGTCTCATTTACTTGAAACATTTTGTGAATATGCCCCTTTGCTTGCTCCAAGCTTTTCACATGGTGTGTAACTGCCTGAGGCTTCCTTGAACTTAAATCTTCTTGCTCAGCTTTTACCTTGCCTATTAAACCCCAATATTTCTTCGCTAAATGACGCTTCGTGTTACAACGGTGACCAGCAGCATCCAGAAACTTGCAATGATTCGGGGAGTGTGACCATCCACATCTAAAACACTCCACTATTTTTACCTTTCTACTTGCAGCTTCTTTGGTACTTGGTACAGTGCCCCACCTGGGCACCACCATTAGCCTACTGAATATGTCTAGCATTGCTGGAAGCCATTTATTTCTATCCCCTGAGAAATTTCCAGAGCCTTCTTAAAAGTCAGTGTAACTTAACCCAACAATTGTTCGTATCGAGGGTGAGGGCAAGTTAAGTGCGAGTGAGGATTTAGTAACAGTTAACCAGCTGTCTTTAATGAATATTTAATTATAGTTCCTGTTGCAAACAGTAATTGTGTTTATACTTACAAACTCGTGACTGTAATTATTGGGCATCCAAAGGCCAAATACTTTGGGTATTTTTCGAAGATAAAAGGGGCGTCTTTCTCTGACCCCCCAGAGGGTCGGAGAATGGCCGTTGGCCACCGTGAATCCCGCCCCCACCGGTTGCCGAAGTCTCCGAAGGGAGAAAAGTCGGCGGGGCGTTAATGTCGCTGCTGCCGCGGAGATTGTCACGGGTCTGCGCAAGGCAGCCGATTTTCGGCCTGCCGATATTCTCCCTTCCGGATGGGCCGAAGTCCCGTCGACGTGAACGGTCATCACGTCGACGGGACTTCGGCCCATCCGGAAGGGAGAATATCGGCAGGCCGAAAATCGGCTGCCTTGCGCAGACCCGTAAATTAAACCTCCTTTTCATCGGCGTGACCCGGTGCTCCAGGCTCACGCCGACCAGCGTGGAGGTGAGTGACGGCCTGGGGGGTTGGCTCTGGGCAGGCAATGGCGTGGCCGCAGTCTGAATGCGTGAGGAGAAGTGTGTGTCGGGTTGTGTGTGTGTGTGTGCGCGGCGGGGGGGGTTAGAGTAGGCTGGGCTCCGGGGGAGTGCCGGGAGGATGTCCGTGCCGGGGAGGTGGATGGGTGGTCCGTGCCGGGGTGGAGGTGGGGGGGGGGGGGGGGGGGGGGTCCGTGCCGGGGTGGAGGTTGGGGGGGGGTCCGTGCTGGGGTGGCCGGGGTGGAGGTTGGGGGGGGTCCGTGCCGGGGTGGAGGTTGGGGGGGGGTCCGTGCCGGGGTGGAGGTTGGGGGGGGGTCCGTGCCGGGGTGGAGGTCTGGGGGGGGGTCCGTGCCGCGGTGGAGGTTGGGGGGGGGGGTCCGTGCAGGGGTGGAGGTTGTGGGGGGGGGTCCGTGCCGGGGTGGAGGTTGGGGGGGGTTCCGTGCCGGGGTCGAGTTTGGGGGGGGGGTCCGTGCTGGGGTGGAGGTTGGGGGGGGTCTGTGCCGGGGTGGAGGTTGAGGGGGGGTCTGTGCCGGGGTGGAGGTTGAGGGGGGGTCCGTGCCGGGGTGGAGGTTGGGGGGGGTCCGTGCCGGGGAGGAGGTTGGGGGAGGGTCCGTGCCGGGGTGGAGGCTGGGGGGGGGGTCCACGCCGGGGTGGAGGTCTGGGGGGGGGGTCCGTGCCGGGGTGGAGTTTGGGGGGGGTCCGTGCCGGGGTGGAGGTTGGGGGGGGGTGCGTGCCGGGGTGGAGGTTGGGGGGGGGTCCGTGCCGGGGTGGAGGTTGGGGGGGTCCGTGCTGGGGTGGAGGTTTGGGGGGGTCCGTGCAGGTGTGGAGGTTGGGGGGGGGTCTGTGCCGGGGTGGAGGTTGGTGGGGGGTCCGTGCCGGGGTGGAGGGTGGAGGTTGGGGAGGGTTCCGTGCCGGGGTCGAGTTTGGGGGGGGGGTCCGTGCTGGGGTGGAGGTTGGGGGGAGGGGTCCGTGCCGGGGTGGAGGTTGAGGGGGGGTCCGTGCCGGGGTGGAGGTTGGGGGGGGTCCGTGCCGGGGAGGAGCTTGGGGGGGGGTCCGTGCCGGGGTGGAGGTTGGGGGGGGGGTCCGTGCTGGGGTGGAGGTTGGGGGGGGGGGGTCCGTGCCAGGGTGGAGGTTGGGGTGGCGGGGGGTCCGTGCCGGGGTGGAGTTTGGGGGGGGGTCCGTGCCGGGATGGAGGTTTGGGGGGGTCCGTGCCGGGGTGGATGTTGGGGGGGGGTCCGTGCCGGGGAGGGGGTTGGGGGGGGGTCCGTGCCGGGGAGGAGGTTGGGGGGGGTCCGTGCCGGGGTGGAGGTTGGGGGGGGGTCCGTGCTGGGGTGGAGGTTGGGGGGGGGGGTCCGTGCCAGGGTGGAGGTTGGGGTGGCGGGGGGTCCGTGCCGGGGTGGAGTTTGGGGGGGGGTCCGTGCCGGGATGGAGGTTTGGGGGGGTCCGTGCCGGGGTGGATGTTGGGGGGGGGGTCCGTGCTGGGGTGGAGGTTGGGGGGGGGGTCCGTGCTGGGGTGGAGGCTGGGGGGGGGGGTCCACGCCGGGGTGGAGGTCTGGGTTGGGGGGGTCCGTGCCGGGGTGGAGTTTGGGGGGGGTCCGTGCCGGGGTGGAGGTTGGGGGGGGGTGCGTGCCGGGGTGGAGGTTGGGGGGGGTCCGTGCCGGGGTGGAGGTTTGGGGGGGTCCGTGCAGGTGTGGAGGTTGGGGGGGGGTCTGTGCCGGGGTGGAGGTTGGTGGGGGGTCCGTGCCGGGGTGGAGGTTGGGGAGGGTTCCGTGCCGGGGTCGAGTTTGGGGGGGGGGTCCGTGCTGGGGTGGAGGTTGGGGGGGGGGTCCGTGCCGGGGTGGAGGTTGAGGGGGGGTCCGTGCCGGGGTGGAGGTTGGGGGGGGGTCCGTGCCGGGGAGGAGGTTGGGGGGGGTCCGTGCCGGGGTGGAGGTTGGGGGGGGGTCCGTGCTGGGGTGGAGGTTGGGGGGGGGGGGTCCGTGCCAGGGTGGAGGTTGGGGTGGCGGGGGGTCCGTGCCGGGGTGGAGTTTGGGGGGGGGTCCGTGCCGGGATGGAGGTTTGGGGGGGTCCGTGCCGGGGTGGATGTTGGGGGGGGGGTCCGTGCTGGGGTGGAGGTTGGGGGGGGGGTCCGTGCTGGGGTGGAGGTTGGGGGGGGGTCCGTGCTGGGGTGGAGGTTGGGGGGGGGGTCCGTGCTGGGGTGGAGGTTGGGGGGGGGTCCGTGCCGGGGTGGAGGTTGGGGGGGGTCCGTGCCGGGGTGGAGGTTGGGGGGGGGTTCCGTGCCGGGGTGGAGGTTGGGGGAGGGGTTCCGTGCTTGGGTGGAGGTTGGGGGGGGGTCCGTGCCGAGGAGGGGGATGGGAGGGCAAGTGAGTTGGTCCACCTGGCCAGGTGCCAGCCTCCAACAGTTGGACCCATGCGGTCCATGCCACCTGGCTGGGGGGAGGAGGGGATATGGGCAATGTTGACATGTCGTCATTCCCCTCCCCCCCCACCAGGCCGTCATGTTTTCAGATCATCCAGCGATGTTGGCCGCCGTGGTGGCAGCCGCTCATGTCTATGTTGCCCTGGAAGAGGAGGAGGAGGAGGAGGAGGAGGAGCGTGCCAGAGAGGCGGCGCAGCCTGCCGCAGAGGGGCAGGCGGCAGCCGCCCAGGATGGAGGGACACCTGACCGACAGGTCGAGGAGGGGGAGGAGGACGTCGCGGCCCCACGGCAACGGAGGCACCCGAGGGCGCCCCGTGTATACCGGCCCCGGCAGTCATACCAGGACCTCACAGACCGGGAATGCCGGAGGAGACTCCGGATGAGCCGGGAAACCGTGGCACACATCTGCCACCTGCTGGCACACCTGTCACTGCGTGGCACTGCCGGGGGACACCCTCTCCCTGTGTCCGTCAAGGTTACGGTGGCCCTGAACTTTTATGCAACGGGGTCATTCCAGGCACCGAGTGGGACCTGTCCGGCATATCGCAGACATCGGTGCACCGGTGCATCCGGGCAGTGACAGATGCCCTATATGCCATGGAGCACCGCTACATCCGCTTCCCCGTGGACCGGGCCAGCCAAGATGCCCGGGCCGTGGGCTTCTCTGCCGTGGCTGGGTTCCCCATGGTCCAGGGCGCGATCGATGGGATGCACGTCGCCGTGCGGCCACCTGCAGATAACAGAGCCGTGTTCACTAATAGGAAGGGGACCTATTCGATGAACGTACAAGTGGTCTGCGACCACCGCATGATGATCCTGCACGTCTGCGCCCGTCACCCAGGCAGTGTACACGACTCATTCGTGTTGTCGCGGTCATCCATCCCCGGCATGTACGAGGGACGCCATCCCCGGCTGAGGGGCTGGTTGCTGGGCGACAGGGGCTACCCATTGCGATCGTGGCTGATGACGCCTATACGGAGGCCACGCAATGAGGCGGAGAACCGCTACAATGATGCCCATGTAGCGACAAGGGGAGTAATCGAGAGGTGCTTTGGTGTGCTGAAGATGCGTTTCAGGTGCCTGGACCTCTCTGGGGGCGCCCTCCAGTATCGGTCAGATAGGGTCGGCCGCATCATTGTGGTGTGCTGCGTCCTGCACAACATAGCCCAGCAGAGGGGCGATGTGCCGCAGGCAGAGAAGGGCGGAGTGGAGGAGCAGCAGGAAGAGGCCCAGTCCTCCCCAGATGAGGGGGATGGGGGCAATGGTCAGGGCAGACAGGGTAGACACAGGCGGGTGGCTGTCCACCGTTACCGGCTGGCCCAGCGGGCACGGGACAGACTGATAGACGCCCGCTTCACTGACTAGATGGGCGTGGGAATCGGATAGTATGGCCACAGACCGCACACCATGGCAACAGCCGACCACCCATCCACCCACCCAGCACCCTCACCCCCCTCCCCAACCCCACCCACCCCACCCGCATGCACACCATCCCCCCCCCCATTGCCGATCCACCTGCGGCACAACGGGCCGGGCTCACACAGTTGCGGGTGGACGCGTGTCTATCGCAGGCCATGGAGGATGATGACAACCCGCCCTGCGATGAGCTCCTGGCTCTACATCGTTGGACTATGTCTGACCCATGGCCACAGTACCACCATCCACCCGGACCATCCCTGCATGCGGCTGTGACACTGCAGCGCACGGTCCCGTCCTCTGCCTGGGGGATGTTGATGGCGGCCCAGGGGGAAGGGGGCAGACTCACCTGGGGCTGAGGTAAGACCACCCCTCACACACACACTTGCGCTCAATGTACATGACACCCCCGCACACTTTGGACAGAGCACAAAGGCAGCTTCGGTAGGTGTAACATTGACTTTAATAACCAAAGGAGTTCATGCACGTGCCCTAGCCCCTAAAACTCATCTGTGCCCTGCACCCGTGCCAACTTACTCAGTGTCTAATTGTTTGGCCTTACGGGCCCTTTGACTACGTCTCCGTGGTTCCCCAGACGGTACAGCAGAACTGGAGGTGGACTCCTGTGATTCCTGCCCTCTGACACTGGATCCCTTTGGCGGCCGTTTCCTGGGGCGTCTTGGCCTAGATGGGCCAGGCTGCGGCCCGGGCGACTGGGATGGCGAGCTGCCAGCCTGTCCTGCCCGTTGCCCTGGGACGGAAGGGGAGGAGTCCGAGGTGTCGCGGTGTACCGGGGCCTCCCCTACAGAGGGAGCCGGGACGGACCACACCACATCCTCCTCCCTCGGGGTGCCCGATGGCCCCCAGGCCTCTACATGGGTGGGGGATGCGAACGGACTGGCCATCCGACGCTCCCCCGACATCTGGCGCTGCCAGTCCTGGAGGCCCGTGCTGGTATCGACAGGGGTCTGCAGGTTTGCAGCCATGGAGCCCAGGGGGTTGGCAAACCCTGTCTGTGACAGTGCGACGCCGGCTCGCACATGGCCACTGGCGCCGATGCCCTCAGCGATGGCCTGCAGAGACTGGGCCATGGCCTGCAGAGACTGGGCCATGGCCTGCTGAGACTGGGCTATGGCGTTGAGCGCCTCTGCCATCTGGCGCTGGCACTGGCTCATGGCCTCCTGTGAGAGGGCAGCCATTTCCTGGGCCACAGACGCCGCCTGCACGGAAGGCCCCAGGCCTCGCAAACCGTTCCCCATGTCTGACACCGTCGCACCCATTGCCTCCACCGCGGACGCCACCCGTGCGGTGTCGACCTGGGTGGCACGCATGACCGGCAGCACTCCCAGCTCCTGGACGCGGGTGGACTCCTCCACCTGCGACCGCAGCCGCCGCAAGCCGCCCGTCACCCTCTTCGCTCGTCTCCGGGTCGGTGGTTGCATCGGATCTATGTGTGGGTGTGGTAACTGCAGCAACCCGGGATCCATCTGGGCGGCAGATGTTCGCTTGGGCTGGGCTGCCCTCCGACCGCCCGGTCCCTCTGCTGCTCCTACCTCCACCTGCTGTACCGGGACGGCTGTGTTGTGCGCACCAGTGAGTGTTCCAGACGCCTCATCACTAAAGTGCCCAACCGTGGTGAGTGTTTCTGCGATGGTGGAGGGTGTTGGTGACAGCAGTGGCGTTGTGTCGTGCTCTTCGTCCCAGTCTGAGTCCATGGCACTTTGGGGTGGGGGTTCGTCTCCACCCATCCACTCTGAGTCACTGTCCGGTATTTCGTCTTCCTGGGTAGTGCTGTCCCGGGTAGGGGTGTCCTGGGTAGTGGTGTCCTGGGTAGTGGTGTCCTGGGTAGTGGTGTCCTGGCTCGGATGTGACGGGGGCCTGTGGCTGCCCCCCTCGTCGCTGGGTGGCCGCTCCCGCACGTGACGGGGGTGTCGTCTCCCTGTTGCTCCAGGTCTCTCCTTCTCCCGTGGTGTGCGAGGGGCATCCTGCGGGCGTCGCATGCTGGAGGGTCCGGGTCTCTCCGTCTCCCGTGGTCTCCGAGGGGCATCCTGCGGGCGTCGCATGCTGGAGGGTCCGGGTCTCTCCGTCTCCTGTGGTCTCCGAGGGGCATCCTGCGGGCGTCGCATGCTGGAGGGTGCGGGTTTCTCCGTCTCCTGTGGTCTCCGAGGGGCATCCTGCGGGCGTCGCATGCTGGAGGGTGCGGGTCTCTCCGTCTCCCGTGGCCTCCGAGGGGCATCCTGCGGGCGGTCTGCATCTGCGGGGATGGGTGCCTGGACGTTTGGTCCTGCGATACACAATGAAGCATGCATGGTTAGACATCAGGCAGTGATCAGGTGATTATGGGGAGGGGGATATAGGGGAGGGGGGATATGGGGACGGGCTGTCGGTGGCTCACTTGCTAGTACGCCCCCGACCTCTGCATCAGCAACCTCCCGGTCCTCAGGTCCGCCAGCCAGTTCCAGGGCCCTTTCCTGGTGTTCGGTCAGTGGCCTCTCATCAGCGGGCCCTCCTCCAGTCCTCACATGCTCCCTATTGTTGTGTGCGCGCTTCTCCTGTGGGGGGGGGGGGGGGCAGGGGTAAAAGGCAACAGTGTTAGGCAGGTATATGAATGCACGCCATCGGTTGCGCGTGCATTGCAGAGGTTAAGGTTAGGGCTGGATTCACTGGGGGATATGGGGGAGGGGGGATATGGGGAGGGGGGATATGGGGGAGGGGGGATATGGGGGAGGGGGGATATGGGGGAGGGGGGATATGGGGGAGGGGTGGATATGGGGGAGGGGTGGATATGGGGAGGGGGGGATATGGGAGAGGGGGGATATGGGGGAGGGGGGATATGGGGGATATGGGGGAGGGGGGATATGGGGGAGGGGGGATATGGGGAGGGGGGATATGGGGAGGCTCACCCTGCCTGCTCTGACGAGGTCGTTCACCTTCTTGTGGCACTGGGTGCCTGTCCGTGGTGTCAGGGCCACAGCGGTGACGGCCTCTGCCACTTCCCTCCACAGACGCCGGCTGTGGCTTGGGGCAACTCTGCGGCCGTGCCCGGGATACAGGGCGTCCCTCCTCTGCTCCACCGCGTCCAGGAGCGCCTCCACATCGCGTGACTCGAACCTCGGGGCTGAGCGACGGCCAGCCATCCAGTCGGGTGTTGCGGTCGGGTGTTCCGGTCGGGTGGGGGGGAGCAGCGCGGCCTTATGAGCCGTCACGCCGTGCAGCGCGTATGACGCTGCACGGCGTGAACCACTGCGCAAGCGCGGATCCCGTTACGTCGCTGCTAGCCCATTTCGGGCCGGAGACTATCGACCCATTTTTCCGACGTGACGCAAGTCGGATTTGCGCCGTTTTTTGCGCCGATCGGCGGACTTTCCACCGATAACGGAGAATTTTGCCCAAGGATCCTCCTATTTCAACCTGATTTCTTTTGTGTATCTCCTTTTTTTTTGTTATCATGGCTGTTATAACTTTTGCATCTGGACGTTGACTGTTTGTGTTTCAAGTTCAATATTCCCATCTATCCTTGATAACCTTTGATTCTCTTGCCTAACAAGAATCCATCTACTTCCACTTTGAAAATATTCAATGACCCCTGTTGCAACCCTATGGGCTCGTGCACAGTCAATTTCAGCCCCACATGCCTCGGAGCCACAACACAAGTGAATTAACCAATACTTCTTTATTACAACACCACGGACAGAATTCTCCCCCCCCACCCCCCACGCGAGACCCGCCACACCGTCCTGATGGCCGCACGCGATTCTCCCACCCCCCCCAAACCGGCGTGGCGCGAATCACGGCTGGCCGCTGGGAGAATCGCCGCTTGCCGTTGGTAATGGGCGAGCGGCAATTCTCCGGCCTGGATGGGCCGAGCGGCCTGCCCAACACGACAGGTTCCCGCCGGCGCCATCCACACCTGGTCGCTGCCGGTGGGAACAGCGCGGGAATGCTGGGGGGGTGGCCAGTGGGGGGGGTGAGGGGGGTTCCTGCACCGGGGGGGGGGCTCAAAAGGGGTCTGGCCCACGATCGGTGCCCACCGATCAGTGGGCCGGCCTCTCTGAAGGAGGACCTCCTTTCCTCCGCTGCCCCGCAAGATCGATCCGCCATCTTCTTGCGGGGCGGCCGCGGGGAGGATGGCAACCGCGCATGCGCGGGTTGGCGCCGGCCAATCTGTGCACGCGCGGGTGACGTCATTTACGCGGCACCGGTCGCGTCATTTACGTGGCGCCGCTTTTACGCGGTGCCAAGGCCCGGCGCACATAAATGACCCTGCGCCGCTCCTAGCCCCCCGGGGGCGGGAGAATAGGGAACTGCCTCCGACGCCGGAGTGAAACACTCCAGTTTTCACTCCGGCGTCGGGACTTAGTCTCCCGATGGGAGAATTGCGCCCCCTGATCTAGGGCCAATTCCAGCCCCCTTGACATGGAATCGCAACATAAGTGAATTAACCAATAATTCTGATAATGTTTTTGAGATCTTTGGCCCTTGGCTGCTCCAACGACTTACGTGCACCAGAATGTAAGTAAAGCACAAAAAAAACTTTATTTATTTTTATTTAACGGATTAAAATATGGAAGTAAGAGAGATGTGTTCGTATTGCTGATGTTGAGTCTTTGTAATTGGCTAACTTGTCAGGAGGCGGAGCGTTGAAAACCACCTGTTCGATTGGATCTTCTGGTATGTGCATTCAGTCAGAACTTGCAATTATCAGCCTCACTGAGGTCTGATTAGAGTTCTCCAATTGTCAACTTTTAAAATGAGGATTTCAAATAACCCAGCCTGCCTGGCGCTGGTCAGCATCTTCCTGCATGTTTGACTGGCTGTGCGAGAGAGAGAAAGGCCTTTTCTTCAGGATCTTGGATAGGTCATCAGGAAAGAGAGAGAAATGAGAACTGTGGCTCTCCAAGCCTATTAATCAAAAGGTTAACTTCACTCTACAAAATGGAGCCTGTCTAAGTTTGGCAGAACATTCCGGAACACCAACACCAATCATCATCGAGAGCCAGTCAAGTCCTGGGAAATCAAATTGTTGATTGGCTGCCAGCCAAGTACATAAAAAATATATCATCACTGGGCCAGACCAAATAACATTGGTACCGTTCTATTACATGCTGCTTATGCTGTTTGGTACACAAGTAGCCCTGTGTTGTAACTTCAGGGGATCAATTGTAGATCAGGGAATCAATTATAGCAGTAGGGTGGGATGGCATCTTAAATTACTCTTCAACTGAGGTCATATCGGTCGAACTTAAAAACCAAAACGGGGCAATAGCATTCATGGGAGTGTTCTACAGGACCCAAACACCCAAGAGAAATAGATGTGCATATATGTGGCAAAATTTCATGGAAGTGTAAAGTAATATGGTAATGATAGTGGGGGATTTCAGATTCCTCAAAATTAACTGGGGAAGCCAAAGTGTGAAAGGCCTTTTCTGTGCTGTATGAGGAGGAGACTAGACAGACTGGGTTACGGAGACTGGGCAGGAAAGTGGAGTTCAGGCTGAGAGGAAGTCAGCCACGATCGTACTGAATGCCGGAGCAGGCTCGAGGGGCTGAATTGCCTACTCCAGCTCCTCGTTATTATTTCCTTATGTTCAATGCTTCCTCCAAATGATATTCAACATGGAGGAGCACTGACTCATCAGCTGAGGGTGATGAGGGTTGTGGGTGTGGTAAGTGTTAATCAGCACGAGGTTTCCTATCCTATGTTTGACCTGATGCCAAGAGGCACCATGGAATCTCGGGCTGATGTTGAGAAAGGCCAGGGATGGTTATGGTCATGTCTGGAATATTGCATGGAAGAAGTTGAAAGAGTGAGTAAGTCGGGTGGGAGGGGTCTTTGATTATGCTGCCCACTTTCCCCAGGCAGCGGGAGGTGTAGATAGAGTCAATGGATGGGAGGCAGGTTTGTGTGATGGACTGGGCTGTGTTCATGACTCTCTGAAGTTTCTTGCGGTCTTGGGCTGAGCAGTTGCCATACCAGGCTGTGATGCAGCCAGATAGGATGCTTTCTATGGTGCATTTATAAAAGTTGGTAAGAGTTAATGTGGACATGCCGAATTTCCTTAGTTTCCTGAGGAAGTATAGGCGCTGATGTGCTTTCTTGGTGGTCGCGTCGACGTGGGTGGATCAGGACAGATTTTTGGAGAGATGTCATTTTGAATACAGTGTGTTCTTATACCTTTCTGCTATGTAATTGTTTTACTGACATCTGTTGAGGGTTCTGTTCTGAGCAGAGGCGGGCTTTGGGTGTTTCTTTTTCAGTCTGCAAAAGTGTGACCTATAAGCAAACCCTGTTTTATTAGAACTCCTGTTTTATTAGAACTCCTAATAGTCATTAGTGTCACAACTGTTCTGCTGCGTTACTGTTATTGTTAAACTTTGTTACTTATTGATATAAAGAGGTTCCTTCTTTTCAACAGCTTATTTTACTATTTGCTCTGTGGTCTCAAGTGACCAGAGTATTACTGTAGAAAAGTATACTGAACACATCCCGACCTTTGGACCATGACCCACACTGAGGACGTAAGACAAAATTCTTTAGGGTCACAAGTTCCTTACATAGAAAATAGAAGCAGGAGAGGGACATTCGGCCCTTTGAGCCTGTTCCGCCATTCATTATGATCATGGCTGATCATCAAATTCGATACCTTGATCCCTTTGGCCCCAAGAGCTATATCACATTCCTTCTTGAAATTACGCAATATTTTGCCTCAACTGTGGTGATATGCCTGTAAATTGGATTGGGTTGGTT
Organism: Scyliorhinus torazame; assembly: GCF_047496885.1. Classification (NCBI taxonomy): domain Eukaryota; kingdom Metazoa; phylum Chordata; class Chondrichthyes; order Carcharhiniformes; family Scyliorhinidae; genus Scyliorhinus; species Scyliorhinus torazame. Next base: position 346,761,950 of record NC_092710.1, on the reverse strand, counting down.
CATTGTCATGTGTAGCGAGGTACATTGAAAAGTATTGCTCTGCGTGCAGCTCAAACAAATCATTCCGTACATGAAAAGAAAATACATAATAGGGCAAACATAAAATACACAGTGTAAATACATAGACACAGGCATCGGGATAATATTACATGTACTCAGCAGTGTGGCCTCCCACCAGCAGATGGCATCAGACATCAGTCATGTGACATCCAGCTAACGCCAGAAGGTTGTAAGGCGTACACGAGGATGGTCGCACATAAGGACAGTCTAATGTAACTACGATAACGTGATCTGTATAGCATTCTGGTCATTACCTTACCACATGTACATCAATAAATCATCATTCTGGTTACGTCACCAGCAGTTCTGTAGATTCATTGCACAGACAAGATCACAAAACACAACATGGTACCAGATGTGCTAAAGATTTGAGGGTATCATCAGAAAAGGCAAAGTTAAAATCGGTTGAAGAACCGACCTGGTGAACTGCGACCATTGGCGACTCAACGCAATAAAAGACACTGATGTTCGAGGTGGAAGGTTTAAAGGCACCCCACCAACTTCAAGTATCGGGTAACGTAGACAAAAACTGGCGAGTCTTCAAACAGCAGTTCAAACTCTATGTGCAAGTCCTTGGCCTGCAGGCATAGCCTGACGAAAGGTGAATTGCGTTACTGTTCATGGTGGTGGGCCCACAAACAATTGAAATATATAATACTTTTGCTTTTGATAGTGAAAAAGAGAGCAAGAGATACAATGAACTCATTGGGTAATTTGATCGGCATTGCTCCCCCCCCCCAAAAACTGAAACATTTGCGAGATACATTTTTTGTACGCGCACCCAGAAACCAGGCGAATCTTTCAACAATTTTATCACTGACTTGAGGCTTGTCGGAGTGGTTTCAAGACTGGGCTGGTTTAGCACAGTGGGCTAAACAGCTGGCCTGTACTGCAGAACAAGGCCAGCAGCGCAGGTTCAATTCCCATACCAGCCTCCCCGACCAGGCGCCGGAATGTGGCGACGAGGGGCTTTTCACAGTAACTTCATTGAAGCCTATTTGTGACAATAAGCGATTATTAAGACCTGGATATTGAGTCAGCTTCCATGTGGGATTCTTCCCCGTAGCTCAACTCAGTACAGAGAGCAAAAGACACATCAGCAATCTGGATAAGATGGCTTATTTATTAATCCAAGCTTGGTTACGTATACACGGAGGTAAGATCTGGATAATGCCCAAATCTATCTACTGAACACTGATAAAAACACATCAATTATACAATTTCCAAAAATCAATAGCCCACCCCAGTTGGATTCGATCCAATCCCTGAAGCTGTCATGTTTAAACTTTATCCAATAAAATTGCGATCAATCCATGATTGAACTTCATCCTGGATGTTAGCTGTGTTTACAAAAAGGCTTGACGTCAGTGTTAGTATCCTAAGTTGTTTTTTCCCCATCTCAGCATCCTGCTGTTCATGAGGGCCAGGATGGCAGAACTGGCATCCTCTTTACTCCATGGATTGTTTCAGAAAGCCCGGATATCAAAAGTGACATCCTTTTCGCTTCCAGAGGATATTGGAGCCCACTGATAAAAAGATGTGTTTACTAGTAATTTGCTGATCACACACCTCCTGTGTCTCAAAAACATGGTCAAGTTAGCTAGCCTAAATCCCATCATGCATTGTGGCCACTGCTTGTAGCCAGAGTTTGATTACATATTACTGCTATGTCCTAAAAATACATGTTTAATGGTTAATAATGATTACTCAGTACACTTTCTATAATGAGTCTTAATCCTTAATAAACTAACTTATGTAAAACTACTTTCGTGGCATCCTAGCTATTCAGTTTTAAGAGGTCTCACCGCTGGACCACCCCCACCCCCCTCCCCTTCAAGGCTGAAGGCCCAGTCCTGCAATTTCAGTAGTTCGAAATCGTCAATGATCCGTGACCAAATTGTAGTTGGTACACCAAATGACAAGCTCCATGAGAGATTGTTGCGGGAAGAAGATTTTATATTGAAACAAGCAGTAAAGATTTGCCATGTGACTAAGTTAGCAGCACAGCAAATCAGCACACTCAGCTCGAAACATTTTGTCGCCAACATGGAGGAAGACACCAGCACCATGAGCACTGTCACGCAGGTCATAAAGAAACTAGATCTCACTGCAGTTGACAATTTTAAGCGGCTGACAGGAGCCGCTATCTTGCGCCAGAAATGTGGCAGCTGACATGGTCCACGGCAATGTCCGGCCTTTGGAAAAGTATGTTCCAGGTGTGGCCGTGTTGACCATTTTGCGAAACAATGTGGACCAAATCAGATCGGTCAACGTGGTTGATAAGATGCCTCCAGACGAAAGGTTCTTCATCGATCTCATTGCAACCAAGGACCAGAAGAGTTGACCCTTAAAGATGAAGATATAATCTCGAAAAATAATGCTAGGAAAAACAAACCTGATGCCATCGATACCAGATGGAAAACGTTAGTGTTCTTGAATTACTCATCAGTACCCGGGCAGCACAGTAGCACAGTGGTTAGCACTATGCATTCACAGCGCCAGGGTCCCTGGTTCGATTCTCGACTGGGTCGCTGTCTGTGCGGAGTCTGCACACTCTCCTCATGTCTGCGTGGGTTTCTTTCGGGTGCTCCGGTTTCTTCCTGCTAGTCCTGAGAGACGTGCTTGTTAGGTGAATTAGACATTCTGACTTCTCCCTCTGTGTACCCGAACAGGCGCCGGAATGTGGCGACTAGGGGCTTTTCACAGTAACTTCTTTGCAATGTAGGCCTACTTGTGACAATGAAAATTATTATTATATTATAGTACTACAACCTTGACATTGGAACAAGAGCCAACCTCATCAGTTGGTCTGCTTTGCACAGCTGAACTCACAGCCGAAAGTCGTTGATTGACTGAGACCACCCAAACTCCACGGTCAGAAAATGATTGAGATGTTGGGTGAATGTGAGCTTGAGCTAGGTGTGCATGGCACAACGTACATGCTACCGTTTTATATTGTGGACATGATAATCAAATCCATCATGTGAGTCCCTGAACCTAGTTGAGCAGCTGTATGTTCCAGAAGATGGGTGGCCAGCCAAACTCTACAAATCCCTACAAGATCGTACAGTAATTCGATGAATCAAATAAAGAGACGGAAGAGACAAAGAGCATGCCAGTCTTCTGGTTAACAGTCTTCAAAAAGGTGTATGTACTCAGTGGCATGATATAGGAGCATGACGAGCCGATATTAAAGCATCTACAAGATATGAATGTTAAATGTTCGGAGCATGAAGAGCCGAGGAGCTTCATTTTGGAGTTTAAGTTTGAGCCTAATGAGTACTTTACAAATCAGGTACTTTACTTTCATAATGCTGCAATTGCGGCCTAACAAACTTGAATCTTCATTCTTTCATGAACTAGAAAGCACGGAGTGCACAGGCTGCCAGATCAATTGAAACAAAGGAAATAATGTCACGTTGCAAACCATTAAAAAGAAGCAGCAGCATAAGGGTCGGAGTACTCGTGAAACAGTTACGAAAACTGTCTCAAATGACTCATTCTTCATTTTCTTCAGTCCTCCTGAAGTTCCACAACACGGAGTGTTAGATAAAGGATCTGCAGCAAGACTCGATGCTGACTTTGAAGTTGGTTGCCTCCTGCTCGAACACATAATTCCGTGTGCAATGTTGTATTTTACAGGAGAGGTTTTTGCAGAAGATACTGACTCCAATGATGAATCCTACAATGACATGCATGACGCCTACGATAATGATGCACACATCAGAGACATGGGATGTGAGCCAGAGGAAGATGACTCCGAAATATGAGTAAACCTTTTTTGCAGGAGTAATGGCGAGCTAGATACAGGAGCCCGAGAAGCACTACTCTGGTGGTTTGGCGGGAATAATGAGGTGGTCACAAGGGATGCCCAGACTGCACAGAACCCTGAGAAATGTGAAAGCTATGCAATGGCACACTGAAATAAAAAGTCAGATTGCAGTAGCTGATACCTCGGAGGAACAGGATCGAACAAACTAATCACAGACTATATTGTTCCTATCTTGGAGAAGCTGGCTCCAAGGCACATGGTGAATCATCTCAGGCCTCTGCATGGTTCCAGTAATCAACTCCTTCCTGTTCGAAGCTACTATGGTGGAAGATGAGTTAGAGGAGCTGATGACTATATTATTATGTAGCTCAATGGACCACACTTACAAACTAGTGCAAGACCATCTGACCCATTGCTTGGATCGTCAGGGCAAGAGAACATTTGTATCATAATCTTCAGTGAGGAGGAGCTATCAATAGATGTTCCAGCAAGCCAGGAAGACACAGCATCCGATGTGGTGGATGTGGTTTCCATTCAGGTGCCAGATTACGAGGTCCGCCAGCCACCAGTTGGGGGCATAGACTTGGTCATGAAAAGATAGTCCCTCGGAAGCACGCAGGCACGAGAAGTCCCAACTGAAGATCCACACACTTCTTTGCATGTTGTGCTGGCCTGTGGTAAGACAAGGGTTGCCAAACGCAAATGTAAACAGAGAAGCACTCACAAAAGAATCATCAAAGTTAAAAAGAGGAAGAGGAAGAGAAGGAGAGTGGGAGAAGCAGAGCATCCCACTGATGAAGCCAAGAGCTAAGATGTCACTGATGAAACCAAGAGTGAAGGTGTCACTGAGCGACAGGCAGCATGGTTTTGTGAAGGGGAGGTCGTGTCTCACTAATTTGATAGAGTTTTTCGAAGAGGTCACAAGGTTGATTGATGCAGGTGGGGCAGTGGATGTTGTCTATATGGACTTCAGTAAGTCCTTTGACAAGGTCCCTCATGGTAGACTAGTACAAAAGGTGAAGTCAGACGGGATCAGGGGTGAGCTGGCAAGATGGATACAGAACTGGCTAGGTCATAGAAGGCAGAGAGTAGCAATGGAAGGTGCTTTTCTAATTGGAGGGCCGTGACTAGTAGTGTTCTGCAGGGATCAGTGCTGCGACCTTTGCTGTTCGTAGTATATATAAATGATTTGGAGGAAAATGTAACTGGTCTAATTAGTAAGTTTGCAGATGACACAAAGGTTGGTGGAATTGCGGATAGCGATGAGGACTGTCAGAGGATACAGCAGGATTTAGATTGTTTGGAGACTTTGGTGGAGAGATGGCAGATGGAGTTTAATCCGGACAAATGTGAGGTAATGCATTTTGGAAGGTCTAATGCAGGTAGGGAATATACAGTGAATGGTAGAACCCTCAAGAGTATTGAAAGTCAGAGAGATCTAGGTGTACAGGTCCACAGGTCAATGAAAGGAGCAACACAGGTGGAGAAGGTAGTCAAGAAGGCATACGGCATGCTTGCCTTCATTGGCTGGGGCATTGAGTATAAGAATTGGCAAGTCATGTTGCAGCTGTATAGAACCTTGGTTAGGCCACATTTGGAGTTCAAGTGTTCAATTCTGGTCGCCACACGACCAGAAGGATGTGGAGGTTTTAGCAAGGGTGAAGAAGAGATTTACCAGGATGTTGCCTGGTATGGAGGGCATTAGCTATGAGGAGCGGTTGAATAAACTTGGTTTGCTCTCACTGGAATGACGGAGTTTGGGGGGCGACCTGATAAAGGTCTACAAAATTATGAGGAGCATAGACAGAGTGGATAGTCAGAGGCTTTTTCCCAGGGCAGAGGGGTCAATTACTAGGGGGCATAGGTTTAAGGTGCGAGGGGCAAGGTTTAGAGGAGATGTACGAGGCAAGTTTTTTAATCAGAGGGTAGTGGGTGCCTGGAACTCGCTGCCGGAGGAAGTGATGGAACGATAGTGACATTTAAGGGGCACCTTAACAAATACATGAATAGGATGGGAAAAAAGGGATACGGACCCAGGAAGTGTAGAAGATTTTAGTTTAGACGGACAGCATGGTTGGCACAGGCTTGGAGGGCCAAAGGGCCTGTTCCAGTGCTGTACTTTTCTTTGTTCTTTGGTCTTTGATGAAACCAAGAGTGAAAGTGTCACTGATGAAACCAAGAGTGAAAATGTCACTGATGAAACCAAGAGTGAAGATGTCACTGATGAAACCAAGAGTGAAAATGCCACTGATGAAACCAAGAGTGAAGATGTCACTGATCAAACCAAGAGTGAAGATGTCACTGATGAAACCAAGAGTGAAGATGTCACTGATGAAACCAAGAGTGAAGATGTCACTGATGAAACCAAGAGTGAAGATGTCACTGATGAAACCAAGAGTGAAGATGTCACTGATCAAACCAAGAGTGAAGATGTCACTGATGAAACCAAGAGTGAAGATGTCACTGATGAAACCAAGAGTGAAGATGTCACTGATGAAACCAAGAGTGAAGATGTCACTGATCAAACCAAGAGTGAAGATGTCACTGATGAAACCAAGAGTGAAGATGTCACTGATGAAACCAAGAGTGAAGATGTCACTGATCAAACCAAGAGTGAAGATGTCACTGATCAAACCAAGAGTGAAGATGTCACTGATGAAACCAAGAGTGAAGATGTCACTGATCAAACCAAGAGTGAAGATGTCACTGATGAAACCAAGAGTGAAGATGTCACTGATCAAACCAAGAGTGAAGATGTCACTGATCAAACCAAGAGTGAAGATGTCACTGATGAAACCAAGAGTGAAGATGTCACTGATCAAACCAAGAGTGAAGATGTCACTGATGAAACCAAGAGTGAAGATGTCACTGATCAAACCAAGAGTGAAGATGTCACTGATCAAACCAAGAGTGAAGGTGTCACTGATGAAATCAAGAGTGAATATGTCACTGATGAAACCAAGAGTGAAGATGTCACTGATGAAATCAAGAGTGAAGATGTCACTGATGAAACCAAGAGTGAAGATGTCACTGATCAAACCAAGAGTGAAGATGTCACTGATCAAACCAAGAGTGAAGATGTCACTGATCAAACCAAGAGTGAAGATGTCACTGATCAAACCAAGAGTGAAGATGTCACTGATGAAACCAAGAGTGAAGATGTCACTGATCAAACCAAGAGTGAAGATGTCACTGATCAAACCAAGAGTGAAGATGTCACTGATGAAACCAAGAGTGAAGATGTCACTGATGAAACCAAGAGTGAAGATGTCACTGATGAAACCAAGAGTGAAGATGTCACTGATGAAACCAAGAGTGATGATGTCACTGATCAAACCAAGAGTGAAGATGTCACTGATTAAACCAAGAGTGAAGACGTCACTGATGAAACCAAGAGTGAAGATGTCACTGATCAAACCAAGAGTGAAGATGTCACTGATCAAACCAAGAGTGAAGATGTCACTGATCAAACCAAGAGTGAAGATGTCACTGATCAAACCAAGAGTGAAGATGTCACTGATGAAACCAAGAGTGAAGATGTCACTGATGAAACCAAGAGTGAAGATGTCACTGATGAAACCAAGAGTGAAGATGTCACTGATCAAACCAAGAGTGAAGATGTCACTGATCAAACCAAGAGTGAAGATGTCACTGATCAAACCAAGAGTGAAGATGTCACTGATGAAATCAAGAGTGAATATGTCACTGATGAAACCAAGAGTGAAGATGTCACTGATCAAACCAAGAGTGAAGATGTCACTGATCAAACCAAGAGTGAAGATGTCACTGATCAAACCAAGAGTGAAGATGTCACTGATGAAACCAAGAGTGAAAATGTCACTGATCAAACCAAGAGTGAAGATGTCACTGATCAAACCAAGAGTGAAGATGTCGGTGTTGTGGCCGACACGCCAGAGACAGAGATTGTGCAATGACACAAGAGCAGCAGCAAACAGAGTCGTTTAAAGAAACGGAAAAAGAAAAAGCTGGTGACCGGGTATGGCCAACAAGGATGCATGCCGTCAAAAAGCATTGCATCAGAAGAATATGAAGCAAGAGACCTGCACCCAAACCAGTCTTCAAAAAGGCTGGCAACAGCCCAAGCAATCAGCGGTGTGATCCCGTGAGGGAGCCACAATGAGTTGTGCACAAAGGACACACACCTAGCAGGCATATCAGTCCATGGACACACGAGTTAATTTGTTGATATAGAAACCAAATGTGAGAAGTAAAGATGTTGATCAATGTTTGTATATAGAGATTAATAATCTCCAAAGGAAGAGGGATTGTCATGATATTTAGGTAAACACCATAGCACAAGCATACATACATACTGATGGACAGATCAACCGTCCAATCAACACACACACAACACCACAGCCAATCACAGGCAAGAGCATACACAGTACAAAACAGGGAACACGACACTTCCTGTGCATTCCAGAAGGAGACAGCTCAGGGCACAGAGCTCATAGCAAGCCACTCAGACATCCACCATGTGCTGAGTGCCACCACAAGATGGTATTAGGAATAGGTCCACAGATTCTAGGGTTATGATCGAACCTCAGTAACCAGTTTACCACTGTAAATAAATGATAGTAATAAAACTGAGTTGTACCATTCGCAACCGTGTTGGTTCGTCTGTGTAGCAGAGTACCCAACACATCAGGGATGTGGTGATATACCTGGAGATAATATTACTTGTACTTAGCAGTGCAACCTCCCACCAGCAGGTGCAATGAGACATCAGTCATGTGACATCCGGCTAGCGCCAGAAGGTTGCAAGGTATACATGAGGACAGTCGCACATAAGGATAGTTCCAGGAGAGTCGAATGGAACTCGATGATAACTTGATCTGTATAGCATTTAGATTATTACTTTACCACGTGTACATCAATAAATCATCATTCTAGTTAAGTCACCAGCAGTTCTATAGATTCATTGCATCGACAAGATCGCAGAACACAGCATCAACTAATTTCTGTGGTACTGAATTCCACAGATTCACCACTCTCTGGGTGAAGACAGTTCTCCTCACCTCAGTTCTCAAAGGTTTACCTCTTATTCTCAAACTATGACCCCGAGTCAGGGGCTGGTTCAGCACAGTGGACTAAACAGCTGGTTTGTAATGCAGAACAAGGCCACCAGTGCAGGTTCAATTCCCATACCGGCCTCCCCAAACAGGCGCCGGAATGTGGCGACTCGGGGCTTTTCACAGTAACTTCTTTGAAGCCTACTTGTGACAATAAGTGATTATTATTATTATTAGTTCTGGACTACCCCACCATCAGGAACATTCTTTCTGAATCCACCCTGTCTAATCCTGTTGGAATTTTATATGTTTCTATGAGATCTCCTCTCACTCTTCTAAACGTCAATGAACATAATCCTAACCGATTTAGTCTCTCATCATATGACAGTCCCGCTCTCCCAGGAATCAGCTTGGTAAACCTTCGCTGCACTCCCTCCACAGCAAGAACATCCTTTCTCAGATAAAGACACCAAAACTGCACACACTACTCCACATGTGCCTCTTCAACACCCTATCCAATTGCAGTAAAACATCACTATTCCTATACTCAAATTTTCTCGCTAATCTTTACTGTCTGCTGTACCTGCGTGCCTACTTTCAGCAACTGACGCACGAGGACCCCACGGTCCTGTTGAATATCCACATCTCTCAATTTACACCCATTCAAATAATATCTGCCTTCCTATTATTGCCACTGAAGTGGATAACCTCATATTTATCCACATTACACTGCATCTGACATGCATATGCCCACTCAGGCAGCCTGTCCAAATCACGCTGAAGCATCTCTGCATCCTCCTTACAGCTCACCCTCACACCCAACTTTGTATCATCTGCAAATTTGTCGATAATACATTTAGTTCCCTCGTCCAAATCATTAATATATAATGTGAACAGTTGGGGTCCTAGCACATATCTCTGCAGTACCCTACTAGTCATTGCCTGACAATCAGAAAAATACTCATTTACTCCACACAAACAGTCACTTGAGGCCGGAATTTTGTGCCACCTGAGGAAAAAGTCTCTGACTGTCTACTCTATCTATTCCCCTGATCATCTTATAAACCTCTATCAAGTCGCCCCTCATCCTTTTCCGTTCTAATGAGAAAAGGCCTAGCACCCTCAACCTTTCCTCGTAAGACCTACTCTCCATTCCAGGCAACGTCCTGGTAAATCTCCTTTGCACCTTTTCCAAAACTTCCACATCCTTCCTAAAATGAGGCGACCAGAACTGTACACAGTACTCCAAATGTGGCCTGACCAAAGTTTTGTACAGCTGCATCATCACCTTACGGCTCTTAAATTCAATCCCTCTGTTAATGAACGCTAGCACACCATAGGCCTTCTTCACAGCTCTATCCACTTGAGTGGCAACTTTCAAAGATGTATAAACATAGACCCCAAGATCTCTCTGCTCCTCCACATTGCCAAGAACTCTACCATTAACCCTGTATTCCGCATTCATATTTGTCCTTCCAAAATGGACAACCTCACACTTTTCAGGGTTAAACTCCATCTGCTACTTCTCAGCCCAGCTCTGCATCCTATCTATGTCTCTTTGCAGCCGACAACAGCCCTCCTCACTATCCACAACTCCACCAATCTTCGTATCGTCTGCAAATCTACTGACCCACCCTTCAACTCCCTCATCCAAGTCATTAATGAAAATCACAAACAGCAGAGGACCCATAACTGATCCCTGTGGTACGCCACTGGTAACTGGGATCCAGGCTGCATATTTGCCATCCACCACCACTCTCTGACTTCTATCGGTTAGTCAGTTCGTTATCCAACTGGCCAAATTTCCCACTATCCCATGCCTCCTTACTTTCTGCAGAAGCCTACCATGGGGAACCTTATCAAATGCCTTACTAAAATCCATGTACACTACATCCACTGCTTTACCTTCATCCACATGCTTGGTCATCTCCTCAAAGAATTCAATAAGACTTGTAAGGCAAGACCTACCCCTCACAAATCCGTGCTGACTATCCCTAATCAAGCAGTGTCTTTCCAGATGCTCAGAAATCCTATCCTTCAGTACCCTTTCCATTACTTTGCCTACCACCGAAGTAAGACTAACTGGCCTGTAATTCCCAGGGTTATCCCTAATCCCTTTTTTGAACAAGGCACGACATTCGCCACTCTCCAATCCCCTGGTACCACCCCTGTTGACAGTGAGGACGAAAAGATCATTGCCAACGGCTCTGCAATTTCATCTCTTGCTTCCCATAGAATCCTTGGATATATCCCGTCAGGCCCGGGGGACTTGTCTATCCTCAAGTTTTTCAAAATGCCCAACACATCTTCCTTCCTAACAAGTATTTCTTCGAGCTTACCAGTCTGTTTCACACTGTTCTCTCCAATAATATGGCCCCTCTCATTTGTAAATACAGAAGAAAAGTACTCGTTCAAGACCTCTCCTATCTCTTCAGACTCAATACACAATCTCTCGCTACTGTCCTTGATCGGACCTACCCTCGCTCTAGTCATTCTCATATTTCTCACATATGTGTAAAAGGCCTTGGGGTTTTCCTTGATCCTACCTGCAAAAGATTGTTCATGCCCTCTCTTAGCTCTCCTAATCCCTTTCTTCAGTTCCCTCCTGGCTATCTTGTATCCCTCCAGCACCCTGTCTGAACCTTGTTTCCTCAGCCTTACATAAGTCTCCTTTTTCCTCTTAACAAGACATTCAACCTCTCTTGTCAACCATGGTTCCCTCACTCGACCATCTCTTCCCTGCCTGACAGGGACGTACATATCAAGGACACGTAGTACCTGTTCCTTGAACAAGTTCCACATTTCACTTGTGTCCTTCCCTGACAGCCTATGTTCCCAACTTATGCACTTCAATTCTTGTCTGACAACATCGTATTTACCCTTCCCCCAATTGTAAACCTTGCCCTGTTGCACGCACCTATCCCTCTCCATTACCAAAGTGAAAGTCACAGAATTGTGGTCACTATCTCCAAAATGCTCCCCCACTAACAAATCTATCACTTACCCTGGTTCATTACCAAGTACCAAATCTAATATTGCCTCCCCTCTGGTCGGACAATCTACATACTGTGTTAGAAAAGCTTCCTGGGCACACTGCACAAACATCACCCCATCCAAACTATTTGATCTAAAGAGTTTCCACTCAATGTTTGGGAAGTTGAAGTCACCCATGACTACTACCCTGTGACTTCTGCACCTTTCCAAAATCTGTTTCCCAATCTGTTCCTCCACATCTCTGCTACTATTGGGGGGCCTATAGAAAACTCCCTACAAGGTGACTGCTCCTTTCCTATTTCTGACTTCAACCCATACTACCTCAGTAGGCAGATACTCCTCGAACTGCCTTTCTGCAGCTGTTATACTATCTCTAATTTACAATGCCACCGCCCCCCACCTATTTTACCACCCTCCCAAATCTTATTGAAACATCTATAACCTTGGACCTCCAACAACCATTTCTGCCCCTCTTCTATCCAAGTTTCCGTGATGGCCACCGCATCGTAGTCCCAAGTACCGATCCATGCCTTAAGTTCACCCATCTTATTCCTGATGCTTCTTGCGTTGAAGTATACACACTTCAATCCATCTCCGTGCCTGCAAGTACTCTCCTTTGTCGGTGTTCCCTTCCCCACTGCCTCACTACACGCTTTGGCGTCCTGAATATCGGCTACCTTAGTTGCTGGACTACAAATCCGGTTCCCATTCCCTTGCCAAATTAGTTTAAACCCTCCCGTAGAGTACTAGAAAACCTCCCTCCCAAGATATTGGTGCCCCTCTGGTTCAGATGCAACCCGTCCTGTTTGTACAGGTCCCACCTTCCCCAGAATGTGCTCCAATTATCCAAATACCTGAAGCCCTCCCTCCTACACCATTCCTGCAGCCACGTGTTCAGCTGCACTCTCTCCCTATTCCTAGCCTCGCTATCACGTGGCACCGGCAACAAACCAGAGATGACAACTCTGTCTGTTCTGACTTTTAACTTCCAGCCTAGCTCACTAAACTCGTTTATTACATCCACACCCCTTTTCCTACCTACGTCGTTGGTACCAATGTGCACCACGACTTCTGGATGCTCCCCCTCCCCCTTAAGGATCCTGAAGACACGCTCCGAGACATCCCTGGCCCTGGCACCCGGGAGGCAACATACCTTCCGGGAGTCTCGCTCGCGACCACAGAATCTCCTATCTATTCCCCTAACCATTGAATCTTCTACTACTATTGCTTTTCTATTCTCCCCCCTTCCCTTTGAGCCCCAGAGCCAGACTCAGTGCCAGAGACCTGGCCGCTAGGGCCTTCCCCTGGTAGGTCATCCCCCCCAACAGCATCTAAAACGGTATACTTGTTTTGAAGGGAAACGGCCACGAGGGATCCCTGCACTGTCTGCCTGTTTGTTTTCTTTCCCCCGACTGTAAATCAGCTACTCTTGTCCTGTACCTTGGGTGTGGTTACCTCCCTGTAACTCTTCTCTATCACCCCCTCTGCCTCCCGGATGATCCGGAGTTTATCCAGCTTCAGCTTCAGTTCCCTAACACGGTCTTTGAGGAGCTGGAATTGGGTGCACTTCCCGCAGGTATAGTCAGCGGGGACACCGCTGTGGTATCCCTCACCACCCACATCCTACAGGAGGAGCATGCAACTGGCCTAGCCTCCATCCCCTCTTACCTTACAGAATATAGCTGCCCTGTGGACCAACTGGAACTCTGCCCTCAGACTCTGCTCCCAGTCAGCTGCACTCTCTGTAAATCCCTGGCTTCCTTCTCGCTCTTTGCGGAAATATAGGAAACAAAATGAAAGGAGCACCTTACTCCCTCCTCACCTAACTCCCTCAGTCACCAAACTCTCACTAGAGCACTCAAATGCACCAAATGCAGCACTCCCTCAGTCACCAAACTCTCACTATAGCACTCAAATGCACCAAATTCAGCACTCCCTCAGTCACCAAACTCTCACTATAGCACTCAAATGCACCAAATTCAGCACTCCCTCAGTCACCAAACTCTCACTATAGCACTCAAATGCATCAAATTCAGCACTCAGTGCAAACCACACACATGTGCTATCTTCCAATCTAATAATATCTCTACTAGTACTAGAAGCAATGGTTGCCCTGGACCTCAGAGTTATTTCTGACAGATATTGAATACAGGAGTTGGGCCATTTAGCTGAAGTTGTACAAGACATTAATAAGGCCACACTTAGAATAATGTGTACAGTTCTGGCCACCCTATTATAGAAAGGATATTATTAAACTAGAAAGAGTACAGAAAAGATTTATTAGGATGCTACCGGGACTCGATGATTTGCGTTATAAGGAGATACTGGATAGACTGTGACTTTTTTCCCTGGAGCATAGGAGGCTGAGGGGTGATCTTATGGAGATCTATAAAATAATGAGGGGCATAGATAAGGTAGATAATCACCATCTTTTCCCAAAGGTAGGGGAGTCTAAAACTAGAGGGCATCGGTTTAAGGTGAGGGAGGGAAGAGATACAAAAGGGTCCAAAGGGACAATCTATTAACACAGAGGATGGTGAGTGTCTGGAACGAGCTGCCAGAGGCAGTTGTAGAGGCGGGTACAATTTTGTTTTTTAAAAAGCATTTAGACAGTTATATGGGAAAGATGGGTATAGAGGGATGTGGGCCAAATGCGGGCAATTGGGACTAGCTTAGTTGTAAAAACTGGGCGGCATGGATAGGCTGGGCCAAAGGGCCTGTTTCCCTGCTGTAAACCTCTATGACTCTATGTGAAGGCTTTTTAAATGCTTGAGATTTTTGTTGTTGGAGGTGACCCAATGTTTGATCTCTTTGGCTCAATTGCTGCTGCAGAAAATCTTGTAAAAAAGATAGGTGTCTGGGTCCTTTTGTAGAAAGTTGATTTCTTCAATAATCACAATAATATTGCATCATTATCAGAATCCTATTATATAAGAAATAAGGATTCTAATGCATCAATGCTCAGATCCCAATTCCATTCATAATCAGAATCCTCGTACTTTAAGACTCCGAATATTACTACATTAATAATCAATATATTAACATATTAATAATCTTGTGCACCAGCAATTGGGAACATAAATAATCAGGAATCTAACGCAGTAATAATCAGGAAGCCTGACCCCCGTTTAACAACTCTCGTATGGCCTAAACTTTCACTCTGGGGTCACATAGACTCCGGTCTCAAAATGGAGTCATGTGGAAAAAGGTTAGGGAAGGTGCTACTCAAGAAATCTCTTCCCAATCCAAATGAACATTAAAATCCATCATTGAGCACCCTGTTTGTGCTACATGCTTATCTAGTCTTTCCAGTTATATATTTTGCCACTTCACAATGGTTAATAGGGGTCCACACACACATGTGCTATCAGTCTTAATCATTTATGTTTCTTAATCCTAGCCAAGAGTAATTCTATCACTACCTGTTTGACTCTCATTACATCCCTTATAATGACCCTTTCTTGTTCACCTTATTACTTGGTATGTTCAGTTCCCAGTCTTGACCATCTTGTTGCCATGTCTCAATAACAGCTAGCATGTCATATCCCCTGGTTGAATTTAACCCTGCAGTCAATGTAATTTATGCTTTGTACTCTGGGCATGTTCTACCAGCCATGTCGCACCGGTCGAGAGAGCAAGCGGGCCAGTTAGATAGTAGGAGAAGCCGAAATCGAGAACCACGCTGGGCACTGATCGGTTTCCGATATAGCCGGCCCGCTCCCGTTTGCGAGATAAGGATCCCGCTGCGGCATGGCGAGAAACCAATAATCACCAATTAAAACCAATCTCCATCCCATTCATGGGAAAGACTCCCTACCAAATGGCCAACTATGATCTAACTGCTTCCCAAGCGAGCGATCACGCGGGCACCGTATACCCATAACGAGGGCTGCCCCAGCCGCTGCCTGTCCGTCGCATCGATCAACCCTTTGGCAGAGCCCCGTTCGTGGTAAGACAGGGCTGATCACTTTAACTCCCATTGACCATGGTGGCTGCAGGATATTGCTAATGGGGAATTGGCAATTATGGCAATGTGAGCACTTCACATCTCCCAATTGGATTCCTGTGGCTACACATGCCATGAAGCAGGCAATTGTTAAAGCCTCACATTCTAATCAGCCTGTCAGGCCTTGACAGTCTGCCCAAACCCTGAAGGCAGCAACACCACAGAGGCAGCGGCCAAAATTTTAACAGGATGAGGCCGGCGACGGCTCAAGGTGTGTAGGCATCACTGGTCTTTCAAATAGATAGAATTCCAACAATGCAGAAGGAAGCTATTCGTCCCATTGAATCTACACCAACCCTCTGAAGGAGCACCGTGCCTCGGCCCATTCCCTTGCCCAATCCTGTAAACCTAGCTAACCTGTACATCTTTGGAATGTGGGAGGAAACAGGAGCACCCGGAAGAAACCTATGCAGACAGAAGGAGAAAGTGCAAACTCCACACAGACAGACACCCAAGGCCAGAATTGAACCTGGGTCCTTGGCGCTGCGAGGCGGCAGTGCTAACCATTGTCCCACCATGCTGCCCATAATGAAGGACATCATGTGCCGCAGGAGGGGATGGTGAGGCACCCGTGCCACATCCTTTCGGACTTTGCACCACAAACAAAGAACAAAGAACAAAGAAATGTACAGCACAGGAACAGGCCCTTCGGCCCTCCAAGCGCGTGCCGACCATGTTGCCCGACTAAACTACAATCTTCTACACTTCCTGGGTCCGTATCCCTCTATTCCCATCCTATTCATGTATTTGTCAAGATGCCCCTTAAATGTCACTATCGTCCCTGCTTCCACCACCTCCTCCGGTAGCGAGTTCCAGGCACCCACTACCCTCTGCGTAAAAAACTTGCCTCGTACATCTACTCTAAACCTTGCCCCTCTCACCTTAAACCTATGCCCCTAGTAATTGACCCCTCTACCCTGGGGAAAAGCCTCTGACTATCCACTCTGTCTATGCCCCTCATAATTTTGTATACCTCTATCAGGTCTCCCCTCAACCTCCTTCGTTCCAGTGAGAACCGCTCAACCGCTCCTCATAGCTAATGCCCTCCATACCAGGCAACATTCTGGTAAATCTCTTCTGCACCCTCTCTAAAGCCTCCACATCCTTCTGGTAGTGTGGCGACCAGAATTGAACACTATACTCCAAGTGTGGCCTAACTAAGTGTGGCCTCCACTTGGAGGAGGATACCCTCTTCCTGTGGCTGTCAAGCTCTGATCGTTTATGCCTCAGGATCAATCCAGGTCTCGAGCTGGGACTTGTGTAGCATTTCCCAACCAACAGTCCACAAGTGCATCTGTGAAGTCACGGATGCCCTGTTCGCCCAGGCAGCTAACTATGTAAACTTTGACCTCGACCAAGCTCAACAGGATTCCCGGGCAGCAAGATTCTCTGCCATCCCTGGGATGCCCCAGATCCAGGCGGTAACAGATGGCACGCATGTCGCCTTGCTTTCACCAGGCAGTCCGGGAGTACCCTTCATTAACAGGAAGGGGTTCCGCTCCCTGAATATCTAACTCATGTGCAACTACCACATGCCGATCATGCACGCATGTGCACCCTTCCTGGTAGAGTGCATGACAGTCACATTCTGAGGCAATCGCAGATCCCCAGCATCTTTGAGGGACACCCCAGGATGGTTGGCTCTTAGGGATAAGGAGTAACTGGCTGACGATGCCAGTACAGAGGCCGATAACCGATGCAGAAAGCTGATATAACGAGGCCCATGCGGCCAACCGGGTTGTCATTGAGCGGTGGTGCATCGGACTGCTAAAAATGTGATTCCACTGCCTCGACCGCTCTGGTGGTGCATTGAAGTAACCCCCCAGACGCTCACCCACTTTGTAGTGGTCTGCTGTGCCCTTCACAACCTGGCACAGCAGCAGGGTGAAGTGCTGGAGGTGGAGGAGGAAGAACATGCGGCCACCTCCGAGGGGGGGGGGGAACAAGGAGGAGTCGGACCAGAGGAGGAGGCAGCCCGGGGTGGACCTGTGGGACCAGCCAGAGGACGGAGAACAGGTGGCAGTGATAGCAAGGGTCCGGCATGCCCGAGGGGCCAGGGAGGCCCTCAACCTCGCCTGCTTCACATAGGACGTGGCTTTGTCCGACATCCCTCCCCTATTCATTCCCCATATATATCCAGTCCTTTCAACAAACGATTGCAATAATGACTTTGGCAGAAAACTCTGAGTCCTGGGTTTTTGTTCCTACAACATGTCCTACATTCAGCACTCCTCAGTTTCGAACTGAGCCAGTCTCTGTGGTTGTAGTCGAAACAGAGGTGGCTTTGGTGGCTCAAAAGGTTTGAGGTTCCCATCGTGAGTAGTGAATTGGGTGACCCCTGGTACTTCCCTACAACTTCGTCTACACTCCTTTGGCACTTGCTCTCCCTCATATAACCCGAACAGTCTATCTTAATTGTCTGCTGAACGTTTGCCCAACGTTTAAGCGTTTCTTACAACTAGACTGTATGTAGGATTATCAACACTGAATGAAGTAATGGGTTCACTATTAACTACTAAACTCTCTTCAGCCCCACCTGCTTTACATTCTCTCTTGGCCTTTGCAAGGCCATCTTCAGAAACATGAGCCGCAGAAGGGTCGCTTCTTTTAGGGTTGATTGCCTCGACAGATACTATTCCTTGGATTACAACTTTCACCTCCTCATCGGAGTTTTCGTAACCACCACCTGCACCTCCATTTTCAGAGTCAGAGTATGGGACATCATTGACTCTATGAACAAATTGAGTTTTCCTGTCCTCTGTGGCTGTAGAACCACTACAGAATTCGCAATCCACATTCCCCTTAACTCTCGAAAGGAAATGATGGCCCATTACTTAAGTTTCCTGCCTAGTTACCTCTGCTACCTTGAAGAGATTCTGTAAATATTCTAAAGGTGTGGGTCAACCAGCCGCTCGCATGGTATCCCAAGTCCTTGAACTCCCCAGTCCTTACTGTGCTCGTCCTGACTAACAGGGGCTGTGCAGTCAGGTATAGTTTTTTTGTAGCAAGCCTACTCTGAGAAATTCTTTCACCTGGAGAGAGTGGCAATGGGTTTCTTGTGAGAGACGGTAACAAATTACATTTTGGCAAGTCCAATTCATCCTCTTCCTCTGGGTTGCTAACTCCTTTATTAACTTTGGAGGAATTGTTCACCAGAGTTCCAAGTTCAATTGGCGACAGGTCTACTCAAGAACAACTGTCTGTCATCACATTACAGTCAGACCAGAGGTAAAAGTCAAGACTGTCGTCTGACTCCTCCTCCTTACCAATACTCTTGTGACAACTGTTTACCAGCACCTCATAATCAGAACCGAACTCAAAGTCAAGACTCTTGTCTAATTCTTCATCCTTACGAGCACCTTCAGTCTGAAAATGGGCGGGAACTAGGTCACCACCAGAGTAACATGAAACATGCTCAACAGCCTTTCAACATCTCTTTCTCTGAGCCGTCTATTGTCCAATGAACTTTCCTAGCTCCCACATGCCCTACTGTCGGTATTTCAGGTGTTAACTGCAGTATTTCCTTCGGACTCTCTGTCATCATGTGTGCAACTACAATCTTCACTCCCGATAAATCATTCCCTATTTCCTTGCACTGGGAATTCCCTAGCCACTCCAACAACGACTGGACCTGACACTAAATCTCGCTCCAACTGCACTTTATACAATGGAACTGGGATACAACCTCCACCCATCCCATATCCCATTCACAAATACCTCAGCTTTCACTAAGCTCTCTGGTGGAAAAACCAAATCCTTCTCCAGCATACGGGTTTGAATAGCCCCTTATCTTTTAAAATTGTTATGGGTTTGGCTAATTCTGTCAAGGAAAATGGAGCGACTTTCTTCTCAGACACAAAACTGACATATCTCAGATCTACCTCATTCTTTACTCCTGCTCCCACAGCAGGGCTCACCTTGGGTCTCCTCAGTCCAGTTAATGCTATCACCTGCACCAAAGCATTCTCCACTTTCGCTCCCTCCTCAGAATCCTCCTCCCAAACCCTCACTAGGGCCATGGGCTTTCCATGTAACTTCCAACAAGCTGAACAGAAATGTCCCAGCTTATTACAGTGGTAACACCTAAGCTTCCCATTCTCACTTCCACCCCCACTGCCTTCCTTTCTGGTCTGAAGTGGGCAACAGGGACCTGGATTCGATTCTCAGTTTGGGTAACTGTTTGTGCGGAGTCTGTACGTTCTCCCTGTGTCTACGTGGGTTTCCTCTGGGTGCTCCAGATTCCTCCCACAAGTCCCGAAAGACATACTTTTAGGGTACTTATAATAATCTTTATTGTCACAAGTAGGTTTACATTAACACTGCAATGAAGTTACTGTGAAAAGCCCCTAGCCGCCACGTTCCGACGCCGGTTCGGGTACGCAGAGGGAGAATTCAGAATGCCCAAATCACCTTGCAGCACTTCTTTCGGGACCTGTGGGAGGAAACCGGAACACACGGAGAAACCCACGTAGACACAGGGAGAACGTGCAGACTCTGCACAGACAGTGACCCAAGCCGTGAATCGAACCTGGGACCGTGCGCTGTGAAGCAACAGACTGTCTGCTCCCTTGCGAGCTCCTACCTCCGCCTGATATGCTGCAGCATATGTGACCCAGGAGCCTCTTCACTAAAATACCCCACTGAGTTGATGGTGCCTGCAATGGTGGAGGGTGCAGGTGAATGCAGTGCCGGGAAGTGGTTATCACTCCTGGACTGGGCCTCCGTGGGGTGTGCTGGGGTTGTGGCTGGGGTCGAGGTACCCCAGATGGGCTGGCATGGTCAGGTGGTGACCCTGCCAGATAAAAGACAAGACGCAAGTTGGGTCTTGGGAAGGAGTGGTGTTGGGGACTTGGACTTGCTATCGAGACGTCATTTTGGATTTGGGGCTCACTTGGTTCGAATCATAGAATAGAATCATAGAATCACGACAGTGCAGAAGGAAGCCATTTGGCTCATCGAGTCTTCACAAACTCACTGTAAAAGAACCCTACTTAGGCCCACTCCACACCCTATCCCCGTAACCCAATACGTCCACCTAACCTTTTGGACACTAAGGGGCAAATTAGCATGGCCAACCCACCTAACCTGCACATCTTCGGACTGTGGTAGAATACCAGATCACCCAGAGGAAACCCACACAGACACAGGTAGAACATACAAACTCCACACAGACAGTGACGCAGGGCTGGAATTCAACCCTAGTCCCTGGTGCTGTGAGGCAGCAGTGCTAACAGCTGTGCCACCGTGTCACAAGCCAATCTCTGTCTTGGAGATAATGCCATTGCCCTCTGCTCGGTGGGGTGAGAATCCTGAGGTCTGGAATGTCCCCTCCTGTCTTCTCCCGCACCCTTCTCTTATAGATCGTATTTCCCTACGGAATACATAAAGCAAATGATGAGACACATGGGGGCAAGTTATATAGTTACAGTTACATAGATACATAGAAGAGAGGAGCAGGAGGAGGCCTTTTGGCCCTTCGAGCCTGCTCCGCCATTCATCACGATCATGGCTGATCATCCAACTCAATAGCCTAATCCTGCTTTCTCCCCATAGCCTTTGATCCCATTCTCCCCAAGTGCTATATCCAGCCTCCTCTTGAGGTTTTAGCATCAACCACTTCCTGTGGTAATGAATTCCACAGGCTCACCACTCTTTCTGTGAAGAAATGTATCTTTATCTCTGTCCGAAATGGTTTACCCTGAATCCTGAGACTGTGACCCCTGGTTCTGGACACACCCTTCATTGGTAACATCTTCCCTGCATCTACCCTGTCTAGTCCTGTTAGAATTTTATAAGTCTCTATGAGATCCCCTCACATTCTTCAGAACTCCAGCGAGATCAATCCCAACCTAGTCAATCTCTCCTCATCTGACAGTCCCGCCATCCCTGGAATCAGTCTGGTAAACCTTCGCTGCACTCCCTCTAGAGCAAGAACATCCTTCCTCAGAGAAGGAGACCAAAACTGCACACAATATTCTAGGCCTCACCAAGGCCCTGTACAATTGCAGCAACACTTCCCTGCTTCTATACTTGAAACCTCTCGCAATGAAGGCCAACATACTATTCGCCTTCTACAACGCCTACTGCACCTGCATGCTTACCTTCAGCAAATGGTGCACAAGGACACCCAGGTCACGCTGCACAATCCCCTCTCCCAATTTACAACTATTCAAGTAGTAATCTGCCTTCCTGTTTTTGCTGCCAAAGTGAATAATCTCACACTTATCCAAATTATACTGCATCTGCCATTGATTTGCCCACTCGCCCAACCTGTCCAGATCTTGCTATAGGATCCCTGCATCCTCGTCACAATTCACCTTCCCATCTAATTTGGTATCATCTGCAAACTTTGAGATCTTACATTTTGTTCCCTCATCTAAATCATTAATATTGGGGCAGCACGGTAGCACTGTGGCTTCACAGCGCCAGGGTCCCAGGTTCGATTCCCCGCTGGGGGTCTGTCTGTGCGTAGTCTGCACATTCTCCCCATGTCTGCGTGGATTTCCTCCGGGTGCTCCGGTTTCCTCCCACAGTCCAAAGACGTGCAGGTTAGGTGGATTGGCCATGATAAATTGCCCTGAGTGACCAAAAGATTTTGATGGGGTTATTGGGTTACGGGGATAGGGTGGAAATGAGGGCTTAAGTGGATCGGTGCAGACTCGATGGGCCGAATGGCCTCCTTCTGCACTGTATGTTCTATGTTCTATATATTGTGAATAGCTGGGGTCCCAGCACCGATTCCTGTGGTACCCCACTGGTTACTGCCTGCCAATTTGAAAAGTACCCATGAATCTCTACTCTTTGTTTCCTCTCTGCCAACCAGTTTTCTATCCATCTCAATACATTTCCCCAATCCCATGCGCTTTAATTTTGCACAATAATCTTTTATGTGGGACTTTGTCCAACGCCTTCTGAAATATACCACATCTACTGGCTCCCCCTTGTCAACTGTACTGGTTACCTCTTCAAAGAATTCCAACAGATTTGTCAAGCATGATTTTCCCTTCATAAATCCATGCTGACTCTGACTGATCCTGCCACTGCTTTCTAAATGTACCGCTTTAAAGTCCTTGATAATGGATTCAAGCATCTTCCCCACTACCGATGTTAGGCTTACTGGTCTATAATTCCCTGCTTTCTCTCTACCTCCCTTTTTGAATATCGGAGTTAGAGTTATATAGAACGTTGGTAAGGCCACATTTGGAATACTGTGTCCTATTCTGGTCACCGCAGTACCAGAAGGATGTGGAGGCTTTGGAGAGAGTACAGAAAAGGTTTACCAGGATGTTGCCTGGTATGGAGGGTATTAGCTATGAGGAGAGATTGAATAAACTGGGATTGTTCTCCCGAGAGAGACGGAGGCTGAGGGGCAACCTGATTGAAGTTTATAAAATGATTAGATAGGGTGAACAGTTGGAAGCTTTTCCCCAGGGCGGAAATGACAATTACGAGGGGGCACAAGATCAAGATGACGGGGGAAATGTTCAGTGGAGATGTGCGGGGGATGTTTTTTATACAGAGGGTGATGGTGGCCTGGAATGCACTGCCAAGTGAGGTGGTTGATGCAGATACGTTCGCGACCTTTAAGACTCATCTGGATAGGCACATGAACAGACGGGGTATAGAAGGATACAGGCAGTTGGTCTAGATAGGACACGTGATCGGTGCAGGCTTGGATGGCTGAAGGGCCTGCTCCTGTGCTGTATTGTTCTTTGTTCTTTGAGTTACACGAAGGCTCTGTAGCTGATGTCATGTGTTTGCAAAGCAGCTGCCAAAGAGGTGTTGGGGGTTTGGTACAGGGTCAGGTGTCAGGGAGATCGGGCAAGTGTGTTTTGATTGGCCCCTATGGGATTGGGGGTGTGATATGAGGAGTGAGGGACAGGAGTGATGTCAGGGGAACAGAGGCAGTGGCTCACCTGATCTGCCCCAAGGAGGTCATTCATCTTCTTGGGTGTCAGTCCACCTGGTAAAGATTACCGTGCTGAGCACCTCAGAGACCTCTGCCCAAGCCAATTGATGGCCAAGGGCAGGAACCTCCTGCCCACCCTGGGGAAGAGGGTGTACTGCCTTTCCTCCACCACATCCAACATTCTCTCAAGCTCCATGTCCACGAAGCGTGATGATGCTCTTTGTGGAGCCACCTTCTTGGCTTGAATGAGAGTGTTTGAGGAGTTGAGTGCTTAGAAGCGCTCCAGCTTGTCAAGCTCTCTCGCACCAATTCTGGCCCCAGCGAATCCGATGCCAGCGAGAATGAGGATTGCTCTCGATTCACATGGGCAGAATGCTGGCCCATTAACACGTTCTGAATTGGATTGGATTGGATTGGATTTATTGCCACCTGTACCAAGGTACAGTGAAATGTATTGTTCTGCGTACAGTCCAGACAGATCGTTCCATACATGAATAAACATAGGGCATACGATAAATACACAATGTAAATACATAGTCACAAGCATCGAGCGAGCATACGGAGTGTCGTACTACTCAATAGAGAAGATGTGTGAAGACAGCAGTTCAGTCCATAAAAGGGTCATTCAGGAGGCTGGTACAGCGGGAAAGAAGCTGTTTTTGAATCTGGCAGCGCGTGTTCAAAGAACAACAAAGAACAAAGAAATGTACAGCACAGGAACAGGCCCTTCGGCCCTCCAAGCCCGTGCCGACCATGCTGCCCGACTAAACTACAATCTTCTACACTTCCTGGGTCCGTAACCCTCTATTCCTATCCTATTCATGTATTTGTCATGATGCCCCTTAAATGTCACTATCGTCCCTGCTTCCACCACCTCCTCCGGTAGCGCGTTCCAGGCACCCACTACCCTCTGTGTAAAAAACTTGCCTCGTACATCTACTCTAAACCTTGCCCCTCTCACCTTAAACCTATGCCCCCTAGTAATTGACCCCTCTACCCTGGGGAAAAGCCTCTGACTATCCACTCTGTCTATGCCCCTCATAATTTTGTAGACCTCTATCAGGTCGCCCCTCAACCTCCGTCGTTCCAGTGAGAACAAACCGAGTTTATTCAACTGCTCCTCATAGCTAATGCCCTCCATACCAGGCAACATCCTGGTAAATCTCTTCTGCACCCTCTCTAAAGCCTCCACATCCTTCTGGTAGTGTGGCGACCAGAATTGAACACTGTACTCCAAGTGTGGCCTAACTAAGGTTCTATACAGCTGCAACATGACTTGCCAATTCTTATACTCAATGCCCCGGCCAATGAAGGCAAGCATGCCGTATGCCTTCTTGACTACCTTCTCCACCTGTGTTGCCCCTTTCAGTGACCTGTGGACCTGTACTCCTAGATCTCTTTGACTTTCAATACTCTTGAGGGTTCTACCATTCACTGTATATTCCCTACCTGCATTAGACCTTCCAAAATGCATGACCTCACATTTGTCCAGATTAAACTCCATCTGCCATCTCTCCGCCCAAGTCTCCAAACAATCTAAATCCTGCTGTATCCTCTGACAGTCCTCATCGCTATCCGCAATTCCACCAACCTTTGTGTCATCCACAAACTTACTAATCAGACCAGTTATATTTTCCTCCAAATCATTTAGATATACTACAAACAGCAAAGGTCCCAGCACTGATCCCTGCGGAACACCACTGGTCACAGCCCTCCAATTAGAAAAGCATCCTTCCATTGCTACTCTCTGCCTTCTATGACCTAGCCAGTTCTGTATCCACCTTGCCAGCTCACCCCTGGTCCCGTGTGACTTCACCTTTTGTACTAGTCTACCATGAGGGACCTTGTCAAAGGCCTTACTGAAGTCCATATAGACCACATCCACTGCCCTACCTGCATCAATCACCTTTGTGACCTCGAAAAACTCTATCAAGTTAGTGAGACACGACCTCCCCTTCACAAAACCATGCTGCGTCTCACTAATACTTCACTAATAATTTGCTTCCAAATGGGAGTAGGTCCTGTCTCGAAGAATTCTCTCCAGTAATTTCCCTACCACTGAAGTAAGGTTCACAGACTTTTGTATCCTCCTGCCCGATAGAAGAGGTTGGAAGAGAGAATAAGCCGGGTAAGAATTGCTCCATAAATTGCGCCCCCAATGGGAATGCGAATCGCACGCAATTGAGTCCCAGTGTCGACACTTACGACGGGATTCTCCAGTCCATCAGCCATGTTTCTCAGTCGCATGCCATTCACTGGCGGTGGGATTCTATTTTCCGATTTTCAATGGGATTTCCCATTGGTGAATCTGCACTGTCGGCGGGAAAATTGAATCGCAACAATCGGAGATTTCTGGCCTTCTTTTCCCAGATGGAGAATTTTGTCCAATGTCTGTTAATCAATTCCTGACACCACTGTGCAAGAAGATCTTTACACCAATTTGAATTTTTACACAGTGGAAGCGATTCGAAATAATGGAGTACAAATATGAGTTTACATCAGAGCTATGTTGGGTTAAGGAGAACACTTGTTGAAGATGGGAAACATTGATGCACAATTGTAATTTTTTGATGTATTTACATTGTGTTTTGGTGCACAGGTTATGGTGCCAAACCTGGATGATATTCAGCACGCTCTTAACCGAACAATCCAAATGGTTTTGGAAGTGAGCCGTAAAGTGCAGCATTGGAGGCAATCGAGAAATCGTGTGGAGAGTGTTTCTGAAGTACAGAGTGTAGGAGGTAAGTTCTTGGAAAAAGGGAAGAGGCTGAGATTTTGCAGCTGGTGAGTCTTGATACAACCTTCGAAATCGAGCAAGCGAAGACAGGTAGAGAATAATAATCTCCAACACTTCCCTTCCCTTCCTCTTTTTTATTTTAATTTCTGGGGATAGACTGTCCACTGCTATCCATTACAACCTATCGACTCCCACAGCTATCTCGACCACAGCTCTTCACACCCCACAACCTGTAAGGACTCCATCCCATTCTCTCAGTTCCTTGCCTCCTTCGTATATGTTCTGATGATGACACTTTCTAAAACGGTGCTGCTGACATGTCTTCATTCTTCCTTAATCATGGCTTCCCACCCACTGTAGCCGACAGGGTTCTCAACCGTGTCCAACCCACCTCCCGCACCTCTGCCCTCACCCCCTCTCCTCCCTCCCAGAACCAGGATAGGGTCCCCTTGTCCTCACTTTTCACCTCATCAGCCTTCGCATTCAAAGAATCATCCTCAGCCAATTCCAGCATGATTCCACCACCAAACACATCTTCCTCTCACTTCCCCTGTCAGCATGTTGCAGTGACCATTCCCTCCAGAATACCCTGATCCACTCCTCCATCACCCCGAACACCTCAGCCGCCTCCCTCGGCACTTCCCCATGCAATCGCAGAAGGTGTAACACCTGCCCCTTTACCTCCTCTCTGCTCACCACCTCAGGCCCTAAACATTCTTTTCAAGTGAGGCAGCGCTTCACATGCATCTCCTTCAATCTGGTCTATTGCATTCGCTGCTCCCAATGCGGTCTACTCTACATTGGAGAGACCAAACACACACTGCTTTGCAGAACACCTCCGGTCTATCTGCAAGCAAAACCCAGACCTTCCTGTTGCTAGCCATTTCAATTCACCATCCTGCTCTCATATCGACATGTCCCTCCTTGGCCTGCTGCATTGCTCCAGTGAAGCCCAGCGCAAATTAGAGGAACAGCACCTCATCTTCCAATTGGGCATGTTGCAGCCTTCCGGACTCAACATTGAGTTCACCAACTTCAGACTGGGAACTTTCTCCTCCACATTTAACCCAAATTTATTTCTGTCAATTTATTTTTATTTTTATTTTTTCCATTGATCTGTTTTTCGCTCACCATTGTTCCCCTCCCCTCCTCCACTCCACTTGGGACAACTGTTCCTGTTTTCCCTTTGCACACTGCTCACCTTTGTTCTGCCATTCACACATTTTAATCTCTTTATGTGCCACCATCAGCACCTTTCTTAGCCTTAATCACCTTCATTTCCATTCCTTTTATCTTCTGCCTCGACATCTTTGTCTATCCCCACTGTTATAACCTGCCTGCTTACCACTGGCTGGGGACTAATGGCAATCCCACAATCCTTTGGGAGTATGAGCTTCCCCAATGAGGGGGGGGGGGGGGGGGGGGGGAGAAATAATTAGCAGATTCCCTGCATACGTAAAGCTGGTCAGTTTGGAACCGGCTAGAGGAGAGTAAACAGCAAGGGAGTTGCTGCTGCTGCTATTGTATACATATGTTATTGTAAATAAATTTTATTTCTTTCTATCCTTCAACTCGTGCTGGATTTTTCGCGACCCTAACAAAACTGGCGACGAGGGTTAAAGTGAATAGCTGTCTACATTACTGAAGCCACCTCCCTGGAATTTTGTTGGATACAGGTTGGAAGTTGTTTTCTGTTACACCATGCCTCTGTATGGACGTTTGGATGTTTTTGACGCTGCGCTGGAAAGCTGGAACCAGTATGCACAACGGATGCGTTACTATTTCCGGGCAAACAATATCACCGAAAACGAGTGCCAGGTGGTCATATTGCTCACCGCCTGCAGCCCGCATAACGTTTGGGGTGATTAGGAGCCTTACGTACCCAGCTGTGCCGGACACCAAAATGTTTGATGAACTTGTGAACTTAGTGGGGCAACATTTTAACCCAACCCCGTCCACGATAGTCCAGCGTTACCGGTTTAATACCGCTGAGAGGACCCCAAGAGAATCACTTGCTGAGTTTCTATCCAGGCTACGCAGCATTGCGGAGTACTGTGACTATGGTGAGACCTTGTCAGAAATGTTTCGCGACCGTTTGGTTTGCGGTATTGACAATGTGGCCACCCAGAGAAAGTTGTTAGCAGAACCAACATTGACTTTTCAGCAGGCCATTCAAATAATATTGTCCCGAGAGAACGCAGAACGGGGAGTGCAGGAGCTACAGGGAATGGAGGTGCAACCCCTTCCGTCCGAAAGCGTCCCCCCACACCCCTGCGGTACCTGGAGCGAGGCGACGTCCGGATCGACGCCAGTGGCCATCGGACATTCCTCCCCGAAGGGAGCCTTCTCCAGAACCAATGGATGAGGAGCCATGTCGATGTCAGACTTGTGGGAGCTGACCCCGTCGCGGACGCCGGTCCTAGGTGCGCCAGAGGCGCTGTAGCTCTGACCGAAACTGGGGCCAGCCCAGGGGCCGTACCTTCCATTTGGATGAACCTGCGGCGACTACCCCCGAGGACGTGGTGACGGAGGACGACTGCCTGCAGTTGCATTGTGTGGCAGCTCCCCGTGTAGCCCCCATTAAGGTGACAGTACGGGTCAATGGTCACCCACTTGAGATGGAGTTGGACACCGGCGCAGCGGTCTCCATGATCGCCCAGAGGACATTCGACCGCATCAAGCAGAGTATACAGACCCTTACATTAACCGTTGGCCACCTATACGGGGGAACCATTGGACATTGCAGGCACTACGATGACCCCTATTGTTTATGGATGCCAGGAGGGGCATTTCCCACTTATCGTGGTGTGCGGCCACGGGCCTAGCCTGTTGGGTCGGGACTGGTTGCGCCATTTGCAGCTGCAATGGCAGCACATCCTCCAGACAGGCTCTGGAGAGTTGACTGAGGTGCTAGGACGGTACCCAGATGTATTCCAGCCCGGTTTGGGGAAAATAAAAGGGGCCGTAGCCCATATCCAAATCGAACCAGGAGCCAGGCTGCGCTATTTCTGAGTGCGCCCGGTGCCTTACGCCTTGCTCGAGAAGGTAGAAGGGGAGCTCACTCATTTGGAGACTTTGAGTATTATCAAGCCAGTCCGTTTAGCTGACTGGGCAGCACCAATTGTACCTGTAATGAAGCCAGATGCCACAGTTCGCTTGTGCGGTGACGATAAACTTACAGTGAATACGTCTTCCCGGCTCAACCGATATCCAATGTCTAGCATAGAGGATCTCTACGCGAAGCTTGCAGGCGGACTCTCGTTTACGAAATTAGATATGAGTCACTCCTACCTACAATTGGAGCTGGACCCTGCCTCCCGGCCATATGTAACGATTAACACACACCGGGGCCTGTATGAATATACACGGTTGCCCTTTGGGGTATCCTCTGCCTGCACTATTTTTCAACGCGTCATGGAGGGCATTTTGAGAGGTGTACCGCGAGTCGCTGTCTACATAGACAACGTTTTGATTACAGGGACATCGGAGAAGCAACATTTGGAAAATTTGGAGGCTGTCCTTCGATGTTTTTCAGAGGCCGGAGTCCATTTATGTCGCACAAAGTGTGTCTTTCAGGCAAAGGAAGTAGTCTACTGGGTTATCGGGTGGACTGCGAAGGTTTGCACCCCGTCGCAGAGAAGATGCGCACAATTCAACAGGCCCCCGCCCCGACTGACACTTCGTATCTTTGTTCTTTTCTCGGCCTCGTAAACAATTACGGGAAGTTCCTCCCCAATCTGGCAACTACGCTGGCCCCGTTGCACCTTCTGCTAAAGAAGAATCACGCCTGAGTTTGGGGTCAGCCGCAAGAAACCGCTTTCCGGCGGGTAAAACAACAATTGTCGTCGTCTGGGTTACTAACCCACTATGATCCTGGAAAGCCTTTGCTCGTCACATGTGATGCATCCCCGTATGGTATTGGGACCGTCCTGTCCCACAAGATGGAGAACGGGGCCGAGCGGCCGATAGCTTTCACCTCCCGCACATTGACTGCAGCGGAAAAGAAATACGAGAAGGAGGGCCTGGTGATGGTCATTGCGGTGAAACCCTTCCACCAGTACGTGTATGGCCACCACTTCACTATCGTGACTGATCATAAGCCTCTGCTGGGACATTTCCGAGAGTCTAAGCCAATACCGCCCATTGCTTCCGCACGGATCCAGCGCAGGGCTTTGTTGCTTGCTGCCTACGAGTATTCTCTGGAGCACAAACCTGGAAACCAGATAGCGAATGCCAACGCACTGAGCCAGTTGCCTTTATCGACCGGCCCCATGTCGACCCCCACGATTGGTGAGGTGGTTGCAACCCTACATTTTATGGACACCTTGCCTGTCACGGCTGTCATAACATACACACAAGTATATGATGGTGCACAGACAGACATTGATTGACACAAAGGATGACCATGAACACACAGAACACAGCAGCCAATCACCAGACAGGACAGGCCACTATAAAACCAGTGGGCACTAGTTTTCCCGCTCTCTTGGGATGCAGCTTCTGAGACAGTCAGAGCCTGTGAGCAACAACTAGAACACCCACCATGTGGTAGTAAGATAGTCTGGTCAGGTTAGCCTCAGGTCTCCAGTCAACCCACAGTTAAAGTATGTTTAATAGTGAAGAGTTTAATAAAATAGAGTTGCATTTCTTCAAATGTTGGAAGCCTGTCTCTCTCGCTGCTACAGTAAACGCAGTCCTCGCAGACCCAGCTTACCCAACACATCATGGCACCAGTGAGTTATGTTTGAGTTTGACGGACCCACCTTGAGATAGTCTGCCATGGACCAGCGATCAGCCTGCCGGTAAAATGGACAGCGTCCACCCTCCCACGACGCTCCGCATCGCCGGCAACCTCGGTGCGAACTGGAAGATTTTTAAGCAGAAGTTTCAGCTGTCTCTTGAAGCCACAGCCCTCGAGGCCGCATCGGATGCCAGAAAGATTGCTCTCTTCCTCTCTACAGCCAGGAACCACGCTATCCACATTTTTAACTCCCTCACCTTTGCTGAAGGTGAGGACAAGACAAAGTTCAAACAGTCCTGCTGACGTTCGACAGTCACTGTGACATCGAAGTCAACGCGAGCTTTGAACGCTGTATTCCAGCAGAGGCTTCAGGGTAAGAATGAACCTTTCCAGTCCTTCTTAACCCATCTCCGTATCCTCGGGCAATCCTGCAACTACGGCTCCACTTCCGACTCCATGATCTGCGACTAGATCGTTTTTGGGGTCCATTCCATTCCCTTCGCCAGCAACTCCTCAAAGCTCACCCTCACCATCGCCATCGTCATTGAAACCTGCTTCCTACATGAGCACGCGAATAACCGGTACTCCCATATCAAGGCGGCAGAGACGGCGCGGCCAGGCCAGCTCCAGGACCTGAGTCTGGATGAGGGCAGCCATTTCGCACACTTTTCCGGGCTCCCGCGCAGATGCGCATCGACCGAGGTTACGGCGAGGCCGAGAATCGAACTGCACATGTGCGCACATCTTTCGACCGCACCGCGCATGCGCGGTGGCGCACAGAACATTCTGACGTCGCCGTCATGACGTGCAACAACTGTGGCTCCGCCTACTTAAAGCGGCAATGTCCCGCAAAATCTCAACGCTGTCTCCAGTGTGGCAAGCTTGGCCACTACGCAGCCCTGTGCAGATCTGCTCAACTGCCCACCACACAGCGATCCCAGCCACAGCGCAGGAATGTCCGGTCAGTGCAGCAACCCGTTGCAGACTCCGACTCCGACATGGTTCCAGATCCCGACACCGAGGATCTCACATCCCCCTCCCGGGTGGGCATCATCACCAAGCATACGATGCTTTCTAAAAAAAAGGCTAATCCACTCCCAGTGATGAGCATTGATCCAGACGACGAATGGTGTGCCACCCTTACGGTCAACGAGTCTCGCATACGCTTCAGGCTGGACACCGGCGCTTCAGCAAACCTCATTTTGAAGTCTGACCTGGATACCATCCGCGTCAAGCCGAGCATTCTTCCATCGGCCTGCCAGCTCATTGACTACAATGGCAATGCCATTGCTGCCAGTGGCTCATGCCAGCTTGTGGTTTCTCATCGTTCCTCAAGGGCCACCCTGCGTTTCGACATAGTAGGGTCCAACAAAGCTTCCTTACTCGTGCTCAGGCCTGCAAAATCCTGAATCTTGTGCAGTGGGTTCACTCCATGTCACCCGCTGAGGCATCAACCTCGCCAGATGCCAACTTTCAAGCCCAATTAAATGACATCATAGCACGATACCACAGCATCTTCGAGGGTATGGGCACACTCCCCTACACATACAAGATACTTCTGAAACCAAATGCCACACCCGTGGTTCATGCACCGCGTCGGGTGCTGGCACCCCTCAAGGACCGCCTCAAGCAGCAGCTGCAAGACCCCCAGGACCAGGGCGTCATTTCTAAGGTCACGGAACCCACGGACTGGGTTAGCTCCATGGTTTGTGTGGTTTGTGTCAAAAAACCGTCAGGGGAATTTAGCATTTGTATCGACCCCAAAGATTTGAACCGTAACATTATGAGGGAACACTACCCTATCCCTAAGCGAGAAGAACTCACCAGCGAAATGGCTCATGCCAAGTTATTTACGAAGCTGGATGCCTCCAAGGGGTTTTGGCAGATACAGTTGGACGCATCTAGTCGAAAGCTCTGCACTTTTAACACCCATTTGGTCGTTACTGTTACAACTTTGGCATCATTTCCGTCTCGGAGGTGTTCCACCGAATAATGGAGCAAATGATGGAGGGCATCGAGGGGGTGCGAGTGTACGTTGATGACATCATTGTCTGGTCCACAACTCCTCAGGAACACATTGATCTCCTCAAGCGAGTGTTCCATAGGATCCACGAACATGGCATCCGACTCAACAGAGCCAAGTGCTCGTTCGGTCAAGCAGAAATAAAGTTCCTCGGTGACCATATTTCGCAGTTCGGTGTGCAGCCAGACACAGATAAGGTGTCGGCGATCAATGCTATGAAGACCCCGGAGGACAAGGGATGGTCAACTTCCTTGGGAAGTTTATCCCCAACCTTGCATCTCACACCACAGCTCTCCGCAATCTTGTCAAAAAACCCACCGACTTCAAGTGGCTCCCCGCTCATGAGCGCAAGTGGCGTGAGCTCAAGGCGAAACTCACCAAGGCCCCGATCCTGGCGTTTTTCGACCCTGCCAAGGAGCCGGAGATCTCCACCGATGCAAGCCAGGCTGGCATTGGGGCAGTACTCCTCCAGCGCGACGAATCATCCTGCAAAGCGTCGTGCAGGTTCGTCAAGAGATGGCCAGGGATCCTTTACTCCAACGGGTCATGCACCATCTCACAGATGGTTGGCAGAAGGACCAGTGCCCACAGTTCTATAATATAAAAGACGACCTGGCAGTGGTCGATGGCATACTAATGAAACTGGATAGGATAGTAATACCCAGAGTATGCGAGAGCTCGTCCTCGGCCAACTTCACAAGGGTCACCTGGGGGTGTAAAAGTGTCAGCGGCGAGCCCGAGAGGCAGTATATTGGCCAGGCATCAATCACGACATCGCCAACACAGTCCTCAATTGCCCAACGTGCCAACAGTTCCAGCCGGCTCAGCCGAAAGAGACGTTACAGCCGCATGAACTGGTGTCGTCCCCATGGACCAAGGTTGGCATTGATCTCTTCCACGCAAAAGGCCGGGATTACGTCCTCCTCGTGGACTATTTTTCAAACTACCCCGAGGTGGTCAGACTGAATGACCTCATATCAGCAACAGTCATCAGGGCGTGCAAAGAGACCTTTGCCTGTCATGGCATTCCACTTACGGTCATGACAGATAATGGCCCATGCTTCTTCAGTCAGGAGTGGACGGACTTTTCCCGACGGTACAATTTCACGCACGTCCATTCAAGCCCCCAGTACCCCCAGTCAAATGGGAAAGCAGAAAAGGGGGTACACATTGTAAAACGACTGTTGTGTAAAGCTGCTGATTCGGGTTCAGATTTTCACCTGGCACTGCTCGCCTACAGGGCGACTCCTTTATCTGCTGGCCTGTCCCCAGCACAGCTGCTAATGAACCGCACATTACGGACGACGGTGCCAACTATCCACGTCCCGGACCTTGACAATTTTCCGGTCCTGCAAAGAATGCAACTGTCTCGGGCCCAATGCAAGTCGGCGTATGACGCCCACTCCACAGATCTCCCTGCTCTGGTCCCTGATGACCGAGTTCGTGTTCAGCTACCTGACATTGGCTCTCTGCCACAGCTGTGGTGGTCAAGCAAGTGGCCCCCAGATCATTTCTTGTTCGCATGCATGATGGTTCTTTTCTTCGATGTAATAGGCGGGCACTGCGACTGCTTCCTCGCTCGCCACCTGAATGTGATGTACCGCCTCGCCTGCTGTTTCCTCAGGACACACCCTTCCAAGAGGTCACATATTGTTTCTTCCTAATTTGTTGTATGCACTCTATCTGCACTAGACACCTTCACATGTAAATACGTTCAGGTATTCTGTATATAGTTAAGCTCCAACTCATGTAAATATGCTCACATAGGGGCTGTTTAGCACAGGGCTAAATCGCTGGCTTTGAAAGCAGACCAAGGCAGGCCAGCAACACGGTTCAATTCCCGCAACAGCCTCCCCGAACAGGTGCCGGAATGTGGCGACTAGGGGCTTTTCACAGTAACTTCATTTGAAGCCTACTTGTGACAATAAGCAATTTTCATTTCATTCATTTTTTTCATTTCATTTCATTTCATTTTCATTTCACATACTTTGTACATAGTCAGGCTCATACACACACACACTATTTATTGACACAGACACATTTTTTGAAAGGGGTAGATGTCATAATATACACACAAGTATATGATGGTGCACAGACAGACATTGATTGACACAAAGGATGACCAATGAACACACAGAACACAGCAGCCAATCACCAGACAGGACACGGCTACTATAAAACCAGAGGGCACTAGTTTTCCCGCTCTCTTGGGATGCAGCCTCTGAGACAATCAGAGCCTTTGAGCAACAACTAGAACATCCACCATGTGGTAATAAGATAGTCTGGTCAGGTTAGCCTCAGGTCTCCAGTCAACTCAGCATAGTGTCAACCCACAGTTAAAGTATGTTTAATAGTTGAGAGTTTAATAAAATAGAGTTGCATTTCTTCAAGTGTTGGAAGCCTGTCGCTCACGCTGCTACAGTAAACGCAGTCCTCGCAGACCCAGCTTACCCAACACATCAAGTATACCATGGCAGCACAATTGCTTCACAGCTCCAGGGTCCCAGGTTCGATTCTGGCTTGGGTCACTGTCTGTGCGGAGTCTGCACATCCTCCCCGTGTCTGCGTGGGTTTCCTCCAGGTCCTCCGGTTTCTTCCCACAGTCCAAAGATGTGCAGATTAGGTGGATTGGCCATGATAAATTGCCCTTAGTGTCCAAAATTGCCCTTAGTGTTGGGTGGGGTTACTGGATTATGGGGATAGGGTGGAGGTGTTGACCTTGGGTAGGGTGCTCTTTCCAAGAGCCGGTGCAGACTCGATGGGCCGAATGGCCTCCTTTTGCACTGTAAATTCTATGATAAACTCTGATCAACGGCATCACAGATCCGTGAGTGGACCCAGATGGATCCAGTCCTGCCAAAGATTCGGCACATAGTCCTGTATGGTGGTCAGCATAGACAGCTCCCAGGCGAGTTGCGGGCATTTTCCTCCAAGCTGTCAGAATTTAGCGTGGAAGACGGTATCCTCTTGTGGGGGACGCGTGTGATTGTCCCAGAAAAAGGACAGGAGCTGATACAAAGAGACTTGCACAATGGGCATCCGGGTGTGACCAAAATGAAAAATTTGGCCCGGAGTTATGACTGGTGGCCAGGCCTCGACATCGACATTGAGAAGGTGGCCCAAAACGCCTCCATTTCCCAGGAGCATCAGAAGCTTCCGCCGGCCATGCCCCTACATCACTGGGAATGGCCCGGGCGGCCTTGGGCGCGCTTGCATGCGGATTTCGCTGGCCCTTTTCAAGGATCCATGTTCCTTGTATTAATCGATGCCCAGTGTAAATGGTTAGAGGTACATAAGATGGTAGGCACAACGTCCTGCGCAACAATTGAGAAGATGCGTTGTCTTTCAGTACGCATGGCCTTCCCGAGGTGCTGGCCACGGACAACGGCACTCCGTTTACCAGTGAGGAGTTTGCGAGGTTCATGAAGATGAACGGCATACGCCATATCCGCACCGCCCCATACCACCCGGTTTCAAATGGATTGGCGAAGCGCGCAGTGCAGACATTCAAACAAGGCCTAGAGAAACAGTCTTCCGGGTCAATGGACACGAGACTGGCCCGCTTTTTGTTTTCATATAGGACCACCCCCCATGCGGTGACTGGGGTAGCTCTCGTGGAACTCCTAATGGGCCGGAGACTTTGCACCCGCCTTAGTATGGTTTTCCTAGACATTGGCGCAAAATTACGCCGCACACAAGAACGGCAGGGACAGGGATTTTCTCGGCATCGGTCGATTCGGCAGTTTGTGCCCGGTGACCCAGTGATCGTTCGGAATTTTGCTGGTGGTGCCCAGTGGGTTCCTGGTGTAATCTTTTGCAAAACGGGCCTTATCTCTTACCAGGTGCAGGCCCAGGGTCGTCTCCAGCGCAAGCATGTAGACCACATTCAGTCCAGAAGACCATCCCTTCCAAAGATTCCCCGCCCCGGAAGCTCATTTCTACAGCCACAGAGACCAGACACAGTGGAAAGTATTCCTCATAATCTTCCTATGGTGCCGTACTCAAAGCCTGCGCAGGTCGTTGCAGAACCGCGTGGAGATAGAGACGCCAAGATGGCAGAGGCAGCGGACTCCGACTCCGAGTTGGAGACACAGGACTCCTCAGAGGGGGAATCCTCGGGCCCATGGGCTGTGGATGTACAACCATTACGCCGTTCATCACGAAAGCGCCGTTCTCCGTCTCGTTACACGCCACCCGATCCAGCGCCTCGTGCAAATGGTGTCCGGCCTGCGGCAAAACGAGTCCGACGCCCTCCTTCACCAGGGTCTTTGGTGGATTCCTTGGACTTTGGGGGGAGGGATGTTATAACCTGCTTGCTTACCATTGGCTGGGGATTAATGGAAATCCCACAATCCTTTGGGAGTATGAGCTTCCCCAATGAGGGGGGGCGGAGAAATCATTAGCAGATTCCCTGCATAAATAAAGCTGGCCTGTTTGGAATCGGCTGAAGGAGGGTGAGCAGCAAGGAAGTTGCTGCTGCTGTTGTGTAGATATCTTTATTGCAAGTAAATGTTATTTCTTTCTATCCTTCAACTCGTGCTGGATTCTTCGTGGCTCTCAGAAAACCCACCTATCGCTGGCCCCCTATCCAGCCCGACTGCTCCAAATAAAACCCTATTTCCAGCTCTCTCCAGCTTTGACAAAGAGTCACCCAGACTCGAAGCGTTAGCTCCCTTTTCTCTCCAGATGCTGTTGGATCAGCTGAGATTGTCCAGTATTTTCTCTTTTTGTTTCAGAGAATATAATAACTTTGGGCACCATTTTCAAACTCACTATTATTTTAAAGTTGTGTGCTTGTTAAAATTCTTCCATGAGGTGTGGGGATTGTTAGCTGGGACAACATGCATTGCCCATCCCTAATTGCCTTTGAGAATATGCTGGTGAAACAACTTCCTGAACTGCTGCAACCCATGTGGTGTAGTTGCCTTCTAGAGGGAATGCCAGATCAAAAAAGGAATCGTAATACCGTTCAAAGTCAGGGTGGTGTGTAGCTGGGAGATAATTTCCAGGTAGTGGTGTTCCTATGTTTATCACATCCCTCAGATGACCTGCCCTTTCAAGGTATTAGAGATTACAGGTTTGGAAGGTGTTGTCGAAGAAGCTGTAGTGAGTTGCTGCAATGTATCTTGTAGCTGGCACATACTGCTGCCATTGAGCTTCAGTGATGGAGGGAGTCGATGTTGTTGGTGATGAATGGGGTGTTCATTGTAACAATCCAAGGGACGCGAAGATAAAGGTTAAACCAAATTTACTTTATCTCAAGAGTAACGCCGCATCCGCAGCATGCAACACAATCTCAGACTAAAGGGACGATCCTTTAAAACAGAGATGAGGAGGAATTTCTTAAGCCAGAGGGTGGTGAATCTGTGGAACTCTTTGCTGCAGAAGGCTGTGGAGGCCAAATCACTGAGTGTCTTTAAGACAGAGACAGATAGGTTATTGATTACAAAGGGGTTATGGAAAGAAGGCAGGAGAATGGGGATGTGGAACACATCAGCCATGATTGAATGGCGGAACAGACTCGCTGGGCCGAGTGGCCTGATTCTGCTTCTATGTCTTATGGTCTTATGATCTAACACTAGCCTGGGACTAACAGGAACTGCCAGTCTTGGTCTGGGACAATATTTAAAAGGCTTGATAATGAGTCCCAGCTGGGCAGGCTGTAACTCCTTGCCATGGGAACTCCTACTCCATAAGCCCCACAAGGAGATCAATGAGTGATCCATCATAACCCTCATGAGGTTTATCACATCCCTCTCCCCCACCAAGTCTAGATCCTCCAACGAGCGGAGCTCCTCAGTGCAGGAAATGACGCTAAGTGCATCCTCGGGATGGCGTTCCCACCGGGGTCTGAAATAGCAACAGAATGTCGTTAGATAGCAGGGTCGTAGCTCATGCATTAAGTGTAGGTAAATACTGGTGTGGATCTCACCAAAAAAGATGGTGAGAAACACCCCACCAAACACACCCAAAATGACACTTAGATATATTTGTTCTAAATTTAGAGTGCCCTATATTGTTTTCAATTAAGGGACAATTTAGAGTGGCCAATTCACCTACCCAGCCCATCTTTAGCACCATGAAGCAGCAGTGCTAACCATTGCTCCACCATACCGCCAATGCTTGGAGGGTGTATCGAATGAACTATCCGGGATGGTTTCCTAGAACAGTATGTAATGGAACCTTCGAGAGACCAAGCGGTCCTAGATCTGGTCCTGTGTAATGAGACAGGATTGATGAATGATCTCATAGTTAGAAATCCTCTCGGAAGGAGCGATCACAATATGGTGGAATTTAAAAGACAGATGGAGGGTGAGAAGGTAAAATCAAACACTAGTGTTTTGTGCTTAAACAAAGGAAATTACTGTGGGATGAGAGAAGAGCTTGCTAAGGTAGACAGGGAGCAAAGACTTTATGGTGAAACAGTTGAGGAGCAGTGGAGAACCTTCCAAGCGATTTTTCACAGTTCTCAGCAAAGGTTTATATCAACAAAAAGAAAGGACGGTAGAAAGAGGGAAAATCGACCGTGGGTATCTAAGGAAATAAGGGAGAGTATCAAATTGAAGGAAAAAGCATACAAAGTGGCAAAAATTAGTGGGAGACTAGAGGACTGGGAAATCTTTAGGGGGCAACAGAAAGCTACTAAAAAAGCTATAAAGAAGAGTAAGATAGATTATGAGAGTAAACTTGCTCAGAATATAAAAACAGATAGTAAAAGTTTCTTACTATAATGTATAAAATAAAAAAGAGTTGCTGAGGTAAATATTGGTTCTTTAGAGGATGAGAAGCGAGATTTAATAATGGGAGATGAGGAAATGGCTGAGGAACTGAATAGGTTTTTTGGGTCAATCTTCACAGTGGAAGACACAAATAACATGCCAGTGACTCATGGAAATGAGGCTATGACAGGTGAGGACCTTGACATGATTGTTATCACTAAGGAGGTAGTGATGGGCAAGCTAATGGGGCTAAATGCAGACAAGTCCCCTGGCCCTAATGGAATGAATCCCAGAGTGCTAAAAGAGATGGCTCGGGAAATTGCAAATGCACTAGTGATAATTTACCAAAATTCACCAGACTCTGGGGTGGTCCCGGCGGATTGGAAATTACCAAACGTGACACCACTATTTCAAAAAGGAGGTCGGCAGAAAGCAGGTAATTATAGGCCAGTTAGCTTAACTTCGGTAGTAGGGAAAATGCTGGAATCTATCATCAAGGAAGAAATAGCGAGGCATCTGGATGGAAATTGTCCCATTGGGCAGACGCAGCATGGGGTCATAAAGGGCAGGTTGTGCCTAACTAATTTAGTGGAATTTTTTGAGGACATTACCAGTGAGGTAGATAACGGGGAGTCAATGGATGTGGTATATCTGGATTTCGAGAAAGTTTTTGACAAGGTGCCACACAAAAGGTTGCTGCATAAGATGAAGATGCATGGCATTAAGGGTAAAGTAGTAGCACAGATAGAGGATTGATTAATTAATAGAAAGCAAAGAGTGGGGATTAATGGGTGTTTCTCTGGTTGGCAATCAGTAGATAGTGATGTCCCTCAGGGATCAGTGTTGGGCCCACAATTGTTCACAATTTACATAGATGATTTGGAGTTGGGGACCAAGTGCAATGTGTCCAAGTTTGCAGACGCAACTAAGATGAGTGGTAAAGCAAAAAGTGCAGAGGATACCGGAAGTCTGCAGAGGGATTTGGATAGGTTAAGTGAATGGGCTAGGGTCTGGCAGATGGAACACAATGTTGACAAACGTGAGGTTATCCATTCTGGTAGGAATAACAGCAAAAGGGATTATTATTTAAATGATAAAATATTAAAACATGCTGCTGTGCAGAGAGACCTGGGTGTGCTGGTGCATGAGTCGCCAAAAGTTGGATTACAGGTGCAACAGGTGATTAAGAAGGCAAATGGAGTTTTGTTCTTCATTGCTAGACGGATAGAGTTTAAGACTAGGGAGGTTATGCTGCAATAGTATAAGGTGTTAGTGAGGCCACACCTGGAGTATTGTGTTCAGTTTTGGTCTCCTCACGAGGTTAATCCCAGAGCTGAAGGGGTTGGATTACGAGGAGAGGTTGAGTAGACTGGGACTATACTCGATGGAATTTAGAACGATGCGGGGGGATCTTATAGAATCATATAAGATTATGAAGGGAATAGATAGGATAGATGCGGGCAGGTTGTTTCCACTGGCGGGTGAAAGCAGAGCTAGGGGGCATAGCCTCAAAATAAGGGAAAGTAGATTTAGGACTGAGTTTAGGAGGAACTTCTTCACCCAAAGGGTTGTGAATCTATGGAATTCCTTGCCCAGTGAAGCAGTAGAGGCTCCTTCATTAAATGTTTTGAAGATAAACATAGTTTTTTGAAGAATAAAGGGATTAAGGGTTTGTTCGGGCGAGAAAGTGGAGCTGAGTCCGCAAAAGATCAGCCATGATCTCATTGAAGGCGGAGCAGGCTCGAGGGGCCAGATGGCCTACTCCTGCTCCTAGTTCTTATGTTCTTATGTTATGAATAATTGTCAGTAGAGCTAAGGAATAAAAGAGGGACAGCCACATTGCTAGTGTTTATTATAGACCATAGATAATCAGTGGGAAATTGAGGAGCAAATATGCGCACAATTCAATGTGCGCATTCAATAGAGGGCAGTAATGAGAAGTGACTGAGGAGGATTCTGGGAGAAGTCGGCTCACTCACCACAACTGAGAGAGGATCATTGGCATGTGAGAGTAAATTTAAGAAATGGATGTTTATAAATGGGTATGTATATAAGTATCTGTTGTGAGAGTACCTTTCAGAAATTGGTGTTTATTACTGCAGTGATGTCAGAGAGTGGGTGGAGCTGGGCTGTCAGTCAGCTTTTTACTTTCGTTTTTGGCTGTTTGCTGCAGGGTGTGTTTTAGTTTTGTTTTCAGAGCTGGATAGCTGCAGTCACAGCCAGTAGGTGTATTAGTGTCTCTCTCTGTAATCTAAAGCATGTAAATTGATCCTTTGGTGATTTAAAACTAATAAGTGCTCTCAGTAGTGACTTTAACCTGATGTGCTTCTGTTGAAAGGTTTTGTTTTAAGTCTTATGGATGTTAAAAGGAAAGTAAGAATTCCTTAGTGTTGTATTCTTTGGGGATTGTATTTGAATTAATAGTTGCTAAGATGTTCAAAATATGTTTTAAAAAGGTTAACTTGAGTTCATAGAATAAACATTGTTTTGCTTTAAAAAATAGCTTTCCATTTCTGCTGTACCACACCTGTAGAGTGGGCCGTGTGCTCCCCATGCCACAATCTAGTAAAAGTTGTGGGTCAGGTGAACTCCATGATACACTTTGGGGTTCTCTAAACCCTGGCCCATAACATCGCAGAGAACGACCCAGCATCAAAGAATGGTAAAGCACCAAACATTACATTGCTGTAGTGCAATCCATCCTTCCCTCGTCCTCAAACCACAGAGAGAGAGAGAGAGAGAGAGGCTGCTAGATAATTGTTTGTGGCTTAGAAATAGCAGAGCCTCAACAGTGTGCATCATCTTGACAGGGTCTCTGAGGAAGCTTGTGATGTGTGTGGCCTGCAGGATCTGGGAGCTTTTGGATCCACAAGACATCTAGGACTGTCATAGCTACAAGAAGTGCCAGACGGGAGCAGTACTTGAACAACAACTGGCTGATTTGGATCAGCGACTCTCTTCACTATGCACCACAAAAGTGGGAGAGAGGATTCTGGAACAGCAGTACCAGAGGGTGGTCAATCCACGTTGTGATATGCAGGCAAGGAGGAGTGTAGGGATGGCAGGGGAGTGGGATGACCATTCGTTGAAAGGAAGGGAGACAGAAGGTTCAGAAAACCCAGGACTCCTTGCAGCTGTCTAACAGATATGAAACTGTAGATGCCTATGAAGTGAGTAATACGACTGAATCAGGTGTAGATGACCATGGGAAAACCATAGTACAATGGTGCCTGAGGCTACTCTGGGAAAGGTAGGCAGATTAGAAAGCTGCTGGTAGTGGCTGACTCTAGTTTGAGTTTGCAGCCGAGATTGTGAGTCCCATATGGTCTGTTGGCTCCGGGCGCAAGAGTTCGGGACATAACAGATCAGCTGGACAAATGTCTGGAAAGGGACGGTGAACAACCAGAAGCTGTGGTTCATGTGGGAACCAACAACATAATAATAATAATCTTTATTAGTGTCACAAATAGGCTAATATTGACACTGCAATAAAGTTACTGTGAAAATCCCGAGGTGCCACACTCCGGCGCCTGTTCGAGTACACTGAGGGAGAATTCAAAATGCCCAACTCACCTAACAAGCACATTTTTCGGGACTTGTGGAAGGAAACCAGAGCACCCGGAGGAAAAGCACGCAGGCACAGAAGAACGTGCAGACTCCGCACAGACAGTGACCCAAGCTGGGAATCAAACCTAGGTCCCTGGCGCTGTGAAGCAACAGTGCTTAATCACTGTGCTACCGGTCCACCCTAGTTTAATCCCGCTCCCCTTGACATTCAATGGCATTATCATGACATAATAACACAATGTTAGGGTCATTCATTCTTCTTTATTCCCTGATTATTCCCTTATTTCCCTTTTATTTTGCTGTTACATTTATATTCCA
The DNA here is from genome assembly GCF_047496885.1 of Scyliorhinus torazame. Classification (NCBI taxonomy): domain Eukaryota; kingdom Metazoa; phylum Chordata; class Chondrichthyes; order Carcharhiniformes; family Scyliorhinidae; genus Scyliorhinus; species Scyliorhinus torazame. The sequence continues at coordinate 346,718,071 of NC_092710.1, read as the reverse complement.
AGGATATTTAATGAACCTGTAACTTTAAGGCAAAGCAGTTTGCAAGTGGCCTGCACCTTTAATTAAAACAGCAGGATCGAGAAGGCTGTGCTGACTTAGACTGGTGATTGCCAATTGGCCGGTGTCAGTAATGACACATAGAATCATAGAATCACTCAGTTTGATTGATTTGATTGGTGGCCAACGACTGGGCCAAAAAGGCTGTGCTCTGCCCGACAATAGATGGTGATTGGATCTAATCTCACTGGAATGTTCTCAGAGCCACGAGGTCCCATTTTACTTTTAATTCTGGAAGCGAAGGTAACAGAGCCAGCAAAATCCTCTCCATAAAATAGCAACTAAGTCTCTTCAAAATTGATCCAAGAACAAAGAACAATACAGCACAGGAACAAGCCCTTCGGCCCTCCAAGCCTACGCCGACCATGGTACCTGCCTAAACTAAAACCGCCTGCACTTGCGGAGTTCGTATCCTTCCATTCCCACCCTATTCATATCGTTGTCTAGATGCCCCTTAAATGCCACGATCGTATCTGCTCCCACCACCTCCCCAGGCAGTGCATTCCATATATTTACCACCCGCTGTGTAAAAACCTTTCCTCGCACATTTGTTCTAAACTTTTCCCCGCGCACTTTAAACCTATGTCCCCCAGGACTTGACTCTCCTACCATAGGAACGAGCATCTGACTATCCACTCTGTCCATGCCACTCATAACCTTGTAGACCTCTAACATGTCGCCTCTCAACCTCCGTCATTCCAGTGAGGACAGACCGAGTTTATCTAACCTCTCCTCATAGCTAATGCCCTCCATACCAGACAACATCCTAGTAAACTGCTTCTGTACCCTCTCCAAAGCACCCACATCCTTCTGGTAGTGTGGCAACCAGAATTGTACACAATATTCCAAATGAGGCCAAACTAAGGTGCTGTACAGCTGCAACATGACTTGCCAATTTTTATATTCAATGCCCCGATTGATGAAGGCCAGCATTCCGTATGCCTTCTTGACCACCTTATCCAAATACCACTTTCAGTGATTGGTGGACATGCATGCCCAGATCTCTCTGCCAGTCAGTATTCGCAAGTGTTCTACCATTTATTATGTAATTCCTACATGCATTGGGCTCTCCATAGTGCTTTACCTCACACTTCTCCAGATTAAACTCCAGCTAACTCTATCTGTCCAATAAGCCTGCGGATGTTCGATTCCTGCAAACATGGCCTGAAGGCAGGCTATGAACTGAGAGCAACGTTTGATGAAACAGGGCATCTGTCTCACCAGAAGAATTGTGAGTACAGGCTGCAAAACAAGGATTGTGATTCTCAAGCTTAAGAACATAGAACATAGAAAATACAGCACAGAACAGGCCCTTCGGCCCACGATGTTGTGCCGAACCTTTGTCCTAGATTAATCATAGATTATCATTGAATTTACAGTGCAGAAGGAGGCCATTCGGCCCCCTGAGTCTGCACCGGCTCTTGGAAAGAGCACCCTACCCAAACTCAACACCTCCACCCAACACCAAGGGCAATTTTGGACACTAAGGGCAATTTATCATGGCCAATCCACCTACCCTGCACATCTTTGGACTGTGGGAGGAAACCGGAGCACCCGGAGGAAACCCACGCAGACACGGGGAGGACGTGCAGACTCCGCACAGACAGTGACCCAAGCCGGAATCGAACCTGGGACCCTGGAGCTGTGAAGCAATTGTGCTATCCACAATGCTACCGTGCTGCCCTTAAGAACAAATAAATCTACACTATATCATTTTACCGTAATCCATGTCCCTATCCAATAGCTGCTTGAAGGTCCCTAATGTTTCCGACTCAACTACTTCCACAGGCAGAGCATTCCATGCCCCTGCTACTCTCTGGGTAAAGAACCTACCTCTGATATCCCTCCTATATCTTCCACCTTTCACCTTAAATTTATGTCCCCTTGTAATGGTTTGGTCCACCCGGGGAAAACGTCTCTGACTGTCTGTGGTTGTATGCATTAGGGGTCATGTGGGACTGTGAAGCCGTGATGTCATTGGCTGACAGATCCCGGGTCCTGGTTGGCTGTTGACCTCTAGCTCCGCCCTGAAGGCGGAGTATAAGAACCAGGAGTTCTCCCCCGCAGGCCAGTCTGTTACTGAACTGCGGGGAACAAGTCACGCTTAATAAAGCCTCATCGACTTCATCTCTATTCGTCTCTCGTGAGTCTTTGTGCGCTACACTGTCTACTCTATCTATTCCCCTGATCATCTTATAAACCTCTATCAAGTCGCCCCTCATCCTTCTCTGTTCTAATGAGAAAAGGCCTAGCACCCTCAACCTTTCCTCGTAAGACCTACTCTCCATTCCAGGCAACATCCGGGTAAATCTCCTTTGCACCTTTTCCAAAGCTTCCACATCCAAAAGAATCGCGGACCTGAAATTCCATCAGGAGACAAGGGGAGAGTGCACTGCTTACATACCTGCCCATACATTAAATTTGAAATGGACCCAATTTGCTAATATTCAATCCCATTTCCCCTGTCCTTTCATTTTCTATCAGAGGATATCTCTTTATATTTGTCCATGCACCTGCTTCAGATGGGATTGTCCAGGCCCTCCTGGGAAGTACTGCTTATAAAAGCTTAATTTAACGGAATGATTCCAGGGACGAGGAACATCCTTGGTGAAAAGAATGCTCAGAGGAGACATAATAGAGGTATGGTGAGAGGTCATGACAGAGTAGATGGGGAAAAGCTGTTCCCATTGGTGGAAGGATTAAGAACAAGAGAACACACACACTTAAGGTAATTAGATAAAAAAGCAACATCGACATAGGGCAAAACGTGCTCACACAGAAAGTGGTTGGGATCTGAAATGCACTGTTTGAGAGTGTGTTGGAGGCAAGTTGAATTGAGGCATTATTATCTGAAAGGAAGAGTTTGCAGCATTATGGGGAGAAAGCAGGGCAGTAGGACTGCTCATTGGATAACCAGATTGAAACCATGGGCGCGATTCTCCGACCCCCCACCGGGTCGGAGAATCGCCGGGGGTCGGCGTGAATCCCGCCCCCGCCATGTCCCGAATTCTCCGCCACCGGAGATTCGGCGGTGGCGGGAATCGCGCCGGTCGGCGGAAATCACGCCAGTCGGCGGGCCCACCCCCGTCGATTCTCTGGTCCACGATGGGCCGAAGTCCCGCCGCTGTCAACCCATGCCAGCCGACGTGGATTGAACCACCTTTCGAGCGGCAGGACAAGGCGGCGTGGGCGGGCTCCGGGGTCCTGGGGGGGGGTGCAGGGCGATCTGGCCCCGGGGGTGCCCCCACGGTGGCTTGGCCCGCGATCGGTACCCACCGATCCGCGGGCGGGCCTGTGCCGTGGGGGCACTCTTTTCCTTCCACCTTCGCCATGGTCTTCACTATGGCGGAGGCGGAAGAGACCCCCTCCACTGCGCATGTGCGGGGATGCCGTGAGCGGCCGCTGACGCTCCCGCGCATGCGTCGCACGGCAAAGTCATTTCCGCGCCAGCTGGCGGGGTGCCAAAGGCCTTTCCCGCCAGTTGGCGGGGCGGAAATCACTCCGGAGCGGGCCTAGCCCCTCAAGGTGAGGGCACGGCCCCTCAAGATGCGGAGAATTCCGCACCTTTGGGGCGGCGTGATGCCGGTCTGATTCACGCCATTTTTGGCGCCGGTCGGCGTACATCGCACTGATTGCGGAGAATCCCGCCCCATGTTGCCATGCTCCATTTTGCAACAATTCTGTGAAAGCCTTCCCATTGGACTCCAAATAGTTCCTTTCCAGGATGATACCTTTCTTTAATGCATTTCTTTTGGCTCAGAAGGGCTTTAGAGCCCCATACTCAAATGATTGGATTGAATGCCATTGAGGAATTCTTACAGGCACTGGCAGACTGTGGTAGTCACCACTGATGTATTATTCTGTATATATATGGGTTTTACGGTAAGGCCCCTGTACTACAGGTACAGGGGTAGATCTCTGCCTGCTGGCTCCGCCCAGTAGGCAGAGGATAAATATGTGTACTCTCTGTACAGCAGCCATTTCGTCAGCTGATGTAGGAGGCCACACATCTGTGTGTAATAAAGCCTCGATTACATTCTACTCTCGTCTCGTCGTAATTGATAGTGCATCACAGACGAATTATGAAAATGGTCTGGCCCCACAATTTGGTACAGGGAATCGTTTTTGTGCTTGACAGACTGGGTTTTGTTCTGTCACATTTGCACCTGCAAAACAGGACTCTCAAAAGTCCAAATCTAAAAATTACCAGTGGCTCTTAGGTGGACAAATAAAGCACCTTAAGGCATTTTAGTATATCAAAAGCACGATATAAACACAAGTTGCTGTGATAGTTAATGGTCTTTGGATAAATTTGTCATCCTGAACAGAAATAAATGAAAACAGGAATGTAAGGAAGCCGAAGAACTTTTATCACAATGTGGCAGATCATAAAGACGTAACCAAATTAGTAACACTGCTCGCTGCTGCTGTCAACTCTACGAGGGATACTATCACCAGAGCACTAGATGAATTTCAAAAATTCAACATACTGTGGTTACAAGACAGAGATACTACGGTTAAGGTATTGTAAACATTTGCACCCATCCCTTGCATCTACTATTTTCCTTCCTGGACTTCTCTTCCTCTCTATTTTTGGTGAGAGATGTCGACAAAAAATTATAACTGACTCTTAGTACAATTTCTAATCTGCCCCCTATGAAGATTTCACCAATTTCACTTAACTTTCAGTACTCTCTGAAGTGGGTTAGTAAGGCACTTCAATATACAATGATCACAAATTCTCAAAAACAAAGGACATAGTCCTGGAACAGAGTTGCTGAATACAACTTGTAGGGGTTCTTCCTGTTTATTCCCTTTCTTTTATTTTGATGTTATAATTTTTGATCCATGGGTGATGAATGGATATGTATCTTTAAGTTAAGCAGCAGATAGAATGAATAATTGAGAAGTTAGAGGAGAGAACACTCCACCAATCTCTGATAGTTTAAAAGGACCCTTAGATTTTTTGGCACCAGAGAGAGAGAGATGGGTTAGGACTCAGTTTGAATGATTAACTGGTGGCCAATGAATTGGCCTAAAGGCCATACTCTGCCCAGGAGCAGGTGGTGATTAGATCCTATCCCAGTGGAATGATTTTCAGAGTCCCAAGGAGCTCAGGTTGACTCCTGGGCACACAAAGATCAGGACCGATTCTTTCTCCTCTATGATTTCCCCAGAAAGGCTATGAGTGTCATATTTATGAACTACAGATTTGGATTTAGACTTATTGTCACATGTACCGAGGTACATGGAAAAGTATTGTTCTGCGTACAGTACAGGCAGTTGTTCCATACATGAAAAATATAGGACTTGTGACAAATGCACAATGTAAATATATTGACATTGGGTGAAGCATACGGAGTTTAGTGCTGCAACAGGGGAGAACCTGAGCGACTCTGAATGAATGAATCTACAGGAAACCAAGCAGGCTGCAAGAAAGAACAGCAATTTGAAACTAAATCTTTTTTTCTCTTTTAGTAATTTTTTTTTAGCCCCTTTCTTCCCTTCTGTGTTTGCCTGTCTTGTGTGTGTGTGTGTATAGGGTGGGGGACAACAAACGCCATTTCCGCCAGCTGGCGGGGCGGAAATCCCTCCGGCGTCGGCCTAGCCCCTCAATGTTGGGGCTAGGCCCCCAAAGATGCGGAGCATTCCGCACCTTTGGGCCGGCGCAATGCCCGTCTAATTGGCACCGTCTTTGGCGCCAGTCGGCGGACATCCCGCCGTTGGGGGAGAATTTCGCCCCACATCTGCATTCTCACATCGGTGCTCCAATTCCTTCTTCAATCTTCTGTTGGAATCTCACACTTGTAAGTCACCTTCACACATTTCCCCATCTGTTAGATGTTGTTGCTCTTTTTTTTTAAACCAGCATTTTTATTCAAGCACGGTTATTTTGTTATAATTGGTGGCATCGCTCTGCCCTCATTATGCATGTTGTGTAATCCATGTTATGCATAAAAACATAACCCTTGTTATGCATTTTTGGAAGATTTATCAGGTTCATAGGGATTGTGCCACGTATTTTACCAATAAATGTAATCATCCTGGATTCCACTGTCTTTAAAAGGATGCATAATTCAATAATTCTTCCGGAATCTTCATCTGAAAGGGTTAACTCTTCTCCAGGACCTAAAGGGATAGGTTGTGGGTGGATAAAGCTTGGCATGTAATAGCGTCGCTTTACATTTTGAAAATTAATTTACGGGATGTGGCCACTGCTGGTTACCCCAGCATTTATTGCCCATACCTAATGTAATTGAAAAAAATATATTTTATTCAATTTTCTTCAATATTGCCCAAATTTCATTTCTTTCGTCCATCCTTTTTCTCCTTTAAACCAATTTCAATTTCCAATATTCGCTATTTAATCAAAGGTGGAATAAATACTTTATGAAATGTATCTTCATTTTTATTAACTCAAATATTTTGGAAAGTTCAAATTGGATTACCGTCAAACTCCAGGCTTATTTTAGGAACAAACTCTATTTCACAATTCTAAACTTGTAGTTTCATTTCAAACTCAAATCCAATCCTTTGAAATCTCACATAGCTCGAATTTCTTTTCAACAGAAACTTACAGAAGTTTGAAGTTTGAATTAAATTAATTTTAGTTTCCTTTCCAAACAAATTCTTTGAATCTATTAATAATAATCTTTATTAGTATCATAAGTAGGCTTACATTATAACTGCAATGAAGTTACTGTGAAAACAATGATGCTTGCGAACAACATCCTGCTTCAACAAGGACTAGACTTGAATTGAAGGTATTCTCTCAACTGGGCAAACATACTTGGGGTAAGGCTCATGGATAATGACATGTCTGACCCCACACACTGGCACTCGCTTATCACATAGGAAAAGCGGCAATGCTTTCAACTGTGGCAACTGCCCTTGTTTTGGAAACAACTACAAGTACCCACTGTTGATTGTCCGGGGTTGATTGTCAGGGGGTGGTATGCCCCAAGGGAGGCGACACTTTGTGACAGACTTAACAACTTCAAATTCTGCACTGCATCTTTTAACGCCTGGTCTGGTATTTTCTGTCTGTAAATCAATATCTTGTTCCAGCTTTTGGTCCAGCAGCAGTCTTTTCTTAGCACAACACACCCCATCCTGTGATTTTACCCGTGATAAGCTGCTCCTGCACAATGTGGCAAAGTGAGGGACACTTTCAGCATCCCTGCTGATTATGTGTCCAAATGCAGCTTCTAGCTAACCAGGTACTGTCATAACATACACCAGTATATCATGGTGCAGACACACACTGATGGACACACAGTGGGACCAATCAACACACACAACACCGCAGCCAATCACCAGTGAGAGCACACACTACTATAAAGACAGAGGGCATCAGAGTTCCCGCTCATTCGAGTAGCAGCTAGCTAGGAGGACAGAGCTCACAGCCTGTAACACAGACATTCACCAAGTGCTGAGTGCATCGACTGGTTAGGACAAGGCAAAGGTCTTCAGTTAAAGCTAGTATCATATTAACCCACAGTCTGCCTTCTTGACTACCTTCTCCACCTGTGTTGCCCCTTTCAGTGACCTGTGAACCTGTACACTAAGATCTCTCTGACTGTCAATACTCGTGAGGGTTCTACCATTCACTATGTATTCCCTACCTGTATTTGACCTGCCAAAATGCATTACCTCACATTTGTCCAGATTAAACTCCATCTGCCATCTCGCCGCCCAAGTCTCCAAACAATCTAAATCCTGCTGTGTCCTCTGACAGTCCTCATCGCTATCCGCAATTCCACCAACCTTTGTGTCATCCGCAAACGTACTAATCAATCAATCTCGGAGTAGCTTGTTCTCATCCTCTATCCCACGGACCAGACTCTGGTTTGCACCCTGCAGTGAGGCAGGTAGGAATCATGGATGGGGGGTGGGAGTGGCACAGAGAGCAGGGGAGCAGGAAGGATGTCCGTACCCCTGGCTAGTCCCCCTAGTCAGTGAACCTGGAGGCAATTGAAGCATCGGCCTAGGCGCACACATGTTGCGGCCTCCTGTGCCTGTGGCCTCCTGTGCCTGCCCGGCTCCCATGTCCTGTCCATCCTTGGCCTCCCCCACATCCTCCTATAACGAGTACTGGTGTTCATCCTCCTCCTCCAGCACATCTCCACTCTGATGAGCGGTATTGTGGAGAGCGCAGCAGGCTACCAGGATTGGGAGGCCATCCCAGTGCCATACTGGATGGCTTCTCCAGAGGGGTCCAGGCACCTGAATCGCATCTTCAAGATGCCAAAGCACCGCTCAATCATGGCATGGGCATCATTGTAGCTGGTCTGTGGCCTCCAGATAGGCGTCATCAGCCAAGGCTGTAGTGGATAAACCCTGTCATCCAGGATCCCAGCCGGTCAGGGGGTGCTCAAAGACGCCAGGAACCGTTAAGTCTGCCAGGATGAAAGCATTGTGCATGCTGCCCAGGTATCAGGCACAAATGTGCATATGCGCATCTCATGGCCACACACCAGCTGCATGTTCATTGAGTGGAACCCTTTTGTTTTGTGACAAGCGGCCTGTCATCTGTAAGACCATCCCCAGCGATGGTGGTGAATCCCACTGCTCAGGCAGCCTGGTGGGTTTAATAATAATAATATGTTTGGTCCACATTGAAATGGATGTATTGTGCCGACCGGGCAAGTAGGGCCCCCGTAATGGCATGGATGCACCGAGCTCAAGAGACTCCGAACAGGTCTCCATTCAGCGCCTGGAGGAATCCTGTGGCGTAGATCCTTGACGGTCACTGCAAATGGGTTTCCTCCCCATTTCCCCCGCGGTGCCAGATGTGCCATGATCTGGCAAATATGTCACACTGTCCCCCTACTCAGCCGGAGTCTTTGATGGCATGCCCGCTCTGGCAGGTCCTCAGATGACAGGCACTGCCAGTATACATGAGGCCTCATACTGCCTTCCTCCTCCTCGGAAAGTTGGGCAGCCAGCTCTCCATCATCAACAGCTGCCTCCTTCTTGAAAGACCAACGTGTTAGCATGGTGTGTACCCACTGTGTCCAACCATGTCCAAAGGGCTATATGAGGGCCCCGGTTGGCACTGCGGGCCCGACCCACTCATGTCCTCCTCGAACACTCCTTCCCCATCTCCATACCCCTGGCTCTGTCGGTGCCCGGCACCGTGTGGGCCTCTGACCCTGGCGCCCATTCCTGCTGCCAGGGATATTGTCGGCTGGCACTGCCCACATCAGCTGTACACTGCATAGCCCCACTCTGATGCCCCCCCCCCATCCCGTAGGGCTCCTGTGGGTGCTGCCCTTGGTTGGGCCATGTCATGCACTGCCGGCAGGTGACTGTCAGTTTCTGGGGTGCTATGACGGAGGGTTGGTGCTGTGATGTGGGAGGGGGGGCACCCACCGATCGGCCGCTGTCACTCTGCAGAACCAAGAGCCAAGGTGGGAAGTCAGTGGAGTGTGCAGCAAGCTGGCTGCTTTGCAGGCCGCGGCAATGGCTGTTCGCGACTGAACACTCTGGTCCTGTGAGGGCTCACTGCGGCCCATGGCCTTCCCCCTGATCACCTCCCCCCCCCAGGTGCCCCCCCTCCCACCTAGCCCCCAGTGAGCCAGACCAGTGTCAGGGTAGGATGCCCACGGTCACGCTTCTGCATTTTTCTACCTCTCTCTCCCTCATGGCGCCTGTTTCCCGATTTTTAAAAGCACAAGGGAACACGGCATTGGGAATTTCCCCCAATTTTTAGCCAGATGACTGGAGATGGAGGTTCGCGGATGCCCTGGAGAATACTGGCCAGGTACGCTAATGATATGCGAACAGCGTTTACTGTACATGCAGAGTGGAACGCATTGTTGCAGCTGCCGAAGCACCGGGGAATTGCGATTTGGCGTGAATCTGGCGCCCGCCACAATTTCAACATTAAGACTGATTCTCCGCCCAATTGCCTTTCCCAAATTCAGCGTCGGCCGAGGGAGAATCTCACCCAGGATGTATCAACTTTAAAAAAATATAAATTTAGAGTACCCAATTAATTTTTTCCAATTAAGGGGCAATTTAGTGTGGCCAATCCACCTAGCCTGCACATTTTTGGGTTGTGGGGGCGAAACCCACGCAAACACGGGGAGAATGTGCAAACTCCACACCGACAGTGATCCAGAGCAGAGCAGGGTTAACCCACTGCGCCACCGTGCTGCCCCTAGGGTGTATCATCTTGACCCATGGGGCCTGTAATAAAACGTTCAAAAGTTGAAGTCACAAGGTGATCAAGAGAGATACAGAAAGAAATGGCTTACACAGAAAGAACAACTGCTGTTGAGTTCTGGTTGGGTCAGGGAATGGCCTGGAGTATGTCCACTTCATCATGTGGGGGCCAGTACCTGGCTGTGCTCCCCTGGGAGGGAGCCTCCACGTAGCTACGGGTGGGGTCTCTGTGTGGGTAGCCTTGATGTATCTCTTCTCATCTAAATCTGTCATCGTAACTCTACTCTTTCATACCTACCTAGTATCCCCTAAATAATTTGATTGAATATTGATTAGGCAACAGGAAATGTTGAGCAAAGCAGTGCAGTAAGTACAAATTTATTTTGAACAGTGGCGCTCAACAAAGAAGGCTGAATAAGACGATTGTTGCTAAATGTGAACTTACCTTGTTCCAGGCAGAGATTGAATACTCCATTTTTTTGGAAGTCCAAGAGGCCCGGCACATTAGTGAAATGTAGCAAGGTTACAAGCTGTGCATGCCCACTTCTAGTTTTATCTTTTCCATTTATTAGCTTTGCCATCTGGAACATTGTTGAGAATGCGACGACAAGGCATAAAAACAACCATCATGGGACCCAGTTTTGTGCCATGACAATGGGAATCTTGGAACAGAGAGAGGGAGAACCCAGAGAGATCATCCAGGTCAAGGAACCACTGGGAGGAGACTACTAGCAGGAACCATCAGAGAGACGAATCGCGAGGAGACTGAAGATGTGGCTCCAGTAGCAAAAGTGCTGTTGGCAGGCCCCAGGTAGTCAGAATTTGGGAGAAGTCTTAGGGAGCCAAGAAGGCAGCAGATGCTCTCTGTGTCAATGTTGCAAAGGCTAGGGCCCAGAAGAAACCCTGGGAGCAATTTGTACCGTGCAAATTTGGAGATAACCTCGTCCAAATCATTAATATATAATGTGAACAGTTGGGATCCCTGTAGTACCTCACTTGTCACTGCCTGCCAATCAAAAAAAGACCTATTTATTCCAACTTTTTGCTTCCTGCTGACCAGCTTTCTATCAAGACACTACCTGAAATCCCATGCACTTTAACTTTACATATTAATCTGCTATGTGAGACCTTGTCGAAAGCCTTAATAAACCTCGTCCATCAGTTCTCCCTGGTCAATTCCACTGGTTACATCTTCAAAGAATTCAAAGAAATAACTTTGTCTGATTATACCACTGCTTTTCAAATGCCGTGCTGTGAAATCCTTGATAATGGACTCCATCAAATCCCTGCTACCGACGTTAGGCTCACTGCTCTATCGCTCCCTATTTTCTCTCTGCCTCACTTTTTGAATAATGGTGTTACGTTTGCTATCCTCTAATGTGTAGGAACCATTCCAGAGGTCACTACCTTTGAGGTCCGACTTCTCAACTGTCTTCCTAACTCCCTATATTCTGCTTTCAGGACCTCATCTCTTTTTTCACCTATGCATTAGTGCTGATGTGCACCATGACCATTGTCTGTTCATCCTCCCCCTCCAGAATGTCCTGTAATTTCTCCGAGACATCCTTGACCCTAGCACCAGGGCGGCAACATACCATCCTGGAGTCTCGTTTACAGCCACAGAAATGCGTATCTATTCCCCTTACAATCAAATCCCCTCCAACGATTGCATTCCCACACTTCTTACCCCTTCCTTCTGCAGCAGAAGCAACAAATTTGGCTGATATTGCTTTCCCCTGAGAGGTCACTTCCCTCCAAAATGGTATATCTGTTTTGAAGGGGAATATGCTTGTCACACAGTGGGGGGGGGGGGGGGGGGCAGGGGAGGACTGCTCTATCATAATCTGCCATATGCCAAGGCCACCTGGGTATTGCAGTGGCACTCCTGAGCGTGACCCAGTCACAGCAGGCAATGGCTGAGAGAATCAGCGGCATTGACCATGTGCTGGCTGATGTGGCACAGACCCAGAAGGAGGTGTCCCAGTCCCAGATCTAGATGGTCCACTCCCTGTGCTCCATTGCTGCGAGCGTGCAGAATCTGCAGATAGCAGGCCTCCAGGACTGGAAGCATCAGGTGGCGAGGGAGCCTCAAGCTTTAGCTCCGTCGCATCCCCTTCCAATGGAATAGCACGGGGGTCATTGGGTACCCCGGGGGAGGAGGAGGTGATGGGGCCCGTGCCGGGGACTCCCGCAGGGGAGCTGCTGGAACACCGCAGCACTTTGGACTCCCCATCTCCTGTTCCTGATACATTACATGGGCAGTGGGCAGAACAGGGCGGCATCATGCCACCTGGGACACCAGAGCAGCAGCCAGCCCATCCAGGCCTGGACGCCTTAGAAGAAGGCCGCCAATGCGGACCCGAATCGCAGGGTGGAAATCACAGCAGGCCACCTCCACTCATGATATACTATCTGGGTATCCATCCAAGCATAATGCTAGAGCCCGTAAGGCCAGAAAATTAGACACCAGTTAAGTTGGCATGGGTGCAGGGCACAGTTTAGTGATAAGGGCTAGGGCACAAACATGTATATGTTTTCACATTGAACACCATTGAACAATTTTACAACAGGTGGAGAGGGAGATGGGCGGATGTTGGGGATGGTCTAAATCCATCGCTCACCGCTCCGGTGTCCCACTCCCCACCTCCACAACCACCCCCCCCACCCACCCCATCGTCCCCACCTCCGCCAACCTCGGGGTTCGATGGGACCGTGTGATGGAATGGCCAGCTCGTGTGCAGGGATCACCCAGGTGAGAGGTGAGAAGTGCTACCGTGGGCAAGAGGCAGACGTTGTCAAATGATGCAGAGCACCAGAGCTCTCTGTAGATCAGGTTGTCATCATCCTTCGTTCCATGGAACATGCCCGCTGTTACTGCCAAGGGCTCGCACTCCGTAGTGTGGCAGGTATGTATCATGGAAGGGGTTGCAGGCAGGGGGAGGGGTGGCCGGGGCGGGAGGATTGGGGTGCAAGTAATTGAACATGGAAGCTGTCGCTTCCCTGTGCTGCCAATACCTCCCAGGCGAGATTGGTGACCTTTCTTAACAGTCTCTTCCCTGTTCATGGGTTAAGGATATCCCGATGTTCTTTCAACACATCCAGCAGTCTGCCAAAGGATGTATCTGTGAATTTTTGGGTCAGACTTCTTTGCAGCCATTCTTTCCTTTGGATTTTGAACAAGTGATGAGAAGCGCTGGGACAGTCTTTAAATGGAGTGCTCCACTGATGGAAGCACTAAGCTGACGGTTGAATGGGCGAATCAGAAATTGCCCGCCCATCATGGCGGCAGCGTGAACCCCATGCTAAATATTTTTTTTCAATATGGCATGTTGACCTGCTACTGCTAAAGGCAGGCTAATCACCTCTTCTCCCGCCCAAATCCACAGTTAGCCAAAGAATGGAAAAATTCCACCTCGGAAATTTAAATATCTCACTATATAAAATAAATTTGAAGAGTAATTTGAAAACAGGGGAATTGTTGGAAGAATTCTAACTCTTGTTTCCAAATCCCCTTATTTTCTGCATTTCTGTAACCTACGTATGCCGTAAAACCCTGCACAATTTCTGCGCTATTACACTTCTGACCTCTTGTGCATCCCCAGTTTCAATAGCACGATACCTGCCCATGCATCTAGCTGCCTAAACCCTATTCTTTGTAATTCCTTCCTCATCCCCTCCCTTTATTTTCATAAAGAAGATCCTTAAAACCTACCTCTTTAACCAAACCTGTCCTCATATTGGGCAGAAAGATGGTGGGTACTCTGGAGCGAAGTACTGTGCAGGGCCAACCCCACCTCCTCAAAGCCTAATGCAGCTGAAAGTGGTGCACAGGGCACACCTGACAAGGACCCAAATGAGCAGGATCTTCCCGGAGGTGGAGGACAAATGTGAACAAAGCCAGGGAGGCCTGACCAACCATGCCCATATGTTCTGGGTATATCCCTGTCTTGTCAGGTTCTGGACAGCCTTCTTTGAGGCAATGCCCAAGGTTGTGGGGGTGATGGTGGAGCCGTGCCCAAGAGTGACAGTCTTTGGGGTATCGGACCAGTCAGAACTATTCATGGAGAAGAAGGACGATGTCCTTGCTTTCACTTCTCTGATCACACGCTGTAGAATCCAGATCAGATGGCGATCAGCAACACCACCCACAGCTGCAGTCTGGCTGGCAAACCTATCGGAATTTCTCCACCTGGAGAAGCTCAAGTTCACCATCTGAGGATCACAAAGCGTGGAGGCCATTCAACAACTTATTCCAGGACCTGTTCGAAGCGAACAGCCAATAGAGCGGGGGGTGGGGGGGGGGAGGGGGGGTGGGGTCGGGGTGCCATGGCAGCCAACGGGACCACTGGTGGGGGGGGGGAAGGGAGGCTAGGGGAAAAAGGAGGGGGAAGCCAGAAAACGGCCGATACAAAGACCTGGAATCCTCAAACACGAAAAAGTGTAGCCATCTAAGATGGCCACCTGCAAAGGACCATGGGAATTATGGCCAATCCAGGACTCAGACGGATACAGAGCCTATGTGTATATGATACACAGGTAACCAGGCCTGATTGAAACCCCCACTCATTTGCATTTTAATGGCCCATTTTCCCAGGATAATAGAACTCCAGTCAAGCAACTGGTACAGCCACAGACTGATTGGCGCCACTCCCTTGACTCAGAAAGCCAAACTGCCAAGGTCAATGACCGCTAAGGACCCACCCAGCTACTAAGGCACCCGCCCCTTTTTTGGCCGAAATCGAAGACAGTGATCAGAGCCCTGTCGAACTATTGGGTCCAAGGTTAAGGACTTCCCCAAAGAGCGCAAAATCCTAGAGGGATATAAGAGAGCACAGCCATGTGTTCTGTCTCTTTTGGATACGGCCTGTGCCAACCCAATTGCAGCAGGAACAGCCAGCCGAGTTCAAGACCAACGATCGCTACCCGCGGATCAACCCAGCAGAGACAGAGCCACTTTCTTCGAACCAGCCAAGTGAAATCCAGATAAAGACCTTATCCATTTGCACAGTGCTAGTCGCCCTGAAGTTAAGTATAGGTTATTGTGTATTAAGTATAGCTGATAGGCGTCGTTTAACTCGTAGTGGATGTTGTGTTTGTATGTTGAGATAACTCTTGTGTATGAAAATAAACCATCCTTTGAACTAACTAACTGGTTGTGTGGTCATTTGATCAATACAAGGGAAGGCTTGTGGTTCACCAATATTATTAATAGAGCAACAAAAGGACCCCCAAGGAAAGGCCGAGAACAGGATAGGGAGAAGGGAGAAGAAAAGGGAGAGGCCAAATGATAAAAGGGGGGGAGGGAAGGAGGGTCACCGCCCAGATGTAAATGGCAGGTAATTGCCCATTGTACAGTGAGGGACCCAGGAAAGGAAACTGAAAGGGGCGGGGGGGGGGGGGGTTTCAATGGGAGGGAAGGAGAGAGGGGAGCGGCACAGAGGAAAATGACTTGTACATTGAACCGGCGCATTTATCCTTACCGAATGTATTGTGTACAAAATTAAAAACTTCAATACATTTTTTTTAAAGTTCTTCGATAATAGTTGTTATTGTTAAGTTATGCATCACACGTTATGCAGATTTTCGTTTTGGGTATGATATTCTTTCCATGAAAAATGTGCAATTGCATTTCACCTCTTGATTCTTTGCTGCAACCAACATAAACCATCTATTTGTCATGGTGTTGCTTGGGTCACATGTTTAATTTGTATTTCCGTTGATTAATTTGCTCCTGGGATATGGGTTCAAATGGCATGTATGAATAATTTCAACATTCAGTTTACTTCCATCAGCTGGCATTAATAGTATGGTCAAACTTATGAACATGACTAATTTTTAAGTTTCAAAGTCTGGAAATAGGATTCAGGGGGCGGGGTTCTCCGGTTTCCGATGGCGAAATCGCGTTCGGCGATCGGCCGGAGAATCCCCGCTGGTGCCGAAATCGGGGTCGGCATCACTTTTGCGACGTTCCGCCCCCTCCAAAGCGGCGTACTTGCCGTATGGACGGCCTCAGGATGTCACCTGAGGCCCTCCCCTGATTCTCCGTCCCCGATGGGCCGAGTTCCAGATGCCGTGGGTCACTCATGCTAAAACACCACTGTTCCCACTCCGGCATTAGCACTTGGTCTCAAAATCAGAGAATCCAGCCTATGGAGTTAGGTTTGAAAAGATATTCTGCATTTGAACATAAGTAGAAAGTTTAAAATGCTTAAATTAATTCCATTGGGGAAGAAAATCTATAAATTTAAAATTATGATATTTTTAATAATGCCCATCCTCAGCAAATGATACGTCTTTCAAATCCAGAACTCAATACATTATGTGGATTAACTTAAATTCATAATTTATTTCCAATCGTTTCTACATAGAAATTTATGGACAGTAATCCCAGTCTGTACGAGCTCCGAACAAAAATAGAGTACTATGCTTCTTTCGAACGAGAGATCGAGGAAATCAGCTCCACCATTAAAGTCGACTTTATTGAACTGAATACAGGTACGTTTTGCACAATAAATAAGATTTTTTCTTCATGCCTCATGTTGTCATGCACATAAAAATTGTCATTGCATCATTATTATGTGGAAAACAATCACCTAAATTAGAGGGCCGGATTCTTCATCCAGAATCGTGAATCGCAATCGGACGGAGAATTGTGCATCAGCCAAAAATCAAGTAAGGTGCCGGGATCCCAACGGAACACCATGCTCTGGTGCCTTGACAGTTGAATGAATGCGATCCACACTATGCGTCGAAATGGGCATGCAAAATTGTACAGGAATGGCCATTAGCATATCATTAACGGGCCCAACCCGGTGATGATGTCGCAGTTCACTTGTGATATTTAAAATGCCATGGCCAATGAGGGAGAGAGAGGAGGTTAGACATGTTTCCAAAGACCATAGAACATAGAACATACAGTGCAGAAGGAGGCCATTCGGCCCATTGAGTCTGCACTGACCCACTTAAGCCCTCACTTCCACCCTATCCCCGGAACCCAATAACCCATCCTAACCATTTTGGTCACTAAGGGCAATTTATCAGGCCAATCCACCTAACCTGCACTTCTTTGGACTGTGGGAGGAAACCGGAGCACCCGGAGGAATCCCACGCAGACATGGGGAGATCGTGCAGACTCCGCGCAGACAGTGACCCAGCTGGGAATCGAACTTGGGACCCTGGCGCTGTGAAGCCACAGTGCTATCCACTTGTGGTACTGTGCTGCCCACTGAGGCGCAACAATGGGCTGCCAATTGTGCCGCTGGCCGGGGCTGTCTTCCAGTGCCAGGGGGAGTGATGGGGGGGGGGGAACCAGTAGATGGGCCAGTGGGTCGGGATGTCCCTTTGGGCTCGGTGTGTCCAGGCACGGACCACCATTACAGCAGCCTGAAAGTAGCTTTCCAATGTGCCCTGTAGATGTGGAGAGCGCCACTGGACATATGGGTCCCCCACCCCTCCCCCAGGCCACGCCCCAGGAGCCCAAAGACCGAGCCGGTCCAGTACAGCCCATGGCCCACCGGGTGTTGGCACACCCCATAAACCATCCAAGGCACTGCCCCACTTCATGTACCATGGCTGTTGGCACCCTTCCTGGCGTCTTGCCAGTGACACTCTCAGCCAGGACCATCGGCTGTCACCAAGCCCTGCATGCCCACTTCACCCCTGCCCCAATCCATCCTGCCGCAGACAATTAGGCACAACCCAGTGCAACACACAAAGGACCCCAGCACATTGCAACTATGGTCTCAACTAGCTGCCTCACCCATTATGGCACCCGTTGGAGGTGCACTCTGCCCAACCTCCCCCAACTGGCCGCCACCCTGCTGGCGGGGTAGCACACGTCCCACTCAAGTAGTGCCAGCCACCGGTACCCCCTGCCGGCAGAGATGGGTGGCAAGGTCAGAGGCCACCCCACCGTTGGGACAAGGGGTGCAATGCAGAGGGCAAAGTGCCACGTGGAATGGCCGGGGATGGACCAGCAATGGGGTGGGGGGGGCACCTTTAGGGGCAGGGGCAGCCGATTGGACCTGGTTGTGCGCAGGAGTGCTCACCATGCTCATCTGTCTGTCCTTTGCCCCCTGCAGAAAATGGAGTTTGGTATAAAGCCAGGAGTGGTTGACACCACCTTGCCATCGCAGCTCTGGCAGGTGCACTGAGGCTGCATGAGCAAGAGCTGCTCGGTTAGACCTTGCAGAACAGGAGCCTGCCCCAGAGTTGTAGGAGCTAGCCAGTGATGATGGAGAGCCTGCCACACAGCAAGCTAAGAAGGAGGTGGGAAGGATGCATCACATCAAGCCTCGTGTATATCGGCAGCGCCTGTCGTACGAGGGCCTGCCAGGTTGAGTGCCGCCGACAACTGCGGCTGAACGGGCAGACTGTGAAACGTCTGTGCCGGATCACGGCACATCTGGAACCGCAGAGGTATGGGGGAGGACACCTGCCCCTGGTGGCCATCAAGGTGACAGTCACTCTGAACGTCTTTTCAACGTTCTCCTTCCAGGCGTGGAGTAGGGCCCTGTCTTGGATCTTCCAGACCTCCATGCAGAGGTGTTTCCATGCAGTTATGGAGGAACTGTATGTCCGTGCAGCACAATACATCCACCTAGATATGGACCAAGCCCATCCCAGCCAATGGGGTTCGCCATCATCGCTGGGATGCCCCAGGTCCAGGGGTGATCGATGGAATGCATGTCCCCACAGCATAGTCGCTGTTCTCCTGAAGGCTGGGTAGTTTTCTGCAAACAATAGTATGTTTGAGGTTGCGTGGTTGTTTGAAGGCCCCGAAGAAGATGTCGTAGTTTCTCCGCTCCGGGGAAGTAGAGGACGATGAAGGGTACTCTGTTGGTTGTGTCCCGTGTCTTTTGAGGAGGTCGGTGCGGTTTTTTGCTGTGGCACGTTGGAACTGTCGATCGATGAGTCGAGTGCCATATCCCGTTCGTACGAGGGCGTCTTTCAGCATCTAGATGTCTGTTACGCTCCTCCTCATCTGAGCAGATCCTATGTATATGGAGGGCTTGCCCATAAGGGATGACTTCTTTAATGTGTTTAGGGTGGAAGCTGGAGAAGTGGAGCATTGTGAGGAATCTGTGGGCTTGCGGTAAAGAGAAGTGCTGAGGTGACCGTCCTCGATGGAGATGCATGTGTCCAAGAATGCACCGATTCTGGAGAGTAGTCCATGGTGAGTCTGATGGTGGGATGGAACTTATTGTTGTCATCGTGTAGTCGTTTCAGTGATTTTTCGCCGTGGAACCAAAGGAAGAAATGTCATTGATGGCGTTGGTTGACGGTCCTGTGTGCTGAAGAGGTCTTGTTTGAACTTGTGCATGAAGATGTTGGCATATTGAGGTGCGACTTTGGTCCCTATGGCTGTTCCGTGTGTCTGGATGAAGAACATGTTGTCGAAGGTGAAGACATTATGATCCAGGATGAAGCAGCTGAGTTGTAGAATTGCGTCTGGAGATTGGCAGTTGTCGGTGTTGAGTACTGAGGTTGTTGCGGCAATGCCGTCGTCATGGGGGATGCTGGTGTAGAGTGCCGAGACGTCCATTGTGGTGAGGAATATTCATGGATCAACTGATCCATGGGTGCTGAGTTCCTGTAAGAAGTCCGTCATGTCGCGACAGAAGCTGGGGGTCCGTATTACGATGGGTTTCAAGATGCCCTCGATGTCGCCAGAGAGGTTCTCACACAGGGTCCCATTGCCTGATACAATAGGACGGCTGAGTGTATTGGCTTTGCGTATTTTCAGGAGGCAGTAGAAATGTCGAATGCGTGGGATGAGAGCACGTAGGGCATTCTGAAGGTCTGGATGAAAGGTCTTGATCAGTCTGTTGAGTTGGGCGGGTGTGTTCTTTGGTCGGATCTGCATCATCGAAGTACAAGGGCAGCAAACTCTTGGGGAGCAGCCTCCCCTTGTTGGATCAACTCAGCGGGTCTGTCAGTATCTGTGGAGAGAGAAAAATAATGAACATTTCGAGTCCAATACGGTAATTTCTGATTTTATTAGATTTCCAGCATCTTCAGCATTTTGCTTTTATTATCCCAAAATCAATACCCTGGCTGTCTGGATTGCATGTCCACTGCCTCTCTTCTTAGGGATGATGCGGAGATACCGGTGTTAGACTGGGATGAGCACAGTAAGAAGTCCTACAACACCAGGTTAAAGTCCAACAGGATTGTTTTGAATCACTAGCTTTCGGAGCGCAGCTAGAACAAACAAAGAACAAAGAAACGTACAGCACAGGAACAGGCTTTTCGGCCCTCCAAGCCCGTGCCGACCATGCTGCCCGACTAAACTAAAATCTTCTGCACTTCCGGGGTCCGTATCCCTCTATTCCCATCCTATTCATGGGGCTGGTTTAGCACACTCGGCTAAATAGCTGGCTTTTAAAGCAGACCAAGGCAGACAGCAGCATGATTCAATTCCCGTACCAGCCTCCCCGAACAGGCGCCGGAATGTGGCGACTAGGGGCTTTTCACAGTAACTTCATTGAAGCCTACTTGTGACAATAAGCGATTTTCATTTCATTTCATGTATTTGTCAAGATGCCCCTTAAATGTCACTATCGTCCCTGCTTCCACCACCTCCTCCGGTAGCGAGTTCCAGGCACCCAGTACCCTCTGTGTAAAAAACTTGCCTCGTACATCTACTCTAAACCTTGCCCCTCAAACCTTAAACCTATGCCCCTAGTAATTGACCCCTCTACCCTGGGGAAAAGCCTCTGACTATCCACTCTGTCTATGCCCTTCATAATTTTGTAGACCTCTGTCAGGTCGCCCATCAACCTCCGTCGTTCCAGTGAGAACAAGCCGGGTTTATTCAACCGCTCCTCATAGCTAATGCCCTCCATACCAGGCAACATTCTGGTAAATCTCTTCTGCACCCTCTCTAAAGCCTCCACATCCTTCTGGTAGTGTGGCGACCAGAATTGAACACTATACTCCAAGTGTGGCCTAACTAAGGTTCTATACAGCTGCAACATGACTTGCCAATTCTTATACTCAATGCCCCGACCAATGAAGGCAAGCATGCCGTATGCCTTCTTGACTACCTTCTCCACCTGTGTTGCCCCTTTCAGTGACCTGTGGACCTGTACACCTAGATCTCTCTGACTTTCAATACTCTTGAGGGTTCTACAATTCACTGTATATTCCCTACCTGCATTAGACCTTCCAAAATGCATTACCTCACATTTGTCCGGATTAAACTCCATCTGCCATCTCTCCGCCCAAGTCTCCAAACAATTTAAATCCTGCTGTATCCTCTGACAGTCCTCATCGCAATACGCAATTCCACCAACCTTTGTGTCGTCTGCAAACTTACTAATCAGACCGGTTACATTTTCCTCCAAATCATTTATATATACTATGAACAGGAAAGGTCCCAGCACTGATCCCTGCGGAACACCACTAGTCACAGCCCTCCAATCAGAAAAGCACCCTTCCATTGCTACTCTCTGCCTTCTATAACCTAGCCAGTTCTGTATCCATCTTGCCAGCTCACCCCTCATCCCGTGTGATTTCACCTTTTGTACCAGTCTGCCATGAGGGACCTTGTCAAAGGCCTTACTGAAGTCCATATAGACAACATCCACTGCCCTACCTGCATCAATCATCTTTGTGACCTCTTCGAAAAACTCTCTCAAGTTAGTGAGACACGACTTCCCCTTCATAAAACCATGCTGCCTCTCACAAATATGTCCATTTGCTTCCAAATGGGAGTAGATCCTGTCTCGAAGAATTCTCTCCAGTAATTTCCCTACCACTGACATAAGGCCTGAAGTTCCCTTGATTATCCTTGCTACCCTTCTTAAACAGAGGAACAACATTGGCTATTCTCCAGTCCTCCGGGACATCACCTGAAGACAGTGAGGATCCAAAGATTTCTGTCAAGGCCTCAGCAATTTCCTCTCTAGCTTCCTTCAGTATTCTGGGGTAGATCCCATCAGGCCTTGGGGACTTATCTACCTTAACATTTTTCAAGACGCCCAACACCTCGTCTTTTTGTATCTCAATGTGACCCAGGCTATCTATGCACCCTTCTCCAGACTCAACATCTACCAATTCCTTCTCTTTGGTGAATACTGATGCAAAGTATTCATTTAGTACCTCACCGATTTCCTCTGGCTCCACACATAGATTACCTTGCCTATCCTTCAGTGGGCCAACCCTTTCCCTGGCTACCCTCTTGCTTTTTATGTACGTGTAAAAAGCCTTGGGATTTTCCTTAACCCTATTTGCCGATGACTTTTCGTGACCCCTTCTAGCCCTCCTGACTCCTTGCTTAAGTTCCTTCCTACTTTCCTTATATTCCACACAGGCTTTGTCTGTTCCCAGCCTTTTAGCCCTGACAAATGCCTCCTTTTTCTTTTTGACGAGGCCTACAATATCTCTCATTATCCAAGGTTCCCGAAAATTGCCATATTTATCCTTCTTCCTCACAGGAACATGCCGGTCCTGAATTCCTTTCAACTGACACTTGAAAGCCTCCCACATGTCAGATGTTGATTTACCCTCAAACATCCGCCCCCAATCTAGGTTCTTCAGTTCCCGCCTAATATTGTTATAATTAGCCTTCCCCCAATTTAGCACATTCACCCTAGGTCCACTCTTATCCTTGTCCACCAGCACTTTAAAACTTACTGAATTGTGGTCACTGTTCCCGAAATGCTCCCCTACTGAAACTTCTACCACCTGGCCGGGCTCATTCCCCAATACCAGGTCCAGTACCGTCCCTTCCCTAGTTGGACTGTCTACATATTGTTTCAAGAAGCCCTCCTGGATGCTCCTTACAAACTCTGCCCCGTCTAAGCCCCTGGCACTAAGTGAGTCCCAGTCAATATTGGGGAAGTTGAAGTCTCCCATCACCACAACCCTGTTGTTTTTACTCTTTTCCAAAATCTCTCCACCTATCTGCTCCTCTATCTCCCGCTGGCTGTTGGGAGGCCTGTAGTAAACCACCAACATGTGACTGCACCCTTCTTATTCCTGATCTCTACCCATATAGCCTCACTGCCCTCTGAGGTGTCCTCCCATAGTACAGCAGTGATATCCTCCCTAACCAGTAGCGCAACTCCGCCACCCCTTTTACATCCCCCTCTATCCCACCTGAAACATCTAAATCCTGGAACGTTTAGCTGCCAATCCCGCCCTTCCCTCAACCAGGTCTCTGTAATGGCAACAACATCATCGTTCCAAGTACTAATCCAAGCTCTAAGTTAATCTGCCTTACCCGTAATACTTCTTGCATTAAAACATATGCACTTCAGGCCACCAGACCCGCTGCCCGCTGTGTTCAGCAAGTTCTCCCTGTCTGCTCTGCCTCAGAGCCATATTGGCCCTATTCCCTAGTTCTCCCTCAATGCTTTCACCTTCTGACCTATTGCTCCCGTGCCCACCCCCCTGCCAGACTAGTTTAAACCCTCCCGTGTGACACTAGCAAACCTTGCGGCCAGGATATTTATGCCTCTCCAGTTTACATGCAACCCATCCTTCTTATATAGGTCACACCTGCCCCGGAAGAGCTCCCAGTGGTCCAGAAAACGGAAACCCTCCCTCCTACACCAGCTGTTTAGCCACGTGTTTAGTTGCTCTATCTTCCTATTTCTAGCCTCACTGGAACGTGGCACAGGGAATAATCTTGAGATTACAACCCTAGAGGTCCTGTCTTTTAACTTTCTACCTAGCTCCCTGAACTCCTGCTGCAGGATCTCATGCCCCTTCCTGCCTATGTCGTTAGTATCAATATGTACAACGACCTCTGCCTGTTTGGCCTCCCCGTTCAGGATGCCCTCTACCTGTTCGGAGACATCCTGGACACTAGCACCAGGGAGGCAACATACCATCCTGGAGTCTCTTTCACGTCCACAGAAGCGCCTATCTGTGCCCCTGACTATAGAGCCCCCTATGACTATTGCTCTTCTGCGCTTTGACCCTCCCTTCTGAACATCAGAGCCAGTCGTGGTGCCTCTGCTCGGCTGCTGCTGTTTTCCCCTGATAGGCTATCCCCCCCAACAGTATCCAAAGGGGTATACCTGTTCGAGAGGGGTACAACCACAGGGGATTCCTGCACTGACTGCCTGCCCTTTCTGGTGGTCACCCATTTATCTGCCTGCACCTTGGGTGTGACCACATTTATATAATTGCTATCTATGACGCTTTCCGCAACCTGCATGCTCCTAAGTGCATCCAATTGGTGCTCCAACCAAACCATGCGGTCTGTGAGGAGCTCCAGTTGGATGCACTTTCTGCAGATGAAGCCATCCGGGATGCTGGAAGCCTCCCGGACCTGCCCCACCTCACAGTCAGAGCACTGCACCCCTCTAACTGACATTGCGTCAATTAATTAGTAAATTAAAGTTAGAAGTTAAAAAAACAATTTTTAAAGTTACTGTTAACTATCTGTTTCCTAGCACTAGATTTCTACTATAAATGTGAAAGCTAAATATAGTACTCTCCGATCTCTGGCTGGGATACCCCTCTAAATTATAATTCAGTAATTATGTTTAATTAGTTTACCAATGCTTAATTTTTTTAATTTAGTGTAGATTCCCAACCAGCCACTCAGTTTACAGCTTTTCTGTGATGTCACTTCAGATCCCCCCCCCCCCCCACCCCGCCCACACACACAGTTTGAAAAGGTAATAAAAGTAAAAATGAGTAAAAATCACTTACTTACCTTCTGAGGGTCTCAGATGCTCTCTGGTTCTCTCCCTGCAGATTAAAAGTTGCAGGCCAGAAGAAAGAGAGCGAACAAAACAGTAGGGAAAAAGCACCTTCTCCCACTCTGCACCAAATTATCTCACTGCACCAAATTACCAAGTTTCAAATTCCCATTCTGGATGTGTCTCACTCACTCAGGCTGTGTCTCTTTGACCTGCGCAACCTTCCTCAGGGAATGAAGAGATGGGTTCCAGAAACATATATATAGACAAAGTCAATGATGCAAGACGATACTTTGAATGCGAGTCTTTGCAGGTAATTAAGTCTTTACAGGTCCAGACGGAGCAACTGGAGAGAGGGATAATCACAGGTTAAAGAGATCTCAAGCCAGGACGGTTGGTAGGATTTTGCAAGCCCAGGCCAGATGGTGGGGGGTGATTGTAATGCAATATAAATCCAAGGCCCCAGTTGAGGCCGTACTCAAGTGTGCGGAACCTGGCTTTAAGTTTCTGCTCGGCGATTTTGCATTGTCGCGCTTCCTGAGGCTGCCTTGGAGAACATTTACCTGATGATAAGAGGTTGAATACCCTTGACTGCTGAAGTGTTCCCCGACTGGAAGGGAACA
Organism: Scyliorhinus torazame; assembly: GCF_047496885.1. NCBI lineage: Eukaryota > Metazoa > Chordata > Chondrichthyes > Carcharhiniformes > Scyliorhinidae > Scyliorhinus > Scyliorhinus torazame. The sequence continues at coordinate 346,692,561 of NC_092710.1, read as the reverse complement.
TTCCTGCCTGGCGATTGTTGCGCGATGTCCGTTCATCCGTTGTTGCAGGACAGTTGGCCTTCCCTTTAGCCCTTCTTAGGGCTAAAGGGATCAAGGGATATGGGGCGAAGACAGGATCAGGGTATTGAACTTGATGATGAGCCATGATCAAAATGAATGGCGGAGCAGGCTCGAAGGGTTGAATGACCTCCTCCTGCTTCTATTTTCTATATATCTTTCGGTGTAACTATGTCACATTTCCTTCACTGTTAGTTGGTCAAAATCTTGGAACTGCCCCCCAAACAGCACTGTGGGTATATCTACATCTTAGGGGCTGCAAGGATTAAAGAAGACAGCTCACCCCCACCTTCTCAGGACTTGCCAAATCAAACACAAGGCTAGTTCCAAAGCCTGTATTCTTCCATAGCGAAGATAATTGTGTGACCACTTTATCCTTTGTTTAAGAAACCAACCAATGAGAATTGTACTGACTTTAATGTTGATCAATTTCCTTTGTTCTTAGAATCCATAAGAATGGCTCTTTTGGTGGAGGCCAAAGCTTGGAAAATAGTACTCTGTCGGTTTCTGAATGAACAGTACAAGGGTAAAATGCAAGTGATAGCATCATTTATCGTTGAAGAAATGAAGAATATGGGTCGTCCTATTCAAGATTTGGATGATGTTAGATTTGCCATGGAATCTTTATCACAAATCCGAAATAATGAGATACAGATGGATATGACTTTGGCACCCATTGAGGTATGTGACCTTATGTTTCAGGGTATGTCTTCTACATTTATTCCTGCCATATTCAGCTTCCAGGCTTTTAAAATCCAAATCTGACCTCACCTAAATAAAAGCAATGAATTAACTTCCAGCTTGGTGATATCTTTCACTATGTGCAATGGGCTGAATTGAGATCTTTCAATAAACACTAAGTGGGTATTTATAAAAGGTGCAAGGGATTGCCCAGGGAATTATATTCTGATCAGTCTGGTTTATTGAGAAAATTATTGAAATTGTTTCTGAGAGACAGGGGCTGCATGCTCTGCCACTCGCTGCCAATAGCTGCTTCCCCGATTTGGCGGAAAATAGAGCATGGACCCAAAAACAGGATCGGCGCCCGATTTACCAACTAGAAGGCCAGGTCACTGGCAGCTCGCCCATCCTCCTCTTCCCCACTGCCGTAACACCCCACACAAAACCCACCTTACACTGAGCTTCTCACCCCTTCCCTCTCCATTAGTCCATCCATCCCTTCCCTCTCCTTTAGTCCTTCCATCCATTCCCTCTCTCTGTGCCTGTGACATATTCCTTTGTCATTGGCCTGTCCAATGCTCCCAATGCTCCCAGCCATGATGCTTTGTGAATGAGCTCGGGAGCGTCGTGGCAGCTTTCAGTACTGTTGCATCAGGCTCAGTGTTGGGGTCTTTGCTGTTTATCATATATATAAATAATATGTGGGAGGCTTAATTGGGAAGTTTTGCAGGTGATTCTATCATTGATAGTGAAGAAGATAGTTGTTGTCGCCATAACATATCAATGTTTTGGACAGGAGGAAAAGTGACAATTGGAATTCAATCTGGAGATGTGTGAAGTAATGCATTTGGGAAAGAAAAACAAAGCAAAGGACGCTCAGTTGGGTTCTGACAGGGCCATTCAGCTCCTGGTCTCATTACAGCCCTGGATAAAACTTGGAGAAAAGAGCTGAACTCCAGCGGTGAGATGAGAGTGACTGCCCTTTAATAATAATCTTTACTGTCACAAATAGGCTTACACTAACACTGCAATGAAGTTACTGTGAGAAGACTCGAGTGATCACAGTCTGGCGCCTTTTCGGGTACACAGAGGGACAATTCAGAATGTCCAATTCACCTAACAGCACTTCTTTTGGGACTTGTGGGAGGAAACTGGAGCACCCGGAGGAAACCCACGTCGACACAGGGAGAGCATGCAGATTCTGCACAGTGACCAAGCCGGGAATCGAACCTGGGACCCTGGCGCTGTGAAGCCATAGTACTAACCACTATGCTCCATGCTGCCCTTGAGGGGAGATGGTGGCAAAGGGGTAATATCACTGGACTAATAATCAAGAAGCCCAGCCTATGTTATGGGGTCTTGTGTTCAAAAGCCACCACGGCAGTTGGTGGCATTTGAATTCAATTCATAAAACCTAGAATTGAAAACTGGGATTAGTAATGGTGACCAAGAAATTGTTGTTGATTGTTGTAAAAACCCACCTGGTTCGCGAATGTTCTTGAGAGAAGGAAATCTGCCAGTCTGGCATACATGTGTCACCAGACCCATCGCAATGTGATTGACTCTTAATTGCCCTCTGGATTTGGATTTGGATTTGTTTATTATCACGGGTACCGAGGTACAACGAAAAGTATTTTTCTGCGTGCAACTCAAACAGATCATTTAGTACATGAAAAGAAAATGCATAATTGGGCAACACACGGTCCACAATGTAAATACATAGACACCGGCATCGGATGAAGCATACAGGGTGTAGTATTAATAAGGTCAGTCCATAAGAGGGTTGTTTAGGAGTCTGGTAACAGTGGGGAAGAAGCTGTTTTTGAATCTGTTTGCGCGTGTTCTCAGACTTTTGTATCTCCTGCCTGATGGAAGAAGTTAGAAGAGTGAGTATGCCGGTGGATTGGACAATCTGCATTCTCCCTCTGTGTACCGGAACAGGCACCTTACTGTGGCGACTCGGAGATTTTCACAGTAACTTCATTTCAGTGTTAATGGAAGCCTACTTGTGACACTTGTGCCAAATTCACTGCACCAGTTAGTTCTACTGCAGAACGGAGAAGTCAGTGCAGGAATGCAATAGTTATAGAGGATTCAATTGTAAGAGGAATTGATAGGCATTTCTGTGGCCGCAAATGAGACGGCAGGATGTGATGCTGCCTCCCTTGTGCTCAGGTCATTGTTTCAAAGAGCGCATGGAGGAACTGCAACAGTTGTTTATACCTGTTTGGCATAAAAGTAAAATGGGAAATGTGACCAATCCATGGCTTACAAGGGAAATTAGGGATAGTACTCGATCCAAGGACGTTGCATACAAATTGGCCAAGAAAAACAACAGGTTTGAGGATTGGGAGCTGTTTAGAATTCAGCAAAGAAGGACAAAGAAGGACCAAGGGATTGATTTAGAAGGGGAATATAGAGTACAAAAGTAAGCTTGCAGGGAACATAAAAACTGACTATAAAGGTTTTGAGAGATACGTGACGAGAAAAAGATTGGTGAAGACAAATGAAGGTCCCTTACAGTCAGAACATAAGAACATAAGAACTAGGAACAGGAGGAGGCCATCTGGCCCCTCGAGCCTGCTCCGCCATTTAATGAGATCATGGCTGATCTTTGTGGACTCAGCTCCACTCTCCGGCCCATACACCATAACCTTGAATCCCTTTATTCTTTAGAAAGGCATCTATCTTTTTCTTAAAAGCGTTTAAAGAAGGAGCCTCAACTGCTTCACTGGGCAAGGAATTCCAGAGATTCACAACCCTTTGGGTGAAGAGGTTCCTCCTACACTCCGTCCTTAATCTACCTTCCCTTATTTTGAGGCTATGCCCCCTAGTTCTGTTTTCCCCGACCAGTGGAAACAAGCTGCCCGCATCTATCCTATCTATTCCCTTCATAATCTTATATGTCTCAATAAGATCCCCCCGCATCCTTCTAAACTCCAATGAGTACAGTCCCAGTCTACTCAACCTCTCGTCATAATCTAATCCTCTCAACTCTGGGATCAACCTAGTGAATCTCCTCTGCACTCCCTCCAGTGCCAATGGGTGTCATTCTCTGACCCCCCGCCGGGTCGGAGAATGGCCATTGGCCGCCGTGAATCCCGCCCCCCGCCCCCGCCGAAGTCTCCGGTACCGGAGATTGGGCGGGGCGGGAATCGGGCCGCGCCGGTTGGCGGGACCCCCCGTTCAATTCTCCGGCCCGGATGGGCCGAAGTCCCGCCCAGAAATTGCCTGTCCCGCCGGCGTAAATCAAACCTGGTATTTACCGGCGGGACCAGGCGGCGTGGGCGGGCTCCGGGGTCCTAGGGGGGCGCACGGGGCGATCTGACCCCGGGGGGTGCCCCCACGGTGGCCTGGCCCGCAATCGGGGCGCACCGATCCGTGGGCGGGCCTGTGCCGTGGGGGAACTCTTTCCCTTCCGCCTCCGCTACGGCCTCCACCATGGCGGAGGCGGAAGAGACTCTCCCCACTGCACATGCGCGGGAAACTGACAGCAGCCGCTGACGCTCCCGCGCATGCGCTGGGAAACTGACAGCGGCCGCTGACGCTCCCGCGCATGCGCCGGGAAACTGTCAGCGGCCGCTGACGCTCCCGCGCATGCGCCGCATTTCCGCGCCAGCTGACGGGGCAACAAACGCCATTTCCGCCAGCTGGCGGGGCGGAAATCCCTCCGGCGTCGGCCTAGCCCCTCAATATTGGGGCTAGGCCGCCAAAGATGCGGAGCATTCCAGTCGGCGGACATCGCGCCGTTGGGGGAGAAATTCGCCCTATATGTCCTTTCTCAGGTAAGGAGATCAAAACTGAACACAATACTCCAGATGCGGCCTCACCAACACCTTATACAATTGCAGCATAACCTCACTAGTCTTGAACTCCGTCCCTCTAGCAATAAAAGACAAAACTCGATTAGCCTTCTTAATCACCTGTTGCACCTGCACACCAACTTTTTGTGACTCGTGCACCAGCACACCCAGGTCCCTCTGACAGCAACATGTTTTAACATCTTACCGTTTAAATAATAATCCATTCTGCTGTTATTCCTCCCAAAATGGATAGCCTCACACTTGACAACATTGAATTCCACCTGCCCTAGCCCATTCACCTAACCTATCCAAATCCTTCTGCAGACTTCTGGTATCCTCTGCACTTTTTGCTTTACCACTCATCTTAGTGTCGTCTGCAAACTTTGACACATTGCACTTGGTCTCCAACTCTAAATCGTCTATGTAAATTGTGAACAACTGCGGGCCCAACACTGATCCTTGAGGGACCCCACTAGTTACAGGTTGCCAACCAGAGAAACACCCATTTATCCCCACTCTCTGCTTTCTGTTAGTTAACCAATCCTCTACCCATGCTACCACTTTACCCTCAATGCCATGCATCTTTAGTTTATGCAGCAACCTTTTGTGTGGCACCTTGTCAAAAACTTTCTGGAAATCCAGATATACCACATCCATTGGCTCCCCGTTATCTACTGCAGTGGTAACGTCCTCAAAAAATTCTACTAAATTAATCAGACACGACCTACCCTTTGTGAACCTATGCTGCGTCTGCCCAATGGTACAATTTCCCTCCAGGTGCCCCGCTATTTCCTCCTTAATGATAGATTCCAGCATTTTCCCGACAACCGAAGTTAAGCTTACCGGCCTATAATTACCCGCCTTCTGCCGACTTCCTTTTTTAAACAGTGGTGTCACGTTTGCTACTTTCCAATCCTCTGGGACCACCCCAGAGTCTAGTGAATTTTGATAAATTATCACTAGTGCGTTTACAATTTCCCTCGCCATCTCTTTTAACATTCTGGGATGCATCCCATCAGGGCCAGGAGACTTGTCTACCTTTAACCCCATTAGCTTGCCCAATACTGCCTCTTAGTGATTAAAATCATCTCAAGGTCCTCACCTATCATATCCTTATTTCCATCAGTCACTGGCATGTTATTTGTGTCCTCCACTGTGAAGACTGACCCAAAAAACCTGTTCAGCTCCTCAGCCATTTCCCCGTCTCCTATGATTAAATCTCCCTTCTCATCTTCCAAAAGATCAATATTTACCTTAGCCACTCTTTTTTGTCTTATATATTTGTAGAAGCTTTTACTATCTGCTTTTATGTTCTGAGCCAGTTTACTTTCATAGTCTACCTTACTCTTCTTTATGGCTTTTTTAGTAGCTTTCTGTTGTCCCCTAAAGACGTCCCAGTCCTCTAGTCTCCTACTAATTTTTGCCACTTTGTATGTTTTTTCCTTCAATTTGATACTCTCCCTCACCTCCTTAGATATCCACGGTCGATTTTTCCCCTTTCTACCGTCTTTCTTTTTTGTCGGTATGAACCTTTTCTGAACACTGTGAACGATCGCTTGGAAGGTTCACCACTGTTCCTCAACTGCTTCACCATGAAGTCTTGGCTCCCAGTCTACCTTAGCTAGTTCTTCTCTCATCCCATTGTAATCGCCTTTGTTTAAGCACAAAACACCAGTGTTTGATTTTACCTTGTCATCCTCCAACTATATTTTAAATTCCACCATATTGTGGTCGCTCCTTCCAAGAGGATCCCGAACTATGAGATCATTAATCAATCCTGCCTCATTACACAGGACCAGATCTAGGACCGCTTGTTCCCTTGTAGGTTCCATTACATACTGTTCCAGGAAATTATCCCGGGCACATTCTATAAACTCCTCCTCGAGGCTGCCTTTACCAACCTGGTTAAACCAATCGATATGCAGATTAAAATCTCCCATGATAACTGCTGTACCATTTCTACATGCATCCGTTATTTCTTTGCTTATTGCCTGCCCTACCATCCTGTTACTATTTGGTGGCCTATAGACTACTCCTATCAGTGACCTTTTCACCTTACTATTCCTGATTTCCACCCAAATTGATTCAACCTTGTCCTCCATAGCACCAATATCATCCCTTACTATTGCCCAGATGCCATCCTTAAACAACAAAGCTACACCACCGCCCTTACCATCCATTCTATCCTTTCGTATAGTCTGATACCCTTGAATATTTAACTCCCAGTCGTGACCATCTTTTAACCATGTTTCAGTAATGGCCACTAAATCATAGTCATTCACGATGATTTGCGCCATCAACTCATTTACCTTATTTTGTATACTACGAGCATTCAGGTAAAGTACACTTATGCTGTTTTATATGTCTTTGTTATGAATCCTAACACCTTGATCAGTAACTTTTTGCAATTTATTTTTCCTCTTACCCTTTCTCCTAATTTTCCTTGTCTTTGAACCCATATCTCTACATAATAACCTGTAACGTAACCTGCTGCCTTGATCTCCATTAACCGTTATACTGTCCAGAGCTTTACACTTCCCTTCACCCCAACTTGCTAGTTTAAAGTCCTTGTGACCAACCTATTTATCCTATTCGCTAGAACACCGATCCCAGAATGGTTCAGGTGAAGACCGTCCCAACGGTACAGGTCCCTCCTGCCCCAGTACTGATGCCAATGCCCCATGAAATGGAATCCCTCTTTCCCGCACCACTCCTTTAGCCACGTGTTAACTTCTCTAATTTTCTGAACCCTATGCCAATTGGCACGTGGCTCGGGTAGTAATCCAGAGATTATAACCCTGGAGGACCTGCTCTTTAATTTAGTCCCTAGTATTTGATAATCCCCAAACAGGTCCTCTTTCCTAGTCTTACCTATGTTGTTAGTCCCAACGTGGACCACAACAATTGGATCCTCCCCCTCCCTCTCCAAAATCCTTTCAAGCCGATCAGAGATGTCCCTCATCCTGGCACCGGGCAGGCAACATACCATGCGGGACTCTCGATCTGGCTTACAAAGGATGCCATCAATTCCCCGAATTATAGAATCCCCTACAACTACCACTTGTCTTTTTGCTCCCCCCTCTTGAATGGCTTCCTGTACCACGGTGCAGTGGTCAGTCAACGCATCCTCCCTACAGCCCTCTTCCTCATCCACACAGGGAGCAAGTACCTCATATCTGTTGGACAAGGTCAAGGGCTGAGGCTCCTCAACTCCTAAACTCAGGATCCGCCTACCTGCCTCCCTTGCAGTCACACCATTCTGTCCCTGACCACTGTCCGAATTAACAGAACTTATTCTACCGGGTGTGACTGCCTCCTGAAACAAAGCGTCCAGGTAATGTTCCCCCTCCCTGATGTGCTGCAGTGTGTGCAGCTCGGTCTCCAGCTCATCAATTCTGAGCCGAAATTCCTCGAGCAGCCAACACTTGCTGCAGATGTGGTCACTGACGGTCTCAATGGGATCCACCAGTTCCATCATCATACAGCAACAGCACATCACCTGGCCAGCCATATTCAAGTAGTTAATTAATTTAAATATTTAAAAAAAAAATTTTTTAAAAATAGAACCTCAAGGATAAACCCGAACACCAACAAAAACACAGCCCTCTCTCGCCACTCACCCGAACTCAGTCACTCACCTAAACTCAGATGCACTCTGTTCCAATCAGTACTCCATGTCTAAAGGTACTCCTGCCACACCTTTTGTGCACTCACCTCTCCCAGCACTGTCCCGGCTCTCTCCTCCTGCGCTTTCTAAATCTCCCAGCTCTCTCCTCCGGCGCTGTTTTCGCTGTCCCAGCTCTCTCTGCTCCCGCGCTGTTTTCGCTGTCCCGGCTCTCTCCTCCCGTGCTTTTTAAATCTCCCGGCTCTCTCCTCCGGCGCTGTTTTTGCTGTCCCGGCTCTCTCTGCTCCCGCGCTGTTTTCGCTGTCCCGGCTCTCTCCTCCCGCACTTTTTAAATCTCCCGGCTCTCTCCTCCGGTGCTGTTTTCGCTGTCCTGGCTCTCTCTGCTCCCGCGCTGTTTTCGCTGTCCCGGCTCTCTCCTCCCGCGCTTTTTAAATCTCCCGGCTCTCTCCTCCGGCGCTGTTTTCGCTGTCCCGGCTCTCTCTGCTCCCACGCTGTTTTCGCTGTCCCGGCTCTCTCCTCCCGCGCTTTTTAAATCTCCCGGCTCTCTCCTCCGGTGCTGTTTTCGCTGTCCCGGCTCTCTCTGCTCCCGCGCTGTTTTTGCTGTCCCGGCTCTCTCCTCCCGCGCTTTTTAAATCTCCCGGCTCTCTCCTCCGGCGCTGTTTTCGCTGTCCCAGCTCTCTCTGCTCCCACGCTGTTTTCGCTGTCCCGGCTCTCTCCTCCCGTGCTTTTTAAATCTCCTGGCTCTCTCCTCCGGCGCTGTTTTCGCTGTCCCGGCTCTCTCTGCTCCCGCGCTGTTTTCGCTGTCCCGGCTCTCTCCTCCCGCGCTTTTTAAATCTCCCGGCTCTCTCCTCCAGCGCTATTTTCGCTGTCCCGGCTCTCTCTGCTCCCGCGCTGTTTTCGCTGCAGGGGAACTATAAATGGCTGAGCAACTAAATACATAATTTAGAACATAGAACATACAGTGCAGAAGGAGGCCACTCAGCCCATCGAGTCTGCACCGACCCACTTAAGTCCTCACTTCCACCCTATTCCCGGAACCCAATAACCCCTCCTAACCTTTTTGGACCCCAAGGGCAATTTAGTGTGGCCAATCCACCTAACCTGCACATCTTTGGACTATGGGAGGAAACCGGAGCACCCGGAGGAAGCCCACGCAGACACGGGGAGAACGTGCAGATTCCGCACAGACAGTGTCCCAGCAGGGAATCGAACCTGGGACCCTGGCCCTGTGAAGCCACAGTGCTAGCCACTTGTGCTACCGTGCTGCTTCTTCTATCTTCATAAATGAGGGCACAAATAAGATACATGACATGTTGGGGAATTTAGGGTGTAGTCTGAAGGAGGAAGTGAAGGTGATCAATATCAGTAGAGAAATGATGTTTGGGAAATTGATGGGATTGAAGGCTGATAAATCCCCAGGGTCTGATAATCTTCATCCCAGAGTACTGAAGGAGGTGTTTCTAGAAATAGTGGATACTTTGGTGGTCATCTTCCAGGACTCTATATACTGTGGAAATGTTCCAGCAATATAATCCTCTCCAAAAAGATATCACACCCTGCAATCTAGTGTAGTTGATGGATGACCTATCATTACATATTTCATAAATTATGCCGTTAGTGATTTTGTTTAATTAGTATTGATTTATGTCATCACATTTATTACTCTTCCCATTATTGGATTTTATCTGTTGTTGCTTTTATGGTTTCTATGTAGGAAGCATATAGCATACTGACTAAATATGAAGTGGAGATTTCAAAGGAAGAAACAGAAGAAGTTGATACACTTCGGTACTTTTTCAACAAATTACAAGTTAAAGCTGTAAGTATTCTTCAAATAATGCACAAGTCAGAAAGAGTCAATACTGACTCTATCGGAAAATCACTGGGGAAGTAGTACTGAGCAAATTGATGGAGCTGCAGGCTGACAAATCTTTGGGTTTCACCCGAAGGACTTAAAAGAGGTGACCAATGAGGTACTAGATGTTGATGTTAAGTTTCCAAAATTTACTCGATTCGGGAAAGGTTCCGTCAGACTGCAAAGTAGCAAATATAAACCCTCGAATCAAAAGAGAGGGAGGCAGGAAACAGGAAGCTATGGGTGGGATTTTACAGCTGTTTCAACTGGTGGGATATTCTGGTCCCACCAACGGCAATCTCCCTTTGTGCATTCCCAAATGATGGAGGATGCAAGCAACAAGAAACCCCATTCACAGCGGCGGGACGAGAAGATCCCACCGTCAACCAATGGTGGGCCTTCTCTGCAGAACATGCCACGAGGGTGCGATGCGGGGGGGGGGGGGGGGGGGGGGGGAGAGGTAAAATCTAACTTGGTGTCTGTCATGGGGAATCTATTAGCATTGATCATTAAGGAGCTTAAAGCTGAGCACTTTGAAAGACACAAGGTAATAGGAAGAGTCAGCATGGTTTAATGAAAGGGAAATCTTGTTTTGCCAATTTATTGAAGTTTTTTGAAAAGGTAACATGCGCTGTAGAAATGCAGAGCCTGTAGACGTACTGTGCTTGGATTTCCGGAAGTCATTTGATACAGCGCCACGTTAAAATGAAAACTCCCTGTGGAGTGGGGGTAACATATGGATTGGATTGGATTTGTTTATTGTCACGTGTACCAGGTACAGTGAAAAGTATTTTTCTGCGAGCAACTCAACAGATCATTAAGTACATGAAATGAAAAGGAAATAAAAGAAAAAAATACATAATAGGGCAACACAAGGTACACAATGTAACTACATAACACCGGCATCGGGTGAAGCATACAGGGTGTAGTGTTAATGAGGTCAGTCCATAAGAGGGTGATTTAGGCGTCTGATAATAGTGGGGGAGAAGCTGTTTTTGAGTCTGTTCGTGCGTGTTCTCAGACTTCTGTATCTCCTGCCTGATGGAAGAAGTTGGAAGAGTGAGTAAGTCGGGTGGGAGGGGTCTATGATTATGCTGCCCGCTTTCCCCAGGCAGCGGGAGGTGTAGGTGGAGTCAATGGATGAGAGGCAGGTTCGTGTGATGGGCTGGGCGGTGTTCACGACTCTCTGAAGTTTCTTGCGGTCCTGGGCCGAGCAGTTGCCATACCAGGCTGTGATGCAGCCTGATAGGATGCTTTCTATGGTGCATCTGTAAAAGTTGGTAAGAGTTAATGTGGACATGCCGAATTTCCTTAGTTTCATGAAGAAGTATGTTGTGCTTTCTTGGTGGCAGCGTCGACGTGGGTGGCCCAGGACAGTTTTTGGAGCTGTGTACCGCTAGGAATTTGAAACTGCTAACCATCTCCACCTCGGCCCCGTTGATGCAGACAGGGGTGTGAAATTTACAACAACTCCAGCATCACATTGTCAATGCTGTTAGATGGTGGTACGATAACATACCCAACCATGATCTTTACCTTCTTGATATTGATGGTCAAGCCAAACTCTTTACAGACATGAAAGAATCTGTCCATTTGCTGCTGACGGTGTTCTTCGGTATAGAATGCTGGCATGACATTATCAGAATACAGCAACTATCTGATGAAAAGTTGGATCATGTTTGTCCTGCACCATGAATGTGCAAGGCTACGGGGTGAAGGCAAGCGAGTGGCTCTCATAAATTGTTCCTATGGAGAACTGGCATGGCCACAACAGGTCGAATGGCCTCCTTCTGTCCTGAAACAATGCAGTTTTCCTTCAATTCTGGTATAATTCTGTGAAAGAAAGTATAACTTGATGAGTAAAATTCTGATAGTGGAAGAGTAGCTTTTAAGAAGTGACTAATAGCAGAAGGATGGGTTGTACGGCAGAGATTAGCAGGACAGTGGGTAATGAGTGTTATATTCTAGAAAGTCTGGTGGTGAAGATTAGAAGTAAAGCCAATTTTCAGATACTTTTAAGGATTTAATTGCAGAAATATATATTTCTCAATTCCTTTTTATACCTCCATTACCAATTAAGTAGCCCATTTAAAAGGAGAACTACTGACCCACTGTGTTCCTTTCTGTACCTCTTTTGAACAACCTGTAACCCAATTTGGAGCCTGTTGCTAATTTTGCAGATGATACAAAGATCTGTAGAGGGACAGGTAGTATTGAGAAAGCAAGGGGGCTGCAGAAGAATTTGGACAAGCTAGGAGAGTGGGCAGTGGCAAATGAAATACAATGTGGAAAAGTGTGAAGTTATGCACTTTGGAAGGAGGAATTTAGGCATAGACGATTTTCTAAATGGGGAAATGCTTAGGAAATCAGAAGTACAAAGGCTCTTGGGAGTACTTGTTCACAATTCTCTTAAGGTTAATGTGCAGGTTCAGTCAGCAGTTAAGATGGCATATGCAATGTTAGCATTCATGTCAAGAGGGCTAGAATGCAAGACCAGGGTCGTATTTCTGAGGCTGTATAAGGCTCTGGTCAGACCCCATTTGGAGTATTGTGAACAGTTTTGGGCCCCGTATCTAAGGAAGGATGTGTTGGCCTTGGAAAGGGTCCAGAGGAGGCTCACAAGAATGATCCCTGGAATGAAGAACTTGTCGTATGAGGAACGGTTGAGGACTCTGGTTCTGTACTGGTTGGAGTTTAGAAGGATGAGGGGGATCTTATTGAAACTTACAGGATACTGCAAGGCCTGGATAGAGTGGACGTGGAGAGGATATTTCCACTTGTAGGAAAAACTAGAACCAGAGGACATCATCTTAGGCTAAAGGGACGATCCTTTAAAACAGAGATGAGGAGGAATTTCTTCAGCCAGAGGGTGGTGAATCTGTGGAACTCTTTGCCGCAGAAGGTTGTGGAGGCCAAATAACTGAGTGTCTTTAAGACAGAGATAGATAGGTTCTTGATTAATAAGGGGATCAGGGGTTATGGGGAGTAGGCAGGAGAATGGGGATGAGAAAATGTCAGCCATGATTGAATGGTGGAGCAGACTTGATGGGCCGCGTGGCCTAATTCGGCTCCTACGTCTTATGGTCTTATGGTCTAGCTGATCATCGACTTCAGGAAGCATAGCACAACACACACTTCTGTCTGCACCAATGGCTCCGAAGTGGAGATGGTCAATAGCTTTAAGTTCCTGGAGTCACCATCACCAACAGTCTGTCCTGGTCCACTCATGTTGATGCAACAGTCAAGAAAGCCCAACAACGTTGCACTACCTACGGAAGCTAAAGAAATTTGGCATGTCTGCATCGACTCTCACAAACTTCTACAGATGTACACTGGAGCGCATCCTATCCGGCTGCATCACAACCTAGTATGGTAACTGCTTGGTCCAAGATCGCAAGAAACTGCAGTGTGGTGAACGCAGCCCAGTGCATCACACAGGCTTCCCACCCCCACATTGATTCTGTATACACCTCCCGCTGCCTCAGGAAAGCAGACAGCATTTTCAGAGACTCCTCACACCCAGGCATTGCCTTCTTCCAGACCCTTCCATCAGGCAGAAGATACAGAATTCTGAAGACACGCACATCCAGACATAGGAACAGCTTCTTCCCCACAGCTACAAGACTCCTCAACGACTCCCCCTCGGATTGATCTGTTTCCAGTAATAACACTATTCACGACTATGCTGCTCTTGCTCTTGTATTTGTTCCGCACTGTAACCAATCACTGTCTGTCGATGTACCATTTGTCAATGTTCTCTATTAATTATTCTCTTTGTCTATTATGTACGTACTGTGTAAGTTCCCTTGGCCGCAGAAAAATAGTTTTTACTGTACTTCGGTACATGTGACAATAAAACATATCAAATCATTGCACATTATTATCTTGGTACCTCTCGTTTGTTTTTGTAGATTTGAAGATGTATGTAACACTGATAAATGCTTTCATTTTTTATTGTAAACAATGTTACCCTATTTCCCTGTCTTTTGCACTGACTTGTTTATTTTTGAATGGTCAAATCAAAAGTTGAGTTCACAAGAAGACTTGAAAGACCTGGCAATATGGTGTTTGTTTCATTTTGTGATGAAATTGAATTTTTTAACAGAGAAATGTGCAGGATGAATTGGTGCTAGTCCAACCCAAATTTAAGGCTAACCTGCTGGAGTCAGTGGACGTTTTCCAGAAGGAAGTGCTCAAATATGGTCGACAATATGAAAAAGTAAGTGTTGGTAATATTAAATCAGTTGAATGTACAGACTGTAAAATATTTTTTTCATTCTTTCATGGGATGTGGGCATCACTAACAAAGCTTGCATTTATCTCCCACCATAACCATCCTTGAGAAGGAGGTGATGAGCCATATTGTTGAACCACTGCAGTCCATGGTGTGAAGAAAATATTATTATTGTTCCTATTTTCAGATTTATTGTGTTATTCTGTGGACAGGCTTGTGGCTGTGTGTGCGTGTGTGATTATTTACTTCAACTTAAGGCAATTTGACTGCAAGGGTCAAGGGCATCAAAGGATCTAGGTTTGAAATACATGGGGCGTGATTCGTCCCATTCTCCCGTTCTACTTGCCCGTTTCCCCGGGGTTGTAGTTGGTCGTCCTGCTGGAGGCTATACCCCTGCTGAGCAGGAACTGACGCAGCTCATCGCTCATGAATGAGGATCCCTTGTCACTGTGGATGTAAGCGGGGAAACCGAACAGAGCGAAGATGGTGCTGAGGGCTTTGATGACGGTGGCAGACGTCATGTCGGGGCATGGGATGGCGAAGGGGAATCTGGAGTACTCATCGACCACACTGAGAATGTACGTGTTACGGTCGGTGGAGGGGAGAGGCCCTTTGAAATCCACGCTGAGATGTTCAAAGGGGCGGGACGCCTTCACCAGACGTGCACGGTCCGGCCGGTAGAAGTGCGGCTTGCACTCCGCACAGACCTGGCAGTCCCTGGTGACTGTCCTTACTTCCTCGACGGAGTAGGGCAGATTGCGAGCTTTGACCAGATGGTACAATCGATTGACCCCCGGGTGACAAAGGCTGTCGTGTAGGGTTCGGAGTTGGTCTACTTGTGCGCTGGCACATGTACGTCGGGAGAGGGCGTCTGGGGGCCCGTTGAGTTTACAGGGGCGATACAAAATTTCGTAATTATAGGTGGAGAGCTCGATTCTCCACTGCAAGATTTTATCATTTTTGATCTTGCTCCGCTGTGTATTATTGAACATGAAGGCTACCGACCGTTGGCCAGTGAGGAGAGTGAATCTCTTACAGGCCAGGTAATGCCTCCAATGCCCCACAGCTTCAACGATAGCTTGGGCCTCCTTTTCGACGGATGAGTGTCGAATTTCAGAGGCATGAAGGGTGTGGGAAAAAAATACCACGGGTCTGCCTGCCTGGTTTAGAGTGACGGCAAGGGCGACGTCTGAAGCGTGGCTTTCTACTTGAAAAGGCAGTGACTCATCCACTGCGCGCATCCCGGCCTTGGCGATGTCTGCTCTGATGCAGGCGAAAGCATGTTGTGCCTCGGCCGCGAGTGGGAATTGGGTGGACTGAATGAGTAGGCGGGCCTTGTCCGCATAGTTTGGGACCCACTGGGCGTAGTGGGAAAAGAACCCCAGGCAGCGTTTGAGGGCCTTGGGGCAGTGGGGGAGGGGAAGCTCCATGAGGGGGCCCATGCAATCGGGGTCGGGCCTGAGAAGTCTGCCTCGAAGGCCATGTATGGACGGTCCGACTTCCGGATGGGGAGCTGGTGGTTGGCGGATTTCAGGTCAATTGTTGAGAAGCCCCGGTACTGCGCAATCTGATTGACCATATCAGATATGCGTGGGAGGGGTACGCGTCGAGCCGCATGTACCAATTGATGGTCTGGCTGTAGTCCACGACCATCCTCTGTTTCTCCCCAGTTTTAACCACTACCACTTGGGCGCTCCAGGGGATGTTGCTGGCCTCGATAATACCCTCCTTAAGCAGCCGCTGGACTTCGGAACTGATGAAGGTCTTGTCCTGGGTGCTGTACCGTCTGATCCTGGTGGCAACGGGCTTGTAATCCGCAGTTAGATTGGCAAAAAAGGAGGGGGGATCGACCTTGAGGGTTGCGAGGCTGCAAACGGTAAGGGGGGGTAAGGGCCCGCTGAATTTGAGGATGAGGCTCTGGAGATTGCACTGGAAGTCCAGGCCCAACAGGAGTGCAGCGCAGAGATTAGGAAGGACATAGAAGCGGGAGTTATTAAATTCTATGCCCTGGACAGAAGCCTCAGACCGGGACGGAGTGGGATCCGGAGGCTAGGGAGATACTTTGATTGGCACGATGGACCGCGAGGGAGCAGCGCCTTGCCATATCTGGGTGTACGAAGCTTTCGGTGCTCCCGGAGTCCAGCAGGCACGAGGTCGCGTGTGCGTTGATTTTCACCATCGTCGACGCGGTGGCCAGGTTGTGCGGGCGAGATTGGTCAAGCATCATCGAAGCGAGCTGCGGGTAGTCGTCGGATGCTTCGGGTGGCGAGTGTGTGCGGTTCCGATCTCGGGATGTCGGCACCCATGGGGCGCACATGGCCGAAGGGGGACAAGATGGCGGTGCCCACTGGTCGCACATGGCCCCGGGAGGAGAGGATGTGCGCTTGGCGAGGGGGAGGGGGTGATAGCGGGCGCGATCGCAATGACTGCGCGGGCCTGGCACACAGTCGCGAAGTGGCCTTTCTTACTGCAGGATTTACAAACGGCAGTGCGGGCCGGGCAGTTTTGGCGGGGGTGCTTCTGCTGACCGCAGAAGTAGCAGCGGGGACTCCCGTAGTGCGCGGATCGGCACACGGCGCAGGCGTATTGGGAAGGCAGGGCCCCAGTGGAGGAGGTCGTCGGCGGGGTCCAGGAGGGGTAGGAAGGGGTAGAAGGGTGGGCAGCGCGGCGGGGGGGCATAAGATTGTACATTACGGGATGCGACCGTCATGGAGAGTGCCAAGATTTTCGTCTCTGCCAGTTTGAGCGTGGCCCCTTCCAGTAATTGTTCTCGGATGAGGTCCGACGCAATCCCCGTCACGAAAGCATCGCGCATGAGGAGGTTTGCGTGTTCAGCGGCCGTAACGGCCTGACAGTCACAGTCCCGGACAAGTGGAATTAGGGCCCGCCAGAAGTCTTCAATGGACTCACAAGGTAATTGTGAGCGGGTGGCGAGTACATGCATGGCGAAGAGCGTGTTCGCCTTCTGAGCATAGTGTTCTTTAAGGAGTTCCATTGCTTTTGCGTAATTCGCGGCGTCTTGGATCAACGGGAACACGCTGGAGCTCAGTCTGGAGTACAGGACATTTATCTTCTGAGCCTCCGTTGACGCGGGGTCCGCAGCGTTGATGTAGGCCTCAAAATATGCTAGCCAGTGAGTAAAGTCTTTTCTGGCGTCGGACGAGTGCGGATCCAGCTGCAGGCGATCGGGTTTGATTCTGATATCCATTCTGTGGAAAATCTGACTGCAATAAATTGATGCGCAATCAATTGCACAAAGATGCAGTTGGGTACAACTGTGGCTTTATTGCAGTCAGTTGCGTGGCCTCCTGCTGCAGCTGGCAAAATGGCAGGGCACTGGAGGTCATGCATATTTATACAGTTCTTAGTGGGCAGAGCCAGCGGGACCGAATGGTTGACCGGTACGGACTGAGGGCCACCTTCCCGTACCTCGACAACGTCACCATCTGCGGCCATGATCAGCAGGACCACGACGCTAACCTTCTAAAATTTCTCCACACCTCCAAACTCCTTAATCTCACGTACAATAAGGAGAAATGCGTGTTCCGCACCAACCGCTTAGCCATCCTTGGCTGTCGTGGAAAATGGAGTTCTAGGGCCTGACCCCGACCGCATGCGCCCCCTCATGGAACTCCCCCTCCCCCACAGCCCCAAGGCCCTGAAACGATGCCTGGTGTTCTTCTCCTATTACGCCCAGTGGGCCCCTAACTATGCGGAACAGGCCCACCCACTCATTCAGTCCACAGTCTTTCCCCTGACCGCTGAGGCCCGCCAGGCCTTTAACCGCATCAAGGCAGACATCGCCAAGGCCACGTTGCACGCGGTCGACGAGTCCCTCCCCTTTCAGGTCGAGAGCGATGCATCGGGCGTAGGCTGGCCGCCACCCTCAACCAAGCGGGCAGGCCCATGGCGTTTTTCTTCCCGCACCCTCCATGCCTCCGAAATGTGGCACTCCTCTGTCGAAAAGGAGGCCCAAGCCATTGTGGAAGCTGTGCAGCATTGGAGGCATTACCTGGCTGGCAGGAGATTCACTCTCCTCACTGACCAATGGTCGGTTGCCTTCATGTTCAGTAACACACAGCGGGGCAAGATCAGAAACGATAAGATCTTGAGGTGGAGGATCGAGCTCCACACCTATAATTACGAGATTTTGTATCGGCCTAGGAAGCTCAACAAGCCCACCGATGCCCTATCCCGCAATAGAGCACAAGTGGACCGACTCCGGGCTCTACACGATGGCTTCTGTCACCCGGGGGTCACCCGGTTCTTCCACTTCATCAAGGCCTGCAATCTGCCCTACTCCATTGAGGAGGTCAGGGCCATCTCCAGAGACTGCCAAGTCTGCGCGGAGTGCAAGCCGCACTTCTACCGGCCAGATTGAGCGCACCTAGTGAAGGCCTCCCGCCCCTTTGAACGCCTCAGCATGGACTTCAAAGGGCCCCTCCCCTCCACCGACCGCAGCACGTACTTTCTGAATGTAGTCGACGAGTACTCCCGGTTTCCCTTCGCCATCCCATGCCCCGATATGACTTCTGCCACGGTCATTAAAGCACTCAACAGTATCTTCGCCCTATTTGGTTTCCCCGCTTAACGTCCACAGCGATCGGGGATCCTCCTTTATCAGTGATGAGCTGCATCAGTTCCTGCTCAGCAAGGGCATTGCCTCATAAGGACGACAAGCTACAACCCCTGGGGAAACGGGCAGGTGGAGAGGGAGAACGGGACGGTCTGGAAGGCCGTCCTGCTGGCCCTACGGACGAAAACTCTCCCGGTCTCCCACTGGCAGGATGTCCTGCCCGACGCGCTCCACTCCATCTGATCGCTCCTCTGCACTGCGACTAACGAGACCCCCATGAACGTCTCTTTGCCTTCCCCAGGAAGTCCACCTCCGGGGTCTCGCTCCCAACATGGCTGACAGTTCCTGGACCCGTCCTCCTTCGCAAACACGTGTGGATCCATAAGTCGGACCCGTTGGTCGAAAGAGTCCACCTCCTGCACGCGAACCCGCAGTACGACTACGTGGCGCACTCTGACGGGCGCCAGGACACAGTCTCCCTCCGGGACCTGGCACCCGCTGGATCCCCACCCATGGCCCCCCACCCGACACCGCCCCTCTGGTTGCCCCATTCAACCAGGGGCCACTCCCCCTCCCCCCAGCGCACCTCACTGCAGCCCCCGCCCCAGGAGGATCCGTCCTCCCACCGGTTCCACTCAGGGGCGACAAAGACGAGGACAACGCACTCCCGGAGTCACAGGTGACCAAGTCGGCGCCCACATCACCACCAGGACTGAGGCGATCACAGCGGAGGATCAAAGCCCCTGACAGACTGAACTTGTAAAATTTTTCCACCCCCTCCCGCCGCCGGACTCTTTTTTTAACAGGGGGTGAATGTGGTAGTCACCACTAACTGTATTAGATGTAGCACTGTAAGACTCATATACTAGAGGTACATGGGTAAATCCCTGCCTGCTGGCTCCGCCCAGTAGGCGGTGTATAAATGTGTGTGCTCGCCGGGGCTGCTCCCATTCTGGTAACAGCTACAGGAGGCAACACCACTTTGCTCAATAAAGCCTCGATTATTCACTACTCTCGTCTTTGTAGTAATTGATAGTGCATCAGTTACCTCTTTTGATTCTGTGGTTTGAGAAGTACACAAGATTCCTGGAGCTCTTTAAGAGTCTGTATTAATAATCAAGTGTTAATAGTATGTTCATAAGTATAAAAGTATATAATAAGTATATTATATTTCCAGTGTTTCTAATATATCTGATGATGTGGAGATGCTGGCGTTGGACTGGGGTGGGCACAGTAAGAAGTCTTACAACACCAGGTTAAAGTCCAACAGGTTTGTTTGGAATCACTAGCTTTCGGAGCACAACCTCTTTATCATTCACCTGATGAAGGAGCTGCCCTCCGAAGGCTCGTGATTCCAAACAAACCTGTTCGACTTTAACCTGCTGTTGTAAGACTTCTTACTCCAATATATCTTTTAATGAATTACTTATTTTTTAATTGTCTCAAAATTGAGATGGGCTATTTAACTATTCTGGCTGGTCTCCAATCATACTCGTTTCTTTTTTAATGGCTTCCATCAATTTTAGCAGAGAATACTGCACATCATATTGATTCAAATTACAAAATGACAGTCATACTAAAATGAGCAATTTTTAAACGACCAACACAGGTACGAATAACCCCACAGGAGAGGGACATTCCTGTGCAGTACCCTGGCACTGGCCCCAGCACTTCCACAGTGCTAACCCTGGCACTGCCCCTGGCTCAGTAGCACTGGAGTGCCAGGGGACAGGACCGGGGGGGGTCCCTCTCGGAAGTTCCATTTTGGGAGCTTCCTGTTATCGGTGTGGAAGGGGTGGGGGGGGGGGGGGGGGGGCGGAATGTTCCCCTTGTGCGCGTGGGGGATGTTACCCTTCTGCATGTGGAAGTGTTCCCTTTTTCCATGGGGGTGTGTATTGTGTATTGTGGGGTGGTGGAGGGGGTGTTGTTCCTGTGTTTCCTATCAGAGATTGGGACACTTTTAAAAAGGTGCTCTGATCTTGGAATTGCCAGTTGCCAGCTTTTTCCAGCCGCAAGGCCATAAGACCATAAAACATGGGAGCAGAAGTAGGCCACTCGGCCCATCGAGTCTGCCCCGCCATTCAATCATGGCTGATATTTTCTCATCCCCATTCTCCTGCCTTCTCCCCATAATCCCTGATCCCCTTATTAATCAAGAACCTATCGATCTCTGTCTTAAAGACACTCAGTGAATTGGCCTCCACAACCTTCCACAGCAATAAGTTCCACAGATTCACCACCCTCCAGCTGAAGACATTCCTCCTCATCTCTATTCAAAAGGATCATCCTTTCAGCCTGAGGCTGTGGCCTCGTGTTCTAGTTTTTCCTACTAGTGGAAACATCCTCTCCACGTCTACTCTATCCAGGCCTCGCAGTATCCTGTAAGTTTCTTCAACGAGTACAAATCCAGAGTCCTCAACCATTCCTCATATGACAAGCTCTTCATTCCAGTGATCAGACTTCTGAACCTCTTCTGGACCCTTTCCAAGACTAGCACATCCTTCCAAAGATACGGGGCCCCAAACTGCTCACAATATTCCACATGGGGTCTGACCAAAGCCTTATTCAGCCTCAGAAGTACATCCTTGCTCTTGTATTCTAGCCCTCACAACATGAATTCCAACATTGCATTTGCCTTCTTAACTGTGACTGAACCTGCACGTTGACCTTAAGAGAATCATGAACAAGGACTCCTAAGTCCCTTTGTGCTTCTGATTTCCGAAGAATTTCCCCATTTAGAAAATAGTCAATGCCTCCATTCTTCCAACTAATGTGCATAACCTCACACTTTTCCACATTGTATTCCATCTGCCACGTCTGTGCCCACTCTCCCAGCCTGTCCAAATCCTTCTACAGCCCGCCTGCTTCCTCAATACCACCTGTATTTCTGCATATCTTTGTATCATCTATAATCTTGGCAACAGTGCCCTCAGATCCTTCTTCCAGATTATTAATGTATTTTGTGAGTCTCATAATATACAACAGTATATATGGTGCAGACACACACTGATGGACACACAGTGGGACCAATCAACATACACAACACCGCAGCCAATCACCAGTGAGAGCACACGCACTATAAAGACAGGGGGCATCAGAGTTCCCGCTCATTCGAGTAGCAGCTAGATCGGAGCACAGAGCTTGCAGCCTGCAACACAGACATTCACCATGTGCTGAGTGCATCAACTAGTTAGGACAAGGCAAAGGTCTTTAGTTAAAGCTGGTATCGTATTTACCCACAGTTCAAGTATGTTCAAATAGTGAACCTTTTAATAAAATAGTGTTGCACTACTTCAAGTGTTGGTGATCTGTATGTGATCCAGAATATCCAACACATCATGATACCAGGAGTGGTTGCATACTAGCACTTCTTAGGCCTACCTGCAAGTGATCTGCATTCCGCCAGCATTCCGTCATTCTGCAACATGGACAAAATCAGCCCGCCGCCGCCGTTCCGCATCGCCGGCAGCCTCGGGGCCAACTGGAAGATTTTCAAACAGCGCTTCCAGCTTTACCTCAAAGCCCCGGACAGGGAGGGCGCCTCGGACACCAGAAAGATTGCTCTTCTCCTCTCCACGGCCGGGGACCATGCCATCCACATTTTCAATTCTCTCACCTTTGCAGATGACGAAGACAAGACAAAGTTCTAGACGGTTCTCCTCAAATTTGACACTCACTGCAGCATAGAGGTGAATGAAAGTTTTGAATGCTATCTGTTCCAGCAGCGTTTGCAGGGTAAGGATGAACCTTTCCAATCCTTTTTAACTCACCTCCGCATCCTTGCGCAATCTTGCAGCTACTTCCGACTCCATGATATGCGACCAGATCATTTTCGGTGTTCAGTCGGACACCCTACGTCAGCAGCTCCTCAAAGTAAAGCAACTCACCCTAGCAACCGCCATCGAGACCTGTGTCCTACATGAAAATGCCACCAGTCGGTACTCCCATATACAAGCGGCTGAAACGGTGCGGCAAGGTCCCCACGAGGCGGAACGGGTCCAAGTGATTGAACACCTCCAGGGCCTCAGCCTGGGTGAGGGCGGCCATTTTGCACGCTTTTCGTGGACTCCAGCGCTTGCACGCACCAAACGAGGGGACGGCGACGTGGAGGAACGTAATGCGCAGGCGCGCACCACGCAGGACCGCACCGCGCATGCGCGGTGACGCAGCGAACATGCTGACGTCACGACGTGCAGCAACTGTGGCTCCGTCCATTTAAAGTGGCAATGCCCTGCAAAATCTCGACAACGCCTACGATGTGGAAGACTTGGCCACTCTGCTGTCGAGCGGCTCAGCCTGCCAATTCATATCGCTTCAGCCAGCCTCGCAGGAATGTTCGGGCAATTCAACCCACGGTCACCGAGTCCGATTCCGACCTCCCACACAGCAGTGACATCGAGGAACTGAAGGCGCCTATTCGAGTCGGTGTCGTCACGAAAAACAGGCTGTCCCAGAAATAAAGACACCAGCCGCTGTCGGTATACAGCATCGATCCAGGCGATGAGTGGTGTGCCACCCTGACGGTCAACCGGTCCCAAATACCATTCTGCCTGGACACTGGTGCTTCCGCCAATCTCATGGTGTGGTCTGCTTTCCAAAGCCTTTGTGTCAAACCAACCATTCTCCCACCAGCCTGCCAGCTATTGGACTACAATGGCAACATCATTCCTGCTACCGGCTCATGCCAACTCTAAGTGATGCACAAGTCACGAAAAGCCATCCTTCCTTTCGAGATCGTGGGCTCCTCGAAGGACTCTCTGCTTGGCGCACAGGCGTGCAAATTGCTCAACCTCGTTCAAAGAGTTCACTCTCTCTCTCCTGATGACACGTCTGCCTTCCAGGATGTTGACTTCAGGGCGCAACTCAACGCCATCATCGACCAGCACCACGACGTCTTCGAAGGCATGGGCACGCTCCCATATACTTACAAGATCCAACTCAAACAGAACGCCACGCCTGTGGTGCATGCACCTCGCAGAGTCCCAGCATCCCTCAAGGATCGCCTCAAGCAGCAGCTGCAGGACCTCCAAGACCAAGGAGTGATCTCCAGAGTTACGGAACCAACCGACTGGGTCAGTTCCATGGTGTGCGTAAAGAGGCCTTCCGGCGAGCTCAGAATCTGCATTGATCCAAAGGATCTGAATCGCAACATAATGAGGGAGCATTATCCAATCCCCAAGCGTGAAGAGATCACATGCGAGGTGGCTCGGGCCAAGCTCTTCACCAAACTTGACGCCTCGAAAGGATTCTGGCAAATTCAACTAGACAGATCCAGCAGGAAACTGTGTACCTTTAACACCCCTTTTGGCAGATATTGTTACAACAGGATGCCGTTTGGGATCATATTGGCGTCAGAAGTATTCCACAGGATCATGATGGAAGGCATTGAAGGTGTTCGCGTCTATGTTGACGACACAATCATTTGGTCCACCACCCCGCAGGAGCATATGAGTCGCCTCAAGCGCGTGTTCAAACGCATACGGGAGCAGGGCCTACGCCTCAACAGAGCCAAATGTTCCTTCGGCCAGACGGAACTCAAGTTCCTCGGGGACCACATCTCCCAGTTGGGTGTGCGGCCGGATGCGGACAAGGTGGCTGCCATCACAGCCATGAAAAAGCCAGAGGACAAGAAGGCGGTCCTCCGATTTCTGGGCATGTTCAACTTCCTGGGGAAGTTCATCCCTAACCTCGCCTCTCATACCACAGCTCTCAGGAACCTGATCAGGAAGACGACAGACTTCCAATGGCTTCCTGCCCACGAGCACAAATGGACAGAACTTAAAACCAAACTTACCATGGCCCCGGTATTGGCCTTTTTTGATCCAACAAAAGAGACAAATATTTCGACCAATGCCAGCCAATCTGGCATTGGGGCAGTGCTCCTGCAATGCGATGAGGCCTCATCATGAGCTCCCGTTGCATATGCGTCACGCGCCATGACCCCCACGGAAGTGCCACCGATGGGCCCGAGAGTCAGTGTACTGGCCCGGCATCAATGACGACATCGCCAACACAGTGCTCAACTGCCCCACCTGTCAGCGGTTCCAGCCGGCCCAACCACGTGAGACCCTACAGCCGCATGAGTTGGTCACGTCCCCTTGGTCCAAGGTTGGCATCGACCTGTTCCACGCGCTGGGCAGGGACTATGTTCTGATTGTAGACTATTTTTCAAACTACCCGGAGGTGGTACGTTTGCACAACATCACATCGTCTGCAGTCATCCGTGCCTGTAAGGACACCTTTGCTCGTCACGGCATCCCACTCACTGTGATGTCAGACAATGGCCCCTGCTTCGCAAGCCAGGAATGGTCCAACTTTGCCAGCAGGTACAACTTTGTGCATGTGACATCCAGTCTCCTGTACGCCCAATCCAATGGCAAAGCGGAGAAGGGCGTCCACATAGTCAAACGGCTCCTCTGCAAGGCTGCCGATGCGGGATTCAACTTCTACCTCGCCCTGTTGGCCTATCGCTCGGCCCCACTGTCCACTGGCCTGTCGCCAGCCCAGCTGCTCATGAATCGCACCCTCAGGACGACGGTGCCGTCCATTCACGTCCCAGACCTCGACCACGTTTCGGTCCTTCAATGAATGCAACTGTCTCTTGCACAGCACAAGGCGGCTCATGACTCCCGTGCAGCTGATCTCCCTGCTCTGGCTCCAGATTACAATGTCCGCATCCATCTTCCGGATGGTGGCTGGTCTGCAACTGCTGTGGTTCTTCGGCAGGTGGCTCCCCGCTCGTTCCTGGTTCGTCTACCGTATGGTTCCATTCTGCGGCGTAATCGACGTGCCCTTCATCTCGTTCCACACTCGCTACGTGATCCTCTGCCAGTGCCATGCCTTCCTGTTGACCCTGACCTGGACTATGCAGAGATTCCGGTTACTCTGCATCCTCCTCACTCTGACGCAGTCCAGCCCGCTCCTCAGCTGGTGGCTCCTGACCCACCTTTGAGAGGCGGTCAACCAGAATTCGTCGCCCACCTCAGAGACTTAATTTGTTAACTTTGTGCACTAATGGACTCTCTGGTCTGTTCTGTTCTTCCGTTTAATCGTTCACGTGGTTTGTATACAGTGTTCATCTCGTTATTTGTGTGACACACTGTTTTTTCTGAACCAGGCACCTTTCAATGTAAATAGCTTAGTTTTATGTACATAGCCCTGTAAATGTTTCGCACACACGTAGTCAGGAACATTCACCACACACTATTTATTGTCATGCAGGCACATTTTTTTAATATAAAAGGGGGGATGTCATAATATACACCAGTATATCATGGTGCAGACACACACTGATGGACACACAGTGGGACCAATCAACATACACAACACCGCAGCCAATCACCAGTGAGAGCACACGCACTATAAAGACAGGGGGCATCAGAGTTCCCGCTCATTCGAGTAGCAGCTAGTTAGGAGCACAGAGCTCACAGCCTGCAACACAGGCATTCACCATGTGCTGAGTGCATCAACTGGCTAGGACAAGGCAAAGGTCTTTAGTTAAAGCTGGTATCGTATTTACCCACAGTTCAAGTATGTTTAAATAGTTAACCTTTTAATAAAATAGTATTGCACTACTTCAAGTGTTGGTGACCTGTATGTGATCCAGAACACCCAACACATCAGAGAAAAGTTGTGGTCCCAACAGCAACCCCACTAGTCACCGGCTGCCATCCTGAAAAAGACCCCTTTATCTCCACTCTGCCTTCTGCCAGTCAGCCAATCCTCTATCCATGCCAGGATCTCATCCTTAACACCATACAGCCCTAGTTATATGATTCGCCAAGACACTGGTCCCAGCATGATTCAGATGAAGATCATTCCCCTTTTTCACAGTATTGGTGCCAATGTCCCATGAATTCAAACCCATTTCTCCCACACCAGTCTATGAGCCACAGATTTACCTCCTTAATCATATTGACCCTGTGCCAATCAGCTTGAGGTGTTAATGGGGAGATTATCGTCTTTTGTTTCTGCTTTTTAATTGAGCTCCTAGCTATTCATACTCCCTTAGCAGAACCTCTGTCCTTGTTCTACGTATGTCGATGGTACCTATGTGGACCACGGCAACTGGATCTTTACCGACCCACTCCAAATTCAGCTGCAGCCCAGGTGAGATATCCCGAACCCGAGCACCAGGTAGGCAACACAATCTTTGGGATTCTCGATTATGGGGCGGGATTCTCCGACCCTCCGCCGGGTCGGAGAATCGCAGGGGGCTGGCGTGAATCCCGCCCCCGCCGGTTGCCGAATTCTCCACCATCGGAGATTCGCCGGGGGCAGGAATCGCACCGCGCCGGTTGGCGGGCCCCCCCTCCCCCCCGGCGATTCTCCGGCCCGGATGGGCCGAAGTCCCGCTGCTGGAATGCCTGTCCTGCCGGCGTGGATTAAACCACCCCTCTTACCGGCGGGACAAGGCGGTGCGGGACAAGTCCTGGGGGAGGTGCGGGCCGATCTGGCCTCAGGGGGTGCCCCCACGGTGGCCTGGCCCACGATCAGGGCCCACCGATCCGTGGGCGGGCCTGTGCCGTGGGAGCACTCTTTTCCTCCCACCTTCGCTACGGTCTCCACCATGGCAGAGGCGGAGGAGACCCCCTCCACTGCGCATGCGTGGGGATGCCGTGAGCGGCTGCTGACGCTCCCGCGCATGCGCCGCCCGGCAATGTCATTTCCGCACCAGCTGGCGGGGCACCAAAGGCCTTTCCCGCCAGCTGGCGGGGCGGATATCAGTCCGGCGCGGGCCTAGCCCCTCAAGGTTAGGGCTCGGCCGCTCAAGATGCGGAGGATTCCACACCTTTGGGGTGGCGCGATGCCGGACTGATTTGCGCCATTTTTGGCGCCGGTCGGCGGACATCGCGCCGATTACGGAGAATTTTGTACATGGTCACAGAGAATAGTGTCAATGCCCCTAACTATACTATCCCCAATTACAACTACATTTCTTTTCTCTCCTCCACTTGAACGGCTCCCTGTGGTCAGTTTGCTCATCCTCCCAACAGTTCCCATTCACACAGGGAGCAGGAATCTCAAACCTGTTGGACAGGGACAAGGTGTGAGGTTCCTGGATCCCTCTACCTGCCTCACTCGCAGCTACATCCTCCTGTCCCTGACTGAATTTAAGTTAGTTATTTTAGACTGCCTCGTGGAACAGGGTGTCTGGGTACCTCTCAGAATCCTGCTGATCAATACTGAGCCAGAGTTCCTCAAGCAACCAACACTTACTACAGATGTGGTCACTGGGAACCACAATGGGGTCCACCAGCTCCCACATCATGCAGGAACAACACATCACTTGACCCTTCATCTCTATTTTATCTGATTTGTTTTTAATAACTCTCCTTATTACCTCAGTCCGAAAGGACTGGAGAATAGCCAATGTTGTTCCTCTGTTTAAGAAGGTTAGCAAGGATAATCCAGGGAACTACAGGCCGGTGAGCCTTACGTCAGTGGTAGGGAAATTACTGGAGAGAATTCTTCGAGACAGGATCTACTCCCATTTGGAAGCAAATGGACATATTAGTGAGAGGCAGCATGGTTTTGTGAAGGGGAGGTCGTGTCTCACTAACTTGATAGAGTTTTTCGAGGAGGTCACTAAGATGATTGATGCAGGTAGGGCAGTGGATGTTGTCTATATGGACTTCAGTAAGGCCTTTGACAAGGTCCCGCATGGCAGACTGGTACAAAAGGTGAAGTCACACAGGATCAGGGGTGAGCTGGCAAGGTGGATTCAGAACTGGCTAGGTCATAGAAGGCAGAGAGTAGCAATAGAAGGATGCTTTTCTAATTGGAGGACTGTGACTAGTGGTGTTCCACAGGGATCAGTGCTGGGACCTTTGCTGTTTGTAGTATATATAAATGATTTGAGGAAAATGTAACTGGTTTTATTAGTAAGTTTGCAGACGACACAAAGGTTGGTGGAATTGCGGATAGCGATGAGGACTGTCAGAGGATATGGCAGGATTTAGATTGTTTAGAGACTTGGGTGGAGAGATGGCAGATGGAGTTTAATCCGGACAAATGTGAGGTAATGCATTTTGGAAGGTCCAATGCAGGTAGGGAATATACAGTGAATGGTAGAACCCTCAAGAGTACTGAAAGTCAGAGAGATCTAGGTGTACAGGTCCACGGGTCACTGAAAGGGGCAACACAGGTGGAGAAGGTAGTCAAGAAGGCCTACGCATGCTTGCCTTCATTGGCCGGGGCATTGAGTATAAGAATTGGCAATGATGTGGAGATGCCGGCGTTGGACTGAGGTGAGCACAGTACGAAGTCTTACAACACCAGGTTAAAGTCCAACAGGTTTGTTTCGATGTCACTAGCTTTCGGAGCGCTGCTCCTTCCTCAGGTGAATGAAGAGGTATGTTCCAGAAACACATATATAGACAAATTCAAAGATGCCGAACAAGTCATGTTGCAGCTGTATAGAACCTTAGTTAGGCCACACTTGGAGTTCTGGTCGCCAGACTACCAGAAGGATGTGGAGGCTTTAGAGAGGGTGCAGAAGAGATTTACCAGAATGTTGCCGCGTATGGAGGGCATTAGCTATGAGGAGCGGTTGAATAAACTTGGTTTGTTCTCACTGGAACGACGGAGGTTGAGGGGCGACCTGATAGAGGTCTACAAAATTATGAGGGGCATAGACAGAGTGGATAGTCAGAGGCTTTTCCCCAGGGTAGAGGAGTCAATTACTAGGGGGCATAGGTTTAAGGTGCGAGGGGCAAGGTTTAGAGTAGATATACGAGGCAAGTTTTTTACACAGAGGGTAGTGGATGCCTGGAACTCGCTACCGGAGGAGGTGGTGGAAGCAGGGACGATAGTGACATTTAAGGGGCATCTTGACAAATACATGAATAGGATGAGAATAGAGGGATACGGACCTAGGAAGTGTAGAAGATTGTAGTTTAGTCGGGCAGCATGGTCAGCACTGGCCTGGAGGGCCGAAGGGTCTGTGCCTGTGCTGTACTTTTCTTTGTTCTTTGTTCTTTGAAAGCAATTTATAAACAGTAGCCCTTACAGGTTCTAAACCATAAAACATATTTTCAAACTTTCAGTGATGAAAGTTGTAAAGACCTACTGACCTTACCCACTACTTACCAATCAACTCTGTCCCCAGTAGCCTCAGCTGCAGCAAGGCAAGACCCTTCTCTGAAGATTTAAAAGTGACATAAGGGGGAGAAGCAAAGAACACCTCTTCCCACTCTGCACCGAATTCCCACTCTGCTTCAAATTCTCAAGTTTAAAGCCCCCTCTGTCCATGCCTCCGTCTGGATGTGGCCTCTCCCACTGATCATGGGCAAAGCTCAGTGCGTGGACCACACCTCCAGACTTGTCTGCACAGTTCTGCATTATTTGGCGAGAAAAGCCGGTTGTGCAGCCTGCGATCTGCCTGCCGGTTTTCTTGCCTCGACCAGCACTGTGTTCAGAGAATGGAAAATTCTGCCTTGGTTGCAAGGTGACCAAGTTATGGCCCAGGCTTGGTCAACGTGCAACTGAGGCATGATGTGTTGGGTGTTCTGGATCACAAACAGGTCACCAACACTGGAAGTGGTGCAACTCTATTTTATTATAAGGTTAACTATATTAACATACTTGAACTGTGGGTAAATGCAATACCAGCTTTAACTGTTGACCCTTGCCTAGTCCTAACCAGTTGATGCACTCAGCACATGGTGAATGTCTGTGTTGCAGGCTGTGAGCTCTGTGCTCCAATCTGGCTGCTACTAGAAAGAGCGGGAACTCTCCTGTCCCCTGTCTTTATAGTGCGTGTGCTCTCACTGGTGATTGGCTGTGGTGTTGTGTATGCTGATTGGTCCCATTGCATGTCCATCAGTGTGTGTGTGTGGCTGCACCATAATATACTGGTGTATGTTATGACAAGGCAGAATTTTCTATTACAAAAGTTTAAAACTTAAATAATGGCAATTACAATAAAATGAGAACAGAGTTGGCTAAAGTGAACTGGGGAAATAGGTTCAAAGGTACGACTGACGAGGAACAGTGGAAAACATCTTTAAGGATAAATTTCATAATTGTCAGCAAATGTATATTCCATGAAGAAAGAAAGATTCTCTGAGAAAGATGCACCATTTGTTAAGGACAGTATGAAACTGAAAGATAAAGTTCACAATACTACAAAAGCAGATTCTAGGTCAGAGGATTGCACAAATGTTTGTAAATTGTGTGGTTACTTTTCCCATTCGGCCAGCCATCTTCTTCCTCCTTTTTCTTCTGCAGCTTTGTTCTCTAACATGCACAGTTTCACCACTGTGCTCACTGCAAGTGTCCCTTTAAAAACTAAGTTCTCAATCTGGCTCCTTGTTGCTCCTCCAAATTGCTCTGCTTAGTTGGATGCCAAACCCAGAAGTATCTTCTTAATTGGCTGGCCTCTGCCAAATTCACACAGAAGAACACTACTCAGAGTCATACTGCTGAATCACAGGCAGTCCCGAGGCTCCGTTGAATTGTGTATAGAGGCCTGCCCGATATTTGTATAACCCAGAGGGAACATTTGCTTTTCACATGAGAAAACAATCATTCAAAAATTCCCTTCGGGTTCCGTTCCACATGATGAAAGTGTGGAATGTTCATGGTACATCCTCTCAAGTTGGCGATCGGCCTCCTATATATCTCAATTCACAGTTAAAAGGCTGATTGAATGTGGTAAGTATTCTGACAACCCAGTGGTAGGCCCTTTATAGAACTAATATCAGCTGAAACAAGAGGGGATTTTGGCAGATTTTCCAAGCACTTAATTATTGTACTGGATTTTTCTGGGCAGATCCGGCCAAACTATTCCAGTGATTTATTGTCTGTTAACTTGTGCTCAAATTACAAATACTGTTCCAAATTTCATGACACAATGTAGGTTTTCTACATCATAAACCTGACACTTTTAATAAAATGCTCTTTACCATGATGCCAGCATTAATTCTTTTTATAAAGAATGAATTTGTAATTACAAAATGCCTTTTAAAGTCCTCAGTGTCTCGGCAAAAGTAAATTACATCCTCAAAAGCAATCATAGTGTTACATTAACAAATAGTTCAATTTTTAAGGCAAATAACTACTTTCTGTTTATATCAATGAACTTTAGCCACTAATCAGTCCTGGTTGGAATTTCTAACACTATCGGAATCCTGGGCGAAATTCTCCGTTATCGGCGGAAAGTCCGCCGATCGGCGCAAGAAACGGCGCAAATCCGACTTGCGTCACGTCGGAAAAATGGGTCGATAGTCTCCGGCCCGAAATGGGCTAGCAGCGACGTAACGGGATCCGCGCTTGTGCAGTGGTTCACGCCGTGCAGCATCATACGCGCCGCACGGCGTGACGGCTCATAAGGCCGCGCTGCTCCCCCCCACCCGACCGGAACACCCGACCGCAACACCCGACTGGATGGCTGGCCGTCGCTCAGCCCCGAGGTTCGAGTCACGCGATGTGGAGGCGCTCCTGGACGCGGTGGAGCAGAGGAGGGATGCCCTGTATCCCGGGCACGGCCACAGAGTTGCCCCACGCCACAGCCGGCGTCTGTGGAGGGAAGTGGCAGAGGCCGTCACCGCTGTGGCCCTGACACCACGGACAGGCACCCAGTGCCACAAGAAGGTGAACGACCTCGTCAGAGCAGGCAGGGTGAGCCTCCCCCATATCCCCCCTCCCCCAAATCCCCCCTCCCCCATATCCCCCATATCCCCCCTCCCCCATATCCACCTCTCCCCCATATCCCCCCTCCCCCATATCCCCCCTCCCCTATATCCCCCCTCCCCCATATTCCCCCCTCCCCCATATCCTCCCCTCCCCCATATCCCCCATATCCCCCCTCCCCCATATCCCCCTCCCCATATCCCCCCTCCCCCATATCCCCCATATCCCCCCTCCCCCATATCCCCCCTCCCCATATCCCCCATATCCCCCCTCCCCCATATCCCCCCTCCCCATATCCCCCTCCCCCATATCCCCCCTCCCCCATATCCCCCTCCCCATATCCCCCATATCCCCCCTCCCCCATATTCCCCCCTCCCCCATATCCCCCTCCCCCATATCCCCCCTCCCCCATATCCCCCCTCCCCCATATCCCCCTCCCCCATATCCCCCATATCCCCCCCTCCCCCATGTCCCCCCTCCCCATATCCCCCCTCCCCCATATCCCCCCTCCCGCATATCCCCCCTCCCCCATATCCCCCCCCCCCCACAGGAGAAGCGCGCACACAACAATAGGGAGCATGTGAGGACTGGAGGAGGGCCCGCTGATGAGAGGCCACTGACCGAACACCAGGAAAGGGCCCTGGAACTGGCTGGCGGACCTGAGGACCAGGAGGTTGCTGATGCAGAGGTCGGGGGCGTACTAGCAAGTGAGCCACCGACAGCCCGTCCCCATATCCCCCCTCCCCTATATCCCCCTCCGCCATATCACCTGATCACTGCCTGATGTCTAACCATGCATGCTTCATTGTGTATCGCAGGACCAAACGTCCAGGCACCCATCCCCGCAGATGCAGACCGCCCGCAGGATGCCCCTCGGAGACCATAGGAGACGGAGAGACCCGCACCCTCCAGCATGCGACGCCCGCAGGATGCCCCTCGGAGACCACAGGAGACGGAGAGACCCGCACCCTCCAGCATGCGACGCCCACAGGATCCGAGCCAGGACACCACTACCCAGGACACCACTACCCAGGACACCACTACCCAGGACACCCCTACCCGGGACAGCACTACCCAGGACACCCCTACCCGGGACAGCACTATCCAGGAAGACGAAATACCGGACAGTGATTCAGAGTGGATGGGTGGAGACGAACCCCCACCCCAAAGTGCCATGGACTCAGAGTGGGACGAAGAGCATGACACAACGCCACTGCTGTCACCAACACCCTCCACCATCGCAGAAACACTCACCACGGTTGGGCACTTTAGTGATGAGGCGTCTGGTACACTCACTGGTGCGCACAACACAGCCGTCCCGGTACAGCAGGTGGAGGTAGGAGCAGCAGAGGGACCGGGCGGTCGGAGGGCAGCCCAGCCCAAGCGAACATCTGCCGCCCAGATGGATCCCGGGTTCCTGCAGTTACCACACGCACACATAGATCCGATGTAACCACCGACCCGGAGACGAGCGAAGAGGGTGACGGGCGGCTTGCGGCGGCTGCGGTCGCAGGTGGAGGAGTCCACCCGCGTCCAGGAGCTGGGAGTGGGGCCGGTCATGCGTGCCACCCAGGCTGACACCGCACGGGTGGCGTCCGCGGTGGAGGCAATGGGTGCGACGGTGTCAGACATGGGGAACGGTTTGCGAGGCCTGGGGCCTTCCGTGCAGGCGGCGTCTGTGGCCCAGGAAATGGCTGCCCTCTCACAGGAGGCCATGAGCCAGTGCCAGCGCCAGATGGCAGAGGCGCTCAACGCCATAGCCCAGTCTCTGCAGGCCATGGCCCAGTCTCAGCAGGCCATGGCCCAGTCTCTGCAGGCCATCGCTGAGGGCATCGGCGCCAGGCGCCATGTGCGAGCCGGCGTCGCAGTGTCACAGACAGGGTTTGCCAACCCCCTGGGCTCCATGGCTGCAAACCTGCAGACCCCTGTCGATACCAGCACGGGCCTCCAGGACTGGCAGCGCCAGATGTCGGGGGGGCGTCGGATGGCCAGTACGTTCGCATCCCCCACCCATGTAGAGGCCTGGGGGCCATCAGGCACCCCGAGGGAGGAGGAGGTGGTGTGGTCTGTCCCGGCTCCCTCTGTAGGGGAGGTCCCGGTACACCGCGACACCTCGGACTCCCCCCCTTCCGTCCCAGGTGCATCGGGTGGGCAACGGGCAGGACAGGCTGGCAGCTCGCCATCCCAGTCACCCGGGCCGCAGCCTGGCCCATCTAGGCCAGGACGCCCCAGGAAACGGCCGCCAAAGGGATCCAGTGTCAGAGGGCAGGAATCACAGGAGTCCACCTCCAGTTCTGCTGTACCGTCTGGGGAACCACGTAGACGTAGTCAAAGGGCCCGTAAGGCCAAACAATTAGACACTGAGTAAGTTGGCACGGGTGCAGGGCACAGATGAGTTTTAGGGGCTAGGGCACGTGCATGAACTCCTTTGGTTATTAAAGTCAATGTTACACCTACCGAAGCTGCCTTTGTGCTCTGTCCAAAGTGTGCGGGGGTGTCATGTACGTTGAGCGCAAGTGTGTGTGTGAGGGGTGGTCTTACCTCAGCCCCAGGTGAGTCTGCCCCCTTCCCCCTGGGCCGCCATCAACATCCCCCGGGCAGAGGACGGGACCGTGCGCTGCAGTGTCACAGCCGCATGCAGGGATGGTCCGGGTGGATGGTGGTACTGTGGCCATGGGTCAGACATCGTCCAACGATGTAGAGCCAGGAGCTCATCGCAGGGCGGGTTGTCATAATCCTGCGGCACATCGCCCCTCTGCTGGGCTATGTTGTGCAGGACGCAGCACACCACAATGATGCGGCCGACCCTATCTGACCGATACTGGAGGGCGCCCCCAGAGAGGTCCAGGCACCTGAAACGCATCTTCAGCACACCAAAGCACCTCTCGATTACTCCCCTTGTCGCTACATGGGCATCATTGTAGCGGTTCTCCGCCTCATTGCGTGGCCTCCGTATAGGCGTCATCAGCCACGATCGCAATGGGTAGCCCCTGTCGCCCAGCAACCAGCCCCTCAGCCGGGGATGGCGTCCCTCGTACATGCCGGGGATGGATGACCGCGACAACACGAATGAGTCGTGTACACTGCCTGGGTGACGGGCGCAGACGTGCAGGATCATCATGCGGTGGTCGCAGACCACCTGTACGTTCATCGAATAGGTCCCCTTCCTATTAGTGAACACGGCCCTGTTATCTGCAGGTGGCCGCACGGCGACCTTGGCTGGCCCGGTCCACGGGGAAGCGGATGTAGCGGTGCGCCATGGCATATAGGGCATCTGTCACTGCCCGGATGCACCTGTGCACCGATGTCTGCGATATGCCGGACAGGTCCCCACTCGGTGCCTGGAATGACCCCGTTGCATAAAAGTTCAGGGCCACCATAACCTTGACGGACACGGGGAGAGGGTGTCCCCCGCCAGTGCCACGCGGTGACAGGTGTGCCAGCAGGTGGCAGATGTGTGCCACGGTTTCCCGGCTCATCCGGAGTCTCCTCCTGCATTCCCGGTCCGTGAGGTCCTGGTATGACTGCCGGGGCCGGTACACACGGGGCGCCCTCGGGTGCCTCCGTTGCCGTGGGGCCGCGACGTCCTCCTCCCCCTCCTCGTCCTGTCGGTCAGGTGTCCCTCCAGCCTGGGCGGCTGCCGCCTGCCCCTCTGCGGCAGCCTGCACCGCCTCTCTGGCACGCTCCTCCTCCTCCTCCTCCTCCTCATCCAGGGCAGCATAGACATGAGCGGCTGCCACCACGGCGGCCAACATCGCTGGATGATCTGAAAACATGACGGCCTGGTGAGGGGGAGGGGAACGACGACATGTCATCATTGCCCATATCCCCTCCTCCCCCCAGCCAGGTGGCATGGACCGCATGGGTCCAACTGTTGGAGGCTGGCACCTGGCCAGGTGGACCAACTCACTTGCCCTCCCATCCCCCTCCTCGGCGCGGACCCCCCCCCCCCCCAACCTCCACCCCAGCACGGACCCCCCCCAACCCCCAACCTCCACCCCGGCACGGCACGGACCCCCCCCAACCTCCACCCCGGCATGGACCCCCCCCAACCTCCACCCCAGCACGGACCCCCCCCCAACCTCCACCCCGGCACGGACCCCCCCCAACCTCCACCCCAGCACGGACCCCCCCCCAACCTCCACCACGGCACGGACCCCCCCCCCCAACCTCCACCCCGGCACGGACCCCCCCCAACCTCCACCCCGGCACGGCACGGACCCCCCCCAACCTCCACCCCGGCACGGACCCCCCCAACCTCCACCCCAGCACGGACCCCCCCCAACCTCCACCCCGGCACAGCATGGACCCCCCCCAACCTCCACCCCAGCACGGACCCCCCCCCAACCCCCAACCTCCACCCCGGCACGGACCCCCCCCCAACCTCCACCCCAGCACGGACCCCCCCCCAACCTCCACCACGGCACGGCACGGACCCCCCCCAACCTCCACCCCGGCACGGACCCCCCCAACCTCCACCCCAGCACGGACCCCCCCCCCAACCTCCACCCCGGCACAGCACGGACCCCCCCCAACCTCCACCCCAGCACGGACCCCCCCCCCAACCCCCAACCTCCACCCCGGCACGGACCCCCCCCCCCCAACCTCCACCCTGGCACGGACCCCCTCCCGGCACTGCCCCGGAGCCCAGCCTACTCTAACCACCCCCCCCCCCCGCCGCACACACACACAACCCGAGACACACCTCTCCTCACGCAATCAGACTGCGGCCATGCCATTGCCTGCCCAGAGCCAACCCCCCAGGCCGTCACTCACATCCACGCTGGTCGGCGTGAGCCTGGAGCACCGGGTCACGCCGATGAAAAGGAGGTTTGATTCACGTCGACGTGAACGGTCATTACGTCGACGGGACTTCGGCCCATCCGGAAGGGAGAATATCGGCAGGCCGAAAATCGGCTGCCTTGCGTGACATTCTCCGCGGCAGCGGCGCCATTAACGCCCTCCGACTTTTCTCCCTTCGGAGACTTCGGCAACCGGCGGGGGCGGGATTCACGGCGGCCAACGGCCATTCTCCGACCCTCTGGGGGGTCGGAGAATGACGCCCCCTTTGATTGTTGCCTTATTTAGAAATATACATTTCCTTCTCTAGATTAATAGACAATTCTGTGAACATTATATTATTTTCTGTTGTAGGAAGGTCCAATGGTTCCAGGTATTGCACCTGCAGAAGCCAGCACAAGATTACAGATCTTTCAGGTAATTGTAAAGATAATACGTTTGTAAATTAATTGCTAAGGGCAATCAACTATCAGAAAAACGTATCAGTTTGCAGATATTTCACCTTCAGTTTGGATCAGTTTGCAGATATTTCACCTTCAGTTTGGATCAGTTTGTATATATTTCACCTTCAGTTTGGATCAGTTTTCCAATATGTCCCATATACTGATGCCAATTTTTGCTTGAAAGTTCAATGCCATTCTTGTATTTTATATGTTGATCAACAATCCTTATCTACTTTTATAACCAAGGGCATAAAATACTGGACAATCACAACAGGTCTGGCAGCATCTGTGGAGAGAAAAGGGAGCTAACGTTTCGAGTCTGGATGACTCTTTGTCAAAGCAAAGGGCTGTATAACAAGGGCCTTTTCTGTTACAAAGCCATTAAATTGAATTCAACGCAAAATTCCTTTTCCCATTCAAATTAATTTAGATACTTTTACATGGAACTGCACCTCCAGGCTCAATTATCTGAGATCCGATGCTACAGCACGGTTTCTCTTTATTCCTACACAAGCTACATTCACATTAGTTTCAAATTTCAAGGTCTTGGTAGACTTTAACCAAGTCATTTTGTATGTACATTAACAGACAGATAACGTAACTTACCTATTTAACGCTTTCAGGCCACAAATTTTAATGGACACTAGTCGTGGAGGTGAAATTACTTTTGCTTTTGTATTTATACCAGCACTCTAGACTTGCCTGCAAAATGTTACCATTAATTGAACTGTGCAGCCTCATTAAAAAAACTTCTGAAACTCCAGGAACAACTGGCCAAAACGTTTCAAGTTTCTCCACCACCAAAGCATATTGCAGTAAATCACAGATACGCCGCCCAGAATTTTCCATCCTTTCAAATTAGCGCAATGCATTGATTACCCGTAGCATAGAATCCCTGCGGTGCAGAAGTGAGACTATTCAGCCCATAGAGTCTGCACTGGCCCTCTGAAAAAGCACCCTGCCTAGGTGCACACCCCGGCCCTATCCTCGTAACCCCACCTAACCTGGACATCTTTGGACATCAAGGGGCAATTAAGCATGGCCAATCTGCCTAACCTGCACATCTTTGGACTGTGGGAGGAAACGGAGCACACGGAGGAAATCCATGCAGACACAGGGAGAAAGTGCAAACTCCACACAGACCCGGATCCCTGGCGCTGTGAGGGAGCAGTGCTGACCACTGTGCTACCGTGTCACCTGTGAGAGTCATAGCATCATAGAAATTTGGATCCAGGAAAATTTAGCTTATTGCCAACTGTGGTTACAGAATGACTTATTCTTCAGAACAATAATTCCCATAGTTTTCTCCAGTGGGTGAAGAACCTGCTGTAGTTTTACTTGAGCAGTTAATTATGTGGAAAGTCCAAAGATGTGCATGTTAAATGGATTGACCATGCTAAATTACCCTTGGTGTCCAAAGGTTAGATAGGGTTATGGGGTTGCGAGGCAATGGGCCTAGGTAGGGTGCTCTTTCAGAGGGTTGGTGCTGAATTGCCTCCTTCTGCACTGTAGGGATTCTATGATTCTATGAAAGTGTGAGAAAGTATTCACTAAAGAAAAGTTCCCCCTTTTAATGAATTGATTTTCAAGCCGGCTATTACTGGTCAACTACTTTCAGTTCCGAAGAAGTCATATTGGACTTGAAACATTGAGTGCGATTCAATGGGCAAGTCCGTTGGCAAGGTCTTGCAGCCCTTTCAACGGCAACCCCACGCTGCGTGTTCCCTGGTTGTGGAGGGTGCGAACAATGGAATACCCCATTGGCAGTGGTGGGACCAGAAGATCCAGCCTCTGCCCAATGGCGGGCCATCTCCACTGCTGCAGAACATGATGTGTGGGTACCGGGGTGGAACCGTTTCCCTTCCCACAGACTTGCTGAATATTTACAGTACTTTCTGTGTTCACATCACTACTAACTGCTCCCATGCAAAGATATGTTTGTAAGTTCAATTAGTTGAAGTTGACACTCACAATTTAGGCTAGCAAGTGAGAAAATCTAGCTTGTAAAGATTTAATTCACATGGAAGAAATCTGCACATAATACCAAATTAAATAAAGCTGTTGGCATTCCTTATGTCTGAGCTGTGATTTGTTTCAGAGTTGGTTTGATGAGTTATGGAGGAAATTTGTGACATATTCTTCAGGAGAACGTTTATTTGGATTGCCAATCCAAGACTATGAAATACTCCAGAAAAATAAGTAAGTTACATTAGACACAGAAAACCACTGTGTTAATTTATATGTGACCACGTTAATTCTACTGCTGTCAAGAATGCCCTGAACCTACCTGCACAGAGACCCTTTTTTGTGAAATTGGAATTACAGAGTTTTGAGGAAGATAATATTTAGGGATAGGATAACTCTGTCAAAGAGCAGGCCCAAACATATTCAAAGAAAGAGAGACTTGCATTTGTGTCACACCTTTCAGTACGCTAGCTCATCACCAAGTGTTTTGAAGCCACAGAGGTCATTTTAAATGACATCATTGATTTCGCTTCATTATTGAAAATAGCCGTTTTATCTGCTGGTGTTCTAATTTGGCTGTGGAGTCTGACTGCAGACCTATATAGCTTTCCACAGAGCAAGCAAGAATAAATTGTCCAATTTTGTAGGGATTATCTGATCTTTGTAGCCTGCCTTTTATTCTGAGCTGCCTTTTTTTCTTGGAATTATTCAATGGAAACGTCACTACCTGAGATCACTCCACATTTTTCTCACAGTTTATTGTGGATTTGTCACATTTTCTGAGATTTGCCTTCAAGGAGTCATTGAATTTCATCTTAGTCCACCTTGCAGGTGGAGTTAAGTTTAAATAATACTACATGGCTATCTCAGGTATTTTATCATCAATCATATATACTACATGACAACACTTTCTGAGCTAACCTCTGATGATGAATTTTCAATTCCAGTCATTGGGGCGGCACGGTGGCACAGTGGTTAGCACAGCTGCCTACAGTATCAAGGATCCGGGTTCAATTCTGGCCTTGGATGACTGTCTGTGTGGAGTTTGCACTTTCTCCTTGTGTCTGTGTGGGTTTCCTCCGTGTTCTCCATTTGCTATTAATTACTGCTGCTGTTTTGCTTTCTCTCCAGGAAAGAGCTGAGCCTTCTTCAGAAATTGTACAGCCTGTATGATGCAGTGATGACTAATATTAATGGTTATTATGACGTGCTGTGGACTGAACTCGACATTGAGAAGATTAATGCTGAGCTGTTAGAATTTCAAAACAGGTTGGGAATAAAATTTGCTTACATTCAGATAAGTTATTCCATAAAGCATGTCGTTCATAGCACTTAAAGTTGCCATTATATATCGGAGTTTCTACATTCTTCCCTCATTTCAGTTCTGACGAGGAATCTGTGGACTTGAAACGTTAACTCTGTTTCTCTCCTGATGGATGCTGGCAGACCTGCTGAGTTTTTCAAGCGTCCTCTGTTCTTGTAGCAATGTTAGCTTTGATTTGATATTTTCCTGAAGATTTGATCATCTGTCCTGTGATGTGACAGAACCTCTGATGGTATGTGAAATTGCCCATTGTTTGAGTGTCTCCCTTACCTTGCTGGAAATGGTCAAATCCAGCCCTTTGTTTCTCTTTCTCTCAGTCAGGACCTGAGAGAGAAACCATGGGCCCTGGTACTTCTCCAGTTTCCCCACTCCTTCAAATCAGTTCAGAAAAATATACTTGCTCTTCACTTGTTTTGTGGACAGTCTTTTTCAATGGAGTCAAAACCTTGTTTTTAAAGAAACTCCTCTCCCAATCAAAAAAGAGGAATGATAAATCTGCAACTTATTGTGCTCTTTATTGTCTCAATCCCTATCTTGATGAGGACAGGGAGTTCTGTTTTCCTCAGCTGCTCAGGATCACTGAAGAACCCCGGAGGAGCCCGCTTCTGCTCTAAGGCTGGGAATTTCACCCACATCTCCCCCACTGGCCCAAGCCTCCTCCCTTCAGGGCACCCTGGGTGAATGGATGGGTAGGGGACTGACACATTTTGCAGATAAGGGGGAATGCAGCCGGAAGTGCCATCATGTGGTTTTCAACAAAATATTAGAAGCCTCAGCTGGGAGTTAACATCTGGACACGCCCAGCCTTCCAGCCTGAACCTCAGCATATTAAATGAGCTCCAGTTTCAGATAACGACCTAATATTCCCAACACACTTCAGCCTCCAGCTTAGACTCCTCAATGCCCCTCTTTTTGTTGTTTTAAGGTTTGTCCTGCTCTGAGCTGCCTTTTTCAGGAGCATATTCCTCCCTGCTTACCACAAACATGGATTGGCAATCCCCGAATTTCTCCAGTGGTAACAACCCCAGGCCAAGATTGATAGACTGCCCCCTTCTTCCCACCCCCACCCCCAGGGTTCTATTGAGAGTTGACATGTGCAACAGGATTCGGCGTTTAACTAAGTGCCCAATTTTAACAGGGGTTAAAGCTAAACTGGGTAATCTATGGTTAAATTTAAAATTAATAAGACAAAGATAAAATAACTAGTAGCCAATGTGGATGCCAGAAAGGAATATTTGGATTTGGATTTGGATTTGTTTATTGTCACGTGTACCGAGGTACAGTGAAAAGTATTTTTCTGGAGCACCTCAACAGATCATTAAGTACATGGGAAGAAAAGGGAATAAAAGAAAATACATAATAGGGCAACACAAGGTATACAATGTAACTATATAAGCACCGGCATCGGATGAAGCATACAGTGTTAATGAAATCAGTCCATAAGAGGGTCATTTAGGAGTCTGGTAACAGTGGGGAAGAAACTGTTTTTGAGTCTGTTCATGCGTGTTCTCAGACTTCTGTATCTCCTGCCCGATGGAAGAAGTTGGAAGAGTGAGTAAGCCGGGTGGGAGTGGTCTTTGATTATGCTGCCCGCTTTCCCCAGGCAGCGGGAGGTGTAGATGGAGTCAATGGATGGGAGGCAGGTTCGTGTGATGGACTGGGCGGTGTTCACGACTCTCTGAAGTTTCTTGCGGTCCTGGGCCGAGCAGTTGCCATACCAGGCTGTGATGCAGCCAGATAGGATGCTTTCTATGGTGCATCTGTAAAAGTTGGTAAGAGTCAATGTGGACATGCCGAATTTCCTTAGTTTCCTGAGGAAGTATAGGCGCTGTTGTGCTTTCTTGGTGGTAGCGTCGACGTGGGTGGACCAGGACAGATTTTTGGAGATGTGCACCCCTAGGAATTTGAAACTGCTAACCATCTCCACCGTGGCCCCGTTGATGCAGACAGGGGTGTGTACAGTACTTTGCTTCCTGAAGCCAATGACCAGCTCTTTAGTTTTGCTGGCATTGAGGGAGAGATTGTTGTCGCTGCACCACTCCACTAGGTAGCCAATCTCCCTCCTGTATTCTGACTCGTCGTTATTCGAGATCCGGATAACTATGGTCGTATCATCAGCAAACTTGTAAATGGAGTTGGAACCAAATTTTGCCAGCCAGTCGTGTGTGTACAGGGAGTAGAGTAGGGGGCTAAGTACGCAGCCTTGCGGGC
The DNA here is from genome assembly GCF_047496885.1 of Scyliorhinus torazame. NCBI lineage: Eukaryota > Metazoa > Chordata > Chondrichthyes > Carcharhiniformes > Scyliorhinidae > Scyliorhinus > Scyliorhinus torazame. The sequence goes on along the minus strand of NC_092710.1, from coordinate 346,649,352 downwards.
CCCCGGTGTTGAGGACTATTGTGGAGGAGGTGTTGTTGTTCATTCTTACTGATTGTTGTCTGTTGGTCAGAAAATCAAGGATCCAGTTGCAGAGTGAGGAGCCAAGTCCTAGGTTTTGGAGCTTTGATATGAGCTTGGCTGGGATTATGGTGTTGAAGGCGGAGCTGTAGTCAATAAAGAGGAGTCTGATGTAGGAGTCCGTGTTGTCGAGATGCTCTAGGGATGAATGTAGGGCCAGGGAAATGGCGTCTGCTGTGGACCGGTTGCGACGGTATGCGAATTGCAGTGGATCAAGGCGTTCTGGGAGTATGGAGGTGATGCGCTTTATGATCAATCTCTCGAAGCACTTCATTATGACTAAAGTCAGGGCCACCGGACGGTAGTCATTGAGGCACATTGCCTGGTTCTTCTTTGGCTCCGATATGATGGTGTATCATGCTTAATAAAGCTGCTGGTTTTCAAGGAAGCTGACAGTTAGAATGGTTTGAGGAAATATAATAAATGCCTTTGAAAAGAAGACTGCTGGGAGATGATTAGTGGGAGGGTCATGAATTGGAAGGAAGGTTAGAAAGGAAGAATAGCGAAAATTAATTAGGGCAGTTTCTCAGAATGATTATATAGGATTCTCTTCCATTGCTACCTCTGTTCAAAAGTACATTGATGTGGAGATGCCGGCGTTGGACTGGGGTGAGCACAGTTAAAAGTCTTACAACACCAGGTTAAAGTCCAACAGGTTTGTTTCGATATCACTAGCTTTCGGAGCGCTGCTCCTTCCTCCGGTGAAATGTACAAATGTACATTGATGCATTTGCTGTACATTGGTGGACAATTTACAGACAATAATAGCCAATAATTCAGAGGCTTAAAGAATGGAAGGGACACTGATTAGGCAGAGAGATAGGCTAAAACAGTGGCAGATGGGATTCAATGTTAGCTGTTACATTCTCTCTTCCAACCTCTTCCATTGGGCAGAAGATACAAATGTTTGAGAACACGCACTAATAGATTCACAAACAGTGGGCTGAATTCTCCCTTTCTGAGACGTAGGGCTGGATTTTCCGATTGCCGATGCCGAAATCACGTTTGCCGATTGGCTGGAGAATCTGTTTTTACGGCGAAATCGGAGGGCGCCGCCGTTTTTCGGATGCTCCGCCCTATCAAAAGCGGCATGATCGCTGAGTATACCGCACACCGTTGGGATGGCCTCAGGACGTCATCTAAGGCCCTACCCCGTTGCTCTGCCTTCGATGAGCCATCTTCTCGGCGCCGCCGGTCGCATGTCCTCTCAGTTTACAGGGACCTCGCATGGCGGCTTTGGACTGTGTCCAACGTCGCCACAGTCTGGGGGGGGGGAGCTGTTCCGCTGGCAGGGGGGCTTCGGCGGGTGCTGGAAGGGACTGGCGGGGGTGGTCTGGGGTGGCGAGGGGGGTTACTGAGGGGCACTATCCGGCAGGCTGGGTCCGCACGTGGCCACCGCCATGTTGTACGGTGCGGCCGCTGCAGATCACCGCTGTGTGCATGCGCGGCCATGGACCCCGCCATTCTGCATCCGTATCAGCAGGTAAAGCAGGGGGCTTTACGTGGCGCGGTTCTAGCCTCCCACCGGGCGGAGCATCGATGTAGGGGCGCCGCCAACTTTTTGCTCATAAGACCAGATGCTTCCTCTGGACATAGTCGCAGAATCAGAGAATCCAGCCCTAAGTGTTGACGCCAGTACAGGATAGGAGGAGTTCCATGACAGAAAAACCGGCTCTGCACCTGGACCGATTCAGCTACTATAACAATAATAATCTTTATTGTCACAAGTAGGCTTACGTTAACACTGCAATGAAGTTACTGTGAAAATCCCCTTGTCACCACTTTCCGGCACCTGTTCGGGTACACTGAGGGAGAATTCAGAATGTCCAATTCACCTAACAGCATGTTCTTTCAGGACTTATGGGAGGAAACCGGAGCACCCGGAGGAAACCCATGCAGACACGGGAAGAACCTACAGATTCTGCACAGACAACGACCCAAACCGGGAAGCGAACCTGGAACCCTTGGGCTGTGAAGCAACAGTGCTAACCACTGTGCTACCGTGTCTCCCACTGTAAGGGGCTAGCACTGGAGCCACGTGGAACACAATCGAATCGTATGGCAGGGGTGTGGGCACGGGAGCAATAGGTCAGAAGGTGAGAGCATTGAGGGAGAACTATGGAATAGGGACAGTGGGGCTTTGAGGCAGAGCAGACAGGATGAAGTTGCTGAACACAGCGGGTCTGATGGCCTGAAGTGCATATGTTTTAATGCAAGAAGTATTACGGGTAAGGCAGATGAACTTAGAGCTTGGATTAGTACTTGGAACTATGATGTTGTTGCCATTACAGAGACCTGGTTGAGGGAAGGGCAGGATTGGCAGCTAAACGTTCCAGGATTTAGATGTTTCAGGCGGGATAGAGGGGGATGTAAAAGGGGAGGCGGAGTTGCGCTACTGGTTCGGGAGAATATCACAGCTGTACTGCGGGACGACACCTCAGAGGGCAGTGAGGCTATATGGGTAGAGATCAGGAATAAGAAGGGTGCAGTCACAATGTTGGGGGTTTACTACAGGCCTCCCAACAGCCAGCGGGAGATAGAGGAGCAGATAGGTAGACAGATTTTGGAAAAGAGTAAAAACAACAGGGTTGTGGTGATGGGAGACTTCAACTTCCCCAATATTGACTGGGACTCACTTAGTGCCAGGGGCTTAGACGGGGCGGAGTTTGTAAGGAGCATCCAGGAGGGCTTCTTAAAACAATATGTAGACAGTCCAACTAGGGAAGGGGCGGTACTAGACCTGGTATTGGGGAATGAGCCCGGCCAGGTGGTAGATGTTTCAGTAGGGGAGCATTTCGGGAACAGTGACCACAATTCAGTAAGTTTTAAAGTACTGGTGGATAAGATAAGGATAAGAGTGGTCCTAGGATGAATGTGCTAAATTGGGGGAAGGCTAATATTAGGCGGGATCTGAAGAACATAGATTGGGGGCGGATGTTTGAGGGCAAATCAACATCTGACATGTGGGAGGCTTTCAAGTGTCAGTTGAAAGGAATTCAGGACCGGCATATTCCTGTGAGGAAGAAGGATAAATACGGCAATTTTCGGGAACCTTGGATAACGAGAGATATTGTAGGCCTTGTCAAAAAGAAAAAGGAGGCATTTGTCAGGGCTAAAAGGCTGGGAACAGATGAAGCCTGCGTGGAATATAAGGAAAGTAGGAAGGAACTTAAGCAAGGAGTCAGGAGGGCTAGAAGGGGTCACGAAAAGTCACTGGCAAATAGGGTTAAGGAAAATCCCAAGGCTTTTTACACGTACATAAAAAGCAAGAGGGTAGCCAGGGAAAGGGTTGGCCAACTGAAGGATAGGCAAGGGAATCTATGTGTGGAGCCAGAGGAAATGGGCGAGGTACTAAATGAATACTTTGCATCAGTATTCACCAAAGAGAAGAAATTGGTAGATGTTGAGTCTGGAGAAGGGTGTGTAGATAGCCTGGGTTACATTGAGATCCAAAAAGACGAGGTGTTGGGTGTCTTAAAAAATATTAAGGTAGATAAGTCCCCAGGGTCTGATGGGATCTACCCCAGAATACTGAAGGAGGCTGGAGAGGAAATTGCTGAGGCCTTGACAGAAATCTTTAGATCCTCACTGTCTTCAGGGGATGTCCCGGAGGACTGGAGAATAGCCAAGGTTGTTCCTCTGTTTAAGAAGGGTAGCAAGGATAATCCAGGGAACTACAGGCCGGTGAGCCTTACTTCAGTGGTAGGGAAATTACTGGAGAGAATTCTTCGAGACAGGATCTACTCCCATTTGGAAGCAAATGGACGTATTAGTGAGAGGCAGCATGGTTTTGTGAAGGGGAGGTCGTGTCTCACTAACTTGATAGAGTTTTTCGAGGAGGTCACTAAGATGATTGATGCAGGTAGGGCAGTGGATGTTGTCTATATGGACTTCAGTAAGGCCTTTGACAAGGTCCCTCATGGTAGACTAGTACAAAAGGTGAAGTCACATGGGATCAGGGGTGAGCTGGCAAGGTGGATACAGAACTGGCTAGGTCATAGAAGGCAGAGAGTAGCAATGGAAGGATGCTTTTCTAATTGGAGGGCTGTGACCAGTGGTGTTCCACAGGGATCAGTGCTGGGACCGTTGCTGTTTGTAGTATATATAAATGATTTGGAGGAAAATGTAACTGGTCTGATTAGTAAGTTTGCAGACGACACAAAGGTTGGTGGAATTGCGGATAGCGATGAGGACTGTCAGAGGATACAGCAGGATTTAGATTGCTTGGAGACTTGGGCGGAGAGATGGCAGATGGAGTTTAATCTGGACAAATGTGAGGTAATGCATTTTGGAAGGTCTAATGCAGGTAGGGAATATACAGTGAATGGTAGAACCCTCAAGAGTATTGAAAGTCAAAGAGATCTAGGAGTACAGGTCCACAGGTCATTGAAAGGGGCAACACAGGTGGAGAAGGTAGTCAAGAAGGCATACGGCATGCTTGCCTTCATTGGCCGGGGCATTGAGTATAAGAATTGGCAAGTCATGTTGCAGCTGTATAGAACCTTAGTTAGGCCACACTTGGAGTATAGTGTTCAATTCTGGTCGCTACACTACCAGAAGGATGTGGAGGCTTTAAAGAGGGTGCAGAAGAGATTTACCAGAATGTTGCCGCGTATGGAGGGCATTAGCTATGAGGAGCGGTTGAATAAACTCGGTTTGTTCTCACTGGAACGAAGGAGGTTGAGGGGAGAACTGATAGAGGTCTACAAAATTATGAGGGGCATAGACAGAGTGGATAGTCAGACGCTTTTCCCCAGGGTGGAGGGGTCAATTACTAGGGGGCATAGGTTTAAGGTGAGAGGGGCAAGGTTTAGAGTAGATGTACGAGGCAAGTTTTTTACGCAGAGGGTAGTGGGTGCCTGGAACGCGCTACCGGAGGAGGTGGTGGAAGCAGGGACGATAGTGACATTTAAGGGGCATCTTGACAAATACATGAATAGGATGGGAATAGAGGGATACGGACCCAGGAAGTGTAGAAGATTGTAGTTTAGTCGGGCAGCATGGTCGGCACGGGCTTGGAGGGCCGAAGGGCCTGTTCCTGTGCTGTACATTTCTTTGTTCTTTGTTCTAGTTTGAATCCAATGTGAAACGGTGCGGGATTCCCGTACCAGCCTCCCCGAACAGGCGCCGGAATGTGGCGACTAGGGGCTTTTCACAGTAATTTCATTTGAAGCCTACTTGTGACAATAAGTGATTTTCATTTCATTTTTTTCATTCGCCGGTTTCGCGATTGACACTCAGGAGGCTGACAGGCTGCAGCCGCACATACAAACTTCACTCCTCACACACAGCATCCCAGCCAACAAGGTGGCAGCAAGACGGGCAGCAAAAGGTTCACGGAGGCTGAGCTGGAGACTCTCCTGGACGTGGTGGAGGAGAGGTGGTTGGCCCTATACCTCGGCCTGGGAAGGAGGCTGCCCGCCATCGCCATTCGCCGTGCCTGGGCGAAGGTGGCAGAGGCGGTCAGAGACGTCGGTAACATCTTCCTGACCGGCCAGCAGTGTTGGAAAAAACTGCACAATCTCTGCAGGGCTGCCAGGGTGAGCAGGCAGCACCAACCCCCTGTCTCATACACCCGCAACCCTACCCCTCCCAACCTGGAGGCTGGGCAAAGCCCCACCCTGCACCACATGTCGGCATCCATACCGGCCCCCATGGCCGGTGTCCTGACACTGAGGCCACCTCCGAATCCCTAAATTAGCCCCCAGGTGAATCTCAACATGCCTGGCTCCCTCACCGTCCGATTCACCTTACTTGCACCACAGCTGCTCACCGCTAACAAGAGGGAAATACTTTTAAACACTTCCTGAGTACTCACTCACAAGGATGGCAGCACGTACACCTGCTCCTTGCTTTGGTGATGCCGACCTGGCCAGGCTTTTCAACGCTTACAGTCATTTAATTGAAAGATTTAAATCAGCACCGAGGTCAGCAATGACACCTGGGAAGCAGTGGCAGCAGCAGTTACATTCATGTCATGCAAGTACCAGGCAATGACCATCTCCTGGAGGTTACCATTGTGGTAAACCACTGTTACACCTTTATTAGGTCAGTACGAAGTCTGACAACACCAGGTTAAAGTCCAACAGGTTTGTTTCGATGTCACTAGCTTTCGGAGCGCTGCTCCTTCCTCAGGTGAATGAAGAGGTCTGCTCCAGAAACACATATATAGACAAATTCAAAGATGCCAAACAATGCGAGGAATGCGACCATTAGCAGGTGATTAAATCCTTACGGATCCTCCCTACGGATCCAGCTTCCACCCTAAACACATTAAAGAAGCCATCCCCTATGGACATCGCTCCGTATACACAGGATCTGCTCAGACGAGGAGGAGCGTAACAGACATCTACAGACGTTGAAAGATGCCCTCGTACGAATAGGATATGGCACTCGACTCATCGATCGACAGTTCCAACGCGCCACAGCGACAAACCGCACCGACCTCCTCAGAAGACAAACATGGGACACAACCGACAGAATACCCTTCGTCGTCCAGTACTTTCCCGGAGCGGAGAAACTACGTCATCTTCTTCACAGCCTTCAACACGTCATTGATGACGATGAACATCTTGCCAAGGTCATCCCCACACCCCCACTACTTGCCTTCAAACAACCGCGCAACCACAAACGAACCATTGTTTGCAGCAAACTACCCAGTCTTCAGAACAGTGACCACGACACCACACAACCCTGTCATAGCAATCTCTGCAAGACGTGCCAGATCATCGACATGGATACCACTATTACACGTGAGAACACCACCCACCAGGTACGCGGTACATACTCGTGCGACTCGGCCAACGTTGTCTACCTCATACGCTGCAGGAAAGGATGTCCCGAAGCGTGGTACATTGGCGAGACCATGCAGACGCTGCGACAACGAATGAACGGACATCGCGCAACAATCACCAGGCAGGAATGTTCCCTTCCAGTCGGGGAACACTTCAGCAGTCAAGGGCATTCAGCCTCTGATCTCCGGGTAAGCGTTCTCCAAGGCGGCCTTCAGGACCCGCAACAACGCAGAATCGCCAAGCAGAAACTTATAGCCAAGTTCCGCACACATGAGTGCGGCCTCAACCGGGACCTGGGATTCATGTCGCATTACATTCATCCCCCACCATCTGGCCTGTGAAATCCTACCAACTGTCCTGGCTTGATACAATTCACACCTCTTTAACCTGGGGTTACCCCATCTCTGGATCTGTAAGGATTTAATCACCTGCTAATGGTCGCATTCCTAGCATTGTTTGGCATCTTTGAATTTGTCTATATATGTGTTTCTGGAGCAGACCTCTTCATTCACCTGAGGAAGGAGCAGCACTCCGAAAGCTAGTGACATCGAAACAAACCTGTTGGACTTTAACCTGGTGTTGTAAGACTTCGTACTATGCTCACCCCAGTCCAACGCCGGCATCTCCACATCTTTATTAGGTGATTTAAGGTAGGACCTGTACTACAGGTTCGCTGGTAGCCCCTGCCTGCTGGCTCCGCCCAGTAGGAGGAGTATAAATATGCATGTCCTCTATTCAGCAGCCATTTTGCCAGCTGTGGGAGGCCACACATCTTACTGCAATAAAGCCACAGTTGTATCCAACCTAAGTCTTTGTACAATTGATCGTGCATCAATTTATTGCAGTATGATGTGTTGCCCAGACGCCCTATCCCGAGGTACATGTGCCAGCGCACAAGTCGACTGACTCTGGACCCTACACGACAGCCTTTCTCACCCGGGGGTCACACGGTTGTACCATCTTGTCAAGGCTCCCAATCTGCCCTACTCCGTCAAGGAAGTACGGACAGTCACCAGGGACTGCCAGGTCTGTGCGGAGTGCAAGCCGCATTTCTACCGGCCGGAACGTGCGTGCCTGGTGAAAGCCTCCCGACCCTTTGAGCGCCTCAGCGTGGATTTCAAAGGACCCCTCCCCTCCATCGACCGTAACACGTATATTCTCAGTGTGGTCGATGAGTACTCCAGGTTCTCCTTCGCCATCCCCTGCCCCGATATGACGTCTGCCACCGTCATCAAGGCCCTCAACACAATCTTCGCTCTGTTTGGCTTCCCCGCCACAGTGACAGGGGATCCTCATTCATGAGTGATAAGCTGCGTCAGTTCCTGCTCAGCAGGGGTATCGCCTCCAGCAGGACGACCAGCTATAACCCCCGGGGCAACAGGCAGGTAGAGAGGGAGAACGGAATGGTTTGGAGGGCCATCCAACTGGCCCTACGGTCCAGGAACGTCCCAGCCTCTCGCTGGCAGGAGATCCTCCCTGATGCACTACACTCCATCCGGTCACTACTGTGCACCGCTACGAATAACACACCCATGAACGTCTTTTTGCCTTCCCCAGAAAGTCCACTTCCGGGGTGTCGCTCCTGACTTGGCTCGCAGCTCCAGGACCGGTCCTGCTCCGTCGGCACATCCGACTCCACAAGGACCATCCCTCCTTCCCCTGCCCACGCAAGAGGATGAAGAGGATTTCGGACACTCCCGCAGTCACCCGACATCAGGCCAGCACTGACGTCGCCAGCATCGACATCGCCGCCACCGTTACGTCGCTCCCGGAACGTCAAGGCACCAGACCGGTTGAATAACTGGCACCGGACTTTCAAAAGACATTTTTTTCTCTCCTAATAAAACACTATACATAAATTCACTACTGTATATAGTTTTCCACCACCCCCGCCGGACTCATTTTTAACAAGGTGTGGATGTGGTAAACCACTGTTACACTTGTATTTGGTGATATAAGGTAGGACCTGTACTACAGGTTCGCCGGTAGCCCCTGCCTGCTGGCCCCGCCCAGTAGGAGGAGTATAAATATGCGTGTCCTCTATTCAGCAGCATTTCGCCAGGTGCTGTGGGAGGCCACACATCTTACTGCAATAAAGCCACAGTTGTATCCAACCTAAGTCTTTGTACAATTGATCGTGCATCAACCATTGATCAGAAACTGAACTGGACTAGCCATATTAAGACTGTGGCTACCAGGGCAGGTCAAAGGCTAGGAATCCTAGGGCGAGGAACTCACCTCCTGTCCCCTCAAAGCCTGTCCACTATCTACAAGGCACAAGTTAAGACTTTAATGGAATACTCTCCACTTGCCTGGATTAGTGCAGCTCCAACAACACTCAAGAAGCTCGACATCATTCAGGACAAAGCAGGCTGCTTGATTGCTCCCTCCTCCACAAACATTCAAACACCGCACCACCGACGAACAGTGGCAGCCGTGTGTATCATCTACAAGATGCACTGCAGTGACTATCCAAGGCTCCTTACACAGCACCTTCCAAACCCACAACCACTACCATCTAGAAGGATAAGCGCAGCAGATACCGGGAACCCCACCACCTGGAAGTTCCCCTCCAAGTCACTCACCACCCTGACTTGAAAAGATACCGCCGCTCCTTCACTGTCGCTGGGGCAACATCCTGGATCTCCCTCCCTGACAGCACAGTGGGTGTACCTACACCTCAAGGACTGCAGCGGTTCAAGAAGGCAACTCACCACCACCCTCTGAAGAGCAATTAGGGATGGACAATAAATGCTGGCCTAACTTGCGACGCCCACATCCAGTAAATGAATTTGAAAAAAGTCAGTGTGGGCAGCCTGACCAGGTGGACCACCCTCCAATGTCAGAAGAAGACAAACAACCTCCAACGTGCTGCAAGGGTAAGTTGCCACCTATCTCCTCTTTACATCAGTTCCACCCAACACCCCTCAATTTCCCAATCCACCAGCTGACGCCTCGCACCCTCCCAACCAGCACAACCCCTTCATGTCTAGGTGTGGTGCCCACACATGCCACCTGCTATAGACCCCCTGACCCATCAGACGTGTGCCTCACTATGCCCTCCCTTTGTCCCCGCAGAAGATAGCCGACAATAAGAGGGAAAGGGTGAAGGGGGGTGGGAGGAGTGCCAGAGATTCAAGTCCTTACCCTCTATGAGGAACTGGCTCTGGAGGTCGCAAGGTTGCCTTAGGACAGATCAGTGACTGACAGCGAGGTTGGTTTGCAGCAGAGAAGTAAGGACACACTGTCCCTTCACCAGGTGACCTAGCTGAAGTGAGTTGTTGATGTCTCACAAAATATTCCTTCCCCCTCACTGACCACATGTCCATTGTCTTGCAGGATCACCATCTAATAATAAGACTTTTCCAACGAGAGCCTGGCCCGCGATCGGGGCCCACCGATCCGCGGGCGGGCCTGTGCCGTGGGGGCACTCTTTTCCTTCCGCCTTCGCCATGGTCTCCACCATGGCGGAGGCGGAAGAGACCCCCTCCACTGCGCATGAACGGGGATGCCGTGAGCGGCCGCTGACGCTCCCGCGCATGCGCCGCACGGCAAAGTCATTTCCGCGCCAGCTGGCAGGGCACCAAAGGCCTTTCCCGCCAGCTTGCAGGGCGGAAATCAGTCCAGCGCAGGCCTAGCCCCTCAAGATGAGGGCTCGGCCCCTCAAGGTGTGGAGAATTCCGCACCTTTGGGGCGGCACGATGCCAGACTGATTCGTGCCGTTTTTGGCGCCGGTCGGCGGACATCGCACCGATTTCGGAGAATCCCGCCCAAGATCTTTTTGCTTAGGCAGACAGCTCGAAAGTAACTTTTAAAAGGTCAAAGTCTGGAAATGAAACATGAAAAGAGAGAGAGAGCTAATCTTCAGCTAAACTCAAACTCAAAGTCAAAAACACTACATCACTACAAAGACAGACTGACTAAACAGACTGACAGACAGACAGACTGACAGATTCAGAGAATTAAAGACAGACTAACAGACAGAAAGACTGACAGACTAACAGACAATTAAGGACAGACAATTAAGGACAGACTAAAATGGCGGGGGGAAACTTTTCAGTTATACACTTTCATATCTGTCTTAAGTCATCTAATCACACCCCAATATAATCCTAATTGGTTTGGGTTAGACTCAAACACATTTGATTTGATGGCAAGCCGTCCATCTTCAATGTGCAACATTAGCTTTTAATTGTTTCATGTCTGCATGTTATGGAAAGTGATATTCTGCTAATCTTTACCAGCAATAAACTGGTTTTAAGCTAGCTTGGCTAATGTAACAATGGAGACTTCATATCGAGAAAGCTGGAATCAAATATATATTTGATTCAATGCTCTACAAACTGCACTGGACTCCTGCCACCTCGTTGCCATGGAATTCAGCCCTTGTCCTTGACAGTAGCACAAGCAGTGTGTCAAATTGTTTTGCAACTTGCTGTTTTAATCTATGATGGAATTATGCTGTTTCATATTGTTTTGTATCTCTGCATGTCCAGAGATGACCTGAGGTTATGAATGCTGAAACCCTCATTTTAAAATGGGTATTTGAAAACTGGGGCTTAAACAGCTATCTTTTACCTATACTGGTTGTATCAGAAATACCTGGCTTCTACAGGCACTATCTGGTGAGAACCTCACAGAGCATCCAAGGGAGACAGAGGCCCCATGGATCCCAGGACAGAGCTGGGTCAGAGCCAGATGTCGAGCCTCTGGACATGGTTCTCCCAGAGTTGATGCAGACGGTAGGACACAGTGTGATATTCAGAAGGGGGTATCAGTGACATTCCTGCGGATGCAAGGCCGATTGGACAAGTCCCAAAGCCTTTAGGCACAGGAGGTGATGCCGGCAATGCTTGGCACCCAGGCCAACACTGCTAGAGTGGCAACCACAGTGGAAAACCTGGAGCACAAAATCTGCATTGGTGTCCAAGGCATGGCTCAGCCTGTGACCACCATGGCTGAGAGCCTCGACATCATGTCCCAGCCAATGAAAGACATATCTCAGAAATGGGTGATCATTGCCAAGGCACTCCAGAGCATGACCCAGTCACTCAGGGCCATCACTGAGGGCGTCAACACCATGGTGGAGACAATGGGGTGCCTCCAAGACTAGCAGTGCCAGATGACTCCGAGGCTTCCGGAGATCACCCCAGCTGCTCCTCTGTCCCATGGGTCCTCTGCGATCCCTTTTCATTTTCTACAGTAACCTTTGATGTGGCACTTTATCAAATCCGTACTGAAAATCAAAATAACCTATATCCCCCAGTTCCCTTTCATCCACAGCACATGTTACTTCCTCAAAGGACTTCAATAAGTTGGTTCAACGTGATTTCCCTTTCAGAAAACCATGTTGACTCTGATTGATTACCTTGAGCATATCCTAGAGCTTAGCTATAGCTTCTTTATTGGTGGCCTCTAGCAGTTTTTTCTGTGATGTGGAGATGTCGGTGTTAGACTGGGGTGAGCACAGTAAGAAGCCTTACAACACCTTTCTGCGCGGCGTTGTCACGCGTCCTGAAGGCCGCCTTGGAGAACTCTTTCCCGAAGATCAGAGGCTGAATGCCCTTGACTGCTGAAGTGTTCCCCGACTGGAAGGGATCATTCCTGCCTGGACAGATCTGTGACAGATTTTAAGCGAACTGGCCTCTCATTTCCCACTTTCTATTTCCACTTTTTTTGAATAATGAAGTTACAATTGCTACCTTCCAATCTAATGGGACATTCCCAGAATCCAGGGAATTTTTGGAATATTAAAACCAATGATTTAACTATCTCACAGGACATTTCTTTGACCCTATGATGACATCCATCAGGACTTGTGCTCGTGTCAGCCTGCAGTTTCAACAATTTACTCAGTTCCACTTTTCTGGTGACTGTATTTTTCCTGAGTTCCTCGCTCCCTTCCATTTCCTGGTTTTTAGCTGCTTCCGGGATGTTACTTTTACCCTCCAGAGTGAAGATTTATGCAAATACCTGTTCAATTCATGTGCCATCTCCTTGTTTTCCATTAGCACTTTTCCAGACTCATTTTCTATCAGACCAACATTCACTTTGTTAACTATGTCTTTTAAAAATATTTACAAAAACTCTTATTATCTGTTTTCATATTTCAGGCTTGTTTTCTCTCATACTCTAATTTCTGGTGCCTTAATAATCTTTTAGTCATCCTTTGCTGTTCCTTATATTCTGTCCAATTTTCTGACCTACCACCTGTCTTTGCACAATGAACGAATAAAGGAAAACTGTGATGCTGCCAGACCCCCTTACATTTTCCAGCACTTCCTATTTTTATTCAGAAGTATACTGTGGCGTTGATAGTAATATACATGTCAGTCTGCGATGTAAATTCATTTCAATTAAGTAAACTTTTATTTCATCTGAACCATTTCTAGGTGTCGTAGGCTGCCCAAAGGCTTGAAGGAATGGCAGGCATTTCTCGATTTAAAGAAGAAAATCGATGATTTCAGTGAATCATGCCCCCTCCTGGAAATGATGTCCAACAAGTCAATGGAAATGAGACATTGGGACCGGATATCTACAGTAACAGGCCACAAATTTAATGTGACATCAGAAACATTCTCTCTGAAGAATGTTATGGATGCTCCTCTGCTTCCTTTTAAGGATGATATTGAGGTATATTGAACCATTAGTTAGTCTCATTTAAACCCCATAGAAGAATAAATTGTTTTTGTTTGATAGTATAAAATGGGCAGTCGCGAATTGGGAATCCTTTTTACTCTTTGCACTATTTTCCTTTCCATTGACTTCTGTTAAATTTCAGTTTAGCACTGCACCCTCTTCCTGTCCACCCCACACCCAACGTCTTCCCTCTCCCGACCAATTATTCAGCCACATTCATTCCACTCCAGAGAACTTGGAATTATTATTAGTTCCTATGTCCCCTCAGAAAACAGAAAACATTCCAGACAACACTGTTTCAAACCTATCCTGCACCTGTTTCTGCACTTTCAAAAGGATGCTTTTTTAAAATCCATTTTCGGATGTCAGCATCACTGGCAAGGAACAACCGCTAATTGCATTGTCAATGGTTATGCTAGGCTACTTCAGATGAAATCCCTTCTCATCTCAGTCTGAAATGAACACATCCTTATCGTGGGATATGTCCCCAGTTAAACAAACTCCCAGTGTCTACCCTGTCATACCCCTTCGAACCTTGTCTGTTTGAATAAAATCTCTTTTAATTCCTTTGTAGGTCCAATTTATTTAGCCTTCCATTATAGAACAGCTTTCTCATTGCAGGAACCAAACTGGTGAACCCTCTCAGGTCCACGCATCCTCTATCCCCTCCTCCTCCTCCCTGACTGCTGTCCCTCCCCCCATGTCCAACCATGTGAACCTTTGCTGTCTCGCCTCCAGTGTAAGTATTTCTTTCTTTCAGTTTTGAGACTAACACTACATACGGTTTCACCAAAGCCCCATACTATTGTAGCACCAATTCCTTATTATTGTGCTGTGCCTGGTAGCTTTCTGTCTTCCTTGTATGAGAACAAGTCCCTCTGAACATTAATCTTTAGAAGACTCTAAAAAAAAATTAATTTTTATTCTTCATATTAAAGTTAAAACCTTCACACTTGCTCACATATTCTATCCGACAAGCTTTAATAATAATAATCTTTATTGTTACAAGTAGGCTTACTTTAACACTGCAATGAAGTTACTGTGAAAAGCTGCTAGTCGCCACATTACGGCGCCGATTTGGGTACACGGAGGGAGAATTCAGAATGCCCAAATTACCCAACAGCATGGCCGTCATTCTCCGCCGGCGAGTCTCCGTTTTGCCGGCGCCCGGGGGTTTCCCGACGGCGTGGGGCTGCCCCACAATGGGAAACCCCATTGAACGGCCGGTGTTACGGAGACTCCCGCCGGCCGGTCGGGGCAGAAATGTGGCGGGGCGGGTAGGAGAATTTCACCCCATGTCTTTCGGGAATTTGGGTGGAAACCGGAGCACCTGGAGAAAACTCATGCAGACACAGAGAGAATGTGCAGACTCCGCACAGACAGTGAACTCAGCCAGGAATCAAACCTGGGACCTTGGCATTGTGAAGCGACAGTGCTAACGACTGTGCTACCATGCCGCCAACCCCATAAGCGTAAACAGCGATGTGGGCCCAAAATAATGCGAGACTCAGGAAACGGGATTTTCGCTGACGGAACCTGGTTTTCCAATATTCCTGGCGCTTGCTGGTGACATAACAAAATATCCACCAAAAGATCTCAAGCCTCATTTCAAGTTACGAGTATCAGCGCTGGGGGAGGGTGCTGGTGATAGCTGTGACGCCTCCTCAATGCTAACCTCCGATATATTGTCATTGGAGTTGCTTGGGTTCATTGTCTCCAGAGGCCGAGAGGATGGGCTGTGTTGATCGGTTGATTGACCTGCAAAGGAAGCAAGATTACTTTAATGCATGGAAGAATAGCAGAAACAAAACTCACATGAGGCTGGAATCATTGAGGATTCTCACTTTTGTCTTGTGCTCCAACCTCGCCCTCAGCTCGGATGCGATCCTGCTCCTCTCCAGCCAGTTCACGAGCTCTTTCCTCAAACTGCATGAGGATCTTTAGCTTGGGTATCACTCTAGCCAGCTGGGCTCATTCACTCTGATTGCGCTCAAGTTTGTCTTCCAATGGGACAGATGGGAGTATGTAGGCAGGTACATGCCAGGTCAGATGGTAAGGATGCCTGGCATGCGGGAAGGCAGTGGCATAGTAGTATTGTTACTGGACTTGTAATCCAGAGACCCAGAGTAATACTCTGGGGACCCAGGTTCAAATCCCATCAGGGCGGATAGTGAAATTGAAATCAACAAAAGAAAAATCAGAAATTAAAAGTCCACTGATGACCATGAAACCATTGTTGATTGTTCTAAAAACACATCTGGTTGATTAATGTCCTTTAGGGAAGGAAATCTGAAATCCTTACCTGGTCTGGCCTACATGTGACTCCAGACCCACAGCAATGTGGTTGATTCTTAATTTTTTTTTATTATTCGTTCATGGGACGTGGCCATGGCTGGTTTTGCCAGCATTTATTGCCCATCCTTAATTGCCCTTGAGGGGACAGTTAAGAGTCAACAACATTGCTGTGGGTCTGAAGTCACATGTCGGCCAGACTGGGTAAGGGATTTCCTTCCCTAAAGGACATTAGTGAACCAGATGGATTTTTATGTCAATCGACAATGGTTTCATGGGCATCATTAGACTTTTAATTCCAGATATTTTTTATTGAGTTTAAATTGCACCACCTGCCGTGGTGGGATTTGAACATGGGTCCCCAGATCATTATTCTGGGTCTTTGGATTACGAGTCCAGCCACAATACCACGATGCCACCGCCTCCCCTCAGGGATGGGCAATAAATAGTGGCCTGGTCAGTGACGACCCCATCCCTTCAACGAATAATGAAATAAAAATGTGGTTGGTGAATGAGAGTTGGGATGTGATGAGGAGAGGAGCCGCAAGGGGGATAAGGAGGGCTGTGGGAGGGTAAGTGGTGGGACCCTGTGAGTTCACAGAGTCACACAGTGCAGAGGAGATCCGTTGAGTCTGCATCGGTATCTGACCTACCTATCGAATCGCATTTACCAGTCCTTGGCCCATAGCCTCGAATGTTATGACATGCCAAGTGCCCACCCAGGCACTTTTTGAAGGATGTGAGGGAACCCTCCTCTACCATCCACCAAGGCAGTGCATTCCAGACCGTCACCACCGTCTGGGTAAAAAAGCTGTTCCTCACATCCCGGCTAAACGTCCTGCCCCTCACTTTGAAGTTGTGTCCCTTCGCGACTGACCCTTCAATTAAGGGGAACAGCTGCTCCCTATCCACCCTGTCCATGCTCCTCATAATCTTGTACACCTCGATCAGGTCACCCCTCAGTCTTCTCTGCTCCAGCAAAATCAACCCAAGCCTATCCAACCTCTCTTCATAACTGAAATGTTCCATCCCAGGCAACATCCTGGTGAATCTCCTCTGTACCCCCTCCAGTACAATCACACCATTCCTATAATGTGGCGACCAGAATAGCACACAGTACTCCAGCTGTGGCCTCACCAAAGTTCTATACAACTCCAACGTGACCTCCCTGCTTTTGTAATCTATGCCTTGTGCTGCGTCCTCTCGGAGCAGGCTCTGCGCTTCCAGCCTCCGTGTGTCTGCAACGGCAGCCACGGTCAGGTAGATAGCAAGCATTGCTGGCTCCAAGATTCATTCTCTGCCAGGGGAGAGAAGACATTTCAACAAGATAAGTATCCCCTTGCTCATCCAAATCCAATAGACTACATGGTGATCCAGACATCTGCGCTGTGATGGATTCCAATGCACCTGGGCAGCAGACTATATAAACTTAAGTCTGGACCAGGCACACCAGGATGCCTGAGTAGCAAGATTTGCTGTGATCGCTGGTAAGCCCCAGGTCCAGGGGGTGACCGATGGTACACATCTCCCCCTACGAGCACCATCTCACCTGGGGGTGCCCTTCACCAATTGGAAGTGTGGTGATATGCCTGTGAATAGTTTTGTACATAGTTAGTAATGTGACCTCCAACCTGCTGGTGGTGTCAGACATCGGTCACGTGACGTGAGACGCTCGCCAGTTGGTAGTAAGGCATATAACAAGGCAGTCGCACATAAGGATAGTTCCAGGATTGTTCACGGAACTCACATTGTACCTTTATCTGTATAGCATTCTGTTTGTTATCTTTCCACGTGTTCATCAATAAGTCATTGTTCCAGTTAAGCAACCAAATGTTCTGCGACTATCATTACAACGGCAATGTCACAAAACACAGCAGGAAGTGCTTCCACTCCCTCAGTATACAGCTGGTGTGTGACCACCAGCTGCACATCATGCATGTCTGCTCCCGATACCCACGCAGTCCCCATGACGCATACATCCTAGCCACATTTGAGGCGCCCCCTTGAGTGAGGGATTGGCTCATGGATGACAAGCCTTACCCACTGAGGTCTTGGCTAATGACATCTCTCCGGAGGCCCCAGACCGTGGCAGAGAACTATTATAACAATGCGTATGCAGCAACCAGGAGCATCATGGAGCGGTGCATCGGAGTGCTCAAGATACGCTTCCGATGTCTGGACCACTCTGATGGGGCACTCCAATATAGCCCCAGGGGAGTTTCTCACATTGTACTGGCCTGCTGGGTGCTGCACAACATCACGCAGCAGAGGGGGGACATGCTGGAGGAGGAAGAGGAACAATGCCAGGCCTCATCTGACCAAGGGGATGGCCAAGAAGCACCCGGGCTCGCACAACAAGCCAGCCAACATGTGCCCCAGGGCCACCACACATCTGCGGGGGGTTGGCGGTAGGTCACTCACTGCGTAAGCTGTCCAACACACTCCTGGTCCCGTTCCCTGCCACCTCTGAGGGTGACCCCAATGGAACATTCAATTGTCCTGGTGGCCCTGTCCCATGCCATCCTCCAACACCCGCACCCCAGACCACCAACCTCCCCCCCCCGCCCCCCGCCCACCCACCCACCCGGCACACCATCTACACCCAGTCCCACGCATCCCTCACAACCTGCAGACAGAGGATTAAGGCAGGTTGGAATGTTAGTAAAAAGGTGTTTGAGTGTGACTATATACATTATTGGGACCTGACTCCTATCTCTAACCTATGTGCTGCACTTTGTAGAACATTTATTGTCACGTGTACCGAAGTACAGGGAAATGTATTGTTCTGTGTACAGGCCAGACAGATCGTTCCATACATGAAAAACATAGGACAAGCAATAAATACACAATGTAATATTAGTTTTAGAATTAAGTTCGAAAAGGTTCGTACGTTTATAAGAGATGTAGGAAGAGGATCTGTGGGGGAGAGCTCGTAGAGAGTCGCCATGCTCCGGCCCCATCTTGAAATGAAAATCGCTTATTGTCACAAGTAGGCTTCAAATGAAGTTACTGTGAAAAGCCCCTAGTCGCCACATTCCGGCACCTGTTCGGGGAGGCTGTTACAGGAATTGAACCGTGCTGCTGGCCTGCGTTGGTCTGCTTTCAAAGCCAGCGATTTAGCCCTGTGCTAAACAGCACAGTCACCATGTGTCAATTTAACTGATGTCTAACTCTCTCATCTGACGTGGCCTACCGCCCCTTCTAGGTGTGACCCCAGACAGCACATCAGATGTGGAGGCGGCCTATTGCATAGCTCACCCTCTGACCTGAGATGCCTTTGGCGGCCATCCTCTGGAAGTCCTGGATCTGGATGGGCATGGCTGACTTTCACATGTCACAGGGACAAGATGCCACCCGGTTCTGCCCGCTGCCCATCAGATGCGCCAGTGTCACGTGGGGGGGATGCAGAAGCATTGAGCTGTTTCAGAGCCTCCCCTGCAGGAAGCACTGGCATGGGCCCCTTCACTTCCTCCTCCCTCGGGTGCTCCATGGGCCCTGGGCTACTCCATGGGATGAAGGTCAGACCAGAGTGAGCTCCGGAGGCTCCACCGTCACCAACACTACCAGTCCTGGAGGTTCAGCCTCGTCTGAACCAGGGACTTGATGCTCTCAGCCATGGAGCACTGAGACTGTGCCACTTTGATTGATTAATTGATTGATATTTATTGTCACATGTACCGAAGTACAGTGAAAAGCATGTTTCTGAGGCCAAGGGAACGTACATAGTGCCTACATAGTAGATAAAAGAATAATCGAGTACATTGACAAATGAGTAATGAAATGAAATGAAAAATGAAAATCGCTTATTGTCACAAGTAGGCTTCAAATGATGTTACTGTGAAAAGCCCCTAGTCACCACATTCCGGCGCCTGTTTGGGGATCCTTGATCATGTCCCTTCATGACTGACCCAGGGATATTGGGATATTACTCTACATTGGAGGCTCACTTGGTTGTCGCATGCCAACCTCCGCCTCAGAGATAACCCTCTCCTGCACCTCCCCAGCTAACACCATCGTTCTCTGCTTGGCAGAGTTGACAGCACCGAGGTCCGGGACGCCTCCTTCTGTCTTCTCCAGCTCTCTTCTGTTCTGGGCTGCCTTACCTAGGGGATGCATACAGGACATGGTGAGACGCATGTAGGCGGGTTACACGGGAGGGTCTTTAGCTGGTGGCATGTGTGAGCAAGGCACCTGGCCAAAGAGGACAGTACAGGTGTTGGGGTTTTGTGCAGGGTGGGATGTGAGGGAGATGAAGGCAGGTTGGTGGGTTTTGATTGGCCTCTATGGGAGTGGGGATGTGATGTGAGGAGTGAGGGAGAGGAATGATACCAGAGGATTAAAGATATCACCCGAGCTGCCCGAAGGAGTTTATTCACCTTCCGACACTGCGTTCCCGTGGTTGACAGCACTGACCGCCTCGGCCACCTCCACCCAGGCCCGGTTTACGATTGCAGGCCGGAGTCTCCTGCCCACCCTGACGCAGACGGTGTCCTGCCTCTCTGCCCCACCACATTCAACATTCGATCAAGTTCAGTTTTAGTGAACCTTGGGACCGCTCTCCTCTGAATCATCGTCTTGGCTGGAATGAGAGTGTGTGGGGAATGGAGTGCTCATAAGCAGCTCCAGCGTAACAAGCTCTCCAGCACCACGTCAGGCCCCAGCGAATTTGACGCGGGAATGAGAATTGCTCCAGATTCACGTGGACGACTGCTGATTCATTAGCATATTCTGAATTGCTCCACAAAATAGTGCCCCGATGGGAACAGGAAATCGCACGTAATTCAGTCCCAGCGTCAACACTTAGCCTCCCAAACGGAGAACTTTGCCCTGTGTTCTCCCATTGGAGATGAATCGCCTCTCATTTGCACTCACGTTGGGAGGGCAAATCAGATGTGATTCATTACTCTTTGCCATTCAAATTTATGCATGGCGGGAATTGCAAAAAATTCCGTCACAAATCCTGATATCGGGCCGGCATATCGAGCGGATGGCCTGATAGCGAGATCCCACGGCTGGGCTCCCGCAATGCAATATGGGCCCCCCCCACCATGGCATTTTCTGGGTCACGCCACCCCCCCCACCCCCCACCCCACAGTACGAGGGCGACCTGACCACTACACCATAAGATACAGGAGCAGAATTAGGCCGTTCAGCCCATCGAGCCTGCTCCGACCTCACCACTGAATCCCCCACCAGAGACCCCCATTACAGAGAGCCTCACGGGTGACCTCCCATAAGAGAGACCCCCACCAGCGACCCCCATAAGAGAGACCCTTACCCGAGACCTCCATAAGAGAGACCTCCACCAGATACCTCCCATAAGAGAGATCCCACCAGAGATCCCCCCATGAGATAGGCCCCTTCTTGGAAGCCTCCCCATTATGGAGACCCCTGCCTGGAAATCCCCTACCACAGAGACCCCTGCCTGGAAGCCCTCCAATTACAGGACCCATGCCTGGAGCCCCCCATCAGAGAGACCCCTGCTTTGAAGCCCCCATTACGGGCCCCCACTACAGAGACTACTGCCTGGAAGCCCTCCTCCCTACAGGCCCCACTACAGAGGCTCCTGGCTGGAAGCCCCCCACTACAGGCCCCTCTACAGAGACTCCGGCTGGAACCCCTCCATTACATAGATTCCTGCCTGGAAGCCCCCCATTCGAGAGATCCCTGCCTGGAAGCCCCTATTACAGCGACCCCTACCTGAGATCCTTCCCTTTACAGAGACCCCTGCCTGGTAGCCCCTCCATTACAGAGAACACTGCGTAGACATCCCTCCATTACAGAGACCACTGCCCTGAAGTGCCCCGTAAGGGCGACCCCTGCCTGAGAACTAGAAAGAGTCCAGGTATAGAGAGTAAAATAAAATCACTGCTTTAAAACTCACCTGTGCATTCACCTGCTGGCGCACGCAGAGAAAATAACACCTGTAACCTTAGAAATGGAAAGCAACATCAGCTGGATTAAACCCCTCAGACCTTTGATCTGTAATGCTTTCAGTATTATCAATGTGTGGAATTGATTTTACTAGGCTGTGATTGAAAGCTTGCACACACAGCCAGCTGTCTGGATTGTTTTCTCTTGCCTGAGTGGATTTCTAGTAGCCTGTTGCGAAACTAACCACAATGTTTGCAAACATCTAGCTATGGTTGACAGTTCTTGGGCCACATCAAAGCCAGTTAAGTGCTCTCTTTTTCTCTGCAGAAATCACTTAACTGCCTTTGATGTAGTCCAAAAGCTGTCAATCATAACTAGATGTTTATAAACAGTGTCGTTCGGTGGATTGGCCATTCTAAATTGTTCCTTAGTGTCCAAAGATGTGCAAATTAGGTGGGGTTATGGGAATAGGGTGGAGGAGTAGGCTCGGTAGAGTGCTCTTTCAGAGTGTCGGTACAGAATCAATGTACCGAATGGCCTCCTTCTGCACTGTATCATTTCTATGGGTGGAAAATGGATCGATAATTGGTTGACAGACAGGAAACAGATAGAGAATAAATGGGGCCTTTTTTGCGAGGTTTCCGGAGGGTTCAATGCTTGGACCTCAACAGATATATAAAAATGACCTGGATGAGGGAACTAGATGTAACATTTCCAAGTTTGCTGATGACAGAAAATTGTGCAGAATTGTGAGGAGGATGCAAGGAGGCTTCAAGGTGATTTAGAAAAGTTGAGTGGGTGGGTAAACACATGGCAGATGCTGTGCAACGTGGCTAAATGAAAGGTTGTACACTTTGGTGTGAAAAGCAGAAAGGAAGAGTATTATTTAAATCGTGATATATTGGGAAGTGTCGGTGTACAAAGGGATCTGGGTGTCCTTGTACACTGGATAATGAAAGTGGTGAGGCAGGAGAAGCATGAATATAGTATTAAGATCAAGAATCAGCCATGATCAGAATGAATGGCGGTGCAGACTCGAAGGGCCAAATGGCCTACTCCTGCTCCTCGTTTCTATGTTTCTATTACTGTAAAAGATTATGACTGATGGTAACGTTTATCTTTTTTTTAGGATATCTGCATATCCTCTGTGAAAGAGAAGGACATTGAAGCAAAATTAAATCAAGTGATGCAAACCTGGACTAGTCAGACGCTGGGTTTCTCTTCATTTAAGAGTCGTGGTGAACTATTGCTAAAAGGACTCGAAACAGCAGAAATTATAATGATGATGGAAGATAGTTTAATGATCCTGAGCTCTCTACTCAGTAACAGGTACAGGCAACAAATTACAGCACAAACATTATTCATTTGCAAGGTAAAGAGATCAGTGTCTTTACCTTGGCCACATCAAAGCCAGTTAAGTGCTCTCTTTTTCTCTGCAGAAATCACTTAACTGCCTTTGATGTAGTCCAAAAGCAGGGTTGAACACTATGTTAATCAATGATGAGTCCTGAAATTGTGACACTAATGAAGATTATTACTGTTATGAAAAGGTAAATTCTAGTAGTTTATTTCCTACTCACAGTGAGAAAGTACAGCAGTAGATAGCCTCCCTCATCCCAGCTGGTACCATCCAAAGATGCTGGCTCCCTTCTGGGCCGGCTTTTAACTCGGGATATTAACGAGCCCTGCTGTTAGTCCTCTGCCCTTCAACGGTGGAGTTCGTATTCCACCCACGGGGAGGTCGTCCCGGTGGGCCCTGTGGGGGCTTTAACATCCTATACCCCCCTAAAGTCTGCTAATCCCTTGTCATAGAAGGTGGAAGGGGCTGCTTTTTCCACTTTGCCCACAGTTGATCCTCCAGCCATTGCAGGGCTGGGTCCGGGGGGTGTAGCGTGCTGGGAATCATCATTATCGAGCCAATTGTCTGGGCGGCGCCATCGGCAACCATTCCCTGGCAAGGCCGTCATCCAAAATTGCGGATTTCTGAGTCACCATGTCGGACTCCGAATACTCCACCTTTCGCATTTCAGTGTCAGGGCCCCTAGGGGGCGATAGCCACAAAACCCGTTGTACAGGGCAGGCGGGACTAAAAGACGGCTCATCAATAAATAAGCTTTATTGTCACAAGTAGGCTTACATTAACACTGCAATGAAGTTACTGTGAAAAGCCCCTAGTCGCCACATTCCGCCGCCTGTTCAGGTCACAGAGGGAGAATTCAGAATGTCCAATTCACCTAACAGCACGTCTTTCGGGACTTATGGGAGGAAACCGGAGCACCCGGAGGAAACCCACGCAGACACGGGGAGAACGTGCAGACTCCGCACTGACAGTGACCCAAGCCGGGAATCGAACCTGGGACCCTGGCGCTGTGAAGCAACAGTGCTAACCACTGTGCTACTGTTAGTTCTGATGGTGGCACCCTGGTCTGGAGGTGGCCCACACCATCTGCTCCCCTGTTTTTGCCCTGTAAGATGCTGGTCCAGTCCATTCTACCTGGTGTCTGAACTTTTAGACATATATTGTGTCAAAAGCATGTGCCCTGGGTCCTTCTGCTTCGGTTTTGCCTCTGGAGATCCTGGGCGAAATTCTCCCCCAACGGCGCGATGTCCGCCGACTGGCGTCAAACATGGCGCCAATCAGACGGGCATCGCGCCGGCCCAAAGGTGCGGAATGCTCCGCATCTTTGGCGGCCTAGCCCCAACATTGAGGGGCTAGACCGACGCCGGAGGGATTTCCGCCCCGCCAGCTGGTGGAAATGGCGTTTGTTGCCCCGCCAGCTGGCGCGGAAATGCGACGCATGTGCAGGAGCGTCAGCGGCCGCTGACAGTTTCCCGGCGCATGCGCGGGAGCGTCAGCGGCCGCTGTCAGTTTCCCGCGCATGCGCAGTGGGGAGAGTCTCTTCCGCCTCTGCCATGGTGGAGGCCGTAGCGGAGGCGGAAGGGGAAGAGTGCCCCCACGGCACAGGCCCGCCCGCGGATCGGTGGGCCCCGATCGCAGGCCAGGCCACCGTGGGGGCACCCCCCGGGGTCAGATCGCCCCGCGCCCCCCTCCCAGGACCCCGGAGCCCGCCCACGCCGCCTGGTCCCGTCGGTAAATACCAGGTTTGATTTACGCCGGCGGGGCATACAATTTCTGGGCGGGACTTCGGCCCTTCCGGGCCGGAGAATCCAGCGGGGGGTCCCGCCAACCGGCGCGGCCCGATTCCCGCCCCTGCCCAATCTCCGGTACCGGAGACTTCAGCGGGGGCGGGGGCGGGATTCACGGCGGCCTACGGCCATTCTCCGACCCGACGGGGGGTCGGAAAATGACGCCCCATGTCTCCGTTCCACTTTCCTGCTAATATTAGGGAACGTTAGACTAAGGCGGGTTCGCAGCCTTTGGCCCATCAGCAGTTCGCTGGTGTCACTCCGGTTGTAACGTGTGGTACAGTGACTGAACAAAAGATGCGCCAAACTCGTCTCCACGGATCCTGTGACCTGTTTCCTCATGCCCTTCTTGAACATCTGCACTGCTTGTTCAGCCAGACTGTTTGAGGAACGGTATTATGGGGAAGTCCGGATGTGCTTTACCTCATAATAATAATCTTTTTTATTGTCACAAGTATATTAACACTGCTACTAAAATAATAATAATCTTTATTGTCACAAGTAGGCTTACATTAACACTGCAATGAAGTTACTGTGAAAATCTCCTTGTTGCCACATTCCGGCAGCTGTTCAGGTCACTGAGGGAGAATTCAGAATATTCAATTCACCTAACAGCACGTCTTTCGGGACTTGTGGGAGGAAACCGGAGCACCCGAGGAAACCAACGCAGACACAGGGAGAACGTGCGGACTCCACACAGACAGTGAACCAAGCTGGGAATAAAACCCATGTCTCTGCCGCTATGAAGCAACAGTGCCAACCAATGTGCTACCGTGCTGCCCCTGTGCGGGATAGGGTGGGGTGGACAGAGGAGTGAACATGGGGAGGATGGGAGAGCCAGTGCAGACCCGATAGGCTGAATGGCTTCCTCCTGCGCTGTAGGGATTCTATGAAAAACATGAATAGGAGCATGACTGGGCCATATGGCCTCTTGAGCCTGCTCCGCAATTCAATGAGATCATGGCTGACTTACTTCAAGTCGACATCCCCAAGGATCTGTCAATTGCAGTCTTGAATATACGCCACGACAGAGCATCCACAATTCTTGGAGACAAAGAATTCCGAAGATTCACAACCTTTTGTTCAAAGGAACCTTTTCCCATCTAGTTTTAAATGACTAACACCTTATGCCGAAACTGTGACCCCTAGTTCTGGACTCTCCAGTGAGAAGGAAACAGTATTGCAACATTTACCCTGTTAACCCCTCTCTGAACTTCATACATTTCAGTAATGAGAAAACCAAAACTTAGTAGAGAAGAAAATGAAACCGACTGCACAGCCTGTGAAATTCCAATGTGCATTGGCCATAAGTGCAGAAATATTAAGTCACCCATCTTCACTGTGAATACATTTTTAAAAATTAATTTAGAGTACCCAATCATTTTTTTTCCAATTAAGTGGCAATTTAGCGTGGCCAATCCACCTCCCCTGCACATCTTTGGGTTGTAGGGGTGAGACCCATGCAGACACGGGGAGAATGTGCAATTCACTGTGAATACTATCAATGAAATGAGTGACTTTGGCAGTCACCATGTGAGCTACTGCATATTCACCCAGCTAAGAATGACAAATGCATATTTCTGATGACGCCCAAAAATTCTAGAAAAGCAACATGAAGAATCCTACTCATTTGACTTTGTGAAGTGTATGAACAGGGCAGCACGGTAGCATTGTGGATAGCACAATTGCTTCACAGCTCCAGGGTCCCAGGTTCGATACCAGCTTGGGTCACTGTCTGTGCGGAGTCTGCACATCCTCCCCGTGTGTGCGTGGGTTTCCTCCGGGTGCTCCGGTTTCCTCCCACAGTCCAAAGTTGTGCAGGTTAGGTGGATTGGCCATGATAAATTGCCCTTAGTGTCCAAAATTGCCCTTAGTGTTGGGTGGGGTTAGTGGGTTATGGGGATAGGGTGGAGGTGTTTACGTTGGGTACGGTGCTCTTTCCAAGAGCCGGTGCAGACTCGATGGGTCGAATGGCCTCCTTATGCACTGTAAATTCTATGATAATCTATGAAAACTCCTCGCTCCTAACAGTGTACCATTGTCCATGATCAATACCTCCGGCATGCCGTAGGTACTTAATGGGAGATGTAACTTCCCAATGGTAGCCTTTGAAGTGGTGGACGGCACTCGATGAATGTCTAACTATTTGGAATGGACCTCTACCGTCAGAAACATCGAGCCCTAAAAGCGTCCGGCGAAGTCCGAATGCAGGCGCATGCAAGGTGTATCGGCCATTCCCACGGGTGGATGGGCGGGGCTAGTGGGAGCTTTTAATGTTACTGGCACATGGTGCAATGCTGGGCCAATCGCTCGATGTCGCCATCCAAGCCTGGCCACCACACGTGGCTCCAGGCGAGCATTTTCATCTTCAACACCCCCAGGTGTCCATTGTGTAGGTCTTGAAGTATAGCTTGTCTGCCCTGACTTGGAATCAGAATGTGAGCTCCCGACATGTGGATGCTGTCCTCCACGCTGACCTCCTGCTGATTGGCCTCAAAAACCCCAGTTCCATAGGCAGTTTCCCTTGCCGACTCCCATGCAAAACAGCATGGCATTATTCCGCCAAGACCGGGTCCTTCTGCATCCAGCCGCCAACTTGTGCCACGGTGACCGGCAAGGTATCCATAAAATTTAAGACTGATATGACTTCATCAGTCACTGGCGGAGATGGAAGGGGTGTATTGGCAACAAAAATCGTCTCAAAGCATCATGCATTTACAATCTGCGTGCCCGGGTGATGCTGAACACGTACTGGAGGGCCCAACGCTGTATCTGGGCAGGTGCTATCTGCGAAATTGCCTTGTCCTCTTGAAACAACCTGAGCTTATGGTCTATTGGGATCATGAAACCACATCTATAAACATATTGGTGGAATTTCCTCAGGGTGAGAACGGCAGCCTGCTCTTCTTTCTCAATCTGAGTGTAATTGTGCTCCGCATCGAACAAAGTCCACGATGTGTAGGTTATCGGTCTC
Organism: Scyliorhinus torazame; assembly: GCF_047496885.1. Classification (NCBI taxonomy): domain Eukaryota; kingdom Metazoa; phylum Chordata; class Chondrichthyes; order Carcharhiniformes; family Scyliorhinidae; genus Scyliorhinus; species Scyliorhinus torazame. The sequence continues at coordinate 346,621,554 of NC_092710.1, read as the reverse complement.
TCTGTTCCGTCGGCCATACAGTGGGATAATACCACTGTGATTTTGGGTGGGGGGGGCATCACAAGTGACCAAAAGAAGCCTTGAGGGGTCGTAGTGGGTCAACAAGCCAATTATGACAGTCACGGCTTTACGTTGGCGAACACTTCTTCTTGGGGCGCTCTCCACGCTCAATCCTGTTGCTTTTTAAATAGCGCATGCAACGGTGCGAGGATAGTTGCCAAGTTAGGGAATTCACGAGTTCTAAGAACAGCCACAGTTCAGTCGCATTCTCTGGTGTGGGGGATTGTTTGATTGTCCACATCTCCTCCATCGGGCGCAGGCCGTCTCGGTCGACAGGGTTCCCCAAGTACGTAACCTCTTTGGCGTGAAAAAAACATTTTCTCCTCTTAAGGCAGATGCCTGCCTCAGAAAACCAGTGGAAGACTTCCTCTGAGGAGTTCAGCTGCTCCTTTTCGATGGCTCCAGTGATCAGGACATCATCCAAGTAAACAGTAACCCACGGAAGCCCATGGAGGATGTTCTCTATCACTCTCTGAAAAGTAGCACAAGCCAATGACACCCTGAATAGCAATCTTGCGTATTCGGAGAAGTCCCTCTGGGTATTAATGGCCATGAACCTTCTGAACGCCGTTTCATGCTCCAATTGGATGTATGCGTGACTCATGTTGAATTCAGAAAAAAAGTACCCTCCAGCCAGCTTTGTGTCGAGGTCCTCCATTTTCCAGGTACTTCCCTAAAACCTCATATAATCCCCCAAAGCCCACCCTGAAAATCTGTCAGTCCAAATGGAGCCTCTGCAGCCAATCACAGCCCAGCAGAATAGGGTCGGGCCCCCATACTGCTATCAAGGTGTGGTAGCATCAGGTATTGCAGTACCCGAGAGGCTGTAGACCATTGGGTAAGCCTAGCAGCTTACCATTGGCTGTTTGGTATGTAGCTCTGCCCTGACAGGCGGGGTATAAGAACAGGTGCCGTCCCAGCAGCCCTCATTCTGTACCGAAGCTGCTGGGGAACAGATCTAGTCTAATAAAGCCTTCAGTTATGATACAACCTCGTCTTCGAGTTTAATTGATCATGCATCAATTTAATAGACTAGTCTTGAGCTGAAAGAATGGATCTCCGAATCAAGCCGGAGTGTCTACAACTCAGCCCCCACGCGGAGAACTCGGCTACGATTTTTAAGCACTGGCTGGCGTGTTTCAAAGGCTACCTCGAGACGGCCGGAGGCACACCCTCAGGGGAGCAGAAACTGCATCTCCTGCACTCGAGAGTAAGCCCTGGAATCTTCTCCCTCATCGAGGAAGTGGTGGACTATGATGATGCGATCGAACTGTTGAAGGGACGTTATATACGCCCTGTAAACCAGGTCTACGCATGTCACCTGCTTGCAACTAGACGGCAAAGCCCCGGGGAATCGCTGGAGGACTTCTACCGTGCGCTCCTGGTGCTGGGCAGAAACTGTGGCTGCCCGCAAGTTTCGGGCAGCGAGCACATGGAACTTCTAATCCGAGATGCCTTCGTAGCAGGTATGAGCTCTTCAGAGATCCGCCAAAGACTTTTAGAAAAGGACACCCTGGGACTGAGAGAAGCACGGGCCCTGGCAGGGTCAATGGGTGTTGCCTCCAGAAACGCGCAGTCCTATGCGCCCGACCGCGCAGCGGCCCCCTGGACTGCGTGGCATCCCGCAGCGGCAGCCCCACTGACCTTCCCCGTGTCCCCGCAGGCCTGCGCTGTAAGACAGCCCGCTCGCTCCGTTGGGCCCCGTTGCTTCTTCTGTGGGCAGGCGAAGCACCCCCGCCAGCGCTGCCCAGCCCGCACCTCCACCTGCAAAGGGTGCGGCAAGAAGGGCCATTTTGTGGAGGTCTGCCAAGCACGAGCTGTGGCCGCGGTCTCCAACGACTCCGGACCGCCGCGGCAACCTTCCCTTCGGGCCCCAGGCGGCCAGCACTCACCTCCACCCCCCTGTCCGAGGGCTAGGCCCGACCCACGGCCGCGGCCATCTTGCCCCTCGGACGCCACGCTGGACGGATGGGCACCGCCATTTTGTCCATCCCCGCCACCACCTTGTACATCCCCGACAACCATGTGCGATCCATGGGAGACGCCATCTTGGATGGGGCCCCAGGCCCCCAGCACAGCCGACTACATGCTGCCCGATCACAACCCACAACTGCTCCATCTGGCCTCGGTGACGCTGGACCAAAATCGACCTCGGACACTCGCAACAGCAACGACGGCCACGAGACGTCTTGCCTGATCGACTCTGTGGGCACGGAGAGCTTTATACACCCCGACACGGTAATGCGCTGTTCACATGTTACCCACCCTGTAAACCAAAGAATCTCCCTGGCCTCCGGGTCACAATCAGTGGAGATAAAAGGATTCTGCCTAGCAAACCTCACTGTCCAAGGCAGGAAATTCAACAATTTCCGCCTTTATGTCCTGCCGCACCTCTGCGCGGCTACACTCCTGTGGTTGGACTTCCAATGTAACTTGCAAAGCCTCAGTTTTAAATTTGGCGGCCCTATAGCCCCCCTTACTGTCTGCAGCCTCGTGACCCTTAAGGTCGACCCGCCTTCCCTGATTGCGAACCTCACCCCGGATTGCAAACCCGTCGCCACCAGGAGCAGACAATACAGTGCCCAGGTCCGGACCTTCATCGGGTCAGAGGTCCAAAGGCTACTGAGGGAAGGGGTCATTGAAGCTAGCAACAGTCCCTGGAGAGCTCAAGTAGTGGCGGTAAAGACCGGGGAGAAACATAGGATGGTCATTGACTACAGTCAGACCATCAACAGGTTTACGCAGCTGGATGCGTACCCTCTCCCCCGCATATCCGACCTGGTGAACAGGATCGTGCAATACAAGGTCTTCTCCACAGTGGATCTCAAGTCCGCCTACCATCAGCTACCCCTCCGCACTAGTGACCGCAAGTACACTGCCTTCGAAGCAGATGGGGCGGCTCTACCAATTTCTAAGGGTTCCCTTTGGTGTCACTAATGGAGTCTCGGTCTTCCAACGCGAGATGGACCGAATGGTTGACCTGTACGGCTTACATGCAACGTTCCCGTATCTTGATAACGTCACCATCTGCGGCCATGACCAGCAGGACCACGACACCAACCTCCGAAAATTTCTCCAGACCGCGAAAATCCTTAACTTAACGTACAATAAGGATAAATGCGTCTTTAGCACCGACCGCCTAGCCATTCTCGGCTACGTAGTGCAAAATGGAGTTATAGGCCCCGACCCTGAATGCATGTGCCCCCTCATGGAGTTCCCCCTCCCTCACTGCCCCAAGGCCCTGAAGCGCTGCCTCGGGTTCTTCAGCTATTACGCACAATGGGTCCCCAACTACACAGCCAAAGCCCGACCCCTAATCCAGTCCACAACCTTCCCCCTGTCGACGGAGGCCCGCCAGGCCTTCTGCCGCATCAAAGCAGACATTGCAAAGGCCACGATGCGCGCCATCGACGAGTTCCTCCCCTTCCAGGTCGAGAGCGATGCGTTTGACATAGCTCTGGCCGCCACCCTCAACCAAGCATGCAGACCCGTGGCCTTCTTCTCCCGTACCCTCCATGCTTCAGAAATTCGCCACTCCTCGGTCGAAAAGGAGGCACAAGCCATAGTAGAAGCTGTGCGACATTGGAGGCATTACCTGGCCGGCAGGAGATTCACTCACCTCACTGACCAACGGTCGGTGGCGTTCATATTTGATAATGCACAGCGGGGCAAGATAAAGAACGACAAGATCTTGCGGTGGAGGATAGAACTCTCCACCTACAACTACGGGATCTTGTACCGATCTGGGAAGCTAAACAAGCCTTACGATGCCCTGTCCCGCGACAAGTGGACCGTCTCCGAGCCCTCCACGAGGACCTCCGCCACCCGGGGGTCACTCGCTTTTCCACTTCATTCAGGCCCGCAACCTGCCCTACTCCATCGAGGAGGTCAGGACAGTCACCAGGGACTGCCAAATCTGCGCGGAGTGCAAATCGCACTTCTACCGGCCATCAGGGCGCACCTGATGAAGGCTTCCCGTCCCTTTGAGCGCCTCGGTATGGATTTCAAAGGCCCCCTCCCCTCCACCGACCGCAACGCGTATTTCCTGAACGTGATTGACGAGTACTACCGGTTCCCATTCGCCATCCCCTGCCCAGACATGACCACAACCACCGTCATCAAGGCCCTCCAGGATCTCTTTTCACTGTTCGGGTTTCCCGCGTCCATACATCGTGATAGGGGGTCCTCCTTTATGAGCGACGAACTGCGTCAATTCCTGCTCAGCAAGGGCATCGCCTCAAGCAGGACAACCAGTTACATCCCCCGGAGAAACGGGCAGGTATAGAGGGAGAACGGAACGGTCTGGAAGACCGTCTTACTGGCCCTACGGTCCAGGGCTCTCCCCATCTCCCGCTGGCAGGAAGTCCTCCCGGAGGTCCTCCACGCCATTCGGTCGCTGCTCTGTACAACTACCAATCAGACACCTCATGAACGTCTCCTTGTCTTCCCCAGGAAGTCCTCCTCCTGGACCTCGCTCCCAACCTGGCTAGCGACACCCGGACCCGTCCTGCTTCGGAAGCACGTGCGGGAGCACAAGTCGGACCCGTTGGTCGAGAGGGGCCACCTGCTGCACGCTAACCCCCAGTATGCCTACATGGCGTTCCCTGACGGCCAGCAAGATACAGTCTCCCTCCGGGACCTGGCGCCTGCCGGAACCCCACGCGCACCCGAACCATTACCCCCACCCCCTCCCCCCCCACAGCACCTCACTGGGAGGTCGGTCCCCCCGCCGCTCCTACCTAGGCCATCCCACCCACCAACGCCCCCTACAGGCGCCCCCTCTCATGTCAACCGTTTGCCCCACCAGCGCCGTCTAGGGGTGACAAAGCTGCCATGGACGACGAAGCCACGCTCCCGGATCCGCAGACGCCCGAACCCCCACCAGATCCACCACGGAGGCTCAGACGATCCAGGAGGATGACCAGGCCACCCGACCGACTGATTGCTACACTGTAACTGTAACTGTACATGAACACTGACTGCATATATCTTCCACACTTGTAAATACTCACGGTACCTCCATATCTGATCATACCATGTTCAATGCAATTGTAACCACTGGGGTAACAGGGGGTGAATGTGGTAGTATCAGGTATTGCAGTACCCGAGAGGCTGTAGACCTTTGGGTAAGCCTAGCAGCTTACCATTGGCTGTTTGGTATGTGGCTCCGCCCTGACAGGCGGGGTATAAGAACAGGTGCCGTCCCAGCAGCCCTCATTCTGTACCGAAGCTGCTGGGGAACAGATCTAGAACGTAGAACATAGAACATGAATGAAATGAATGAAATGAAAATCGCTTAAACTGGACACGGGAGCTGCGGTCTCGGTGATGGGCTGGCGGACATTACAGAAGGTCAAGACGGGAATTCAGCGCTTGGACTTGAGGGGCACTGAAGCGCCTTTGTCAACATAATCGGGAGAACTGTTAGCCATCGCGGGAATGACAATGACCCCAGTTGCCTATGACAGCAGCCCGTCCAGTTGCCCTTGTGATGCACGATCAATTAAACTCGAAGACGAGGTTGTATCATAACTGAAGGCTTTAATAGACTAGATCTATTGCCTGCAACAGTAGTGGACTTGCCAACACTAAGGACATTCAAATGGTCATTGGATAGACATATGGACAATAAGGGAATAGTGTAGATGGGCTTTAGAGTGGTTTCACAGGTCGGCGCAACATCGAGGGCCGAAGGGCCTGTACTGCGCTGTAATGTTCAGCAGGGGCTGTTTAGCACAGGGCTAAATCGCTGGCTTTGAAAGCAGACCAAGGCAGGCCAGCAGCACGGTTAATTCCCGTACCAGCCTCCCCGAACAGGTGCCGGAATGTGGCGATGAGGGGCTTTTCACAGTAACTTCATTTGAAGGCTACTCGTGACAAGCGATTTTCATTTTCATTTTCACTTTCAGTGGATAGACCCCTCATCCCAGCCGGCACCATCCGAAGATGCCGGCTTCCTTCTGGGCCGGCTGTTATAGAACATAGAACATAGAACAATACAGCGCAGTACAGGCCCTTCGGCCCACGATATTACACCGACATGGGAAGTCAAAAAACAAAAGCCATCTAACCTACACTATGCCATTATCATCCATATGCTTATCCAATAAACTTTTAAATGCCCTCAATGTTGGCGAGTTCACTACTGTTGCAGGTAGGGCATTCCACGGCCTCACCACTCTTTGCGTAAAGAACCTACCTCTGACCTCTGTCCTATATCTATTGCCCCTCGGTTTAAGGCTATGTCCCCTCGTGCTAGCCATTTCCATCCACGGGAGAAGGCTCTCACTGTCCACCCTATCTAACCCCCTGATCATTTTGTATGCCTCTATTAAGTCTCCTCTGAACCTTCTTCTCTCTAACGAAAACAACCTCAAGTCCATCAGCCTTTCCTCATAAGATTTTCCCTCCATACCAGGCAACATCCTGGTAAATCTCCTCTGCACCCGCTCCAAAGCTTCCACGTCCTTCCTATGATGAGCTGACCCGGGGAATTAACGAGTCCCGTTGTTAGGCCTCCCCCATATCAGCGGGAGAGCTTGCATTCTACGAACCCCATGAGGATATCGATCAGGTCATCCCAGTGGATCTCGTGGGAGTTCTAACAGGCCAATGGGCATGGACCCTGACATTGCTCTGGCAAGGGTTGGGCTTTGTTCCTAGGAGGCGCCACTCACCTGATTTGGGGGGGAGGGGGGGGGGATCTGACACTAATCACCTCCATTTCTGACATGCCCTGGAGATCCTGGACTCTCTTCTCCACACTCTCCCATGAGAGGGAGATCTTGATGGCCCTTTTCAGGTCCAAAGATGGTCATTTATCATTTTCCGCTGGATTGCCACGTTGTTAACTTTGCACACAAGGCGGGCCCTCAGCATCTCCAGTAGGGATCGCCCATAATCACAGTACTCAGCCAATTTACGTAAGCATGCCAGAAACTCAGTAACGGACTTCCCCAGGGTTCTCGCAGCTGTATTGAACCGGTATGTTTGGACAATGACCAGCAGTTTGGGGTATAGTTGTCTGCCACAAGCATCACCAATTTGTCAAACGCCTTCTGCCACAGGGTAGGATAGATTCTTTATAACGCTAAAAGTGAGGGCCCCACAGGTGATCAGGACAATCACCCTCTGGCGGTCCTCTCCAGTAATGGCATTCACCCTGAAAATGTAACACACGCTCAGCATATTGAGCCCAGTTCTTCTATACTCGCGTCAAAAGTGTCGAGCCTCCCGAAGAGTGGTGATATGCAGCTGTGGTCTGCATGTCCAGCAGCACCACCTGTAATTCTGTTTTGTCCTCATTGCCAATATTATAATTAGGGAGGAGTCCTGAAAAGTTAAGTTCCAGTAGTTTATTTCCTACTTACAGTGAGGAAGTACAGCAGTGGATAGGCCCCCTCGTCCCAGCCGGCACCATCCGAAGATGCCGGCTTCCTTCTGGGCCGGCTGTTATCCCGGGGAATTAACGAGCCCGGCTGTTAGGCCTCCCCCATATCAGCGGGAGAGCTTGTATTCCACGAACCCCACGGGGATATCGATCAGGTCATCCCAGTGGATCTCGTGGGGGTTCTAACAGGCACCAACATCAGTTTTAGAGATGGTTATAAAGGGGGAGTGAATGTTTTAAAGGAGAGGTTGAGCAGGGTAAACTTCAGAAATTTGGAGATAAAAGCAAATTTCTGTGGATGCTGGAATCTGAAACAAAAACAGAAAATACTGGACAATTTCACCAGGTCTGTCAGCATCTGTGGAACCTTGACAAATAGTTATCCAGACTCGAAACGTGAGCTCGGTTCTTTCTTCACAGATTTTTTTTTTCCACAAAACAAATATACTTTATTGATAAAATTTATCATAAGCATTACAGAACATTTTGAACCGTCTTGACTGTACATTTCCATCAGAGTTAGACATTGTTTTGACCTTTCATTCAATTTTGATAATATTATACACATATCACTCTTTACGTTACAATTCCTTCTTAAATATTTACATTGTCATGTTTCTTTTATACATTTGAGTGTTGGTGGCCCAAACCGAGGGGGGTTTACACTGTTACCCGCCCTTCGGTGTACATTTGCTGGAAAAACCTTACACAGTGGTCTTCCCCCATTGTGCCTTGGCGGCAGCTGCCCCAAGCTTGAGTGCGTCCCTCAGCACGTAGTCCTGGACCTTGGAATGTGCCAGTCTGCAACACTCGGTCGAGGACAATTCTTTGCTCTGGAAGATCAGCAAGTTTCGGGCAGACCAAAGAGCGTCTTTCACCGAGTTGCTGACCTTCCAGCAGCAGTTGATGTTTGTATCGGTGTGTGTCCCTGGAAACAGTCCGTAGAGCACAGAGTCCTGTGTCACAGATCTGCTCGGGATAAACCTTGACAAATACCACTGCATCTCTCTCCAGACCTTCTTTGCAAAGGCACATTCCACAAGGAGGTGTGTGACCGTCTCATTTCCCCCACAGCCACTCCGAGGGCAGCGTGCATTGGTGCAGAGCCTTCGGGTGTGCATGAAGAATCTGACAGGGAGGGCCCTTCTCACCACCAGCCAAGCTAGGTCTTGGTGCTTGTTTGTAAGTTCTGGTGATGAGGCGTTCTGCCAGATGACTCTGGCAGTCTGCTCAGGGAACCATCCCTCGTCCTCCACGGTCTCCTTTTCCCTGAGGGCCTCGAGGACATTACGTGCTGACCACTGCTTCATTGCCTTGTGGTCAAAGGTGTTTTCCTTCAAAAACGTTTCCACAAAGGACAGGTGGTACGGCATGGTCCAACTACTTGGAGCGTTCCGCGGCAATGAGGCCAGGCCCATCCTTCGTAACACTGGGGACAGGTAGAACCTCAGTGTGTAGTGACACTTGGTGTTTGCATACTGGGGGTCCACGCACAGCTTGATGCAGCTGGACACAGAGGTGGCCAACAGGATGAGGGAGGCGTTGGGTACGTTCCGCCCTCCCTTCTCCAGAGGTTTGTACATGGTGTCCCTTCGGACCCGGTCCATCTTGGATCTCCAGATGAATTTGAAGATGGCCCGGGTGACTGCTGTGGCGTAGGGTCGGGTTATGGGCCAGACCTTCGCCACGTACAGTAGCACCGAGAGTACCTTACACCTGATGACCAGGGTTTTGCCCGCAATGGAGAGGGAGCATTGCTCCCACCAGCTCAGTTTCTGTCTTACCTTGGCTATGCGCTCCTCCCAGTTTTTGGTGCACGCTTCAGCAGCTCCGAACCATATCCCCAGCACCTTCAGGTAATCTGACCTGACAGTGAAGGGGACAAAGGACCGGTCGGCCCAGTTCCCAAAGAACATGGCCTCGCTCTTGCCACGGTTTACCTTGGTTCCCGAGGCCAGTTCAAACTGGTCGCAGGCATTCAAGAGCCTGCGTACAGACGCAGGATCCGAGCAGAAAACGGCAACGTCGTCCATGTACAGGGAGGCCTTGACTTGCATGCCTCCAGTGCCTGGGATCGTCATTCCTCTTATACCCGGATCCTACTTCACAGATGCTGTCAGACCTGCCGAGATTGTCCAGAGTTTCCTGTTTTTGCTTCAAAAATTAGGGAGGGAGCATACTGAGCAGTTGTGCCACCTGGCACTTCTGACTCAATATGCCTCAGCTTTGACCCTTGTTTTCATGCACTGCATTCCCATTGTAACGTTTTGATATTAGATACACAGCACTTGCTTAAGAAATTAAGCAACTCGAGGAATTTGTCAAAGTCCTTGAAAATGTAGTTGCTTCTCGAATTATGTTAATTTCCCCACAACTCCATATTTGAACCTCTGTGGTCAATGGGTGCACCTGCACGAGATGAAGTGCAGAAGTTAAAGAAAGCTCCACACGACCTTCCCCAAGATAATTAGGGATAGGCAACAAATGCTGGCCTTGCCAGCGACACCCTCATTCCAATGAATCGTTTTTTAAAAGTTTCTGTCCTTGTCACAGCACTTAACCAAAACTGCAAAATACTCAATGACTCCTCTCACTGTAGCCATAACAGTTTTCAATGTCTGCAGGAACAATAACTGCCCCTACCCATATCCGTCAGCCTGGCCTCCAAACGGAGACCACTTTTGGGTGCATTTAGCGGGGTATTTCTCGATGGCTGCAACGTCGTGAAACACCCTGCTATTCAATTGCCGTTTTTTGGGACTCAGCAAGGAACGCACCGTCGAGGCTGCACTTACATCATTTCCTGCACTGACGAGCTCAGCTTGTCAATTCAGGAAGAATACTCATGGAACGAAGAGCCATTTTTAAAGGCAGCCCCGATCTTTCAATCACTGCACCCAACTTACCTCTTCCGGGGTCCTCGAGCCCACCACCCACCCCTCCTCTTAAGGGCAAGGCACCCAGGCCCGACCTGCTATCCTGGCACCTTGGCACTGACAGCCTGGATCCTGGAAGTGCCCTGCCAGCCTGGCAGCGCCACCCTGAAACCCTAGCAATGCCAGGATGGCACTGTCAACGTTCCCAGGTGGCAGTGCCAAGGCATCAGGCTGGTATGCAAAGGTGCTCAGTTGACAGCAGGGGTGCCAGGGTATCACCCTGCCCAAAGCCCTCATGTACCTTTATTAGATCCCCCAGGTTCCAATATGTGGACCACTACTAAACAGCGTCCGGTAGAGGCCTAGCTGGAGAGGCCGTTAGTTTCTGAGCCCCAGGAGAATACAGCGCATGCATATTTAAATGTGCCGAATAGATCATTTAAATATGTTGATCTGGATGTCACCTAGTGAGGGTGTAGTCCGGATCACGACGTCTCGTGAGGTTCAGTTGAATCTTGCGAGTTGTCTCATGTGTTACGAATCTTGCGAGAGGCCTCTCACGAGATTCAATGGCCTCATGAGTCATCAATTCAGTTGCAATGAGGCTGGTAAATCCTGCCCCAAATCAGCAGAAGTCATGATGAAAGAAAATAGAGGCCTCCTGAATCACACCAAGTCAGCCCATCTCAGCCACCACCTCATTGCCAAACTCTCGAGCTCCTGCCACCGGGACTGGTTTGACGAAAACAACCAAATCCAGTGTGTGGTGAACACCACTAGTGGTATATTACATGTATTACGGCACTGTGTATATTAGAGGTACGATGGTAAATCCCTGCCTGCTGGCTCCGCCTAGTGGGCGGCGTATAAAAGTGTGTGCTCTCCTGCGCAGCAGGTATTCTGGTTCCAGCTACAGGAGGCACAACACCGAGGCACAAAGCCTCGATTGTTCCATCATTCTCGTCTCGTGATAATTGACGGTACATCACAGTGTAAGTGCAAAATAAGGCTGGCTGATGAGTATTTCCTAAATTTCTTATTTATGGTAACTAGGGAAGTTCAATGGGGTAAACAGACACATATTGAATGTATAAGAATATCGGCAGAAGCAGCAATGAAGAAGATTATTAAAATTCCTTTTGCACTCCATGCCTGCGCCAACCATGCTGCCCATCTCACCTAAAACCTTCTACACTTACGGGGTCATTATCCCTCTATTCCCATCCTATTCATGTATTTGTCAAGATGCCCCTTAAACGTCATTACTGTACCTGCTTCCACCACCTCCTCCGGCAGCGAGTTCCAGGCACCCACTACTCTCTGTGTAAAAAGATTCCCTCACACATCTCCTCTAAACCTTGCCCCTCACATTTTAAACCTATGTCACCTAGTAATTGACTCTTCCACCCTGGGAAACGTCACAACACCAAAGCTGGCGATGGAGGGGTGCCAAATATTGGTAACAGCCATCAAAGGCACCAAACTTAAACATAGATTTTGGATGAAACAACATTGAAAAGAAGCTCACCATGTGCTCTGCCTGGAAAGATCTGGAACATTACAGGGAGCACTGTGAGTAGCAAGTACCCTGCAACAATAATTTAGAGCTCGGGGTGTTCCAAAATTCAGAAGGAAACAGGCTGAGCTCAAGGGCACCTGGTTGAAAGAAGAAGCAATGTAGTTCTACAAATTTTATGGCATATTCTTGTATTCAGGTCTAAGCCAAAATGTTATGGATTCTAGTGTTCAAACCTAATTGTTTATCTTAATTCCTTAACTGCTAACAGATCGGAGGCTCTTTCCACAGTAAGAATGGCAGGTGGGACCACATGATGAGAACACTGAGTGATAGAGCTCATATGCTGAAAGTTTCATTTATTTTCTCCAAGCAAATAAAATTGCGGCAGACATTGTAATCCCAGCTTTCCTAAGTACAATGGGGGAAATAATCAACCTCCTGCAAAGTCTGGTGCCTGCAGAAAAACCAGGCTCGAAAACCTATGATGAGACTATGGGGATATTGTCGGGCCACTTCTCATTTAAGCCTTTGGTCTTCGCTGAGTAACCACCAAGAAGCTGAATCAGTCACACAGTCCATAGCTACTTTGAAGAAATTAGCTGAATACTGTGAATTTAGTGATGGCTTGAATGACACCATTAGAGGCAGACTAGTGTGTGGGTTAAGAAGCAAACCTATCCAAAAACATTTGTTAAGAGAAAGCAACTTAAATCTGTGGGCGGTGCCGTGGCTAGCACTGCTGCCTCACAGCTCCAGGGACCCAGGTTCAATTCTGGCCTGGGATGACTGTCTGTGTGGAGTTTGCACTTTCTCCCGTGTGTGTGGGTTTCATCCGGATGCTCCGGTTTCCTCCAGGTTAGGTGGATTGGCCATTCTAAATTTCTCCTTAGTATTTAAAAGATTGGGTGGGTTTACTGGGTTATGGGGATAAGGTGGAACATAGAACATAGAACAATACAGCGCAGTACAGGCCCTTCGGCCCATGATGTTGCACCGAAACAAAAGCCATCTAACCTACACTATGCCATTATCATCCATATGTTTATCCAATAAACTTTTAAATGCCCTCAATGTTGGCGAGTTCACTACTGTAGCAGGTAGGGCATTCCACGGCCTCACTTTGCGTAAAGAACCTACCTCTGACCTCTGTCCTATATCTATTCCCCCTCAGTTTAAAGTTATGTCCCCTCGTGCCAGCCATATCCATCCGCGGGAGAAGGCTCTCACTGTCCACCCTATCCAACCCCCTGATCATTTTGTATGCCTCTATTAAGTCTCCTCTTAACCTTCTTCTCTCCAACGAAAACAACCTCAAGTCCATCAGCCTTTCCTCATAAGATTTTCCCTCCATACCAGGCAACATCCTGGTAAATCTCGTCTGCACCCGCTCCAAAGCCTCCACGTCCTTCCTATAATGCGGTGACCAGAACTGTACGCAATACTCCAAATGCGGCCGTACCAGAGTTCTGTACAGCTGCAACATGACCTCCCGACTCCGGAACTCAATCCCTCTACCAATAAAGGCCAACACTCCGTAGGCCTTCTTCACAACCCTATCAACCTGGGTGGCAACTTTCAGGGATCTATGTACATGGACACCTAGATCCCACTGCTCATCCACACTTTCAAGAACTTTACCATTAGCCAAATATTCCGCATTCCTGTTATTCCTTCCAAAGTGAATCACCTCACACTTCTCTACATTAAACTCCATTTGCCACCTCTCAGCCCAGCTCTGCAGCTTATCTATATCCCTCTGTAACCTGCTACATCCTTCCACACTATCGACAACACCACCGACTTTAGTATCGTCTGCAAATTTACTCACCCACCCTTCTGCGCCTTCCTCTAGGTCATTGATAAAAATGACAAACAGCAACGGCCCCAGAACAGATCCTTGTGGTACACCACTTGTGACTGTACTCCATTCTGAACATTTCCCATCAACCACCACCCTCTGTCTTCTTTCAGCTAGCCAATTTCTGATCCACAGATGGAGGTGGAGGTGTGGCTTAAGTAGGGTGTTCTTTCCAAGGGCACACTCAATGGGCCGAATGGTCTTCTTCTGCTCTGTAGAATTCTAAGGCTTTAGAAGTTCCGATCTGTTAGCAGCTAAGGAATTAATATAAACAATTAGGCTTGAACACTAGAATCCATAAAATTTTGGCTTAGACCTGAATACAGGCATTGCTCAAAATTGGTCAAAATTGCCACTGATAGGAAAAACTGGGCACGCAGCAGCAGACTGCTGGCGCGAAGATGCAAAGTGCAGGAATTGTGATAAAAGGGGCACATCAGACCCATCACATTTGGTGGAGTGGGGGGGCGGGGGTTGGCTGCTAATAATATGCATTAAAATGAGGGCCATGCCTTTTGAGGGTGTGATTCTCATGATGTCGCTGGTGAGTGGAGGGGAAAATCAGGAAATGCCACCTCTCCGGCACTTCCCGATTCCCATGGGGTTTTCTGCCCGCACTGCCAATCCCACAGACTGCGCAGTCTGCGCACCGTGCCCAATGTTTCTATATTTCAAACGAGGCATTCAAGAGGGAATCAGATGATTATTTGAAAAGAACAATCTTCAGGACCGCCAGGGCAATCAAATGGCTTCTTTCTACACTGAAACAACCTTGTGATTCTGTCACCCATGCTCGCTCCCCACAGGAGCTATCCACTTATTCCTATAGGAAGGGCACACAGGAGTCAGTCGAGTAAAAACTGAACTTATTTATTAGCTCAGTGTTATGTACATAAGAACATAAGAACTAGGAGCAGGAGTAGGCCATCTGGCCCCTTGAGCCTGCTCCACCATTCAATGAGATCATGGCTGATCTTTTGTGGACTCAGCTCCACTTTCCGGCCCGAACAGCATAACCCTTAATCCCTTTATTCTTCAAAAAACTATCTATCTTTATCTTAAAAACATTTAATGAAGGAGCCTCTACTGCTTCACTGGGCAAGGAATTCCATAGATTCACAACCCTTTGGGTGAAGACGTTCCTCCTAAACTCAGTCCTAAATCTACTTCCCCTTATTTTGAGGCTATGCCCCCTCGTTCTGCTTTCACCCACCAGTGGAAACAACCTGCCCGCATCTATCCTATCTATTCCCTTCATAATTTTATATGTTTCTGTAAGATCCCCCCTCATCCTTCTAAATTCCAACGAGTACAGTCCCAGTCTACTCAACCTGTCCGCGTAATCCAACCCCTTCAGCTCTGGGATTAACCTAGTGAATCTCCTCTGCACACCCTCCAGTGCCAGTACGTCCATTCTCAAGTAAGGAGACCAAAACTGAACACAATACTCCAGGTGTGGCCTCACTAACACCTTATACAATTGCAGCATAACCGCCCTAGTCTTAAACTCCATCCCTCGAGCAATGAAGGACAAAATTCCATTTGCCTTCTTAATCACCTGTTGCACCTGTAAACCAATTTTTTGAGACTCATGCACTAGCACAACCAGGTCTCTCTGCACAGCAGCATGTCTTAATATTTTATCATTTAAATAATAATCCTTTTTGCTGTTATTCCTACCAAAATGGATAACCCCACATTTGTCAACATTGCATTCCATCTGTCAGACCCTAGCCCATTCACTTAGCCTATCCAAATCCCTATGCAGACTTCCGGTATCCTCTGCACTTTTTGCTTTACCACTCATCTTAGTGTTATCTGCAAACCTGGACACATTGCCCTTGGTCCCCAACTCCAAATCATCTATGTAAATTGTGAACAATTGTGGGCCCAACACTGATCCCTGAGGGACACCACTAGCTACTGATTGCCAACCAGAGAAACACCCATTAATCCCACTCTTTGCTTTCTATTAATTAACCAATCCTCTATCCATGCTACTACTTGCCCCTTAATGCCATGCATCTTTATCTTATGCAGCAACCTTTTGTGTGGCACCTTGTTAAAGGCTTTCTGGAAATCCAAATATACCACATTCATTGGCTCCCCGTTATCTACCGCACTCGTAATGTCCTCAAAAAATTCCACTAAATTAGTTAGGCACAACCTGCTCGTTATGAACCCATGCTGCGTCTGCCCAATAGGACAATTTCCATCCAGATGCCTCGCTATTTCTTTCTTGATGATAGATTCCAGCATCTTCCCTACTACCGAAGTTAAGCTCACTGGCCTGTGGTGTTGGGTGTTCTGACACACAGATGAGCCAACACGGTTGTATATGGTACAACGCTATTTTATTTAAACTTACTATGTACAGTTTTGTCTTGACACTCTGCACGTGGGGATTCCCTGTTTGTGATTTTGTAACAGCTCTTCTCCGTGTCTTTGTCCCCAGACCTACTGACCACCAGGTGTCGTGCTCGTGCTTTTTATGTGGTTGGTGTTCTTGTGTGTGATTGGTTGTGGTGTTGTGTGCTCTGATTTGCCTGTTGGTGTGTCCATCATGATGTGTGTGTTTGAATATCATGACATCCCCCCTTTTTACAAAGATATGTGCCTACGTGGTAATAAATATGATCGTGTCGTGAGTGCATCTAAGAGTGTGTGTGTGTTGTGTACAGCATGTGCATATGACGGAACTATTTACATGGGGCGATGTCGGGTGCGTCACATGAACCAAGTTGTACCATAACATAATATGAATGCGAACGAGAGAAAAAAAAAACTTGAACAGTTGTCCAGTCAAACGATATCTGGAACGATAAACAACAACAGGTTATCATGTAAAATTGTGCAACTTGTTAGACATATGAACGGTATTATAAGTCCAGTCTAATGGGCTTGTGACGAGTTCGGGTTGACCGCCTCAAGGGTGGATCAAGAACCACCGGCTGCTCTGCAGGCATGGCCATGGGTGACGATGGAAAGGGCGTGATGTGCGGCAGCTCCACAAAGTCATCCTCGGAAGCCTGTTGAGGATCTGGCATGTGCGTACTGTGTGGCTGTGAGCGTGGAAGTCGGCGAAGGGCGCGCCGATTGCGGCGACGCACCGAACCATCCGGCATGCGAACCAGGAACGAGCGGGGAGCCACTTGTCGGAGGACTTCGGCCGATGCTGACCAGCCACCATACGGTTGATGGACGCGTACTTTGTCTCCGGAGGACAGGGGGGGCAGGTCCGTCGCTCGTGTGTCGTACCGACTTTTCTGGCGATCACGCTGCATTTGCATGTTCCGAAGAACCGTCTCATGGTCTGTTGTTGGTGCCAGGATGGAAGGTACCGTCGTCCTGAGGGAGCGACCCATTAGTAGCTGCGCTGGCGAGAGACCCGTGGATAGCGGGGCCGATCGATAGGCCAGCAAGGCGAGGTTAAAGTCCGATCCGGCAGCAGCCGCCTTGCACAGGAGCCGCTTGGCGATGTGGACACCCTTTTCAGCCTTCCCGTTCGATTGTGGATGTAGAGGGCTGGATGTCACATGAGTGAAACCATATGCTGCGGCAAAGGACGACCATTCACGGCTGGCGAAACAGGGTCCATTGTCTGACATGACAGTCCTTGGAATGCCATGGCGAGCAAATGTTTCCTTGCAGGCCCCAATGACTGCGGACGACGTCAGATCATGGAGAGGCATGACTTCCGGGTAGTTTGAGAAGTAGTCTATAATAACGATGTAATCTCTGCCGAGCGCGTGAAATAGGTCAACACCCACCTTCGCCCAGGGGGACGTCACCATCTCGTGTGGTAGAAGCGTCTCCGGAGGATGCGCCGGCTGAAACCTCTGACAGGTTGTGCAGTTGAGCACCATGTTGGCTATGTCTTCATTAATACCCGGCCAATATACCGCCTCTCGGGCCCTTCGTCTGCATTTTTCGACGCCCAAGTGGCCTTCGTGTAGTTGATGAAGAATCATCTGGCGCATGCTGTGCGGAATAACGATCCTGTCTAATTTCATAAGGACCCCGTCTATGTTGGTAAGGTCATCTCGCACATTATAAAACTGGGGGCACTGCCCTTTGAGCCACCCTTCCGTCATGTGGCGCATCACTCGCTGCAGAAGGGGGTCAGTCGCCGTCTCTGCGCGTATGTGGGCCAGACTAGGATCATCAGCTGGCAGATTTGCTGCTGTCAGAGTTACGTGTGCCTCAATTTGACGCACGAACCCCTCCGCAGCTGGTGGTGTGCTCACTGCTCGGGAGAGAGTGTCCGCCACGATGAGATCCTTCCCCGGAGTGTAGATCAGTTCGAAATCATACCTCCTGAGTCTAAGTAAGATGCGCTGGAGGCGAGGGGTCATGTCGTTCAGGTCTTTGTTAATGATGTTGACCAGGGGGCGGTGATCAGTTTCAACCGTAAATCGTGGCAGGCCATACACATAGTCGTGGAACTTGTCCAGTCCAGTTAACAAGCCCAGGCATTCTTTTTCTATTTGCGCGTAGCGCTGTTCGGTAGGGGTCATGGCTCGTGAAGCATATGCAACCGGGGCCCATGACGACGTGCTGTCTTTTTGCAGGAGTACCGCTCCAATACCAGAATACTGGCGTCTGTTGAGATCTTTGTAGGGCGAGTCGTGTCAAAGAAGGCCAGCACTGGTGCCGTGACCAGTTTGTGCTTGAGCTCCTCCCATTCCCGCTGATGCGATTGGTGCCAGTTGAATTCTGTCGATTTTTTTACGAGATGGCGCATATTCGTTGTATGAGAAGCCAGGTTGGGAATGAACTTCCCAAGGAAGTTGACCATGCCCAGGAATCTTAAGACAGCCTTCTTGTCAGCCGGCCGTGGCATGGCTGTGATGGCGCTAACTTTGTCTGCATCGGGACGGACCCCTGACCGTGAGATGTGGTCCCCGAGGAATTTCAGCTCCGTCTGGCCGAAGGCACACTTCGCACGGTTGAGACGCAGGCCATTTTGTCGTATGCGGGTGAAGACACGTCGTAGACGATGCATGTGTTCCTGCGGAGTGGTGGACCAAATGATGATATCGTCCACATATACACGTACCCCTTCGATGCCTTCCATCATCTGCTCCATAATGCGGTGGAAAACTTCAGATGCTGAAATGATGCCGAATGGCATCCGGTTGTAGCAGAATCTGCCAAAAGGGGTGTTGAATGTGCATAGTCTTCGGCTGGCCGGGTCCAATTGGATCCATCTCGCTGGTGAGGTCCTCTCGTTTCGGGATGGGATAGTGTTCCCGCATGATGTTGTTATTCAGATCTTTAGGATCTATACATATGCGGAGCTCGCCAGAGTGCTTCTTTACACAGACCATGGAGCTGACCCATGGCGTGGGCTCCGTGACCCTGGATAGGACCCCTTGGTCCTGAAGATCCTGCAGTTGTAACTTGAGGCGGTCTTTGAGTGGCGCAGGAACCTTGCGAGATGCGTGAACGACAGGGATGGCGTCCGGTTTGAGTCGAATCTTGTACGTGTATGGCAATGTCCCCATGCCTTCAAAAACCTCCTGGTTGTGAGCAAGGAGGGAATGGAGATTTGCGTGGAACTCAGCATCCGGGAAGTCGGATATCTCATCTGGAGAGAGAGACATAATGCGCTGTACCAGGTGAAGGACCTTACACGCCTGTGCGCCCAGTAACGAGTCTTTTGATGAGCCGACAACTTCGAAGGGGAGTGTGGCCATGTGCATCTTGTGAGTTACCTGTAGCTGGCAAGATCCTATGGACGGGATGACGTTCCCGTTATAGTCAACCATCTTGAGCCGGGATGGCGTGATGGGTGGTTTGACCTTCATGGCCTGGACTGCAGAATATGCAATCAGGTTGGCGGATGCGCCGGTGTCCAGACGGAAGGTGACGCGCGATTGGTTGACCGTCAGGGTGGCACACCACTCATCGGCTGGATTGATGGCATTGACCTTGTTGACATCGATGACGGAAACGCGGAAGGCATCCTGGTCATCTGCATCACTTAACTGGAAGTCTTGATGCGTGGGCTGGACGGTCCTGACTTGTCTGCGAGATTGTCGGGGATGTGCCGGATCCATGGGTTGAGCCGAACGACAGTGGGCAGCGTAGTGACCCATCTTGCCACATCTGAGGCACTGTCGGTTTTTTGCAGGACATTGCCCTTTTAAATGTAGAGCTCCACAATTGCCGCACGTCATGACGTCACGGCGTTCGTTGCGCCACTGCGCATGCGCAGTGCGATCTTGCGGTGGGCGTGCCTGCGCAGTGCGTCCCTCGATGTGGCCGTTATTTTTGGCGCGCACCAGCGCGGGAGACCGCGAAAAGCGCGGGAAGCGGCCGCTGTCGTCCGGGCCGTGGGTCGGGAAGTAATCGACGGCCTGGATGCGTTCGACGTCGTGGGCAGCCTGGCTTGCCGATTCGACGGCTGGGGACCCCCTCCGTGCCAACTCGGACGCCTGAAATCGGGCAAAACGGCAGGTAGCATTTTCGT
This sequence comes from Scyliorhinus torazame, assembly GCF_047496885.1. Classification (NCBI taxonomy): domain Eukaryota; kingdom Metazoa; phylum Chordata; class Chondrichthyes; order Carcharhiniformes; family Scyliorhinidae; genus Scyliorhinus; species Scyliorhinus torazame. Next base: position 346,601,376 of record NC_092710.1, on the reverse strand, counting down.
GGAGGACACAGGCTTCCACAGCAGATGCTAAGGTGAGGCTTTTTATTTTAAGAAGCTGCTGGCGTAGGCCACTAGAGGCAACGCCAAAAACAATCTGGTCCCTGATCATGGACTCTGTGGTGGTGCCGTAACCGCAGGACTGCGCTAGAATCCGGAGGTGCGTCAAAAAGGGTTGAAAAAGCTCCTCCTTACCTTGCAGGCGTTGCTGAAAGAGGTATCTTTCAAAACTTTCATTTACTTCAACTTTAAAGTGCTGGTCCAGTTTGAGGATGACCGTGTCATATTTGGATTGGTTTTCGCCTTCTTCGAACACCAGTGAGTTGAAGACGTCGAGGGCGTGCTGACCTGCGTAGAAGAGGAGCATTGCAATCTTCGTTTCATCCGAGGCACTCTGTTTTTCGGTGGCTCGGATGTACAGGTCAAATCGCTGCCTGAAGAGCTTCCAATTGGTACCTAGGTTCCCCGCGACTTGCAACGGCTGCGGTTTGTCGGTGCGGTCCATGTCCAGAATGGCAGGTTAGTTGGCAGGTATCGATCCACTCCTGTACCATGTGGTGTTGGGTGTTCTGACACACAGATGAGCCAACACGGTTGTATATGGTACAACGCTATTTTATTTAAACTTACTATGTACAGTTTTGTCTTGACACTCTGCACGTGGGGATTCCCTGTTTGTGATTTTGTAACAGCTCTTCTCCGTGTCTTTGTCCCCAGACCTACTGACCACCAGGTGTCGTGCTCGTGCTTTTTATGTGGTTGGTGTTCTTGTGTGTGATTGGTTGTGGTGTTGTGTGCTCTGATTTGCCTGTTGGTGTGTCCATCATGATGTGTGTGTTTGAATATCATGACATGGCCTATAATTATACAAGGGACCCGGTCCTTTCTCTCCGTCGGCCGTTACATTCTGGCTGACCTTATATACAATGTAGCCCTGCCCCAGGGTGAGTGGGGAGGTCATACTCCTCGAGCCAAAGGGGAATATTAGCAAGCTTGCCCCATGTGTCCCGTGCGGATTACTACAATTTCCATTTACGGTTCTAACTGAAGAAATACATTTTGTTACATTAGTCCTTTAATTCAGCATAATTTATTTGATTTCTGGAATTTCTCACTTGCAGGTATAATGCTTACTACAAAAAGGATATTCAGCTCTGGATGCACAATCTGACCACATGCACAACTATAATAGAACAGTGGCTATTAGTACAAAACCTGTGGGTTTATCTGGAGGCTGTATTTGTTGGAGGAGATATTGCCAAACAACTGCCACAGGTAATTTATAACATCCCGAAAATTAGCATCACCTAGTTTTGTGTTTCTTGTTGGCTGTTTTAATTCTCTCGCAGATCAATTAGAAAATAACATGGGCTGGATTCTCCACACCCTGACGCCGAAATCCAGTTTCACACATGGAATTGGGACCGGCGCCGGTTCCTTGATTCTCCAGCCCCCCGAAAAGTAGGCCGCACCGCTTATCCCCCACCTGGGACCATTGCTTGAGGCCCGCCCCGCTATTCTCCACCCCCGACCGGCCGAAGTCTCGACGGCATGTTTCTAATATGGCCCCAGCCATTAGGGAAACTCGCGAGGCGGCTGCAGACTCAGTCCGTGGCCGCCATAGTCGGGGGCGGGCCGATCGAAGGGCGGGGGGGCCTCATATGGGACTGTGCCTTTATTGTGCGGGCGGTCCGGGTCGGCACGCGGCCTATCGGGGGCACTATTTCCGCGGTCCAGCTCCGTGGTCTGAGTCCGGCATCGAGCGCGGCGCGGCCTCTGGAAGCTACCGCTGTGCGCATGCGCGGCTTCTGACCCTTAAGTGCGGGGGGGGAGGGGGGTGTATCTGCAGCTGGAGCTGCGAGCTTCACGACGGCTCGCTGCTCACCCCCAGCAGGGCTGTGAATCTGTGGCCTTTTGACGCCAGTTTTTCATCGTCCCTGAAACGGAGAATCCAGTCCCATGCCCTTCGGTTTCGTAGCTTGAAACACATCTAGCGTCACCGGGGATCATCCACGAGGTTAGGAACATACGAAGTAGGCAAGGAATAATCCTGCCTGTTCTGCTGTTCAACTAGATCATGAATAATCTTCTACCTCAATGTTATTTGCCCACACTATCCCCATATCCTTTGATATCTTTAATATATAGAAATCTATCGATCCCTGTCTTGAATGTACTCAATGAATGGACCTCCAGAACCCTCTGAGGTAAAGAATTCCAAAGATTCACCATCCTCTGAGTGAAGAAATTCCTCCTCATCGAGTCATCGGGATCTACAGCACAGAAAACACCTTTGGCCCATCATGGCTGCGCCACTCAAAAACAACCATCTCAGTATTCTAATTCCAATTCCCAGCACTTGGCCCACAGCTTTATATGCCTTGGCATCGCAAGTTTACATCTAAATACCTCTTCAATGTTATGAGGGTCTCTGCCTCTGACACCCTTTCAGGCAGTAAGTTACAGACTCCCACAACCCTCTGGGTGTAAAAGCTTTTCCTCACATCCCCTCTACATTTACTGCCCCTTACCTTAATTCTATGCCCCGTGGTCATTAATCCTTCCACCAAGGGGAAATGTTTGTTCCTGTCTACTCTATCTATGCCCCTCCTAATTTTATACATCTCAATCATGTCCCCCCTCAGTCTCCTCTGCTCCAAGCAAAAAAAACCCAGTCGATTCAATCTCTCTTCATAACTGAAACTCCCCTGTGAAGCCTGTGTAATTTGTTACCACAGAAAGTAGTTGAGGCCAAAACATCAAGAAGCAGTTAGATATAGCACTTGGGGTGAAGGGGATTAAAGAATATGGGGGGAAGCGGAATTAGCCTATTGAGTTGGATGATCAGCTATGATCATATGAATGGCGAAGCAGACTCGGAGAGCCGAATGATATCCTCCTGCTCCAATTTTCTATGTTTCTATGTTGGGGTGGGGTGGTGAAATTTCTGGAGTCTATTATCAGGGATAGAATCATGGAACACCTTGAAAAATGTGGTCAATCAGTGAGAGCCAGCATGGATTTGTGAAGGGAAGATCATGCCTGACTAATCTTGTTGAATTTTTTGAAGGGGTGACTAAGGTAGTGGACAGGGGAATGTCTATGGATGTTATTTATATGGACTTCCAGAAGGCATTTGATAAAATTCCACAGAGGAGACTGTTAACGAAGGTAGAAGCTAGGGGATTTTCACAGTAACTTCATTGCAGTGTAACACTAATAAAGATTATTTTAAAAACAGCCTACTGAGTTGAGGCAGAATTGTTGACATGGTTAGGAAATTGGTTGAGTGGCAGATGACAGAGAGTGGGGATAATGGGTAAGTACTCCATTTGGTAGGATGTGACTCGTGGTGTACCAAAGGCATCTGTGTTAGGGCCTCAATTATTCACATTATTCATTAATGATGGTATAGAAAGTCATATATCCAAATTTGCTAATGATACCACATTAGGTGATATTGTAGATGATAACATAAAATTGCAAGGAGATATTGACAGACGAATGAAAGGGCAAAACTTTGGCAGATGGAACTCAATGTAAACAAGTGTGAAGTTATCCATTTTGGACCAAAAAAGGATGGGGCAGAGTACTTTCCAAATGGAAAGAGGTAAGGCACAGTGGATGTCCACAGTGATGCATAGATCCTTAAAATTTCATGAACAAGTGCAGAAAATAATCATGGAATAAAAGCTTTTATATCTAGTGGATTGGATTATAAGGACACAGAAATTATGCTGCAGCTTTACAAAACCCTGGTTCGACCCCACTTGGAGTACTGTGAGCAGTTCTGGGTACAACGCGGAAGGGAGGATATTTTGGCCTTGGATGGAGTGCAACGTCGGTTTATAAAAATGATACCTGGACAACAGGGGTTAAGTTACACAAATTAAACCTGTTTTGCAAAAATTTAGAAGGTTAAAGGTTGATCTCATCAAAGAATACTGGGGGCGCGATTCTCCCAGCTCCATGCCGGGCCGGAGAATCGCCGTTATCGCGCCACGCCGCCCCGATGCCGGCGCGCAATTCTCCGAGGTGCGGAGAATGGCCGCCATTTGCGGCGGCGTGTTTGGCGCAGCGCTGGTGGTGGGCCGCTCTACGCGCAAGGCCGCCAATTTTCCAGCCCGGGTGGCCAAGCGGCCTCGCGGAAAAAGCCGAGTCCCGCCGGCGCCGTCCACATCTGGTCGCTGCTGGCGGGAACTCTGCGCGAAGGGTCGGGGGCGGCCTGTGGGGGAGGCTCCGTCCCCGGGGGGGGGGACCTCCGATGGGGTCTGGCCCGCGATCGTGGCCCACCGATCGGTGGGCTGGCCTCTCCCCCCCCCGGGCCTACTTTGTTGCGCGTCCAGCCCCTGAACCCCCGCGTCATGTTGCGTCGGGCCGGAGCATTCAGTAAGGCCACCACGCATGCGCGGGTTGGCACTGCCCCCAGTGCACGCCAGGAAGTAAGTGAACTGCTCCAGCGCCATGCTGGCCCCCTGTGGGGGCTAGAATCGCTACTGCCCGTGCCCGTTTCGCGCCTTCGTGAAATGTGATCGGAGAATCGCGTCCAAGATATTAACAGGGAAAGACAGGGTAGATAAACTCTGTCCACTGGTTGGAGATTCTAAATCTAGCGGGCATCATTTTTTAGGCCAGGCTATTCAGCAGAGATGTTGGGAAACAATTCTTCATGCAAAGGGTGGGAGGGCTTTGGAACTCTCTCTCACAAACAGCAGTTGAAGCAAGACCAATTGTTAATTTTAAATCTGAGAAAGGTAGATTTTTGTTGAGCAAAGGGATTAAGGGACATGGGCCCAAGGCAGGTATGTGAAGTTAGGTCACAGATCAGCTATGATCTCATTGGACAGGCTCGAGGAGCTGAATGACCTCTCCCCATTCCCATGTTCCTATGTTCTCCAGCCCAGATAACATCCTGGTCAATTTCCTTTGCACCTCTCAGTCCTAAAGAACCTACATTGTATTTGTAGACTGTGTTCTCAGTTCTAGGCCCCTGAACTAGGGTAAACATCCTTCTTACATCCACCTTGACGAGCCCCATGATAATTTTGTAAGCCTTAATGTGATGATTGAGAACTTCCTGGATAACATGTTCAGAGATGCAGCCAGTCCTGCAACTTAAGAGGATGGAGGGAGAGAGGGAATAGTGACAGCCAATCCAGTCAAGTAGAAACAGGCAGGTGGTAAAGTTCATCACACTCTACAACCAGTATTCAGTACTGAAGAGCGATGGTTCACCTGGGGATTGCAGCCAGAGTCAGGTCCATGGTACCACAGGTGGCACAGCTGTATAAGTAGACACAAAAAAGACAGGAAAAGCAATACTGATAGGATTTGTCAGTGGAACAGGCAGGTGTTTCTGTGGCTACAGACCTGAATCCAGGATGTTATTTTGGTTCTGTGGTTCCAAGATCACGGATATGACTGAATGGCTGCAGAATGCCCTGAGGAGGAGGGTGAAGAGCCAACTAATTTTCACATGAGTACCACTGACATAGGTGGAAGGAGGAATGGAGTTCTGGGGCGGGATTCTCCGACCCTATGCCAGGTTGGAGAATCCCCGGGGGGGGCGGCGCGAATCCTGCCCCGCTGCTCTGACGCCGGCTGCTGTATTCTCCGGCACCGTTTTTCAGGCGGGGCGGGACTCACGCCACGCCAGTCGGTTGCCGTTGGCAGCTGCCCCTCAGGCGATTCTCCGGGCCCCGATGTGCCGAGCGGCCGTCCGTTTTTGGTTACACATGGTCCCACATGGCTGGACCTGGAAGGTAAGTCGGCGTGGGCGGTCCTCGGGCGGGGGGGGGGGGGGGGGGGGGGGGGGGGCGGTCGGGGGATCCGATCCCGGGGGGGGGCCCCACACTGGCCTGGCCTGCGATCGGGGCCCACTGATCTGCGGGCGGGCCTGTTCCGTGGGGGCACTTCTTCCTTCCACTCCGGGCCCTGGAGGGCTCCGCCATGGCTGGCGCAGAGAAGAGAACCCCCTGCGCATGCGCCAAAATCTGATGGCCGTTCCGCGCATGCGAGAATTTGCGCAGTCCCTTCGGCACCGGCTGTAACGGCGCCAACCTCTCCGGCGTCCACCTAGCCCCCGAGACAGGGACCCGTTGATGCCGGTGTCGTTGCCGCCGGTTTTCCCGCCGGCGTGGGGACTGGAATGGAGAACCCCAGCCCTGCATTCTGAATTAAGTGAAATAGGTAATGATTTCGCAAGTCGGATCTCAAAAGTAGTCATTTGTGCACCACCATTCAAGTGAGTATAAGAGGATAACTTAAATGAAAGTATGGGCGCGATCGTCCGGCCTTGTTACACTCACGCTCAACGTTACGAGGCCGGGGAATAGCAGGAGAGGCCAAAAACGAGATCCGCCCTGGACGCCAAACAGTTTGCGATGCAATCAGCCTGCCTCCGCAGGCAAAATCGGGATCTCGCCGTAGCGTGGTGAGAAACCAATTATCACCACATCAGCCCCATTTCCATACAACAGCCCCCTGTCATTCAGTGGCCTCCCCGGCAAGTAGTCACGCTGGCGGACTTCCAGTGGCAGCATGGTGTGACTGGTCGCATATTTGGTGGCTCCCGCTTGTGGTAGACCTCTGGACCGTTCCCCGGTTAATGGCTGGGCTGTGAGTTTAAAAAGGTGCAGGAGGGGTGGAGGAAGAGAGTGCCCACCGGGGCATGGATTCGTGGACCAGAAGTGGTCGACAAAGGAGGGAAAGTTGGCGAAAGTTGGTGTGGTGCCTGTGACACAGGAGACGATGACAGAGGGTTAAGGACCGATACAGCCCACTCGGTGGTCAACGGGGCAGCTGGTGAGCTTCCTCCATGAGAAGGGAGGGGGGGGGCCCCAGGGGTGGGGTGCCCCCTGACCAGGCTGATAACATGGATCGTGAGAGGGTTGGATGGGCCAGTCAAGAGGGCCCCTGTGTTCCGCAATTTGAAACGCTTGGAGGCGGACGTGGTGATGATACCACGTTAGCACAGTGATTAACACAGTTGCTTCACAGCTCCAGGGTCCCAGGTTGGATTCCCGGCTTGGGTCACTGTCTGTGCGGAGTCTGCACGTTCTCCCTGTGTCTGTGTGGGTTTCCTCCGTTAGGTGGATTGGCCATGATAAATTTCCCTTAGTGTCCAAAAAAGTGAGGTGGGGTTGCTGGGTTGCGGGGATGGGGTGGGGCGTGCGCTTAAGTGCGGTGCTCTTTCCAAGAGCCGGTGCAGATTTGATGGGCTGAATGGCCTCCTTCTGCGCTGTAGATTCTATGATTCTATGATACAGGAGACACACCTGAGGGTGGTAGACCAGACTAGGCTGAGGAAAGGGTGGTAGGGCAGGTTTTTCATTCGGGGTTAAATTCCAAAACAAGGGGGTGGGCGATTTTGAGTAATAAGCGGGGGGCGTTCGAAGTGGGAAGTATAGTGCCTGACTCTCGGGGGAGGTATGTTATGGTGAGTGAGAAATTGCAGTGGATGCCGGTGGTGCTGGTGAATATTTATGCCCCGAACTGGTATGATGTAGAGTTTATGAGGCGGGTGTTGGGGAACATCCCCAATCTGGACTCGCATCGGCTGATTATGGGGGGATTTTAATACAGTTCTAGACCCAAGGTTGTATCGGTAGAGTTTGAGGTCAGGGTGGGTTCGGTGGCAGTTAAGGGGCTGAGGGGGTTTATGGAGCACATGGGAGGGGGGGTGGATCCGTGGAGGTTTGGAAGGCCGAGAGCGAAGGAATTTTTGGTCTTTCCCATGTGCACAAGGTGTACTCCCGAATTGACTTTTTAAATTTTGGATAAGACGTTGCTGGAGGGGGTGGTGGATGTTGAGTACTCGCCGATAGCGGTGCCAGATCACACCTCGCATTGGGTGCATTTGCGGGTGAGTAAGTGGGAGGGGACAGCACCCGCAATGGAGGTTAGATATGGGGCTGCTGGCGGAGGAAGAGGTCTGTGAGCGGGTGAGGAAGGCCATCCGAGGGTTTGTGAAAGTAAATGACATGGGAGAGGTTTCAGCGGCCATGGTACGGGAGGCTTTGAAGGCAGTGGTGAAAAGGGAGTTCATAAGACTATAAGACATAGGAGCAGAATTAGGCCACTCACCCATCAAGTCTGCTACGCCATTCAATCATGGCTGGTATTTTCTCATCCCTATTCTCCTGCCTTCTCCCCATAACCTCTGATCCCCTTATTAATCATAAACCTATCTATCTGTGTCTTAAAGACACTCAGTGAATTGGCCTCCACAGCCTTCTGCGGCAAAGAGTTCCACAGATTCACCACCTTCTGGCTGAAGAAATTCCTCCTCATCTCAGTTTTAAAAGATCGTCTTTTTAGTCTGAGATGGTGTCCTCTGCTTCCAGTTTTTCCTACAAGTAGAAACACTTCCACTCTATCCAGGCCTCGCAGTATCTTGTAAGTTTCAATAAGATCCCCTCTCATCCTTCTAAACTCCAACGAGTATAAGACCCAGAGTCCTCAAACGTTCCTCATATGACAAGTTCTTCATTCCAGGGATCATCCTTGTGAACCTCCTCTGGACTCTTTCCAAGGCCAGCACATCCTTCCTTCGATACAGGGCCCAAAACTGCTCACAATACTCCAAATGGGGTCTGACCAGAGCCTTCTACAGCCTCAAAAGTACATCCCTGGTCTTGTATTCTAGCCCCCTCGACATGAATGCTAACATTGCATTTGCCTTCCTAACTGCCGACTGAACCTGCACATTAACCTGAAGAGAATCGTGAACAAGGACTCCTTTGTGCTTCTGGCAGCACGGTAGCACAAGTGGATAGCACTGTGGCTTCACAGCGCCAGGGTCTCAGGATCGATTCCCCACTGGGTCACTGTCTGTGCGTAGTCTGCACGTTCTCCCCATGTCTGCGTGGGTTTCCTCCGGGTGCTCCGGCTTCCTCCCACAGTCCAAAGACGTGCAGGTTAGGTGGATTGGCCATGATAAATTGCCCTTAGTGACCAAAATGATTAGGAGGGGTTTTTGGGTTATGGCGATAGGGTGGAAGTGAGCGCTTAAGTGGGTCGGTGCAGACTCGGGGGGCCGAATGGCCTCCTTCTGCACTGTATGTTCTATGTTATGTTCTGATTTCCGAAGCATTTCCCCATTTTGAAAATAGTCTATGCCTAAATTCTTCCTTCCAAAGTGCATAACCTCACACCTTTCCACATTGTATTTCATTTGCCACTTCATTGCCCACTCTCCTAGCTTGTCCAAGTACTTCTGCAGCCCCTGTGCTTCATATCGATATAATGAGTGACCTGATGAAGGAGCAGTGCTCCGAAAGCTAGTGACTCCAAACAAACCTGTTGGACTTTAACCTGGTGTTATAAGACTTCTTAATGAGCCATCAAGATTGAATTGGTTTATGTGCAAAAATGCACATGGTTACGGTGAGAAAACAGGCAAGCGTTAATAGCTGGATGCTCTTCTAATGCACAGATGTGGCGGGTTGAATGACCCCCATCTGTGCTGTGACCCTGTTCTGTAGCCATTCTGTTATTCAGTATAGATTTGATTGGTCAGCATTCATTTTGGACTTCACTGTAAAACATGATTTTGAGTCTGCATTTGTAAATGGCGACACAGGCCTAAATATTCACACGAGCCGGAAAACGGATTCTCACCAGGGGGATCAATTTTCTGATTTCCTCCGCCTCTTGCCGGTGACGTAACGAGGTTCCTGCCCTAAATTTTAATGCATTTAAATATAATTAAAGGACTTCCCCACAATATGTTCCACCCTCACTGAATATTCATTCCTCACCGACGTGACGATGCAGGTATTTAAAAATGTGAAGCAGTCGAGGGGATCCCACTGGGTGCTCAAAAGGTAAGTCTCGCCCCTGGGGCGAGAGGGAGAAGTTTCTTTCTAATGTAGATCAGGGCGCCCTTTGAAGAAGGTGCTCTGAGTGCCAGCTTCTTTCTAATGTAGATCAGGGCGCCCTTTGAAGAAGGTGCTCTGAGTGCCAGCTTCATCAAACCCCCGCCCACCAGAATGAGGGCAGAAACCTCGTCCCCAGTTTCTCTGTGCACAGTGCCAGAAAAACTGGAGAGAAAACTCGGCTCTGCAGCTGGGAAAGTTACACGCCGGTTTTCTCACTGAAACCCACACTCTGAAAAAATATTGGTAAATTCCACCTACTGATGAGTGTCAACATTTCAATTTGTGACAGACAAGAGAGTAGGGGGGGCAGAGATGTATTTGGTGTTGATATTCAATCATGATTTATTGGAACACTTGAAGGGGTGAGAGAGATGTTTTTGTCAAACTGAATTGATCTGAAGTTGTCCATTGAATTATCTTGATACAAGTGCAATTCTTACTTTGCAAACGTTGATGACGTGGTCACATTTTTTTCTCTAGGAAGCAAAACGATTTCAAAATGTCGATAAATCGTGGATAAAAATTATGCAGCGGGCTCATGAAATTCCAACTGTTGTTCAGTGCTGTGTCGGAGATGACATTATGGGACAACTTCTGCCTCACTTACAAGAACAACTGGAGGTCTGCCAAAAATCACTAACAGGGTAGGAAAATTAGGTTGTAGAATCTTGGGGCTGGATTTAACTTTACGCCACCAGTGAATTTGAAGTTGAGGAGCACGTTAAATCCAGTGGGTGGCCTGCCTGCCTGCCGCCCAACAACCTGCCTAGCCCCACCACAATTTTACCAGTAGCATGGGTAGAATTAGATGCCAGTGTGCCACCTGAGGCCCTCAATTGAGGACTTCACCCTATCTCTGCAGGAATTGAACTGGTATGCCCACACCAAATGGTTAACTGGTGATGGTCAGGGGTCCTTCCTTCAATGGTATCTGGGCCAATCGAATGCCCGCTCCCGACCAAAGTGTTACCTGCCAGCTTCCTTTTTCCCAAGGTTCCTCAAATTCTATGCTCCCATGCCTCTTGTTAATCAAGCCGTCCCCCTCTCAAATCGACCACCAGACTCTTACAAAGTTCTGATTCATCACTGAATGTCTCTTCAAGCCCCAACCGCAGTATTGGCAGTGAACATGGCAGTAGCGATGCCTCTCATATTCCAGAAATTCTCTGAGGTGGGACATTCTGATACAGAGGGGCGGAAATCTCACCTCTAGCTGTGGAGAAGCCATTCTTCACCAGGACAGTCCCCTCCACCACCTGATGTGTTATCTGAGTTGGTTTAGCATTGACTGCAACTGGATGCAGTGAGACTAGAAACAGGCTTCTGACACAGGAGATGGTCCAACACTGTTTTATTGAACCTGCTGGTTGCTGTACATAATCTGCTGTGGGTTGACACTCTATTAATCTAAACTGATAACCTCTGACTGGCATGACCAGACTAGCTCTCTGTCACATGGAGACAGTGCCCACGGCCTTGTGCACTCTAACTATCTCTGGAGCTGTAATCTGTGAGAAGAGGGAGAGTCTTAATGCCTTGTGTGTTTTATAGTGGTAGTGTCCTGTCTGGTGATTGGTTGTTCTGTGTCGTGTGTGTTCATTGGTGATCCTGTGTGTCAATCACTACCTGTCTGCATCTCATTATATACAAGAAATGAAATGAAAATTGCTTATTGTCACAAGTGGGCTTCAAATGAAGTTACTGTGAAAAGCCCCTAGTCGCCACATTCCGGCGCCTGTTCGGGGAGGCTGGTACGGGAATTGAACCGTGCTGCTGGCTTACCTTGGTCTGCTTTCAAAGCCAGCTGTTTAGCCCTGTGCTAAACAGTGGATATTATGACATCTCTCCTTTTTGAAATAAATTTTGGAATGTGGCTGTATATACATGTATGACTATGTACAAGTGGTGAGTGAATGAACATATGTACATGGGAAGTTGTCGATAATGCAGATACAGAGCAAACTGAACAAAATTTACAGGATTCAAGTCTATAGATTCAGTCTTTGTGGTGGGCGATGAATTCTTGTCGATCGCCTCAGAGGTGGAGGGGGGGACGCTGGCACCTGGACAGGCGGGATTACTGCCAGATCGATGGCCTCGTGGACAGGCGAGATTTCTGCCAGATCGGTGGCCACGTGGTGCGAGATGTCCGGAGGCAGCATGATGACATGCGGAGAAGTGCGGTCAGGTGGTGGGCAGGGAACTTTGCGCAGCGCCCTCCTGTTGCGCCGTAGAATGGAGCCATCAGCCATGTGAACAATGAAAGACCTGGGGATGGCCTGTCTGACGACAACAGCTGGGGCTGACCAGCCTCCCTCAGGCAACTGGACGCGAACAACATCTTCTGGAGCCAGCGCAGGCAGATCAGTGGCATGAGCATCATACATGATCTTCTGCTGGTCCCTGGATCGCTGCACTTTCTGCAGCACTGTGAGGCGGTCAAGGTCTGGAACATGGATGGCTGGAACAGTCGTTCGCAGGTTGCGGTTCATGAGCAGTTGCGCCGGAGACAAACCAGTCGACAGAGGGGTTGCCCTGTATGCCAACAGCGCCAGGTTAAAATCAGAGGCTGAGTCTGCAGCCTTGCAAAGCAGCCACTTGACAATATGGACCCCCTTCTCGGCCTTCCCATTTGATTGCGGGTAATGGGGACTGGATGTGATATGCCTGAAGTGGTAGGCTCGTGCAAAGTCGGACCACTCTTGGCTGTAGAAACATGGACCGTTGTCACTCATTACTGTGAGTGGTATCCTGTGCCTAGCAAACGTCTCTTTGCAGGCTTTGATGACTGACTTGGATATGAGGTCTGACAGTTTCATCACTTCCGGGTAGCTGGAGAAGTAGTCGGCTAAAAGCACGTAATCTCGCCTATTTGCGTGAAAGAGGTCGATCCCCACCTTGGACCATGTCGAGTCACGATCTCGTGCTGTTGCAGTGTTTCCTTAGGCTGGGATGGTTGGAATTTCTGGCATGTTGTGCAGTTGAGGACCATGTTGGCAATGTCCTAGCTGATGCCAGGCTAGCAAATTGCCTGCCGAGCTCTGTGTTGACATTTCTCGACCCCAAGGTGACCCTCATGGATCTGTCTGAGCACCATGGTTTGCATGCTTTGGGGAATGACGATTCTATCCAGTTTAAGAAGGATCCCCTCAACAACCGTTAACTCGTCCTTAACATTGAAGAACTGGGGGCACTGCCCCTTTTGCCAGCCCTGGGCGAGGTGTTGCATCACACGCTGCAGTAGAGGATCTATTGGCAGTTCTTCGCGTATTTGGACAACTCATTCATCAGTGGCTGGGAGGTTGCTGGCACACAATTGTACCTGTGCCTCAATGTGGTGAATGAAGTCGCCCTGTTCACACGGCATGGTGGTGGATCGGGATAGGGCATCCGCGATGATCAGCTCCTTACCCGGTGTGTAGACGAGTTCGAAGTCATATCGGCCGAGACGAAGAAAAATTCGCTGCAGCCGAGGTGTCATATCATTTAAATCCTTCTGGATTATGTGCACTAAAGGCCTGTGGTCTGTTTCCACCGTGAACTTTGGGAGACTGTATACGTAGTCATGAAACTTGACTATTCCTGTCAGGAGACCCAAGCACTCTTTTTAGATCTGGGCATACCGTTGTTCGGTCAGAGTCATGGCCCTGGAGGCATATGCCACTGAAGCCCAGGTTGAGGAGTCGTCTCGCTGGAGGAGCACTGCCCCAATGCTGTCCTGGCTTGCGTCTGTGGATATCTTGGTATCCTTGGTCGGGTCAAAGAATGCCAGTACTGGGGCTGTGGTGAGCTTCGCCTTCAGCTCAAGCCACTCCGCTTGATGTGCGGGAACACTGTGGACCTTTTTACGAGATGCCGGAGGGCTGTGGTGTGGGATGCCACGTTAGGAATGAATTTTCCGAGAAGATTTACCATCCCAAGGAAATGTAGGACCGCCTTTTTATCATCTGGGGTCTTCATGGCATTGATTGCCAGCACCTTGTCAGCATCAGGTTGCACACCCTGCTGGGAAATGTGGTCACCCAGAAACTTGATAGCGGACCGACCAAATGAGCATTTGGCCCTGTTGAGCTGGAGGCCATTTTTATGGCTCCTCTGGAAAACCTGACTGAGGCGAGCGATGTGATCCTCGGGCATTGTGGACCAGATGATCACGTCGTCCACATAGACTCGCACCCCCTCGATGCCCTCCATCATTTGCTCCATTATTCGATGAAAGACTTCGGAAGCTGAAATGATACTGTGCGGCATGCGGTTGTAGCAATACCTGCCGAACGGAGTGGTAAACGTGCACAGCTTCCTACTGGATTCGTCCAGCTGTATCTGCCAGAAACCACGTGAGGCGTCCAGCTTGGTGAAGAATTTGGCATGAGCCATCTCACAGGTTAATTCTTCTCGCTTCGGGATCGGGTAGTGCTCTCGCATGATGTTGCAATTCAGGTCTTTAGGATCGATGCAAATGCAGAGTTCACCAGAGGGTTTCTTGACGCAGGCCATGGAGCTGACCCATTCTGTTGGTTCCGTGACCTTTGAAATGATGCCCTGGTCTTGAAGCTCTCGTAGCTGCGTTTTCAGACGATCCTTGAGAGGAGACGACATCCGGCGTGGTGCATGGATGACTGGGGTGGCATTCGGCTTGAGTAGTAACTTGTAGCGATATGGGAGCGTGCCCATCCCATCAAACACATTGTGGTATTGCGTGAGAATGTCATCTATCTCAGCCTGTAGGTTCGCATTGGGCGAGGCAGTCGCAGGTGTAGAGGATATGGCATGGACTTGCTGGACCAGATTTAGGAGTTTGCATGCGCGAGCACCGAGCAGGGATGCCTTGTCAGGTCGGACGATCTCGAATCTTAACGTCACCTTGATTGCCTTGTGAGATACACCTAGCTGACATGATCCACTGGCAGCTATGACATTACCATTGTAGTCAAGGAGCTGGCAGGCTGGTGGAAGAATGCTAGGTTGGTTTCGGATGCTTTCGAGGTCTGACTGTGATATGAGATTCGCAGACGGCCAGTGTCCAATTTGAATCGGATGCGACACTGGTTGACCGTGATGACAGCACACAACTTGTCCTCAGGATCCACTCAGGATTGAAAGGCGGTTTGCAGGCGCAATGGAGACCAGCTCGTGCGTGATGATGATGCCCACCCGATATGGAGACTCGAGGCAGTCAGCATCGGGGTCCGTCGGGCTTTCGGGATCAGAATCCTTCATGCCTTGTACGCAGTGGACACGTCTGCGCTGCAGCTGGGATCGCTGGCTGTTGCTCAGTGGAGCGGACCTGCAGAGGGCCGCATATGCCCAGGCTTTCCACACTGTAGACATCGCCTGCCTTTGGCTGGACATTGCAACTTTAAAATGGCGGAGCCAAAATTTGGACACGTCTGACGTCAGCGCGTTCTGTGCACCGTCGCGCATGCGCAGTGCGGTCGGCCGACGTTCGCACATGAGCAGTAGAGTCTTCGGCCTCATCGTCCTCCCGGTCGTGGCGCGCATGCCTAGGGACCCGGGAAAAGGACGCGAAACGGCCACTCTCCTCGATGCTCAAGCCTTGCATTTTTGCGATGGCCTGCACCCTTTCTGTCTCGTGGGAGGCCAGTTTTGCAGTTTCTGCCGCCCTGATGCAGGAGTAACAATTTCTGGCATGCTCGCACGTTTCGATGCGGTGGAGAGGGTCAACTGTTTGATTTTGAGTAGCTTCTCCCGCATGGAGTCGGACTGGACCCCGAAAACGATCTGATCCTGGATCATGGAATCAGCCTTCGAGTCATAATTACATGACTGCGCTAGGATGCGGAGATGGGTCAAGAAGGACTGAAAAGGTTCATCCTTACCCTGAAGCCTCTGTTGGAAGATGTTCCGTTCAAAGCTCTCATTCACCTCGACTTCGCAGTGGCTGTCGAATTTCAGCAGAACTGCCTTGAACTTCGTCTTGTCTTCGCCATCGGCAAACGTGAGCGAGTTAAAGATGTGGATGGCGTGATCCCCCGCAGTCAACAGGAACAGCGCGATCTTCCTGGCATCTGATGCTGCCTCGAGGTCGTAACTTGTATTTGAAAGCCCTAATGTCATTGGCTGACAGATCCCGGGTCCTGGTTGGCCGTTGACCTCAAGCTCCGCCCTGAAGGCGAAGTATAAGAAGCCGGTGTCTTCCCCCGCATGCCAGTTTACTATCGGGCTGCTGGGGAACAGACACGCTTAATAAAGCCTCATCGACTTCACTATATTCGTCTCATGGAGTCTTTGTGCGCTACAGTGAGTCAGAGCGGAGATTTTAAAAGAGCAGGATCTGAGAGTCAGAGCGGACATTTAAACAGAGCAGGAGCTGAGAGTCAGAGTGGAGATTTAAAAAGAGCAGGAGCTGAGAGTCAGAGCGGAGATTTTAAAAGAGCGGGAGCTGAGAGACAGAGCGGATATTTGAAAAGAGCGGGAGCTGCGAGTCAGATCGGATATTTAAAATGAGCAGGAGCTGAGAGTCAGAGCGGATATTTGAAAAGAGCAGGAGCTGAGAGTCAGAGCGGATATTTGAAAAGAGCAGGAGCTGAGAGTCAGAGCGGACATTTAAAAAGAGCGGAAGCTGAGAGTCAGAACGGACATTTAAAAAGAGCAGGAGCTGAAGTCAGAGCGGACATTTAAAAAGAGCGGAAGCTGAGTGTCAGAGCGGACATATAAAAAGAGCGGAAGCTGAGAGTCAGAGCGGACATTTAAAAAGAGCAGGAGCTGAGAGTCAGAGCGGAGATTTTAAAAGAGCGGGAGCTGAGAGTCAGAGCGGAGATTTAAAAAGAGCAGGAGCTGTGAGTCAGAGCGGAGATTTAAAAAGAGCAGGAGCTGTGAGTCAGAGCGGAGATTTAAAAAGAGCAGGAGCTGTGAATCAGAGCGGAGATTTAAAAGAGCAGGAGCTGAGAGTCAGAGCGGAGATTTAAAAAGAGCAGGAGCTGTGAGTCAGAGGGGAGATTTAAAAAGAGCAGGAGCTGTGAGTCAGAGCGGAGATTTAAAAAGAGCAGGAGCTGTGAATCAGAGCGGAGATTTAAAAGAGCAGGACCTGAGACTCAGAGTGGAGATTTTAAAAGAGCAGGAGCTGAGAGTCAGAGCGGAGATTTAAAAAGAGCAGGAGCTGAGAGTCAGAGCGGAGATTTTAAAAGAGCGGGAGCTGAGAGTCAGAGCGGATATTTGTAAAGAGCGGGAGCTTTGAGTCAGATTGGATATTTAAAAAGAGCAGGAGCTGAGAGTCAGAGCGGATGTTTGAAAAGAGCAGGAGCTGAGAGTCAGAGCGGATATTTGAAAGGAGCAGGAGCTGAGAGTCAGAGCGGACATTTAAAAAGAGCGGAAGCTGAGGATCAGAGCGGACATTTAAAACGAGCGGAAGCTGAGAGTCAGAGCGGACATATAAAAAGAGATGAAGCTGAGAGTCAGAGCGGACATTTAAAACAAGCGGAAGCTGAGAGTCAGAGCGGACATATAAAAAGAGCAGGAGCTGAGAGTCAGAGCGGAGATTTTAAAAGAGCGGGAGCTGAGTGTCAGAGCGGAGATTTAAAAAGAGCAGGAGCTGTGAGTCAGAGCGGAGATTTAAAAAGAGCAGGAGCTGAGAGTCAGAGCAGAGATTTAAAAAGAGCAGGAGCTGAGAGTCAGAGCGGAGATTTAGAAAGAGCGGGAGCTGAGAGTCAGAGCGGAGATTTAAAAAGAGGAGGAGCTGAGAGTCAGAGCAGAGATTTAAAAAGAGCGGAAGCTGAGAGTCAGAGTGGAGATTTAAAAAGAGCAGGAGCTGAGAGTCAGAGCGGAGATTTTAAAAGAGCGGGAGCTGAGAGTCAGAGCGGACATTTAAAAAGAGCAGGAGCTGAGAGTCAGAGTGGAGATTTAAAAAGAGCAGGAGCTGAGAGTCAGTGCGGAGATTTAAAAAGAGCAGGAGCTGTGAGTCAGAGTGGAAATTTAAAAAGAGCAGGAGCTGAGACTCAGAGTGGAGATTTAAAAAGAGCAGGAGCTGAGAGTCAGAGCGGAGATTTAAAAAGAGCAGGAGCTGAGAGTCAGAGTGGAGATTTTAAAAGCGCGGGAGCTGAGAGTCAGAGCGGAGATTTTAAAAGAGCAGGAGCTGAGAGTCAGAGCGGAGATTTAAAAAGAGCGGGAGCTGAGAGTCAGAGCGGAGATTTTAAAAGAGCAGAGCTGAGAGTCAGAGCGGAGATTTAAAAAGAGCGGAAGCTGTGAATCAGAGCGGACATTTTAAAAGAGCGGGAGCGGAGAGTCAGAGCAGAGATATAAAAAGAGCAAGAGCTGAGAGTCAGAGCGGATATTTGAAAAGAGCGGGAGCTGAGAGTCAGAGCGGAGATTTTAAAAGAGCAAGAGCTGAGAATCAGAGTGGAGATTTTAAAAGAGCAGAGCTGAGAGTCAGAGCGGAGATTTTAAAAGAGCGGGAGCTGAGAGTCTGTAGCGCACAATGACTTACGAGAGAGACGAATAGAGATGAAGTCGATGAGGATTTATTAAGCGTGACTTGTTCCCCGCAGTTCAGCAACAGACTGGAGCTGCGGGGAGAAGCCCAGGTTCTTATACTCCGCCTTCAGGGCGGAGCTAGGGATCAACAGCCAACCAGGACCCAGGATCTGTCAGCCAATAGCATCACGGCTTCACAGTCCCACATGACCCCTAATGCATACTACCACATTCACCCCTTGTTAAAAATGAACCCGGCGGGGTGGTGCTTCGCATGGTGGTAGGGGTTTACAAGGCTGGTCCTGGGAGGAGAACATTTTTGGCATGTCCTTTCAATGCTCTACACTTTGCCCTACATTGGGCTATGTACAGGGTTTGTGAACTATTTACAATATTCGTAAGAGGAAAAAGAACATTCTCGTTAAAGTCCACAACATTCTTGTGTTACACCGATGCCACGAGTCGAGCGGGCAGTCTGGTCTTCCTTGTCGATCGCCTCGGCCCCGGTGGTGGTGCAGGTGCTTGTTCCCGCGTTGTCGTCTCCGGGAGCTTTTCGGTGTCTGCTTCTGTTTCACTCCTGGTCGGACATGGGAGGAGGACCGATCCTCCCGGGAAGGGGGCGGTTGCAAGGTGCCGGTGGCAGGGAGGGGGTGATCGGTGTCGGGGGGTGTGCGTGTTGCCGGCGGGCGCCAGGTCTCGCAGGGAGACCGTGTCCTGTCGGCCGTCGGGATACGCCACGTAGGCGTACTGCGGGTTCGCGTGGAGGAGATGAACCCTCTCGACCAACGGGTCCGACTTGTGCGCCCGCACATGTTTCCGGAGCAAGATGGGTCCTGGGGCCGCCAGCCAGGTCGGCAGCGACGTTCCGGAGGAGGACTTCCGTGTTGGGGTAGACGAAGCTTTCGGTGCTCCCGGAGTCGATCAGGCATGGTGTCTTGTGTCCGTTGATCAGCACCGTTGTTGTCGCGTCTGGAGCGTCCGGGGCCATGCTTGATCCAGCGTCACCGAGGCCAGATGTGGTCGTAGTGTCTCAGCGTCTTCTTCGGACCCCGTGGAGCCGTCGATGCTGGGGTCCATTGTTGTCATCCAAGATGGCGGCGTGCATGAATCGCACGCGGCCGGGGGTGGACAAAATGGCCGCCCCCACGGATCGCACATGGTCGGGGGTGGCAAAATGGCCGCCCCATGCATCGCACATGGCTGGGGGGGGTCACAAGATGGCGGCGCCCATCCTCCGCTCGTGGTGGCCGTAACCCAAAATGGCGGCGCCCGCGGGTCGCACATGGGGCGCTGGGGGGGTTTGGGGAGCGTTTGGGATGAGCTGCACTCTTTCTTCTCCGGGGACAGTGGCGAACCCCCGGGACCGGCACACAGCCGCGAAATGGCCCTTTTTCCCGCAGCTCTTGCAAGTCGCTGCGCGGGCCGGGCAGCGCTGCCGGGGGTGTTTCGCCTGCCCGCAGAAATAGCAGCAGGCCCCCCCGGGATGATCTGGCGTCTTAACCGCGCAAGCCTGTGAGGGAGGGGGGGGGGGGTTTGTCGCTACGGTGGTCCACGGAGCCCAAGGGGCTGCCGCGCGGTCGGGGCCGTAGGCGCGGGCATTTTGCGAGGCCACATCTAGGGAAGCTGCAATGGCCCGTGCCTCTGAGAGTCCTAGCGACTCTTTTTCTAAAAGTCTTTTGCGGATTTGGGGAGAGTTCATACCTGCCACAAACGCATCGCGAATTAACATGTCCGTGTGTTCAGTCGCGTTTACCGGGGGGCAGCCGCAGCCCCGTCCCAAAATCAGCAGCGCGGCGTAGAACTCCTCTAGCGATTCTCCGGGACTTTGCCGTCTCGTTGCGAGTTGGTAGCGTGCGTAGACCTGGTTCACTGGGCGAACGTAGACGCTCTTTAGTGCTGCGAGCGCCGTCGGGAAATCCTCTGCGTCTTCTATGAGAGGGTAAATTTCCGGGCTTACCCTTGAGTGCAGGACCTGTAGTTTCTGGTCTTCTGTGATCCGGCCGGGAGCCGTTCGGAGGTAGCCTTCGAAACAAGTCTGCCAGTGTTTAAAAACTGCTGCCGCGTTCACTGCGTGGGGGCTGATCCGCAGGCATTCCGGGGCGATCCTGAGCTCCATAGTCCTTTAAGCACGCTTAATAAATTGTAGCGCACAATGACTCACGAGAGACGAATAGAGATGAAGTTGATGAGGCTTTATTAAGCGTGACTTGTTCCCCGCAGTTCAGCAACAGACTGGAGCTGCGGGGAGAAGCCCAGGTTCTTATACTCCACCTTCAGGGCGGAGCTAGGGATCAACAGCCAACCAGGACCCGGGATCTGTCAGCCAATAGCATCACGGCTTCACAGTCCCACATGACCCCTAATGTATACTACCACAGAGTCAGAGCGGAGATTTTAAAAGAGCAGGAGCTGTGAGTCAGAGTGGAGATTTTAAAAGAGCAGAGCTGAGAGTCAGAGTGGAGATTTTAAAAGCGCGAGAGTGTGGAGTCAGAGCAGAGATTTAAAAAGAGCAAGAGATGTGAGTCAGAGTGGAGATTTTAAAATAGCGAGATCTGAGAGTCAGAGCGGAGATTTATAAAGAGCAGGAGCTGTGAGTCAGAGTGGAGATTTAAAAAGAGCAGGAGCTGAGAGTCAGAGCGGACATTTAAAAAGAGCAGGAGCTGAGACTCAGAGTGGAGATTTTAAAAGAGCAGGAGCTGAGAGTCAGAGCGGAGATTTAAAAAGAGCAGGAGCTGAGACTCAGAGTGGAGATTTTAAAATAGCGGGAGCTGAGACTCAGAGTGGAGATTTTAAAAGAGCGGGAGCTGAGAGTCAGAGCGGAGATTTAAAAAGAGCAGGAGCTGTGAGTCAGAGTGGAGATTTTAAAAGAGCAGAGCTGAGAGTCAGAGTGGAGATTTTAAAAGCGCGAGAGTGTGGAGTCAGAGCAGAGATTTAAAAAGAGCAAGAGATGTGAGTCAGAGTGGAGATTTTAAAATAGCGGGAGCTGTGAGTCAGAGCGGAGATTTATAAAGAGCGGGAGCTGAGAGTCAGAGCGGAGATTTAAAAAGAGCGGGAGCTGAGAGTCAGAGCGGAGATTTGAAAAGAGCAGGAGCTGAGAGTCAGAACGGAGATTTTAAAAGAGCGGGAGCGGAGAGTCAGAGCAGAGATATAAAAAGAGCGGGAGCTGAGAATCAGAGCAGAGATATAAAAAGAGCGGAAGCTCAGAGAGCGGAGTCTGAAAAAGAGTGGGTGCTGAGAGTCAGCGTGTAGATTTATAAAGAGAGCTGAGAGAGCAAAGATTTTAAAAGAGTGTGCATTGAGAGTCAGCTTGGAGATTTCGAAAGAGAGTTGGAGTTGAGAGTCAGAGTGGACAGTTAAAAAGATCAGGAGCTGAGAGCGGGCGCTGAGAAGTGGGAGCGGGGAAGAAAGTGCTGAGAATTAGAGTGGAGATTTAAAAAGAACGAGAGCTGAGAGACAGAGTGTAGTTTTAAGAAGAGCGGGAGAGGAGAGTCAGAGCGGAGATTTTAAAAAGAGCGAAAGCTCAGAGAGCGGAGATTGAGAAAGAGTGGGTGCTGAGAGTCAGCGTGTAGATTTATAAAGAGAGAGCTGAGATAGCAAAGATTTAAAAAGTGTGTGCGCTTGTGGTAGTCGGTATTAGAGGTATTACGGTACCCTGTAATGCTGTAAGGTCATTGGTGTAGGAGGTACTGTTTTCATTGGTTACGCCTGCCTGCTGGTTCCGCCCAGTAAGGCACAGTGTCTCCCCAACAGCTGCCTTCTGTACCCGCGCTGCTGGGGGAAACATCTAGTGTAATAAAGCCTTCAATTGTCTCCAATCTCGCTTCTGGAGTTATTGATCGAGCATCAATTTATTACACTAGATTTTAAAGAATGGAGCTCCGAATCAAGCCGGGGTGTCTGCAACTCAGCCCCCACGCGGAAAACTCAGCGGCAACCTTCAAGCACTGGCTGGCGTGTTTCAATGGATATCTCAGGACGGCCACAATTACACCCACGGGGACCAGAAAATGTATGTTCTGCACTCAAGGGTGTGCCCAGAGATCTACACTCTCATCGAGGACACAGACGATTTCGAGGCCGCAATGAATCTGCTGAAAGGACACTATCTTCGCCCTGTAAACCAGGAAGACGCCCGACATCTACTAGCGACGAGGCGACAAATCTGTGTGGAATCGATGGAGGAGTTCTACTGTGCGC
The DNA here is from genome assembly GCF_047496885.1 of Scyliorhinus torazame. Lineage (NCBI taxonomy): Eukaryota > Metazoa > Chordata > Chondrichthyes > Carcharhiniformes > Scyliorhinidae > Scyliorhinus > Scyliorhinus torazame. The sequence continues at coordinate 346,578,871 of NC_092710.1, read as the reverse complement.
TCCTGGTGTTGGGGAGGAACTGTAACAGCCCGCAAGTTTCGGCCTGCGACCACACAGAACCTTTGATCCGGGACGCATTTGTTGCAGGTATGCTGTCCTCCCAAATCCGCCAGCGATTGCTGGAGAAAGAGACACTAGGCCTCAAGGAGGCACGGGCCCTTGCTAGCTCCTGGATGTGGCCTCCCAATACGCCCGCGCTTACATCCCCGACCGCGAGCAGCCCCTTGGGCAGCGTGGAACCCCCCCGCGACTGACTCCGATGCATCCCCCATCCTCCCACAAGTGTGTGCTGCGAGACTGCCAGGCAACCCCGGGGGGGGGGCCCGCTGCTATTTTTGTGGGCAAACCAAGCACCCCCGACAGCGCTGTCCGGACCGCTCATCCCTCTGCAAAGGATGCGGCAAAAAGGGCCACTTCGTGGCGGTATGCCAGGTCCGGGCGGTCTCCGGAGGTGAATCGGGACCGCCACCACAACCCTCTCCACGGGCCACGTGCGGCCAGAGGGCACCGCCATCTTACTCCTTTAGGGCCACGTGTGGCCTCCGGGCACCGCCATCTTGTCTCTCGGACACCACGTGTGATGGATGGTCGCCGCCATCTTGTGCACCCCCAGCTATGTGCGACCAGTGGGCGCCGCCATCTTGGCTGGACTCTCAGGACCCCAGCTCGGATGACCACACACCGCCCGAGGAGAACATCTAACTTCTGCCATGACTGGACCAGTCTCAGCACCGAACACTCTTGACTGCAACGACGACCGTGCTCATCAATGGGCATGAAACATCCTGTCTGATCGACTCTGGGAGCACGGAGAGGTTCATACACCCCAACACGGTAAGGCGCTGTTCTCTCCCCGTTCATCCAGTTAACCAGAAAATCTCCCTGGCCTCCGGGTCTCATTCAGTGGAGATCAAGGGGTTCTGCATAGCGAACCTCACGGTCTAGGGAAGGGAGTTTAAAAATTACCGGCTCTACGTCCTTCCCCACCTCTGCGCTGCCACACTCCTGGGGTTAGAATTTCAATGCAACCTCCAAAGCTTAACCGTTAAATTCGGCGGCCCTATACCCCCCTCACTGTCTGCAGCCTCGTGACCCTCAAGGTCGATCCGCCTTCCCTGTTTGCGCACCTCACCCTGGATTGCAAATCCGTCGCCACCAGGAGCAGACGGTACAGTGCCCAGGACCGGACCTTTATTAGGTCGGAGGTCCAGCGATTACTGAGGGAAGGTGTCATTGAAGCTAGCAACAGTCCCTGGAGAGCTCAAGTAGTGGTGGTAATGACCGGGGAGAAGCATAGGATGGTCATCGATTATAGCCAGACCATCAACAGGTATACACAGCTTGACGCGTACCCTCTCCCCCGCATATCCGATCTGGTCAACAGGATCGCACAATACAAAGTCTTTTCCACGGTGGATCTAAAGACCGCCTATCACCAGCTCCCCATCCGCCCTAGCGACCGCAAATACACTGCTTTCAAAGCAGATGGGCGGCTCTACCACTTCCTAAGGGTTCCCTTCGGTGTCACTAATGGAGTCTCGGTCTTCCAACAAGAGATGGACCGAATGGTTGACCGGTACGGTTTGCGGGCCACGTTTCTGTCCCTCGATAATGTCACCATCTGCGGCCACGACCAGCAGGACCACGACACCAACCTCCGAAAATTCCTCCATACCGCAAAAATCCTTAATCTCGCATATAACAAGGATAAATGTGTGTTCAGCACCGACCGTCTAGCCATCCTCGGCCACGTAGTGCATGATGGAGTTATAGGCCCAGACCATGAACGCATGCGCCCCCTCATGGAGTTCCCCCTCCCTTACTGCTCGAAGGCCCTGAAACGCTGCCTGGGATTTTTCTCTTATTATACCCAGTGGGTCCCCAACTATGCGGACAAGGCCTGCCCGCTAATCCAATCCACGGTTTTTCCCCTGTCGACAGAGGCCTGCCATCTAAGCGGACATCGCAAAGGCCACGATGCACGCCACCAACGAGTCCCTCCCCTTCCAAGTCGAGAGCGATGCGTCCGACGTAGCTCTGACGGCCACCCTCAACCAAGCGGGCAGACCCGTGGCCTTCTTCTCACGCACCCTCCACGCTTCAGAAATCCGCCATTCCTCAGTTGAAAAGGAGGCCCAGGCCATAGTAGAAGCTGTGCGGCATTGGAGGCATTACCTGGCCGGCAGTAGATTCAGTCTCCTCACTGTCCAACGGTCGGTGGCCTTCATGTTCGATAATGCACAGCGGGGCAAGATAAAGGACGACAAGATCTTACGGTGGAGGATCGAACTCTCCACCTGCAACAATGAGATCTTATATCGTCCCGGGAAGCTAAACGAGCCTCCTCATGCCCTATCCCACGGCACATGTGCCAACGCACAAGTGGACCGCCTCCGAGCCCTCCACGAGGACCTCTGCCACCCAGGGGTCACTCGATTCTTCTATTTCATTAAAACCCGCAACCTGCCCTACTCCATCGAGGAGGTCAGGACAGCCACCAGGAACTGCCAAATCTGCGCGGAGTGCAAGCCGCATTTCCACAGGCCAGAGAAAGCGCAGTTGATAAAGGCTTCCCGTCCCTTTGAACACCTCAGCATGGACTTCAAAGGGGCCCTCCCCTCCACCGACCGCAACACGTACTTCCTGAACATGATTGACGAGTACTCCCGGTTCCCATTCGCCATTCCCTGCCCCGACATGACCGCAGCCACCGTCATCAAAGCCCTCCACAGTATCTTTATGCTCTTCGGTTTCCCTGCCTACATACACAGCGATAGGGGGTTGTGGTAGTATGCATTAGGGGTCATGTGGGACTGTGAAGCCGTGATGCCATTGGCTGACAGATCCCGGTTCCTAGTTGGCTGTTGATCTCTAGCTCCGCCCTGAAGGCGGAGTATAAGAACCAGGAGTTCTCCCCGCAGCTCCAGTCTGTTGCTGAACTGCGGGGAACAAGTCACGCTTAATAAAGCCTCATCGACTTCATCTCTATTCGTCTCTCGTGAGTCATTGTGCGCTACAATTTATTAAGCGTGCTTAAAGGACTATGGAGCTCAGGATCGTCCCGGAATGCCTGAGGATCAGCCCCCACGCAGTGAACTCAGCAGCAATTTTTAAACACTGGCAGACTTGTTTCGAAGGCTACCTCCGAACGGCCCCCGGCCGGATCACAGAAGACAAGAAACTGCAGGTCCTGCATTCGAGGGTAAGCCCGGAAATTTTCCCTCTAATAGAAGACGCAGAGGATTTCCAGACGGCGTTCGCAGCACTAAAGAGCATCTACGTTCGCCCAGTGAACCAGGCCTACGCACGCTACCAACTCGCAACGAGACGGCAAAGTCCCGGAGAATCGCTAGACGAATTCTACGCCGCGCTGCTAATTTTGGGACGGGCCTGCAGCTGCCCGCCGGTAAACACGGCTGAACACACGGACATGTTAATTCGCGATGCGTTTGTGGCAGGTATGAACTCTCCCCAAATCCGTCAAAGACTGTTAGAAAAAGAGTCGCTAGGACTCTCAGAGGCATGGGCCCTTGCAGCTTCCCTAGATGTGGCCGCGCAAAACGCCCGCGTGTACGGCCCCGACAGCGCGGCAGCCCCTTGGGCTCTGTGGACCCACGTCGCGACAAACCCCCCCCCTCCCCCTCACAGGCTTGCGCGGTTCAGACGCCAGGTCATCCCGGGGGGGCCCGCTGCTATTCCTGCGGCCAGGCGAAACACCCCCGGCAGCGCTACCCGGCCCGCGCACCGATTTGCAAGAGCTGCGGCAAAAAGTGCCATTTCGCGGCTGTGTGCCGGTCCCGGGGGGTCGCCACTGTCCCCGGAGAAGAAAGAGTCCAGCGCATCCCAAACGCTCCCCAACCCCCCCAGCGCCCCATGTGCGACCCGCAGACGCCGCCATTTTGGGTCCTGGCCACCACGAGGGGAGGATAGGCGCCGCCATCTTGTAACCCCCCAGCCATGTGCGATGCATGGGGGTGGCCATTTTGTCCACCCCCGCCGCCATCTTGGGACCCCCCCAGCCATGTGCGATGCATGGGGGTGGCCATTTTGTTCACCCCCGCCGCCATCTTGGACGACAACAGTAGACCCCAGCATCGACGGCTCCACGGGGTTGGAAGAAGACGCTGAGACACTGCGACCACGTCTGGCCTCGGTGACGCTGGACCAAGCACGGCCCCGGACGCTCCGGACGACGACAACAACGGTGCTCATCAACGGACACGAGACACCATGCCTGATCGACTCCGGGAGCACAGCAAGCTTCATCCACCCCGACACGGTAAGACGCTGTTTTTTGACCATCCGTCCCAGTACGCAAAAGATTTTCCTAGCTGCAGGATCCCACTCCGTACAGATCAAAGGGTTCTGCATAGTGACCCTAACGGTGCAAGGGAGGGAGTTTAAAAACTACAGGCTCTACGTCCTTCCCCAACTCTGCGCGCCCACATTACTGGGATTAGACTTCCAGTGCAACCTGCAGAGCCTAACATTCCAATTCGGTGGCCCAATACCCCCACTCACTATCTGCGGCCTCGCAACCCTCAAAGTTGAACCCCCATCCTTGTTTGCAAACCTCACCCCGGATTGCAAACCCGTCGCCACTAGGAGCAGACGGTACAGTGCCCAGGACCGGACATTTATTCGGTCCGAAGTCCAGCGGTTGCTGAAGGAAGGCATAATCCAGGCCAGCAATAGTCCCTGGAGAGCACAGGTGGGAGTAGTAAAGACAGGGGAGAAGCAAAGGATGGTCATAGACTATAGCCAGACCATCAACAGGTACACACAGCTAGATGCGTACCCTCTCCCCCACATATCCGACATGGTCAATCGGATTGCCCAATATAAGGTCTTCTCCACCGTGGACCTCAAGTCCGCCTACCACCAGCTCCCCATCCGTCCAAGTGACCGCAAGTACACAGCCTTCGAGGCAGACGGGCGACTATACCACTTCCTAAGGGTCCCATTTGGCGTCACAAACGGGGTCTCGGTCTTCCAACGGGAGATGGACCGAATGGTTGATCAACACGGGTTGCAGGCCAAGTTCCCGTATCTCGACAACGTAACCATCTGCGGCCCCGATCAGCAGGACCACGACGCCAACCTCCAAAAATTCCTCCAGACCGCTAAAGCCTTGAACCTCACATACAACGAGGACAAGTGCGTGTTTAGCACAAACCGGCTAGCCATCTTGGGATATGTAGTGCGCAATGGGATAATAGGCCCCGACCCCGAACGCATGCGCCCCCTCATGGAATTTCCCCTCCCCCACTGCTCCAAAGCCCTGAAACGCTGCCTGGGGTTCTTTTCATATTACGCCCAGTGGGTCCCCCAGTACGCAGACAAGGCCCGCCCCCTAATACAGACCACTACCTTCCCCCTGTCGACAGAGGCTTGCCAGGCCTTCAGCCGCATCAAAGCGGATATCGCAAAGGCCACGATGCACGCCATCGACGGGTCCCTCCCCTTCCAGGTCGAGAGCGACGCCTCCGATGTAGCTATAGCGGCCACCCTTCACCAAGAGGGCAGACCCGTGGCCTTTTTCTCCCGAACCCTCCACGCCTCAGAAATCCGCCACTCCTCAGTGGAAAAGGAAGCCCAAGCCATCGTGGAGGCATTACCTGGCTGGCAGGAGATTCACTCTCCTCACTGACCAACGGTCGGTAGCTTTCATGTTCGATAATGCACAGCGGGGCAAAATTAAAAATGACAAGATCTTAAGGTGGAGGATCGAGCTCTCCACCTTCAACTACGAGATCTTGTACCGTCCCGGAAAGCTGAACGAGCCGTCCGATGCCCTATCCCGTGGCACATGTGCCAACGCACAAATAAACCGTCTCCAAACCCTCCACGAGGACCTCTGCCACCCGGGGGTCACTCGGTTCTACCATTTTATAAAGTCCCGCAACCTCCCCTACTCCGTGGAGGAAGTCCGTACAGTCACCAGGAACTGCCACATCTGCGCAGAGTGCAAACCGCACTTTTTCAGGCCGGGTAGAGCGCACCTGATCAAGGCTTCCCGTCCCTTTGAACGCCTCAGTCTGGATTTCAAAGGGCCCCTCCCCTCCACCGACCGTAACACATACTTCCTGAAGGTGGTGGACGAGTACTCTCGTTTCCCTTTCGCCATCCCCTGCCCCGACATGACCGCAGCCACCGTCATCAAATCCCTCCACAGTATCTTTATGCTCTTCGGTTTCCCTGCCTACATACACAGCGATAGGGGTGTGTGGGACTGTGAAGCCGTGATGCCATTGGCTGACAGATCCCGGGTCCTGGTTGGCTGTTGATCTCTAGCTCCGCCTTGAAGGCGGAGTATAAGAACCAGGAGTTCTCCCCGCAGCTCCAGTCTGTTGCTGAACTGTGGGGAACAAGTCACGCTTAATAAAGCCTCATCGACTTCATGTCTATTCATCTCTCGTGAGTCATTGTGCGCTACAGTGGTCTTCCTTTATGAGCAACAAACTGCGTCAATTCCTGCTCAGCAAGGGCATTGCCTCGAGCAGGACGACCAGTTACAACCCCTGGGATAACGGACAGGTAGAGAGGAAGACCGTCCTACTGGCCCTACGGTCCAGGAATCTCCCAGTCTCCCGCTGGCAGGAGGTCCTCCCGGATGCCCTCCACTCCATCCGGTCACTGCCGTGTACCACGACCAACCAAACACCTCACGAACGTCTCCTTGTCTTCCCTAGGAAGTCCTCCGAGATCTCGTTCCCAACCTGGCTGGCAGCTCCTGGCCCCATCTTGCTCCGCAAACACGTGCGGGTGCACAAGTCGGACCCATTGGTTGAGAGGGTCCATCTCCTCCACGCTAACCCTCAGTGCACCTACGTGGCGTACCCCGACGGTCGACAGGATACGGTCTCCCTATGGGACCTGGCACCCGCTGGATCGCCACACACACCCCCACCACCAATCCCACCCTCCCTCCCACCGGCGCGTCCCACAGCCGTCCCCTTCCCAAGTGGATCGGTCCTCCCACCGGTCCCGTTTAGGGGTGCTGAAGCTGCCAAAGAAGCCAAAGCCATGCTCCCGGAGCCACAAATGCCCGAGCCGGCGCCTGCATCACCGCCAAAACTGCGACAATCGCAGAGGACGACCTGGGCCCCTGATCGACTAATCGCTTCATTCTGAACTGTCAATAAATTTTGAAAATAGTTGCGATGTAATGAGGCAAAACCACTGTACTGATGTATACCGCGTACCTCCATAACCTTAACCTCTACCACTGTGTAATGCGAGGCCACCACCCTCGCAGACCTTTTGTTTAACAGGGGGTGAATGTGGTAGTCGGTATTAGAGGTATTACGGTACCCTATAATGCTGTAAGACCATTGGTGTAGGATGTACTGTATGCATTGGTTAAGCCTGCCTGCCCAGTAAGTTCCGCCCAGTAAGGCGGAGTATAAGAGCCCGTGTATCCCCAGCGGCTGCCTTCTGTACCCGCGCTGCTGGGGGAAACATCTAGTGTAATAAAGCCTTCAATTGTCTCCAATCTCGCTTCTGGAGTTATTGATCGAGCATCAGCACTGAGAATCAGCGTGGAGATTTTGAAAGAGGCGAGCTGAAAGTTAGAGTGGAGATTTAAAAAGAGCGAGAGCTGAGAGACAGATTGTAGTTTTAAGAAGAGCAGGAGCTGAGAGTAAGAGCAGAGATCTAAAAAGAGCAGGAGCTGAGAGTTGGTGTTAGATACCAGTGATAGTCTCGCCGGGTCAGCCGTTGGGAAGCACCCGGCAATTCTTGCTCGCTACTGCACTTTGTGCTTCTCCTGTTAGATCGCGACCCAAAAGCTGAAAGTCAGAGCTGAGATTTTAAAAGAACGGGAGCGAGGGGCAGCACAGTGGCGTAGTGTTTAACGCTGTTGCCTCACGGCACCGAGGACTCAGATTCGATCCAGGCCCCGGTTCACTGTCCGTGTGGAGTTTGCATATTCTTCCCGTGTCTGCGTGGGTCTCACCCCTACATCCCAAAGATGTGCAGGGTAGGTGGATTGGCCATACTAAATTTTTTTAAAAAGAACAGGTGCTGAGAGTCAGAGTGGAAATTTCAAAAGAGCAAGACCTGAGAGTCAGGGCAGAGATTTAACAAGAGCATAGAACATAGAACATAGAACGATACAGCGCAGTACAGGCCCTTCGGCCCACGATGTTGCACCGACATGGGAAGTCAAAAAACAAAAGCCATCTAACCTACACGATGCCATTATCATCCATATGCTTATCCAATAAACTTTTAAATGCCCTCAATGTTGGCGAGTTCACTACTGTTGCAGGTAGGGCATTCCACGGCGTCACCACTCTTTGCGTAAAGAACCTACCTCTGACCTCTGTCCTATATCTATTACCCCTCAGTTTAAGGCTATGTCCCCTCGTGCTAGCCATTTGCATCCGCGGGAGAAGGCTCTCACTGTCCACCCTATCTCACCCCCTGATCATTTTGTATGCCTCTATTAAGTCTCCTCTTAACCTTCTTCTCTCTAACGAAAACAACCTCAAGTCCATCAATCTTTCCTCATAAGATATTCCCTCCATACCAGGCAACATCCTGGTAAATCTCCTCTGCACCCGCTCCAAAGGTTCCATGTCCTTCCCATAATGAGGTGACCAGAACTGTACGCAATACCCCAAATGCGGCCGTACCAGAGTTTTGTACAGCTGCAACGTGCCCTCATGACTCCGGAACTCAATCGCTCTACCAATAAAGGCCAACACTCCATAGGCCTTCTTCACAACCCTATCAACCTGGGTGGCAACTTTCAGGGATCTATGTGCATGGACACCGAGATCCCTCTGCTCATCCACACTTCCAAGAACTTTACCATTAGCCAAATATTCCGCATTCCTGTTATTCCTTCCAAAGTGAATCACCTCACACTTCTCTACATTAAACTCCATTTGCCACCTCTCAGCCCAGTTCTGCAGCTTATCTATGTCCCTCTGTAACCTGCAACATCCTTCCGCACTGTCGACAACACCACCGACTTTAGTGTCGTCTGCAAATTTACTCACCCACCCTTCTGCGCCCTCCTCTAGGTCATTGATAAAAATGACAAACAGCAACGGCCCCAGAACAGATCCTTGTGGTACGCCACTTGTAACTGAACTCCATTCTGAACATTTCCCATCAACCATCACCCTCTGTCTTCTTTCAGCTAGCCAATTTCTGATCCACATCTCTAAATCACCCTCAATCCCCAGCCTCCGTATTTTCTGCAATAGCCTACCGTGGGGAACCTTATCAAACGCTTTACTGAAATCCATATATACCACATCAACTGCTCTACCCTCGTCTACCTGTTCAGTCACCTTCTCAAAGAACTCGATAAGGTTTGTGAGGCATGACCTACCCTTCACAAAGCCATGCTGACTATCCCTAATCATATTATTCCTATCCAGATGATTATACATCTTGTCTCTTATAATCCCCTCCAAGACTTTACCCACAACAGACGTGAGGCTCACCGGTCTATAGTTGCCGGGGTTGTCTCTACTCCCCTTCTTGAACAAAGGGACCACATTTGCTATCTTCCAGTCCTCTGGCACTATTCCTGTAGCCAATGATGACATAAAAATCAAGGCCAAAGGCTCAGCAATCTCTTCCCTGGCTTCCCAGAGAATCCTAGGATAAATCCCATCAGGCCCCGGGGACTTATCTATTTTCAGCCTGTCCAGAATTGCCAACACCTCTTCCCTTCGTACCTCAATGCCATCTATTCTAATAGCCTGGGTCTCAGCATTCTCCTCCACAACATTATCTTTTTCCTGAGTGAATACTGACGAAAAATATTCATTTAGTATCCCGCCTATCTCTTCAGACTCCACACACAATTTCCCATCCCTGTCCTTGACTGGCCCTACTCTTACCCTAGTCATTCTTTTATTCCTGACATACCTATAGAAAGCTTTTGGGTTTTCCTAGATCCTACCTGCCAAATACTTCTCATGTCCCCTCCTTGCTCGTCTTAGCTCTCTCTTTAGATCTTTCCTCGCTACCTTGTAACTATCAAGCGCCCCAACTGAAACTTCACACCTCATCTTCACATAGGCCTCCTTCTTCCTCTTAACAAGAGATTCCACTTCTTTGGTAAACCACGGTTCCCTCGCTCGACGCCTTCCTCCCTGCCTGACCGGTACATATTTATCAAGAACACGCAGTAGCTGTTCCTTGAACAAGCTCCACATATCCAGTGAGCCCAACACTTGCAGCCTACTTCCCCAACCTATACCCCCCAAGTCATGTCTAATGGCATCATAATTGCCCTTCCCCCAGCTATAACTCTTGCCCTGCGGGGTATACTTATCCCTTTCCATCGTAAACGTCACCAAGTTGTGGTCACTGTCCCCAAAGTGCTCACCTACCTCCAAATCTAACACCTGGCCTGGTTCATTACCCAAAACCAAATCCAATGTGGCCTCTCCTCTTGTTGGCCTGTCAACATATTGTGTCAGGAAACCCTCCTGCACACATTGTACAAAAAAACGACCCATCTAATGTACTCGAACTATATCTTTTCCAGTCAATATTTGGAAAGTTAAAGTCTCCCATAATAACTACCCTGTTACTTTCGCTCTTATCCAGAATCATCTTCGCCATCCTTTCCTCTACATCCCTAGAACTATTTGGAGGCCTATAGAAAACTCCCAACAGGGTGACCTCTCCTTTCCTGTTTCTAACCTCAGCCCATACTACCTCGGAAGAAGAGTCCCCATCTAGCATCCTCTCCGCCACCGTAATACTGTTTTTGACTAGCAGCGCCACACCTCCCCCTCTTTTGCCTCCTTCTCTGAGCTTACTAAAACACCTAAACCCCGGAACCTGCAACAACTATTCCTGTCCCTGCTCTATCCATGTCTCCGAAATGGCCACAACATTGAAGTCCCAGGTACCAACCCATGCTGCCAGTTCCCCTACCTTATTTCGTATACTCCTGGCATTGAAGTAGACACACTTCAAACCACCTACCTGAACACTGGCCCCCTCCTGCGAAGTCAAATCTGTGCTCCTGACCTCTATACTCTCAATCTCTCGTACCCTAAAACTACAATCCAGGTTCCCATGCCCCTGCTGCATTAGTTTAAACCCCCCCCAAAGAGCACTAACAAATGTCCCCCCCACGATATTTGTGGCCCTCAGGTTCAGATGTAGACCATCCTGTCTGTAGAGGTCCCACCTTCCCCAGAAAGAGCCCCAGTTATCCAGAAATCTGAATCCCTCCCGCCTGCACCATCCCTGTAGCCACGTGTTTAATTGCTCTCTCTCCCTATTCCTCATCTCATTATCACGTGGCACGGGCAACAACCCAGAGATAATAACTCTGTTTGTTCTCGTTCTGAGCTTCCATCCTAGCTCCCTGAAAGCCTGCCTGACATCCTTGTCCCCTTTCGTACCTATGTCGTTAGTGCCAATGTGGACCACGACTTGGGGCTGCTCCCCCTTAAGGACCCGGAAAACACGATCCGAGACATCACGTACCCTTGCACCTGGGAGGCAACATACCAAACGTGAGTCTCTCTCGCTCCCACAAAATCTCCTATCTGTGCCCCTGACTATCGAGTCCCCAATTACTAATGCTCTGCTCCTCTCCCCCTTCCCTTCTGAGCAACAGGAACAAACTCCGTGCCAGAGGCCTGTACCCCGTGGCTTACCCCTGGTAAGTCCCCCCCCCCCCCCCCCCCCCACAAGTATCCAAAGCGGTATACTTGTTACTTAGGGGAACGACCGCAGGGGATCCCTGCATTGACTGCTTCTTCCCAGTCCCTCTTACAGTTACCCATCTATCTCCAATCTTTGGTGTAACTAATTCCCTGAAGTTGCTATCTATGACCCCCTCTGCCTCCCGAATGATCCGAAGTTCATCCAACTCCAGCTCCAGTTCCCTAACTCGGTCTTGGAGGAGCTGGAGATGGCTGCACTTCCTGCAGGTAAAATCAGCAGCGACACTAATGGCATCCCTCATCTCAAACATCCTGCAGGAGGAACATTGCACTCCCTTCCCTGCCATCCCTCTAACCTCCAACCAAGATCTGGTTAATAAATAAAAAATAAATAAATAAAATATATAATAATAATATAATATGGCACTTACCTCACACCAATGGGTCTTATTATTAGGTTAGAGGATGAGGGCGGGTGGGAGACACTACACGTGTAGTGTCTCGGGTTTCCTCTCCACCAGAATTTATTGGTGGGGGGAGGGGGGCCTTCCCAGAAGTCCGCGGGTCGAACTTCCGGTTCCCGCCTTATATAAAAAAATAAAACAGAAAAGAAGAACAGACACGGGACCAGGTAAGGGTTTTTAAAGTAAATACTCACCTCCCAGAAGGCCCCTGCGCACCGCTCCCGCCGAAATTCAAAGGGCTGCTCCTGCAAAGGTAAGGGTTTTTAAAGTAAATTGAGAGTAATTGAGAGTCAAAAAGCAAGAGGTGAGAGTCAGAGCAGAAACACTGAGATTTAGGTCCTGATTCTAAATAAAGGAAACTACGATTTTATGAGGCGCACATTGGCTATGATGGGCTGGGGAACATTACTTAAAGGGATAATGGTGGATCAGCAATGGCAAACATTCAAAGATTGCACGGGGGAACTGCAACAATAATAATAACAATCTTTTATTGTCACAAGTATGAAGTTGCTGTTAAAAGCCCCTCATTGCCACATTCCGGCGCCTGTTTGGGTAGCTGATACGGGAATTGAACCCATGCTGCTGGCCTTGTTCTGCATTACAAACCAGCTGTTCAGCCTATTGAGCTAAACCAGCTCAATTGTCGATCCTGTCTTGCGCAAAAGTAAAATGGAAAAGGTGGACAAACCATGACTTACCAGTGAAAATAGAGATAGTATTATATCCAAGGAAGGGGTAAACAAATTGGCCAGAAAAAAACAACAGACCTGAGGTTTGGGTGCAGTTTACATTTCAACAAAGGACAAAAGCATAGATTCAGAAGGGGAAAATGGAGCATGATTGTGATGCACTATCAGCCCTGGATGGTGAGGGTGGCGATGCAGTACCCCTGGATCGCCACGGAGTGGGATCCAGAGGCAATCGAGATTGTTTGGTTAGCGGGGTGTACCGCGAAGGAGCAGTGCCTTACGGTATCGGGGTGGATGAAGCTCTCAGTGCTCCCGGAGTCCAGAAGGCAGGATATTTCGTGTCCGTCGACCTTCACCGTTGTCGAACCGGTCGCGAGGTTGTGCGGTCGAGACTGGTCGATCGTGACCGAGGCGAGACGCGGCTGGTCGTCGGCGGTTGCAGGCGATGAGCAGCCCGATGAGGTGCCAGACAGGCAGGGATCCTGGGGCTGGTAAGATGGCGGCGCCCACGGACGCACGTGTCCTGGGGCTGGCAAGATGGCGGCGCCCACGGGCCGCACGTGTTGTGAGTGGAGCAAGATGGCGGCGCCCACGGGCCGCACGTGGCCTGAGGAGAGGAAGATGGCGGCACCCACTGGCCGCACGTGGGGGGTGCCGAGACAATAGTGCCGATTGAGCTGGCCTGGCACACTGCAGCGAAATGTCCCTTCTTGCCACAGGCCTTGCAGAGCGCGCTCCGCGCTGGGCAATGCTGCCAGGGGTGTTTTGTCTGTCCGCAGAAGTAGCACTTAGGTCCCCCGGGGTTGGTTGGCTGCTGCTCAGCGCAGGCGTGGGGTTGGCTGAGGGCGGTCGCTGATGGGGTCCACGATGGGGTGACCGCTGGCGGGGTCCACGATGCACAGGGTGGGGGCCGTGTGGTCGGGGGCATAAGCCTGTACGTTGCGTGAGGCGACCGTGAGTGAGAGCGCTAGTTTCTTGGTCGCCGCAAGGTCAAACGTGGCCCCTTCGAAGAGGTGCTGGAGGATGTAGTCAGACCCTATGCCCATAACGAATGCGTCTCTCATTAGCAGGTTTGAATGTTCAGTGGCCGAAAGGGCCTGGCAGTCACAGTCTCTCACCAGGGCGAGCAGGACATGCCAGAAATCTTCCACAGACTCACCGGGAAGTTGGTGCCGCGTGGAAAGGAGGTGCCTGGCGTAGATCTTGTTGGTCTGCTGAGCGTAATTCTCCTTCAGTAGCGTCATGGCCTCTGCCGTAGATAGGCGCGTCCTGGACGAGGGGAAAAACTTTGGAGCTCAGTCGTGTGTACAGAATCTGGAGCTTCGGTGCTTCTGAGATTGGATCTGGCGCAGACCCGATGCATGCTTCAAAGCAAGCTAGCCAATGTTGCAAGTCCTTTTTGGCATTGCCTGCTTGAGGATGCAGCAGCTGCAGGCGGTCTGGCTTGATGCGGAGGTCCATCTCTGAAAAATCTCTGTGTAATAAGTTGATGCACTATCAATTGCGACGAGACGAGAGTAGAATGTAATCGAGGCTTTATTTCACAGAGATGGGTGGCCTCCTACAGCAGCTTACAAAATGGCTGCTGTTTGGAGAGCACACACATTTATACTCCGCCTACTGGACGGAGCCAGCAGGCAGGGATCTACCCCTGCACCTGTAGTACCTGTAGCCTTACGGTAATACCCATATGTACACTATAATACAACAGTGGTGACCACCACAGAGAGTAAGCTTGAAGAGAACATAAAAACTGAATGTTAAAGCTTCTACAGGTATGTGAAGAGAAAAAGATTGGTACAGTCAGAAAAAGAGGAATGAAGAAATAGCTGAGCAACTAAATATATACTTTGGTTCTGTCTTCAAAGAAGAGGACACAAATAATGTTCCAGTGATGTTGGGGAGCGCAGGGTTCAGTGAGAGGGAGGAAAAAAAATCAGTATTGATAGAGAAATGGTGTATCAATCCCCAGGGCCTGATAATCTACGTCCTAGAGCACTTAAGGAAGTGGCCTGAGAAATTGTGGAATCATTAGTGGTCATTTCCAAGATTCTATATATTCTAAAATAGATCCTACAGATTGGAGGGAGCTAATGTAATCTCCACTATTAAAAAAAGAGGTACAGAGAAAACAGGAAATTATAGACCAATCAGGCTGATGTCATTAGTAGCTCTCTAGCCCACTGAACTAAACCAGCCCATTTAGATAAGATAGCTAAGTGTTATAACTCCAAATTTGCAGATGACACAAAGCTGGGTGAGGGTGGGCTGTGGGGAGGATGTAGAGATCCTTCAGTGTTATTTGGACAAGTTGAGTGAGTGGGCAAATGCATGGCAGATGCAGTATAATTTGGATAAATGAGAGGTTATCCACTTTAATAGCAAAACAGATTTTTGAAAGTCAGACCTGAGATTTAAAAAGAACCGGAGCGAGGGGCTCAGTGTTTAGCGTTGTTGCCTCACGGCATCTTCCCGTTGCTTGTCATTTTAACAAAAGACCCTGCTCCCACGCCCACATGTCTGTCCTTGGCCTGCTGCAATGTTCCAGTGAAGCTCAACGCAAACTGGAGGAACAACATCTCATCTTCCGGTTAGGCACACTACAGACGTCCAGTCTCAATATCGAATTCAACAACTTCAGATGATTAGTTCTACCCCACCTCGACCTATTTGGTTTCATCCCATTTCATTTTAACTGTCTTTTGCCATTTCTTTCTTTCTTGTCTTTCTTTATATATATTTAGATTGTGTGGAAAAGATAAACGGCAATGAAGTAAGTCAGTGGAAATTATGTAGACAAACACTAATGTCATTGGAAACAAGGTATAACAAATTATTTTTAAAAATCTAGGATCAACCGAGCAATAATTCTGGACACTGAGGCAAGAAAGGGATGTGAAGATCAAGCAGGAAACTGTAGCTGGGCAAAAATAAGCCATGAGAGCATTGAATTATGGAGAAAACTCACGGAGATTGATAACTTAGTCCTGCTCAAAATTCCTCATGTCGAAACATAATCAAATACAGAGACATGCAATTGCAATTACTGATGTAGTCGACACCTGTAATTGCAATAGGAAATAATTCACCATAAGCATATTCACAGATCATGGAAAAATAGTTCTGGCACAGGAAAATATCTGCCAGCAATGTGTTAAATACTCTCAAGTATAGTTTGGAGCTTACTACAAATATCACACTTAAATTCAAATTCAAATTCAGCATATTCTCCGCTTCACCATTAACAACACTACTGGAAATCTACTCATTGTAACTACCAAAACAAAGAGGATCGAAATGAGAACTAGAAGCTGTTCTTAGAGAGTTTCTTATGTATTTTCACATTTTTGTTTTTTGCCAGATATTTGGAAAAGAAGAGGTTGCTTTTTCCGAGGTTCTTCTTTGTCTCTGATCCAGCTTTACTGGAAATCCTTGGTCAAGCCAGTGATTCACACACCATCCAGGTTAGCTTGAGTAGTTTTTATTAAAAAAGTGAAACACAAAAATTGGTAAAATAATTATTGATTCGAACCTTTGCAATTCTCTTGTGATAACCAAGGAAAGGTTGAGGTATAGAAAGTTAACAATTAACAAGTAGAAAATCTAATCTGCTCTACCTAATCATAGAGTGATACATGGCAGGATACCATGCAGCCTCTCCTGTTTGTGCCGGCTATTTGGTAGAGCTGTTAACAGCTGCCCATCCCTAATTGCCCTTGAGACGGCAATGGCAGGTCTTCCTTCACCATATGGCACAGGTGCACCCACAGTTAGGGAGGGAGTTCCAAGGTTTGGCTCAGTAATGATAAACAAAAGGTAATATTTCCAAGGCAGGATGGTATGTAACTTGAAGGGGAGATTGCAGCTAAGGGAATTCCCATATCTGAATTCTTATATTTGGCAGAAATCATTGTTTTGAAAGGTGTTGTCAAAGGCTTCTTGGCCTAATGTACCCAGAGTTATGGGGCGGGATTCTCCGTTGGCCGACGCCAGAATTGCGAAATGCGATTGGGCGCAGAATCGGTTCCGACGCCGAAATCGCGATGGGTGCCGTTTTCACGTCAAATTGCAATTCTCCGTCTCCTCGATAGCGGCGTCAATGCATTCCAGAACACACGTACGGTAAACACTGTTTGCATATCATTAGTGGGCTCGACCTGGTGTTCTCAGGGGCCTCCGTGATTCTCCGCCTCCGACGGGCCGAATTCATGATGGTGAGATTCACTTGTGCATTTAAAAATTGTGAAACCGGTGTTGTGGCTGCTGAGGAGGAGAGAGAGGCGTACGGAAAGTGTCCAACATCACCATAGTTTGCTGACAGTTGTGCCGATGGCCGGGGAGCTTCTGCCAGGGCCGGGGGAGTAGTAGGGGGTGGCCAGGACATAGGCCGTAGGGTCGGGGTGGATGGGCATGAAGCACCATTGCAGCGACCTACAAGGCAGCCATGCAGCTGTGCACACTGCCCACTGTGAACTTAGAGCCACAGGTCGTATGGGTGACCCCCAGGGCACTTCCCTAGGCATCCTCTAGCCCCAGGTGTACCATCAGCAGGATGGGTGCGCTCCAGCACAACCAGTGCCATATTGTTGGCTGGGGTGAGTGTGTGTGGGGATTGAAATGTGTATGTGCAGCTGCAGCTTGTCAGCCTCCCAAGTGTCAATCCCGGACCCTGCACCATTTTTCATTGGATCGATTGTGCTCCACGTGGTACCGGTGCTAGCCCCTCAGTCGCTGAATCAGTCCAGGTTCGGCGCCAGTTCTGCTGTCCTGCAACTCCACGAATCCTGCCCGACGACAACACTTAATCTCAGGAACGGTATCAGTGATGGGAAGGATTTTAATGTAATGGATGGAGTACCAATGAAGCATGCTGCTTGTCCTAAATTATGTCATGGGTATTGGAGCTGAATTCATACAGGAAGAGTACCTCACCACATGCATGACTTGTGCCTTTTTTAGCACCTTACTCCTCTTAAAACTTTGCTTTCAGTTTAATGATTTACTATAGAATTCTTCAGGCCTCTGTAGTTTCAGAGATACAGCCTTTCTGGTCTTGCAGCCTGGAATGGTTTCCTGTAGATACATTCATTCAGGTTCTCTGCAGTTCCAGGGATACGACACTCATAGCCTTTCTCGAGAACACATGGAGGAGAGAGTTAGAGTTCTTGGCTCTGTGTGTCCAGCAGTCAAACTGAGCTCCTTGGGACTCTGAAAACCATTCCATGGGATAGGACCCAATCCCCACCTGTTACCAGACAGAGTCGCCTTTTGGCCAATTCACTGGCCACCAGACCAAGTCCCAGCTAATCTCTCTCTCTGGTGCTGAAACATCTGAAGCCCCAGTTCAAACTAGCAGAGATCAGCAAAGTGCTCTCTCCTGTAACTGTGAATTCCTAGTTATTTCTGCTGCTTGTCTGAAAGATACATGTCCATTAATCACCCATAAAACATAGGAGCAGAATTAGGCCACTTGGCCCATCGAGTCTGCTCCGCCTTCAATCATGGCTGATATTTTCTCATCCCCATTCTCCTGCCTTCTCCCCATAACCCCTGATTCCCTTATTAATCAAGAACATATCTATCTCTGTCTCAAAGACACTCAGTGATTTGGCCTCCAAAACCTTCTGCGGCAAAGAGTTCCACAGATTCACCACCCTCTGGCTGAAGAAATTCCTCCTCATCTCTGTTTTAAAGGATCGTCCCTTTAGTCTGAGATGGTGTTCTCTGGTTCTAGTTTCCTTCAGTTCCTTCTTCCAGATCATTAATGTATATTGTGAAAAGTTGTGGTCCCAGCACAGACCCCTGAGGTACACCACTAGTCATCGGCTGCCATCCTGAAAAAGACTCCTTTACCCCCACTCTCTGCCTTCTGCCAGTTAGCCAATTCTCTATCCATGCCAGGATCTTACCCTTAGCACCATGGGCTTTTAACTTATTTAACAGTCTCCTATGCGGCACCTTGTCAAAGGCCTTCTGGAAATTTAAATCACGTCCACTGGTTCTCCTATGTCTAACTTCCTTGTTACCTCCTCAAAGAACTCTTAACAGATTTGTCAGACACGACCTCCCTTTGACAAAGCCGTGCTGACTCAGTCCTATTTTACCATGCACTTCCAAGTACTTTGCGATCTCATCGTTAATAACAGACTCTAAAATCTTACCAATGACTGAAGTCAGGCTAACCGGCCGATAATTTCCCGTCTTCTGCCTCCCTCCCTTCTTAAACAGTGGTGTTACATTAGCCACTTTCCAGTCCTCTGGGACCCTTCCTGCCTCCATTAATTCCTGAAAATCACCAGTAATGCCTCCACAATTTCCTCAGCTATCTCGTTTAGGACCCTGGGGTATAGTCCATCCGGTCCAGGTGACTTATCCACCTTCAGACTTTTCAGTTTCCCCAGAACCTTGTCCTTAGCAATGGTCACTACACTCACCTCTGCCCCCTGGTTCTCCTGGGGCTCTGGCATCCCACTGGTATTTTCCACTGTGAAGAATGATGCCAAGTAACTATTCAGTTCAACTGCCATTTCTTTGTTTCATAAGAACATAAGAACTAGGAGCAGGAGTAGGCCATCTGGCCCCTCGGGCTTGCTCCACCATTCAATGAGATCATGGCTGATCTTTTGTGGACTCAGCTCCACTTTCCGGCCCAAACACCATAACCCTTAATCCCTTTATTCTTCAAAAAACTATCTATCTTTATCTTAAAAACATTTAATGAAGGAGCCTCAACTGCTTCACTGCGCAAGGAATTCCATAGATTCATAACCCTTTGGGTGAAGACGTTCCTCCTAAACTCAGTCCTAAATCTACTTCCCCTTATTTTGAGGCTATGCCCCCTAGTTCTGCTTTCACCCGCCAGTTTATATTTCTATAAGATCCCCCTGCATCCTTCTAAATTCCAACGAGTACAGTCCCTGTCTACTCAACCTCTCCTCGTAATCCAACCCCTTCAGCTCTGGGATTAACCTAGTGAATCTCCTCTGCACACCCTCCAATGCCAGTACGTCCATTCTCAAGTAAGGAGACCAAAACTGAACACAATACTCCAGGTGTGGCCTCACTAACACCTTATACAATTGCAGCATAACCTCCCTAGTCTTAAACTCCATCCCTCTAGCAATGAAGGACAAAATTCCATTTGCCTTCTTAATCACCGTTGCACCTGTAAACCAACTTTTTGCGACTCATGCACTAGCACACCCAGGTCTCTCTGCACAGCAGCATGTTTTAATATTTTATCATTTAAATAATAATCCCTTTTGCTGTTATTCCTACCAAAATGGATAGTCTCACATTTGGCAACATTGTATTCCATCTGCCAGACGTTAGTCCATTCACTTAGCCTATCCAAATCCCTCTGCAGACTTCCAGTATCCTCTGCACTTTTTGCTTTACCACTCATCTTAGTGTCGTCTGCAAATTGGACACATTGCCCTTGGTCCCCAACTCCAAATCATCTATGTAAATTGTGAACAGTTGTGGGCCCAACACTGATCCATGAGGGACACCACTAGCTACTGATTGCCAACCAGAGAAACACCCATTAATCCCCACTCTTTGCTTTCTATTAATTAACCAATCCTCTATCCATGCTACTACTTTCCCCTTCATGCCAAGCATCTTTATCTTATGCAGCAACCTTTTGTGTGGCACCTTGTCAAAGGCTTTCTGGAAATCCAGATATACCACATCCATTGGCTCCCCCTTACCTACCGCACTGGTAATGTCCTCATAAAATTCCACTAAATTAGTCAGGCACAACCTGCCCTTTATGAACCCATACTGCGTCTGCCCAATGGGACAATTTCCATCCAGATGCCTCGCTATTTCTTCCTTGATGATAGAGTCCAGCATCTTCCCTACTACCGAAGTTAAGCTCACTGGCCTATAGTTACCCGCTTTCTGCCTACCTCCTTTTTTAAACAGTGGTGTCACGTTTGCTCATTTCCAATCCGCCGGGATCACCCCAGAGTCTAGTGAATTTTGGTAAATTATCACTAGTGCATTTGCAATTTCCCTAGCCATCTCTTTTAGCACTCTGGGATGCATTCCACCAGGGCCTATTATTAGGTTTCTTATTATTACTTCTCCAGCCACATTTTCCAGTGGTCCAATGTCTATTTTTGCCTCTCCCTTACCTTTTATATCTGGAAAAATCTCTTCCTATCTTCCTTTATATTACTCGCTAGCTTGCACTCATACTTCATCTTCTCCCCCTTATTGCTTTTTTAGTTGTCCTCTGCTCGCTTTTAAAGACTTCCCAATCCTCCGGCTTCCCGCTAATACTCGCCACTTTGTATGCTTTGTATACCCATGGATCAAAAATAAAAACATCAGAATAATAGAAAGGGGAAATAAGGGAATAGACAAGATGGACTCTTACACTGAGAAGTTGTGAATGGAATTGAATGCGATGCAATCATCAGTAAACATCCCACTTCTGACCTTATGATGGAGGGAAAGTTATTAATGATGTTGCTGAATGTGGTTGGGCTACCCGATGGAATTCCTGCAGCAATGTCCAAGGGCTGAGATGAGTGACCTCCAATAATCTTTAGGAAACCTCCTTTATGCTCGGTATGACTCTAGCTAGTAGACACGTTTCCCCTTGATTTCCATTAACTGTCCTCCTTACTGCCACATTCAGCCAGATGCTGCCTTGGTGTCACCTAGCTTGTGGAATACAACTTTTTTTATCCATACTTGGACTAAGGATGTAATGAATTTTGGTGCTAAATGGTATTGGCAGAAACAAAGCTGAGCATCATTTAACAGATTATTGATGAGTACATGTATGTAACATAATCAGGTCAAAGTCCTGCAGTCCTCCAACGTTCCAGTTGTGAGATGGTACTGTTGATTACTTGCATATGTTTGAAAATTGTCTGATCATTTGGTCATTGGTTGGGTACGATTTGTCCTGCTTTTATGGACAGGGCTCCCTGAGAATATTTCCACTTTGTAAGATAGATTCCAAAATTGTAGCTGCATTGGAACAACATGGTTAGAAACACAGTTAGTTCTTGAGCACTACAGTCAGGATGGTGTCAGGCCCTCTCTCGGTCACTCACAACTGGAACGTTGGAGGACTGCAGGATTTTGATGTGATTATGTTAAATACATAGGATCTATGGCCAGAAACAGGCCTTTTGGTCCAATCTATCCATCTACTGTTAATTTTAATGAGAGGACACGGATATTGGTTGAGAGGCGGACAATTTAGAACTGAGATAAGGAGGAACTACTTCTCGCAGAGGGGGATGAATTTGTGAAACTCACTGCCCAATAATGCGGTGGAATCTGAGTCATTAAATATTTTCAAGAAAGAGATAGATAAATTTTTGATTTAAAAACGGATTAAAGTGATATGGGCAACAGGCGGGGAGGTGGATTTAAGACCAGGAAGAGATTAGCCTAGATGTCATTGAATGGTGGAGCAGGCTTGTAGGGCTGAATTGCCTACTTCTGCTCTTCTGCTCCTAACTCCTGTGCTGCATTTGGACCTCGTTCTATATTTTTTTCTCATCTGAATCCATTGTTGTAAGTGTGATAACCCCCACAAGCCCCATGGGGATACCCTAATCGATCTTCCCATGGAACTCATGGAATACAAACGTCTCTTCTAGAAGGTGGAGGCCCACCAGCTGGGCCTCATAATTAACTTGTATAAAAGGCTGGCCCAAATAGGGGTTGGCACGTTGGTAGTCCCAACTGGGACTAATACTGCATGTATTTGCTGCCAAAGCAGTCCTTTCCTTTGACCATGAATAAACTATGTTTATTCGACTATTTGGCCTCCTGGGTGTTTATGCTAGCGACGAAGGGAAAAAAAATTGTGATTATGATTCTGGACATCCCAGCCGCTCCAAGATATTGCCGTGCAGCTAATTGTTTGACAGGCTTTTGAAAAATTCAGCTCTTTGGGAAGCTAAAGGCCTTCGATGTAGGCTTGGGATATTGGCCTAATGCGCTGAGCGAATTAGGTAGTTTTTAGGTAATTAGGCTAACAGTATCAGTGGAGAAGGTAATTCGCCTGACTGTCCTCGGGCCCCAAATTTCAACATAACTAAAAGCCTCACGTCTCCAGCTGCCCAGGATTGAAAATCCATTCATGAATTGGTGGTACTGGTATCTAACCATTATGACTCGGAACTATCCGTGATTATGCAACGGTACCGCTTCTATACTACTGTGCAGGCTCTGGGGGAGTCAGTTAGGGACTTTCTAACTTGACTCCAAAGGCTGGCTGAGCATTGCAAGTTTGGTCCATCCCTTTCGGAGATGGTAAGGGACCCTTTGATGTGTGAACTTAATAATATCGCCACTCAGAAAGTTGTTGGCGGAGCCTACACTGGACTTTAAAAGAGGAATCGAGCTAGCCCTGTCCCACAAAAACTCTGAGAAGGAGTTCAGGAACTCCAAGGTTGCTTTGACTACAGCATCTATAGTGTTGGTCGAACCCCATGCAGGAATCCAGCGCCCTCTCAGGGCAGTGGTCGCATGACAACATCGCCACCAAAACAGCAACCAACTGTGCAACGCCGTATCCGGACTGAATGGTCAAAAGGCCACCACAGACCAGTGCTATACCTCCCCAGAGGACGACGGCGAGTACCAGCGACAGCGACAGCGCCAAGCTTATGGTCGCCGAATGAATGGAAACCAAGGCTGCCACAATTAGCAAAGAACACGCCGCCCTGGGCAGATGATAAGTTCACCTCAATCTAGGGCCCTACATGTGGCTTACTGAGAAAGGGATGACTTGATGCAGCTGAATTTGATCACGCCCCTGCAGGTAAATGGACACCCCTTAGTCATGGAAATAGTCACAGGGGCTGCCATCTCCATATCGGTCGGCAAACTTTCTACTGCCTCCACACGAGAATCCTGCCATTAAGTCTGTGTAATACCAAGGCCAGGTTGCCGACATATTATGGAATTATATAATCCCTACAGTGTTGGCAGGTCAGCTCCGTAGAGAGGCTGCGGCAAGGGAAATTGTCCAGGTGCGGGACAGGGCAAGGAAGTTGGTGGTAGCTCCAGATCAGATAAAGGTCTTTAAGGAGTTCTAAGGGAGATTGTACAGGTCAGAGCCACCTGGGGGAGGCCGGGAGATGCAGGAATTTCTAGATGGGCTGGGGTACCTGAGGTTAGGGGAGGGGAACAGGGCTACATTACAGAGGGCGATAATGGAGCAGGAGATAAAAGATGCGATTGGGAGGATGCAGTCGTGGAAGGTGGCAGGGCCAGATGGGTTTCCGGTGGAATATTATAAATATTCAAAAATAAGCTGGTACTGCTGATGGTGGGGCTGTTTGAGGAGGCGATAGGGAAGGGGGTGTTACCACAAACCTTGGGGCAGGCATCGATTTCCCTGTTACTTAAGAAAGATAAGGATCTGACGGAGTGTGGGTCGTATAGGCCCATATCACTTTTAAGCGTGGACGCAAAGATATTGGCGAAGGTACTGGCAGGTAGGCTAGAGGAGTGCCTCCCAAAGGTGATAGGTGAAGATCAGACAGGGTTTGTGAGAGGGAGGCAGCTCTTTTCGAACATTAAGAGGGTATTGAACGTGGTTATGGTACCGGCGGAGGGTAAGGAAACAGAGATGGTTGTGGCATTGGACGCCGATAAAGCGTTTGACTGGGTAGAATGGGGCTACTTGATGGCAGTTCTAGAGCTGTTTGGAATTGGACCCAGATTTGTGGACTGGGTAAAGCTATTATATAAGGAGCCGAGGGCCAGAGTCCGCACAAATAACATCAGCTCAGAATACTTTCCTCTCCACCATGGGACTAGGCAGGGATGTCCTATGTCCCCCCTGCTGTTTGCACTCGCGATTGAGCCATTGGCCATCGCATTAAGAGGTTCGAGGGTATGGAAAGGGTTAGTGCGGGGGGGGGGGGGGGGGGGTGGCCGTGATAAAGCATAGGGTGTCCTTATGTGCCGATGACTTGTTGTTATACGTGTCGGAACCAAGTGTTCAGTAGGGGAATACTGGAGCTGCTTCGGGTGTTTGGGGTCTTTCTCAGGGTACAAATTAAATTTAGACAAGAGTGAATATTTTGTGGTGTCTCAGCCAGGGGTGGGGGCAAGGGTGGGAGGGCTGCCATTCCGTAAGGCAGGGACTCACTTTAGATACCTGGGGGTGCAGGTTGCCCGAGATTGGGGGGGGGGGGGGCCTGTAGGTGCAACATGTCTAGTTTGGTGGGGAGAGTGAAAGCCGATCTGGCAAGGTGGGATGGTCTCCCTCTGTCACTGGCGGGTCGGGTACTGGCGGTTAAAATGAATGTGCTGCCGCGGTTCCTCTTCATTTTTCAATGCCTGCCGATTTTCCTGCAAAAGGCATTCTTTAGAGAGATTGAAGGGATGATTACCTCGTTCATATGCGGAGTGAAGGTGGCCAGAATTAAAAAGGTGCTATTACAGAGAGGAAGGAAGGCAGGTGGTTTGGGTCTTCCGAACCTGATGTATTATTACTGGGCGGCGAATGTGGAGAATGTACGGAGCTGGGTCAGAGGGGTTGATTCCCATTGGGTCAGAATGGAGGAGAGTTTGTGTAGGGGGTTGGGATTGAAGGCGCTAGTGACAGCGCCGCTCCCGACTGCCCCGGGGAGATACTCAGGGGGTCCGGTAGTAATAGCTTCACTGAGAATTTGGAGGCAGGGTCAAGGGAAATGCCGATTCGGGGGAACCATAGATTTGAGTCAGGTAAGTGGGATGGAAATTTTCGGAGATGGTCGTTTTGTGGGATTGAAGGAGCTGTGAGTGATGTATGGGCTGGAGCAGGGGGAAATATTTAGATACATGCACGTTCAAGACTTTGCCAGAAAGGAGATACAGAGCTTCCCAGTAGAGCCGGCTTCCACATTGCTGGAGGAGGTGCTGACGACAGGGTGCCTGGAGAAGGGGGTAGTGTCGGCGGTTTACGGGGCTATTTTGGAGGAGGAGAAGGCGCCATTAGAAGGGATCAAGGCAAAGTGGGAGGAAGAGTTGGGAAAGAGTATGGAGGAGGGGTTCTGGTGTGAGGTGCTCTGGAGGGTGAACGCCTCCACCTCGTGTGCGAGGTTGGGGCTGATACAGCTGAAGGTGGTGTATAGAGCGCACCTTACAAGGGCGAGGATGAGCGGGCTCTTTGAGGGGGTAGAAGATGTCAGGATGATGATGATTGGGGTCAGTGATGAACATGGAAGCATCTGCACTCAAGGACAATGTTTTGGCCCGGACTCGAACCCCTGGCAGTGACCCTCCGCCTTCGTCTCAGAAAAGGTAATCACGGAATTGCAACATGCCACCTGACCCACATCCACCACTGGTAGAAGCACAACCGCATGCAAAGCAACAAAGAAGGCCTCCTCAGATGGCTATTAAAGGGGAACTTTCAGTGTCGGGTGGGGGGGAGTGTATAGTAACCCCCATGAGGCCCATGGGGATACCCTCATTAATCTCCCCTGTTATGTGTCAGGGTTTAGAGAACCCCAAAGTGTATCATGGAGTTCACCTGACCCACAACTTTTAATAGATTGTGGTATGGGGAGAACATGGCCCAATCGACAGATGTGCTACAGCAGAAAAGGACAAGTATTTTTTAAAACAAAACAATGTTTTTTCTATGAACGCAAGTTAACCTTTATTAAAACAAACAGTGAACATCTAAGCAACCATTAATTCAAATACAACCCCAAAGACTACAACCCTAAGTCTTGTTTAAGACAAAAGCTGGGCCAAAAGCTGTCCTTTTAACATCCAAAAGACTTAACAAACCTTCAAACAGGAGCACATTAGGTTTACATTCAATACTGAGACCTTTTACAATTCTGTGTTCACCAAATGATCCATCGATATTCTTTGGATGGCAGAGATCAACAGTCAAGCTCTAATTCAGATGCAGCTCACTGAAAAACACAGACACACCCAAGCTTTTCTCAAACTGAAACTAAAAAGCAGAAGTATAGCTCAGTTCCACCCACACTCTGACATCACTCCAGTAACATGAACTGCCAAACATTTCTTAAAGCGACATTCTCATGACACCTCCCCCCAAGAAAAAAAAATAAACATCAACTTCAAGATGGTTTCATTTTTCACCTTTTCACCATTCTTTAAGAAATGCACACAGTAAATATACTTTATCATTCCAAAAAAACAACACACGCATACAGGTATAATATTATAGTCCATTTTGCCCGTTCTTCTTCCTCCAACTGAAATCCTTCTCGATTAACAGTCTCGTTGAACACGAAGGTCTCTGCACGATCCGTCCATTTCCCTACGCCTCGGTATTTCTCTTTAAAGTCAGATACATTAGTTCTATTTGATCACAGAGTCCCTTGTAATTCTCCAACACAGGAGCATTGGTTATCACACTTTCAGGCAGTCAAATGCCTGTTGAAAGTCCGCTGTCCATTGACATTTTTGATGTTTCTTCAGCAAGTCTATCAGTGGAGCAATCACGCTACAAAACGTTTGCACAAATGTTCAATCAAATCCACTCATGCCAAGAAATCGCATTATTTCCCTTTGTCTTGAGGGTATCGGAAACTCCTCAAGGAAAGTGATTTGGGCTTTTCCAAATTCACCTTTGGCTAGGTTTATCACAAAACCTGCATCCTGAAGTCGATTGAATAACTCCATCAGATGTTTTAAATGTTCTTTCCATGTCTGGCTGAAAATTATCAGATCGTCGATGTATACCGCACAATTGGGTAATCCTGAAACAACTTTGTTAGTTAACAGTTGAAATGTGGCTGGGGCGTTTTTCATGCCAAATGGCATAACTTTGAATTGGTATATACCATCTGGAGTCACAAAAGCTGAAATCTCCTTCCCCTTTCGGATAAAGGTACCCGCCAGTAGCCTTTAAGTAAATCCAGTTTGGAAATAAAAACTGATTGTTCCACTTTCTCAATGCAATCCTCCAAACGTGGGATAGGATAAGAGTCCATTCTTGTAACTTCATTAAGCTTTCCATAGTCCATACACAACCGTTGGGTTCCGTCTCGTTTAGGTACCATCACTATGGGTGAGCTCCATTGGCTGTAACCCACTTCAATTATGCCATTTTTAAGCATACTCTCAATCTCTTTGTTAACCTGTGCCAATTTTAAAGGGATAAGTCTGTATGGATGTTGTTTGATTGGAACAGCATTTCCCACATCTACATCATGTATAGCCATTTTAGTACTTCCCAATTTATCTCCACAAACCTGCCCATGTGATATCAATAACTCTTTCAGGTCAGTTTGTTTTTCCTCAGGAAGGTAACTCAACAATTTATCCCAATTTTTAAGAACATCCTCATTTTCCAATTTAATTTGAGGTATGTCAAATTCACAGTCATCTGGATTTGGTTCGTCACTTTGAGTTAGAATCATTAAAACCTCCTCCTTTTTCTCTCCTTCCCTTTTAAAGTACCTTTTAAGCATATTCACATGACACACTCGGTGAGTCTTCCTTCTATCTGGTGTTTTTACCACATAATTCACCTCACTTAATTTTCTTTCAATTTGATAAGGTCCACAAAACCTTGCTTTTAAGTGTTCACCTACCATTGGTAACAATACTAAAACTTTATCTCCACTGGCAAAACTACAAACTTTGGATTTCTTGTCCGCTACCCGTTTCATCACATTTTGTGCAACTTTTAAATGTTGTCTAGCCAATTCACCTGCTCTATTTAATCGTTCCCTAAAATTTGACACGTAATCCAATAATGTAATTTCCGATTTCTCACCCACCAATTTTTCCTTAATCAATTTAAGTGGTCCTCTTACCTCATGACCAAAAATTAGTTCAAAAGGACTAAATTTGGTTGACTCATTAGGTGCATCCCTAATTGCAAATAGTACTAATGGAATTCCTTTATTCCAATCCTTTGGATAATCTTGACAATAAGCCCTCAACATTGTCTTTAATGTCTGATGCCACCTTTTTAATGTTCCCTGCGATTCTGGATGGTACGCAGTTGATTTAAATTGTTTTATTCCTCAGATATCCATAACTTCTTTGAATAACTTTGAGGTAAAATTTGATCCTTGATCCGATTGTATTTCTGTGGGTAGTCCATATATAGTAAAGAATTTAAGTAACTCCTTCACAATCTTTTTAGCTGTAATATTACGTACTGGAATGGCCTCTGGAAACCTAGGAGACAGATCCATTACAGTCAAAAGATATTGATTCCCACTTTTTGTTTTAGGAAGCGGTCCTACGCAATCAATTAGGACCCTTGTAAAAGGTTCCTCAAATGCTGGAATGGGTATTAATGGCGCTGGTTTTATCACTGCTTGAGGTTTCCCTACCACTTGACATGTGTGACATGATAGAACATAGAACATAGAAAATACAGCACAGAACAGGCCCTTCGGCCCACGATGTTGTGCCGAACCTTTGTCCTAGATTAATCATAGATTATCATTGAATTTACAGTGCAGAAGGAGGCCATTCGGCCCTTTGAGTCTGCACCGGCTCTTGGAAAGAGCACCCTACCCAAACTCAACACCTTCACCCAACACCAAGGGCAATTTGGACATTAAGGGCAATTTATCATTGGCCAATTCACCTAACCTGCACATCTTTGGATTGTGGGAGGAAACCGGAGCACCCGGAGGAAACCCACGCAGACACGGGGAGGACGTGCAGACTCCGCACAGTCAGTGACCCAAGCCGGAATCGAACCTGGGACCCTGGAGCTGTGAAGCAATTGTGCTATCCACAATGCTACCGTGCTGCCCTTGAGAACAAATAAATCTACACTATATCATTTAACCGTAATCCATGTACCTATCCAATAGCTGCTTGAAGGTCCCTAATGTTTCCGACTCAACTACTTCCACAGGCAGTGCATTCCATGCCCCCACTACTCTCTGGGTAAAGAACCTACCTCTGATATCCTTCCTATATCTTCCACCTTTCACCTTAAATTTATGTCCCCTTGTAATGGTTTGTTCCACCCGGGGAAAAAGTCTCTGACTGTCTACTCTATCTATTCCCCTGATCATCTTATAAACCTCTATCAAGTCGCCCCTCATCCTTCTCCGTTCTAATGAGAAAAGGCCTAGCACCCTCAACCTTTCCTCGTAAGACCTACTCTCCATTCCAGGCAACATCCTGGTAAATCTTCTTTGCACCTTTTCCAAAGCTTCCACATCCTTCCTAAAATGAGGCGACCAGAACTGTACACAGTACTCCAAATGTGGCCTTACCAAAGTTTTGTACAGCTGCATCATCACCTCACGGCTCTTAAATTCAATCCCTCTGTTAATGAACGCGAGCACACCATAGGCCTTCTTCACAGCTCTATCCACTTGAGTGGCAACTTTCAAAGATGTATGAACATAGACCCCAAGATCTCTCTGCTCCTCCACATTGCCAAGAACTCTACCGTTAACCCTATATTCCGCATTCATATTTGTCCTTCCAAAATGGACAACCTCACACTTTTCAGGGTTAAACTCCATCTGCCACTTCTCAGCCCAGCTCTGCATCCTATCTATGTCTCTTTGCAGCCGACAACAGCCCTCCTTACTATCCACAACTCCACCAATCTTCGTATCATCTGCAAATTTACTGACCCACCCTTCAACTCCCTCATCCAAGTCATTAATGAAAATCACAAACAGCAGAGGACCCAGAACTGATCCCTGCGGTACGCCACTGGTAACTGGGATCCAGGCTGAATATTTGCCATCCACCACCACTCTCTGACTTCTATCGGTTAGCCAGTTCGTTATCCAACTGGCCAAATTTCCCACTATCCCATGCCTCCTTACTTTCTGCATAAGCCTACCATGGGGAACTTTATCAAATGCCTTACTAAAATCCATGTACACTACATCCACTGCTTTACCTTCATCCACATGCTTGGTCACCTCCTCAAAGAATTCAATAAGATTTGTAAGGCAAGACCTACCCCTCACAAATCCGTGCTGACTATCCCTAATCAAGCAGTGTCTTTCCAGATGCTCAGAAATCCTATCCTTCAGTACCCTTTCCATTACTTTGCCTACCACCGAAGTAAGACTAACTGGCCTGTAATTCCCAGGGTTATCCCTAGTCCCTTTTTTGAACAGGGGCACGACATTCGCCACTCTCCAATCCCCTGGTACCACCCCTGTTGACAGTGAGGACGAAAAGATCATTGCCAACGGCTCTGCAATTTCATCTCTTGCTTCCCATAGAATCCTTGGATATATCCCGTCAGGCCCGGGGGACTTGTCTATCCTCAAGTTTTTCAAAATGCCCAACACATCTTCCTTCCTAACAAGTATTTCCTCGAGCTTACCAATCTGTTTCACACTGTCCTCTCCAACAATATCGCCCCTCTCATTTGTAAATACAGAAGAAAAGTACTCGTTCAAGACCTCTCCTATCTCTTCAGACTCAATACACAATCTCCCGCTACTGTCCTTGATCGGACCTACCCTCGCTCTAGTCATTCTCATATTTCTCACATATGTGTAAAAGGCCTTGGGGTTTTCCTTGATCCTACCCGCCAAAGATTGTTCATGCCCTCTCTTAGCTCTCCTAATCCCTTTCTTCAGTTCCCTCCTGGCTATCTTGTATCCCTCCAATGCCCTGTCTGAACCTTGTTTCCTCAGCCTTACATAAGTCACCTTTTTCCTCTTAACAAGACATTCAACCTCTCTTGTCAACCATGGTTCCCTCACTCGACCATCTCTTCCCTGCCTGACAGGGACATACATATCAAGGACACGTAGCACCTGTTCCTTGAACAAGTTCCACATTTCATTTGTGTCCTTCCCTGCCAGCCTATGTTCCCAACTTATGCACTTCAATTCTTGTCTGACAACATCGTATTTACCCTTCCCCCAATTGTAAACCTTGCCCTGTTGCACGTACCTATCCCTCTCCATTACTAAAGTGAAAGTCACAGAATTGTGGTCACTATCTCCAAAATGCTCCCCCACTAACAAATCTATCACTTGCCCTGGCTCATTACCCAGTACTAAATCCAATATTGCCCCCCCTCTGGTCGGACAGTCTACATACTGCGTTAGAAAAGCTTCCTGGACACACTGCACAAACACCACCCCATCCAAACTATTTGATCTAAAGAGTTTCCACTCAATATTTGGGAAGTTAAAGTCGCCCATGACTACTACCCTATGACTTCTGCACCTTTCCAAAATCTGTTTCCCAATCTGTTCCTCCACATCTCTGCTACTATTGGGGGGCCTATAGAAAACTCCTAACAAGGTGACTGCTCCTTTCCTATTTCTGACTTCAACCCATACTACCTCAGTAGGCTGATACTCCTCGAACTGCCTTTCTGCAGCTGTTATACTATCTCTAATTAATAATGCCACCCCCCCACCTCTTTTACCACCCTCCCTAATCTTATTGAAACATCTATAACCAGGGACCTCCAACAACCATTTCTGCCCCTCTTCTATCCAAGTTTCCGTGATGGCCACCACATCGTAGTCCCAAGTACCGATCCATGCCTTAAGTTCACCCACCTTATTCCTGATGCTTCTTGCGTTGAAGTATACACACTTCAACCCCTCTCCGTGCCTGCAAGTACTCTCCTTTGTCAGTGTTCCCTTCCCCACTGCCTCATTACACGCTTTCGCGTCCTGAATATCGGCTACCTTAGTTGCTGGACTACAAATCCGGTTCCCATTCCCCTGCCAAATTAGTTTAAACCCTCCCGAAGAGTACTAGAAAACCTCCCTCCCAGGATATTGGTGCCCCTCTGGTTCAGATGCAACCCGTCCTGCTTGTACAGGTCCCACCTTCCCCAGAATGCGCTCCAATTATCCAAATACCTGAAGCCCTCCCTCCTACACCATTCCTGCAGCCACGTGTTCAACTGCACTCTCTCCCTATTCCTAGCCTCGCTATCACGTGGCACCGGCAACAAACCAGAGATGACAACTCTGTCTGTCCTGGCTTTTAACTTCCAGCCTAACTCCCTAAACTTGTTTATTACCTCCACACCCCTTTTCCTACCTATGTCGTTGGTACCAATGTGCACCACGACTTCTGGCTGCTCACCCTCCCCCTTAAGGATCCTGAAGACACGATCCGAGACATCCCTGGCCCTGGCACCCGGGAGGCAACATACCTTCCGGGAGTCTCGCTCGCGACCACAGAATCTCCTATCTATTCCCCTAACCATTGAATCTCCTACAACTATTGCTTTACTATTCTCCCCCCTTCCCTTCTGAGCCCCAGAGCCAGACTCAGTGCCAGAGACCTGGCCGCTAGGGCCTTCCCCCGGTAGGTCATCCCCCCCAACAGCATCCAAAACGGTATACTTGTTTTGAAGGGGAACGGCCACGAGGGATCCCTGCACTTTCTGCCTGTTTGTTTTTTTCCCCCTGACTGTAACCCAGCTATTCTTGTCCTGTACCTTGGGTGTGGTTACCTCCTTGTAACTCTTCTCAATCACCCCCTCTGCCTCCCGGATGATCCGAAGTTCATCCAGCTTCAGCTCCAGTTCCCTAACACGGTCTTTGAGGAGCTGAAGTTGGGTGCACTTCCCGCAGGTATAGTCAGCGGGGACACCGGTGGTATCCCTCACCACCCACATCCTACAGGAGGAGCATGTAACTGGCCTAGCCTCCCTCCCCTCTTACCTGACAGAATATAGCTGCCCTGTGGACTAACTAGATCTCCGCCCACCGACCCTGCTCCCAGTCAGCTACACTTTCTGTAAACTCCTGGCTCTCTTCGCACTCTTTGCGGAAATGTCGGAAACAAAATGAAAGGAGCGCCTTACTCCCTCCTCACCTAACTCCCTTGGTCACCAAACTCTCACTATCACACTCAAATGCACCAAATTCAGCACTCAGTGCAAACAAAGTCTGCACTGTAGGGGATCACTTTTATACTGTGAATCTAGCCTCTGAAAACCTGGCCTAATCCAATTAACTAATTAACAAGCTGCAGCTGCAAGTGCCTACAAGTAGAAGCCGGTTTAAAGCTTATTGAAAATTCACCTTCTTCTAAACCAAACAGCAACTTTTAAGTTAATTAACTAAATAAAAGAAAGACTAAACTTTAGATAAAAATGAAGCCTTATACTCCCTTGGTCACCAAACTCTCACTATCACACTCAAATGCACCAAATTCAGCACTCAGTGCAAACAAAGTCTGCACTGTAGGGGATCACTTTTATACTGTGAATCTAGCCTCTGAAAACCTGGCCTAATCCAATTAACTAATTAACAAGCTGCAGCTGCAAGTGCCTACAAGTAGAAGCCGGTTTAAAGCTTATTGAAAATTCACCTTCTTCTAAACCAAACAGCAACTTTTAAGTTAATTAACTAAATAAAAGAAAGACTAAACTTTAGATAAAAATGAAGCCTTATACTCCCTTGGTCACCAAACTCTCACTATCACACTCAAATGCACCAAATTCAGCACTCAGTGCAAAAATTTAACTACATCTTTATGTAGTCCAGGCCAATAAAAATGTTTCTGGATTTTAGCTTGAGTTTTCCTTATTCCCAAATGACCTCCCACTGGTACCTCATGTACAACTCGCAACAGCTCCTTTCTATACCCTACCGGCAATACCACTTGATGAACTTCTGCCCACTTTTCATCCGCCTGCATACGCAAAGGTCTCCATTTTCTCATCAAGACATTACTTTTATGGTAATAACACTCTGGTATACACGCAGATTCCTCTTCCGTGTATGCTTTCTGATACATCCGTTTTATTTCTATATCTTTTTGTTGTAACTCTGCCAATTTTTCTGAACTAAAAATATATGCCTCATCCTCCACCTGTTCTTGTTCTTTTTCAACCATCTGATCAAAAATCGTTTCTGAAAATTGCACTTCAACTTCATCTTCACTCTTTGATTTCTCCTCTTGTCTTAACCTGTGACTCTGCAACCTTGTTACTACACAATCCGGAAATATCCCAGGATATTTGTCCTTCAACGCTTCAGTTGTCTGATTTTCCACTGGCTTATCAACCACAGTAGGCATCACCCCCACTTGCAATCCAGCTATATTATTACCCAAGGTAAACTATTCCTGGACAAGATAGTTTCTCTATTACTCCTATTACCACTTCACCACTCTTCACTGGACTTTCCAACCTTACCTTATATAATGGAACGCAACTCCTCTCACCCTGAATTCCACATATTACCACCTTTTCTGGCAACATTCTTCCCAAACTACATAACTCCTCATCTCTTACCATTAAAGTGGAGATGCTGGCGTTGGACTGGGGTGAGCACAGTAAGAAGTCTTACAACACCAGGTTAAAGTCCAACAGGTTTGTTTCAAACACTAGCTTTCAGAGCACTGCTCCTTCCTCAGGTGAAGGATTGTGGTATGGGGAGCACACGGCCCACTCTGCAGCAGTGGGACAGCAGAAAAGGACAAGTATTTTTTAAAACAAAACAATGTTTATTCTATGAATGCAAGTTAACCTTTTTTAAAACAAACAGTGAACATCTAAGCAACCATTAATTCAAATACAACCCCAAAGACTACAACCTGTCCTTTAAACATCCAAAACACTTAACAAACCTTCAAACAGGAGCATATTGGGGGCGATTGTCCAATATGGAGCCCAAGTGTTTGCACCGTCGTGAACGCCGTCGCATTTCATGACGGCGCAAACCGGGCCCTGGTATGACCGATTCTGACCCCACAGGGGGCCAGCACAGCGCTGGAGTGGTTCACGCCGCTCCAGCCTCCTTTCACGGCGTCAAATGGGCCCGGCTCAAACCCGCGCATGTGCAGTTGGCCTGGGGGGGTTAGGCCGGCCCGCCGATCGGTGTGCCCCGATCACGGGCCAGACCCCATTGGACGCCCCCCCCTGGTGAAGGAGTCCCCCCCCCACAGGCCACCCCCCGACCGTTTGCCCGGGGGTCCCACCGGCAGCGACCAGGGGTGAACGGCGCCGGCGGGACTCTGTCATATTGGCTGGGCTGCCGATCCTCCGGCCCGGATTCCAGTGGCCTGCGGCCAGCGTCGCGCCAAATGCGCCGGCGCAAATGGTGCCGATTCTCCGCACCTCGGAGAATCGTGCGCTGGCCGCGGTTGCGCCGACTCTCCGGCCGGCGCGGGGCTTGGAGAATCGCCCCCATTAGGTTTGCATTCAATACTGAGACCTTTTACAATTCTGTGTTCACCAAATGATCCATAGAGATCAACAGGAAAGCTCTACTTCAGATGCAGCTTACTGAAAAACACAGACACACCCAAGCTTTTCTCAAACTGAAACTAAAAAGCAGAAGTAGAGCTCAGCTCCACCCACACTCTGACATCACTCCAGTAACATGAGCAGACAAACATTTCGTAAAGCGACATTCTCATGACACCATGGGACTTATGGAATACGAGCAATTCCGCAAGCGGACAGAGGCCCGCCCAGCTGGGGCTTATAATTAACTTGTACAAAGGCCGGCCAAGATAGGGACCGGCATTGTGGTAGTCCCGATTGGGATTGATACCGGGCAGCACTCTCCGTTTGAGAGACAACGTTCTCCCGCCGGAGCTGAATTGCATGCTGAGAGCACAAGTCAGGAAGCAATTCCCAATCCTTATTCTAAGGGAATCCCGCTATAAGGCCGTGATTCTGAGTGGGTGGCCCAATAGCAAGACCCTGGCTCTGCATCCCCCTCCCCGTGCAATGCAATTCAGCCCTCCCGGTAGCGTAATTCTACCCCCGATGGGATTTTCTGTGTCACCCAACCCCACCGGCAGCCCTCACACCTCCTCCCCCCCTAGTACGGGGTAATGCAGCCCTCCCATCATGCCCACCACCAGACACCCCCAAAGAGACGTCCCTAATTAAACAGAGCCCCGCAAGAGACCCCCAAGAAGAGAGACCTTTGTCCGGAGGGTAGAGAGCAGTCCAGACAAGCAGTGATAAATAAACATTGCTTTAAAACTTACCTGTGTAAATATCTGCTGGCTCAGGCACAGGAAGCAGCACCTGTCAATTCCTGGAAAGTGAAAACCAGTCAGCTGAGTTTGAACCCCCTAAAATCTTTGATCTGCAAGCCATTCATTCATTTCCCTTTAATATTGATGTTACTGGACTGTGATTGACAGCTTCCACACATCCTGCTCTCAGCATTGTCCCATTTGTCTCCCTTCAAGCTTGAGTGATTTTGAAGTGGTCAGCTGTAAAACTAACTGCAATGTTTATAAATATCAAGCTTCGATTGACAGCTCCTGGACCATATCAAACAGGGTTAAGTGCTTTCCATTCATCTCCCTTCAGACTTGAGTGACTTTGAAGTAGACAACAGTAAAACTAACATAAAGCACTTTTCTACTTCCTGAGTTATGTGGCTTGTAAGAACACTGTTCCCAGCATGGTTCATGTATACAGCCCCGACTCCCCAATGCCAACGCCCCACAAACTGCAATCCACTTCTCTCTCTCTAATTTTATGTATCCTATTAGAATTTTTATGTTAATTATATTGTTCAGACCATAGAATCCCTACAGTGCAGAAGGAAGCCATTCGGCCCACCAAGTCTACACCGACTCTCTAAAAGAGCACTCTACCCAGATCCATTCCCCCGTCCATCCCGCCCCATGCCTGTAACCTCACCAGCACATCCCGGGACATGAAGGGGAAATTTATTATGGCCAATCCACCTAACCTGCACATCTTTGGACTGTGGAAATAAACAGGAGGAAACCCACGCAGACCCATGGAGAACTTCACATAGACTGTCACCCACGGCCGGATGTGAACCCGACTCCCTGGGGCTCTGAGACAGCAGTGCCAATCACTGCTCAGGCAGCTCTGGCGGATCCAATGATTATAACCCTGCTTTTCTGCTTTTTAATTTAGTGCTTAGGTCTTCATATTCTCTATGCAGTATCTCTGCTAGTTCTACCGGGTAGATTAAGAGAGAGCCTAATAAAGTATACAGCATCCTGGGCTTTATCAATAGAAGCATCCAGGACAAATCAAGAAAATTATGTTAATCCTGCATAAAAAACTGGTTTAGCTGCAAATGCAGAACTGTATCCAGTTCAGAGCACTAGACTGTGGGAAGAATATAAAAGCAATGGAGACGGTGCAGAAAAGATTCCCGAGAATGATTCCATAGGTGAGGAACTTCAGTTACGTCAATAGCTTGGGGAAGGTGGGGCTGTTCCTCTGTGGGAGAAAGGTTGAGAGGAGATAAAGATATTCAAAATTATGAGGGAACGTATAGAGTGGATCAGGAGAATCTGTTCCCATCGGAAGGATCATGTACCAGAGGGCACAGCTTTAAAGTTAATGGTAAAAGAAGCAATGGTGACACGAGGAAAATCTTTTTTATGAAGTGAGTGGTTG
This sequence comes from Scyliorhinus torazame, assembly GCF_047496885.1. Lineage (NCBI taxonomy): Eukaryota > Metazoa > Chordata > Chondrichthyes > Carcharhiniformes > Scyliorhinidae > Scyliorhinus > Scyliorhinus torazame. The sequence continues at coordinate 346,540,761 of NC_092710.1, read as the reverse complement.
GGATCTGGAATGCACAAAAAAAGCGGTAGAGGCAGGTTCAATCAAGGAATTCAAGAGGGATTGGATTATATCTGAAAAGGATGAATATGCAGGGCTATGGGGAGAAGGCAGTAGTAATAAGTAAATTGCTCCTTCAGAGATCCAGCACAGATAAAATGGGCTGAATGGCATCCTTCTAGACTTGAGCCATTGTATGATGCTATGATTAATTTTCTCCCAGACGACATGGAGCAGTTGAAAGCAGTTGAAAGGTTGATTCCTACTCTGCCATTCTGAACACAGGAAAAGGCCATGAACTGATTTCAGCAGCTACAAGGGGTCGTTTCCTTTGTAAATAAACCCATGTTTTCAAAGGTGCCAAAGTTCCGAATCACTTTGTGTGAAGGACAGACACATTAAGCAGAATCTTACCAAAAGTGTTAGTTCAGTGGGAAAGACACTGCGACGCCTGTCGACGGGAAATCTCACGTAATACTGAGCCTCTTAAACAATTTTTTTTCTCTTCAGGTGAATCATGCCGTGCTCACTGTGGCCTCCACCGATTCGCTCGCCCCGGGGTAACTTAATGACTGCAAACAGTGCGGACATCTATTAAAATGCCTTCCCAGCACTGAAAGCACTTGTTCTATATCCAATCAATTGGATGGCAGCCTGGAAGGCTGTTCCAAGGTTCTCAGAGGAAGCCCTCCCCAGAACCCTGGTTAGAATGCAGCAATGGTGGGACCTCCCATGCCCACAGCCAATACGTAGCAATATACATGGAAAATAGAAGCAGGAGGAGTCCATTCTGCCCCTCAAACCTGCTCTTTCATTCATTATGATCATGGCTGATCATCAAATTCAATTCCCTGATCCCGCCTTCCCCCAATGTCCCTTGATCACTTTAACCCCATGAGTTATATCTAATTCCTTCTTGAAATTTTGTCCTCAGCTACTTTTTGTTGCAGTGAATTCCACAGATTCACCAGTCCCTGGGTGAAGAAATTTCTCTTCACCTCTGTCCCAAAAGATTTACCCTTTCTCCTAAAACTATGACCCCTAGTTCTGGACTCCCTCACCATTGGGAACATTCTTTCTGAATCTATCCTGTCTTATCCTGTTACAATTTTATACATTTCTATGAGATGCCCTCTCACTCTTCTAAACTCCAATGAATATGGATTCCCACCAGCGCCTGCACCATGCAGTTGAAGCCTACTTCCATGGAGCTCATTTCCTCAGTCATGCAGATGATATTCTCAGCAATGGAGGTGATGAGCTGAGTCATGGAGCAGGCATCCCCCAATATGGGGTGTCGGTTCTGCACCAGCCTCGCAGTGTTGGCCTCGTTGCATTGGAGTGACGGCACCATCTCATCTGTCAGAAGACGATTGGACTCCTCCAGTCAGCCTTGCAGTCCAAGAAGGGATGCTATCAGCCCTTCCTGATTCTCGAGACTGTTCCTTTGCAGTTCAATCAGTTCAGTGTGACCAGACTCAGGGGCATGTCATCAGACAGGCGTTCAGCAGTGTCCAGTGCCCCAGCATCCCTCCGAGTGCCGGATTCCTGGGATGTCTCTGCCTCCACCTGCTGTAGATCATCAGCTATGAGGTGCTCACCAGTGAGTGAACCAGAAGCCTGCCTACTACTTAATCCTCCGAGGTGTGAGTGTCAGCGCAGGCGGAAGGTGTGGGCGATAGCTGCAAGGTGTGGGCGATTCTGCCTCTTCTATCGTTATATCTGAGAAATCCCCACCTGAGCTATTTGGATATTTTGATTCCAAGGGTTGGGAGGATGGTCCGGGCTGCTGTCCTAATTTCTTTGCAAGGGTACAGAGATTTGTACATCGCAGGGGATAAGTGATGCAACATGTTTTACTGACGTGAGGTTTGAGGAATGGCTGTGTATCCTTAGGGATCTCACTTTTACTCGCTGCCGAACAGGCGCGGTCCTGCTCCTCCCGGCCAGCTCAAGGATCTTTCCTCATGGGGTTGAGATTGCCAAGCTCCCACAGGACTCCAGCTGCCTGTGCCCTCTCACGCCGGTTGTGCTCAATTTAATCCTGTGGAGACACAGATGGGGAAAGCACAGGTGGTATTCCTGCCAGTTCAGATGGTTGATGAGTGGCATGCATGGGACTGGAGTGGGAGTAGAGATATGAGGAGCAGACTTGAGACTGGGGGGGCATCATGTGGGTGGGGAGGGTGGGGGAAAGAGGGCCTCTTCACATGTGGTCAAGCCACGAGGTGGCTGGTTGAGAGATCATCTTGGAGATGCAAGGGGCGGGTGAGGGAGTGAAAGAGGGATGTGGTTCAGACTTACCCTGGTAATGCAAAAAATGGTCATTCATCTTCTTCCTGCACTGACGCCCCATCCTCTTGTGGAGAGAGCTGCCACTCCCCAGTGTAGCTATTGCCTCCCAGACGGGGGGTGGGGGTAGTCACCTTGCTGGCGAGCCGCTTCCTGGAATGCGGGTACAGGACATGCCATATCTGCTGCATGCCATCCAGAGTCTGGCCAGGGGACCCTCCGAGAAACGCAGTTCTGCCTTTCGTGCTGCCATCCCTTCTCATGGATCTGGAACATGGTACTGGGGCAGTGTTTAAATGGAGCTCCCCAGTGATCGCAGTGATAAAGTTTCCCCGGGGGTGCCCGATGCTGCCAAGCGTGATTCACGTGAAGAAAAATACTTTTCTATAAAAGGCTTAAAAATCCAAGAGAAATCCTGTCAAGAGTGCACCGTTTACCCACCAGAACTGTCACTTTGCCATTTTTGGTAAAACTTCGCCCATAGATTTGTCAGGATAATGTCAGGATTGGGAAGCTGTTGTTAGAAGAAGAAACTTTACTCACTGGGACTGTTCCCAATGAAGAAGATGATCAGGAGAAATACCCAAAAAAATCCACCTCAGGGTGCTGAATGTTCACATTCTATGAAACATCTTTGGTTATATTTATTAAATCTTGTGCAGGACTTTCCGGTGGGAAATTCCAGTCCTATGCCAGCGCATGGGTTTCCCAGCAGCAAGGGGTGCTGGCAATGGGAAACCCCGTTGTCAACATGTGGCGGGGTGGTCAGTAAATCCCGGCCCTTATCTCTGATCGTGCAACTGCTCCTTTGATTTGATTTGATTTATTATTGTCACATGTATCAATATACAGTGAAAAGTATTGTTTCTTGCATGCTGTACAAACAATGCCTACCGTACATATAAGATTATGAAGGGAATAGATAGGATAGATGCGGGCAGGTTGTTTCCACTGGTGGGTGAAAGCAGAACTAGGGGGCATAGCCTCGAAATAAGGGGAAGTAGATTTAGGACTGAGTTTAGGAGGAACTTCTTCACCCAAAGGGTTGTGAATCTATGGAATTCCTTGCCCAGTGAAGCAGTTGAGGCTCCTTCATTAAATGTTTTTAAGATAAAGATAGATAGTTTTTTGAAGAATAAAGGGGTTCAGGGTTATGGTGTTCAGGCCGGAAAGTGGAGCTGAGTCCACAAAAGATCAGCCATGATCTCATTGAATGGTGGAGCAGGCTCGAGGGGCCAGATGACCTACTCCTGCTCCAAGTTCTTATGTTCTTACATAGGGAAGGAAGGAGAGACTGCAGAATATAATGTTACAGTCATAGCAAGGTGTAGAGAAAAGATCAACTTAATACGAGGTAGGTCCATTCAAAAGTCTGATGGCAGTAGGGAAGAAGCTGTTCTTGAGTCGGTTGGTATGTGACCTTAAACTTTGGTATCTTTTTCCTGACTGAAGAAGGTGGAAGAGAGTATGTCTGGGGTGCGTGGGGTCCTTAATTATGCTGGCTGCCTTTCTGAGTGAGATACCCTCAATTACAACTCGAGAGAGATGGTTGGTAATACAAAGGCTTTAATTAGCAGAGAACCAGTTAGCTACCAAGAAGTGTGCTCACTGCACACTGCCCACTGGACATTACCTTATATATGGCTCCCTGGGGGGTGGAGCCGGAGGCGGAGAACCCCCAGGGTTCCAAACCCGGTCTTAAAGGGATCATTATATTAAAGGTGCAGTAACCATCCATCACAATGAGGCAGCGGAATTATAGACAGAGTTGATGAATGGAAGGCTGGTTTGCGCGATGGACTGGGCTACATTCACGACCTTTTGTAGTTTCCTGCGGTCTTGGGCAGAGCAGGCTCCATACCAGTTTTGCACTGAGTGCTGAATTTGGTGCATTTTGAGTGCTATAGTAAGAGTTTGCTGACCGAGGGAGTATAAGGCTTCATTTTTATCTAAAGTTTAGTCTTTCTTTTATTTAGTTAATTAACTTAAAAGTTGCTGTTTGGTTTAGAAGAAGGTGAATTTTCAATCAGCTTTAAACAGGCTTCTACTTGTAGGCACTTGCAGCTGGAGCTTGTTAATTAGTTAATTGGATTAGGCCAGTTTTCAGAGGCTAGATTCACAGTATAAAAGTGATCCCCTAAAGTGCAGACTTTGTTTGCACTGAGTGCTGAATTTGGTGCATTTTGAGTGCGATAGTAAGAGTTTGCTGACCGAGGGAGTGCTGAATTTGGTGCTTTTAGAGTGCTATAGTAAGAGTTTGGTGACCGAGGGAATGCTGAATTTGGTGCATTTTGAGTGCTATAGTAAGAGTTTGCTGACCGAGGGAGTTAGGTGAGGAGGGAGTAAGGTGCTCCTTTCATTTTGTTTCCGACATTTCCGCAAAGAGTGAGAAGAGAGCCAGGAGTTTACAGAAAGTGTAGCTGACTGGGAGAAGAGTCGGAGGGCGGAGATCTAGTTAGTCCACAGGGCAGCTATATTCTGTCAGGTAAGAGGGGATGGAGGCTAGGCCAGTTGCATGCTCCTCCTGTAGGATGTGGGTGGTGAGGGATACCACCGGTGTCACCGCTGACTATACCTGCGGGAAGTGCACCCAACTTCAGCTCCTCAAAGACCGTGTTAGGGGACTGGAGCTGAAGGTGGATGAACTTCGGATCATCCGGGAGGCAGAGGGGGTGATTGAGAAGAGTTACAGGGAGGTAGCCACACCCAAGGTACAGGACAAGAATAGCTGGGTTACCGTCAGGGGGAAAAAAACAAACAGGCAGACAGTGCAGGGATCCCTCGTGGCCATTCCCCTTCAAAACAAGTATACCGTTTTGGATGCTGTTGGGGGGGATGACCTACCGGAGGAAGGCCCTAGCGGCCAGGTCTCTGGCACTGAGTCTGGCTCTGGGGCTCAGAAGGGAAGGGGGGAGCATAGAAAAGTAATAGTTGTAGGAGATTCAATGGTTAGGGGAATAGATAGGAGATTCTGTGGTCGCGAGCGAGACTCCCGGAAGGTACGTTGCCTCCCGGGTGCCAGGGTCAGGGATGTCTCGGATCGTGTCTTCAGGATCCTTAAGGGGGAGGGCGAGCAGCCAGAAGTCGTGGTGCACATTGGTACCAACGACATAGGTAGGAAAAGGGGTGTGGAGGTAATAAACAAGTTTAGGGAGTTAGGCTGGAAGTTAAAAGCCAGGACAGACAGAGTTGTCATCTCTGGTTTGTTGCCGGTGTCACGTGATAGCGAGGCTAGGAATAGGGAGAGAGTGCAGCTGAACACGTGGCTGCAGGAATGGTGTAGGAGGGAGGGCTTCAGGTATTTGGATAATTGGAGCGCATTCTGGGGAAGGTGGGACCTGTACAAGCAGGACGGGTTGCATCTGAACCAGAGGGGCACCAATATCCTGGGAGGGAGGTTTTCTAGTACTCTTCGGGAGGGTTTAAAATAATTTGGCAGGGGAATGGGAACCGGATTTGTAGTCCAGCAACCAAGGTAGCCGATATTCAGGACGCCAAAGCCTGTAATGAGGCAGTGGGGAAGGGAACACTGACAAAGGAGAGTACTTGCAGGCACAGAGATGGGTTGAAGTGTGTATACTTCAACGCAAGAAGCATCAGGAATAAGGTGGGTGAACTTAAGGCATGGATCGGTACTTGGGACTACGATGTGGTGGCCATAACGGAAACTTGGATAGAAGAGGGGCAGAAATGGTTGTTGGAGGTCCCTGGTTATAGATGTTTCAATAAGATTAGGGTGGGTGGTAAAAGAGGTGGGGGCGTGGCATTGTTAATTAGAGATAGTATAACAGCTGCAGAAAGGCAGTTCGAGGAATATCACCCTAATGAGGTAGTATGGGTTGAAGTCAGAAATAGGAAAGGAGCAGTCACCTTGTTAGGAGTTTTCTATAGGCCCCCCAATAGTAGCAGAGATGTGGAGGAACAGATTGGGAAACAGATTTTGGAAAGGTGCAGAAGTCACAGGGTAGTAGTCATGGGTGACTTTAACTTCCCAAATATTGAGTGGAAACGCTTTAGATCAAATAGTTTGGATGGGGTGGTGTTTGTGCAGTGTGTCCAGGAAGCTTTTCTAACACAGTATGTAGATTGTCCTACCAGAGGAGGGGCAATATTGGATTTAGTACTTGGTAATGAACCGGGGCAAGTGATAGATTTGTTAGTGGGGGAGCATTTTGGAGATAGTGACCACAATTCTGTGACTTTCACTTTAGTAATGGAGAGGGATAGGTGCGTGCAACAGGGCAAGGTTTACAATTGGGGGAAGGGTAAATACGATGTTGTCAGACAGGAATTGAAGTGCATAAGTTGGGAACATAGGCTGTCAGGGAAGGACACAAGTGAAATGTGGAACTTGTTCAAGGAACAGGTACTACGTGTCCTTGATATGTATGTCCCTGTCAGGCAGGGAAGAGATGATCGAGTGAGGGAACCATGGTTGACAAGAGAGGTTGAATGTCTTGTTAAGAGGAAAAAGGAGACTTATGTAAGGCTGAGGAAACAAGGTTCAGACAGGGCATTGGAGGGATACAAGATAGCCAGGAGGGAACTGAAGAAAGGGATGGGGAGAGCTAAGAGAAGGCATGAACAATCTTTGGCGGGTAGGATCAAGGAAAACCCCAAGGCCTTTTACACATATGTGAGAAATATGAGAATGACTAGAGCGAGGGTAGGTCCGATCAAGGACAGTAGCGGGAGATTGTGTATTGAGTCTGAAGAGATAGGAGAGGTCTTGAACGAGTACTTTTCTTCTGTATTTACAAATGAGAGGGGCGATATTGTTGGAGAGGACAGTGTGAAACAGACTGGTAAGCTCGAGGAAATACTTGTTAGGAAGGAAGATGTGTTGGGCATTTTGAAAAACTTGAGGATAGTCAAGTCCCCCGGGCCTGATGGGATATATCCAAGGATTCTATGGGAAGCAAGAGATGAAATTGCAGAACCGTTGGCAATGATCTTTTCGTCCTCACTGTCAACAGGGGTGGTACCAGGGGATTGGAGAGTGGCGAATGTCGTGCCCCTGTTCAAAAAAGGGACTAGGGATAACCCTGGGAATTACAGGCCAGTTAGTCTTACTTCGGTGGTAGGCAAAGTAATGGAAAGGGTACTGAAGGATAGGATTTCTGAGCATCTGGAAAGACACTGCTTGATTAGGGATAGTCAGCACGGATTTGTGAGGGGTAGGTCTTGCCTTACTAATCTTATTGAATTCTTTGAGGAGGTGACCAAGCATGTGGATGAAGGTAAAGCAGTGGATGTAGTGTACATGGATTTTAGTAAGGCATTTGATAAGGTTCCCCATGGTAAGCTTCTGCAGAAAGTAAGGAGGCATGGGATAGTGGGAAATTTGGCCAGTTGGATAACGAACTGGCTAACCGATAGAAGTCAGAGAGTAGTGGTGGATGGCAAATATTCAGCCTGGATCCCAGTTACCAGTGGCGTACCACAGGGATCAGTTCTGGGTCCTCTGCTGTTTGTGATTTTCATTAATGACTTGGATGAGGGAGTTGAAGGGTGGGTCAGTAAATTTGCAGACGATACGAAGATTGGTGGAGTTGTGGATAGTGAGGAGGGCTGTTGTCGGCTGCAAAGAGACATAGATAGGATGCAGAGCTGGGCTGAGAAGTGGCAGATGGAGTTTAACCCTGAAAAGTGTGAGGTTGTCCATTTTGGAAGGACAAATATGAATGCGGAATACAGGGTTAACGGTAGAGTTCTTGGCAATGTGGAGGAGCAGAGAGATCTTGGGGTCTATGTTCATACATCTTTGAAAGTTGCCACTCAAGTGGATAGAGCTGTGAAGAAGGCCTATGGTGTGCTCGCGTTCATTAACAGAGGGATTGAATTTAAGAGCCGTGAGGTGATGATGCAGCTGTACAAAACTTTGGTAAGGCCACATTTGGAGTACTGTGTACAGTTCTGGTCGCCTCATTTTAGGAAGGATGTGGAAGCTTTGGAAAAGGTGCAAAGAAATTTACCAGGATGTTACCTGGAATGGAGAGTAGGTCTTACGAGGAAAGGTTGAGGGTGCTAGGCCTTTTCTCATTAGAACGGAGAAAGATGAGGGGCGACTTGATAGAGGTTTATAAGATGATCAGGGGAATAGATAGAGTAGACAGTCAGAGACTTTTTCCCCGGGTGGAACAAACCATTACAAGGTGAATAAATTTAAGGTGAAAGGTGGAAGATATAGGAGGGATATCAGAGGTAGGTTCTTTACCCAGAGAGTAGTGGGGGCATGGAATGCACTGCCTGTGAAAGTAGTTGAATCAGAAACATTAGGGACCTTCAAGCATATATTGGATAGGTACATGGATTACAGTAAAATGATATAGTGTAGATTTATTTGTTCTTAAGGGCAGCACGGTAGCATTGTGGATAGCACAATTGCTTCACAGCTCCAGGGTCCCAGGTTCGATTCCGGCTTGGGTCACTGTCTGTGCGGAGTCTGCACGTTCTCCCTGTGTCTGCGTGGGTTTCCTCCGGGTGCTCCGGTTTCCTCCCACAGTCCAAAGATGTGCAGGGTAGGTGGATTGGCCATGATAAATTGCCCTTAGTGTCCAAAATTGCCCTTGGTGTTGGGTGGAGGTGTTGAGTTTGGGTGGGGTGCTCTTTCCAAGAGCCGGTGCAGACTCAGGGGGCCGAATGGCCTCCTTCTGCACTGTAAATTCAATGATAATCTATGATTAATCTAGGACAAAGGTTCGGCACAACATCATGGGCCGAAGAGCCAGTTCTGTGCTGTATTCTTCTATGTTCTATACCAAGCTGTGATACAACCAGAAAGAATGCTTTCAATGGTGCATCGGTAGAAGTTGGTGAGGGTTGTAGCCGACATGCCAAATTTCTTTAGTCTTCTGAGAAAGTAGAGTTGTTGGTGGGCTTTCTTTTTTTTAAATATATTTTATTAAAATTTTTCAAACACAAATTTTCCGTTTTTACAACTCAACAAGGGATCATACATTAACTGGTAAAAAAACATTATTTAAATAATATAGTGAACTAACAACAACAACTAAAAAATAAATAGCAAAAACACAAAATAGTGCTCCCCCCCTCCCCGGGGGCTACTAGGGACGCAAAGGCCAAAATATTGGCCTCTCGCCTCCTGCACTCCCGGCTCTTCCGCAACCCCAAATATAGCTAACCCCCAGCCTGGCTTAACCCGGACCTTCACCACCTTTGAGATTACCCTTGCCACGCCCCCCCCCCCCCCCCAGAACTCATGCAGTGCCGGACACAACCAGAACATGTGTGTGTGGTTCGCCGAGCTTCCCGAGCACCTCCCACACCTGTCTTCCACCCCGAAAAACCTGCTCAGTCTTGCTCCCGTCATGTGCTCTATGTAGAACCTTACATTGAATCAGGCTAAGCCTGACACACGAGGACGAGGAATTTACACTACTTCGGGCATCAGCCCATAGCCCCTCCTCAATCTCTTCCCCCAGCTCTTCTTCCCATTTTCCCTTCAGCTCCTCTATCATCGCCTCCCCCTCGTCCCTCATCTCCCGGTATATTTCGTACACTTTGCCCTCTCCGACCCATACCCCAGAAATCACTCTATCTTGGATCCCCTGCATCGGGAGCTGCGGAAATTCCCTCACCTGTTGCCTCGCAAATGCCCTCACTTGCATATACCGGAAGGCGTTCCCCGGGGGCAACTTATATTTTTCTTCTAGCGCTCCCAGACGTGCAAACGTCCCGTCTATAAACAGGTCCCTCAGCTTCCTAATTCCTGCTCGTCGCCAACACTGGAACCCCCCATCCATCCTCCCTGGGACAAACCTGTGGTTATTCCTTATCGAGGACCACACCGAGGCACCCGTCACTCCTCTGCGTCGCCTCCACTGCCCCCAGATCCTCAAGGTTGCCACCACCACTGGGTTTGTGGTGTACCTTTTCGGGGAGAACGGCAGTGGTGCCGTCACCAGCGCTTTTAGGCTCGTTCCCTTCCTGGACGCCATCTCCAGCTTCTTCCACGCTGCTCCCTCTTCCTCCCTCATCCACTTACAGACCATCGACACATTGGCGGCCCAGTAGTAGTCGCTCAAACTCGGCAGCGCCAGTCCCCCTCTGACCCTACTGCGCTGCAGGAACCCCCTCTTTTTTCTCGGGGTCTTTCCTGCCCACACAAAGCTCGTAATGCTCCTGTCTATTTTTTTTAAAAAGGCCTTTGTGATCAGAATGGGGAGGCACTGAAACACGAAAAGAAACCTCGGGAGGACCACCGTTTTAACTGCCTGCACTCTGCCCACCAGCGATAGCGGCACCATATCCCACCTCTTAAACCCCTCCTCCATCTGCTCCACCAATCGCGTCAGGTTAAGTCTATGCAGGGTTCCCCAGTTCCTGGCCACCTGGATCCCCAGGTATCGGAAGTTCCTTTCCACTCTCCTCAGCGGCAGAGCATCTATCCCCCTTCCCTGTTCCCCGGGGTGCATTACAAAAAGCTCGCTCTTCCCCATATTTAGTTTGTATCCCGAGTACTCTCCAAACTCCCTAAGTATCTGCATTACTTCTGGCATCCCCTCTACCGGATCCGCAACGTATAGCAGTAGATCATCTGCGTAGAGCGACACTCGGTGCTCCTCTCCCCCTCTAAGCACCCCCCTCCACTTCTTAGAATCCCTCAGCGCTATGGCCAGTGGTTCAATTGCCAACGCGAACAGTCACGGGGACAGGGGACACCCTTGTCTTGTACCCCTACGTAGCCGAAAATACCCCGATCTTTGCCGGTTTGTGACTACGCTTGCCACCGGGGCCCCATATAAGAGCCTGACCCACCTAATAAACCCCTCACCGAACCCAAACCTCTTCAGCACCTCCCACAGATAGTCCCACTCCACCCTATCGAATGCCTTCTCTGCATCCATCGCCGCCACTATCTCTGCCTCCCCCTCCGGTGGGGGCGTCATCATCACCCCCAGCAACCTTCGTACATTAACATTCAGTTGTCTCCCCTTTACAAACCCTGTCTGATCGTCGTGCACCACCCCTGGGACGCAATCCTCTATCCTTGTCGCCATCACTTTTGCCAGCAACTTGGCGTCTACATTCAGGAGTGAGATAGGCCTGTATGACCCGCATTGCAGCGGGTCTTTATCTCGTTTCAGGATTAGCGATAGCGTCGCCTCCGACATTGTCGGGGGTAGCATCCCCCTTTCCTTAGCCTCATTAAAGGTTCTCGCCAAGAGCGGGGCCAACAGATCCATATACTTCCTGTAGAATTCCACCGGAAACCCGTCTGGTCCCGGGGCCTTCCCTGCCTGCATGTTCCCCAGTCCTTTAATCACCTCATCCCCCTCGATTGGCGCCCCCAGACCTGCCACCTCCTGCCCCTTCACCTTCGGGAACCTTAGCTGGTCCAGAAAGTGTAACATTCCTTCTTTTCCCCCCGGGGGTTGGGACTTATATAGCCTCTCATAAAAGGTCTTGAACACCTCGTTCACTTTCCCTGCTCTCTGCTCCATATTTCCCGTTTCGTCCCTAACTCCCCCGGTCTCTCTCGCCGCCATCCTCTTCCGAAGTTGGTGGGCCAACTGCCGGCTCGCCTTTTCCCCATACTCATATTGCATCCCCTGTGCCTTCCTCCACTGTGCCTCTGCCTTTCCCGTGGTCAGCAGGTCAAACTCCGTCTGTAGTCTTCGTCTTTCTCTGTATAGCCCTTCGTCTGGGGCCTCCGCATATTTTTTATCCACCCTCAAAATTTCCCCCACTAATCTCTCTCTTTCTTTGCCCTCTTGTTTCCCCTTGTGGGCTCTGATGGAGATCAGCTCTCCTCTAACCACCGCCTTCAGCGCTTCCCATACTACCCCCACCTGAACCTCCCCATCGTCGTTGACCTCCAGGTATCGCTCAATACACCCCCTCACCCTTCCGCAGACCCCCTCATCCGCCAGTAGTCCCATATCTAGTCGCCAGAGTGGGCGCTGCTCCCTTTCCTCTCCTAGTTCCAAATCCACCCAATGCGGGCCGTGGTCTGAAACGGCTATGGCCGAGTAATCTGTTCCTGCCACTTTCGGGATCAGTGCCCTTCCCAAAACGAAAAAGTCTATCCGGGAGTATACCTTATGGACATGGGAGAAGAAAGAGAATTCTTTAGCCATCGGCCTGGCGAATCTCCACGGATCCACTCCCCCCATTTGTTCCATAAATCCCTTAAGCATCCTGGATCTGGACCGGTCTAGCCCTGGATCCAGCACTGTGTTAAAATCCCCCCCCCCATTACCAAGCTTCCCACCTCCAGGTCCGGGATACGTCCCAGCATTCGCTTCATGAATCCCGCGTCATCCCAGTTCTGGGCATATACATTCACCAGCACAACCGCCTCTCCCTGCAGTCTGCCACTCGCCATCACATATCTGCCCCCACTGTCCACCACTATATTCTTGGCCTCGAATGATACACGTTTCCCCACCAATATTGCCACCCCTCTGTTTTTCGCTTCCAACCCTGAGTGGAATACCTGTCCCAACCATCCTTTTCTCCTTTTCTTAATCTAACCTGATCCGCCAGCTTCAAGTGCGTCTCCTGGAGCATGACTACATCTGCCTTCAGTCTCTTTAAGTGCACAAACACCCATGCCCTCTTAATTGGCCCATTTAAGCCTCTCACATTCCACGTGATCAGTCGGATTGGGGGGCCGTTCACCCCCCCCCCCCTCGTCGACTAGCCATCCCCTTTTTTAGGCCATCTCCCCATCCAGGTCCCGTCTGTCCCCCAGGCAGCGCCTTCCCGCCCCGGTCACCTCATCTCATACCAGCTCCCCCTTGCACTCAGCAGCAGCCCAGTTAATCACCCCCCCCCCCCGCTAGATCCCCCTTGTAGCGCACAAAGACTCCGAGAGACGAATAGAGTGAAGACGATGAGGCTTTATTAAGCGTGACTGTTTCCCCCGCAGTTCAGTAGTAGACTACCTGCGGGGGAGGGCTCCAGGTACTTATACTCCGCCTTCAGGGCGGAGCAAGAGGTCAACGTCCAACCAGGACCCGGGATCTGTCAGCCAATGACATCATGGCTTCACAGTCCCACATGACCCCTAATGCATACTACCACACCCCTCTAGCTTGGTTACTCCCCCCATATTGCTTCCGGAAGTCAGCTAACTCTGGCTGACCTCGGCTTCCCCCGTTCACTCTTTGACCTCCCTGCGTGTGGGGCTCCCTTCCTTCCTGCGCCCGTTTTCCTGCTATAATTTCCATAGCGCGGGAGAATACCTGCGCTTTCCTCTCGGCCCCGCCCCCTATGGCGCAGTTCCCTCATTCCCCTTCCCTGTCCCTTTTTTCCACCGGCGCCCACATTTCTTCGTGTCCCCTCCATCGGGGGGAGAGAAATTCCCCGTCCAACATTGCTGTACAATAGCCCTCCCCTTTCCCCACTTTACATTCCTGTACCACCACCTCGCTGCTTCTCTCCAAACATCAAACTCTCAAATCTAGTCCAGTTTCTCTTCTTGGATGAATGTCCATGCCTCATCCGCAGTCTCGAAGTAGTGGTGCTTGCCCTGATGCGTGACCCACAATCGCGCCGGCTGCAGCCCAAATTTTATTTTCTTCCTATGGAGCACAGCCTTGGCCCGGTTAAAGCTCGCCCTCCTTCTCGCCACCTCCGCACTCCAGTCCTGATACACCCGTATCACCGCATTCTCCCATGTTATCTATCTTGACTTCCAAAAGGCCTTTGATAAGGTGCCTCACGGGAGACTGCTGAGTAAAATAAGGGCCCATGGTATTCGAGGCAAGGTACTAACATGGATTGACGATTGGCTGTGAGGCAGAAGGCAGAGAGTTGGGATAAAAGGTTCTTTTTCGGAATGGCAACCGGTGACGAGTGGTGTCCCGCAGGGTTCAGTGTTGGGGCCACAGCTGTTCTCTTTATATATTAACAATCTAGATGACGGGACTGGGGGCATTCTGGCTAAGTTTGCCGATGATACAAAGATAGGTGGAGGGGCAGGTAGTATGGAGGAGGTGGGGAGGCTGCAGAAAGATTTAGACAGTTTAGGAGAGTGGTCCAAGAAATGGCTGATGAAATTCAACGTGGGCAAGTGCGAGGTCTTGCACTTTGGAAAAAAGAATAGAGGCATGGACTATTTTCTAAACGGTGACAAAATTCATAATGCTGAAGTGCAAAGGGACTTGGGAGTCCTAGTCCAGGATTCTCCAAAGGTAAACTTGCAGGTTGAGTCCGTAATTAAGAAAGCAAATGCAATGTTGTCATTCATCTCAAGAGGCTTGGAATATAAAAGCAGGGATGTACTTCTGAAGCTTTATAAAGCATTAGTTAGGCCCCATTTAGAATACTGTGAGCAATTTTGGGCCCCACACCTCAGGAAGGACATACTGGCACTGGAGCGGGTCCAGCGGAGATTCACACGGATGATCCCAGGAATGGTAGGCCTAACATACGATGAACGTCTGAGGATCCTGGGATTATATTCATTGGAGTTTAGGAGGTTGAGGGGAGATCTAATAGAAACTTACAAGATAATGAATGGCTTAGATAGGGTGGATGTAGGAAAGTTGTTTCCATTAGCAGGGGAGACTAGGACCTGGGGGCACAGCCTTAGAATAAAAGGGAGTCACTTTAGAACAGAGATGAGGAGACATTTCTTCAGCCAGAGAGTGGTGGGTCTGTGGAATTCATTGCCACAGAGGGCGGTGGAGGCCGGGACGTTGAGTGTCTTTAAGACAGAAGTTGATAAATTCTTGATTTCTCGAGGAATTAAGGGCTAAGGAGAGAGAGCGGGTAAATGGAGTTGAAATCAGCCATGATTGAATGGTGGAGTGGACTCGATGGGCCGAATGGCCTTACTTCCGCTCCTATGTCTTATGGTCTTATTTGCTACTCCGTGCCTTCTTAGCCCAGTTCAGGACCGTCTCCCTGTCCCTGTAGCGATGGAACTTTAACACTATTGCTCTTGGTGTTTCACCTGCCTTTGGTCTTCTCACGAGGACCCGTTACGCTCCCTCCACTTCCAGGGGGCCCGTTGGGGCCTCAACTCCCATTAGTGTGTGGAGCATCGCGCTCACACAAGCCCCAACATCAGCTCCCTCTGCTCCTTTGGGGAGACCTAGAATCCGTAGGTTTTTCCTCCTCGAGCTGTTCTCCAGGGCTTCCAGCCTTTCTATGCACCTCTTGTGTAGTGCCTCGTGTGTCTCCGTTTTTACCACCAGGCCCTATATCTCATCTTCATTCTCGGCTGCCTTTGCCTTCACTCCACGGAGCTCCATCGCCTGGACCTTTTGTGTTTCCTTCAGTCCCTCGATTGCCAGTAGCATCGGCGCCAGCACCTCTTTCTTAAGCTCCTCCACACATCGTCGGAGAAACTCCTGCTGGTCCGGGCCCCATACCATCTGGGCTCCATCCGCCGCCATCTTGCTTCTCCCTTCTCTTCTCTGCCGCTGCTCCAAAGGATCCTTCGCAATCTGGCCACTACCGCCACTCCTTTCTATACACACCCGGGGGGATTCCTTCCTTCGTCACCCCACACTGGGTTAGGTTGGAAAAAAATTCCGTTAGGGCTCCCAATAAGAGCCCAAAAGTCTGTTAGAACGGGAGCTGCCGAAACGTGCGGCTTAGCAGTGCATCACCGCAAGTGGAAGTCCACGTTGGTGGGCTTTCTTAACTATAGTGTTGGCATAGGGGTACCAGGACAGGCTGTTGGTGATCTGGACACCTAAAAACTTGAAGCTCTCGACCCTTTCTACTTCATTCCCATTGATGTGGACAGGGGCATGTTCTCCACTACGCTTCCTGAAGTCGATGACAATCTCCTTCGTTTTGTTGACATTGAGGGAGAGATTATTGTCGTCGCACCAGTTCACCAGATTCTCTATCTCATTCCTGTACTCTGTTTCGTCATTGTTCAAAATCTGACCCACTACGGTGGTGTCATTAGCAAATTTGAAAATCGAGTTGGAGGGGAATTTGGCCACACAGTCATAGGTGGACAAGGAGTATAGTAGGGGGCTGAGGACACAGCCATCTGGGGCACCGGTATTGAGGACGATCATGGAGGAGGTGTTGTTGCCTATCTTTACTGACTGTGGCCTGTAGGATAGAAAGTTCAGGATCCAGTCTCAGAGGGAGGAGCCGAGGCCAAGGCCACGGAGTTTGGAGATGAGTTTCGTAGGAATAATGGTGTTGAAGGCTGAGCTGTAGGCGATAAAAAGGAGTCTGACTTAGGTGTCTTTGTTATCTGGGTGTTCCAGGGTAGAGTGCAGGGCCATGGAGATGGCGTCTGCTGTGGACATGTTGCAGCGGTAGGCAAATTGTAGTGGATCAAGGCAACTCGGGAGGCTGGAATTGATTTGTGCCATGACTAACCTTTCAAAGCACTTCATGATGATGGCTGTCAGAGCCACTGGACGATAGTCATTAAGGCACGCTGCTTGGCTTTTTTTTGGTTCAGGGATGATGGTCGTCTTCTTGAAGCAGATAGGGACCTCAGATTGTTGTAAAGAGAGGTTGAAGATGTCTGCGAATACCCCCATCAGCTGATCCGGGCAAGACCTGAGTGCTCGCCCGGATACCCCATCCGGGCCAATGGCTTTCCGTGGGTTGACCTTCGAGAAGGTTGCTCTGACGTCTGCAGTGGTGATCTCAGATACAAGTTCATCCGCGGCTTCTGGGGTGGAGGGCTCGCTCTCACTGACCTCTTGCTCAAAGCGTGCACAGAATGCGTTGAGCTCATCAGGGAGGGGTGCGTTGGAGCTGACGATTTTACATGCCTTCATCTTGTAGCCCGTTATGTCTTGCAGACCTTGCCATAGACGGCGGGGATCCATGTGGCTAGCCTGGGACTTGAGCTTGGTCCGGTACCGTCTTTTGGCATCGTTGATGGATTTCTTTAGACCATTGTGGTAGTATGTATTGGGGGTCATGTGGGACTGGAAGCCCTAATGTCATTGGCTGACAGATCCCGGGTCCTGGTTGGCCGTTGACCTCAAGCTCCGCCCTGAAGGCGAAGTATAAGAAGCCGGTGCCTTCCCCCGCAGGCCAGTTTACTATCGGGCTGCTGGGGAACAGACACGCTTAATAAAGCCTCATCGACTTCACTCTATTCGTCTCACGGAGTCTTTGTGCGCTACAATTTATTAAGCGTGCCTAAAAAGGACTATGGAGCTCAGGATCATTCCAGAATGCCTGAGGATCAGCCCCCACGCAGTGAATGCGGCAGCAGCCTTCAAACACTGGCAGACTTGCTTCGAGGCCTACATCAGATCGACCACAGGCCGAGTCTCAGACGAACAAAAACTGCACTGACCTGCACTCGAGGGTGAGCACGGAGATTTTCACCCTCATTGAAGACACCGACGATTTCCAGACGGCGTTCACAGCACTGAGAAATCTCTACGTTCGCCCAGTTAACCAAATCTACGCTCGCTACCAGCTCGCGACAAGACGGCAAGCTCCCGGAGAATCGATGGACGAGTTCTACGCCGCGCTGCTGATTTTGGGACGAGCCTGCAGCTGCCCGTCGGTGAATGCAAACGAACATACGGACATGTTAATGCGCGACGCTTTTGTGGCAGGTATGCAATCCTCCCAAATCCGCCAAAGACTTCTAGAAAAAGAGTCGCTAGGACTCTCAGAGGCACGGGCCCTAGCAGCCTCCCTAGACTTAGCGCGCATCGTGGCCTTTGCGATGTCCACTTCACTCTATTCGTCTCACGGAGTCTTTGTGCGCTACAACCATATCTAGCTTTCTTGCAGAGGTCAGGGTCGCCTGACTTGAACGCCTCAGACCTAGACTTCAGCAAGCAGTGGATATTCCTGTTCATCCAGGGTTTCCGGTTGGGAAACACGCGGATTTGCTTTTTTGGCACAGTCTTCTACACACTTACTAATGAAGTCAGTTACTATAGTGGCGTACTCATTCAGGCTGGTCGCAGAGTTTTTAAATACTGACCAGTCCACTGACTCTAAGCAGTCCCGTAGGAGATCATCCGATTCCTCAGACCAACAATGCACGACTTTCTTTGACGGATTCTCCCCCTTCAGTTTTTGCTCATAAAACAGGAGCAGGGGCACAGCCTTGTGGTCAGATTTGCCAAAGTGTGGGCGGGCGATAGAGCGGTAGGCATGTTTGATATTTATGTCGCAGTGGTCCAGGATGTTTGGTCCTCTGATGGAACAGGTGACGTGTTGGTGGTAACTTGGTAGTACGCTCTTGAGCTTGGCCTGATTGAAGTCCCCAGCTACAATGAACAAGACCTCGGGATGTTTCGTTTCAAGGCTATTTGTGGTGGTGAATATTTCGTCCAGTGCAATTTTCACGTTCGCATGGGGTGGGATGTAAACTGCCGTCAGGATAACGGAGCTGAACTCCCGCAGAAGGTAGTAGGGGCGGCATTTTAGCATCAGGTATTCTAGGTCCGGGGAGCAGAAACTTGCCAGTGTTGCTACATCTAGGCACCAGAAGGTGTTGATTAGGAGGCAGACCCCACCTCCCCTTGCCTTGCCTGAGGCCACCGTACGGTCCATTCGGTGGATTGAGAAGCCCTCTGGTTGTAGGGCCCAGGTCGGTAAAGCAGGAGTGAGTCGTGTCTCCGTGAAACAGAGCACGCAGCAGTCCCTTAGTTCTCTCTGAAAAGTGAGTCTGGCTTTAAGTTCGTCTAGCTTGTTTTCTAGAGATTGGACATTAGCTCGGAGTAAGCTAGGCAGAGGGGCTTTGGGGCCGCGTTGTTTCACTCTCCCCGACATTAAACTTCACAGTACAATTCCAGGTGAACCAAATATAATTTGTCCTGTTTTACACTAAATGTGATTGAGCTTTATATTGTCTCAGCATTTTCATATTCATTTTGTATTTTTGTATGCAGGCCCACTTAGCAGGAATATTTGATAATGTGAATGAAGTGGTTTTCCATCCAAAGGATTATGATACAATGCTGGCTGTCACTTCGAGGGAAGGAGAACAAATCCATGTAATTATACATCATATTGATTCAAATTGAAATTACTTAAAGGTGTTTAATGCATTTGACTCTGAATTAGTGCCATTTGTTATGACATTGTAGTACATGTGCATCATTCGATGGAAGCCAAATTTAATTGGCCCGTCAGAGTTGTGATCTCCAGCGGATTGTCGCTCTCAATGGACTTACCCTCGCTGAAAGTCCAAAGCCCCATGGGGCGGGATTCTCCAATAATGGGGCTTTGTCCCCACTCCAGCGTCAAAATGCGGGCGTTTCACTGGCTTTCCTGAAGAAAATCCAGAGTAATTCTCCTACCTGAAGGGGGCTAACAGGGCCCCAGAGTACTCCACGCATCTCTGCCTGCTGATAGGGGGCCTGCACATCCGGCCGGGAGTCCGCGCACGCACACGGCGGCGGCCTTTGGCGGCCGCCCCGCGCGACATGGCAGACTCACAACGCGGAGCTGCCCCAAAAATATAGACCCCCCCGAGATTGCGCGCGCCCGCGGACCGATTGCCCCCAATCGCTAGCCTGGATGTCCATGAGGCACCGCCCCCCCCGGTGAAGGATCCCCCCCGACCCCACCAGGGCGGCCGCGGACTAAGTCCGCAGTCGCCGCCGACTGTTCCCAAAGGATAACGTGGTTAGAACCACGCCATCGGGAACTCGGCCAGTTTTCATCGGTGAATCGGGAGGGCCTCTGTCAATGGCCCCCTACCAGTGCCGTGTAGACCGCGCACGCGTGATTCGCAGCGATTCTCTGGGGACTGTGCCGGTTTTTGGCGCCAACACCCATTGCCCGCCACCCCCCCCCCCGCCGATCGCGGTTTCGGCACGGAGGGTCGGAGAATCCCGCCCCCTGTCTCACCAAACCATCCTCACTCTGGTGAGACAGGGGCAACGAAGCGTTCCCCCTGGGCTGCATTGGCTGTATTGGCGTAGAGTAACTGGGGTGCAGGGGAGAAAGGAACAATCTTTTTATGGTGCTCGCTGCAGTGGAGGGGGAGTTGGACCACAGAGAGGCGGGCGTTGTACCGGAGTGGGAGGTCGACCAGGCCATTATAGTGACAATACTACAGAAAAATGAGCTTGATAATCTCACTATCACATTGCTAGCAAGGTCAACATTTATTGCCCATCACCAGTTGAGAGGGTGTTGGTGAACCTTCTTCTTCAACTATTGTGATCTATGGGATGCTCCTACTGCCGTGTGATGTACCTGCTGCCCTGTGATGTACCTACTGCCGTGTGATGTACCTACTGCCGTGTGATGTACCTACTGCCGTGTGATGTACCTGCTGCCCTGTGATGTACCTACTGCCGTGTGATGTACCTGCTGCCCTGTGATGTACCTACTGCCGTGTGATGTACCTACTGCCCTGTGATGTACCTACTGCCGTGTGATGTACCTACTGCCGTGTGATGTACCTGCTGCCCTGTGATGTACCTACTGCCGTGTGATGTACCTACTGCCGTGTGATGTACCTACTGCCGTGTGATGTACCTGCTGCCGTGTGATGTACCTACTGCCGTGTGATGTACCTACTGCCGTGTGATGTACCTACTGCCCTGTGATGTACCTACTGCCGTGTGATGTACCTACTGCCGTGTGATGTACCTACTGCCGTGTGATGTACCTACTGCCCTGTGATGTACCTACTGCCGTGTGATGTACCTACTGCCGTGTGATGTACCTACTGCCGTGTGATGTACCTACTGCCCTGTGATGTACCTACTGCCGTGTGATGTACCTACTGCCGTGTGATGTACCTACTGCCGTGTGATGTACCTGCTGCCGTGTGATGTACCTGCTGCCGTGTGATGTACCTACTGCCGTGTGATGTACCTACTGCCGTGTGATGTACCTACTGCCGTGTGCTTTACCTACTGCCGTGTGATGTACCTGCTGCCGTGTGATGTACCTGCTGCCGTGTGATGTACCTGCTGCCGTGTGATGTACCTGCTGCCGTGTGATGTACCTGCTTCCACAGTGCTGTTAAGTAGAAAGGGCTGGTATTTTGACCAAGCAATGATGAAGTATTAATGCAGCTCCAACAACACTCAAAAAGATTTACACAATCCATGACAAAGCAGCCTGCATATTAGGCACCCCACCCAGCACAGAGGCAGCAGGGTTATGGGCCAGGGTTTAGAAAACTCCAAAGTATATCATGGAGTTCACCTGACCAACAACTGTTTATTGATTTGGGTTACGAAGAGCACAAGGTCCTGCCTTCCAGGTGTTATTTAACAGAGTCTTTGCCACTTTTAATTAGAAAACAAACTTAATTCTACGACTTTAGTTAACATTTTTATAAACACACACTGTAAGCATTTTTATCAACTACAAGCATAAAGACCACACACAGCTCCAGTAATCTATGTATAATCCTTAACGAATCCCCCCTTTACAGTTCCAATTTAATAACAAGATCCAAGTAAAAACCAGAACTCCCTTTTTAAAGGTGTGGCCCAGCACACATCCCTCTTACTGATATAAGACTTGGTGTTGATACTCTTCTCTCCTTTCCAAACAGCAGGTTTGAATTCCTTCCAGAAAGCAGTTGGGCCGGCGAATCACCGGGGGGTGGTGTGAATCCCGCCCCGACGCCGGCTGCTGGATTCTCCGGTGCCGGTTTTGCGGCGGGGGCGGGGATCACGTCGTGCCGGTCAGGGGCCGTTGGCAGTGGCCCCCCCCTGGTGATCCTCCGCTCCGCAATGGGCTTAGTGGCCGCCCGTTTTCAGCCAGCCAGCCGGCGTAAATCAAACAAGGCCCTTACTGGCAGGACCTGGCTCTGCGGGTAGCCTGCGAGTCCTCGGAGAGGCGCGGGGGGATCTGGCCCCATGGGGGTGCCCCCACGGTGGCCTGGCCTGCGATCGGGGCCCACCAATCCGCGGGCGGGCCTGTGCCATGGGGGAACTCTTTCCCTCCGCGCCGGCCGCTGTAACGGTCCGCCATGGCCGGCGCGGAGAAGAACCCCCCTGTGCATGCACTGGGATCACACCAGCACACGCTGGCGCTCCCGCGCATGCGCCAACTCGCGCCGGCCGACAGAGGCCTTTCGGCGGGTTTTGCCGCGGCGCCAGCCCTTCGCCGCCGGTTGGCGCAGCACCAGCCCCGCCGGCCTAGGAGGATTCCGCACCTTCTGGGCGGCCCACCCTGCTGGTTAGGGGAGAATCCCGCCCATTATCTCTGTTCAGTTATCAAGCAGTCTGGAAACAGCTTTTTATCCCCTGGGTAACTCAAGGTCAAATGGGCATTTCTTGAAACTTAATGCTGTCCCCTTCTTTCAAAGTCCTCCCAGCACATTGTGTTCTTAAAGTGACATTGCACAAGAAAAATAAAGGATTTTTACAGTCATAAGGAAGATGTTCGAATCAATCATTATGGAAGTTAGAAAAACTCAAGGTAATCGGGAAGAGTCATCATTGTTCTGTGAAAGGGAAATCATGTATAACCAATTTATTAGAGTTTTTTGAAGGAGTGCCATGCACAGTGGATAAAGGGGAGCCTCTAGATGTACTGTACTTGGATTCCCAGGAGGCATTTGACAAGTGTTCACATCAAAGGTTTTGTGCAAAGCAGTTGCTCATGGTGTACGAGGTAACATATTAGCATGGGCAGCATGGTAACACAAGTGGCTAGCACTTTGGCTTCACAGCGCCAGGGTCCCAGGTTCGATTCCCCGCTGGATCACTCTCTGTGCGGAGTCTACACATCCTCCCCGTGTCTGCGTGGGTTTCCTCCGGGTGCTCCGGTTTCCTCCACAGTCCAAAGACGCGCAGGTTAGGTGGACTGGCCACAATAAATTGCCCTTAGTGGCCAAAAGGTTAGGAGGGGTTATTGGCTTACGGGGATAGGGTGGGTGAGGGCTTAATTGCCTCGATGGGCCGAATGGCCTCCTTCTGCACTGTATGTTCTATGTGTAGAAGATTGACTGTCTGACACAAAACAGAGAGGATGCATAAATGGGCCTTTACCTAATTGGCAAGATGTGACAAATAAAGTCCTGCAGGGCCTCTTAGCTTTTTACAATCTATATCAATGACTTAGATGAAAGGAGCAAAGGCATGATAGCAGACACGAAGATAGGTAGGACAGTATGTTGTGCCAAGGACTTAAGGTGGATCCAGACAGATAGAGATAGGCTGAGTGAGTGGGAAAAGAGATGCCAGATGGAGTGTAATGTGGGAAAATGTGAAAGTTGTTCCCTTTGGCAGAAAGAATAAAAAAACAGTGTTTTACTTAAATGGAGAACGGCTGCAGAATTCTAATGTACCGGGGGATCTAGGTGTTCTCATATATCATAAAAAGTTACTATGCAAGTAGATAAAGTAATCAAGTGGAATCTAGTCTTTATTGAAAGAGGAATTGAACAGCAAAACAAGCATTGGTGAGACCAAGGACATGGGGCGGGATTCTCCGACCCCCCCACTGGGTCGGAGAATCGCCGGGGGGGGGGGGGGGGCGGCGTGAATCCCGCCCCGCCACTCCGACGCCGGCTGCCAAATTCTTCAGCGCCGGCAGTGGCACCCCCGGCGATTCTCCGCCCCGCGATGGGCCGAGTGGCTGCCCGTTTTCAGCCGGTCCCGCTGGCGTAAATCAAACCAGGTCCGTACCGGTGGGACCTGGCTCTGTGGGTGGCCTGCAGAGTCCTCGGGAGGGCGCGGGGGGATCTGGCCCCTGGGGGTGCCCCCACGGTGGCCTGGCCCGCGATCGGGGCCCACCGGCGCCGGCCTAGCCCCTGAAGGTGCGGAGGATTCAGAGTGGTTCATGCCACTCCTCGGCGCCGGTACAGCCCGTCCCGCCAGGTAGAGGAGAATCCCGCCCATGATTCTCAGGGCCTGATGGCCAAGTGCAAATTCCATATGACGCCTAACTCTCGCGAGAGGGCCATAACAGAATTTGTGTTAGTGAGATTTCCGATTGTGATGTTCCCAGGCCCTCCCCGATAGCACAATCAGGTTCATGCCCACAGAGGGGGAAAATTCCGCCCCATATCGCAAATATTGGGTGCGATCTATGCACAGTTTTGGGCACATTTAGCGGGGTGTTTCCTGGAGGCAGTAGTGCCGGCAAACACCCTGCTATTCAATGGCACTTTGCCATTTTTTTTGCCCTTGGGGAGTTTCTGTCCGCCGTGGTGGCACTTGAGTCTATTCCTGCTGGCGAGCCCAGCCGGAAAGGACCCTCGAAGATCGGGGGGCATTTTGTCTGGCTAATGGCTCATTTAAATATGCAGATCTGGATCATGCCCAGTGAGGGCGATATCCAGATCACAATGTCTCAAGAGATTTCATCAAATCCTGTGAGGCGTTTCAAGCGTCACAAATCTAGCGAGAGGCCTGTCGTGAGATTCAACGGCCTTGTTCCGACATCAAGTTGGGTGTGATGAGGCTGCTGAATTGTGTCCACTGTGCGCCGTGCTAGTCTCCTTATTTGAGGAAGGATGTAATTGCATTGGAGGTGGTTCAGAGGTTTGATACCTGAAATGAGCAGGCTGATTTATGAGGAAAGGTTGGAGAGACTGGATTTGTTTCCAATGGAGTTTAGAAGATTGAGGGATGACTTTACTGTACATGAATAGGATGGGAATAGAGGGATACAGACCCAGGAAGTGTAGAAGATTGTAGTTTAGTCGGGCAGCATGGTCGGCACGGGCTTAGAGGGCCGAAGGGCCTGTTCCTGTGCTGTACTTTGTTCTTTGTTCTTTGTTCTATATAAGAACCTGAATGGTCTTGAAAAGGTGAACCTGGAAGGGATGTTTCCTCTTGTGGGTGAGTCCAGAATTAGGGGCACTGTTTTAGAATTATGGGGTTGCCCTTTTAGGACGGTTTTGAGGAGAATCTAGGGCGGGATTCTCCCCCCTGGCGGATAAGTGCCGAAGCCGGAGTAAAAACGGGAAGTCGATTTCGGCGTGAGAACAGCTAGTGAGTCAGTTTCAGCGGGAGCATTGCGGAAGTGGCTGCTGGGAGGTAAGTCAACCTTTAAAAGCACTTGTCATTGCAGGGGCAGGCCAGTCGATTTCGGCGGGAGAATCGGCTGGTGAGTCAGTTTCAGCGGGAGCATTACGGAAGTGGCTGCTGGGAGGTAAGTCAACCTTTAAAAGCACTTGTCTTTGCAGGGGCAGGCCAGTCGATTTCGGCGTGAGAACAGCTGGTGAGTCAGTTTCAGCGGGAGCATTGCGGAAGTGGCTGCTGGGAGGTAAGTCAACCTTTAAAAGCACTTGTCTTTGCAGGAACAGGCCAGTCGATTTCGGCGTGAGAACAGCTGGTGAGTCAGTTTCAGCGGGAGCATTGCGGAAGTGGCTGCTGGGAGGTAAGTCAACCTTTAAAAGCACTTGTCTTTGCAGGGGCAGGTCAGTCGATTTCGGCGGGAGTGGGGCTGGCTGGTTAGTCAATTTCAGCAGGAGCTGAGAATTTTTCTTTTTTTTTCAAATTAGTTTTTTAGGCGGGAACAGGAAGTCGACCCGCGGACATCTGGGAAGACCCTCACCAATAAATTCTGGTGGAGAGGAAACCCGAGACACTACACGTGTAGTGTCTCCCGCCCGCCCTCCTCCTCTAACCTAATAATAAAACCCATTGGTCTGAGGTAAGTACCATATTTTATTATATTATTATTATTTTTTATAAAAATTTAATTTAGTTGTTAGCCAGATCTTGGTAGAAAGTAGGAGGAATGGCAGGGAAGGGAGTGCAATGTTCCTCCTGCAGGATGTTTGAGGTGAGGGATGCAGTTAGTGTCCCTGCTGATTTTACCTGCAGGAAGTGCTGCCATCTCCAGCTCCTCCAAGACCGAGTTAGGGAACTGGAGCTGGAGTTGGAAGAACTTCGGATCATTCGGGAGGCAGAAGGGGTCATAGATAGCAGCTTCAGGGAATTAGTTACACCAAAGATTGGAGATAGGTGGGTAACTGTAAGAGGGACTGGGAAAAAGCAGTCAGTGCAGGGATCCCCTGCGGTCGTTCCCCTGAGAAACAAGTATACCGCTTTGGATACTTGTGGGGGGGACGACTTACCAGGGGTAAGCCATGGGGTACGGGCCTCTGGCACGGAGTCTGTCCCTGTTGCTCAGAAGGGAAGGGGGGAGAGGAGCAGAGCATTAGTAATTGGGGACTCTATAGTCAGGGGCACAGATAGGAGATTTTGTGGGAGCGTGAGAGACTCACGTTTGGTATGTTGCCTCCCAGGTGCAAGGGTACGTGATGTCTCGGATCGTGTTTTCCGGGTCCTTAAGGGGGAGGGGGAGCAGCCCCAAGTCGTGGTCCACATTGGCACTAACGACATAGGTAGGAAAGGGGACAAGGATGTCAGGCAAGCTTTCAGGGAGCTAGGATGGAAGCTCAGAACTAGAACAAACAGAGTTGTTATCTCTGGGTTGTTGCCCGTGCCACGTGATAGTGAGATGAGGAATAGGGAGAGAGAGCATTTAAACACGTGGCTACAGGGATGGTGCAGGCGGGAGGGATTCAGATTTCTGGATAACTGGGGCTCTTTCTGGGGAAGGTGGGACCTCTACAGACAGGATGGTCTGCATATGAACCTGAGGGGCACAAATATCCTGGGGGGGAGATTTGTTAGTGCTCTTTGGGGGGGTTTAAACTAATGCAGCAGGGGCATGGGAACCTGGTTTGTAGTTTTAGGGTAAGGGAGAATGAGAGTATAGAGATGATGTGGAGATGCCGGCGTTGGACTGGGGTGAGCACAGTACGAAGTCTTACAACACCAGGTTAAAGTCCAACAGGTTTGTTTCGATGTCACTAGCTTTCGGAGCGCTGCTCCTTCCTCAGGTGAATGAAGAGGTCTGTTCCAGAAACACATATATAGACAAATTCAAAGATGCCAAACAATGCTTGGAATGCAAGCATTAGCAGGTGATTAAATCTTTACAGATCCAGAGATGGGGTAACCCCAGGTTAAAGAGGTGTGAATTGTCTCAAGCCAGGACAGTTGGTAGGATTTTGCAGGCCAGATGGTGGGGGATGAATGTAATGCGACATGAATCCCAGGTCCCGGTTGAGGCCGCCTTCAGGACCCGCGACAACGCAGAATCGCCGAGCAGAAACTTATAGCCAAGTTCCGCACACATGAGTGCGGCCTCAACCGGGACCTGGGATTCATGTCGCATTACATTCATCCCCCACCATCTGGCCTGCGAAATCCTACCAACTGTCCTGGCTTGATACAATTCACACCTCTTTAACCTGGGGTTACCCCAGCTCTGGATCTGTAAAGATTTAATCACCTGCTAATGCTCGCATTCCAAGCATTGTTTGGCATCTTTGAATTTGTCTATATATGTGTTTCTGGAACAGACCTCTTCATTCACCTGAGGAAGGAGCAGCGCTCCGAAAGCTAGTGACATCGAAACAAACCTGTGAGAGTATAGAGGTCAGGAGCACAGATTTGACGTCGCAGGAGGGGGCCAGTGTTCAGGTAGGTGGTTTGAAGTGTGTCTACTTCAATGCCAGGAGTATACGAAACAAGGTAGGGGAACTGGCAGCATGGGTTGGTACCTGGGACTTCGATGTTGTGGCCATTTCGGAGACATGGATAGAGCAGGGACAGGAATGGATGTTGCAGGTTCCGGGGTCTAGGTGTTTTAGTAAGCTCAGAGAAGGAGGCAAAAGAGGGGGAGGTGTGGCGCTGCTAGTCAAGAGCAGTATTACAGTGGCGGAGAGGATGCTAGATGGGTACTCTTCTTCCGAGGTAGTATGGGCTGAAGTTAGAAACAGGAAAGGAGAGGTCACCCTGTTGGGAGTTTTTTATAGGCCTCCTAATAGTTCTAGGGATGTAGAGGAAAGGATGGCGAAGATAATTCTGGATAAGAGCGAAAGTAACAGGGTAGTTATTATGGGAGACTTTAACTTTCCAAATATTGACTGGAAAAGATATAGTTCGAGTACAATAGATGGGTCGTTTTTTGTACAGTGTGTGCAGGAGGGTTTCCTGAAACAATATGTTGACAGGCCAACAAGAGGCGAGGCCACGTTGGATTTGGTTTTGGGTAATGAACCAGGCCAGGTGTTGGATTTGGAGGTAGGAGAGCACTTTGGGGACAGTGACCACAATTCGGTGACGTTTACGTTAATGATGGAAAGGGATAAGTATACACCGCAGGGCAAGAGTTATAGCTGGGGGAAGGGCAATTATGATGCCATTAGACGTGACTTGGGGGGGATAAGGTGGAGAAGTAGGCTGCAAGTGTTGGGCACACTGGATAAGTGGAGCTTGTTCAAGGATCAGCTACTGCGTGTTCTTGATAAGTATGTACCGGTCAGGCAGGGAGGAAGGCGTCGAGCGAGGGAACCGTGGTTTACCAAGGAAGTGGAATCTCTTGTTAAGAGGAAGAAGGAGGCCTATGTGAAGATGAGGTGTGACGTTTCAGTTGGGGCGATGGATAGTTACAAGGTAGCGAGGAAGGATCTAAAGAGAGAGCTAAGAAGAGCAAGGAGGGGACATGAGAAGTATTTGGCAGGAAGGATCAAGGAAAACCCAAAAGCTTTCTATAGGTATGTCAGGAATAAGCGAATGACTAGGGAAAGAGTAGGACCAGTCAAGGACAGGGATGGGAAATTGTGTGTGGAGTCTGAAGAGATAGGCGAGATACTAAATGAATATTTTTCGTCAGTATTCACTCAGGAAAAAGATAATGTTGTGGAGGAGAATGCTGAGCCCCAGGCTAATAGAATAGATGGCATTGAGGTACGTAGGGAAGAGGTGTTGGCAATTCTGGACAGGCTGAAAATAGATAAGTCCCCGGGACCTGATGGGATTTATCCTAGCATTCTCTGGGAGGCCAGGGAAGAGATTGCTGGACCTTTGGCTTTGATTTTTATGTCATCATTGGCTACAGGAATAGTGCCAGAGGACTGGAGGACAGCAAATGTGGTCCCTTTGTTCAAAAAGGGGAGCAGAGACAACCCCGGCAACTATAGACCGGTGAGCCTCATGTCTGTAGTGGGTAAAGTCTTGGAGGGGATTATAAGAGACAAGATTTATAATCATCTAGATAGGAATAATATGATCAGGGATAGTCAGCATGGCTTTGTGAAGGGTAGGTCATGCCTCACAAACCTTATTGAGTTCTTTGAGAAGGTGACTGAACAGGTAGATGAGGGTAGAGCAGTTGATGTGGTGTATATGGATTTCAGCAAAGCGTTTGATAAGGTTCCCCACGGTAGGCTATTGCAGAAAATATGGAGGCTGGGGATTGAGGATGATTTAGAGATGTGGATCAGAAATTGGCTAGCTGAAAGAAGACAGAGGGTGGTGGTTGATGGGAAATGTTCAGAATGGAGTACAGTCACAAGTGGAGTACCACAAGGATCTGTTCTGGGGTCGTTGCTGTTTGTCATTTTTATCAATGACCTAGAGGAAGGCGCAGAAGGGTGGGTAAATTTGCAGACGATACTAAAGTCGGTGGTGTTGTCGATAGTGTGGAAGGATGTAGCAGGTTACAGAGGGATATAGATAAGCTGCAGAGCTGGGCTGAGAGGTGGCAAATGGAGTTTAATGTAGAGAAGTGTGAGGTGATTCACTTTGGAAGGAATAACAGGAATGCGGAATATTTGGCTAATGGTAAAGTTCTTGAAAGTGTGGATGAGCAGAGGGATATAGGTGTCCATGTACATAGATCCCTGAAAGTTGCCACCCAGGTTGATAGGGTTGTGAAGAAGGCCTATGGAGTGTTGGCCTTTATTGGTAGAGGGATTGAGTTCCGGAGTCGGGAGGTCATGTTGCAGCTGTACAGAACTCTGGTACGGCCGCATTTGGCGTATTGCGTACAGTTCTGGTCACCGCATTATAGGAAGGACGTGGAGGCTTTGGAGCGGGTGCAGAGGAGATTTACCAGGATGTTGCCTGGTATGGAGGGAAAATCTTATGAGGAAAGGCTGATGGACTTGAGGTTGTTTTCGTTGGAGAGAAGAAGGTTAAGAGGAGACTTAATAGAGGCATACAAAATGATCAGGGGGTTGGATAGGGTGGACAGTGAGAGCCTTCTCCCGCGGATGGAAATGGCTGGCACGAGGGGACATAGCTTTAAACTGAGGGGTAATAGATATAGGACAGAGGTCAGAGGTAGGTTCTTTACGCAAAGAGTAGTGAGGCTGTGGAATGCCGAGTGCCGAGACGTCCATTGTGACGAGCAATGTTCCTAGTTCAACTGGTCCATGGTTGCTGAGTTTCTGTAGGAAGTCCGTCGTGTCGCGACAGAAGCTGGGCGTACCTTGTACGATGGGTTTCAAGATGCCCTCGATGTAGCCAGAGAGGTTCTCACACAAGGTCCCATTGCCTGAAACGATAGGGCGGCCTGGTGTGTTGGCCTTATGTATTTTCGGGAGGCAGTAGAGATCTCCAATGCGGGGAGTACGTGGGATGAGAGCACGTAGGGTGCTCTGAAGATCTGGATCCAAGGTCTTGATCAGTCTGTTAAGTTGGCGGATGTGTTCTCACATGTAGGACCACTGCCGTTGATGCACCAATGCTTGTTGTTGCAGTGGACCATGTTCATAAGCCTCTTGGCTTTATAAAGGCCCTGCTGCCACTTGCTGCTTAGGCCCTTGGTTCTCATGGCCTTGTGCCAACCCGTGACAGGCCCTCCTTCTCATCTGGAGGTGGTTGCCTGCCACCTGCATCATTGATGCCTCAGTAGAAGAATGAACATATTGAAGTAATACTTTCCGTGAGTGGAGTATGTCCTTTACAGCTGTCCATCCACCTCAACGTCAGCAGGCAACTGCAAAGACCTTCTCCGAGTGGTTTAGACGTGGCACTCGCATCCCACAACACCCCATCCCTTCCAAATAAAGGACATCCGAGGTGACCAAAGGTGGATGTTTCTCCCATTCACACATGACTGCATACAGAGACACTGCTCTATGGCCAGAGTGATGAGTGTCATGTGCCAGAGCCTCACTCTGACATTTTTCTGCATGTCTCCACTACCCCTGAGACTCGACAGAGAAAACATTGTTTTGGCAGCACTAAAATGAAATGAAAAAATGAAATTAAAACCGCTTATTGTCACAAGTAGGCTTCAATAAAGTTACTGTGAAAAGCCCCTAGTTGCCACATTCCGCCGCCTGTTCGGGGAGGCTGTTACGGGAATTGTACCGTGCTGTTGGCCTGCCTTGGTCTGCTTTCAAAGCCAGCGATTTAGCCCTGTGCTAAACAGCCCACGGATCGTGTTTTCGGGATCCTTAAGGGGGAGGAGGAGCAGCCCCAAGTCGTGGTCCACATAGGCACCAATGACATAGGTAGAAAAAGAGATAAGGATGTAAGGCAGGAATTCAGGGAGCTAGGGTGGAAACTTAGATCTAGAACAGTTATTATCTCTGGGTTGTTACCCGTGCTACGTGCTAGCGAGACATGGAATAGGGAGAGAGAGCAGTTGAACACGTTGCTACAGGGATGGTGCAGGAGGGAGGGTTTCAGATTTCTGGATAATTGGGGCTCATTCTGGGGTCGGTGGGACCTCTACAAACGAGATGGTCTACACCTGGACCAGAGGCATACCAATATCCTGGGGGGGAAATTTGCGAATGCTCTTCGGGAGGGTTTAAACTAGTTCAGCAGGCGGTTGGGAACCTGAATTGTACCTCCAGTATACAAGAGGTTGAGAGTAGTGAGTTCATGAGTAAGGTTTCAAAGTTGCAGGAGTGTACCGGCAGGCAGGAAGGTGGTTTGAAGTGTGTCTACTTCAATGCCAGGAGCATCCGGAATAAGGTGGGTGAATTTGCGGCATGGGTTGGTACTTGGGACGTCGATGTTGTGGCCATTTCGGAGACATGGATAGAGCAGGGACAGGAATGGTTGTTGCAGGTGCCGGGGTTTAGATATTTCAGTAAGCTCAAGGAAGGTGGTAAAAGAGGGGGAGGGGTGGCATTAGTGTTAGCCAAGGACAGTATTACGGTGGCAGAAAGGATGTTTGATGAGGACTCGTCTACTGAGGTAGTATGGGCTGAGGTTAGAAACAGGAAAGGAGAGGTCACCCTGTTAGGAGTTTTGTCTAGGCCTCCGAAATGTTCCAGAGATGTAGAGGAAAGGATTGAAAAGATGATTCTGGATAGGAGCGAAAGTAATGGGGTAGTTGTTATGGGGGACTTTAACTTTCCAAATATTGACTGGAAACGCTATAGTTTGAGTACTTTAGAAGGGTCCGTTTTTGTCCAGTGTGTACAGGAGGGTTTCCTGACACAGTATGTAGATAGGCCAACAAGAGGCGAGGCCATATTGGATTTGGTACTGGCTAATGAACCAGGACAGGTGTTAGATTTGGAGGTAGGTGAGCACTTTGGTGATAGTGACCACTATTCGATTCCGTTTACTTTGGCGATGGAAAGGGATAGGTATATACCGCAGGGCAAGAGTTATATCTGGGGGAAAGGCAATTACAATGCGATGAGGCAAGACTTAGGATGCATCGGATGGGGAGGGAAACTGCAGGGGATGAGCACAATTGAAATGTGGAGCTTGTTCAAGGAACAGATTCTGCGTGTCCTTGATAAATATGTACCTGTCAGGCAGGGAGGAAATGGTCGAGCAAGGGAACCGCGGTTTACTAAAGTAGTTGAATCACTTGTCAAGAGGAAGAAGGAGGCTTATGTAAAGATGAGACATGAAGGTTCAGTTGGGCGCTAGAGAGTTACAAGTTAGCTAGGAAGGACCTAAAGAGAGAGCTCAGAAGATCCAGGAGGGGACATGAGAAGTCTTTGGCAGGTAGGATCAAGGATAACCCTAAAGCTTTCTATAGAAAAGTCAGGAATAAAGAATGACTAGGGTAAGAGTAGGGCCAGTCAAGGACAGTAGTGGGAAGTTGTGCTTGGAGTCCGAGGAGATAGGAGAGGTGCTAAATGCATATTCTTCGTCAGGAAAAAGACAATGTTGTTGAGGAGAATACAGAGATACAGGCTACTAGACTAGAAGGGCTTGAGGTTCAAAAGGAGGAGGTGTTAGCAATTCTGGAAAGTGTGAAAATAGATCAGTTCCCTGGGCCGGATGGGATTTATCCTAGGATTCTCTGGGAAGCTAGGGAGGAGATTGCTGAGTCTTTGGCTTTGATCTTTATGTCATCATTGTCTACAGGAATAGTGTCAGAAGACTGGAGGATAGCAAATGTTGTCCCCTTGTTCAAGAAGGGGAGTAGAGACAACCCCGGAACTATAGACCAGTGAGCCTTACTTCTGTTGTGGGCAAAGTCTTGGAAAGGTTTATAAGAGATAGGATCTATAATCATCTGGAAAGGAATAATTTGATTAGAGATAGTCATGGCTTTGTGAAGGGTAGGTCGTGCCTCACAAACCTTATTGAGTTCTTTGAGAAGATGACCAAACAGGTGGATGAGGGTAAAGCAGTTGATGTGGTGTATATGGATTTCAGTAAAGCGTTTGATAAGGTTCCCCACGGTAGGCTATTGCAGAAAATACGGTGGCATGGGATTCAGGGTGATTTAGCAGTTTGAATCAGAAATTGGCTAGCTGGAAGTAGACAAAGGGTAGTGGTTGATGGTAAATGTTCAGCCTGGAGTCCAATTACTAGTGGTGTATCACAAGGATCTGTTTTGGGGCCACTGCTGTTTGTCATTTTTATAAATGACCTGGAGGAGGGTGGAGAAGGATTGGTGAGTAAATTTGCAGATGACACTAAAGTCGGTGGAGTTGTGGACAGTGCGGAAGGGACATAGATAAGCTGCAGCGCTGGGCTGAGAAGTGGCAAATGGAGTTTAATGCAGAAATATGTGAGGTGATTCATTTTGGAAGGAATAACAGGAAGGCAGAGTACTGAGGTAATGGTAAGATTCTTGACAGTGTGGATGAGCAGGAGATCTCAGTATCCATGTACATAGATCTCTGAAAGTTGCCACCCAGGTTGAGAGGGTTGTTAAGAAGGTGTACGGTGTGTTAGCTTTTATTGGTCGAGGGACTGCGTTTCGGAACCATGAGGTCATGTTGCAGCTGTACAAAACTCTGGTGCGGCCGCATTTGGAGTATTGCGTGCAATTCTGGTCGCCGAATTATAGGAAGGATGTGGAAGCATTGGAAAGGGTGCAGAGGAGATTTACCAGGATGTTGCCTGATATGGAGTAGGATCTTATGAGGGAAGGCTGAGGGACGTGAGGCTGTTTTCGTTAGAGAGAAGAAGGTTAAGAGGTGACTTAATAGAGGCATACAAGATGATCAGAGGATTAGATAGGGTAGACAGTGAGAGCCTTCTTCCTCGGATGGTGATGCTAGGGAACATAGCTTTAAATTGAGGGGAGATAGATATACGTCAGAGGTAGGTTCTTTACTCAGAGAGTAGAAAGGGTGTGGAATACCCTGCCTACAACAGTAGTTTACTCGTCAACATTAAGAGCATATAAATGGTCATTGGATAGACATATGGATGATAAGGGAATAGTGTAGATGGGCTTTAGAGTGGTTTCACAGGTAGGCGCAACATCGAGGGCCGAAGGGCCTGTACTGCGCTGTAATGTTCTATGTTCTATGAGGCTCGGAGAATCCAGCAGAGGGTGTCCCTTGAGTCGGTCACTTGTGCTGAATGACATCCGCACAAAAAGACCGCTGCTAGATGGCACAGTGGCACTGTGGTTAACACTGCTGCTTCACAGCGCCAGGGACCCGGGTTCAATTCCGGCCTCGGTGACGGTCTGTTTGGGGTTTGCACTTTATTCCCGTGTCTGCGTGGCTTTCCTTTGGGTGATCCGGTTTCCTCCCACAATCCAACGATGTGCACGTTAGGTTAATTGGCCATGTTAAATTGCCCCTTAGTGTCAAAAAGGTTAGGTCGGGTTCCTGGGTTACGGGGTTAGGGTGGAAGCGTAGGCCCAGATACGGTGCTCTTTCCAAGTGTCGGTGCAGACGTGATGGGCTGAATGGCCTCCTTCTGTACTGTAGGATTCTTAACTCCTTCTTCACTCCCACCTTGAGGAATCTCACCGACAAACTCCGTGGTCAAGGTCAGTTTGGAAAAATTACATTTAAAACTCACTTCTCCACATTCCACCCACTCCCATCACCCACCAACTTCCCCGCCATCATCATAGACCCACCTAATATCCATAACATCCCCCACAGTTCAGAAGGAGGCCATTCGGCTTATTGAGTCTGCACCAACCCTCCGAATGAACACTCTTCCTATGTCAAGTCCTTGGCCCTATCCTAGCAACCCTGCGCATTAATCATGGCCAATACTAACCTGCACATCTTTGGAGACTAGGGGCAATTTAGCATGGCCAATCCACCTACGTTGCACATTCTTGGGAGGAAATCGGAGCACCCGGAGGAATTCCACCACACACGGGGGAAATGTGCGTGTGTGTGTGCGTGTCTGTGGTGTGTGTTTGTGTGTCTGTGGTGTGTGTGTGTGCGTGCCTGTGGTGTGTGTGTGTATGGTGTGTGTCTGTGGTGTGTGTGTGTGCGTGCCTGTGGTGTGTGTGTGTATGGTGTGTGTCTGTGGTGTGTGTGTGTGCGTGCCTGTGGTGTGTGTGTGTATGGTGTGTGTCTGTGGTGTGTGTGTGTGTGTGGTATATGTGTGTGGTATGGGATGGTGTGTGTGGTGTGGTATTATCATAAATGTAAGAACCAGGGCAGTGGTTAACACTGCTGCCTCACGACGCTGAGGTCCCAGGTTTGATCCTGGCTCTGGGTTTTCACATTCTCCCCATTTTTGAGTAGGTTTTGCCCCCACAACCCAAAGATGTGCAGGCTAGGTGGATTGGCCACGCTAAATTGCCCCTTAATTGGAAAAAATTAATTGGGTACTCTAAATTTATATCTAAAAAAAAAGATGTAAGAACTGCAATGGCTAATGACATGTCTAGATCAGCCACTAGAGGGAGCTATAGCTACAAGTATAGAAGGCATTGATGCTAAGCCTTATGAGAGAGAGAAGTGAAGGAGTTAACTAGAGCATAGACTGAAGGAAAGATAATGTGAGGAAGAGCAGATCATTGTTTTTTTTATCACTTATTGTCATAAGTAGGCTTCAATGAAGTTACTGTGAAAAGCCCCTAGACGCCACATTCCGGCGCCTGTTCGGGGAGGCTGGCACGGGAATTGAACCCACACTGGTGGCCTTGTTCTGCATTACAAGCCAGCTATTTAGCCCACTGTGCTAAACCAGCCCAGTAAAAACAGGGCTCGTCCGGGATATTTATAATAGTGTAGAGATTAGTTGTAGGTGAGTGGAGATTATGTATTAATAATCAACGGTGTATTCTTGAGGAGTACGTGTTGAATCCAAATTAGTAGTGTTAATAAATTTATAGCTTTGTTCAAGTTAAAACTATTTTGTGGTCTTTGTGAACACTACTCCAACCATTTTGAATTTAGCAACACATAAAACACCACATATGGTATGGTATGTGTGTGTGTGTGTGTGTGTGTGTGGTGTGCGTGTATTTCTGTGGTGTGCCTGTGGTGTGTGTGTATGTTTCTGTGGTGTTTTTATGGTGTCTGTGTAGTGTGTCTGTGGTGTGTGTGTGTCTGTTGTGTGTCTGTGTGTGTTTCTGGGGTGTGTGTGTGTGTTCTGTGGTGTTTTTGTGGTGTCTGTGTGGTGTGTGTGTGTCTGTTGTGTGTCTGTGGTGTGTGTGCGTGTGTTTCTGGGGTGTGTCTGTGGTGTGTGTGTTTCTGTGGTGTGTCTGTGGTGTGTGTGTGTGTTCTGTGTGTGTGTTTCTGTGGTGTGTCTGTGTGTTCTGTGTGTGTGTTTCTGTGGTGTGTCTGTGGTGTGTGTGTGTGTTCTGTGCGTGTGTTTCTGTGGTGTGTCTGTGTGTTCTGTGTGTGTGTTTCTGTGGTGTGTCTGTGGTGTGTGTGTGTGTTCTGTGTGTGTGTTTCTGTGGTGTGTGTGTGTGTGTTCTGTGTGTGTGTTTCTGTGGTGTGTCTGTGGTGTGTGTGTGTGTTCTGTGTGTGTGTTTCTGTGGTGTGTGTGTGTGTTCTGTGTGTGTGTTTCTGTGGTGTGTCTGTGGTGTGTGTGTGTGTGTTCTGTGTGTGTGTTTCTGTGGTGTGTCTGTGGTGTGTGTGTGTGTTCTGTGTGTGTGTTTCTGTGGTGTGTCTGTGGTGTGTGTGTGTGTTCTGTGTGTGTGTTCTGTGTGTGTTTCTGTGGTGTGTCTGTGGTGTGTGTGTGTGTTCTGTGTGTGTGTTTCTGTGGTGTGTCTGTGGTGTGTGTGTGTGTTCTGTGTGTGTGTTCTTGTGTGTGTTTCTGTGGTGTGTCTGTGGTGTGTGTGTGTGTTCTGTGTGTGTGTTTCTGTGGTGTGTCTGTGGTGTGTGTGTGTGTTCTGTGTGTGTGTTTCTGTGTGTGTCTGTGGTGTGTGTGTGTTCTGTGTGTGAGTTTCTGTGGTGTGAATGTGATGTGTCTGGTGTGTGTGTATTTCTGCGTGTGTCTGTGGTGTGTGTGTGTTTCAGTGGTGTGTGTGGTATGGTATGTGTGTGTGTGGTATGGCATGTGTGTGTGTAACTGTGTATCTGTCTTTATGTGTGTTTCTGTGGTGTGTCTGTGGTGTGTGTATGTGTGTGTTGTGTGGTGTCTGTCATAGAGTCATAGAGATCAACAGCATGGAAAAGGCCTTTCGGCCCAGTGCGTCTGCGCTGGTCAAAAACAACCAGCTAACTATTATAATCCCATTTTCCAGCAAGTGCACATGTAAATACTTTTCAAATGTCATGAGGGTCTCTGCCTCCACCACCCTTTCAGACAGTGAGTTGCAGATTCCCACCACGCTCTTGCATTTTTCCTCACAGCCCCACTAAATCTCCAGCCCCTTACTTTAATTCTATGCCCCCTGGTCATTGATTCCTCCACCAAGGGAAAAAGGTTCTTCCTGTCTACTCTATCTATGTCCCTCCTAATTTTATACATCTCAATCATGTCCCCTCTCAGCCTCCTCTGCTCCAAGCAAAAAAAACCCAGTCTATCCAATCTCTCTTCATAACTAAAACTCTCCAGCCCAGGCAACATCCTGGTAAATCTCCTCTGCACCCTTTCCAGTACTATCACATCCCTCTTATAATGTGAATTCCAGAACTGTGGCCTAACCAACATTTTGTACAGTTGTAGCATAACCTCCCTGCTATTAAACTCTATGCCTCAGCTAATAAAGGCAAATATACCATATGTCTTCTAGACATATGTCTTCTATAACTAGAACCAGACGACACCATCTCAGACTAAAGGGGCGATCCTTTAAAACAGAGATGAGGAGGAATTTCTTCAGCCAGAGGCTGGTGAATCTGTGGAACTCTTTGCCGCAGAAGGCTGTGGAGGCCAATTCACTGAGTGTCTTTAAGACAGAGATAGATAGGTTCTTGATTAATAAGGGGATCAGGGGTTATGGGGAGAAGGCAGGAGAATGAGGATGAGAAAATATCAGCCATGATTGAATGGCGGAGCAGACTCGATGGGCCAAGTGGCCTAATTCTGCTCCTATGTCTTATGGTCTTATGATCTTCTTAACCACTGTATCTACCTGCCCTGCAACCTTAAGGGTCCAATGTACATGCACATCAAAATCCCTCTGATCCCCAGAATCCTGCTGTTGATCATGTATTCCCTTGCCTTGTTTATCCTGCCCAAGTGCATCACCTCATACTTATCCAGATTGAATTCAATTTTCCACTGATCAGCCCATCTGATCAGCCGTCTATATCCTCCTGTCATCTAAGGTTATCCTCCTCACTGTTTACCACCCCATCAATTTTCGTACATTCTCGGAACTTACTGATCAACCCTCCTACATTCATATCTAAATCATTTATATCAACCACAAACAGCAACACTGACCCTTGCGGGATCCCACTGGACACAGTCGGAAAAACACCCCTCAACCATCACCCTCTGCTTCCTGCCACTCAGTCAATTTTGGATTTGATTTGCCAAATTTGCATGGATCCCATGGGCTCTTGCCTTCGTGATCAGTCTCCCATGAGGAACATTATCAAAAGCCTTGCTGAAGTCAAAGCAGAATAAGGCAAATTCCCTCATCTACCCTCATCTACACACCTGGTCACCTCTTCGAAAAATTAAATTAAGTGGGTCACCCATGATCTCCCCTTAACAAAACCATGCTGACTGTTCTTGATTAATCTCGGCCTCTCCAAATGCAGGTTAATGCTGTCTCTCAGAATTGCTTTCAATAGTTTCCCCACCACCGAGGTTAGACTGACTGACCTGTAGTTTCCTGGTTTATCCCTTCCTCCCTTCTTGTATAATGGTACCTCATTGGCTATTCTCCAGTCCTCCGGCACCTCTCCTGTGGCCAGAGAGGAATTGAAAATTATTGCCAGCACCCCGCTATTCCCTCTCTTGCCTCACTCAGAAGCCTGGAGTACATTGGGCAGGATTCTCTGCCGGTGTAATTCTCCATTTTGCCGGCGCCCGGGGGTTTCCCGACGGCATGGGGCTGCCCCAGAATGGGAAACCCCATTGACCGGCCGGCGTAACAGAGAATCCCGCCGGCGGGTCGGGGCAGAAAAACGGCGAGAATCCAGTCCATTTAACCTGGCCCTGGAGACTTGTCTACTTTTAAGCATGACAGATCACTCAGAACTTCCTCTCAGTCTATATTAATTTATTTAATTTCATTACAGTCCTTCTCCCTGATTTCTATATCCACACCGGCCCTTTCAACAGTGAACACCAACACAAAGTATTAATTTAGAACTACATCCTCCTGTTTCACACACAAATTACCGCTGTGTTTCTTAATGAGCCCTACACTTTCCCTAGTTATTCTTTTACCCTTAAAATGCTTGTAAAACAACTTAGGATTTTTCTTTATTTTACCTGCCAGTATCCTTTCATGTTCCCTTTTGCTCTCGTAATTTCCTTTTTTAAGTTCCCTCTTTCACATTCTATGCTTTTGCTAACACTGTTGGGGAGGTTTTAAACTAATGTGGCAGGGGGATGGGAACCAGGAGCGAAATTCTCCTACCCGCCCCGCCACATTTCTGCCCCGACCGGCCGGCGGGAGTCTCCGTAACACCGGCCGGTCAATGGGGTTTCCCATTGTGGGGCAGCCCCACGCCGTCGGGAAACCCCCGGGCGCCGGCAAAACGGAGACTCCCGCCGGCGGAGAATGACGCCCCAGATTAGGAAGTTAGAGGTCAGTAAAGAGGCAGCAACTAAAGCCAGTAAGGTACTAGATAATAAACTCAATGTGACTAAGGGGAAGAGTAGACAGGGAAGAGATGATGAACGCAAAGGGACAGGTGGTCTGAGGTGCATTTGTTTCAATGCGAGAAGTGTAGCAGGTAAGGCAGATGAACTTAGGGCTTGGATTAGTACCTGGGAATATGATGTTATTGGTATTACTGAGACTTGGTTGAGGGAAGGGCAAGACTGGCAACTAAATATACCAGGGTATAGATGCTTCAGGAGGGATAGAGAGGGAGGTAAAAGGGGTGGAGGAGGTGGATTACTGGTCAGAGATAATATCACAGCTGTGATTAAGGAGGGCATGATGGAGGATTCGAGCACTGAGACAATATGGGTAGAGCTAAGAAATAGGAAGGGTGCAGTTACATTTTTCATTTCATTTCAACATTGTTGGGACTTTACTACAGGGCTGCCAAAAGCTAGCATGAAGTAGAGGTACAAATATGTAGACAGATTATAGAAAAATGTCAGAGCAATAGGGTGGTCGTGATGGGAGATTTTAACTTCCCCAACATTGAATGTGATTCATGTAGTGTTGGAGGCGTAGATGGAGCAGAATTTGTAAGGAGCATCCAGGAGAGTATTTTAGAGCAGTATGTAAATAGTCCAACTCGGGAAGGGGCCATACTGGACCTGGTATTGGGGAATGATCCCAGCCAGGTGGTTGAAGTTTCAGTCGGTGATTACTTTGGGAACAGCGATCACAATTCTGTGAGTTTTAGGATACTCATGGACAAAGACGAGAGTGGTCCTAAAGGAAGAGTGCTAAATTGGGGAAAGGACAAGTATAACAAAATTAGGCAGGAACTAGGGAATGTGGATTGGGAGCAGCTGTTTAAGGGTAAATCCACATTTGAAATATGGGAGTCTTTTAAGGAAAGGTTGATTAGAGTGCAGGACAGACATGTCCCTGTGAAAATGAGGGATAGAAATGGCAAGATTAGGGAACCATGGATGACGGGTGGAATTGTGAGGCTAGCTAAGATAAAAAAGGAAGCATACATAAGATCTAGGCGACTTAAATCTGATGAAGCTTTGTAGGAATATTGGGAAAGTAGGACAAATCTCAAACATGCAATAAAGAGCGCTAAAAGGGGACATGAAATGTCTTTGGCTAACAGGGTTAAGGAAAATCCCAAAGCCTTTTATTCGTATATCAGGAGCAAGAGGGTAACTAGAGAAAGGGTTGGCCCACTCAAAGACAAAAGAGGGAATTTATGCGTGGAGTCAGAGGAAATGGGTGAGATTCTTAATGGGTACTTTGCATCGGTATTCACCAAGGAGAGGGACATGATGGATGTTGAGGCTAGGGATTGATGTTTAAATACTCTAAGTCAAGTCGGCATAAGGAAGTGGGAGGTTTTGGGTATTCTAAAAGGCATTAAGGTGGACAAGTCCCCAGGTCAGGATGGGATCTATCCCAGGTTACTGAGGGAAGCGAGGGACGACGTAGTTGGGGCCTTAACAGATATCTTTGCAGCATCCTTGAGCACGGGTGAGGCCCGGAGGACTGGAGAATTGCTAATGTTGTCCCTTTGTTTAAGTTTGATAAAGTTTCCCATGGCAGGTTGATGGAAAAAGTGAAGTCGTATGGGGTTCAGGGTGTACTAGCTAGATGGATAAAGAACTGGCTGGGCAACAGGAGACAGAGCGTAGTGGGGGAAGGGAGTGTCTCAAAATGGAGAAAGGTGACTAGTGGTGTTCCACAGGGATCCGTGCTCGGACCACAGTTGTTTGTGATATATATAAATGATCTGGACGAAGGTATAGGTGGTCTGATTAGCAAGTTTGCAGATGATACTAAGATTGGTGGAGTTGCAGATAGCGAGGAGGACTGTCAGAGAATACAGCAAAATATAAATAGATTGGAGAGTTGGGCAGAGAAATGGCAGATGGAGTTCAATCCGGGCAAATGCGAGGTGATGCATTTTGGAAGATCCAATTCAGGACGGACTATACGGTCAATGGAAGAGTCCTGGGAAAATTGATGCCCAGAGAAATCTGGGAGTTCAGGTCCATTGTACCCTGAAGGTGGCAACGCAGGTCGATAGAGTGGTTAGGAAGGCATACATAGAGCATAGAACATAGAACATTTCAGCGCAGTACAGGCTCTTCGGCCCTCGATGTTGCGCCGACCTGTGAAACCACTTTAAAGCCCATCTACACTATTCCCTTATCGTCCATATGTCTATCCAATGACCATTTGAATACCCTTAGTGTTGGCGAGTCCACTACTGTTGCAGGCAGGGCATTCCACGCCCTTACTACTCTCTGAGTAAAGAACCTACCTCTGACGTCTGTCTTATATCTATCTCCCCTCAATTTAAAGCTATGTCCCCTCGTGCTAGACATCACCATCCGAGGAAAAAGGCTCTCACTGTCCACCCTATCCAATCCTCTGATCATCTTGTATGCCTCAATTAAGTCACCTCTTAACCTTCTTCTCTCTAACAAAAACAGCCTCAAGTCCCTCAGCCTTTCCTCATAAGATCTGCCCTCCATACCAGCCAAATATTCTGGTAAATCTCCTCTGCACCGTTTCCAATACTTCCACATCCTTCCTATAATGCAGCGACCAGAATTGCACGCAATACTCCAAATGCGGCCGCACCAGAGTTTTGTACAGCTGCATCATGACCTCATGGCTCCGAAACTCAGTCCCTCGACCAATAAAAGCTAACACACCGTACACATTCTTAACAACCCTCTCAGCCTTGGTGGCAACTTTCAAGGATCTATGTACATGGACACCGAGATCTCTCTGCTCATCCACACTGCCAAGAATCTTACCATTAGCCCAGTACTCTGTCTTCCTGTTATTCCTTCCAAAATGAATCACCTCACTACAAATACATAAAACAAAAAAGAGTGGCTAAGGTAAATATTGGTCCTTTAGAGGATGAGAAGGGAGATTTAATAATGGGAGATGAGGAAATGGCTGAGGAACTGAACAGGTTTTTTGGGTCAGTCTTCACAGTGGAAGACACAAATAACATGCCAGTGACTGATGGAAATGAGGCTATGACAGGTGAGGACCTTGAGAGGATTGTTATCACCAAGGAGGTAGTGATGGGCAAGCTAATGGGGCTAAAGGTAGACAAGTCTCCTGGACCTGATGGAATGCATCCCAGAGTGCTAAAAGAGATGGCTAGGGAAATTGCAAATGCACTAGTGTTAATTTACCAAAATTCACTAGACTCTGGGGTGGTCCCGGCGGATTGGAAATTAGCAAACGTGACACCACTGTTTAAAAAAGGAGGAAGGCAGAAAGCGGGTAATTATAGGCCAGTGAGCTTAACTTCGGTAGTAGGGAAGATGCTGGAATCTATCATCAAGGAAGAAATAGCGAGGCATCTGGATGGAAATTGTCCCATTGGACAGGCGCAGCATGGGTTCATAAAGGGCAGGTCGTGCCTAACTAATTTAGTGGAATTTTTTGAGGACATTAACAGTGCGGTAGATAACGGGGAGCCAATGGATGTGGTATATCTGGATTTCCAGAAAGCCTTTGACAAGGTGCCACACAAAAGGTTGTTGCATAAGATAAAGATGCATGGCATTAAGGGGAAAGTAGTAGCATGGATAGAGGATTGGTTAATGAATAGAAAGCAAAGAGTGGGGATTAATGGGTGTTTCTCTGGTTGGCAATCAGTAGCTAGTGGTGTCCCTCAGGGATCAGTGTTGGGCCCACAACTGTTCACGATTTACATAGATGATTTGGAGTTGGAGACCAAGGGCAATGTGTCCAAGTTTGCAGACGACACTAAGATAAGTGGTAAAGCAAAAAGTGCAGAGGATACTGGAAGTCTGCAGAGGGATTTGGATAGGCTAAGTGAATGGGCTAGGGTC
This sequence comes from Scyliorhinus torazame, assembly GCF_047496885.1. Taxonomy (NCBI): domain Eukaryota; kingdom Metazoa; phylum Chordata; class Chondrichthyes; order Carcharhiniformes; family Scyliorhinidae; genus Scyliorhinus; species Scyliorhinus torazame. Next base: position 346,496,548 of record NC_092710.1, on the reverse strand, counting down.
TGGCAGATGGAATACAATGTTGACAAATGTGAGGTTATCCATTTTGGTAGGAATAACAGCAAAAGGGATTATTATTTAAATGATAAAATATTGAAACATGCTGCTGTGCAGAGAGACCTGGGTGTGCTAGTGCATGAGTCGCAAAAAGTTGGTTTTCAGGTGCAACATGTGATTAAGAAGGCAAATGGAATTTTGTCCTTCATTGCCAGAGGGATGGAGTTTAAGACTAGGGAGGTTCTGCTGCAATTGTATAAGGTGTTAGTGAGGCCACACCTGGAGTATTGTGTTCAGTTTTGGTCTCCTTACTTGAGAAAGGACGTACTGGCACTGGAGGGTGTGCAGAGGAGATTCACTAGGTTAATCCCAGAGCTGAAGGGGTTGGATTACGAGGAGAGGTTGAGTAGGCTGGCACTGTACTCGTTGGAATTTAGAAGGATGAGGGGGATCTTATAGAAACATATAAGATTATGAAGGGAATAGATAGGGTAGATGCGGGCAGGTTGTTTCCACTGGCGGGTGAAAGCAGAACTAGGGGGCATAGCCTCAAAATAAGGGGAAGTAGATTTAGGACTGAGTTTAGGAGGAACTTCTTCACCCAAAGGGTTGTGAATCTATGGAATTCCTTGCCCAGTGAAGCAGTAGAGGCTCCTTCATTAAATGTTTTTAAGATAAAGATAGATAGTTTTTGAAGAATAAAGGGATTAAGGGTTATGGCGTTCGGGCCGGAAAGTGGAGCTGCGTCCACAAAAGATCAGCCATGATCTCATTGAATGGTGGAGCAGGCTCGAGGGGCCAGATGGCCTACTCCTGCTCCTAGTTCTTATGTTCTTATGTACCTCACACTTTTCTGCATTAAACTCCATTTGCCACCTCTCAGCCCAGCTCTGCAGCTTATCTATGTCCCTCTGTAACTTGTAACATCCTTCCGCACTCTCCACAACTCCACTGACTTTAGTGTCATCTGCAAATTTACTCACCCATCCTTCTCCGCCCTCCTCCAGGTCATTTATAAAAATGACAAACAGCAGTGGCCCCAAAACAGATCCTTGTGGTACACCACTAGTAACTGGACTCCAGTCCGAACATTTCCCATCAACCACCACCCTTTGTCTTCTTCCAGCTAGCCAATTTCTGATCCAAACTGCTAAATCACCCTGAATCCCATGCCTCCGTATTTTCTGTAGTAGCCTACCGTGGGGAACCTTATCAAACGCTTTACTGAAATCCATATACACCACATCAACTGCTTTACCCTCATCCGCCTGTTTGGTCACCTTTTCAAAGAACTCAATAAGGTTTGTGAGGCACGACCTACCCTTCACAAAACCGTGTTGACTATCTCTAATCAAATTATTCCTTTCCAGATGATTATACATCCTATCTCTTATAAACCTTTCCAAAATTTTGCCTACAACAGAAGTAAGGCTCACTGGTCTATAGTTACCGGGATTGTCTCTACTCCCCTTCTTGAACAAGGGGACAACATTTGCGAGCCTCCAGTCTTCTGGCACTATTCCTGTAGACAAAGATGACTTAAAGATCAAAGCCAAAGGCTCAACAATCTTCTCCCTTGCTTCCCAGAGAATCCGAGGATAAATCCCATCCAGCCCAGGGGACTGATCTATTTTCACACTATCCAGAATAGCTAACACCTCCTCCTTATGAACCTCAAGCCCTTCTAGTCTAGTAGCCTGAATCTCAGTATGCTCCTCGACAACATTGTCTTTTTCCTGTGAGTATACTGATGAAAAATATTCATTTCACACCTCTCCTATCTCCTCGGACTCCAAGAACAAGTTCCCATTACTGTCCTTGACTGGCCCTTCTCTTACCCTAGTCATTCGTTTATTCCTGACATATCTATAGAAAGCTTCAGGGTTATCCTTGATCCTACCTGCCAAAGACTTCTCATGTCCCCTCCTGGCTCTTCTTAGCTCTCTCTTTAGGTCCTTCCTAGCTCACTTATAACTCTTGAGCGCCCTAACTGATCCTTCATGTCTCATCTTTAAATAGCCTCCTTCTTCCTCTTGACAAGTGTTTCGACTGCTTCAGTAAACCACGGTTCCCTTGCTCGACCACTTCCTCCTTGCCTGACAGGTACATACTTATCAAGGACACGCAGTAGCTGTTCCTTGAACAAGCTCCACATTTCCATTGTGCCCATCCCCTGCAGTTTTCCTCTCCATCCGGTGCATCCTCATCGCATCGTAATTGCCTTTCCCCCAGATATAACTCTTGCCCTGCGGTATATACCTATCCATTTCCATCACTAAAGTAAACATAATCGAATTGTGGTCACTATCACCAAAATGCTCACCTACCTCCAAATCTAACACCTGTCCTGGTTCATTACCCAGTACCAAATCCAATAGGGCCTCGCCTCTCGTTGGCCTATCTACATACTGTGTCAGGAAACCCTCCTGAACCCATTGGACAAAAACGGACCCATCTAAAGTACTCGAACAATAGCGTTTCCAGTCAATATTTGGAAAGTTAAAGTCCCCCACTGTTGCTTTTGCTCCTATCCAGAATCATCTTTGCAATCCTTTCCTCTGCATCTCTAGAACGTTTTGGAGGCCTATAGAAAACCCCTAACAGGGTGACCTCTCCTTTCCTGTTTCTAACCTCAGCCCATACTACCTCAGTAGACGAGCCCTCATCAAACGTCCTTTATTCCACCGTAATACTGTCCTTGACTAACAATGCCACCCCTCCCCCTCTTTTACCTCCTTCCCTGCGCTTACTGAAATATCTAAACCCAGGCACCTGCAACAACCATTCTTGTCCCTGCTCTATCCATGTCTCCGAAATGGCTACAACATCGAAGTCCCAGGTACCAACCCATGCTGAAAGTTCACCCACCTTATTCCGGATGCTCCTGGCATTGAAGAAGACACACTTTAAACCACCTTCCTGCCTGCCGGTACACTTCTGCAACTTTGAAACCTTACTCATGACCTCACTGCTCTCAACCTCCTGTATACTGGAGCTACAATTCAGTTTCCCTAGCCCCTGTTGAACTAATTTAAACCCTCCCGAAGAGCATTAGCAAATTTCCCCCCCAGGATATTGGTACCCCTCTGGTCCAGGTGTAGACCATCCCGTTTGTGAGGTCCCACCGACCCCAGAATGAGCCCCAATTATCTGAATCCCTCCCTCCTGCACCATCCCTGTAGCAACGTGTTCAACTCCTCTCTCTCCCTATTCCTCGTCTCGCTATCAATTGGCACGGATAATAACCCAGAGATAATACAGCATGCTTGCCTTCATCGGACGGGGTATTGAGTACAAGAGTCGGCAGGTCATGTTACAGTTGTATAGGAGTTTGGTTAGGCCACATTTGGAATACTGCGTGCAGTTCTGGTCGCCACATTACCAGAAGGATGTGGATTCTTTAGAGAGGGTGCAGAGGAGGTTCACCAGGATGTTGCCTGGTATGGAGGGTGCTAGCTATGAAGAAAGGTTGAGTAGATTCGGATTGTTTTCATTGGAAAGACGGAGGTTGAGGGGGGACCTGATTGAGGTCTACAAAATTATGAGAGGTATGGACAGCGTGGATAGCAACAAGCTTTTTCCAAGGGTGTGGGTGTCAATTAGAAGGGGTCACGATTTCAAGGTGAGAGGGGGAATGTTTAAGGGAGATGTGTGTGGAAAGGTTTTTACGCAGAGGGTGGTGGGTGCCTGGAACACTTTACCAGCGGAGGTGGTAGAGGCGAGCACGATAGCATCATTTAAGATGCATCTAGACAGATATATGAATGGGCGGGGAACAGAGGGAAGTAGATCCTTGGAAAATAGAAGACATGTTTAGATAAAAGATCTGGATCAGCGCAGGCTGGGAGGGCCGAAGGGCCTGTTCCTGTGCTGTAATTTTCTTTGTTCTTTGTATATACCTCTAGGGCATCTGCCGCTTTGAGCCCTCAATATTTGCCATAAGCTTCCCTTTTTCTCCTGAACCAATGCTGTAAAGCCCTCGATATCCAGAGTTCACTGGATTTGTTGGTCCCAACCTTTTCATTGATTGGAACATGTTGGCCTTGTACCATCCCTATTTACTTCTTGAATGCGTCCCGCTGTTCTGTCACACATTTATCTAAAGTATCTGCTCCCAGTCTACTCTGGCCAAATCATATCTCACCTTATTAAAATCAACCTTTCCCCAGTTTAGAACTTTGATTTCAGGCCCATTCTTTTCATTTTCCATAACAATTTTGAATGTAACCGACTTATGATCGCTGTCTGCAAAATGCTCCGCCATTGAGACTTAAACCACTTCCCTGACTTTGTAACGTAAAATTAAGTCCAGGACCACTCCCTTTCTTGTAGCACCTTCTCCGTGCTTTGTGTGTGTGTGTGTGCATGTATGTGTGGTGTGTGTATGGTGTGTGTGGTGTGTGTGCATGTGGATGTGTGTGTGTGGTCTGTGTGTGGTGTGTGTGCATGTGGATGTGTGTGTGGTGTGTGTGTATGCATGTGTGTGTGTATGTGTGGTGTGTGTGTGGTTTGTGTATGTGGTGTGTGTGTATTTGTATGTGTGTGCATGTGTGGTGTGTGGTGTGTGGTGTGTGGTGTGTGTGCATGTGGATGTGTGTATGTGGTGTGTGTGTGTGTGGTGTGTATGTGTGTGTGTGGTATGTGTGGGGTATGTGTGTGTAGTGTGTGTGTGGTGTGTGTGTGGTGTGTGTGGTATGTGTGTGGTGTGTGTGTGTGGTATGTGTGGGGTATGTGTGTGTGGTATGTGTGGGGTATGTGTGTGTGGTATGTGTGGGGTATGTGTGTGTAGTGTGTGTGTGTGGTGTGTGTGTGTGTGTGGTGTGTGTGTGTCGTGTGTGTGCATGTGGTCTGTGTGTGTGGTGTGTGTGTGGTGTGTGTGTGTGGCGTGTGTGCATGTGGATGTGTGTGTGGTCTGTGTGTGTGGCGTGTGTGCATGTGGATGTGAGTGTGGTGTGTGTGGCGTGTGTGCATGTGGATGTGTGTGTGGTGTGTATGCATGTGTGGGTGTGTATGTGGTGTGTGGTGTGTGTGTGTGGTGTGTGTGTGTGGTGTGTGTGTGGTGTGTGTGTGTGGTATGTGTGGGGTATGTGTGTAGTGTGTGTGTGTGGTATGTGTGGTGTGTGTGCGGTGTGTCTGCATGTGGATGTGTGTGTGGTGTGTGTGTGTGGCGTGTGTGCATGTGGATGTGTGTGGTGTGTGTGTATGCATGTGTGGGTGTGTATGTGTGGTGTGTGTATGTGGTGTGTGTGGTGCATGTGTGGGTATTTGAATGTGTGTGTGGTGTGTGTGTGTGTGGTGCGTGTGTGGTATGTGTGTGTGTGGTTTGTGTGTGGTGTGTGTGTGTGTGTGGTGTGTGTGTGTGTGGTATGTGTGTGGTGTGTCTGGTGTGTGGTGTGTGTGTGGTGTGTGTGTGTGGTGCGTGTATGGTGTGTGTGTGTGTGGTGCGTGTGTGGTGTGTATTTAACATAGAATTTACTGTGCAGAAGGAGGCCATTCAGCCCATCAAGTCTGCACCGGCTCTTGGAAAGAGCACGCTACCCACGGTCAACACCTCCACCCTATCCCCATAACCCAGTAACCCCACCCAACACTAAGGGCAATTTTGGACACTAAGGGCAATTTATCATGGCCAATCCACCTAACCTGCACATCTTTGGACGATGGGAGGAAACCGGAGCACCCGGAGGAAACCCACGCACACACGGGGAGGATGTGCAGACTCCGCACAGACAGTGACCCAAGCCGGAATCGAACCTGGGACCCTGGAGCTGTGAAGCAATTGTGCTATCCACAATGCTACCGTGCTGTGGTGTGTGTGTGGTGTGAATGTGGTGTGTCTGGTGTGTGGTGTGTGTGGTGTGTGTGTGTGTGGTGTGTGTGGTGTGTGTGTGTGTGTGGTGTGTGTGTGGTGTGTGTGTGGTGTGTATGGTGTCTGTTATGTGTGTGTGGTGTGTCTGGTGTGTGTCTGGTGTGTGGTGTGTGTGTGGTGTGTGTGTGTCTGGTGTGTGTCTGGTGTGTGTCTGGTGTGTGTCTGGTGTGGGTGGTGTGTGTGTGTGTGTGGTGTGTGGTGTGTGTGGTGTGTGTGTGTGTGTGTGTGTGTGTGGTGTGGTGTGTGTGTGTGGTGTGTGTGTGGTGTGTGTGTGGTATGTGTGTGGTGTGTATGGTGTCTGGTGTGTGTGTGTGGTGTGTGTCTGGTGTGTGGTTTGTGTGTGGTATGTGTGGTGTGTATGGTGTGTGGTGTGTGTTTGGTGTGTGTGTGTGGTGTGTGTGTGGTGTGTGTGTTTGTGGTGTGTGTGTGGTGTGTGTGTGGTGTGGTGTGTGTGTGGTGTGTGTGTGGTGTGTATGGTGTGCGGTGTGTGTGTGGTGTGTGTGGTGTGCCTGGTGTGTGGTGTGTGTGTGGTGTGTGTGGTATGTGTGGTGTGTATGGTGTGTGGTGTGTGTGTGGTATGTGTGTTGTGTGTATGGTGTGTGGTGTGTGTGTGTGGTGTGTGTGTGGTGTGTGTGTGTGTGTGGTGTGTGTGTGGTGTGTATGTGTGGTATGTGTGTGGTGTGTATGGTGTGTGTGTGTGGTGTGTCTGGTGTGTGGTGTCTGGTGTGTGGTGTCTGGTGTGTGGTGTGTGTGTGTGGTGTGTGTGTGTGTGTGTGGTGTGTGTGCGGTGTGTGTTTGTGGTGTGTGTGTGGTGTGTGTGTGGTATGTGTGTGGTGTGTATGGTGTGTGGTGTGTGTGGTGTGTGTGTCTGGTGTGTGTCTGGTGTGTGGTGTGTGTATGGTGTGTGTGTGTGTGGTGTGTGTGTATGTATGTGTGGGTGCGTATGTCTGGTGTGTGTATGTGGTGTGTGTTGTGTGTGTGTGGGTATTTGAATGTGTGTGTGTGTGTCTGTGTGTGTGTGTGGTGTGTGTGGTGTGTGTGTGGTATGTGTGTGGTGTGTATGGTGTGTGGTGTGTGTGTGTGGTATGTGTGTGGTGTGTATGGTGTGTGTGGTGTGTGTGTGGTGTGTCTGGTGTGTGGTGTCTGGTGTGTGTGGTGTGTGTGTGCGGTGTATGTGTGGTGTGTCTGGTGTGTGTGGTGTGGGTGTGGTGTGTGTGTGGTGTGTGTGTGTGTGTGTGTGGTGTGTGTGTATGCATGTGTGGGAGTGTATGTGTGGTGTGTGTATGTGGTGTGTGTGGTGTGTGTGTGGGTATTTGAATGTGTGTGTGTGTCTGTGTGTGTGTGTGGTGTGTGTGGTGTGTGTGTGGTATGTGTGTGGTGTGTATGGTGTGTGGTGTGGGTGTGTGGTATGTGTGTGGTGTGTATGGTGTGTGTGGTGTGTGTGTGGTGTGTCTGGTGTGTGGTGTCTGGTGTGTGTGGTGTGTGTGTGTGGTGTATGTGTGGTGTGTCTGGTGTGTGTGGTGTGTGTGTGGTGTGTGTGTGGTGTGTGGTGTGTGTGTGTGTGTGGTGTGTGTGTATGCATGTGTGGGAGTGTATGTGTGGTGTGTGTATGTGGTGTGTGTGGTGTGTGTGTGGGTATTTGAATGTGTGTGTGTGTGGTGTGTGTGTGGTGTGTGGTGTGTGTGTGTGGTGTGTGTGTGGTGTGTCTGGTGTGTGGTGTCTGGTGTGTGGTGTGTGTGTGTGTGTGGTGTGTATTTAACATAGAATGTACTGTGCAGAAGGAGGCCATTTGGCCCATCGAGTCTTCACCGGCTCTTGGAAAGAGCACCCTACCCATGGTCAACACCTCCACCCTATCCCCATAACCCAGTCACCCCACCCAACACTAAGGGCAATTTTGGACACTAAGGGCAATTTATCATGGCCAATCCACCCAACCTGCACATCTTTGGACTATGGGAGGAAACCGGAGCACGCGGAGGAAACCCACGCACACACGGGGAGGATGTGCAGACTCCGAACAGACAGTGACCCAAGCCGGAATCGAACCTGGGACCCTGGAGCTGTGAAGCAATTGTGCTATCCACAATGCTACCGTGCTGTGGTGTGTGTGTGGTGTGTGTGTGGTGTGTGTGTGTGGTGTGTGTGTGGTGTGTGTATGGTGTGGTGTGTGTGTGGTGTGTCTGGTGTGTGTGTGTGGTGTGTGTGGTGTGTGTGTGGTATGTGTGTGGTGTGTATGGTGTCTGGTGCATGTGTGTGGTGTGTGTGGTGTGTGTCTGGTGTGTGGTGTGTGTGTGGTGTGTGTGGTGTGTGTCTGGTGTGTGGTGTGTGTGTGTGTGGTGTGTGTGCGTGTGGTATGTGTGTTGTGTATGATGTGTGTGGTGTGTGTGTGGTGTGTATGGTGTATGGTGTGTGTGTTGTGGTGTGTGTGTGTGGTATTTGTGTGGTGTGTGTGGTGTGTGTGTTTGTGGTGTGTGTGTGGTGTGTTTGTGTGTGTGGTGTGGGTGTGGTGTGTGTTATGTGTATGGTGTGCGGTGTGTGTGTGTGGTGTGTGTGTGGTGTGTCTGGTGTGTGGTGTGACTGGTGTGTGGTGTGTGTGTGTGTGGTGTGTGTGGTGTGCGTGTGGTATGTGTGTGGTGTGTATGGTGTGTGGTGTGTGTGTGTGGTATGTGTGTGGTGTGTGTGGTGTGTGTGTGTGTGGTGTGTCTGGTGTGTGGTGTGTGTGTGGCGTGTGTGTGTGGTGTGTGTGGTGTGTATGGTGTGTGGTGTGTGTGTGGTGTGTGTGTGGTGTGTGTGTGTGTGGTGTGTGTGTGCTGTGTGTGTGTGTGGTGTGTGTGTGGTGTGTCTGGTGTGTGCTGTGACTGGTGTGTGGTGTGTGGTGTCTGAGTGTGGTGTGTCTGGTGTGTGCTGTGTGAGTGTGGTGTGTGTGGTGTGTATGGTGTGTGGTGTGTGTGGTGTGTATGGTGTGTGGTGTGTGTGTGGTGTGCGTGTGTGTGGTGTGTGCGCGCTGTGTGTGAGTGGTTTGTGTGTGGTATGTGTGCATGGTGTGTGATGAGTGTAGTCTGTGGGATATGATGAATGTGAGCCATGTTTTATTGTTTTTTCTCAGGTTCACTGGTCAATAAATTTGCTCTTTTCTTAACTAAAGAAAATCTGATTTTATTGGCTCTTTCTTGTGTAGCGCACAAAGACTCCGTGAGACGAATAGAGTGAAGTCGATGAGGCTTTATTAAGCGTGTCTGTTCCCCCGCAGCTCGATAGTAAACTGGCCTGCGGGGGAAGACTCCGGCTTCTTATACTCCGCCTTCAGGGCGGAGCTTGAGGTCAACGGCCAACCAGGACCCGGGATCTGTCAGCCAATGACATTAGGGCTTCCAGTCCCACATGACCCCCAATACATACTACCACATTCACCCCTTGTCAAAAATGAACCCGGCGGGGTGATGCTTCGTATGGTGGTAAGGGTTTACAGGGCTGGTCCTGGGAGGACAAGACATTCACATGGCAATACAGTATTGGACAATTTCGTCCTGTTGCAACTATTTACAGAGGGTATAGGAAGAAAAGCAAAATGTTCTTGTGAACAGTCCATATTTGTTTTACATCGACGCCACGAGTCGGTCGGGCGGTCTGGTCGTCCGTGTCGATCGCCTCGGCCCCGGCGGTGGTGGTGGTGCTTGTACCAGTGTTGTCGCCTCCAGGAGCCGTACGGTTTCAGCTCGGGCTTGATTCTTGGTCGGTGCTGAGGGGAGGGGAACCGATCCTCCTGGGAAGGGGGCGGTCGCGGGGTGCGGCGGTGGCAGGAAGGGGGGGGGTTGGGTTGATGGTGTCGGGGGGGGTGTGCGTGTTGCCGGCGGGCGCCAGATCCCGCAGGGAGACCGTGTCCTGTCGGCCGTCGGGGTACTCCACGTAGGCGTACTGGGGGTTCGCGTGGAGGAGGTGAACTCTTTCGACCAACGGGTCCGCCTTATGTGCCCGCACATGCTTTCGGAGCAGGATGGGTCCTGGGGCCGCCAGCCAGGTCGGCAGCGAAGTTCCAGAGGAGGACCTCCTAGGGAAGACAAGGAGACGCTCATGAGGCGTTTGATTAGTGCTCGTACATAATAACGACTGGATGGAATGGAGAGCGTCCGGGAGGACCTCCTGCCACCGTGAAACTGGGAGATCCCTGGACCGTAGGGCCAGTAGGACGGCCTTCCAGACCGTGCCGTTCTCCCTTTCTACTTGCCCGTTCCCCCGGGGGTTGTAGCTGGTCGTCCTGCTTGAGGCTATGCCCTTGCTGAGCAGGAACTGGCGCAGCTCGTCACTCATGAAAGAGGACCCCCTGTCGCTGTGGACGTATGCGGGGTAACCGAACAGTGTGAAGATGCTGTTCAGGGCTTTAATGACTGTGGCCGCGGTCATGTCAGAACAGGGAATGGCAAAAGGGAAGCGGGAGTATTCGTCCACTACATTAAGAAAATATGCGTTGCGGTCGGTGGAGGGGAGTGGCCCTTTGAAATTGAGACTGAGGCGTTCAAAGGGGCGGGAAGCCTTAATCAGGTGCGCTCCATCTGGCCTGAAAAAATGCGGCTTGCATTCCGCGCAGATGTGGCAGTCCCTCGTGACTGTACGGACCTCCTCCAAGGAGTATGGGAGATTGCGGGACTTGATGAAGTGGTAAAACCGAGTGACCCCCGGGTGGCAGAGGTCCTCGTGGAGGGTTTGGAGGCGGTTAATTTGTGCGTTGGCACATGTGCCGCGGGATAGGGCATCGGACGGCTCGTTCAGCTTTCCGGGACGATACAAAATCTCATAGTTGAAGGTGGAGAGCTCGATCCTCCACCTTAAGATTTTGTCGTTTTTGATTTTGCCCCGCTGTGCACTATCGAACATGAAGGCTACCGACCGTTGGTCCGTGAGGAGAGTGAATCTCCTGCCGGCCAGGTAATGCCTCCAATGTCGCACAGCTTCCACTATGGCTTGGGCTTCCTTTTCTACTGAAGAGTGGCGGATTTCTGAGGCGTGGAGGGTCCGGGAGAAAAAGGCCACGGGTCTGCCCGCTTGGTAAAGGGTGGCCGCTAGAGCTACGTCGGAGGCGTCGCTCTCGACCTGGAAGGGGAGGGACTCGTCGATGGCGCGCATCGTGGCCTTTGCGATATCCGCTTTGATGTGGCTGAAGGCCTGGCAAGCCTCTGTCGACAGAGGGAAGGTCGTGGTCTGTATTAGGGGGCGGGCCTTGTCTGCGTACTGGGGGACCCACTGGGCGTAGTAGGAAAAAAACCCCAATCAGCGTTTCAGGGCTTTTGGGCAGTGCGGTAGGGGAAATTCCATGAGTGCGCGCATACGTTCGGGGTCGGGGCCTATTATCCCATTGCGCACTACGTAGCCCAGAATGGCTAGCCGGTCGGTGCTAAAAACGCACTTGTCCTCGTTGTACGTGAGGTTCAAGGCTTTGGCGGTCTGGAGGAATTTTTGGAGGTTGGCGTCGTGGTCCTGCTGATCGTGGCCGCAGATGGTTACATTGTCGAGATACGGGAACGTGGCCCGCAACCCATGTTGATCAACCATTCGGTCCATCTCCCGTTGGAAGACCGAGACCCCGTTTGTGACGCCAAAAGGGACCTGTAGGAAATGGTATAATCGCCCGTTTGCCTCGAAGGCTGTGTACTTGCGGTCACTTGGGCGGATGGGGAGCTGATGGTAGGCGGACTTGAGGTCCACGGTGGAGAAGACGTTATCTTGGGCAATCTGATTGACCATGTCGGATATGCGGGGGAGAGGGTACGCGTCTAGTTGTGTGTACCTGTTGATGGTCTGGCTATAGTCAATGACCATCCTTTGTTTCTCCCCTGTCTTCACTACTACCACCTGCGCTCTCCAGGGACTATTGCTGGCCTGGATTATGCCCTCCTTTAGTAGCCGCTGGACTTCGGAGCGAATGAAGGTCCGGTCCTGGGCGCTGTACCGTCTGCTCCTAGTGGCGACGGGTTTGCAATCCGGGGTGAGGTTCGCAAACAAGGACGGGGGTTGCACCTTGAGGGTTGCGAGGCCGCAGATAGTGAGTGGGGTATGGGGCCGCCGAATTTGAACGTAAGGCTCTGTAGATTGCATTGGAAATCTAATCCCAGCAAGGTAGGGGCACAGAGTTGGGGAAGGACGTTTAGTTTGTAGTTTTTGAACTCCCTCCCCTGCACCGTTAGGGTAACTATGCAGAATCCCTGGATCTGTACGGAGTGGGATCCTGCAGCTAGGCAAATCTTTTGTGCGCTGGGATAGGTGGTCAAGGAACAGCGTCTTACCGTGTCGGGGTGTATAAAGCTTTCCGTGCTCCCAGAGTCGACTAGGCATGGCGTCTCGTGGCCGTTTATTAGTACCGTTGTCGTCGTCGTCTGGAGTGTCCGGGGCCGAGCTTGATCGAGCGTAATCGAAGCGAGCCGTGGTTGTAGTAGTGGAGTGGGGTCCGTTGTTGCCGCCCAAGATGGCGTCGTGGATGAACAAAATGGCCGCCCCCATACATCGCACGTGGCTGGGGGGTCACAAGATGGCGGCGGGGGTGGACAAAATGGCCGCCCCCATGCGTCGTACAGGTCTGGGGCGGTCCAAGATGGCGGCGCCCCTCCTCCCCTCGTGGTGGCCGGGACCCAAAATGGCGGCGTCTGCGGGTCGCACATCGGCGCTCCTCCTCCCCTCGTGGTGGCCGGGACCCAAAATGGCGGCGTCTGCGGGTCGCACATGGTGTGCTGGGGGGGCTGGGGAGCGCTAGGACCGCGCGGAGCTCCCTCACCGGGGACAGCGGTGGTCGGGGCCCAAGTAGGTGGCGCCGGCGGGTCAGGCGTGGGGCGCGGGGTGGGGGTTAGGGTGGCGTTAGGGACGCGGAAAACTCCCTCCTCTCCGTGGAGAGTGTTGGCCGGGACCCAAAGCGGTAGCGCCGGCGGCGGGTCATACATGGGCTGCGGGGAGGGGGGTTGGGGAGCGTAGGCGGCATGCAGGGCTCCCAGTTCTCCCGGGCCCGCAGTGGTCGGGACCCAGAGCGGCTGCGCCTGCGGGTCGTACATGGCGTGCTTGGGGGGTTGGGGCGCGTAAACGGCTTGCAGGGTTCCCTGTGCTCCTGGGACAGCGGCGACCTCGCGGGACCGGCACACAACCGCATAATGGCCCTTTTTCCCGCAGCTTTTGCAGATAGCTGCGCGGGCTGGGCAGCGCTGTCGGGGGTGTTTCGCCTGGCCGCAGAAATAATAGCAGGCGCCCCCGGTGCGACTCGGCGTTTGGACCGCGCAAGCCTGTGGGGTGTCCGGGGGGGGGGGGTAGGGGGTTTGCCGCGACGGGTACGTACGGGGCCCAATGGGTTGCCGCGCGGTCGGGGCCGTAGGCGCGGGTATTACGCGCGGCCACGTCTAGGGAGGCTGCTAGGGCCCGTGCCTCTGAGAGTCCTAGCGACTCTTTTTCTAGAAGTCTTTGGCGGATTTGGGAGGATTGCATACCTGCCACAAAAGCATCGCGCATTAACATGTCCGTGTGTTCGTTTGCGTTCACCGACGGGCAGCTGCAGGCTCGTCCCAAAATCAGCAGCGCGGCGTAGAACTCGTCCATCGATTCTCCGGGAGCTTGCCGTCTCGTCGCGAGCTGGTAGCGAGCGTAGATTTGGTTAACAGGGCGGACATAGAGACTTTTCAGTGCTGCGAACGCCGTCTGGAAATCGTCCGAGTCTTCGATGAGGGAGAAAATCTCCGTGCTCACCCTCGAGTGCAGGACCTGCAGTTTTTGGTCTTCTGAGACTCGGCCGGTGGTCGTTCTGAGGTAGGCCTCGAAGCAAGTCTGCCAGTGCTTGAAGGCTGCTGCCGCGTTCACTGCGTGGGGGCTGATCCTCAGGCATTCCGGAATGATCCTGAGCTCCATAGTCCTTTTTTTTTTTTAGGCACGCTTAATAAATTGTAGCGCACAAAGACTCCGTGAGACGAATAGAGTGAAGTCGATGAGGCTTTATTAAGCGTGTCTGTTCCCCCGCAGCTCGATAGTAAACTGGCCTGCGGGGGAAGACTCCGGCTTCTTATACTCCGCCTTCAGGGCGGAGCTTGAGGTCAACGGCCAACCAGGACCCGGGATCTGTCAGCCAATGACATTAGGGCTTCCAGTCCCACATGACCCCCAATACATACTACCACATCTTGCTAATTAAATACATTCTTATTTGGAAAAGACACATTCTTGTGAAAAATAAACTAGAAGTGTTTTGTGAGTAATTGTGGAAGCTGAATAGAGGGGAGCCAATTCATTCTTTCTCATCTGGTGAAAACAAATTCAAAATATATTTACAAGTGTGTTTTATACAGAATGATTAGACAGCTGTGACACCTTTGTGTCCTTACAATTTCTTAATTTTTCTTTTCTATGTAAGGCCTCCACATCTCCAATGATGTGGAGGCAGCCTGACTGCTCTGCCCTGGCATCTGAGATTATTTTGACAGCCATCCTCTGGTGGTTTGAGACATAAATGGCTGCTGAAAGTCTCCTGCACAGATGGAGGTGCACCCTCCACAGCCTGACCTTCAGGAGGCAATGGAGTCAGTGGCAGTGTGGAGGTGGGGCACCTTTGGCATGTCCTGGGATGAAACCTCTGGTGTGAGAGATGGCACCTCACTGATTCCTTGAGGAGAAGGGGGAATGAAAGGGAGGTCAAAGTACCTCATTCCCCTCTTCCGTCGCCACAGTTATACTGCACCCATGACTGGAGTGACAGAGTGCAGGTCAGAGTACATCTCCTTGCAACTGCAGTGTGTTATGCTGGACCTGTGCTTCAAGGCTGCAACTCTTTCCAAGGAGGCAGCCAAGTGCTCACATGCTGGAGCCATGACAACTGACAGCTTGGACAGACTCATCCAGCCTTTGTTCAAGTCTGTGCATGGTCTCTGACATATGTGCCTTATGGTCCCCTGTTTATCTCTGCATCTCCAACAGAGTTTTTATGGTTGAGTCCAAGGCTCTGTCATCTGAATGGAGCTCACTGTGGGTCTGGTCTCTGGCCTCTGAGTATCAGAGACTTTGGCTGTCACATGTTCCATCAGTTATGGCCATGTATCTGTGCTGTGCTCACCAGATTGTAACTCTAAGCCTAATCTAGAATGTGCACCCACCAAAGTAAATGCTTCTGTGGTGGTGGTAGTTAGTAAGTTCACGGATGACACCAAGCTGGTGGAGTGGCAGATAGTGTTGAGGATTGTCAGAGGATACAGCAGGACATAGATAGGTTGGAGACTTGGGCAGAGAAATGGCAAATGGAGTTTAATGTGAGGTAATGCATTTTGGAAGGTCTAACATAGAGGGAAAATATACCGTATATGGCAAAACTCTTTGGAATATAGAAAGTCAGAGAGATCTGCCCGTACAGATCCACAGATCTTTGGAAGTGGCAACACAAGTGGACAAGGTAGTCAAGAAAGCATACGGTGTAGCCATCTGGGATGGCCACATCCCGATTACAAAATGGACACTTGCAAAGAATGCAGGGAAAATTGGACAATACTGAGAAACAAGCAGGTGCAAGGTCTGTCTATTGATTAGAACATTAGCTCTCAGACAGGACAGAAACTGCTAAGCAATCTACATACTAATGAGCCATCTCCGGGGACAAAAGGGAAACATTTAGATCCACAATGTTAAGGCAGACACCCTGGCGCCAGAAGAGACTAAAACAAAGCAGACCAACGGTCACTAGGACACGCCCAGGAATCAGGGAACCAGCCCTCTATTGGAGGAAGATCGATACGAATGATTGGGAAAGGACCAATTAATTGAGGCCAAGTTCAAGGCCCGCCCAAAAGTGCGCAAAGCCCTTTTGAGTACATAAGCACTCACCAAAGAGAGAATCGTTCTTCTTTGGCCTTGGCTCTCAACGAAGAGAGACCCGCTGAGTTGCTACATCAGACCAAGTAAGTTCCAAGTCAACGCACGCTACGAGATAGACGCTCCTAGTTGCTATCCTGTAAACAGCTCAACCCAACAGCCTCAGAACCGAGCAACGGCCATTGTTCCTCTGACTGAGTGGGCACCCAAAGCTAAGTATAGGCTTTAGTATTAGTGGTAGTTTAGTTTGTAGAGTTTATGCATGAGTAGATTTGGCTGTGTGTAAATAAATGAGCATTGCTTTTGAACTTACTAACTGGTATATCGAATCTTTGATCAGTATTCGGTTCTGAACCTTGTGGTGGTGTCGAAAGATACCTGGCGACTCTTGAGCAAACGTAATTAAACAGAGCCAAATTAAGAGACAACATGCAAATTAGCAACAACGGAATGTTTGCCTTCAATCGTCAGGGCATCGAGTACAAAATTGGCGAGTCATGCTCCAGTTGTACAGAACCTTGGTAAGGCCGCACTTGGAGTATTGCGCACAGTTCTGGTCACCACACTATCAATAGGATGTGGAGGCTTTGGAGCGTGTGCAGAGAAGGTTTACCTGGATGGTGCCTGGTTTGGTGGGTATTAGCTATGCAGAGAGGCTGAATTGACTCGGACTGTTTTCATTAGAACGACGGAGGGGCGACCTGATAGTGCTCTACAAGATTATGAGAGGCATGAATAGAGTGGATGAGCAGGTACTCTTTCTCAGGGTGGAGGGGTCAGTTACCAGGGGGATTAAGTTTAAGGTCTGCGGAGCAACGTTTAGAGGAGATATGTGAGGCAGGTTTTTTACACAGAGGGTGGTGAGTGCCTGGAACACGTTGCCAGGGGAGGTTGTGGAAGCAGATACGTTAACATAGAACATAGAACAAAGAACATTACAGCGCAGTACAGGCCCTTCAGCCCGCGATGTTGCGCCGACCTGTGAAACCACTCTAAAGCCCATTTACACTATTCCCTTATCGTCCATATGTCTATCCAATGACCATTTGAATACCCTTAGTGTTGGCGAGTCCACTACTGTTGCAGGCAGGGCATTCCACACCCTTACTACTCTCTGAGTAAAGAACCTACCTTTGACGTCTGTCTTATATCTATGTCCCCTCAATTTAAAGCTATGTCCCCTCGTGCTAGACATCACCATCCGAGGAAAAAGGCTCTCACTGTCCACCCTATCCAATCCTCTGATCATCTTCTATGCCTCAATTAAGTCACCTCTTAACCTTCTTCTCTCTAACAATAACAGCCTCAAGTTCCTCAGCCTTTCCTCATAAGATCTTCCCTCCATACCAGGCAACATTCTGGTAAATCTCCTCTGCACCCTTTCCAATGCTTCCACATCCTTCCTATAATGCGGTGACCAGAATTGCACGCAATACTCTAAATGCGGCTGCACCAGAGTTTTGTACAGCTGCAACATGACCTCATGGCTCCGAAACTCAATCCCTCTACCAATAAAAGCTAACACACCGTACGCCTTCTTAACAACCCTCTCAACCTGAGTGGCAACTTTCAGGGATCTATGTACATGGACACCGAGATCTCTCTGCTCATCCACACTGCCAAGAATCTTACCATTAGCCCAGTACGCTGTCTTCCTGTTATTCCTTCCAAAATGAATCACCTCAGACTTTTCTGCATTAAACTCCATTTGCCACCTCTCAGCCCTCTGCAGCTTATCTATGTCCCTCTGTAACTTGTAACATCCTTCCGCACTGTCCACAACTCCACCGACTTTCGTGTCATCTGCAAATTTACTCACCAATCCTTCTCCACCCTCCTCCAGGTCATTTATAAAAATGACGTTGACGGCGTTCAAAAGGCATCTTGACAAATACATGGATAGGATGGGTAAAGAGGGATACAGCACTAGGAAGTGCTGAGGGTTTTGGCCAAGGGTGGTATCATGACCGGTACAGGCTTGGAGGGCCGAAGGGCCTGTTCCTGTGCTATGCTGTCCTTTGTTGTTTATAATAAATACATTCTGATGAAGTCTGTGAACATGCATCGTTACACTTTCAACCCTTTCCATTCCCATAGCAACCCAAGGTCAGGTGGGCATTACTTAGAACCATCATAATCAGAAAACCCTCTTTCAAAATAATCTCCGTACGAAGTCTTACAACACCAGGTTAAAGTCCAACAGGTTTGTTTCGATGTCACTAGCTTTCGGAGCGCTGCTCCTTCCTCAGGTGAATGAAGAGGTCTGTTCCGGAAACACATATATAGACAAATTCAAAGATGCCAAACAATGCTAGGAATGCGAGCATTAGCGGGTGATTAAATCTTTACAGGATCTGGATCTGGATCTGGATCTGAATTTGTCTATATATGTGTTTCTGGAACAGACCTCTTCATTCACCTGAGGAAGGAGCAGCGCTCCGAAAGCTAGTGACATCGAAACAAACCTGTTGGACTTTAACCTGGTGTTGTAAGACTTCGTACTGTGCTCACCCCAGTCCAAGGCCGGCATCTCCACATCAAAAATAATCTCCAGTCCACTTAGCCCTTAAAGGGCCATTGCACAAATTTAAATACAACCTTTTACCAGCACATGGGTCATCACAGTAATAAATGTTTGTCCTGACAGTGACACTCTCATCTCAAGAATGAATTGGAAAAAGACAGCTCAATGGGCTGAAATAAAGATAATGATATATTTTTGTGATTAACTTATATGATAAGAATATTTATTTGAAATCTCCTAGTTAATAATGAGTTATTTTCTTCCAATTTTTTTTGAACGTGTTTAAATATCTGACATGTTAATTAACATTGATATTGATGATATTGTGTCTTTTTATCTGACATGCAGCTTGATAGCCCAGTGATTGCAAAGGGACCTGTGGAACTCTGGCTAAGTGACTTATTGCGGATGCAGCAAGGTTCATTACATTCTGTGATTAAACTAGCATATTACAGCTTCAGTGAACCAGATTTCCAGCTCATACAATTCCTCCATGAGGCTCCTGGCCAGGTAAATCAATGAAGATAATCATGGTTTTGTTTTCCAGATTTGTTTAATCAGCCTTTCCCATCCTCAAACCATGAGGATATCTTGGGTTAGATCTAAGAGGTGCAAAGAGAACTTTATAAAAATAATAAATGGACTTGGCACCTAGCACCTTGGACATTGTCTTGGCAAACCCCTGCCAGAACCCTCCAAGCTTCGGGAATGCCCAAAACGTATGGACATGGTTTGCTGGGCTTCCCGCCCACCTCGCACATTTGTCTTCTACCCCGAAAAACTTGCTCATCCTCGCCGCCGTCATGTGTGCCCGGTGGACCACATTAAACTGGATTAAACTGACCCTAGCACATGATGAGGAGGAATTGACCCTAATTAGGGCTTCCGCTCACAGACCCGGCTCTAATTCTCCTCCTAACTCCTCCTCCCATTTGCCCTTAAGCTCCTCCACCGGGCTTTCCTCTGCCTTCGACAGCTCCTGGTAGATATCCGACACCTTCCCCTCCCCCACCCAGGTACCAGAAACTACTCGATCCTGTATCCCCCGTGGCGACAGCGGGAAGGCCACCACCTGCTTCCTCAGGAAGGCCCGCACTTGTATATACGTTCCCTGGCGGCAGTTTAAATTTGTCCTCCAGCGCCTGCAGGCTGGGAAATCTTCCATCTATAAACAGGTCACCCATCCTTTCGATACCCGCCTCTGCCAGCTCTGGAACCCGCCATCCATCCTACCCGGTAGGAACCTGTGTTTATTACATATCGGGGTCCAGACCGCACTCCTTCCACCCTCTTGTGTCTCCTCCACTGCCCCCAGATCTTCAGTGCCGCCACCACCACCGGACCTGTGGAGTAGCGGGCCGGCGAGAATGACAGAGGTGCCGTTACCAGCGCTCCCAAACTGGTGCCTTTGCATGATGCTGCCTCCAACCGCTCCCATGCCGACCCCTCCCCCAATACCCACTTCCTGATCATGGCAATGTTGGCCGCCCAGTCGTAGCTGCAAAAGTTCGGCAGCGCCAGCCCACCCTCCCCCCGACTGTGTTGCAGCAGCTCTCTTTACTCGCGGGGTCTTGTTCGACCACACAAATCCCGAGACGATCTTATTAACCCGCTTAAAAAAGACCTTGGGGATGAAGATGGGAAGGCACTGGAATACAAATAGAAACCTGGGGAGGACCGTCGTTTTCATGGTCTGTACCCTCCCCGCCAGAGACAGCGGGAGCATGTCCCATCTTTTAAAGTCCCCTTCTATTTGTTCCACCTGCTGGGTCAGATTAAGCTTATCCCACTTCCGGGCCGCCTGTATACCCAGGAAACGAAAACTCTTCTCTACCCTCCTCAGCGGCAGCTCACTCAGTCTCTTCTCCTGTCCTTTAGCCTGGATCACAAACAGCTCGCTCTAACCCACATTCAATTTATACCCCGAGAAACTGCCAAATTCCCTCAAGATCCGCATGACCTCCCCCATCCCCTCCAGTGGGTCCGAAATATACAGGAGGCGATCATCCGCGTAAAGCAAGATCCGATGCTCCACCCCCTCCCCGGACCAGCCCCCGCCAGTTCCTTGAAGCTCTCAGCGCTATGGCCAGCGGCTCAATGGCTAGAGCAAATAACAACGGGGAGAGGGGACACCCTTGCCTCGTCTCCCGATGCAATTTAAAATACCCCGACCTAAGCCGGTTCGTACGCACGCTTGCCACAGGCGCCTGGTACAGCAATCACACCCACCGAATAAAGCACTCACCAAACCCAAACCTATCCACCACCTCCCACAGGGACTCCCACTCCACCCGATCGAAAGCTTTCTCTGCGTCCATTACTGCCACAACCTCTGCTTCCTCTCCTCCCGAGGGCATCATAACAATATTTAAAAGCCTCCGCACATTAGCACTAAGTTGCCTGCCCTTAATGAATCTAGTCTGATCCTCCCATCACCCCCGGTCTTAGCCAATAGCTTGGCATCCACATTTAGTAACGAGATTAGCCTGTAAGACCCACACTGTTCAGTGTCCTTCTCCCGTTTAAGAATGAGTGCGATCGAGGCCTGCATCATTGTAGGGGGGAGAATTCCCTTCTCTCTCGCCTCATTAAAGGTCCCCATCAGCAGTGGGCTCAGTATCTCTGAAATTATTTTTAAAAATTCCACCAGAAAGCCATCTGGCCCTGGAGCTTTGCCCGACTGCATGCCCTCCAGCCCCTTAATAATTTCTTCTATCTCGATCGGCGCCCCCAGCCCCTCCACCAGACCCTCCTCCATCCTCGGGAACCTCAACTGGTCCAGAAATTGCCTCATCCCTTCCACACCTGCCGGGGTTCCGACTCACATAATTTGCTGTAGAATTCCTTAAAAACATCATTCACCCACTCCGGGTCTGAGACCAAGTTACCCTCCTTATTCTTTACTCCCCCAATCTCCCTGGCCGCCTCTCTCTTCCTAAGCTGGTGCGCCAGCATCCTGCTCGCCTTCTCCCCAAAGTCATACACCGCACCCTTAGCCTTCCTCAGCTGTTCTACCGCTTTCCCGGGGTCAACAATTCAAACTCTGCCTGAAGCTTTCGCCGCTCCCTCAGGAGTCCCGTGTCCGGGGCCGCTGCATACTTCCTATCCACCCGGAGTATCTCCTCCACCAATCTCTCCCTCTCCGCCTTTTCCCTCTTTTCTCTATGGGACCGGATCGATATTAGTTCCCCTCTAACAACTGCCTTCAGGGCTTCCCAGAACGTCACTGCTGATACCTCTCCTGTGTCGTTTGTTTCCAGGTAGTTCTGGATACTCTTATTTACCCGTCTGCAAACCACCTCATCCGCTAACAACCCCACGTCCAGTCTCCACAGCGGACACTGCCCTCTCTCTGCCCCAAGCAGCAAATCCACCCAGTGTGGGGCATGGTCCGAGACTGTAATCGCCGAGTATTCCGTCCCCACCACCTTTGGGATCAATGCCCTGGCCAGAACAAAAAAGTCAATACGGGAATAAACTTTGTGGACGTGGGAGAAAAAGGAAAATTCCTTTACCCTCAGCCGTGTAAACCTCAGGGGTCTACGCCCCGCATCTGCTCCATAAAACCCTTCAACTCCTTTGCCGCCGCCGGCCTCTTCCCTGTCCTGGATTTTGAGCGGTCCATGACCAAGTTGTGTGACTCAAGGGGCGGGATTCCCCCCGCCAGGTCGGAGAATCGCCGGGGGCTGGCGTGAATCCCGCCCCCGCCGGTTGCCGAATTCTCCGGCACCGGATATTCGGCGGGGGTGAGAATCGCGCCGCGCTGGTCGGCGAGCCCCCTCCTCCCCCCCCGGCGATTCTCCGGCCCGCGATGGCCGAAGTCCCGCTGCTGGAATGCCTGTCCCGCCGGCGAGGATCAAACCACCTCTCTTCCCAGCGGGACTAGGCGGCGCGGGCGAGCTTCGGGGTCCTGGGGGGGCGCGGGACGACCTGGGCCCGGGGGGTGCCCCCAAGGTGGCCTGGCCCGCGATCGGGGCCCACCGATCTGCGGGCGGGCCTGTGCCGTGGGGGCACTCTTTTCCCTCAGCCACGGCCACCATGGCCACCGTGGAAGAGACCCCCCCCCCTGCGCATGTGCAGGGATGATGTCAGCAGCCGCTGACACTCCCGTGCATGCGTGGACTTCCGCCACCCGGTGAAGTCCTTTCGGCCCAGGCTGGCGTGGCGCCAAAGGCCTTTCCCGCCGGCTGGCGGCACGCCAACCACTCCGCGCGGGGCTAGCCCCTCAAGGTGAGGGCTTGGCCCCTAACGGTGCGGAGAAATCCGCACCTTTGGGGCGGCCCGACGCCGGAGTGGTTCACACCACTCCATCACGCCAGGACCCCCACCCTGCCGGGTAGGGGAGAATCCCGCCCAAGGTCTGGGATTTTACCTAACACGCGCCTCATAAAATCTACGTTGTCCCAGTTCGGGGCGTAGACATTCACGAGCACAACTCAGACCCCCTCCAGCTTCCCACTCACCATTATATACCTACCCCCTTCATCAGCCACTATTCTCCCAGCCTCAAATGTCACTCGCTTACAGATCAAAATTGCTACCCCCCTTGTCTTCGAGTCCAGCCCTGAGTGGAACACCTGACTAACCCAACCCTTCTTTAATCTCATCTGGTCTGTGACCTTTAAATGTGTCTCCTGCAGCATTGCCACGTCTGCCTTTAGTCCCTTTAAATGCGCGAACACGCGTGCTCCCTTCACTGGCCCATTCAGACCGCTCATGTTCTTGATCACATATTTATGACCAGCAGAGGGAGAGATTTACAGCAGTCTCTCTTGGGAAGGCATTTTTTACACACAAAGCCTCACCACTACTCCGAAACGAAAGAGAAAATGCTGGAAAATCTCAGCAGGTCTGGCAGCATCTGTAGGGAGAGAAAAGAGCGAACGTTTCGAGTCCGATGACTCTTTGTCAAAGCTTTGATTTTCCAGCATTTTCACTTTCGTTTCAGATTCCAGCATCCGCAGTAATTTGCTTTTCTCACCACTACTCCTCCCCAGTTCTGCACCCATTGCCAACAATTAGAAAATAGTTCCTTACTTTAATAGGTTACACTCACAATACTGTAAAATATAGGCTGCAATCTTCACCTATTTTTTTCAAGTGTTGGTTCCGCTGAGGAAATGGGAGAGAATCCCGCTGCCAGGGAACGACATGTCACTTCCTGCTGCTCGGAGGTCGGACAATCTCGCCCTTAGTCTTTGTAGTCTTTGGAATGTGGTAGTCACCACTGTTGTATTATATTGTATATACTGCACTGCATATGAGGGTATTACGGTAAGGCCCCTGTACTACAGGTACGGGGGTAGATCCCTGCCAGCTAGCTCCGCCCAGCAGGCGGAGTATAAATGTGTGTGCTCTCTGAACTGCAGCCATTTCGGCAGCAGCTGTAGGAGGCCACACATCTCTGTGCAATAAAGCCTCGATTACTCTCTACTCTCGTCTCGTCGTAATTGATAGTGCATCAATTTATGACACAGAGATTTTACAAAGATGGATCTCCGCATCAAACCGGATCGCCTGCAGCTGCATCCTCAAGCAGACAACGCCAAAAAGGACTTTGCACATTGGCTAGCTTGCTTTGAAGCATACATCGGATCTGCGACAGACCCAATCCCAGAAGCACAGAAGCTCCAGATTCTGTACACGCGGCGAAGCTCCGATGTCTTTCCCCTCATCCAGGACGCGCCTACCTATGCAGAGGCCATGACGCTACTGAAGGAGAACTACGCTCAGCAGACCAACAAGATCTGCGCCAGGCACCTCCTGTCCACGCGGCACCAACTTCCTGGTGAGTCTGTGGAAGATTTCTGGCGTGCCCTGCTCGCCCTGGCGAGAGACTGTGATTTCCAGGCCGTTTCGGCCGCTGAACATTCTAACCTGCTAATGAGAGATGCGTTCATTACGGGCATACATCCGCCAGCGCCTCTTAGAAGGGGCTTCGCTTGACCTCGCACCGACCAAGAAACTAGCGCTCTCGCTCACAGTCGCCTCACGCAATGTACAGGCCTATGCCCCCAACCGCACGGCCCACTCCTCCTGGGCATCGTGGACCCCGCCAGCAGCCACCCCATCGTGGACCCCATCAGCGACCGCCCCCAGCCAACTCCACTCCTGCGCCGTGCGGCAGCCAACCAACCCCAGGGGACCCAAGTGCTACTTCTGTGGACAGACAAAACACCCCCGACAGCGCTGCCCGGCGCGGAGCGTGCTCTGCAAGGCCTGCGGCAAGAAAGGACATTTCGCTGCAGTGTGCCAGGCCCGCTCAATCGCCGCTATTGTCCCTGCACCCCCCGCGTGCGGCCAGTGGGTGCTGCCATCTTCCTCGCCTCAGACCACGTGCGGCCCGTGGGTGCCGCCATCTTACCCGCCTCAAGACCGCTGCCCGTCGGGCACCTCATCGGGCCACTCATCACCTGAAACCGCCAACGACCAGCCACGTCTCGCCTCCATCACGATCGACCAGTCCCGACCGCACAACCCCGCGACCGTGTCGACAAAGGTGAAGTTCGACAGGCATGAGATATCCTGCCTTCATCCACCCTGATACGGTAAGGCGCTGCTCCCTCGCGGTGTAGCCACGTAAAATGGCTGCTTCCTGATTAAATTGGCCAAAACCCGATTTAAAATGGCTAACCGGAAAGGCTGCTGGGAAAAGCAGGTAACAAGACAAAAACGGACAGCTGCAGACAGAATAGCATATTCGGCTCTGGGGAAGTTGGCCCAGATCGTTACTCAGGGCTATTAACAGCCCATCCACCCAGACATCTGCAGTGTAATCAGCTATCCCCGGGAACAAATTGCAACATATTAGCAATTGAATACCGGGCCAGACCTGTCGGCGCCTGCAGTGGCCGAAACAAAGGCAGGTGAACGACCACCCCCCGATCGGGGAATCGCCTCACAATTGGACGTATCGACCCCAGTGATTGGGAACAGGTCCAATCACTTGGGACTCAGGGTCAAGGGCCGCCCCGGGAGGCGGGGAGCCCCTGGGCCCTATAAAGTGAGGGGCCAAGTTCAGATCTCTCTCTCTCTTCCTTCTTCACCTGCTCGAGACCTCCGCAAGAACAGCAACCGGCAACCGTAAGTTTGAGTCCAGCGATCGCTATCTGATAAAGACTCCTAGCCATCGACCTGTAGCAGCCTTTTGAATCCCGCGGGCCAGATCCGATTGGATAAGCCATTCGTTTCCCTGACCTGGTGGGCTCTTCCTAAAGTTAAGTATTGGCCAGTAGTGATAGGTTTATTATATAGATAGTAGGATTATTGTGTAAACATTACTTGTTGTATATAATAAATGACCGTTGATTTCAATCTTACTAAGCGGTGTGCTGACTTATTAATCATAACTTGAACTTGAACCACGTGGCGGTATCAGAAAGATACCTGGCGACTCGTGAGCAAAGGTGACGTAATCAGAGCTAATAAACTAAGGCTAAAAAGAGCAACAGCGGTACACCCCATTAACCAAAGAATCTCCCTGGCCTCCGGATCCCACTCCGTGGTGATCCGGGGGTATTGCATCGCCACCCTCACCATCCAGGGTGTAGAGTTCAGCAGCTTCCGGCTCTACGTCCTCCCCAACCTCTGCGCTGCCCTGTTACTCGGCCTGGACTTCCAGTTCAACCTCCAGAGCCTAACCCTGAAATTTGGCGGGCCCCTACCACCCCTTACTGTATGCGGCCTCACGACCCTTAAGGTCGACCCGCCTTCTCTGTTTGCAAACCTCACCCTGGATTGCAAACCCGTCGCCACCAGGAGCAGACGGTACAGCGCCCAGGACAGGACCTCCATCAGGTCTGAGGTCCAGCAGCTGCTGCAGGAAGGTATCATCGAGGCCAGCAACAGCCCCTGGAGAGCTCAAGTGGTAGTGGTGAAAATGGGGGAGAAAAACAGGATGGTCATAGACTGCAGCCAGACCATCAATCGGTGCACAAAGCTTGACGCGTACCCCCTCCCACGCATATTTGATATGGTCAATCAGATTGCACAGTAGCGGGTTTTTTCGACAGTGGACCTGAAATCTGCCTACCACCAGCTCCCCATCCACGTTTGAAGCCGACGGCCGCCGGTACCATTTCCTTAGGGTTCCCTTCGGCGTCACTAACGGGGTCTCGGTCTTCCAACGGGAGATGGATCGAATGGTTGACCGGTGCGGACTGCGGGCCACTTTCCCATCCCTGGATAACGTCACCTCTGCGGCCACGACCAGCAGGACCACGATGCTAACCTTTCCAAATTTCTCCACACCGCCAAACTACTCAACCTAACCTACAACAAGGAGAAGTGTGTGTTCAGCATGAACCGATTAGCTATCCACGGCTATGTGGTTCAGAACGGAGTTCCAGGGCCCGACCCCGATCGCATGCGCCCCCTCATGGATCTCCCCTTTCCCCACTGCCCCAAGGCCATCAAACGATGCCTGGGGTTCTTTTCGTACAACGCCCAGTGGGTCCCTAACTATGCGGACAAGGCCCGCCCACTCATCCACTCCACCGGTTTCCCACTGACGGCCGAGTCTCACCAGACATTCAACCGTATCAAGGCCGACATCGCCAGGGCCGCGATGCATGCGGTCGACGAGACGCTCCCCTTCCAAATCGAGAGCGATGCATCAGACGTCGCTCTGGCTGCCACCCTCAACCAGGCAGGCAGGCCCGTGGCATTCTTTTCCCACACCCTCCATGCCTCTGAAATTCGGCACTCCGTCGAAAAGGAGGCCCAAGCAATCGTTGAGGCTGTGCGGCACTGGAGGCATTACCTGGCCGGCAGGAGATTCACTCTCCTCACTGACCAACGGTCGGTTGCCTTCATGTTTATTAACACACAGCGGGGTAAGATCAAAAATGATAAGATCTTGCCGTGGAGGATCGAACTCTCCACCTTTAATTACGAGATTTTGTATCGCCCCGGTAAGCTCAACGAGCCCCCCAATGCCCTGTCCCGAGGTACATGTGCCAGCGCACAAGTGGACCGACTTCGGACCCTGCACAATGATCTCTGTCACCCGGGGGTCACCCACTTTTATCACTTCATTAAGGCCCGTAATCTCCATCGAGGAAGTCAGGGCGTTCACCAAAGACTGCCAGATCTGCGCGGAGTGTAAACCGTACTTCTACCGGCCAGACCGTGCGCGCCTGGTGAAGGCCTCCCGCCCCTTTGAACGCCTCAGCGTGGACTTCAAGGGGCCCCTCTCCTCCACTGACCACACCACGTGTTTTCTCAATGTGGTCGACGAATAATCCAGATTCCCCTTCGCCATCCCATGCCCCGACATGACGTCTGCCACCGTCATCAAAGCCCTCAACACCATCTTCGCTCTGTTCGGTTTCCCTGTCTATGTCCACAGCGACCGGGGATCCTCATTCATGAGCGATGAGCTGCGCCAGTACCTGCTCAACAGGGGCATTGCCTCGAGCAGGACGACCAGCTACAACACCCGGGGAAACAGGCAGGTGGAGCGGGAGAATGGGACGGTCTGGAAGGCTGTCCAGCTGGCCCTACGGTCCAGACATTTCCCGGCCTCCCTCTAGCAGGAGGTCCTCCCCGACGCACTTCACTCCATTCGGTCGCTCCTGTGCACCGCGACTAACGAATCCCCCCCCATGAACGTCTCTTTGCCTTCCCCAGGAAGTCCACCTCCAGGGTTTCGCTCCCAACGTGGCTGGCAGCTCCAGGACCCGTTCTCTTCTGCAAGCATGTTCGGCTCCACAAGGCAGACCCGTTAGTTGAGAGGGTACAGCTACTCCACGCAAACCCGCAGTACGCCTACATAGCATACCCCAACGGCTGCCAAGACACAGTCTCCCTCAGGGACCTGGCACCAGCTGGGTCCCCACACACACCCCCCTCTGCCCGGCACCACCCTCCTTCCCCCAGCGCACCCCACGACAGCCCCCGCTCCAGGAAAACCCGTCCTCCCCTTGGTCCCACCCGGGGATGAAGAGGATGTCGACGACCGAGCTGACACCTGACTCGCCACCAGCACTGGGGCACTCTCAACGACGGATTAAGGCGCCCGACCATCTAAATTTGTAACCTTCTCTGAAATTTTAATGACAACCTGTATGTAAATAGTTTTCCACCACCCCGCTGGACTCATTTTTAACAGGGGGTGAATGTGGTAGTCACCACTGTTATATTATATTGTATATACTTCACTGCATGCGAGGGTATTACGGTAAGGCCCCTGTACTGCAGGTACGGGGGTAGATCCCTGCCTGCTGGCTCCACCCAGTAGGCAGAGTATAAATGTGTGTGCTCTCTCAACTGCAGCCATTTTGTCAGCAGCTGTAGGAGGCCACACATGTCTGTAATAAAGCCTCGATTACTCTCTACTCTCGTCTCGTTGTAATTGATAGTGCATCATGGAATCAGTGGGGCGCTCCTTTTAAACGCCTCCCCAGCACCTCGTGTACTTGTTCCATGTCCAGTCGGGGATATGGCTGTCAGGAAGACAGCATCATGATTCACAGAGAGATCCCTCACCAAATGCCTGGATGGTGTGAACCAGAGGTGTGATATCTTCGATTGGCGATCGCTCAGATGTCCATCAAGCAAGATCACCACCTCTGCCTGGAGGCAATGGCCACAATAGTGTGTGCGAACCCTCTCCATAAGTCTACAGGGAAATGGTGCCAGAAGAAGATGCACCCTTCTTTATGCAACGAGGGTATGTCTGCCCCCAAATGTCTACCATGACTGCCCTTCACGTACTCATCATACCTCCATGGGGATCTCTCACCAAGCCACCTCACAGATTCCCAATACTTGTTATGATGTCCTTAAGTCTTAGTGGGATTAACTAGTAGGCAGGCTTCTGGGTCACTCAGTGGTGCACACCACACAGCTGAAGATCCATAGCAGGAGGAGGAAGGAATGTCCCACAGATCCAGCACTCAGGGAGTTGCCAGATCCCAGGTTCTGCTAAGCCCTTGGCTGATGACATGGCCCTGGGCCTGGTCATGCCAGAGCTGATGGAGCTACAAAGACAGTGTCGCGAGCATCAGGAAGGGATGACAGTATGCCCCTTCAGACTACAAGGCCTCTAGAGAAATCCTATTGCCTTCTGTCCAAGGAGATGGTGCCATCACTCCAACGTAACAAGACCAACACTGCGAGACCATAGCACAGGACGTGCGTTCCATGGCGAGGGATGTCCACTCTATGGTTCTGCTAATGGCTTCCATGGCTGAGGGCATGAGCTCCATGGTGCAGGGCTTCAACTGCATGGTGCAGGTACGAGTGGGAATCCACGAGTGTCAGTGTCAGAGGATGGGGTGGCTTTGGTTCTCACTCCAGCTACTCTTCTATCCCATGGAGGAGCCCAATGGCTCCCAGGCACCCGAAAGGAAGAGGATAGTCAGGTGCGCAACCCAGGGCCTTCCACCCAGGAGACCTTGGGGGTGTCCAGCCCATCTAACACTGTGAGCAACACACCTCCAGCCTTGCACACCGAAAACGGTAGCACTGCACATCCTTGCAGCCGAATAAAGGCCTAAACCCTCAAGGTCCCGGCCCCCAGGGGACACCCACCAAGGTCATCTCAAGCAACAGGAGGTGGAAGACAGTAGGCCGCCTCAACCTCAGCTGTGGATTCTAGGGATATACCTAGACATAGTGGGATGGTGAGGGCGAGTAAGAAACTGTAGTACCCAGTGGGCACGGGTGAACCTCAGCACTAATAGAGATGAATCACCAATGTATTATCATATTTGCATTAAAAGGCACTTTGTTCAGCCATACAGATCCTCCACTCTGTCATGTCTATCGGGCCCTGCCCTGCCAGACTGATGGTGTAAACCACACCAACACCTTTTTTATTTCTCAGAGTGCCGAAAATCTGGACTAAAAACTCAGTTGTGCACCTATAGTGCGACATGTCAGGTTTCAGTCAGAACCTGACACTCTGAAAATATATTGGAAAATTCCTCCTATTGAGTGGAATTTTGCCATTTTTTGGCAAAGTGGCACGTTGGACAGGAAAAGCAGAGAGAGCCAGCTAACAGTGCTTTCGGCTTTTCAAAAAAAACAACATCATAATGAAAGGTCCCACAACATCACAATGACAGGGCGGGCTCAGAAACCTGGGTTTTTCAATGATTTCAACAATTTTTAAAAGGCACTCTGAAAATGAATAAAAAGGTAAAACACTCCCTATGTACACCTCCCCCCCCACCCCCCCCCCCCCCCCCCCCCTCCACCCCCTCCTCCAACAATCAGAGAATCCCACCCAACCCCAGCCTCTCCCAGCACTGTCTCCTGGTTCGGCCCCTGTGGGCAGTTTCAGGGTGATGTGCTTGGCGGGGGGGGGGGGGGGCAATGTCCTGGCATGACCCACTCCCTATTGGGGCTGTAGTCTCCTGCGTACCTCTGGCAGATCCTGCTTGCTAGGTGCACGTTGGGGATAGGTGTCGTGATTCAATTTGGCATGAGGGCATGCTGACGTGAATGGGCAATTCAACATGAGCTGAACTATCGGACATGAAGGTCTAATAAGTATATCTAAATTTATGAAAATTGGGATTCCCAACTTTAAAAGTTGGATTTTCCATGACATCATTGGCGGTGGCAGGGACAATCCATTGGGGAAATCCCACCAGCGTAAAAGCCACTTGAAATGAATGAAATGAAGGCACCTTGTGCCTTATTCTCTGCCCCCTCTGCCATTCTTGCCGCCGTTGCCTCGGATTCCCTTCCATTGAGTAATAATTCCTGTCACAGCCAGGTTTTGTTTCTTACCTCATTTTATTTTGTGAACCTAAAGTTTGTGCCTTCTTTTGTGCCTATAGGTCGGAATTCTGGCAATCCAAATACTGTGGACACGAGACTCCGAGGATGCACTTAATTTGGCAAAAGACAGTAAAAAGATTATGGCAACAACTAACCAGAAGTTTCTCGAGCTGCTGAACTCCCTTATTGCCCAAACAACACACGACCTGACTAAGTTTCAGAGAATCCAGTTTGAAACTCTTGTAACCATTCATGTTCACCAGAGAGACATATTTGATGACTTGGTAAAGTGAATAATTGTTTTTTATTATTATTTTAATTTAAGTTTGTTGAATTTTGTGATATTAAATCAGCCCCAAGACCTCCATTACATTTGTCATTCTTTAGAGGGATGAATAGTGTCCTGGCATCCTTTGATATCCATTATATACAGCAAAGGAGGGCCAATAAATTCATACGGGAAGAGATGAGAGAATACACGAATGAACAAACAAGTGACATCAAATTGCAAATTTGCAGATTGCAAATGCTTCTATCAGTGTGAAAATAGGAATCTATAAGTGAAAATATATGTGGAACCATTCAAGGCAGAAATATTTTAGATTATGATGGAGAATCAAGAAACAACAGAGATTTTAAGCAAATATTTTGTATCAGTTTTCACAATAGATGACGGACAACACATTCTCGATATAATTTGACCTGGGTTTTAAGGTCCCAAATAGGGCATACTTTGCCCCCACACTGAGAACAAATGTGGCCTGTGCCGTCATTTGTGGCCTGCAACCTGACATCATCACTGTAGCAATTTGGGGATTCCCTAAATCACAACAACAAGGTCTTCCAACAAAGGTTCCAATCATTGAAACACAGAGTTTTATAGCCCAACAAGAGGCCCTTCAGCCCATCGTGAGTGTGCCAACCCTCAATCACCCCATTTCCCATCCCATCTCCCAGTACATGGTGCGCAATCTTGGTGCTGTGGCTCATCTAAATGCTTCTTAAATGTTCTGAGAGTTCCTGTCTCAACCACCCGTACATGCAGCGAGTTCCATATTCCCCCCACCCTCTGGGTGAAGAAGATTTTCCTCAATTCCCCACGAAATCTCCTGCCCCTTACCTTAAAGTTATTCCCCCTGGTTATTGACCCCTATCTAGCCTATCATAGAATCATAGAAAGCTTACAGCACAGAAGGAGGCCATTCAGCTCATTTTGACAATATCAGCCCGAGGACAACAAGGTGCCCTTTCCAATCCCCCATTCCTGCACCCAGTCCATAGCCCTGTCGCTTAGAGCACTTAAGGTGCAGATTCAGGTACCTTTTAAAAGAGTTTAGGGTCTCTGCCTCCACCAGCAACTCGGGCGGCAAATTCCAGACTCCCACTATCCTCGATCTAAAATAATTTTTCCTCATGTCCCCTCTACACCTTCTGCCACTTATCTTTAATCTATGTCCCCTGGTTTTAGAATTCTCCACCAAGGGAAACAATTTTATCCTGTCCACTATCTCGTCTCCTCATAATTCTGTACACCTCAATTAAATCACCCCTCAGCCTTCTTTGTTACAAGGAAAATAACCCCAGCCTATCCAATCTCTCCTCATAACCACACTTTTCTAGCCCTGGCAACATTCTTGTAAACCTCTTCTGCACTCTCTCCAGAGCAATAATGTCCTTCCTGCAATGTGGCGCACACAATGTTCCAGTTGTGGCCTCACTAGTGTTTTATATAATTCAAACATTATATCCTTATTTTTATATTCTATATCTCTGCCAGTGAAGGAGAACATTCCATACGCTTTCTTAACAACCTTGTCTACTTGAACTGCTGCCTTTACTGACTTGTGTACTTGGACACCAAGATCTCTCACTTCATCTATCCCTCTTAGAGTATTCCTATTTATTGTGTAATCTCTACAACTGTTCAACCTCTCTAAATGCATGACCTTAGAATTCTCTGTGTTAAATTCCATCTACCACTTTATCGCCTACTCCACCATCTGTATCATTATGAAGGTTATAACTATCCTTATGTCATCTGCAAATTTCCCAAATATACTCCCCACATTCATGTCCAAATCGTTATTATATAACACGAACAGTAAGGGTCCCAACACCGAGCCCTGTGGAACACCATCTGAAACATCTTTCCAATTGCAAGAGCAGCCATCGACCATTACCCTTTGTTTCCTGTTACTACGCCAACTTTTTATCTAGTTTGCCACATTGCACTATATCCCATGAGGTTTCACTTTCTTGACCAATCTGCCATGTGGGACATTGTCAAACGCTTTGCTAAAATCCACTTATACCACATCCACTGCACTATCTTCATCAACCCTTCTTGTCACTTCCTCAAAGAATTCAATCAAATTTTTGAGGCAAGGCCTTCCTTTAACAAATCCATGACTATCCTTGACTAGTCCATGCCTTTCTATGTATCAGTTAATCCTATCTCTCAAGATTGATTCGATTAATTTTCCCATCACCGACGTAAAACTAATTGGCTTACAATTATTCGGCATTTCCTTTGATGCTTTCTTAACACTGGTACCATGTTTGCATTTCTCCAATCCTCCAGTACTTCTCCTGTATCTAGTGTGGATTGAAAAATCATCCTCAAAGCATCTACTATCTCCTCCCTGAACTCCTGTAGGCTCAGAAACAATCCATCTGGCCCTGGCGATTCAACAACTTTCAATTTCAATCCTTCGAGTACTTCCTCTCTCTTAATAATTATCCCATCCAGTCTGTCATAGTGTTCCTCCTGGACTACTACATCTGCATCATCCATTTCCTTTGTAAACTAGGATTCAAAATATTAATTTAAAACCCTTCACACAGCCTCTACCTCTACACACAAGTTTCCCATTTTATCTCTGATCTCACTTTTCCTTAACTAACCTTTTACCATTAATGTATTGGTAAAACATCTTTGGGTTTTCTTTAACTTTACTTGCTAATCTTTTTTAATGCCCTGCATTTGATTTCCTTATTTCCTTCCTGACTTTGTCCTTGCACTTACTATACTTGTCTAGGCATCTACAGTGCTTGGTTCTTTATGCCTGTCATACGCTTTCTTTTTCTGTTAGATCTTCCTCTGTATTCGTCAACCGGGGGTGGGGGTGGGGGTGGGGGGTGGGGTGGGGGGGGGGGTCTAGATTTGGCAGTAACACTCTTATTTTGGGGGGGGGAAGTGTCTACTTCACACCTTTATGATCTCTCCTTTTAGTGCTTCCCACTTGTTTACCACAGATTTATCCTCCAGCAGTGTTGGCCAGTCCACCTCCGTCTAGTCTCTTCTCATTTCTACAATTGATGTGGAGATGCCGGCGTTGGACTGGGGTGAGCACAGTAAGAAGTCTTACAACACCAGGTTAAAGTCCAACAGGTTTGTTTCGATGTCACTAGCTTTCGGAGCGCTGCTCCTTCCTCAGGTGAATGAAGAGGTATGTTCCAGAAACACATATATATAGACAAATTCAAAGATGCCAAACAATCTGTAAAGATTTAATCACCTGCTAATGGTCGCATTCCAAGCATTGTTTGGCATCTTTGAATTTGTCTATATATATGTTTCTGGAACATACCTCTTCATTCACCTGAGGAAGGAGCAGCGCTCCGAAAGCTAGTGACATCAAAACAAACCTGTTGGACTTTAACCTGGTGTTGTAAGACTTCGTACTGTGCATTTCTACAAAGTTTGCCTTCCCTTAGTTCAACATTTTTACTCCTGCTTTACCTCTGTCTTTTTCCATGTTAATACTGAATCGAACTGAATTGTGATCAATATCCCCGATATGATCACAAACTGTCACTTTACCCACTCCTTCGTTCCCCAAGACTAGGTCTAGAATTGCATCTCCTCACGTTGTCACTAATTGGTTGAAAGAATTTTCCTGGACACACTGCATGATTTTTTTTCCCTCAGTTCCCCTTGTAGTGTTTGAATCCCAGTTGATATTGGAATAGTTAAAGTCTCCTGCTATTATTGCCCTCTTGTTCTTACAGGCAGAGATTTGCTTGCATTTTTGCTCTTCTATCTTTCTTCCATAATTTGGGGATCTATAGTATACTCCCAGTAGTGTGACTGCCCTTTTTATTTCTACGTTCAACCCACAAAGCTTTGTTCGTTGACCCATTTAGCATATCATCCCTTCTCACCACTGGAATTGATTCTTTAACCATTAGTGCTACTCCCCCTCCTTTTTTTTAATCTCCCCCTCTGTTCTGCCTGAAAACTCTGTATCCATGCAAAATGAGCTGCCAACTTTGCCCTTCCTTTAGCCAAGTTTCCGTTATAGCAATAACATCCTGTTGCCATGTGCCTACCTGTGCTCTTAATGCGTCTACCTTGTTTGTAATACTCCTTGCATTGTTAACCCCACCATTTTCCCTTGCTGGAGACTTTTTAAACTTTGCTTCTCCTGTAATTCCAAGTCTATCATAACATCTTCTACATCACTAGCTAAAGTTCTACTTCCACTTTCCTGATCTGACTTTGACCTATCTGATCCTACACCTGGGATCCCAATCTATGTCCACCTTGATCAAGTACCCTGTCAGTCTTCTGTTTCTCCGAATGGAGGTCTGTAATAGTGATGTTCCACAGGGATCAGTTCTGGGACCTCTGCTCTTTGTAATATATATAAATGACTTGGAAGAAAATGTAGCGGGTCTGATTAGCAAATTTGCAGATGATACTAAGATTGCAGAAGTTGCGGATAGTGATGAAGATTGTCAGAGAATACAACAGGATATAGATAGGCTGCAAAAATTGAG
This sequence comes from Scyliorhinus torazame, assembly GCF_047496885.1. Lineage (NCBI taxonomy): Eukaryota > Metazoa > Chordata > Chondrichthyes > Carcharhiniformes > Scyliorhinidae > Scyliorhinus > Scyliorhinus torazame. Next base: position 346,460,825 of record NC_092710.1, on the reverse strand, counting down.
CAGAGAAATGGCAGATGTAATTTAACCCGGACAAATGCAAAATGATGCATTTTGGCAGATCCAATTCAGGTGGAAGCTATAAAATAAATGGCAGAACCATCAGGAGCATAGACACAGAGAGATCTGGGCGTGCAGGTCCTCAAAAGTGGCAGCACAGGTTGAAATGGTGGTGAAGAAAGCATACGGCGTGCTTGCCTTCATAGGACAGGGTATCGAGTATAAAAGCTCGAAAATTGTGTTCCAATTACATAGAACGTTGGTTGGACCACATTTGGAATAATGTGTCCAATTCTGGTCACCGCACTGCCAGAAGGACGCAGAGGCTTTGGTGAAAGTACAGAAAAGGTTTACCAGGATATTGCCTGGTATGGAGGGTATTAGTTATGAGGAGAGATTGAATAAACTGGGATTGTTTACCCTAGAGAGACGGAAGCTGAGGGGCGACCTGATAGAAGTTTATAAAATTATTAGGGGTATAGATGAGGTGAACAGTTGGAGGCTTTTTCCCAGGGCGAAATGACAATTGCAAGGGGGCACAAGTTCAAGGTGAGAGGGAAAGGTTCAGTGGAGATATGCGGGGAAGGTTTTTTACACAGAGGGTGGTGGTGGCCTGGAATGCACTGCCAAGTGAGGTGGTTGAGGCAGATACGTTACCGACCTTTAAGACTTATCTGGATAGGCACATGAACAGACGGGGCAGAGAAGGATACAGGCGGTTGGTCTAGATAGGATCCGTGATCAGCGCAGGCTTGGAGGGCCTGTTCCTGTGCTGTAGTGGTTTTTGTTCTTTGTTCTTTCTTCTATACTCTAATGAAAACAACCCCAGCTAACCAGCCTCTATTCACAGCTGAAACACTCCAGCCCAGACAACACCGTGGTGAATCCCCTCTGCACTGTTTCTATCATTTCCTATAGTTCTTACACTCTGTATCCTTATCTTTCCTATGGTGTGGCGACCAGAACTGCACACTTTGGCTGTGGTCTAACGAACGTTTTATACAGCTCCATCATAACCACCCTGCTGTTATACTGGAGGTATTGACTAATAAAAGCAAGCATCATTCATGCCTTCATAACCACCATATCTACCTGGCTTGCTGCCTTTAGGGACCTTTGGACATGCACCCCCAAGATCCCTCTGACTCTCTGTACCTCCTAACATCCCACCATTCATTGTGAATTCCTTTGCCTGGTTAGTCCCATATTACAATCCCAGACCAGACCCAAACAGTGGCTTAGATACTGGACAGAAACCCCAATGTTTTATTTTAAATTTGTACGATTTTGTGAGGAAACAATAGTTGCACAAAGAATTAGGGATATGGTATATATTAAAACAAACGTTATCACTAACACAGTATTAAAATCTTTAACATAACACCAGAAAATAAATTACAATTACCCTTTAAACAATATATTCAGCATAGTGAATACAATATCCTGAATTGTAATCTTTATTCTCACTTAAATAACAAGGGAACAAACCATCTCAGCTCTCAATCTACTTTTAACCCATTGGCACTCAGGAATACTTGCTTCACAGAGATGTTCTTTGAGGAAGAGAGATCTCTTGACACTGCTTTAAAGACAAGACCTGACTCCTCTCAGACCCATGCAGAAACTCTGGCTGTATTTCTTCAGAAGCTGTTTCCCAGATTGTTTCAGCTCCTCCTTGTTCTCAGACAAGTCTGCAAATTAATTTAAAATCTCTTTTAAGTTAACTGCAGGGAGCAAAACAGCCTGGCTTGTGGTCGCAGATTTGTCCAGAAAAGCACTGGCCCGCTTTTCGAACAAAATGCCTGATACCTTAGTTCCATCCAGTATAGACTCATCCACCAAGCTGAAATCTAATTAACTCTGCATGGAATCCCCTTAATCAAAGCAAAATATTCCATTTGCACAAGCTTTTTATGATGGTTTAATTCACCCCTGGCTGCTAAAATGTACTTTCCTTCAAACTAGGATTTCTTTTAAAACATCATTTCAGCAATCACACTTAATAACTCAGGCTTTTACCCCTTACTGCAGCAAATACCTACAGTACATAGTATTGGAGTCCCGATAAGGTGAGTCAAAGGTAGTTTATTTCCTAATTACAGCTCGGAAATACAGCGACTAAGCAACAGTCCAAGTACCAGCCTGGACCATCCTGGGATACCGGCTCTGGTTGAGATACGGGCTGGCTTTTATCTCGGGGAATTAATGAGCCTGCTGTTGGGCCTCCGCCCCTCATCACGGTAGCTCGTACTCCATGAGCCCAACGGGGAGAATAATTGTGTCATGCCCGTGGGTCTCGTGGGGGTTATAACACCCCTCACCCCTAAAGTCCATAAGTCCCACTGTTGTAGAGAGTGGAGGAGTTTGCCTTCTCTGCTTTGCCCATGGTTGCGCATCCAACTGTTGTTGTGTTGGGTCAGAAGGTGTGCAGCATGCCAGGGACCGTCTGGAGTATCATCGCTGATCATTCCCTGGCGATGTCATTGTCCATGAACTTGGATGTCTGAGTCCCTATGTCGGATCACAAATTCTCCACTTCAAGTATCTCAGTGTCGGGCCCCCAAGGGGGTGATGTCGCCAGGTTCCCTTGTCTCGGGCCGGCGGGGCTGCAAAACCGTTTTTCCGGACACTGGCCCCCCTGCTCTAGAGGTGGTCTAGGTGCTTCTGCACCGACCGTCCATGTGTTTTTATTGAGTACCATACTGGTCCAGTCTGTTTCACAGCAGTCCCTGGTGTCTACTGGGCACCATCTCCAAAGTTTTGGACTTATATTGCATACACCATCAGAAACATCTGGTTTGCATCTGCCTGCTTCGGTAACGTCTCTAAAGGTCTTGACCCCTTTTGACTTTCCCACTAATATCGAGAAATATTAGGCTAAAGCTGTTACTGAGCCTCCAGCCCATTAACAGTTCACCCGGTGCCACTCCAGTAGTAATGTGTGAATGGTCCGGTCACGGAACAAAAAGCGCACCAGCCTCTTCTCCACAGATCCTGCGTCTGTTTCATTCAACCCTTCTCAAAAGTCTCTAATGCTTGTTCAGCCAGCCCATTTGAGGAAAGGTGGTACGGGGCCTTCGGATGTGCTTCACCCCATTTGTCTTTGTGAAGCATGCAAATGCCTCTCTGGTGAATGGGGCACCATTGTCCGTGACTAATACCTCTGGGATGCCATGGTATTGAACGAGAGGCGTAGTTTCTCGACGATGGCCTTTGAAGTGGTGGACGACATTTGCTTGATGTCCAGACATTTGGCACGGGCGTCCACCATCAGCAAGAAATGGTCGTAAAAATCTGCATGTAGGTGCACCCAAGCCTAGCCCGGCCATTCCCATGGGTGCAGTCATGCAGCTGGGGCGAGCTTCTGATGCTCCTGGCATGCGGTGCATTGCTGGGCCAGTCAATCGACCTTTGACACCCCCAGGTGTCCATCATTAAAGAATCATTGAATTTATAGTGCAGAAGGAGGCCATTTGGCCCATCGAGTCTGCACCGGCTGTTGGAAAGAGCACCATTTTAGATACTAAGGGGTAATTTGGAAACTAAGGGGCAATCCATCTTTGGGCTGTGGGAGGAAACCAGAGCACCCGGAGGAAACCTATGCAGACACAGGGACAAAGTGCAAACCCCACACAGTCACCCGAGATGAAAATTGAACCCGGACCCTCCTGCCTTTTGGTCAGATACTATTGGCAGAATTGCCTCATCCTCTTTAAACAATCCGAACAGTGGCTTGTGGTCCATTATAATGGTGAACCGACACCCATACACATTAGCTCAGTGGGCTAGACAGCTGGTTTGTAATGCAGAGCAGAGCCAACGGCCTGGGTTCAATTCCCGTACAGGCTGAGGTTATGCATGAAGGCCCCGTCTTCTCAACCTTGTTCCTCGCCTGAGGTATGATGACCCTCATGTTAAATCACCAGTAGTCAGCTGTCCCCCTCAAAGAGGAAAGCAGCTGATGGTCATCTGAGACAATGGCGACTTTACCTTACGTACTTGTAAAGTTTCTTCACCACAAAGGTGACGGCCAGCCCTTCTTCTGTCTGGCCATAGTTGCATTCTGCAGCAGCCAAAGTCTGCAATGCGCAGGCTGTTGGTCTCTCCTGTCTATCGTCCACGCGATGGGATAACACCGCCCTGATTCCACACAGAGGCATCACAAGTGACCAAAAGGGGCTTTGAGAGGTCGTAATGAGTCAACAACCCTGATGATGACAACTGCCTCTTCACCCTGGTGAAGGCCGCTTCCTGCGATGGTCTCCACACTCACTCTTGATTTTTTTTCAATAACATATGCAGCGGTATGAGTAAAGTCACCAGGTTAAGGATAAATTTCCCGTAATAATTCACGAGTCCTCAGAATGACTGCAATTCGATCACATTCTGTGGCTTGAGCGTTTGTTAGATTGCTCACACCTTCTGCTCCTGGGCGTAAGCCATCTCGGTCAACACAATAGGCTAAGTACATGATCTCTTTGGTGTAGAAACAATGCCGAGAATACAGGACCCCTGGGCAAAGCTGACTGGAGGACACTCCAATTAGGGCTAGGCACGGGTCCCAGAAAACTCACAGAGGCCTCTATGAATACACAAGGTTGCCATTCGGAGTGTCATTGGCTTTCGCTATTTTCTAGAGTCACAAAGAACATCCTCCAAGGACTACCGCAAGTGGCGGTCTACTTGAATGATATCCTGGTCACTGGAGCCACCAAAAATGAGCACTTAAGAGGCTGAGAGGAAGTTCTCCACCGGTTTTCGAGACAGGCATCCGCCTTAAGCTGGGAAAAAGCGTTTCTACGCCAAAGAGGTCACATACTTAGCCTATCGTGTCGACTGAGATGACCTGCACCCAGGAGGAAAAGGTGCGAGAGGCCCTGTTTCCTGTTTAGAATCTCCTCACAAGCAGACGATGTCTGAATTGAGTACCAGGACTACAGGCACTGCCCAATCTGCAACTGGATGATTCCTTGGCTTTCCAAGCTGTTGAGTACATCCTCTACCTTTGTCAGCAATATGTAGGAGACTGGGCAGGCCCAAAAGTACCTTGGTTTGGACTCAGGGTCTACGTGTACCATGGCAATGGCACCTTTGATTTTGTCCAGGTCCTCCTGGAAAACCTCTGGGTACTTCCCCAGGACTTTGTATAATCTCCCAGTGCCCATCTTGAAATTCCGCTGCCAGTCCAAACGGAGCATCTGTAGCCAATCACAGCCCAGCAGACTCGGGCTGGGGTCCCGTACTATTATCAAGGGCACCCTGACAGACTGCTGCCTGAAAACAACTCAGGTCATTGTTGTACCTGCGATGGGCAGTGGTTCCCCCTTGTATGTTGCCAAGCTCGCCTCGGTGTCCCGCCCGAACACCAGAAGTTCCTCCTAAACTCAGTCCGAAATCTGCTTCCCTTTATTTTGAGGCTATGCCCCCTAGTTCTGATTTCACCCGCTAGAGGAAACAACCTGCCCTCTCTATTCCCTTCATAATTTTATACGTTTCTATAAGATCCCCCCCGGATCCTTCTAAATTCCAAGGAGTACAGTCCCAGTCTACTCAATCTCTCCTCCTAATCCAACCACCTCAGCTCTGGGATTTAACCTAGTGAATCTCCTCTGCGCACCCTGCAGTGCCAGTACGTCCTTTCTCAGGTAAGGAGACCAAAACTGAACACAATACTCCAGGTGTGGCCTCACTAACACCTTATACAATTGCAGCATAACCTCCCTGGTCTTAAACTCCATCCCTCTAGCAATGAAGGACAAAACTCCATTTGCCTTCTTAATCATCTGTTGCACCAGTAAACCAAACAGGTCAAACCTCTCGAAGAGCAGCATTTTTCAAACAGAGCAAACTTTGCCTCTTTGCATTGAGAAGCAGCCATGGTCTAAGTGTCTGGCAATGCTGTCTGTAGTTCCATTTGATCCGCATCACCAATATTGTAGTCAATGAAGGGCCCGAAAAGGTGGGTCAAAACTAATTTATTTCACAGCGAGGAAATACAGCTACTAAGCAACAGTCCAAGTCCCATCTAGGACCATCCTGAGCTGCTGGCTCCTTCCTGGATAGGCTTTTATCTCGGGGAATTAAGGAGCCCGCTGTTGGGCTTGTCGTGTTGGGTGTTCCGCTATACAAACGAACCAACACGGTTGTAGATGGTACAACTCTGTTTTATTACTCTTGATAATAACGTCTGTTAACTCGTGGCTGTGGTTCGTACTTTACCTGTTAACCTGTGGACCCAGCCCTAACACTATCTTAGAGAGGCACTCAGCACATGGTGTATGTCTGAGTGGCACGCTGTGAGCTCTGTGCTCTGAGCTATCTCCTGCTGGAATGAGCGGGAACTGTGGTGTTCCCTGTTTTATAGTGCGTGTGCTCTCACTGGTGATTGGCTGTGATGTTGCGTGTGTGCTGATTGGTCCGTTGACCTGTCCATCAGTGTGTGTGTGTGATTGCACCATGATATGTTCATATGAATATCATGACAGGGCTCACAAGAATGATCCCTGGAATGAATAACTTGTCATATGAGGAACGTTTGAAGACCCTGGGTCTGTACTCGTTGGAGATTAGAAGGATGAGGGGGGATCTTATTGAAACTTACAGGATACTGCGAGGCCTGGAGAGAGTGGACGTGGAGAGGGTGTTTCCACTTGTAGGAAAAACTAGAAGCAGAGGACACAATCTCAGACTAAAGGGACAATTCTTTAAAACAGAGACGAGGAGGAATTTCTTCAGCCAGAGGCTGGTGAATCTGTGGAACTCTTTGCCGCAAAAGGCTGTGGATGCCAAATCACTGAGTGTCTTTAAGACAGAGATAGATAGGTTCTTGATTAATCAGGGGATCAGGGCTTATGGAGAGAAGGCAGGAGAATGGGCATGAGAAAATATCAGCCATGATTGAATGGTGGAGCAGACTCGATGGGCCGAGTGGCCTAATTTTGCTCCAATGCCTTACGTTCTTATTTGTTATGGGCCAAGGTTTAGAGAACCCCAAAGTGTATCATGGAGTTCACCTGACCCACAACTTTTCATAGATTGTGGTATGGTGAGCACACAGAAATCGAAAAGTATTTTTTAAAGCAAAACAATGTTTATTCTAGGAACTCAAGTTAACCGTTTTAAAACATACAGTGAACATCTTAGCAACCAGTAATTCAAGTACAACCCCCAAAGAATACAACACTAAGTCATCCTTAATAAATTCCAAACAACATCCAGAAGACAAAAGAAACACCTTCTAACAGAAGCACATCAGGTTTAAATTCACTACTGAAAACAGTTATAATTCTGAATTCACCCAGTGATCAAGAGATAGTCTTTTTATGGCAGAGAGAACAACAGTACACCTGCTTTGTCTGGCTTCAGCTCCAACACTGAAATGAAACCAAAAAACTCAGACACACCCAAGCTTTTCTCAAAGTGAAACTAAAAAGCAGAGCCAGAGCTCAGCTCCATCCACACTCTGATATCACTGCAGTAACATGAGCAGCCAAACATTTCTTAAAGTGACATTCTCATGACATATGGTCTTATGGTCTTATGGAGAGGGTAAATCTCCATAAATCTCCAAGGGGAGATTTACCATGATTCTGCCTGGACTGGAGGGAATGTCTTATGAAGAAAGGTTGAGGGAGCTAGGGCTTTTCTACTGGAGCGAAGACGGAAAAGTGGTGACTTGATAGAGGTGTACAAGGTGAAGAGAGGCATGGATAGAGTGGATAGCCAGAGACTTTTCCCCCGGGCGGAACTGGCTGCCACTAGGGGACCTAAATTTAAGGTGATTGGCGGAAGGTATAGGGGATCATGTCAGAAGTAGGTTCTTTACACAGAGAGTGGTGGGTGCGTGGAATGTACTGCCAGCGGAGGTCATTAGGGACATTTAAGCGATTCTTGGACAGGCACATGGACAGCAGTAAATTGATGGGGTGTGGGTTAGGTTAATCTTAGATTATGATAAATGGTCAGCACAACATCATGTGCCAAAGGGCCTGTACTGTGCTGCACTGTTCCATGTTCTATGTTCTATATTGTTCCAAGAAACAATCTTTAATACATTCAATGAACTCCCTCTCCGAGGCTACCCTTGCCAATTTGATTAATCCAGTTTATTTGCCTATTAAAATCACCCATGACTTGCCGTATCGTCCTTACAAATCCCCAGTATTTCCTGGTTTATACTGTGCCTCACTGCAGAACTACTGTTTGGGGACCAATAGATTACTCCTACCTGGGACTTCTTCCCTTTCCTATTTCTTATTTCTACTCAGACTGATTCCACATCTTGATCTCCAGTGCTTATATCATTTCTCATTACAGGGGGCGGGGTTGCCTTGTTAATTAGGAATGAAATTAAATCAATAGCACTAAACGTCATAGGGTCAGATGATGTGGAGTCTGTGTGGGTAGAGTTGAGGAACCACAAAGGCAAAAAAACCATAATGGGAGTTATGTACAGGTCTCCTAACAGTGGTCAGGACCAGGGGCACAAGATGCACCACAAAATAGAAAGTGCATGTCAGAAAGGCAAGGTCACAGTGATCATGGGGGACTTAAATATGCAGGTGGACTGGGTAAATAATGCTGCCAGTGGACCCAAGGAAAGGGAATTCATTGAATGTTTACAGGAGGGCTTTTTTGAGCAGCTTGTGATGGAGCACACGAGGGAACAGGCCATTCTGGACTTAGTGTTATGTAATGAGCCAGACTTGATTAAAGATCTTAAAGTAAGGGAACACTTAGGAGGCAGTGATCATAATATGGTAGAATTCAATCTCCAATTTGAAAGAAAGAAGGTAGAATCAGATGTAAAGGTGTTACAGTTAAATAAAGGTAACTACAGGGGCATGAGGGAGGAACTGACGAAAATCGACTGGGAGCAGAGCCTAGTGGGAAAGACAGTAGAACAGCAATGGCAGGAGTTTCTGGGAGTAATTGAGGACACAGTACAGAGGTTCATCCCAAAGAAAAGAAAGGTTATCAGAGGGGGGATTATGCAGCCATGGCTGACAAAGGAAGTTAGGGAATGTGTTATAACCTGCCTACTTACCATTGGCTGGGGACTAATGACTATCCCACAATCCTGTGGGAGTATGAGCTTCACCAATGAGGGGGGCGGAGAAACCACGAGTAAAGTCCTAGTATAAATAAAGCTGGCCAGTTCAGGAACCAGCAGGAAGGAGTATGTAGCAAGGGAAGTTACTGCTACTGTTATGTATATACGTTATAGTAAATGAATGTTATTACTTTGTATCCTTAAAACTCGTGCTGGATTCTTCGTGGCCCTTACAAAACTGGCGACGAAGGTTAAAGTGAATAGCTGTCTACACTGCTGAAGCCACCTCCCTGGATTTTTGTTGGATACAGGTTGGAAGTTGTTTTCTATTATACAATGCCTCTGTACGGACGTTTGGATGTTTTTGATGCTGCGCTGGAAAGCTGGAACCAGTACACACAACGGATGCGTTACTATTTCCGGGCAAACAATATCACTGAAAACGAGCGCCAGGTGGTCATATTGCTCACCGCCTGCGGCCCGCATACGTTTGGGGTGATTAGGAGCCTTACGTACCCAGCTGCGCCGGACACCAAAATGTTTGATGAACTTGTGAATATAGTGGGGCAACATTTTAACCCAACCCCGTCCACAATAGTCCAGCGTTACCGGTTTAATACCGCTGAGAGGACCCCTGGAGAATCCCTTGCCGATTTTCTATCCAGGCTACGCAGGATTGCGGAGTACTGTGACTATGGTGAGACCTTGTCAGAAATGTTACGCGACCGTTTGGTTTGCGGTATTAACAATGCGGCCACCCAGAGAAAGTTGTTAGCGGAGCCAACATTGACTTTTCAACAGGCCATTCAAATAGTATTGTCCCGAGAGAGCGCAGAGCGAGGAGTACAGGAGCTACAGGGAATGGAAGTGCATGCCTTGGGGCGCAACCCCTTCCATCCGAAAACGTCCCCCCCCGCACTCCTGCGGTACCTTGGGCGAGGCAACGTCCGGACCGACGCCAGTGGCCGTCGGACATTCCTCCCTGAAGGGAGCCTTCTCCAGAGCCAATGGATGAGGAGCCATGTCCGTGTCAGACTTGCAGGCGCCGACCCCGTCGCGGACGGCGGTCCTGGGGGCGCCAGAGGCGCCATCGTTCTGACCGAAACTGGGACCAGCCCAGGGGCAGTAACTGGGACTAGCCCAGAGGCCGTACCTTCCATGTGGATGAACCTGCGGCGACTACTCCTGAGGACGTGGAGACGCAGGACGACTGCCTGCAGCTGCATTGTGTGGCAGCTCCCCGTGTGGCCCCCATTAAGGTGACAGTACGGGTCAATGGCCACCCGCTTGAGATGGAGTTGGATACTGGCGCAGCGGTCTCCGTGATCGCCCAGAGGACATTCGACCGCATCAAGCAGGGTATACAGACCCTTACATTAACCGACTCACAGGCCAGGTTGGCCACCTACACGGGGGAACCACTGGACATTGCAGGAACTACAATGACCCCTCTTGTCTATGGACGCCAAGAGGGGCGTTTCCCACTTATCGTGGTGCGCGGCCATGGGCCCAGCCTTTTGGGTCGGGACTGGTTGCGCCATTTGCGGTTGCAATGGCAGCACATCCTCCAAACAGTTTCTGAATGGTTGACTGAGGTGCTAGGACGTGCCAGATGTATTCCAGCCTGGTTTGGGGAAAATAAGAGGGGCCGTAGCCCGTATCCAAGTTGAACCAGGAGCCATGCCGCGCTATTTCCGGGCGCGCCCAGTGCCATACGCCTTGCTCGAGAAGGTAGAAGGGGAGCTCACTCATTTGGAGAGTTTGGGTATTATCAGGCCCGTCCGTTTTGCTGACTGGGCAGCACCAATTGTACCTGTAATGAAGCCAGATGCCACAGTTTGCTTGTGTGGCGACTATAAACTTACAGTGAATACGGTTTCCCGACTCGACCGATATCCAATGCCTCTCATAGAGGATCTCTACGCGAAACTTGCAGGTGGACTCTCGTTCACAAAATTAGATATGAGTCATGCCTACCTGCAGTTGGAGCTGGACCCTGTCTCCCGACCATATGTAATGATTAGTACACACCGGGGCCTGTATGAATATACACGGTTGCCCTTTGGAGTATCCTCTGCCTGCGCAATTTTTCAACGTGTTATGGAGGGCATTTTGGGAGGTTTAACACGTGTGGCTGTCTACCGAGATGACGTTTTGATTACAGGGACGTCGGAGCAGGAACATTTGGAAAATATGGAGGCTGTCCTTAGACGCCTTTCGGAGGCTGGAGACCGTTTACGTCGCACAAAGTGCGTATTTCAGGCAAAGGAAGTAGTCTACCTGTGTTATCGGGTGGACCGCGAAGGTCTGCACCCCGTCGCAGAGAAGGTGCGTGCAATTCAACATGCCCCCGCCCCGACTGACACTTCGCATCTTCGTTCTTTTCTTGGTCTCGTAAACTATTACGGGATGTTCCTCCCCAATCTGGCAACTACGCTGGCCCCTTTGCACTTTCTGCTAAGGAAAAATCACATCTGGGTTTGGGGTCAGCCGCAAGAAACCGCTTTCCGGCGGGTAAAGCAACAATTGTCGTCGTCTGGGTTACTAACCCACTATGATCCTGGAAAGCCTTTGCTCGTCACATGTGATGCATCCCCGTATGGTATTGGGGCCGTCCTGTCCCACAAGATGGAGAACGGGGCCGAGCGATCGATAGCTTTCGCCTCCCGCACATTGACTGCAGCGGAGAAAAAGTACGCGCAGATCGAGAAGGAGGGCCTGGCAGTGGTTTTTGCGGTGAAACGCTTCCACCAGTACGTGTACGGCTGCCATTTCACCATCGTGACTGATCATAAGCCCCTGCTGGGACTTTTCAGAGAGGATAAGCCAATACTGCCCATTGCTTCTGCACCGATCCAGCGCTGGGCTTTGTTGCTTGCTGCATACGAGTATTCTCTGGAGCACAAACCAGGTACGCAGATAGAAAATGCCGACGCACTGAGCCGATTGCCTTTATCGACCGGCCCCATGTCAAACCCCACGACCGGTGAGGTGGTTGCAACCCTAAATTATATGGACACCTTGCCTGTCACGGCATCACAGATCCGTGAGTGGACCCAGACGGAGCCAGTCCTGTCAAAGGTTCGGCACATAGTCCTGTATGGTGGGCAGCATAGACAGCTCCCAGGCGAGTTGCAGGCATTTTCCTCCAAGCTGTCAGAATTCAGCGTGGAAGACGGCATCCTCTTGTGGGGGACGCGTGTGATTGTCCCGGAAAAAAGCCAGGAGCTGATACTAACAGACTTGCACAATGGGCATCCAGGCGTGACCAAAATGAAAATGTTGGCCCGGAGTTATGTCTGGTGGCCAGGCCTCGACACCGACATTGAGAAGGTGGCCCAAAACTGCTCCATTTGCCAGGAGCATCAGAAGCTTCCGCCGGCCACGCCCCTACATCACTGGGAATGGCCAGGGCGGCCTTGGGCATGCTTGCATGCAGATTTCGCAGGCCCTTTTCAAGGATGCATGTTCCTTCTACTAATTGACGCCCAGTCCAATAGCTAGAGGTGCATAAGATGCAGGGGACAACGTCCTGCGCAACAATTGAAAAGATGCGTTTATCGTTTAGTACGCATGGCCTCCCCGAGGTGCTGGTCACGGATAACGGCACTCCATTCACGAGTGAGGAGTTTGCGAGGTTCACGAAGATGAACGGCATCCGCCATATCCGCACTGCCCCTTATCACCCGGCTTCAAATGGGTTGGCAGAGCGCGCAGTGCAGACATTCAAAAGAGGCCTAAAGAAGCAGTCTTCCGGATAAATGGACACGAGACTGGCTCGCTTTTTGTTTACGGACAGGACCACCCCCCATGCAGTGACTGGGGTAGCTCCCGCAGAACTCCTAATGGGCCGGAGACTTCGCACCCGCCTTAGTATGGTTTTCCCGGACATTGGCGCAAAAGTACGCCGCACACCAGAACGGCAGGGACAGGGATTTTCTCGGCATTGGCCGATTCGGCAGTTTGCGCCCGGTGACCCAGTGTTCGTTCGGAATTTTGCTGGTGGTGCCCAATGGGTTCCTGGTGTAATCTTTCGCCAAACAGGCCCTATTTCTTACCAAGTGCAAGCCCAGGGTCGTCTCCAGCGAAAACATGTAGACCACGTTCGGTCCAGAAGACTATCCCCTCAAACGATTCCCTGCCCCCGGAGCTCATTTCAACAGCCGCAGAGACCAGAGACAAGGGAAGGTAGTCCTCACAATCTTCCACTGGTGCCTCACTCGAAGCCTGCGCAGGTCGTTACGGGACCGAAAGGAGATAGAGACGCTGACATGACGGAGGCAGCAGACTCTGACTCCGAGATGGAGACACAGGATGCATCAGAGGGGGAATCCTCGGGTCCACGGGCCGTGGATGTACAACCGTTGCGCCGTTCATCACGGAAGCGCCGGTCTCCGTCTCGTTACACGCCGCCTGATCCAATGCCGCGTGCAAATGGTGTCCGGCCTGCGGCCAAACGAGTCCGACGCCCTCCTTCGCCAGGGTCTTCGGTGGATTCCTTAGACTTTGGGGGGGAGGGATGTTATAACCTGCCTACTTACCATTGGCTGGGGACTAATGACAATCCCACAATCCTGTGGGAGTATGAGCTGCCCCAATGAGGGGGGGCGGAGAAACCACTAGTAAACTCCTAGTATAAATAAAGCTGGCCAGTTCAGGAACCAGCAGGAAGGAGTATGTACCAAGGGAAGTTACTGCTACTGTTATGTATATATGTTATAGTAAATAAATGTTATTACTTTGTATCCTTAAAACTGGTGCTGGATTCTTTGTGGCCCTTACAAAAGAATGCATCAAAGCAAAAGAGAAAGCCTATAATGTGGCAAAGAGTAGTGGGAAGTCAGAAGATTGGGAAGGCTACAAAAACAAACAGAGGATAACAAAGAGAGAAATAAGGAAAGAGAGGATCAAATATGAAGGTAGGCTAGCCAGTAACATTAGAAATGATAGTAAAAGTTTCTTTAAATACATTAAAAACAAATGGGAGGCAAAAGTTGACATTGGGCCGCTCCAAAATGATGCTGGTAATCTAGTGATGGGAGACAAGGAAATAGCTGAGGAACTAAATAAGTACTTTGCGTCAAGTCTTCACAGTAGAAGACATGAGTAATATCCCAACAATTCCGGAGAGTCAGGGGGCAGAGTTGAATATGGTAGCCATCACAAAGGAGAAAGTGCCAGAGAAACTAAGAGGTCTAAAAATTGATAAATCTCCGGGCCCAGATGGGCTACATCCTAGAGTTCTAAAGGAGATAGCTGAAGAAATAGTGGAGGCGTTAGTTATGATATTTCAAAAGTCACTGGAGTCAGGGAAAGTCCCAGAGGATTGGAAAATCGCTGTTGTAACCCCCCTGTTCAAGAAGGGAACAAGGAAAAAGATGGAAAATTACAAGTCAATTAGCCTAACTTCGGTTGTTGGCAAGATTCTAGAATCCATTGTTAAGGATGAGATTTCTAAATTCTTGGAAGTGCAGGGTCGGATTAGGACAAGTCAGCATGGATTTAGTAAGGGGAGGTCGTGCCTGACAAACCTGTTAGAGTTCTCTGAAGAGATAACAAATAGGTTAGACCAAGGAGAGCCAATGGATGTTATCTCTCTTGACTTCCAAAAGGCCTTTGATAAGGTGCCTCACGGGAGACTGCTGAGTAAAATAAGGGCCCATGGTATTTGAGGCAAGGTACTAACATGGATTTATGATTGGCTGTCAGGCAGAAGGCAGAGAGTTGGGATAAAAGGTTCTTTTTCGGAATGGCAACCGGTGACGAGTGGAGTCCCGCAGGGTTCAGTGTTGGGGCCACAGCTGTTCTCTTTATATATTAATGATCTAGATGACGGGACTGGGGGCATTCTGGCTAAGTTTGCCGATGATACAAAGATAGGTGGAGGGGCAGGTAGTATGGAGGAGTTGGGGAGGCTGCAGAAAGATTTAGACAGTTTAGGAGAGTGGTCCAAGAAATGGCTGATGAAATTCAACGTGGGCAAGTGCGAGGTCTTGCACTTTGGAAAAAAAATAGAGGCGTGGACAATTTTCTAAACGGTAACAAAATTCATAATGCTGAAGTGCAAAGAGACTTGGGAGTCCTAGTCCAGGATTCTCTAAAGGTAAACTTGCAGGTTGAGTCCGTAATTAAGAAAGCAAATGCAATGTTGTCATTCATCTCAAGAGGCTTGGAATATAAAAGCAGGGATGTACTTCTGAAGCTTTATAAAGCATTAGTTCGGCCCCATTTAGAATACTGTTAGCAATTTTGGGCCCCACACCTCAGGAGGGACATACTGGCACTGGAGCGGGTCCAGCGGAGATTCACACGGATGATCCCAGGAATGGTAGGCCTAACATACGATGAACGTCTGAGGATCCTGGGAGTATATTCATTGGAGTTTAGGAGGTTGAGGGGAGATCTAATAGAAACTTACAAGATAATGAATGGCTTAGATAGGGTGGACGTAGGGAAGTTGATTCCATTAGCAGGGGAGACTAGGACCCGGGGGCACAGCCTTAGAATAAAAGGGAGTCACTTTAGAACAGAGATGAGGAGAAATTTCTTCAGCCAGAGAGTGGTGGGTCTGTGGAATTCATTGCCACAGAGGGCGGTGGAGGCCGGGACGTTGAGTGTCTTTAAGACAGAAGTTGATAAATTCTTGATTTCTCGAGGAATTAAGGGCTATGGAGAGAGAGCGGGTAAATGGAGTTGATGTCCCTGACTCCTTCATCTGCAAGAAGTGTGTCCAACTGCAGCTCCTGTTAGACCGCTTGACGGCTCTGGAGCTGCGGATGGACTCACTTTGGAGCATCCGCGATGCTGAGGAAGTTGTGGATAGCACATTCAGTGAGTTGGTCACACCGCAGATTAAAATTACTGAGGCAGATAGGGAATGGGTGACCAACAGACAGAGGAAGAGTAGGAAGGCAGTGCAGGGATCCCCTGCGGTCATCTCCCTCCAAAACAGATTTACCGTTTTGGAAACTGTTGGGGGAGATGGCTCACCAGGGGAAGGTGGCAGCAGCCTGGTTCATGGCACCGTGGCTGGCTCTGCTGCACAGAAGGGCGGGAAAAAGAGTGGCAGAGCTATAGTGATAGGGGATTCAATTGTAAGGGGAATAGACAGGCGTTTCTGTGGACGCAAACGAGAATCCAGGTTGGTATGTTGCCTCCCTGGTGCAAGGGTCAAGGATGTCTCGGAGCGGCTGCAGGGCATTCTGGAGGGGGAGGGTGAACAGCCAGCTGTCGTGGTGCATATAGGCACCAACGATATAGGTAAAAAACGGGATGAGGTCCTACAAGCTGAATTTAGGGAGTTAGGAGTTAAACTAAAAAGTAGGACCTCAAAGGTAGTAATCTCAGGATTGCTACCAGTGCCACGTGATAGTCAGAGTAGGAATGACAGGATAGCTAGGATGAATACGTGGCTTGAGAGATGGTGCAAGAGGGAGGGTTTCAAATTCCTGGGACATTGGGACCGGTTCTGGGGGAGGTGGGACCTGTACAAATCGGACGGTCTGCATCTGGGTGGGACCGGAACCAATGTTCTCGGGGGTGTGTTTGCTAGTGCAGTTGGGGAGGGTTTAAACTAATGTGGCAGGGGGATGGGAACCGATGTAGGAAGTCAGTGGGGACAGAAACAAAAGGCAGGAAGGGAGAGTGTGTAAAGCATGACCTGAGAAAGCAGGGCAGAGAGCAAGGAAGGTCTACATTAAACTGCATTTATTTCAATGCAAGGGGCCTGACGGGCAAAGCGGATTAACTCAGGGCATGGACGGGCACATGGGACTGGGATATTATAGCTATGACTGAAACATGGCTAAGGGAGGGGCAGGACTGGCAGCTCAATGTTCTGGGGTACAGATGCTATAGAAAGGATAGAACAGGAGGTAAGAGAGGAGGGGGAGTGGCGTTTTTGATTAGGGAGAACATCACGGCAGTACTTAGAGGGGATATATCCGAGGGTTCGCCCACTGAGTCTATATGGGTGGAACTGAAAAATAAGAAGGGAGAGATCACCTTGGTAGGACTGTACTACAGGCCCCCAAATAGTCAGCGGGAAATTGAGGAGCAAATATGTAAGGAGATTACAGATAGCTGCAAGAATAATAGGGTGGTAGTAGTAGGGGACTTTAACTTTCCCAACATTGACTGGGACAGCCAGAGCATTAGGGGCTTGGATGGAGGGAAATTTGTTGAGTGTATTCAGGAGGAATTTCTCATTCAGTATGTGGATGGACCGACTAGAGAGGGGGCAAAACTTGACCTCGTCTTGGGAAATAAGGAAGGGCAAGTGACAGAAGTGCTAGTGAGAGATCACTTTGGGACAAGTGACCATAACTCCATTAGTTTTAAGATAGCTATGGAGAATGATAGGTCTGGCCCAAGAGTTAAAATTCTTAATTGGGGCAAGGCCAATTTTGATGGTATCAGACAGGAACTTGCAGAGGTAGATTGGGGGAGACTGTTGGCAGGCAAAGGGACGGCTGGTAAATGGGAGGCTTTTAAAAATGTGTTAACCAGGGTGCAGGGTAAGCACATTCCCTTTAGAGTGAAGGGTAAGGCGGGTAGAAGTAGGGAACCCTGGATGACTCGAGATATTGAGACTCTGGTCAAAAAGAAGAAGGAGGCATATGACGTACATAAGCAACTGGGATCAAGTGGATCCCTTGAAGAGTATAGAGATTGTCGAAATAGAGTTAAGAGGGAAATCAGGAGGGCAAAAAGGTGACATGAAATTGCTTTGGCAAATAATGCAAGGGAGAATCCAAAGAGATTCTACAAATACATAAAGGGGAAAAGAGTAACTAGGGACAGAGTAGGGCCTCTTAAGGATCAACAAGGGCATCTATGTGCAGAGCCACAAGAGTTGGGTGAGATCCTGAATGAATATTTCTCATCGGTATTCACGGTGGAGAAAGGCATGGATGTTAGGAAACTAGGGGAAATAAATAGTGATGTCTTGAGAAGTGTGCATATTACAGAGGAGGAGGTGCTGGAAGTCTTAAAGCGCATCAAGGTAGATAAATCCCTGAGACCTGATGAAATGTATCCCAGGGTGTTGTGGGAGGCTAGGGAGGAAATTGCGGGTCCCCTAACAGAGATATTTGAATCATCGGCGGCCACAGGTGAGGTGCCTGAAGATTGGAGAGTGGCGAATGTTGTGCCCTTGTTTAAGAAGGGCAGCAGGGAAAAGCCTGGGAACTACAGACCGGTGAGCCTAACGTCTGTAGTAGGTAAGTTGCTAGAAGGTATTCTGAGAGACAGGATCTACAAGCATTTAGAGAGGCAAGGACTGATTCGGGGCAGTCAGCATGGCTTTGTGCGTGGAAAATCATGTCTCACAAATTTGATTGAGTTTTTTGAGGGGGTGACCAAGAAGGTAGATGAGGGCAGTGCAGTAGACGTTGTCTACATGGACTTTAGCAAAGCCTTTGACAAGGTACCGCATGGTAGGTTGTTGCAGAAGGTTAAAGCTCACGGGATCCAGGGTGAGGTTGCCAATTGGATTCAAAATTGGCTGGACGACAGAAGACAGAGGGTGGTTGTAGAGGGTTGTTTTTCAAACTGGAGGCCTGTGACCAGTGGTGTGTCTCATGGATCGGTGCTGGGTCCACTGTTATTTGTGATTTATATTAATGATTTGGATGAGAATTTAGGAGGCATGGTTAGTAAGTTTGCAGATGACACCAAGATTGGTGGCACAGTGGATAGTGAAGAAGGTTATCTAGGATTGCAACGGGATCTTGATCAATTAGGCCAGTGGGCCGACGAATGGCAGATGGAGTTTAATTTAGATAAATGTGAGGTGATGCATTTTGGCAGATCGAATCAGGCCAGGACCTACTCAGTTAATGGTATGGCGTTGGGGAGAGTTATAGAACAAAGAGATCTAGGAGTACAGGTTCATAGCTCCTTGAAGGTGGAGTCGCAGGTGGACAGGGTGGTGAAGAAGGCATTCGGCATGCTTGGTTTCATTGGTCAGAACATTGAATACAGGAGTTGGGACGTCTTGTTGAAGTTGTACAAGACACTGGTACGGCCACACTTGGAATACTGTGTGCAGTTCTGGTCACCCTATTATAGGAAGGATATTATTAAACTGGAAAGAGTGCAGAAAAGATTTACTAGGATGTTGCCGGGACTTGATGGTTTGAGTTATAAGGAGAGGCTGGATAGACTGGGACTTTTTTCCTTGGAGCGTAGGAGGCTTAGGGGTGATCTTATAGAGGTCTATAAAATAATGAGGGGCATAGATAAGGTAGATAGTCAACATCTTTTCCCAAAGGTAGGGGAGTCTAAAACTAGAGGGCATAGGTTTAAGGTGAGAGGGGAGAGATCCAGAAGGGCCCAGAGGGGCAATTTCTTCACTCAGAGGGTAGTGAGTGTCTGGAATGGGCTGCCAGAGGTAGTAGTAGAGGCGGGTACAATTGTGTCTTTTAAAAAACATTTAGATAGTTACATGGGTAAGATGGGTATAGAGGGTTATGGGCCAAGTGCGGGCAACTGGGACTAGCTTAATGGTAAAAACTGGGCGGCATGGACTGGTTGGGCCGAAAGGGCCTGTTTCCATGCTGTAAACTTCTATGATTCTATGAAATCAGCCATGATTGAATGGTGGAGTGGACTCGATGGGCCGAATGGCCTTATTTCCGCTCCTATGTCTTATGGTCTTATGGTCTTACAGCACTGATCTCTTTCTTTACCAACAAAGCTACATCACCTCCTTTTCCTTTTAGACTATCTTTCCTCAACATTTTGTCAACCTCACTAACCCTTAATGCTAGTCAAATGACATGGGAAGTTACCGGGATGGGTTCCGATGATACGGATGCAGTCCGCTTCCGGACGGTAGATCCTGTCAACGCTACTTAACTTCACATGTGAAACCTTACTGATAATGCCTGTTCCAGCCCCTCTAAGGCTAATGTATGTCAGAAACGCATAACCCTGTGCGTTCCTCTGATACTCCAGATACTTAGTCCTTTGCGCGGTTGACCATAAAATGCACTTGTGTCAATTTACTAATCTGACTCTCTGTTTGAAACAGATCCCAGATCTGTCTTCAGGTATCTGTAGACTGCCTGGCTCAACATCCCTAGCACTGTGAATAGTCCCCTTCTCATTCAAGGAAACTCTCAGTCAACCTTTCTCTCTCTACACTGTTTTTTCTCTCGCGTAGTAGCAGCTTTAACTTTGAATCAAATCACATCTTTATTAAAGACATTGTTAATCACTACTGCAAGAGAGGTCCTATCATACATTGTATTAAACGCCACCACTATAAATTCATAAGCAATAAAAACTTCTGGAAGCCTATCTCATGTAATTCTCAATTGGTATCATAGAATTTACAGTGCAGAAGGAGGCCATTCAGCCCATCGAGTCTGCACCGGCTCTTGGAAAGAGCACCCTACCCAAACACACACCTCCACTCTATCACCATAACCCAGTAACCCCACCCAACACTAATGGCAATTTTGGACACTAAGGACAATTTATCATGGCCAATCCACCTAACCTATATTATGCATGTTCCTAACAATATTGTCATACGAGTGTCCCTTTAGAAAGGTTTGGTCTCTTACCATGTAACTTGTAGTATGGATTCAGTGATGTCATTTGTGGGTGGAGCTGGGTTGCGGCGGTCAGGTGAGAGGGTTTTTTTAGGTTTCAGTTTTGGTTTGTTGCTTTGGACTGCAGAAGGAGAAAGAAGTGTTTCCCTGTTTTACTCTGTTTTCATTTTAAAAGCTGTTCCAGTGAAAAAACACATTGGCTGTGGCAAACTGCCTTGGTAAGTTTAAAAATAGAGTTGTTTTCAGGAAAGAGTTTGAATCTGCTGGTTGGAACTGGATCAGAATTTCAGGAAAAGCACCAGTCCCATTCAAGTGAGAATACAGTGTGCTGGGCAACGCCCTTGAATTTTGTTATTGAATTGGAACAGCTAAGGGGGAATTCATTAAGTGTTATATACATAGGTTTCTGTAGCTGTTGTGGAGTCTTTATGTTTGTAATTGATTAAAAAATTCTTGCTGTGTTTATATATATATATATATGAACTACATTCTTAGAATAACCCTTGTTCTGATTAAAACACCTAGGAAGTCAGATGAATCACACCTGAAGTGAAGGCTTTTGTGCTCATCCAGGCCAAATTCAACATAAAAGTTATAGGTCATAATACACTTAGGGGTTTCTAAGCCCTGGCCCAAAACAATATAATAGCTGGCATTCTCTGGTCGGTGAGCACACCCCCTCCAGTGGATTTCCCGTGAGGTGGTTTCAGTGAGAAATCCCATTGACACGTGGTGGGAGGATCGAATCTCGCCACCAGCGAATGATGTGTGGCCTAGAAACGCGTGTCTGGGGGACCGGAGAATCCTGCCCAATGATTATATTTTACTTTAAAGAATGGTCATCTTCCTTATTAAATGCATTGTTTTCTGTAATTTATGTTGTTATTCATATACACATGGAAATATAAGTATTATACATTCTGTCTGTTCTTTTTTCCTTCCACAGGTAAAATTGCATATCAGAACAGTGGGTGACTTTGAATGGTTAAAGCAAAGTCGATTTTATTTTAACGATGACACACAAGATGTCAGAGTCGGGATCACCGATGTGGAATTTATCTATCAGAATGAATTTTTGGGCTGCACTGATCGACTTGTTATCACCCCTTTAACAGACAGGTGAGGGAGATAGTTGACTTTTGATGAGACTTTTATTTTTTGTATTATTCCTGTCCTGTCATGGGCAGTATGGTAGCACAGTGGATAGCACAGTTGCTTCAAAGCTCCAGGATGCCAGGTTTGATTCTGGCTTGTGTCACTGTCTGAGCTGAGTCTGCATTTCTCCCCGTGTCTGCGTGGGTTTCCTCCGGGTGCTCCGGTTTCCTCCCACAATCCAAAGATGTGCAGGTTAGGTGGATTGGCCATGGTAAATTGCCCTTCGTGTCCAAAGAAGGTTAGATGGGGTTACTGGGTTACGGGGATTGGATGTAGGTGAAAGTGGGGGCTCTTTCCAAGGGCCACTGCAGACTTGATGGCCCAAATGGCCTCCTTCTTTACTGTAAATTCTATGATTCTATGATAGACCTAACAATTTAGAATGATGCATTGTTTGATTTTCCTCTAAATTACGAAGCCCAGTGATATTTGCCTCCTGGAATCCATGAATCCAGGTTGCCTGACCCAATTACAACCGACTGGCCTAACTCCCATCCAACTGTCGTAAAACCCATCCGACTGTCCCAACACACATCCAACTGGCCTAACTCCCATCCGACTGTCCTAACCCCCATCCGACTGTCCTAAACCTCATCCAACTGGCCTAACTCCCATCCAACTGTCCTAACTCCCATCCGACTGTCCTAACCCCCATCCGACTGTCCTAACACACATTTAACTGGCCTAACCCCCATTCAACTGTCCTAACTCCCATACAACTGTCCTCACTCCCATACAACTGTCCTAACTCCCATACAACTGTCCTAACCAACATCCAACTGTCCTAACCCCCATACAACTGTCCTAACTCCCATACAACTGTCCTAACTCCCATACAACTGTCCTAACTCCCATCCAACTGTCCTAACTCCCATACAACTGTCCTAACTCCCATCCAACTGTCCTAACCACCATCCAACTGTCCTAACCCCCATCCAACTGTCCAACTCCCATCCAACTGTTCTAATCCCCATCCGACGGTCCAAACAAACATCCAACTGACCTCATCCCCATCCGACTGTCCTAACACCCATCCAACTGGCCTAACCCCCATACAACTGTCCTAACTCCCGTCCGACTGTCCTAACCCCCATCCGACTGTCCTAACACACATCCAACTGTCCTAACTCCCATCCAACTGTCCTAACTCCCATACAACTGACCTAACCCCCATCGGACTGTCCTAACCCCCATCCAACTGGCCTAACTCCCAGCCAACTGTCCTAACCCCCATCCCACTGGCAGAACTCCCATCCGACTGTCCGAACTCCCATCCGACTGTCCGAACACACATCCAACTGTCCTAATTCCAATCTAACTGTCCTAACCCCCATCCAGCTGTTCTAACCCCCATACATCTGTCCTAATCCCATCCAACTGTCCTAACCCTCATCCAACTGTCCTAACTCCCATCCAACTGTCCTAACCCACATCCAACTTTCCTAACCCACATCCAGCTGTCCTAACCCCCATACATCTGTCCTAATCCCATCCAACTGTCCTAACCCCCATACAACTGTCCTAACCCCCATACAACTGTCCAAACCCCCAAACAACTGTCCTAACCCCCATCCAACTGTCCTAACCCCCATCCAACTGTCCTAACCCCCATCCAACTGTCCTAACCCCCATCCAACTGTCCTAACCCCCATCCAACTGTCCTAACCCCCATCCAACTGTCCAAACCCCCAAACAACTGTCCTAACCCCCATCCAACTGTCCAAACCCCCAAACAACTGTCCTAACCCCCATCCAACTGTCCTAACCCCCATCCAACTGTCCTAACTCCCATCCAACTGTCCTAACCAACATCCAACTGTCCTAACCCCCATACAACTGTCCTAACTCCCATACAACTGTCCTAACTCCCATACAACTGTCCTAACTCCCATCCAACTGTCCTAACTCCCATACAACTGTCCTAACTCCCATCCAACTGTCCTAACCACCATCCAACTGTCCTAACCCCCATCCAACTGTCCAACTCCCATCCAACTGTTCTAATCCCCATCCGACGGTCCAAACAAACATCCAACTGACCTCATCCCCATCCGACTGTCCTAACACCCATCCAACTGGCCTAACCCCCATACAACTGTCCTAACTCCCGTCCGACTGTCCTAACCCCCATCCGACTGTCCTAACACACATCCAACTGTCCTAACTCCCATCCAACTGTCCTAACTCCCATACAACTGACCTAACCCCCATCGGACTGTCCTAACCCCCATCCAACTGGCCTAACTCCCAGCCAACTGTCCTAACCCCCATCCCACTGGCAGAACTCCCATCCGACTGTCCGAACTCCCATCCGACTGTCCGAACACACATCCAACTGTCCTAATTCCAATCTAACTGTCCTAACCCCCATCCAGCTGTTCTAACCCCCATACATCTGTCCTAATCCCATCCAACTGTCCTAACCCTCATCCAACTGTCCTAACTCCCATCCAACTGTCCTAACCCACATCCAACTTTCCTAACCCACATCCAGCTGTCCTAACGCCCATACATCTGTCCTAATCCCATCCAACTGTCCTAACCCCCATACAACTGTCCTAACCCCCATACAACTGTCCAAACCCCCAAACAACTGTCCTAACCCCCATCCAACTGTCCTAACCCCCATCCAACTGTCCTAACCCCCATCCAACTGTCCTAACCGCCATCCAACTGTCCTAACCCCCATCCAACTGTCCAAACCCCCAAACAACTGTCCTAACCCCCATCCAACTGTCCAAACCCCCAAACAACTGTCCTAACCCCCATCCAACTGTCCTAACCCCCATCCAACTGTCCTAACCCCCATCCAACTGTCCTAACCCCCATCCAACTGTACTAACCGCAATACAACTGTCCTAACCCCATCACAACTGTCCTCACCCCCATCCAGCTCTAACTCGCTTCCAACTGTCCTATCCGACATCCAAGCGTCCTAACCCCCATCCAACTGTCCTAACCCCCATCCAACTGTCCTAACCCCATCCAACTGTCCTAACCCCCATTCAACTGTCCTAACCACCATCCGACTGTCCTAACGCCCATCCAACTGTCCTAACTCCCATCCAACTGTCCTAACGCCCATACAACTGTCCTAACCCCCATCCAACTGTCCTAACCCCCATCCAACTGTCCGAACCCACATCCAGCTGTCCTAACCCCCATACATCTGTCCTAATCCCATCCAACTGTCCTAACCCCCATACAACTGTCCTAACCCCCATACATCTGTCCTAATCCCATCCAACTGTCCTAACCGCCATCCAACTGTCCTAACCCCCAAACAACTGTCCTAACCCCCATCCAACTGTCCTAACCCCCCTCCAACTGGCCTAACCCCCATCCAACTGTCCAAACCGCCAAACAACTGTCCTAACCCCCCTCCAACTGTCCTAACCCACATCCAACTGTCCGAACCCCCATCCAACTGTCCGAACCCACATCCAGCTGTCCTAACTCCCATCCAACTGTCCTAACCCCCATCCAACTGTCCTAACTCCCATACATCTGTCCTAATCCCATCCAACTGTCCTAACCCCCATACAACTGTCCTAACCCCCATACAACTGTCCTAACCCCCATCCAACTGTCCTAACCCCCCTCCAACTGGCCTAACCCCCATCCAACTCTCCAAACCGCCAAACAACTGTCCTAACCCACATCCAACTGTCCTAACCCCCATCCAACTGTCCTAACCCCCATCCAACTGTCCTAACCCCCATCCAACTGTACTAACCGCAATACAACTGTCCTAACCGCCATCCAACTGTCCTAACCCCCATCCAACTGTCCAAACCCCCAAACAACTGTCCTAACCCCCATCCAACTGTCCAAACCCCCAAACAACTGTCCTAACCCCCATCCAACTGTCCTAACCCCCATCCAACTGTCCTAACCCCCATCCAACTGTCCTAACCCCCATCCAACTGTACTAACCGCAATACAACTGTCCTAACCCCATCACAACTGTCCTCACCCCCATCCAGCTCTAACTCGCTTCCAACTGTCCTATCCGACATCCAAGCGTCCTAACCCCCATCCAACTGTCCTAACCCCCATCCAACTGTCCTAACCCCATCCAACTGTCCTAACCCCCATTCAACTGTCCTAACCACCATCCGACTGTCCTAACGCCCATCCAACTGTCCTAACTCCCATCCAACTGTCCTAACGCCCATACAACTGTCCTAACCCCCATCCAACTGTCCTAACCCCCATCCAACTGTCCGAACCCACATCCAGCTGTCCTAACCCCCATACATCTGTCCTAATCCCATCCAACTGTCCTAACCCCCATACAACTGTCCTAACCCCCATACATCTGTCCTAATCCCATCCAACTGTCCTAACCGCCATCCAACTGTCCTAACCCCCAAACAACTGTCCTAACCCCCATCCAACTGTCCTAACCCCCCTCCAACTGGCCTAACCCCCATCCAACTGTCCAAACCGCCAAACAACTGTCCTAACCCCCCTCCAACTGTCCTAACCCACATCCAACTGTCCGAACCCCCATCCAACTGTCCGAACCCACATCCAGCTGTCCTAACTCCCATCCAACTGTCCTAACCCCCATCCAACTGTCCTAACTCCCATACATCTGTCCTAATCCCATCCAACTGTCCTAACCCCCATACAACTGTCCTAACCCCCATACAACTGTCCTAACCCCCATCCAACTGTCCTAACCCCCCTCCAACTGGCCTAACCCCCATCCAACTCTCCAAACCGCCAAACAACTGTCCTAACCCACATCCAACTGTCCTAACCCCCATCCAACTGTCCTAACCCCCATCCAACTGTCCTAACCCCCATCCAACTGTACTAACCGCAATACAACTGTCCTAACCCCATCACAACTGTCCTAACCCCCATCAACTCTAACCCGCATCCAACTGTTCTATCCCACATCCAAGCGTCCTAACCCCCATCCAACTGTCCTAACCCCCATCCAACTGTCCTAACCCCCAAACAACTGTCTGAACCCCCATCCAACTGTCCTAACCCCCATCCAACTGTCCTAACCCCCATCAAACTGTTTTAACCCCCAAACAACTGTCCTAACCCACATCCAACTGTCCTAACCCCCATCCAACTGTCCACGCTCCCATCCAACTGTCCTAACTCCCATCCAACTGTCCTAACCGCCATCCAACTGTCCTTACCCCCATCCAACTGTCCTAACCCCCATCCAACTGTCCTAACCCCCAACTAACTCTAACCCGCATCCAACTGTCCTATCCCACATCCAAGCGTCCTAACGCCCATCCAACTGTCCTAACCCACATCCAACCGTCCTAACCCCGACACAACTGTCCTAACCCCCATCCAACTGTCCTAACCCCCATCCAACTGTCCTAACAACCATTCAACTGTCCTAACCCACATCCAACTGTCCTAACTCCCATCCAGCTGTCCTAACCCCCATCCACCTGTCCTAACCCCCATCCGACTGTCCTAACCCCCATCCGACTGTCCTAACCCCCATCCAACTGTCCTAACCCTCATCCAACTGCCCTAACTCCCATCCAACTGTCCTAACCCCCATCTGACTGTCCTAAACACCATCCAACTGTCCTAACCCCCCTCCAACTGTCCTAACCCTCATCCAACTGTCCTAACTGCCATCCAACTGTCCTAACCCCCATCCAACTGTCCTAACCCCCATCCAACTGTCCTAACCCTCATCCAACTGTCCTAACTCCCATCCAACTGTCCTAACCCCCATCCAACTGTCCTAACCCCCATCGAACTGTCCTAACCCACATCAAACTGTCCTAACCCCCATCCAACTGTCCTAACCCCCATCCAACTGTCCTAACGCCCATACAACTGTCCTAACCCACATCCGACTGCCCTAATACCCATCCAACTGACCTGACCCCCATCCACCTGTCCTAACCCCCATCCAACTGTCCTAACCCCCATCCAACTGACCTAACCCCCATCCAACTCTAACCCGCATCCAACTGTCCTATCCCACATCCAAGCGTCCTAACCCCCATCCAACTGTACTAACCCCCATCCAACTGTCCTAACCCCCATCCAACTGTCCTAACCCTCATCCAACTGTCCTAACCCCCATCCGACTGTCCAAACCCCCATCTAACTGTCCTAACCCCCATCCAACTGTCCTAACCCCCATCCAACTGTCCTAACCCTCATCCAACTGTCCTAACCCGCATCCAACTGTCCTATCCCACATCCAAGCGTCCTAACCCCCATCCAACTGTACTAACCCCCATCCAACTGTCCTAACCCCCATCCAACTGTCCTAACCCTCATCCAACTGTACTAACCCCCAAACAACTGTCCTAACCCCCATCCAACTGTCCTAACCCCCCTCCAACTGGCCTAACCCCCATCCAACTGTCCAAACCGCCAAACAACTGTCCTAACCCCCCTCCAACTGTCCTAACCCACATCCAACTGTCCTAACCCCCATCCAACTGTCCGAACCCACATCCAGCTGTCCTAACCCCCATACATCTGTCCTAATCCCATCCAACTGTCCTAACCCCCATACAACTGTCCTAACCCCCATACAACTGTCCTAACCCCCATCCAACTGTCCTAACCCCCCTCCAACTGGCCTAACCCCCATCCAACTCTCCAAACCGCCAAACAACTGTCCTAACCCCCATCCAACTGTCCTAACCCCCATCCAACTGTACTAACCGCAATACAACTGTCCTAACCCCATCACAACTGTCCTAACCCCCATCAACTCTAACCCGCATCCAACTGTTCTATCCCACATCCAAGCGTCCTAACCCCCATCCAACTGTCCTAACCCCCATCCAACTGTCCTAACCCCCAAACAACTGTCCTAACCCCCATCCAACTGTCCTAACCCCCATCCAACTGTCCTAACAACCATTCAACTGTCCTAACCCACATCCAACTGTCCTAACTCCCATCCAGCTGTCCTAACCCCCATCCACCTGTCCTAACCCCCATCCGACTGTCCTAACCCCCATCCGACTGTCCTAACCCCCATCCAACTGTCCTAACCCTCATCCAACTGCCCTAACTCCCATCCAACTGTCCTAACCCCCATCTGACTGTCCTAAACACCATCCAACTGTCCAACTCCCATACAACTGTCCTAACCCCCCTCCAACTGTCCTAACCCTCATCCAACTGTCCTAACTGCCATCCAACTGTCCTAACCCCCATCCAACTGTCCTAACCCTCATCCAACTGTCCTAACTCCCATCCAACTGTCCTAACCCCCATCCAACTGTCCTAACCCCCATCGAACTGTCCTAACCCACATCAAACTGTCCTAACCCCCATCCAACTGTCCTAACCCCCATCCAACTGTCCTAACGCCCATACAACTGTCCTAACCCACATCCGACTGCCCTAATACCCATCCAACTGACCTGACCCCCATCCACCTGTCCTAACCCCCATCCAACTGTCCTAACCCCCATCCAACTGACCTAACCCCCATCCAACTCTAACCCGCATCCAACTGTCCTATCCCACATCCAAGCGTCCTAACCCCCATCCAACTGTACTAACCCCCATCCAACTGTCCTAACCCCCATCCAACTGTCCTAACCCTCATCCAACTGTCCTAACCCCCATCCGACTGTCCAAACCCCCATCTAACTGTCCTAACCCCCATCCAACTGTCCTAACCCCCATCCAACTGTCCTAACCCTCATCCAACTGTCCTAACCCGCATCCAACTGTCCTATCCCACATCCAAGCGTCCTAACCCCCATCCAACTGTACTAACCCCCATCCAACTGTCCTAACCCCCATCCAACTGTCCTAACCCTCATCCAACTGTACTAACCCCCAAACAACTGTCCTAACCCCCATCCAACTGTCCTAACCCCCCTCCAACTGGCCTAACCCCCATCCAACTGTCCAAACCGCCAAACAACTGTCCTAACCCCCCTCCAACTGTCCTAACCCACATCCAACTGTCCTAACCCCCATCCAACTGTCCGAACCCACATCCAGCTGTCCTAACCCCCATACATCTGTCCTAATCCCATCCAACTGTCCTAACCCCCATACAACTGTCCTAACCCCCATACAACTGTCCTAACCCCCATCCAACTGTCCTAACCCCCCTCCAACTGGCCTAACCCCCATCCAACTCTCCAAACCGCCAAACAACTGTCCTAACCCCCATCCAACTGTCCTAACCCCCATCCAACTGTACTAACCGCAATACAACTGTCCTAACCCCATCACAACTGTCCTAACCCCCATCAACTCTAACCCGCATCCAACTGTTCTATCCCACATCCAAGCGTCCTAACCCCCATCCAACTGTCCTAACCCCCATCCAACTGTCCTAACCCCCAAACAACTGTCTGAACCCCCATCCAACTGTCCTAACCCCCATCCAACTGTCCTAACCCCCATCAAACTGTTTTAACCCCCAAACAACTGTCCTAACCCACATCCAACTGTCCTAACCCCCATCCAACTGTCCACGCTCCCATCCAACTGTCCTAACTCCCATCCAACTGTCCTAACCGCCATCCAACTGTCCTTACCCCCATCCAACTGTCCTAACCCCCATCCAACTGTCCTAACCCCCATCCAACTGTCCTAACCCCCAACTAACTCTAACCCGCATCCAACTGTCCTATCCCACATCCAAGCGTCCTAACGCCCATCCAACTGTCCTAACCCACATCCAACCGTCCTAACCCCGACACAACTGTCCTAACCCCCATCCAACTGTCCTAACCCCCATCCAACTGTCCTAACAACCATTCAACTGTCCTAACCCACATCCAACTGTCCTAACCCACATCCAACTGTCCTAACTCCCATCCAGCTGTCCTAACCCCCATCCACCTGTCCTAACCCCCATCCGACTGTCCTAACCCCCATCCGACTGTCCTAACCCCCATCCAACTGTCCTAACCCTCATCCAACTGCCCTAACTCCCATCCAACTGTCCTAACCCCCATCTGACTGTCCTAAACACCATCCAACTGTCCAACTCCCATACAACTGTCCTAACCCCCCTCCAACTGTCCTAACCCTCATCCAACTGTCCTAACTGCCATCCAACTGTCCTAACCCCCATCCAACTGTCCTAACCCTCATCCAACTGTCCTAACTCCCATCCAACTGTCCTAACCCCCATCCAACTGTCCTAACCCCCATCGAACTGTCCTAACCCACATCAAACTGTCCTAACCCCCATCCAACTGTCCTAACCCCCATCCAACTGTCCTAACGCCCATACAACTGTCCTAACCCACATCCGACTGCCCTAATACCCATCCAACTGACCTGACCCCCATCCACCTGTCCTAACCCCCATCCAACTGTTCTAACCCCCATCCAACTCTAACCCGCATCCAACTGTCCTATCCCACATCCAAGCGTCCTAACCCCCA
Source organism: Scyliorhinus torazame (assembly GCF_047496885.1). NCBI lineage: Eukaryota > Metazoa > Chordata > Chondrichthyes > Carcharhiniformes > Scyliorhinidae > Scyliorhinus > Scyliorhinus torazame. Next base: position 346,429,677 of record NC_092710.1, on the reverse strand, counting down.
TCCAACTGTACTAACCCCCATCCAACTGTCCTAACCCCCATCCAACTGTCCTAACCCTCATCCAACTGTCCTAACCCCCATCCAACTGACCTAACCCCCATCCAACTCTAACCCGCATCCAACTGTCCTATCCCACATCCAAGCGTCCTAACCCCCATCCAACTGTACTAACCCCCATCCAACTGTCCTAACCCCCATCCAACTGTCCTAACCCTCATCCAACTGTCCTAACCCCCATCCAACTGTCCTAACCCCCATCCAACTGTCCTAACCCTCATCCAACTGTCCTAACCTGCATCCAACTGTCCTAACCCCCATCCAACTGTCCTAACCCTCATCCAACTGTCCTAACCCGCATCCAACTGTCCTAACCCCCATCCTACTGTCCTAAACCCCATCCAACTGTTCTAACACCCATCCGACTGTCCTAACCCCCATCCAACTGTCCTCACCCTCATCCAACTGTACTAACCCTCATCCAACTGTCCTAACCTCCATCCAACTGTCCTAACCCCCATCCAACTGTACTAACCCCCATCCAACTGTCCTAACCCCCATTCAACTGTCCTAACCCCCATCCGACTGTCCTAACCCCCATCCAACTGTCCTAACCCTCATCCAACTGTACTAACCCCCATCCAACTGTCCTAACCCCCATTCAACTGTCCTAACCCCCAACCGACTGTTCTAACTCCCATCCAACTGTCCTAACCCTCATCCAACTGTCCTAACCCCCACCCAACTGTCCTAACTTCCATCCAGCTGTCTAACCCCCATCCGACTGTTCTAACTCCCATCCAACTGTCCTAACCCCCATCCGACTGTCCTAACCCCCATCCAACTGTCCTAACCCTCATCCAACTGTCCTAACTCCCATCCAACTGTCCTAACCCACATCCAACTGTCCTAACCCCCATCCAACTGTCCTAACTCCCATCCAACTGGCCTAACTCCCATCTGACTGTCCAAACCTCCAACCAACTGTCCTAACCCCCAACCAACTGTCCTAACACACAGCCAAGCGTCCTAACCCCCATCCAACTGTCCTAACCCCCATCAAACTGTCCTAACCTGCATCCAACTGTACAAACCCCCATCCAACTGTCCTAACCCCCATCCAACTGTCCTAACTCCCATCCAGCTGTCCTAATCCCCATCCAACTGTCCTAACCCCCATCCGACTGTCCTAAACCCCATCCAACTGTCCTAACCCTCATCCAACTGTCCTACCTCCCATCCAACTGTCCTAACCCCCATCCAACTGTCCTAACCCCCATCCAACTGTCCAAACTCCCATCCAACTGTCCTAACCCCCATCCAACTGTCCTAACCCCATCCAACTGTCCTAACCCCCATCCAACTGTCCTAACCCCCATCCAACTGTCCTAACCCCCCTCCAACTGGCCTAACCCCCATCCAACTGTCCAAACCGCCAAACAACTGTCCTAACCCCCCTCCAACTGTCCTAACCCACATCCAACTGTCCTAACCCCCATCCAACTGTCCGAACCCACATCCAGCTGTCCTAACCCCCATACATCTGTCCTAATCCCATCCAACTGTCCTAACCCCCATACAACTGTCCTAACCCCCATACAACTGTCCTACACCACCATCCAACTGTCCTAACCCCCAAACAACTGTCCTAACCCCCATCCAACTGTCCTAACCCCCCTCCAACTGGCCTAACCCCCATCCAACTCTCCAAACCGCCAAACAACTGTCCTAACCCCCATCCAACTGTCCTAACCCCCATCCAACTGTCCTAACCCCCATCCAACTGTACTAACCGCAATACAACTGTCCTAACCCCATCACAACTGTCCTAACCCCCATCCAACTCTAACCCGCATCCAACTGTTCTATCCCACATCCAAGCGTCCTAACCCCCATCCAACTGTCCTAACCCCCATGCAACTGTCCGAACCCCCATCCAACTGTCCTAACCCCCATCCAACTGTCCTAACCCCCATCAAACTGTCCTAACCCCCAAACAACTGTCCTAACCCACATCCAACTGCCCTAACTCCCATCCAACTGTCCTAACTCCCATCCAACTGTCCTAACCGCCATCCAACTGTCCTAACCCCCATCCAACTGTCCTAACCCCCATCCAACTGTCCTAACCCCCAACTAACTCTAACCCGCATCCAACTGTCCTATCCCACATCCAAGCGTCCTAACGCCCATCCAACTGTCCTAACCCACATCCAACTGTCCTAACCCCGACACAACTGTCCTAACCCCCATCCAACTGTCCTAACCCCCATCCAACTGTCCTAACCCCCATCCGACTGTCCTAACCCCCATCCAACTGTCCTAAACACCATCCAACTGTCCAACTCCCATACAACTGTCCTAACCCCCCTCCAACTGTCCTAAACACCATCCAACTGTCCTAACCCCCATCCGACTGTCCTAACTCCCATCCAACTGTCCTAACCCCCATCCAACTGTACTAACCGCAATACAACTGTCCTAACCCCATCACAACTGTCCTCACCCCCATCCAGCTCTAACTCGCTTCCAACTGTCCTATCCGACATCCAAGCGTCCTAACCCCCATCCAACTGTCCTAACCCCCATCCAACTGTCCTAACCCCCATCCAACTGTCCTAACCCCCATCCGACTGTCCTAACCCCCATCCAACTGTCCTAACCCCCATTCAACTGTCCTAACCACCATCCGACTGTCCTAACGCCCATCCAACTGTCCTAACTCCCATCCAACTGTCCTAACGCCCATACAACTGTCCTAACCCCCATCCAACTGTCCTAACCCCCATCCAACTGTCCGAACCCACATCCAGCTGTCCTAACCCCCATACATCTGTCCTAATCCCATCCAACTGTCCTAACCCCCATACAACTGTCCTAACCCCCATACAACTGTCCTAACCGCCATCCAACTGTCCTAACCCCCAAACAACTGTCCTAACCCCCATCCAACTGTCCTAACCCCCCTCCAACTGGCCTAACCCCCATCCAACTGTCCAAACCGCCAAACAACTGTCCTAACCCCCCTCCAACTGTCCTAACCCACATCCAACTGTCCTAACCCCCATCCAACTGTCCGAACCCACATCCAGCTGTCCTAACCCCCATACATCTGTCCTAATCCCATCCAACTGTCCTAACCCCCATACAACTGTCCTAACCCCCATACAACTGTCCTAACCCCCATCCAACTGTCCTAACCCCCCTCCAACTGGCCTAACCCCCATCCAACTCTCCAAACCGCCAAACAACTGTCCTAACCCACATCCAACTGTCCTAATCCCATCCAACTGTCCTAACCCCCATACAACTGTCCTAACCCCCATCCAACTGTCCTAACCCCCATCCAACTGTCCTAACCCCCATCCAACTGTACTAACCGCAATACAACTGTCCTAACCCCATCACAACTGTCCTAACCCCCATCAACTCTAACCCGCATCCAACTGTTCTATCCCACATCCAAGCGTCCTAACCCCCATCCAACTGTCCTAACCCCCATCCAACTGTCCTAACCCCCAAACAACTGTCTGAACCCCCATCCAACTGTCCTAACCCCCATCCAACTGTCCTAACCCCCATCAAACTGTTTTAACCCCCAAACAACTGTCCTAACCCACATCCAACTGTCCTAACCCCCATCCAACTGTCCACGCTCCCATCCAACTGTCCTAACTCCCATCCAACTGTCCTAACCGCCATCCAACTGTCCTTACCCCCATCCAACTGTCCTAACCCCCATCCAACTGTCCTAACCCCCATCCAACTGTCCTAACCCCCAACTAACTCTAACCCGCATCCAACTGTCCTATCCCACATCCAAGCGTCCTAACGCCCATCCAACTGTCCTAACCCACATCCAACCGTCCTAACCCCGACACAACTGTCCTAACCCCCATCCAACTGTCCTAACCCCCATCCAACTGTCCTAACCCCCATCCAACTGTCCTAACAACCATTCAACTGTCCTAACCCACATCCAACTGTCCTAACTCCCATCCAGCTGTCCTAACCCCCATCCACCTGTCCTAACCCCCATCCGACTGTCCTAACCCCCATCCGACTGTCCTAACCCCCATCCAACTGTCCTAACCCTCATCCAACTGCCCTAACTCCCATCCAACTGTCCTAACCCCCATCTGACTGTCCTAAACACCATCCAACTGTCCAACTCCCATACAACTGTCCTAACCCCCCTCCAACTGTCCTAACCCTCATCCAACTGTCCTAACTGCCATCCAACTGTCCTAACCCCCATCCAACTGTCCTAACCCTCATCCAACTGTCCTAACTCCCATCCAACTGTCCTAACCCCCATCCAACTGTCCTAACCCCCATCGAACTGTCCTAACCCACATCAAACTGTCCTAACCCCCATCCAACTGTCCTAACCCCCATCCAACTGTCCTAACGCCCATACAACTGTCCTAACCCACATCCGACTGCCCTAATACCCATCCAACTGACCTGACCCCCATCCACCTGTCCTAACCCCCATCCAACTGTCCTAACCTCCATCCAACTGACCTAACCCCCATCCAACTCTAACCCGCATCCAACTGTCCTATCCCACATCCAAGCGTCCTAACCCCCATCCAACTGTACTAACCCCCATCCAACTGTCCTAACCCCCATCCAACTGTCCTAACCCTCATCCAACTGTCCTAACCCCCATCCGACTGTCCAAACCCCCATCTAACTGTCCTAACCCCCATCCAACTGTCCTAACCCCCATCCAACTGTCCTAACCCTCATCCAACTGTCCTAACCCGCATCCAACTGTCCTATCCCACATCCAAGCGTCCTAACCCCCATCCAACTGTACTAACCCCCATCCAACTGTCCTAACCCCCATCCAACTGTCCTAACCCTCATCCAACTGTACTAACCCCCAAACAACTGTCCTAACGCCCATCCAACTGTCCTAACCCACATCCAACTGTCCTAACCCCGACACAACTGTCCTAACCCCCCTCCAACTGTCCTAAACACCATCCAACTGTCCTAACCCCCATCCGACTGTCCTAACTCCCATCCAACTGTCCTAACCCCCATCCAACTGTACTAACCGCAATACAACTGTCCTAACCCCATCACAACTGTCCTCACCCCCATCCAGCTCTAACTCGCTTCCAACTGTCCTATCCGACATCCAAGCGTCCTAACCCCCATCCAACTGTCCTAACCCCCATCCAACTGTCCTAACCCCCATCCAACTGTCCTAACCCCCATCCGACTGTCCTAACCCCCATCCAACTGTCCTAACCCCCATTCAACTGTCCTAACCACCATCCGACTGTCCTAACGCCCATCCAACTGTCCTAACTCCCATCCAACTGTCCTAACGCCCATACAACTGTCCTAACCCCCATCCAACTGTCCTAACCCCCATCCAACTGTCCGAACCCACATCCAGCTGTCCTAACCCCCATACATCTGTCCTAATCCCATCCAACTGTCCTAACCCCCATACAACTGTCCTAACCCCCATACAACTGTCCTAACCGCCATCCAACTGTCCTAACCCCCAAACAACTGTCCTAACCCCCATCCAACTGTCCTAACCCCCCTCCAACTGGCCTAACCCCCATCCAACTGTCCAAACCGCCAAACAACTGTCCTAACCCCCCTCCAACTGTCCTAACCCACATCCAACTGTCCTAACCCCCATCCAACTGTCCGAACCCACATCCAGCTGTCCTAACCCCCATACATCTGTCCTAATCCCATCCAACTGTCCTAACCCCCATACAACTGTCCTAACCCCCATACAACTGTCCTAACCCCCATCCAACTGTCCTAACCCCCCTCCAACTGGCCTAACCCCCATCCAACTCTCCAAACCGCCAAACAACTGTCCTAACCCACATCCAACTGTCCTAACCCCCATCCAACTGTCCGAACCCACATCCAGCTGTCCTAACCCCCATACATCTGTCCTAATCCCATCCAACTGTCCTAACCCCCATACAACTGTCCTAACCCCCATCCAACTGTCCTAACCCCCATCCAACTGTCCTAACCCCCATCCAACTGTACTAACCGCAATACAACTGTCCTAACCCCATCACAACTGTCCTAACCCCCATCAACTCTAACCCGCATCCAACTGTTCTATCCCACATCCAAGCGTCCTAACCCCCATCCAACTGTCCTAACCCCCATCCAACTGTCCTAACCCCCAAACAACTGTCTGAACCCCCATCCAACTGTCCTAACCCCCATCCAACTGTCCTAACCCCCATCAAACTGTTTTAACCCCCAAACAACTGTCCTAACCCACATCCAACTGTCCTAACCCCCATCCAACTGTCCACGCTCCCATCCAACTGTCCTAACTCCCATCCAACTGTCCTAACCGCCATCCAACTGTCCTTACCCCCATCCAACTGTCCTAACCCCCATCCAACTGTCCTAACCCCCATCCAACTGTCCTAACCCCCAACTAACTCTAACCCGCATCCAACTGTCCTATCCCACATCCAAGCGTCCTAACGCCCATCCAACTGTCCTAACCCACATCCAACCGTCCTAACCCCGACACAACTGTCCTAACCCCCATCCAACTGTCCTAACCCCCATCCAACTGTCCTAACCCCCATCCAACTGTCCTAACAACCATTCAACTGTCCTAACCCACATCCAACTGTCCTAACTCCCATCCAGCTGTCCTAACCCCCATCCACCTGTCCTAACCCCCATCCGACTGTCCTAACCCCCATCCGACTGTCCTAACCCCCATCCAACTGTCCTAACCCTCATCCAACTGCCCTAACTCCCATCCAACTGTCCTAACCCCCATCTGACTGTCCTAAACACCATCCAACTGTCCAACTCCCATACAACTGTCCTAACCCCCCTCCAACTGTCCTAACCCTCATCCAACTGTCCTAACTGCCATCCAACTGTCCTAACCCCCATCCAACTGTCCTAACCCTCATCCAACTGTCCTAACTCCCATCCAACTGTCCTAACCCCCATCCAACTGTCCTAACCCCCATCGAACTGTCCTAACCCACATCAAACTGTCCTAACCCCCATCCAACTGTCCTAACCCCCATCCAACTGTCCTAACGCCCATACAACTGTCCTAACCCACATCCGACTGCCCTAATACCCATCCAACTGACCTGACCCCCATCCACCTGTCCTAACCCCCATCCAACTGTCCTAACCTCCATCCAACTGACCTAACCCCCATCCAACTCTAACCCGCATCCAACTGTCCTATCCCACATCCAAGCGTCCTAACCCCCATCCAACTGTACTAACCCCCATCCAACTGTCCTAACCCCCATCCAACTGTCCTAACCCTCATCCAACTGTCCTAACCCCCATCCGACTGTCCAAACCCCCATCTAACTGTCCTAACCCCCATCCAACTGTCCTAACCCCCATCCAACTGTCCTAACCCTCATCCAACTGTCCTAACCCGCATCCAACTGTCCTATCCCACATCCAAGCGTCCTAACCCCCATCCAACTGTACTAACCCCCATCCAACTGTCCTAACCCCCATCCAACTGTCCTAACCCTCATCCAACTGTACTAACCCCCAAACAACTGTCCTAACCCCCATCCAACTGTCCTAACCCCCCTCCAACTGGCCTAACCCCCATCCAACTGTCCAAACCGCCAAACAACTGTCCTAACCCCCCTCCAACTGTCCTAACCCACATCCAACTGTCCTAACCCCCATCCAACTGTCCGAACCCACATCCAGCTGTCCTAACCCCCATACATCTGTCCTAATCCCATCCAACTGTCCTAACCCCCATACAACTGTCCTAACCCCCATACAACTGTCCTAACCCCCATCCAACTGTCCTAACCCCCCTCCAACTGGCCTAACCCCCATCCAACTCTCCAAACCGCCAAACAACTGTCCTAACCCCCATCCAACTGTCCTAACCCCCATCCAACTGTACTAACCGCAATACAACTGTCCTAACCCCATCACAACTGTCCTAACCCCCATCAACTCTAACCCGCATCCAACTGTTCTATCCCACATCCAAGCGTCCTAACCCCCATCCAACTGTCCTAACCCCCATCCAACTGTCCTAACCCCCAAACAACTGTCTGAACCCCCATCCAACTGTCCTAACCCCCATCCAACTGTCCTAACCCCCATCAAACTGTTTTAACCCCCAAACAACTGTCCTAACCCACATCCAACTGTCCTAACCCCCATCCAACTGTCCACGCTCCCATCCAACTGTCCTAACTCCCATCCAACTGTCCTAACCGCCATCCAACTGTCCTTACCCCCATCCAACTGTCCTAACCCCCATCCAACTGTCCTAACCCCCATCCAACTGTCCTAACCCCCAACTAACTCTAACCCGCATCCAACTGTCCTATCCCACATCCAAGCGTCCTAACGCCCATCCAACTGTCCTAACCCACATCCAACCGTCCTAACCCCGACACAACTGTCCTAACCCCCATCCAACTGTCCTAACCCCCATCCAACTGTCCTAACCCACATCCAACTGTCCTAACCCACATCCAACTGTCCTAACTCCCATCCAGCTGTCCTAACCCCCATCCACCTGTCCTAACCCCCATCCGACTGTCCTAACCCCCATCCGACTGTCCTAACCCCCATCCAACTGTCCTAACCCTCATCCAACTGCCCTAACTCCCATCCAACTGTCCTAACCCCCATCTGACTGTCCTAAACACCATCCAACTGTCCAACTCCCATACAACTGTCCTAACCCCCCTCCAACTGTCCTAACCCTCATCCAACTGTCCTAACTGCCATCCAACTGTCCTAACCCCCATCCAACTGTCCTAACCCTCATCCAACTGTCCTAACTCCCATCCAACTGTCCTAACCCCCATCCAACTGTCCTAACCCCCATCGAACTGTCCTAACCCACATCAAACTGTCCTAACCCCAATCCAACTGTCCTAACCCCCATCCAACTGTCCTAACGCCCATACAACTGTCCTAACCCACATCCGACTGCCCTAATACCCATCCAACTGACCTGACCCCCATCCACCTGTCCTAACCCCCATCCAACTGTTCTAACCCCCATCCAACTCTAACCCGCATCCAACTGTCCTATCCCACATCCAACTGTCCTAACCCCCATCCAACTGTCCTAACCCCCATCCAACTGTCCTAACCCTCATCCAACTGTCCTAACCCCCATCCAACTGTCCTAACCCCCATCCAACTCTAACCCGCATCCAACTGTCCTATCCCACATCCAAGCGTCCTAACCCCCATCCAACTGTACTAACCCCCATCCAACTGTCCTAACCCCCATCCAACTGTCCTAACCCCCATCCAACTGTCCTAACCCCCATCCAACTGTCCTAACCCCCATCCAACTGTCCTAACCCTCATCCAACTGTCCTAACCTGCATCCAACTGTCCTAACCCCCATCCAACTGTCCTAACCCTCATCCAACTGTCCTAACCCGCATCCAACTGTCCTATCCCACATCCAAGCGTCCTAACCCCCATCCAACTGTACTAACCCCCATCCAACTGTCCTAACCCCCATCCAACTGTCCTAACCCTCATCCAACTGTACTAACCCCCATCCAACTGTCCTAACCCCCATTCAACTGTCCTAACCCCCATCCAACTGTCCTAACCCCCATCCAACTGTCCTAACCCCCATCCAACTGTCCTAACCCTCATCCAACTGTACTAACCCCCATCCAACTGTCCTAACCCCCATTCAACTGTCCTAACCCCCATCCGACTGTCCTAACCCCCATTCAACTGTCCTAACCCTCATCCAACTGTCCTAACCCCCATCCAACTGTCCTAACTCCCATCCGACTGTCCTAACTCCCATCCAACTGTCCTAACTTCCATCCAGCTGTCTAACCCCCATCCACCTGTCCTAACCCCCATCCGACTGTCCTAACCCCCATCCAACTGTCCTAACCCCCATCCAACTGTCCTAACCCTCATCCAACTGTCCTAACCCCCATCCAACTGTCCTAACTCCCATCCAACTGGCCTAACTCCCATCTGACTGTCCAAACCTCCAACCAACTGTCCTAACCCCCAACCAACTGTCCTAACACACAGCCAAGCGTCCTAACCCCCATCCAACTGTCCTAACCCCCATCAAACTGTCCTAACCTGCATCCAACTGTACAAACCCCCATCCAACTGTCCTAATCCCCATCCAACTGTCCTAACCCCCATCCGACTGTCCTAAACCCCACCCAACTGTCCTAACCCCCATCCAACTGTCCTAACCCCCATCCAACTGTCCTAACTCCCATCCAGCTGTCCTACACCCCATCCAACTGTCCTAACCCCCATCCGACTGTCCTAAACCCCATCCAACTGTCCTAACCCTCATCCAACTGTCCTACCTCCCATCCAACTGTCCTAACCCCCATCCAACTGTCCTAACCCCCATCCAACTGTCCAAACTCCCATCCAACTGTCCTAACCCCCATCCAACTGTCCTAACCCCATCCAACTGTCCTAACCCCCATCCAACTGTCCTAACCCCCATCCAACTGTCCTAACCCCCCTCCAACTGGCCTAACCCCCATCCAACTGTCCAAACCGCCAAACAACTGTCCTAACCCCCCTCCAACTGTCCTAACCCCCATCCAACTGTCCGAACCCACATCCAGCTGTCCTAACCCCCATACATCTGTCCTAATCCCATCCAACTGTCCTAACCCCCATACAACTGTCCTAACCCCCATACAACTGTCCTACACCACCATCCAACTGTCCTAACCCCCAAACAACTGTCCTAACCCCCATCCAACTGTCCTAACCCCCCTCCAACTGGCCTAACCCCCATCCAACTCTCCAAACCGCCAAACAACTGTCCTAACCCCCATCCAACTGTCCTAACCCCCATCCAACTGTCCTAACCCCCATCCAACTGTACTAACCGCAATACAACTGTCCTAACCCCATCACAACTGTCCTAACCCCCATCCAACTCTAACCCGCATCCAACTGTTCTATCCCACATCCAAGCGTCCTAACCCCCATCCAACTGTCCTAACCCCCATGCAACTGTCCGAACCCCCATCCAACTGTCCTAACCCCCATCCAACTGTCCTAACCCCCATCAAACTGTCCTAACCCCCAAACAACTGTCCTAACCCACATCCAACTGCCCTAACTCCCATCCAACTGTCCTAACTCCCATCCAACTGTCCTAACCGCCATCCAACTGTCCTAACCCCCATCCAACTGTCCTAACCCCCATCCAACTGTCCTAACCCCCAACTAACTCTAACCCGCATCCAACTGTCCTATCCCACATCCAAGCGTCCTAACGCCCATCCAACTGTCCTAACCCACATCCAACTGTCCTAACCCCGACACAACTGTCCTAACCCCCATCCAACTGTCCTAACCCCCATCCATCTGTCCTAACCCCCATCCAACTGTCCTAACCCCCATCCATCTGTCCTAACAACCATTCAACTGTCCTAACCCACATCCAACTGTCCTAACTCCCATCCAGCTGTCCTTACCCCCATCCACCTGTCCTAACCCCCATCCGACTGTCCTAACCCCCATCCGACTGTCCTAACCCCCATCCAACTGTCCTAACCCTCATCCAACTGCCCTAACTCCCATACAACTGTCCTAACCCCCATCCAACTGTCCTAAACACCATCCAACTGTCCAACTCCCATACAACTGTCCTAACTCCCATCCAACTGTCCTAACCCTCATCCAACTGTCCTAACTGCCACCCAACTGTCCTAACCCCCATCCAACTGTCCTAACCCTCATCCAACTGTCCTAACTCCCATCCAACTGTCCTAACCCCCATCCAACTGTCCTAACCCCCATCGAACTGTCCTAACCCACATCAAACTGTCCTAACCCCCATCCAACTGTCCTAACCCCCATCCAACTGTCCTAACGCCCATACAACTGTCCTAACCCACATCCGACTGCCCTAATACCCATCCAACTGACCTGACCCCCATCCACCTGTCCTAACCCCCATCCAACTGTTCTAACCCCCATCCAACTGACCTAACCCCCATCCAACTCTAACCCGCATCCAACTGTCCTATCCCACATCCAAGCGTCCTAACCCCCATCCAACTGTACTAACCCCCATCCAACTGTCCTAACCCCCATCCACCTGTCCTAACCCCCATCCGACTGTCCTAACCCCCATCCAACTGTCCTAACCCTCATCCAACTGTCCTAACTCCCATCCAACTGTCCTAACCCACATCCAACTCTCCTAACCCCCATCCAACTGTCCTAACTGCCATCCAACTGTCCTAACTCCCATCCAACTGGCCTAACTCCCATCTGACTATCCAAACCTCCAACCAACTGTCCTAACCCCCAACCAACTGTCCTAACACACAGCCAAGCGTCCTAACCCCCATCCAACTGTCCTAACCTGCATCCAACTGTACAAACCCCCATCCAACTGTCCTAACCCCCATCCAACTGTCCTAACCCCCATCCAATTGTCCTGACCCCCATCCAACTGTCCTAACCCCCATCCAACTGTCCTAACTCCCATCCAGCTGTCCTAATCCCCATCCAACTGTCCTAACCCCCATCCTACTGTCCTAAACCCCATCCAACTTACCTAACCCTCATCCAACTGTCCTACCTCCCATCCAACTGTCCTAACCCCCATCCAACTGTCCTAACCCCCATCCAACTGTCCAAACTCCCATCCAACTGTCCTAACCCACATCCAACTCTCCTAACCCCCATCCAACTGTCCTAACTGCCATCCAACTGTCCTAACTCCCATCCAACTGGCCTAACTCCCATCTGACTATCCAAACCTCCAACCAACTGTCCTAACCCCCAACCAACTGTCCTAACACACAGCCAAGCGTCCTAACCCCCATCCAACTGTCCTAACCTGCATCCAACTGTACAAACCCCCATCCAACTGTCCTAACCCCCATCCAACTGTCCTGACTCCCATCCAGCTGTCCTAATCCCCATCCAACTGTCCTAACCCCCATCCTACTGTCCTAAACCCCATCCAACTTACCTAACCCTCATCCAACTGTCCTACCTCCCATCCAACTGTCCTAACCCCCATCCAACTGTCCTAACCCCCATCCAACTGTCCAAACTCCCATCCAACTGTCCTAACCCCCATCCAACTGTCCTAACCCTCATCAAACTGTCCTAACCCCCATATAACTGTCCTAACCCCCATCCAACTGTCCTAACCCCCATCCAACTGTCCTAACCCCCATCCAAATGGCCTAACTCCCATCCGACTGTCCAATTCTCCAACCAACTGCCCTAACCCCCAACCAACTGTCCTAACCCACAGCCAAGCGTCCTAACCCCCATCCAACTGTCCTAACCCCCATCAAACTGTCCTAACCTGCATCCAACTGTCCTAACCCCCATCCAACTGACCAACTCCCATCCGACTGTCCTAACTCCCATCCAGCTGTCCTAACCCCCATCCAACTGTCCTAACCCCCATCCTACTGTCCTACACCCCATCCAACTGTCCTAACCCTCATCCAACTGTCCTAACTCCCATCCAACTGTCCTAACCCCCATCCAACTGTCCTAACCCCCATCCGACTGTCCTAATCCCCATCCGACTGTCCTAACCCCCATCCAACTGTCCTACCCCCATCCAACTGTCCTAACCCCCATCCAACTGTCCACACTCCCATCCGACTGTCCAAACCCCCATCTAACTATCCTAACCCCCATCCAACTGTCCTAACCCCCATCAAACTGTCCTAACCCCCATCCAACTGTCCTAACCCCCATCCAACTGTCCTAACCCCCCCTCCAACTGGCCTAACTCCCATCCGACTGTCCAAACACCCATCTAACTATCCTAACCCCCATCCAACTGTCCTAACCCCCATCAAACTGTCCTAACCCTCATCCAACTGTCCTAACCCCCATATAGCTGTCCTAACCCCCATCCAACTGTCCTAACCCCCATCCAACTGTCCTAAACCCCATCCGACTGGCCTAACTCCCATCCGACTGTCCAAACCCCCATCCAACTGTCCTAACCCCCAACCAACTTTCCTAACACACAGCCAAGCGTCCTAACCCCCATCCATCTGTCCTAACCCCCATCCAACTGACCTAACCCCCATCCAACTGTCCTAACCCCCATCCAACTGTCCTAACCCCCATCCAACTGTTCTAACACCCATTCTACTGTCCTAACCCACATCCGACTGTCCTAACTCCCATCCAGCTGTCCTAAACCCCATCCACCTGTCCTAACCCCCATCCTACTGTCCTAACTCCCATCCAACTGTCCTAACCCCCATCCAACTGTCCTAACTCCCATCCAACTGTCCTAACTCCCATCCAACTGTCCTAACCCTCATCCAACTTTCCTAACCCTCATCAAACTGTCCTAACTCCCATATAACTGTCCTAACCCCCATCCAACTGACCTGACCCACATCCAACTGTCCTAACCCCCATCCAACTGTCCTAACCCCCATCCAACTGTCCTAACTCCCATCCAACTGTCCAAACACCCATTCAAGTGTCCTAACTCCCATCCAACTGTCCAAACCCCCATCCAACTGTCCTAACCCCCCTCCAACTGGCCTAACTCCCATCCGACTGTCCAAACCCCCATCTAACTATCCTAACCCCCATCCAACTGTCCTAACCCCCATCAAACTGTCCTAACCCCCATCCAACTGTCCTAACCCCCATCAAACTGTCCTAACCCCCGTCCAACTGTCCTAACCCCCATCATACTGTCCTAACCCCCATCCAACTGTTCTAACCCACAACCAACTGTCCTACCCCACATCCAATTGTCCTGACCCCCATCCAACTGTCCTGATCCCCATCCATCTGTGCCAACCCACATCCAACTGTCCGGACCCCCATCCAACTGTCCTAACCCACATCAAACTGTCCTGACCCCATCCAACTGTCCTAACCCCCATCCAACTGTCCTAACCCCATCCAACTGTCCTAACCCTCATCCAACTGTGCTAACCACCATCCAACTGTCCTAACCCCCATCCAACTGTCCTAACTACCATCCAACTGTCCTAACTCCCATCCAACTGTCCTAACCCACATCCGACTGTCCTAACTCCCATCCAGCTGTCCTAAACCCCATCCACCTGTCCTAACCCCCATCCTACTGTCCTAACCCCCATCCAACTGTCCTAACCCCCATCCAACTGTCCTAACCCCCATCCAACTGTTCTAACACCCATTCTACTGTCCTAACCCACATCCGACTGTCCTAACTCCCATCCAGCTGTCCTAAACCCCATCCACCTGTCCTAACCCCCATACTACTGTCCTAACTCCCATCCAACTGTCCTAACCCCCATCCAACTGTCCTAACTCCCATCCAACTGTCCTAACTCCCATCCAACTGTCCTAACCCTCATCCAACTTTCCTAACCCTCATCAAACTGTCCTAACTCCCATATAACTGTCCTAACCCCCATCCAACTGACCTGACCCACATCCAACTGTCCTAACCCCCATCCAACTGTCCTAACCCCCATCCAACTGTCCTAACTCCCATCCAACTGTCCAAACACCCATTCAAGTGTCCTAACTCCCATCCAACTGTCCAAACCCCCATCCAACTGTCCTAACCCCCCTCCAACTGGCCTAACTCCCATCCGACTGTCCAAACCCCCATCTAACTATCCTAACCCCCATCCAACTGTCCTAACCCCCATCAAACTGTCCTAACCCCCATCCAACTGTCCTAACCCCCATCAAACTGTCCTAACCCCCGTCCAACTGTCCTAACCCCCATCATACTGTCCTAACCCCCATCCAACTGTTCTAACCCACAACCAACTGTCCTACCCCACATCCAATTGTCCTGACCCCCATCCAACTGTCCTGATCCCCATCCATCTGTGCCAACCCACATCCAACTGTCCGGACCCCCATCCAACTGTCCTAACCCACATCAAACTGTCCTGACCCCATCCAACTGTCCTAACCCCCATCCAACTGTCCTAACCCCATCCAACTGTCCTAACCCTCATCCAACTGTGCTAACCACCATCCAACTGTCCTAACCCCCATCCAACTGTCCTAACTACCATCCAACTGTCCTAACTCCCATCCAACTGTCCTAACCCTCATCCAACTGTCCTAACACCCATCCAACTGTCCTAACCCCATCCAACTGTCCTAACCCTCATCCAACTGTTCTAACCACCATCCAACTGTCCTAACCCCCATCCAACTGTCCTAACTACCATCCAACTGTCCTAACCCCCATCCAACTGTCCTAACTCCCATCCAACTGTCCTAACCCACATCCAACTGTCCTAACCCCCATCCAACTGTCCTAACTCCCATCCAACTGTCCTAACCCACATCCAACTGTCCTAACTCCCATCCAACTGTCCTAACCCCCATCCAACTGTCCTAACCCCCCTCCAACTGGCCTAACTCCCATCCGACTGTCCAAACCCCCATCTAACTATCCTAACCCCCATCCAACTGTCCTAACCCCCATCAAACTGTCCTAACCCCCATCCAACTGTCCTAACACCCATCAAACTGTCCTAACCCCCGTCCAACTGTCCTAACCCCCATCATACTGTCCTAACCCCCATCCAACTGTTCTAACCCACAACCAACTGTCCTACCCCACATCCAATTGTCCTGACCCCCATCCAACTGTCCTGATCCCCATCCATCTGTGCCAACCCACATCCAACTGTCCGGACCCCCATCCAACTGTCCTAACCCACATCAAACTGTCCTGACCCCATCCAACTGTCCTAACCCCCATCCAACTGTCCTAACCCCATCCAACTGTCCTAACCCTCATCCAACTGTGCTAACCACCATCCAACTGTCCTAACCCCCATCCAACTGTCCTAACTACCATCCAACTGTCCTAACTCCCATCCAACTGTCCTAACCCTCATCCAACTGTCCTAACAACCATCCAACTGTCCTAACCCCATCCAACTGTCCTAACCCTCATCCAACTGTTCTAACCACCATCCAACTGTCCTAACCCCCATCCAACTGTCCTAACTACCATCCAACTGTGCTAACCCCCATCCAACTGTCCTAACTCCCATCCAACTGTCCTAACCCCCATCCAACTGTCCTAACCCCCATCCGACTGTCCTAACCCCCATTCTACTGTCCTAACTCCCATCCAACTGTCCTAACCCCCATCTAACTGTCCTAACCCCCATCCAACTGTCCTTCCCCCCATCCAACTGTCCTAACCCCCATCCAACTGTCCTAACCCCCACCCAACTGTCCTAACCCTCATCAAACTGTCCTAACCCCCATCCAACTGTCCTAACCTCCATCCAACTGTCCTCACCCCCATCCAACTGTCCTAACCCCCATCCAACTGTCCAAACTCCCATCCAACTGTCCTAACCCACATCCAACTCTCCTAACCCCCATCCAACTGTCCTAACTGCCATCCAACTGTCCTAACTCCCATCCAACTGGCCTAACTCCCATCTGACTATCCAAACCTCCAACCAACTGTCCTAACCCCCAACCAACTGTCCTAACACACAGCCAAGCGTCCTAACCCCCATCCAACTGTCCTAACCTGCATCCAACTGTACAAACCCCCATCCAACTGTCCTAACCCCCATCCAACTGTCCTAACTCCCATCCAGCTGTCCTAATCCCCATCCAACTGTCCTAACCCCCATCCTACTGTCCTAAACCCCATGCAACTTACCTAACCCTCATCCAACTGTCCTACCTCCCATCCAACTGTCCTAACCCCCATCCAACTGTCCTAACCCCCATCCAACTGTCCAAACTCCCATCCAACTGTCCTAACCCCCATCCAACTGTCCTAACCCTCATCAAACTGTCCTAACCCCCATATAACTGTCCTAACCCCCATCCAACTGTCCTAACCCCCATCCAACTGTCCTAACCCCCATCCAAATGGCCTAACTCCCATCCGACTGTCCAATTCTCCAACCAACTGCCCTAACCCCCAACCAACTGTCCTAACCCACAGCCAAGCGTCCTAACCCCCATCCAACTGTCCTAACCCCCATCAAACTGTCCTAACCTGCATCCAACTGTCCTAACCCCCATCCAACTGACCTAACTCCCATCCGACTGTCCTAACTCCCATCCAGCTGTCCTAACCCCCATCCAACTGTCCTAACCCCCATCCTACTGTCCTACACCCCATCCAACTGTCCTAACCCTCATCCAACTGTCCTAACTCCCATCCAACTGTCCTAACCCCCATCCAACTGTCCTAACCCCCATCCGACTGTCCTAATCCCCATCCGACTGTCCTAACCCCCATCCAACTGTCCTACCCCCATCCAACTGTCCTAACCCCCATCCAACTGTCCACACTCCCATCCGACTGTCCAAACCCCCATCTAACTATCCTAACCCCCATCCAACTGTCCTAACCCCCATCAAACTGTCCTAACCCCCATCCAACTGTCCTAACCCCCATCCAACTGTCCTAACCCCCCCTCCAACTGGCCTAACTCCCATCCGACTGTCCAAACACCCATCTAACTATCCTAACCCCCATCCAACTGTCCTAACCCCCATCAAACTGTCCTAACCCTCATCCAACTGTCCTAACCCCCATATAGCTGTCCTAACCCCCATCCAACTGTCCTAACCCCCATCCAACTGTCCTAAACCCCATCCGACTGGCCTAACTCCCATCCGACTGTCCAAACCCCCATCCAACTGTCCTAACCCCCAACCAACTTTCCTAACACACAGCCAAGCGTCCTAACCCCCATCCATCTGTCCTAACCCCCATCCAACTGACCTAACCCCCATCCAACTGTCCTAACCCCCATCCAACTGTCCTAACCCCCATCCAACTGTTCTAACACCCATTCTACTGTCCTAACCCACATCCGACTGTCCTAACTCCCATCCAGCTGTCCTAAACCCCATCCACCTGTCCTAACCCCCATCCTACTGTCCTAACTCCCATCCAACTGTCCTAACCCCCATCCAACTGTCCTAACTCCCATCCAACTGTCCTAACTCCCATCCAACTGTCCTAACCCTCATCCAACTTTCCTAACCCTCATCAAACTGTCCTAACTCCCATATAACTGTCCTAACCCCCATCCAACTGACCTGACCAACATCCAACTGTCCTAACCCCCATCCAACTGTCCTAACCCCCATCCAACTGTCCTAACTCCCATCCAACTGTCCAAACACCCATTCAAGTGTCCTAACTCCCATCCAACTGTCCAAACCCCCATCCAACTGTTCTAACCCCCCTCCAACTGGCCTAACTCCCATCCGACTGTCCAAACCCCCATCTAACTATCCTAACCCCCATCCAACTGTCCTAACCCCCATCAAACTGTCCTAACCCCCATCCAACTGTCCTAACCCCCATCAAACTGTCCTAACCCCCGTCCAACTGTCCTAACCCCCATCATACTGTCCTAACCCCCATCCAACTGTTCTAACCCACAACCAACTGTCCTACCCCACATCCAATTGTCCTGACCCCCATCCAACTGTCCTGATCCCCATCCATCTGTGCCAACCCACATCCAACTGTCCGGACCCCCATCCAACTGTCCTAACCCACATCAAACTGTCCTGACCCCATCCAACTGTCCTAACCCCCATCCAACTGTCCTAACCCCATCCAACTGTCCTAACCCTCATCCAACTGTGCTAACCACCATCCAACTGTCCTAACCCTCATCCAACTGTCCTAACCCCCATCCAACTGTACTAACCCCCATCCAACTGTCCTAACTACCATTCAACTGTCCTAACTCCCATCCAACTGTCCTAACAAACATCCAACTGTCCTAACACCCATCCAACTGTTCTAACCCCATCCAACTGTCCTAACTCCCATCCAACTGTCCTAACTCCCATCCAACTGGCCTAACTCCCATCCGACTGTCCAAACCCCAATCTAACTATCCTAACCCCCATCCAACTGTCCTAACCCCCATCAAACTGTCCTAACCCCCATCCAACTGTCCTAACCCCCATCAAACTGTCCTAACCCCCGTCCAACTGTCCTAACCCCCATCATACTGTCCTAACCCCCATCCAACTGTTCTAACCCACAACCAACTGTCCTACCCCACATCCAATTGTCCTGACCCCCATCCAACTGTCCTGATCCCCATCCATCTGTGCCAACCCACATCCAACTGTCCGGACCCCCATCCAACTGTCCTAACCCACATCAAACTGTCCTGACCCCATCCAACTGTCCTAACCCCCATCCAACTGTCCTAACCCCATCCAACTGTCCTAACCCTCATCCAACTGTGCTAACCACCATCCAACTGTCCTAACCCCCATCCAACTGTCCTAACTACCATCCAACTGTCCTAACTCCCATCCAACTGTCCTAACCCTCATCCAACTGTCCTAACACCCATCCAACTGTCCTAACCCCATCCAACTGTCCTAACACTCATCCAACTGTTCTAACCACCATCCAACTGTCCTAACCCCCATCCAACTGTCCTAACTACCATCCAACTGTCCTAACCCCCATCCAACTGTCCTAACTCCCATCCAACTGTCCTAACCCCCATCCAACTGTCCTAACCCCCATCCGACTGTCCTAACCCCCATTCTACTGTCCTAACTCCCATCCAACTGTCCTAACCCCCATCTAACTGTCCTAACCCCCATCCAACTGTCCTTCCCCCCATCCAACTGTCCTAACCCCCATCCAACTGTCCTAACCCCCACCCAACTGTCCTAACCCTCATCAAACTGTCCTAACCCCCATCCAACTGTCCTAACCTCCATCCAACTGTCCTAACCCCCATCCAACTGTCCTAACCCCCATCCAACTGTCCAAACTCCCATCCAACTGTCCTAACCCACATCCAACTCTCCTAACCCCCATCCAACTGTCCTAACTGCCATCCAACTGTCCTAACTCCCATCCAACTGGCCTAACTCCCATCTGACTATCCAAACCTCCAACCAACTGTCCTAACCCCCAACCAACTGTCCTAACACACAGCCAAGCGCCCTAACCCCCATCCAACTGTCCTAACCTGCATCCAACTGTACAAACCCCCATCCAACTGTCCTAACCCCCATCCAACTGTCCTAACTCCCATCCAGCTGTCCTAATCCCCATCCAACTGTCCTAACCCCCATCCTACTGTCCTAAACCCCATCCAACTTACCTAACCCTCATCCAACTGTCCTACCTCCCATCCAACTGTCCTAACCCCCATCCAACTGTCCTAACCCCCATCCAACTGTCCAAACTCCCATCCAACTGTCCTAACCCCCATCCAACTGTCCTAACCCTCATCAAACTGTCCTAACCCCCATATAACTGTCCTAACCCCCATCCAACTGTCCTAACCCCCATCCAACTGTCCTAACCCCCATCCAAATGGCCTAACTCCCATCCGACTGTCCAATTCTCCAACCAACTGCCCTAACCCCCAACCAACTGTCCTAACCCACAGCCAAGCGTCCTAACCCCCATCCAACTGTCCTAACCCCCATCAAACTGTCCTAACCTTATCCAACTGTCCTAACCCCCATCCAACTGACCTAACTCCCATCCGACTGTCCTAACTCCCATCCAGCTGTCCTAACCCCCATCCAACTGTCCTAACCCCCATCCTACTGTCCTACACCCCATCCAACTGTCCTAACCCTCATCCAACTGTCCTAACTCCCATCCAACTGTCCTAACCCCCATCCAACTGTCCTAACCCCCATCCGACTGTCCTAATCCCCATCCGACTGTCCTAACCCCCATCCAACTGTCCTACCCCCATCCAACTGTCCTAACCCCCATCCAACTGTCCACACTCCCATCCGACTGTCCAAACCCCCATCTAACTATCCTAACCCCCATCCAACAGTCCTAACCCCCATCAAACTGTCCTAACCCCCATCCAACTGTCCTAACCCCCATCCAACTGTCCTAACCCCCCCTCCAACTGGCCTAACTCCCATCCGACTGTCCAAACACCCATCTAACTATCCTAACCCCCATCCAACTGTCCTAACCCCCATCAAACTGTCCTAACCCTCATCCAACTGTCCTAACCCCCATATAGCTGTCCTAACCCCCATCCAACTGTCCTAACCCCCATCCAACTGTCCTAAACCCCATCCGACTGGCCTAACTCCCATCCGACTGTCCAAACCCCCATCCAACTGTCCTAACCCCCAACCAACTTTCCTAACACACAGCCAAGCGTCCTAACCCCCATCCATCTGTCCTAACCCCCATCCAACTGACCTAACCCCCATCCAACTGTCCTAACCCCCATCCAACTGTCCTAACCCCCATCCAACTGTTCTAACACCCATTCTACTGTCCTAACCCACATCCGACTGTCCTAACTCCCATCCAGCTGTCCTAAACCCCATCCACCTGTCCTAACACCCATCCTACTGTCCTAACTCCCATCCAACTGTCCTAACCCCCATCCAACTGTCCTAACTCCCATCCAACTGTCCTAACTCCCATCCAACTGTCCTAACCCTCATCCAACTTTCCTAACCCTCATCAATCTGTCCTAACTCCCATATAACTGTCCTAACCCCCATCCAACTGACCTGACCCACATCCAACTGTCCTAACCCCCATCCAACTGTCCTAACCCCCATCCAACTGTCCTAACTCCCATCCAACTGTCCAAACACCCATTCAAGTGTCCTAACTCCCATCCAACTGTCCAAACCCCCATCCAACTGTCCTAACCCCCCTCCAACTGGCCTAACTCCCATCCGACTGTCCAAACCCCCATCTAACTATCCTAAACCCCATCCAACTGTCCTAACCCCCATCAAACTGTCCTAACCCCCATCCAACTGTCCTAACCCCCATCAAACTGTCCTAACCCCCGTCCAACTGTCCTAACCCCCATCATACTGTCCTAACCCCCATCCAACTGTTCTAACCCACAACCAACTGTCCTACCCCACATCCAATTGTCCTGACCCCCATCCAACTGTCCTGATCCCCATCCATCTGTGCCAACCCACATCCAACTGTCCGGCCCCCATCCAACTGTCCTAACCCACATCAAACTGTCCTGACCCCATCCAACTGTCCTAACCCCCATCCAACTGTCCTAACCCCATCCAACTGTCCTAACCCTCATCCAACTGTGCTAACCACCATCCAACTGTCCTAACCCCCATCCAACTGTCCTAACTACCATCCAACTGTCCTAACTCCCATCCAACTGTCCTAACTCCCATCCAACTGTCTTAACCCTCATCCAACTGTCCTAACACCCATCCAACTGTCCTAACCCCATCCAACTGTCCTAACCCTCATCCAACTGTTCTAACCACCATCCAACTGTCCTAACCCCCATCCAACTGTCCTAACCCACATCCAACTGTCCTAACTCCCATCCAACTGTCCTAACCCCCATCCAACTGTCCTAACCCCCATCCGACTGTCCTAACCCCCATCCAACTGTCCTAACTCCCATCCAACTGTCCTAACCCCCATCCAACTGTCCTAACCCCCATCCGACTGTCCTAACCCCCATTCTACTGTCCTAACCCCCATCCGACTGTACTAACCCCCATTCAACTGTCCTAACCCCCATCCAACTGTCCTAACCCACATCCAACTGTCCTAACTCCCATCCAACTGTCCTAACCCCCATCCAACTGTCCTAACCCCCATCCGACTGTCCTAACCCCCATCCAACTGTCCTTCCCCCCATCCAACTGTCCTAACCCCCATCCAACTGTCCTAACCCCCACCCAACTGTCCTAACCCTCATCAAACTGTCCTAACCCCCATCCAACTGTCCTAACCTCCATCCAACTGTCCTAACCTCCATCCAACTGTCCTAACCCCCATACAACTGTCCTAACCCACATCCGACTGTCCTAATACCCATCCAACTGACCTCACCCCCATACAACTGTCCTAACCCCCATACAACTGTCCTAACTCCCATCCTACTGTCCTAACCCTATCTGACTGTCCTAACCCCCATCCGACTGTACTATCCCCCATTCAACTGTCCTAACTCCCATCCAACTCTCCTAACCCCCATCCAACTGTCCTAACCCCCATCCAACTGTCCACACTCCCATCCGACTGTCCTAACCCCCATCCAACCGACCTAACCCCCATCCATCTGTCCTAACCTTCATCCAACTGTCGTAACACCCATCCAACTGTCCTAACCCCCATCCAACTGTCCTAACCCTCATCAAACTGTCTTAACCCCCATCCAACTCTCCTAACCTCCATCCAACTGTCCTAATCCCCATACAACTGTCCTAACCCACATCCGACTGTCCTAATACCCATCCAACTGACCTGACCCCCATACAACTGTCCTAACCCCCATACAACTGTCCTAACTCCCATCCAACTGTCCTAACCCCATCTGACTGTCCTAACCCCCATCCAACTGTACTAACCCCCATTCAACTGTCCAAACTCCCATCCAACTGTCCTAACCCCCATCCAACTGTCCTAACCCTCATCAAACTGTCCTAACCCCCATATAACTGTCCTAACCCCCATCCAACTGTCCTAACCCCCATCCAACTGTCCTAACCCCCATCCAAATGGCCAAACTCCCATCTGACTGTCCAATTCTCCAACCAACTGCCCTAACCCCCAACCGACTGTCCTAACCCACAGCCAAGCGTCCTAACCCCCATCCAACTGTCCTAACCCCCATCAAACTGTCCTAACCTGCATCCAACTGTCCTAACCCCCATCCAACTGACCTAACTCCCATCCGACTGTCCTAACTCCCATCCAGCTGTCCTAACCCCCATCCAACTGTCCTAACCCCCATCCTACTGTCCTACACCCCATCCAACTGTCCTAACCCTCATCCAACTGTCCTAACCCCCATCCAACTGTCCTAACCCTCATCCAACTGCCCTAACTCCCATCCAACTGTCCTAACCCCCATCTGACTGTCCTAAACACCATCCAACTGTCCAACTCCCATACAACTGTCCTAACCCCCCTCCAACTGTCCTAACCCTCATCCAACTGTCCTAACTGCCATCCAACTGTCCTAACCCCCATCCAACTGTCCTAACCCTCATCCAACTGTCCTAACTCCCATCCAACTGTCCTAACCCCCATCCAACTGTCCTAACCCCCATCGAACTGTCCTAACCCACATCAAACTGTCCTAACCCCCATCCAACTGTCCTAACCCCCATCCAACTGTCCTAACGCCCATACAACTGTCCTAACCCACATCCGACTGCCCTAATACCCATCCAACTGACCTGACCCCCATCCACCTGTCCTAACCCCCATCCAACTGTTCTAACCCCCATCCAACTCTAACCCGCATCCAACTGTCCTATCCCACATCCAACTGTCCTAACCCCCATCCAACTGTCCTAACCCCCATCCAACTGTCCTAACCCTCATCCAACTGTCCTAACCCCCATCCAACTGTCCTAACCCCCATCCAACTCTAACCCGCATCCAACTGTCCTATCCCACATCCAAGCGTCCTAACCCCCATCCAACTGTACTAACCCCCATCCAACTGTCCTAACCCCCATCCAACTGTCCTAACCCCCATCCAACTGTCCTAACCCCCATCCAACTGTCCTAACCCCCATCCAACTGTCCTAACCCTCATCCAACTGTCCTAACCTGCATCCAACTGTCCTAACCCCCATCCAACTGTCCTAACCCTCATCCAACTGTCCTAACCCGCATCCAACTGTCCTATCCGACATCCAAGCGTCCTAACCCCCATCCAACTGTCCTAACCCCCATCCAACTGTCCTAACCCCATCCAACTGTCCTAACCCCCATTCAACTGTCCTAACCACCATCCGACTGTCCTAACGCCCATCCAACTGTCCTAACCACCATCCGACTGTCCTAACGCCCATCCAACTGTCCTTACTCCCATCCAACTGTCCTAACGCCCATACAACTGTCCTAACCCCCATCCAACTGTCCTAACCCCCATCCAACTGTCCGAACCCACATCCAGCTGTCCTAACCCCCATACATCTGTCCTAATCCCATCCAACTGTCCTAACCCCCATACAACTGTCCTAACCCCCATACATCTGTCCTAATCCCATCCAACTGTCCTAACCGCCATCCAACTGTCCTAACCCCCAAACAACTGTCCTAACCCCCATCCAACTGTCCTAACCCCCCTCCAACTGGCCTAACCCCCATCCAACTGTCCAAACCGCCAAACAACTGTCCTAACCCCCCTCCAACTGTCCTAACCCACATCCAACTGTCCGAACCCCCATCCACCTGTCCGAACCCACATCCAGCTGTCCTAACTCCCATCCAACTGTCCTAACCCCCATCCAACTGTCCTAACTCCCATACATCTGTCCTAATCCCATCCAACTGTCCTAACCCCCATACAACTGTCCTAACCCCCATACAACTGTCCTAACCCCCATCCAACTGTCCTAACCCCCCTCCAACTGGCCTAACCCCCATCCAACTCTCCAAACCGCCAAACAACTGTCCTAACCCACATCCAACTGTCCTAACCCCCATCCAACTGTCCTAACCCCCATCCAACTGTCCTAACCCCCATCCAACTGTACTAACCGCAATACAACTGTCCTAACCCCATCACAACTGTCCTAACCCCCATCAACTCTAACCCGCATCCAACTGTTCTATCCCACATCCAAGCGTCCTAACCCCCATCCAACTGTCCTAACCCCCATCCAACTGTCCTAACCCCCAAACAACTGTCTGAACCCCCATCCAACTGTCCTAACCCCCATCCAACTGTCCTAACCCCCATCAAACTGTTTTAACCCCCAAACAACTGTCCTAACCCACATCCAACTGTCCTAACCCCCATCCAACTGTCCACGCTCCCATCCAACTGTCCTAACTCCCATCCAACTGTCCTAACCGCCATCCAACTGTCCTTACCCCCATCCAACTGTCCTTACCCCCATCCAACTGTCCTAACCCCCATCCAACTGTCCTAACCCCCATCCAACTGTCCTAACCCCCAACTAACTCTAACCCGCATCCAACTGTCCTATCCCACATCCAAGCGTCCTAACGCCCATCCAACTGTCCTAACCCACATCCAACCGTCCTAACCCCGACACAACTGTCCTAACCCCCATCCAACTGTCCTAACCCCCATCCAACTGTCCTAACAACCATTCAACTGTCCTAACCCACATCCAACTGTCCTAACTCCCATCCAGCTGTCCTAACCCCCATCCACCTGTCCTAACCCCCATCCGACTGTCCTAACCCCCATCCGACTGTCCTAACCCCCATCCAACTGTCCTAACCCTCATCCAACTGCCCTAACTCCCATCCAACTGTCCTAACCCCCATCTGACTGTCCTAAACACCATCCAACTGTCCTAACCCCCCTCCAACTGTCCTAACCCTCATCCAACTGTCCTAACTGCCATCCAACTGTCCTAACCCCCATCCAACTGTCCTAACCCCCATCCAACTGTCCTAACCCCCATCTGACTGTCCTAAACACCATCCAACTGTCCTAACCCCCATCCAACTGTCCTAACCCTCATCCAACTGTCCTAACTCCCATCCAACTGTCCTAACCCCCATCCAACTGTCCTAACCCCCATCGAACTGTCCTAACCCACATCAAACTGTCCTAACCCCCATCCAACTGTCCTAACCCCCATCCAACTGTCCTAACGCCCATACAACTGTCCTAACCCACATCCGACTGCCCTAATACCCATCCAACTGACCTGACCCCCATCCACCTGTCCTAACCCCCATCCAACTGTCCTAACCCCCATCCAACTGACCTAACCCCCATCCAACTCTAACCCGCATCCAACTGTCCTATCCCACATCCAAGCGTCCTAACCCCCATCCAACTGTACTAACCCCCATCCAACTGTCCTAACCCCCATCCAACTGTCCTAACCCTCATCCAACTGTCCTAACCCCCATCCGACTGTCCAAACCCCCATCTAACTGTCCTAACCCCCATCCAACTGTCCTAACCCCCATCCAACTGTCCTAACCCTCATCCAACTGTCCTAACCCGCATCCAACTGTCCTATCCCACATCCAAGCGTCCTAACCCCCATCCAACTGTACTAACCCCCATCCAACTGTCCTAACCCCCATCCAACTGTCCTAACCCTCATCCAACTGTACTAACCCCCAAACAACTGTCCTAACCCCCATCCAACTGTCCTAACCCCCCTCCAACTGGCCTAACCCCCATCCAACTGTCCAAACCGCCAAACAACTGTCCTAACCCCCCTCCAACTGTCCTAACCCACATCCAACTGTCCTAACCCCCATCCAACTGTCCGAACCCACATCCAGCTGTCCGAACCCCCATACATCTGTCCTAATCCCATCCAACTGTCCTAACCCCCATACAACTGTCCTAACCCCCATACAACTGTCCTAACCCCCATCCAACTGTCCTAACCCCCCTCCAACTGGCCTAACCCCCATCCAACTCTCCAAACCGCCAAACAACTGTCCTAACCCCCATCCAACTGTCCTAACCCCCATCCAACTGTACTAACCGCAATACAACTGTCCTAACCCCATCACAACTGTCCTAACCCCCATCAACTCTAACCCGCATCCAACTGTTCTATCCCACATCCAAGCGTCCTAACCCCCATCCAACTGTCCTAACCCCCATCCAACTGTCCTAACCCCCAAACAACTGTCCTAACCCCCATCCAACTGTCCTAACCCCCATCCAACTGTCCTAACAACCATTCAACTGTCCTAACCCACATCCAACTGTCCTAACTCCCATCCAGCTGTCCTAACCCCCATCCACCTGTCCTAACCCCCATCCGACTGTCCTAACCCCCATCCGACTGTCCTAACCCCCATCCAACTGTCCTAACCCTCATCCAACTGCCCTAACTCCCATCCAACTGTCCTAACCCCCATCTGACTGTCCTAAACACCATCCAACTGTCCAACTCCCATACAACTGTCCTAACCCCCCTCCAACTGTCCTAACCCTCATCCAACTGTCCTAACTGCCATCCAACTGTCCTAACCCCCATCCAACTGTCCTAACCCTCATCCAACTGTCCTAACTCCCATCCAACTGTCCTAACCCCCATCCAACTGTCCTAACCCCCATCGAACTGTCCTAACCCACATCAAACTGTCCTAACCCCCATCCAACTGTCCTAACCCCCATCCAACTGTCCTAACGCCCATACAACTGTCCTAACCCACATCCGACTGCCCTAATACCCATCCAACTGACCTGACCCCCATCCACCTGTCCTAACCCCCATCCAACTGTCCTAACCCCCATCCAACTGACCTAACCCCCATCCAACTCTAACCCGCATCCAACTGTCCTATCCCACATCCAAGCGTCCTAACCCCCATCCAACTGTACTAACCCCCATCCAACTGTCCTAACCCCCATCCAACTGTCCTAACCCTCATCCAACTGTCCTAACCCCCATCCGACTGTCCAAACCCCCATCTAACTGTCCTAACCCCCATCCAACTGTCCTAACCCCCATCCAACTGTCCTAACCCTCATCCAACTGTCCTAACCCGCATCCAACTGTCCTATCCCACATCCAAGCGTCCTAACCCCCATCCAACTGTACTAACCCCCATCCAACTGTCCTAACCCCCATCCAACTGTCCTAACCCTCATCCAACTGTACTAACCCCCAAACAACTGTCCTAACCCCCATCCAACTGTCCTAACCCCCCTCCAACTGGCCTAACCCCCATCCAACTGTCCAAACCGCCAAACAACTGTCCTAACCCCCCTCCAACTGTCCTAACCCACATCCAACTGTCCTAACCCCCATCCAACTGTCCGAACCCACATCCAGCTGTCCTAACCCCCATACATCTGTCCTAATCCCATCCAACTGTCCTAACACCCATACAACTGTCCTAACCCCCATACAACTGTCCTAACCCCCATCCAACTGTCCTAACCCCCATCCAACTGTACTAACCGCAATACAACTGTCCTAACCCCATCACAACTGTCCTAACCCCCATCAACTCTAACCCGCATCCAACTGTTCTATCCCACATCCAAGCGTCCTAACCCCCATCCAACTGTCCTAACCCCCATCCAACTGTCCTAACCCCCAAACAACTGTCCTAACCCCCATCCAACTGTCCTAACCCCCATCCAACTGTCCTAACAACCATTCAACTGTCCTAACCCACATCCAACTGTCCTAACTCCCATCCAGCTGTCCTAACCCCCATCCACCTGTCCTAACCCCCATCCGACTGTCCTAACCCCCATCCGACTGTCCTAACCCCCATCCAACTGTCCTAACCCTCATCCAACTGCCCTAACTCCCATCCAACTGTCCTAACCCCCATCTGACTGTCCTAAACACCATCCAACTGTCCAACTCCCATACAACTGTCCTAACCCCCCTCCAACTGTCCTAACCCTCATCCAACTGTCCTAACTGCCATCCAACTGTCCTAACCCCCATCCAACTGTCCTAACCCTCATCCAACTGTCCTAACTCCCATCCAACTGTCCTAACCCCCATCCAACTGTCCTAACCCCCATCGAACTGTCCTAACCCACATCAAACTGTCCTAACCCCCATCCAACTGTCCTAACCCCCATCCAACTGTCCTAACGCCCATAC
The DNA here is from genome assembly GCF_047496885.1 of Scyliorhinus torazame. Taxonomy (NCBI): domain Eukaryota; kingdom Metazoa; phylum Chordata; class Chondrichthyes; order Carcharhiniformes; family Scyliorhinidae; genus Scyliorhinus; species Scyliorhinus torazame. Next base: position 346,399,125 of record NC_092710.1, on the reverse strand, counting down.
AACTGTCCTAACCCACATCCGACTGCCCTAATACCCATCCAACTGACCTGACCCCCATCCACCTGTCCTAACCCCCATCCAACTGTCCTAACCCCCATCCAACTGACCTAACCCCCATCCAACTCTAACCCGCATCCAACTGTCCTATCCCACATCCAAGCGTCCTAACCCCCATCCAACTGTACTAACCCCCATCCAACTGTCCTAACCCCCATCCAACTGTCCTAACCCTCATCCAACTGTCCTAACCCCCATCCGACTGTCCAAACCCCCATCTAACTGTCCTAACCCCCATCCAACTGTCCTAACCCCCATCCAACTGTCCTAACCCTCATCCAACTGTCCTAACCCGCATCCAACTGTCCTATCCCACATCCAAGCGTCCTAACCCCCATCCAACTGTACTAACCCCCATCCAACTGTCCTAACCCCCATCCAACTGTCCTAACCCTCATCCAACTGTACTAACCCCCAAACAACTGTCCTAACCCCCATCCAACTGTCCTAACCCCCCTCCAACTGGCCTAACCCCCATCCAACTGTCCAAACCGCCAAACAACTGTCCTAACCCCCCTCCAACTGTCCTAACCCACATCCAACTGTCCTAACCCCCATCCAACTGTCCGAACCCACATCCAGCTGTCCTAACCCCCATACATCTGTCCTAATCCCATCCAACTGTCCTAACCCCCATACAACTGTCCTAACCCCCATACAACTGTCCTAACCCCCATCCAACTGTCCTAACCCCCCTCCAACTGGCCTAACCCCCATCCAACTCTCCAAACCGCCAAACAACTGTCCTAACCCCCATCCAACTGTCCTAACCCCCATCCAACTGTACTAACCGCAATACAACTGTCCTAACCCCATCACAACTGTCCTAACCCCCATCAACTCTAACCCGCATCCAACTGTTCTATCCCACATCCAAGCGTCCTAACCCCCATCCAACTGTCCTAACCCCCATCCAACTGTCCTAACCCCCAAACAACTGTCTGAACCCCCATCCAACTGTCCTAACCCCCATCCAACTGTCCTAACCCCCATCAAACTGTTTTAACCCCCAAACAACTGTCCTAACCCACATCCAACTGTCCTAACCCCCATCCAACTGTCCACGCTCCCATCCAACTGTCCTAACTCCCATCCAACTGTCCTAACCGCCATCCAACTGTCCTTACCCCCATCCAACTGTCCTAACCCCCATCCAACTGTCCTAACCCCCATCCAACTGTCCTAACCCCCAACTAACTCTAACCCGCATCCAACTGTCCTATCCCACATCCAAGCGTCCTAACGCCCATCCAACTGTCCTAACCCACATCCAACCGTCCTAACCCCGACACAACTGTCCTAACCCCCATCCAACTGTCCTAACCCCCATCCAACTGTCCTAACAACCATTCAACTGTCCTAACCCACATCCAACTGTCCTAACCCACATCCAACTGTCCTAACTCCCATCCAGCTGTCCTAACCCCCATCCACCTGTCCTAACCCCCATCCGACTGTCCTAACCCCCATCCGACTGTCCTAACCCCCATCCAACTGTCCTAACCCTCATCCAACTGCCCTAACTCCCATCCAACTGTCCTAACCCCCATCTGACTGTCCTAAACACCATCCAACTGTCCAACTCCCATACAACTGTCCTAACCCCCCTCCAACTGTCCTAACCCTCATCCAACTGTCCTAACTGCCATCCAACTGTCCTAACCCCCATCCAACTGTCCTAACCCTCATCCAACTGTCCTAACTCCCATCCAACTGTCCTAACCCCCATCCAACTGTCCTAACCCCCATCGAACTGTCCTAACCCACATCAAACTGTCCTAACCCCCATCCAACTGTCCTAACCCCCATCCAACTGTCCTAACGCCCATACAACTGTCCTAACCCACATCCGACTGCCCTAATACCCATCCAACTGACCTGACCCCCATCCACCTGTCCTAACCCCCATCCAACTGTTCTAACCCCCATCCAACTCTAACCCGCATCCAACTGTCCTATCCCACATCCAAGCGTCCTAACCCCCATCCAACTGTACTAACCCCCATCCAACTGTCCTAACCCCCATCCAACTGTCCTAACCCTCATCCAACTGTCCTAACCCCCATCCAACTGACCTAACCCCCATCCAACTCTAACCCGCATCCAACTGTCCTATCCCACATCCAAGCGTCCTAACCCCCATCCAACTGTACTAACCCCCATCCAACTGTCCTAACCCCCATCCAACTGTCCTAACCCTCATCCAACTGTCCTAACCCCCATCCAACTGTCCTAACCCCCATCCAACTGTCCTAACCCTCATCCAACTGTCCTAACCTGCATCCAACTGTCCTAACCCCCATCCAACTGTCCTAACCCTCATCCAACTGTCCTAACCCGCATCCAACTGTCCTAACCCCCATCCTACTGTCCTAAACCCCATCCAACTGTTCTAACACCCATCCGACTGTCCTAACCCCCATCCAACTGTCCTAACCCTCATCCAACTGTACTAACCCTCATCCAACTGTCCTAACTTCCATCCAACTGTCCTAACCCCCATCCAACTGTACTAACCCCCATCCAACTGTCCTAACCCCCATTCAACTGTCCTAACCCCCATCCGACTGTCCTAACCCCCATCCAACTGTCCTAACCCTCATCCAACTGTACTAACCCCCATCCAACTGTCCTAACCCCCATTCAACTGTCCTAACCCCCAACCGACTGTTCTAACTCCCATCCAACTGTCCTAACCCTCATCCAACTGTCCTAACCCCCACCCAACTGTCCTAACTTCCATCCAGCTGTCTAACCCCCATCCGACTGTTCTAACTCCCATCCAACTGTCCTAACCCCCATCCGACTGTCCTAACCCCCATCCAACTGTCCTAACCCTCATCCAACTGTCCTAACTCCCATCCAACTGTCCTAACCCACATCCAACTGTCCTAACCCCCATCCAACTGTCCTAACTCCCATCCAACTGGCCTAACTCCCATCTGACTGTCCAAACCTCCAACCAACTGTCCTAACCCCCAACCAACTGTCCTAACACACAGCCAAGCGTCCTAACCCCCATCCAACTGTCCTAACCCCCATCAAACTGTCCTAACCTGCATCCAACTGTACAAACCCCCATCCAACTGTCCTAACCCCCATCCAACTGTCCTAACTCCCATCCAGCTGTCCTAATCCCCATCCAACTGTCCTAACCCCCATCCGACTGTCCTAAACCCCATCCAACTGTCCTAACCCTCATCCAACTGTCCTACCTCCCATCCAACTGTCCTAACCCCCATCCAACTGTCCTAACCCCCATCCAACTGTCCAAACTCCCATCCAACTGTCCTAACCCCCATCCAACTGTCCTAACCCCATCCAACTGTCCTAACCCCCATCCAACTGTCCTAACCCCCATCCAACTGTCCTAACCCCCCTCCAACTGGCCTAACCCCCATCCAACTGTCCAAACCGCCAAACAACTGTCCTAACCCCCCTCCAACTGTCCTAACCCACATCCAACTGTCCTAACCCCCATCCAACTGTCCGAACCCACATCCAGCTGTCCTAACCCCCATACATCTGTCCTAATCCCATCCAACTGTCCTAACCCCCATACAACTGTCCTAACCCCCATACAACTGTCCTACACCACCATCCAACTGTCCTAACCCCCAAACAACTGTCCTAACCCCCATCCAACTGTCCTAACCCCCCTCCAACTGGCCTAACCCCCATCCAACTCTCCAAACCGCCAAACAACTGTCCTAACCCCCATCCAACTGTCCTAACCCCCATCCAACTGTCCTAACCCCCATCCAACTGTACTAACCGCAATACAACTGTCCTAACCCCATCACAACTGTCCTAACCCCCATCCAACTCTAACCCGCATCCAACTGTTCTATCCCACATCCAAGCGTCCTAACCCCCATCCAACTGTCCTAACCCCCATGCAACTGTCCGAACCCCCATCCAACTGTCCTAACCCCCATCCAACTGTCCTAACCCCCATCAAACTGTCCTAACCCCCAAACAACTGTCCTAACCCACATCCAACTGCCCTAACTCCCATCCAACTGTCCTAACTCCCATCCAACTGTCCTAACCGCCATCCAACTGTCCTAACCCCCATCCAACTGTCCTAACCCCCATCCAACTGTCCTAACCCCCAACTAACTCTAACCCGCATCCAACTGTCCTATCCCACATCCAAGCGTCCTAACGCCCATCCAACTGTCCTAACCCACATCCAACTGTCCTAACCCCGACACAACTGTCCTAACCCCCATCCAACTGTCCTAACCCCCATCCAACTGTCCTAACCCCCATCCGACTGTCCTAACCCCCATCCAACTGTCCTAAACACCATCCAACTGTCCAACTCCCATACAACTGTCCTAACCCCCCTCCAACTGTCCTAAACACCATCCAACTGTCCTAACCCCCATCCGACTGTCCTAACTCCCATCCAACTGTCCTAACCCCCATCCAACTGTACTAACCGCAATACAACTGTCCTAACCCCATCACAACTGTCCTCACCCCCATCCAGCTCTAACTCGCTTCCAACTGTCCTATCCGACATCCAAGCGTCCTAACCCCCATCCAACTGTCCTAACCCCCATCCAACTGTCCTAACCCCCATCCAACTGTCCTAACCCCCATCCGACTGTCCTAACCCCCATCCAACTGTCCTAACCCCCATTCAACTGTCCTAACCACCATCCGACTGTCCTAACGCCCATCCAACTGTCCTAACTCCCATCCAACTGTCCTAACGCCCATACAACTGTCCTAACCCCCATCCAACTGTCCTAACCCCCATCCAACTGTCCGAACCCACATCCAGCTGTCCTAACCCCCATACATCTGTCCTAATCCCATCCAACTGTCCTAACCCCCATACAACTGTCCTAACCCCCATACAACTGTCCTAACCGCCATCCAACTGTCCTAACCCCCAAACAACTGTCCTAACCCCCATCCAACTGTCCTAACCCCCCTCCAACTGGCCTAACCCCCATCCAACTGTCCAAACCGCCAAACAACTGTCCTAACCCCCCTCCAACTGTCCTAACCCACATCCAACTGTCCTAACCCCCATCCAACTGTCCGAACCCACATCCAGCTGTCCTAACCCCCATACATCTGTCCTAATCCCATCCAACTGTCCTAACCCCCATACAACTGTCCTAACCCCCATACAACTGTCCTAACCCCCATCCAACTGTCCTAACCCCCCTCCAACTGGCCTAACCCCCATCCAACTCTCCAAACCGCCAAACAACTGTCCTAACCCACATCCAACTGTCCTAATCCCATCCAACTGTCCTAACCCCCATACAACTGTCCTAACCCCCATCCAACTGTCCTAACCCCCATCCAACTGTCCTAACCCCCATCCAACTGTACTAACCGCAATACAACTGTCCTAACCCCATCACAACTGTCCTAACCCCCATCAACTCTAACCCGCATCCAACTGTTCTATCCCACATCCAAGCGTCCTAACCCCCATCCAACTGTCCTAACCCCCATCCAACTGTCCTAACCCCCAAACAACTGTCTGAACCCCCATCCAACTGTCCTAACCCCCATCCAACTGTCCTAACCCCCATCAAACTGTTTTAACCCCCAAACAACTGTCCTAACCCACATCCAACTGTCCTAACCCCCATCCAACTGTCCACGCTCCCATCCAACTGTCCTAACTCCCATCCAACTGTCCTAACCGCCATCCAACTGTCCTTACCCCCATCCAACTGTCCTAACCCCCATCCAACTGTCCTAACCCCCATCCAACTGTCCTAACCCCCAACTAACTCTAACCCGCATCCAACTGTCCTATCCCACATCCAAGCGTCCTAACGCCCATCCAACTGTCCTAACCCACATCCAACCGTCCTAACCCCGACACAACTGTCCTAACCCCCATCCAACTGTCCTAACCCCCATCCAACTGTCCTAACCCCCATCCAACTGTCCTAACAACCATTCAACTGTCCTAACCCACATCCAACTGTCCTAACTCCCATCCAGCTGTCCTAACCCCCATCCACCTGTCCTAACCCCCATCCGACTGTCCTAACCCCCATCCGACTGTCCTAACCCCCATCCAACTGTCCTAACCCTCATCCAACTGCCCTAACTCCCATCCAACTGTCCTAACCCCCATCTGACTGTCCTAAACACCATCCAACTGTCCAACTCCCATACAACTGTCCTAACCCCCCTCCAACTGTCCTAACCCTCATCCAACTGTCCTAACTGCCATCCAACTGTCCTAACCCCCATCCAACTGTCCTAACCCTCATCCAACTGTCCTAACTCCCATCCAACTGTCCTAACCCCCATCCAACTGTCCTAACCCCCATCGAACTGTCCTAACCCACATCAAACTGTCCTAACCCCCATCCAACTGTCCTAACCCCCATCCAACTGTCCTAACGCCCATACAACTGTCCTAACCCACATCCGACTGCCCTAATACCCATCCAACTGACCTGACCCCCATCCACCTGTCCTAACCCCCATCCAACTGTCCTAACCTCCATCCAACTGACCTAACCCCCATCCAACTCTAACCCGCATCCAACTGTCCTATCCCACATCCAAGCGTCCTAACCCCCATCCAACTGTACTAACCCCCATCCAACTGTCCTAACCCCCATCCAACTGTCCTAACCCTCATCCAACTGTCCTAACCCCCATCCGACTGTCCAAACCCCCATCTAACTGTCCTAACCCCCATCCAACTGTCCTAACCCCCATCCAACTGTCCTAACCCTCATCCAACTGTCCTAACCCGCATCCAACTGTCCTATCCCACATCCAAGCGTCCTAACCCCCATCCAACTGTACTAACCCCCATCCAACTGTCCTAACCCCCATCCAACTGTCCTAACCCTCATCCAACTGTACTAACCCCCAAACAACTGTCCTAACGCCCATCCAACTGTCCTAACCCACATCCAACTGTCCTAACCCCGACACAACTGTCCTAACCCCCCTCCAACTGTCCTAAACACCATCCAACTGTCCTAACCCCCATCCGACTGTCCTAACTCCCATCCAACTGTCCTAACCCCCATCCAACTGTACTAACCGCAATACAACTGTCCTAACCCCATCACAACTGTCCTCACCCCCATCCAGCTCTAACTCGCTTCCAACTGTCCTATCCGACATCCAAGCGTCCTAACCCCCATCCAACTGTCCTAACCCCCATCCAACTGTCCTAACCCCCATCCAACTGTCCTAACCCCCATCCGACTGTCCTAACCCCCATCCAACTGTCCTAACCCCCATTCAACTGTCCTAACCACCATCCGACTGTCCTAACGCCCATCCAACTGTCCTAACTCCCATCCAACTGTCCTAACGCCCATACAACTGTCCTAACCCCCATCCAACTGTCCTAACCCCCATCCAACTGTCCGAACCCACATCCAGCTGTCCTAACCCCCATACATCTGTCCTAATCCCATCCAACTGTCCTAACCCCCATACAACTGTCCTAACCCCCATACAACTGTCCTAACCGCCATCCAACTGTCCTAACCCCCAAACAACTGTCCTAACCCCCATCCAACTGTCCTAACCCCCCTCCAACTGGCCTAACCCCCATCCAACTGTCCAAACCGCCAAACAACTGTCCTAACCCCCCTCCAACTGTCCTAACCCACATCCAACTGTCCTAACCCCCATCCAACTGTCCGAACCCACATCCAGCTGTCCTAACCCCCATACATCTGTCCTAATCCCATCCAACTGTCCTAACCCCCATACAACTGTCCTAACCCCCATACAACTGTCCTAACCCCCATCCAACTGTCCTAACCCCCCTCCAACTGGCCTAACCCCCATCCAACTCTCCAAACCGCCAAACAACTGTCCTAACCCACATCCAACTGTCCTAACCCCCATCCAACTGTCCGAACCCACATCCAGCTGTCCTAACCCCCATACATCTGTCCTAATCCCATCCAACTGTCCTAACCCCCATACAACTGTCCTAACCCCCATCCAACTGTCCTAACCCCCATCCAACTGTCCTAACCCCCATCCAACTGTACTAACCGCAATACAACTGTCCTAACCCCATCACAACTGTCCTAACCCCCATCAACTCTAACCCGCATCCAACTGTTCTATCCCACATCCAAGCGTCCTAACCCCCATCCAACTGTCCTAACCCCCATCCAACTGTCCTAACCCCCAAACAACTGTCTGAACCCCCATCCAACTGTCCTAACCCCCATCCAACTGTCCTAACCCCCATCAAACTGTTTTAACCCCCAAACAACTGTCCTAACCCACATCCAACTGTCCTAACCCCCATCCAACTGTCCACGCTCCCATCCAACTGTCCTAACTCCCATCCAACTGTCCTAACCGCCATCCAACTGTCCTTACCCCCATCCAACTGTCCTAACCCCCATCCAACTGTCCTAACCCACATCCAACTGTCCTAACTCCCATCCAACTGTCCTAACCCCCAACTAACTCTAACCCGCATCCAACTGTCCTATCCCACATCCAAGCGTCCTAACGCCCATCCAACTGTCCTAACCCACATCCAACCGTCCTAACCCCGACACAACTGTCCTAACCCCCATCCAACTGTCCTAACCCCCATCCAACTGTCCTAACCCCCATCCAACTGTCCTAACAACCATTCAACTGTCCTAACCCACATCCAACTGTCCTAACTCCCATCCAGCTGTCCTAACCCCCATCCACCTGTCCTAACCCCCATCCGACTGTCCTAACCCCCATCCGACTGTCCTAACCCCCATCCAACTGTCCTAACCCTCATCCAACTGCCCTAACTCCCATCCAACTGTCCTAACCCCCATCTGACTGTCCTAAACACCATCCAACTGTCCAACTCCCATACAACTGTCCTAACCCCCCTCCAACTGTCCTAACCCTCATCCAACTGTCCTAACTGCCATCCAACTGTCCTAACCCCCATCCAACTGTCCTAACCCTCATCCAACTGTCCTAACTCCCATCCAACTGTCCTAACCCCCATCCAACTGTCCTAACCCCCATCGAACTGTCCTAACCCACATCAAACTGTCCTAACCCCCATCCAACTGTCCTAACCCCCATCCAACTGTCCTAACGCCCATACAACTGTCCTAACCCACATCCGACTGCCCTAATACCCATCCAACTGACCTGACCCCCATCCACCTGTCCTAACCCCCATCCAACTGTCCTAACCTCCATCCAACTGACCTAACCCCCATCCAACTCTAACCCGCATCCAACTGTCCTATCCCACATCCAAGCGTCCTAACCCCCATCCAACTGTACTAACCCCCATCCAACTGTCCTAACCCCCATCCAACTGTCCTAACCCTCATCCAACTGTCCTAACCCCCATCCGACTGTCCAAACCCCCATCTAACTGTCCTAACCCCCATCCAACTGTCCTAACCCCCATCCAACTGTCCTAACCCTCATCCAACTGTCCTAACCCGCATCCAACTGTCCTATCCCACATCCAAGCGTCCTAACCCCCATCCAACTGTACTAACCCCCATCCAACTGTCCTAACCCCCATCCAACTGTCCTAACCCTCATCCAACTGTACTAACCCCCAAACAACTGTCCTAACCCCCATCCAACTGTCCTAACCCCCCTCCAACTGGCCTAACCCCCATCCAACTGTCCAAACCGCCAAACAACTGTCCTAACCCCCCTCCAACTGTCCTAACCCACATCCAACTGTCCTAACCCCCATCCAACTGTCCGAACCCACATCCAGCTGTCCTAACCCCCATACATCTGTCCTAATCCCATCCAACTGTCCTAACCCCCATACAACTGTCCTAACCCCCATACAACTGTCCTAACCCCCATCCAACTGTCCTAACCCCCCTCCAACTGGCCTAACCCCCATCCAACTCTCCAAACCGCCAAACAACTGTCCTAACCCCCATCCAACTGTCCTAACCCCCATCCAACTGTACTAACCGCAATACAACTGTCCTAACCCCATCACAACTGTCCTAACCCCCATCAACTCTAACCCGCATCCAACTGTTCTATCCCACATCCAAGCGTCCTAACCCCCATCCAACTGTCCTAACCCCCATCCAACTGTCCTAACCCCCAAACAACTGTCTGAACCCCCATCCAACTGTCCTAACCCCCATCCAACTGTCCTAACCCCCATCAAACTGTTTTAACCCCCAAACAACTGTCCTAACCCACATCCAACTGTCCTAACCCCCATCCAACTGTCCACGCTCCCATCCAACTGTCCTAACTCCCATCCAACTGTCCTAACCGCCATCCAACTGTCCTTACCCCCATCCAACTGTCCTAACCCCCATCCAACTGTCCTAACCCCCATCCAACTGTCCTAACCCCCAACTAACTCTAACCCGCATCCAACTGTCCTATCCCACATCCAAGCGTCCTAACGCCCATCCAACTGTCCTAACCCACATCCAACCGTCCTAACCCCGACACAACTGTCCTAACCCCCATCCAACTGTCCTAACCCCCATCCAACTGTCCTAACCCACATCCAACTGTCCTAACCCACATCCAACTGTCCTAACTCCCATCCAGCTGTCCTAACCCCCATCCACCTGTCCTAACCCCCATCCGACTGTCCTAACCCCCATCCGACTGTCCTAACCCCCATCCAACTGTCCTAACCCTCATCCAACTGCCCTAACTCCCATCCAACTGTCCTAACCCCCATCTGACTGTCCTAAACACCATCCAACTGTCCAACTCCCATACAACTGTCCTAACCCCCCTCCAACTGTCCTAACCCTCATCCAACTGTCCTAACTGCCATCCAACTGTCCTAACCCCCATCCAACTGTCCTAACCCTCATCCAACTGTCCTAACTCCCATCCAACTGTCCTAACCCCCATCCAACTGTCCTAACCCCCATCGAACTGTCCTAACCCACATCAAACTGTCCTAACCCCCATCCAACTGTCCTAACCCCCATCCAACTGTCCTAACGCCCATACAACTGTCCTAACCCACATCCGACTGCCCTAATACCCATCCAACTGACCTGACCCCCATCCACCTGTCCTAACCCCCATCCAACTGTTCTAACCCCCATCCAACTCTAACCCGCATCCAACTGTCCTATCCCACATCCAACTGTCCTAACCCCCATCCAACTGTCCTAACCCCCATCCAACTGTCCTAACCCTCATCCAACTGTCCTAACCCCCATCCAACTGTCCTAACCCCCATCCAACTCTAACCCGCATCCAACTGTCCTATCCCACATCCAAGCGTCCTAACCCCCATCCAACTGTACTAACCCCCATCCAACTGTCCTAACCCCCATCCAACTGTCCTAACCCCCATCCAACTGTCCTAACCCCCATCCAACTGTCCTAACCCCCATCCAACTGTCCTAACCCTCATCCAACTGTCCTAACCTGCATCCAACTGTCCTAACCCCCATCCAACTGTCCTAACCCTCATCCAACTGTCCTAACCCGCATCCAACTGTCCTATCCCACATCCAAGCGTCCTAACCCCCATCCAACTGTACTAACCCCCATCCAACTGTCCTAACCCCCATCCAACTGTCCTAACCCTCATCCAACTGTACTAACCCCCATCCAACTGTCCTAACCCCCATTCAACTGTCCTAACCCCCATCCAACTGTCCTAACCCCCATCCAACTGTCCTAACCCCCATCCAACTGTCCTAACCCTCATCCAACTGTACTAACCCCCATCCAACTGTCCTAACCCCCATTCAACTGTCCTAACCCCCATCCGACTGTCCTAACCCCCATTCAACTGTCCTAACCCTCATCCAACTGTCCTAACCCCCATCCAACTGTCCTAACTCCCATCCGACTGTCCTAACTCCCATCCAACTGTCCTAACTTCCATCCAGCTGTCTAACCCCCATCCACCTGTCCTAACCCCCATCCGACTGTCCTAACCCCCATCCAACTGTCCTAACCCCCATCCAACTGTCCTAACCCTCATCCAACTGTCCTAACCCCCATCCAACTGTCCTAACTCCCATCCAACTGGCCTAACTCCCATCTGACTGTCCAAACCTCCAACCAACTGTCCTAACCCCCAACCAACTGTCCTAACACACAGCCAAGCGTCCTAACCCCCATCCAACTGTCCTAACCCCCATCAAACTGTCCTAACCTGCATCCAACTGTACAAACCCCCATCCAACTGTCCTAATCCCCATCCAACTGTCCTAACCCCCATCCGACTGTCCTAAACCCCACCCAACTGTCCTAACCCCCATCCAACTGTCCTAACCCCCATCCAACTGTCCTAACTCCCATCCAGCTGTCCTACACCCCATCCAACTGTCCTAACCCCCATCCGACTGTCCTAAACCCCATCCAACTGTCCTAACCCTCATCCAACTGTCCTACCTCCCATCCAACTGTCCTAACCCCCATCCAACTGTCCTAACCCCCATCCAACTGTCCAAACTCCCATCCAACTGTCCTAACCCCCATCCAACTGTCCTAACCCCATCCAACTGTCCTAACCCCCATCCAACTGTCCTAACCCCCATCCAACTGTCCTAACCCCCCTCCAACTGGCCTAACCCCCATCCAACTGTCCAAACCGCCAAACAACTGTCCTAACCCCCCTCCAACTGTCCTAACCCCCATCCAACTGTCCGAACCCACATCCAGCTGTCCTAACCCCCATACATCTGTCCTAATCCCATCCAACTGTCCTAACCCCCATACAACTGTCCTAACCCCCATACAACTGTCCTACACCACCATCCAACTGTCCTAACCCCCAAACAACTGTCCTAACCCCCATCCAACTGTCCTAACCCCCCTCCAACTGGCCTAACCCCCATCCAACTCTCCAAACCGCCAAACAACTGTCCTAACCCCCATCCAACTGTCCTAACCCCCATCCAACTGTCCTAACCCCCATCCAACTGTACTAACCGCAATACAACTGTCCTAACCCCATCACAACTGTCCTAACCCCCATCCAACTCTAACCCGCATCCAACTGTTCTATCCCACATCCAAGCGTCCTAACCCCCATCCAACTGTCCTAACCCCCATGCAACTGTCCGAACCCCCATCCAACTGTCCTAACCCCCATCCAACTGTCCTAACCCCCATCAAACTGTCCTAACCCCCAAACAACTGTCCTAACCCACATCCAACTGCCCTAACTCCCATCCAACTGTCCTAACTCCCATCCAACTGTCCTAACCGCCATCCAACTGTCCTAACCCCCATCCAACTGTCCTAACCCCCATCCAACTGTCCTAACCCCCAACTAACTCTAACCCGCATCCAACTGTCCTATCCCACATCCAAGCGTCCTAACGCCCATCCAACTGTCCTAACCCACATCCAACTGTCCTAACCCCGACACAACTGTCCTAACCCCCATCCAACTGTCCTAACCCCCATCCATCTGTCCTAACCCCCATCCAACTGTCCTAACCCCCATCCATCTGTCCTAACAACCATTCAACTGTCCTAACCCACATCCAACTGTCCTAACTCCCATCCAGCTGTCCTTACCCCCATCCACCTGTCCTAACCCCCATCCGACTGTCCTAACCCCCATCCGACTGTCCTAACCCCCATCCAACTGTCCTAACCCTCATCCAACTGCCCTAACTCCCATACAACTGTCCTAACCCCCATCCAACTGTCCTAAACACCATCCAACTGTCCAACTCCCATACAACTGTCCTAACTCCCATCCAACTGTCCTAACCCTCATCCAACTGTCCTAACTGCCACCCAACTGTCCTAACCCCCATCCAACTGTCCTAACCCTCATCCAACTGTCCTAACTCCCATCCAACTGTCCTAACCCCCATCCAACTGTCCTAACCCCCATCGAACTGTCCTAACCCACATCAAACTGTCCTAACCCCCATCCAACTGTCCTAACCCCCATCCAACTGTCCTAACGCCCATACAACTGTCCTAACCCACATCCGACTGCCCTAATACCCATCCAACTGACCTGACCCCCATCCACCTGTCCTAACCCCCATCCAACTGTTCTAACCCCCATCCAACTGACCTAACCCCCATCCAACTCTAACCCGCATCCAACTGTCCTATCCCACATCCAAGCGTCCTAACCCCCATCCAACTGTACTAACCCCCATCCAACTGTCCTAACCCCCATCCACCTGTCCTAACCCCCATCCGACTGTCCTAACCCCCATCCAACTGTCCTAACCCTCATCCAACTGTCCTAACTCCCATCCAACTGTCCTAACCCACATCCAACTCTCCTAACCCCCATCCAACTGTCCTAACTGCCATCCAACTGTCCTAACTCCCATCCAACTGTCCTAACCCCCATCCAACTGTCCTAACCCCCATACAACTGTCCTAACTCCCATCCAACTGGCCTAACTCCCATCTGACTATCCAAACCTCCAACCAACTGTCCTAACCCCCAACCAACTGTCCTAACACACAGCCAAGCGTCCTAACCCCCATCCAACTGTCCTAACCTGCATCCAACTGTACAAACCCCCATCCAACTGTCCTAACCCCCATCCAACTGTCCTAACTCCCATCCAGCTGTCCTAATCCCCATCCAACTGTCCTAACCCCCATCCTACTGTCCTAAACCCCATCCAACTTACCTAACCCTCATCCAACTGTCCTACCTCCCATCCAACTGTCCTAACCCCCATCCAACTGTCCTAACCCCCATCCAACTGTCCAAACTCCCATCCAACTGTCCTAACCCACATCCAACTCTCCTAACCCCCATCCAACTGTCCTAACCCCCATCCAACTGTCCTAACTGCCATCCAACTGTCCTAACTCCCATCCAACTGGCCTAACTCCCATCTGACTATCCAAACCTCCAACCAACTGTCCTAACCCCCAACCAACTGTCCTAACACACAGCCAAGCGTCCTAACCCCCATCCAACTGTCCTAACCTGCATCCAACTGTACAAACCCCCATCCAACTGTCCTAACCCCCATCCAACTGTCCTGACTCCCATCCAGCTGTCCTAATCCCCATCCAACTGTCCTAACCCCCATCCTACTGTCCTAAACCCCATCCAACTTACCTAACCCTCATCCAACTGTCCTACCTCCCATCCAACTGTCCTAACCCCCATCCAACTGTCCTAACCCCCATCCAACTGTCCAAACTCCCATCCAACTGTCCTAACCCCCATCCAACTGTCCTAACCCTCATCAAACTGTCCTAACCCCCATATAACTGTCCTAACCCCCATCCAACTGTCCTAACCCCCATCCAACTGTCCTAACCCCCATCCAAATGGCCTAACTCCCATCCGACTGTCCAATTCTCCAACCAACTGCCCTAACCCCCAACCAACTGTCCTAACCCACAGCCAAGCGTCCTAACCCCCATCCAACTGTCCTAACCCCCATCAAACTGTCCTAACCTGCATCCAACTGTCCTAACCCCCATCCAACTGACCTAACTCCCATCCGACTGTCCTAACTCCCATCCAGCTGTCCTAACCCCCATCCAACTGTCCTAACCCCCATCCTACTGTCCTACACCCCATCCAACTGTCCTAACCCTCATCCAACTGTCCTAACTCCCATCCAACTGTCCTAACCCCCATCCAACTGTCCTAACCCCCATCCGACTGTCCTAATCCCCATCCGACTGTCCTAACCCCCATCCAACTGTCCTACCCCCATCCAACTGTCCTAACCCCCATCCAACTGTCCACACTCCCATCCGACTGTCCAAACCCCCATCTAACTATCCTAACCCCCATCCAACTGTCCTAACCCCCATCAAACTGTCCTAACCCCCATCCAACTGTCCTAACCCCCATCCAACTGTCCTAACCCCCCCTCCAACTGGCCTAACTCCCATCCGACTGTCCAAACACCCATCTAACTATCCTAACCCCCATCCAACTGTCCTAACCCCCATCAAACTGTCCTAACCCTCATCCAACTGTCCTAACCCCCATATAGCTGTCCTAACCCCCATCCAACTGTCCTAACCCCCATCCAACTGTCCTAAACCCCATCCGACTGGCCTAACTCCCATCCGACTGTCCAAACCCCCATCCAACTGTCCTAACCCCCAACCAACTTTCCTAACACACAGCCAAGCGTCCTAACCCCCATCCATCTGTCCTAACCCCCATCCAACTGACCTAACCCCCATCCAACTGTCCTAACCCCCATCCAACTGTCCTAACCCCCATCCAACTGTTCTAACACCCATTCTACTGTCCTAACCCACATCCGACTGTCCTAACTCCCATCCAGCTGTCCTAAACCCCATCCACCTGTCCTAACCCCCATCCTACTGTCCTAACTCCCATCCAACTGTCCTAACCCCCATCCAACTGTCCTAACTCCCATCCAACTGTCCTAACTCCCATCCAACTGTCCTAACCCTCATCCAACTTTCCTAACCCTCATCAAACTGTCCTAACTCCCATATAACTGTCCTAACCCCCATCCAACTGACCTGACCCACATCCAACTGTCCTAACCCCCATCCAACTGTCCTAACCCCCATCCAACTGTCCTAACTCCCATCCAACTGTCCAAACACCCATTCAAGTGTCCTAACTCCCATCCAACTGTCCAAACCCCCATCCAACTGTCCTAACCCCCCTCCAACTGGCCTAACTCCCATCCGACTGTCCAAACCCCCATCTAACTATCCTAACCCCCATCCAACTGTCCTAACCCCCATCAAACTGTCCTAACCCCCATCCAACTGTCCTAACCCCCATCAAACTGTCCTAACCCCCGTCCAACTGTCCTAACCCCCATCATACTGTCCTAACCCCCATCCAACTGTTCTAACCCACAACCAACTGTCCTACCCCACATCCAATTGTCCTGACCCCCATCCAACTGTCCTGATCCCCATCCATCTGTGCCAACCCACATCCAACTGTCCGGACCCCCATCCAACTGTCCTAACCCACATCAAACTGTCCTGACCCCATCCAACTGTCCTAACCCCCATCCAACTGTCCTAACCCCATCCAACTGTCCTAACCCTCATCCAACTGTGCTAACCACCATCCAACTGTCCTAACCCCCATCCAACTGTCCTAACTACCATCCAACTGTCCTAACTCCCATCCAACTGTCCTAACCCACATCCGACTGTCCTAACTCCCATCCAGCTGTCCTAAACCCCATCCACCTGTCCTAACCCCCATCCTACTGTCCTAACCCCCATCCAACTGTCCTAACCCCCATCCAACTGTCCTAACCCCCATCCAACTGTTCTAACACCCATTCTACTGTCCTAACCCACATCCGACTGTCCTAACTCCCATCCAGCTGTCCTAAACCCCATCCACCTGTCCTAACCCCCATACTACTGTCCTAACTCCCATCCAACTGTCCTAACCCCCATCCAACTGTCCTAACTCCCATCCAACTGTCCTAACTCCCATCCAACTGTCCTAACCCTCATCCAACTTTCCTAACCCTCATCAAACTGTCCTAACTCCCATATAACTGTCCTAACCCCCATCCAACTGACCTGACCCACATCCAACTGTCCTAACCCCCATCCAACTGTCCTAACCCCCATCCAACTGTCCTAACTCCCATCCAACTGTCCAAACACCCATTCAAGTGTCCTAACTCCCATCCAACTGTCCAAACCCCCATCCAACTGTCCTAACCCCCCTCCAACTGGCCTAACTCCCATCCGACTGTCCAAACCCCCATCTAACTATCCTAACCCCCATCCAACTGTCCTAACCCCCATCAAACTGTCCTAACCCCCATCCAACTGTCCTAACCCCCATCAAACTGTCCTAACCCCCGTCCAACTGTCCTAACCCCCATCATACTGTCCTAACCCCCATCCAACTGTTCTAACCCACAACCAACTGTCCTACCCCACATCCAATTGTCCTGACCCCCATCCAACTGTCCTGATCCCCATCCATCTGTGCCAACCCACATCCAACTGTCCGGACCCCCATCCAACTGTCCTAACCCACATCAAACTGTCCTGACCCCATCCAACTGTCCTAACCCCCATCCAACTGTCCTAACCCCATCCAACTGTCCTAACCCTCATCCAACTGTGCTAACCACCATCCAACTGTCCTAACCCCCATCCAACTGTCCTAACTACCATCCAACTGTCCTAACTCCCATCCAACTGTCCTAACCCTCATCCAACTGTCCTAACACCCATCCAACTGTCCTAACCCCATCCAACTGTCCTAACCCTCATCCAACTGTTCTAACCACCATCCAACTGTCCTAACCCCCATCCAACTGTCCTAACTACCATCCAACTGTCCTAACCCCCATCCAACTGTCCTAACTCCCATCCAACTGTCCTAACCCACATCCAACTGTCCTAACCCCCATCCAACTGTCCTAACTCCCATCCAACTGTCCTAACCCACATCCAACTGTCCTAACTCCCATCCAACTGTCCTAACCCCCATCCAACTGTCCTAACCCCCCTCCAACTGGCCTAACTCCCATCCGACTGTCCAAACCCCCATCTAACTATCCTAACCCCCATCCAACTGTCCTAACCCCCATCAAACTGTCCTAACCCCCATCCAACTGTCCTAACCCCCATCAAACTGTCCTAACCCCCGTCCAACTGTCCTAACCCCCATCATACTGTCCTAACCCCCATCCAACTGTTCTAACCCACAACCAACTGTCCTACCCCACATCCAATTGTCCTGACCCCCATCCAACTGTCCTGATCCCCATCCATCTGTGCCAACCCACATCCAACTGTCCGGACCCCCATCCAACTGTCCTAACCCACATCAAACTGTCCTGACCCCATCCAACTGTCCTAACCCCCATCCAACTGTCCTAACCCCATCCAACTGTCCTAACCCTCATCCAACTGTGCTAACCACCATCCAACTGTCCTAACCCCCATCCAACTGTCCTAACTACCATCCAACTGTCCTAACTCCCATCCAACTGTCCTAACCCTCATCCAACTGTCCTAACAACCATCCAACTGTCCTAACCCCATCCAACTGTCCTAACCCTCATCCAACTGTTCTAACCACCATCCAACTGTCCTAACCCCCATCCAACTGTCCTAACTACCATCCAACTGTGCTAACCCCCATCCAACTGTCCTAACTCCCATCCAACTGTCCTAACCCCCATCCAACTGTCCTAACCCCCATCCGACTGTCCTAACCCCCATTCTACTGTCCTAACTCCCATCCAACTGTCCTAACCCCCATCTAACTGTCCTAACCCCCATCCAACTGTCCTTCCCCCCATCCAACTGTCCTAACCCCCATCCAACTGTCCTAACCCCCACCCAACTGTCCTAACCCTCATCAAACTGTCCTAACCCCCATCCAACTGTCCTAACCTCCATCCAACTGTCCTAACCCCCATCCAACTGTCCTAACCCCCATCCAACTGTCCAAACTCCCATCCAACTGTCCTAACCCACATCCAACTCTCCTAACCCCCATCCAACTGTCCTAACTGCCATCCAACTGTCCTAACTCCCATCCAACTGGCCTAACTCCCATCTGACTATCCAAACCTCCAACCAACTGTCCTAACCCCCAACCAACTGTCCTAACACACAGCCAAGCGTCCTAACCCCCATCCAACTGTCCTAACCTGCATCCAACTGTACAAACCCCCATCCAACTGTCCTAACCCCCATCCAACTGTCCTAACTCCCATCCAGCTGTCCTAATCCCCATCCAACTGTCCTAACCCCCATCCTACTGTCCTAAACCCCATGCAACTTACCTAACCCTCATCCAACTGTCCTACCTCCCATCCAACTGTCCTAACCCCCATCCAACTGTCCTAACCCCCATCCAACTGTCCAAACTCCCATCCAACTGTCCTAACCCCCATCCAACTGTCCTAACCCTCATCAAACTGTCCTAACCCCCATATAACTGTCCTAACCCCCATCCAACTGTCCTAACCCCCATCCAACTGTCCTAACCCCCATCCAAATGGCCTAACTCCCATCCGACTGTCCAATTCTCCAACCAACTGCCCTAACCCCCAACCAACTGTCCTAACCCACAGCCAAGCGTCCTAACCCCCATCCAACTGTCCTAACCCCCATCAAACTGTCCTAACCTGCATCCAACTGTCCTAACCCCCATCCAACTGACCTAACTCCCATCCGACTGTCCTAACTCCCATCCAGCTGTCCTAACCCCCATCCAACTGTCCTAACCCCCATCCTACTGTCCTACACCCCATCCAACTGTCCTAACCCTCATCCAACTGTCCTAACTCCCATCCAACTGTTCTAACCCCCATCCAACTGTCCTAACCCCCATCCGACTGTCCTAATCCCCATCCGACTGTCCTAACCCCCATCCAACTGTCCTACCCCCATCCAACTGTCCTAACCCCCATCCAACTGTCCACACTCCCATCCGACTGTCCAAACCCCCATCTAACTATCCTAACCCCCATCCAACTGTCCTAACCCCCATCAAACTGTCCTAACCCCCATCCAACTGTCCTAACCCCCATCCAACTGTCCTAACCCCCCCTCCAACTGGCCTAACTCCCATCCGACTGTCCAAACACCCATCTAACTATCCTAACCCCCATCCAACTGTCCTAACCCCCATCAAACTGTCCTAACCCTCATCCAACTGTCCTAACCCCCATATAGCTGTCCTAACCCCCATCCAACTGTCCTAACCCCCATCCAACTGTCCTAAACCCCATCCGACTGGCCTAACTCCCATCCGACTGTCCAAACCCCCATCCAACTGTCCTAACCCCCAACCAACTTTCCTAACACACAGCCAAGCGTCCTAACCCCCATCCATCTGTCCTAACCCCCATCCAACTGACCTAACCCCCATCCAACTGTCCTAACCCCCATCCAACTGTCCTAACCCCCATCCAACTGTTCTAACACCCATTCTACTGTCCTAACCCACATCCGACTGTCCTAACTCCCATCCAGCTGTCCTAAACCCCATCCACCTGTCCTAACCCCCATCCTACTGTCCTAACTCCCATCCAACTGTCCTAACCCCCATCCAACTGTCCTAACTCCCATCCAACTGTCCTAACTCCCATCCAACTGTCCTAACCCTCATCCAACTTTCCTAACCCTCATCAAACTGTCCTAACTCCCATATAACTGTCCTAACCCCCATCCAACTGACCTGACCAACATCCAACTGTCCTAACCCCCATCCAACTGTCCTAACCCCCATCCAACTGTCCTAACTCCCATCCAACTGTCCAAACACCCATTCAAGTGTCCTAACTCCCATCCAACTGTCCAAACCCCCATCCAACTGTTCTAACCCCCCTCCAACTGGCCTAACTCCCATCCGACTGTCCAAACCCCCATCTAACTATCCTAACCCCCATCCAACTGTCCTAACCCCCATCAAACTGTCCTAACCCCCATCCAACTGTCCTAACCCCCATCAAACTGTCCTAACCCCCGTCCAACTGTCCTAACCCCCATCATACTGTCCTAACCCCCATCCAACTGTTCTAACCCACAACCAACTGTCCTACCCCACATCCAATTGTCCTGACCCCCATCCAACTGTCCTGATCCCCATCCATCTGTGCCAACCCACATCCAACTGTCCGGACCCCCATCCAACTGTCCTAACCCACATCAAACTGTCCTGACCCCATCCAACTGTCCTAACCCCCATCCAACTGTCCTAACCCCATCCAACTGTCCTAACCCTCATCCAACTGTGCTAACCACCATCCAACTGTCCTAACCCTCATCCAACTGTCCTAACCCCCATCCAACTGTACTAACCCCCATCCAACTGTCCTAACTACCATTCAACTGTCCTAACTCCCATCCAACTGTCCTAACAAACATCCAACTGTCCTAACACCCATCCAACTGTTCTAACCCCATCCAACTGTCCTAACTCCCATCCAACTGTCCTAACTCCCATCCAACTGGCCTAACTCCCATCCGACTGTCCAAACCCCAATCTAACTATCCTAACCCCCATCCAACTGTCCTAACCCCCATCAAACTGTCCTAACCCCCATCCAACTGTCCTAACCCCCATCAAACTGTCCTAACCCCCGTCCAACTGTCCTAACCCCCATCATACTGTCCTAACCCCCATCCAACTGTTCTAACCCACAACCAACTGTCCTACCCCACATCCAATTGTCCTGACCCCCATCCAACTGTCCTGATCCCCATCCATCTGTGCCAACCCACATCCAACTGTCCGGACCCCCATCCAACTGTCCTAACCCACATCAAACTGTCCTGACCCCATCCAACTGTCCTAACCCCCATCCAACTGTCCTAACCCCATCCAACTGTCCTAACCCTCATCCAACTGTGCTAACCACCATCCAACTGTCCTAACCCCCATCCAACTGTCCTAACTACCATCCAACTGTCCTAACTCCCATCCAACTGTCCTAACCCTCATCCAACTGTCCTAACACCCATCCAACTGTCCTAACCCCATCCAACTGTCCTAACCCTCATCCAACTGTTCTAACCACCATCCAACTGTCCTAACCCCCATCCAACTGTCCTAACTACCATCCAACTGTCCTAACCCCCATCCAACTGTCCTAACTCCCATCCAACTGTCCTAACCCCCATCCAACTGTCCTAACCCCCATCCGACTGTCCTAACCCCCATTCTACTGTCCTAACTCCCATCCAACTGTCCTAACCCCCATCTAACTGTCCTAACCCCCATCCAACTGTCCTTCCCCCCATCCAACTGTCCTAACCCCCATCCAACTGTCCTAACCCCCACCCAACTGTCCTAACCCTCATCAAACTGTCCTAACCCCCATCCAACTGTCCTAACCTCCATCCAACTGTCCTAACCCCCATCCAACTGTCCTAACCCCCATCCAACTGTCCAAACTCCCATCCAACTGTCCTAACCCACATCCAACTCTCCTAACCCCCATCCAACTGTCCTAACTGCCATCCAACTGTCCTAACTCCCATCCAACTGGCCTAACTCCCATCTGACTATCCAAACCTCCAACCAACTGTCCTAACCCCCAACCAACTGTCCTAACACACAGCCAAGCGCCCTAACCCCCATCCAACTGTCCTAACCTGCATCCAACTGTACAAACCCCCATCCAACTGTACTAACCCCCATCCAACTGTCCTAACTCCCATCCAGCTGTCCTAATCCCCATCCAACTGTCCTAACCCCCATCCTACTGTCCTAAACCCCATCCAACTTACCTAACCCTCATCCAACTGTCCTACCTCCCATCCAACTGTCCTAACCCCCATCCAACTGTCCTAACCCCCATCCAACTGTCCAAACTCCCATCCAACTGTCCTAACCCCCATCCAACTGTCCTAACCCTCATCAAACTGTCCTAACCCCCATATAACTGTCCTAACCCCCATCCAACTGTCCTAACCCCCATCCAACTGTCCTAACCCCCATCCAAATGGCCTAACTCCCATCCGACTGTCCAATTCTCCAACCAACTGCCCTAACCCCCAACCAACTGTCCTAACCCACAGCCAAGCGTCCTAACCCCCATCCAACTGTCCTAACCCCCATCAAACTGTCCTAACCTTATCCAACTGTCCTAACCCCCATCCAACTGACCTAACTCCCATCCGACTGTCCTAACTCCCATCCAGCTGTCCTAACCCCCATCCAACTGTCCTAACCCCCATCCTACTGTCCTACACCCCATCCAACTGTCCTAACCCTCATCCAACTGTCCTAACTCCCATCCAACTGTCCTAACCCCCATCCAACTGTCCTAACCCCCATCCGACTGTCCTAATCCCCATCCGACTGTCCTAACCCCCATCCAACTGTCCTACCCCCATCCAACTGTCCTAACCCCCATCCAACTGTCCACACTCCCATCCGACTGTCCAAACCCCCATCTAACTATCCTAACCCCCATCCAACAGTCCTAACCCCCATCAAACTGTCCTAACCCCCATCCAACTGTCCTAACCCCCATCCAACTGTCCTAACCCCCCCTCCAACTGGCCTAACTCCCATCCGACTGTCCAAACACCCATCTAACTATCCTAACCCCCATCCAACTGTCCTAACCCCCATCAAACTGTCCTAACCCTCATCCAACTGTCCTAACCCCCATATAGCTGTCCTAACCCCCATCCAACTGTCCTAACCCCCATCCAACTGTCCTAAACCCCATCCGACTGGCCTAACTCCCATCCGACTGTCCAAACCCCCATCCAACTGTCCTAACCCCCAACCAACTTTCCTAACACACAGCCAAGCGTCCTAACCCCCATCCATCTGTCCTAACCCCCATCCAACTGACCTAACCCCCATCCAACTGTCCTAACCCCCATCCAACTGTCCTAACCCCCATCCAACTGTTCTAACACCCATTCTACTGTCCTAACCCACATCCGACTGTCC
Organism: Scyliorhinus torazame; assembly: GCF_047496885.1. NCBI lineage: Eukaryota > Metazoa > Chordata > Chondrichthyes > Carcharhiniformes > Scyliorhinidae > Scyliorhinus > Scyliorhinus torazame. The sequence continues at coordinate 346,374,740 of NC_092710.1, read as the reverse complement.
TAACTCCCATCCAGCTGTCCTAAACCCCATCCACCTGTCCTAACACCCATCCTACTGTCCTAACTCCCATCCAACTGTCCTAACCCCCATCCAACTGTCCTAACTCCCATCCAACTGTCCTAACTCCCATCCAACTGTCCTAACCCTCATCCAACTTTCCTAACCCTCATCAATCTGTCCTAACTCCCATATAACTGTCCTAACCCCCATCCAACTGACCTGACCCACATCCAACTGTCCTAACCCCCATCCAACTGTCCTAACCCCCATCCAACTGTCCTAACTCCCATCCAACTGTCCAAACACCCATTCAAGTGTCCTAACTCCCATCCAACTGTCCAAACCCCCATCCAACTGTCCTAACCCCCCTCCAACTGGCCTAACTCCCATCCGACTGTCCAAACCCCCATCTAACTATCCTAACCCCCATCCAACTGTCCTAACCCCCATCAAACTGTCCTAACCCCCATCCAACTGTCCTAACCCCCATCAAACTGTCCTAACCCCCGTCCAACTGTCCTAACCCCCATCATACTGTCCTAACCCCCATCCAACTGTTCTAACCCACAACCAACTGTCCTACCCCACATCCAATTGTCCTGACCCCCATCCAACTGTCCTGATCCCCATCCATCTGTGCCAACCCACATCCAACTGTCCGGACCCCCATCCAACTGTCCTAACCCACATCAAACTGTCCTGACCCCATCCAACTGTCCTAACCCCCATCCAACTGTCCTAACCCCATCCAACTGTCCTAACCCTCATCCAACTGTGCTAACCACCATCCAACTGTCCTAACCCCCATCCAACTGTCCTAACTACCATCCAACTGTCCTAACTCCCATCCAACTGTCCTAACTCCCATCCAACTGTCTTAACCCTCATCCAACTGTCCTAACACCCATCCAACTGTCCTAACCCCATCCAACTGTCCTAACCCTCATCCAACTGTTCTAACCACCATCCAACTGTCCTAACCCCCATCCAACTGTCCTAACCCACATCCAACTGTCCTAACTCCCATCCAACTGTCCTAACCCCCATCCAACTGTCCTAACCCCCATCCGACTGTCCTAACCCCCATCCAACTGTCCTAACTCCCATCCAACTGTCCTAACCCCCATCCAACTGTCCTAACCCCCATCCGACTGTCCTAACCCCCATTCTACTGTCCTAACTCCCATCCAACTGTCCTTCCCCCCATCCAACTGTCCTAACCCCCATCCAACTGTCCTAACCCCCACCCAACTGTCCTAACCCTCATCAAACTGTCCTAACCCCCATCCAACTGTCCTAACCTCCATCCAACTGTCCTAACCTCCATCCAACTGTCCTAACCCCCATACAACTGTCCTAACCCACATCCGACTGTCCTAATACCCATCCAACTGACCTCACCCCCATACAACTGTCCTAACCCCCATATAACTGTCCTAACTCCCATCCTACTGTCCTAACCCTATCTGACTGTCCTAACCCCCATCCGACTGTACTATCCCCCATTCAACTGTCCTAACTCCCATCCAACTCTCCTAACCCCCATCCAACTGTCCTAACCCCCATCCAACTGTCCACACTCCCATCCGACTGTCCTAACCCCCATCCAACCGACCTAACCCCCATCCATCTGTCCTAACCTTCATCCAACTGTCGTAACACCCATCCAACTGTCCTAACCCCCATCCAACTGTCCTAACCCTCATCAAACTGTCTTAACCCCCATCCAACTGTCCTAACCCTCATCCAACTGTCCTAACGCCCATACAACTGTCTTAACCCCCATCCAACTCTCCTAACCTCCATCCAACTGTCCTAATCCCCATACAACTGTCCTAACCCACATCCGACTGTCCTAATACCCATCCAACTGACCTGACCCCCATACAACTGTCCTAACCCCCATACAACTGTCCTAACTCCCATCCAACTGTCCTAACCCCATCTGACTGTCCTAACCCCCATCCAACTGTACTAACCCCCATTCAACTGTCCAAACTCCCATCCAACTGTCCTAACCCCCATCCAACTGTCCTAACCCTCATCAAACTGTCCTAACCCCCATATAACTGTCCTAACCCCCATCCAACTGTCCTAACCCCCATCCAACTGTCCTAACCCCCATCCAAATGGCCTAACTCCCATCTGACTGTCCAATTCTCCAACCAACTGCCCTAACCCCCAACCGACTGTCCTAACCCACAGCCAAGCGTCCTAACCCCCATCCAACTGTCCTAACCCCCATCAAACTGTCCTAACCTGCATCCAACTGTCCTAACCCCCATCCAACTGACCTAACTCCCATCCGACTGTCCTAACTCCCATCCAGCTGTCCTAACCCCCATCCAACTGTCCTAACCCCCATCCTACTGTCCTACACCCCATCCAACTGTCCTAACCCTCATCCAACTGTCCTAACTCCCATCCAACTGTCCTAACCCCCATCCAACTGTCCTAACCCCCATCCGACTGTCCTAATCCCCATCCGACTGTCCTAACCCCCATCCAACTGTCCTACCCCCATCCAACTGTCCTAACCCCCATCCAACTGTCCACACTCCCATCCAACTGTCCTAACCCCCATCCAACCGACCTAACCCCCATACAACTGCCCTAACCCCCCTCCAACTGGCCTAATTCCCATCTGACTGTCCAAACCCCCATCTAACTATCCTAACCCCCATCCAACTGTCCTAACTCCCATCCGACTGTCCAAACCCCCATCTAACTATCCTAACCCCCATCCAACTGTCCTAACTGCCATCAAACTGTCCTAACCCTCATCCAACTGTCCTAACCCCCATATAGCTGTCCTAACCCCCATCCAACTGTCCTAACCCCCATCCAACTGTCCTAAACCCCATCCGACTGGCCTAACTCCCATCCGACTGTCCAAACCCCCATCCAACTGTCCTAACCCCCAACCAACTTTCCTAACACACAGCCAAGCGTCCTAACCCCCATCCATCTGTCCTAACCCCCATCCAACTGACCTAACCCCCATCTAACTGTCCTAACCCCCATCCAACTGTCCTAACCCCCATCCAACTGTTCTAACACCCATTCTACTGTCCTAACCCCCATCCGACTGTCCTAACTCCCAGCCAACCGACCTAACCCCCATCCATCTGTCCTAACCTTCATCCAACTGTCCTAACACCCATCCAACTGTCCTAACCCTCATCAAACTGTCTTAACCCCCATCCAACTCTCCTAACCTCCATCCAACTGTCCTAATCCCCATACAACTGTCCTAACCCACATCCGACTGTCCTAATACCCATCCAACTGACCTGACCCCCATACAACTGTCCTAACCCCCATACAACTGTCCTAACTCCCATCCAACTGTCCTAACCCCATCTGACTGTCCTAACCCCCATCCAACTGTACTAACCCCCATTCAACTGTCCAAACTCCCATCCAACTGTCCGAACCCCCATCCAACTGTCCTAACCCTCATCAAACTGTCTTAACCCCCATATAACTGTCCTAACCCCCATCCAACTGTCCTAACCCCCATCCAACTGTCCTAACCCCCATCCAAATGGCCTAACTCCCATCTGACTGTCCAATTCTCCAACCAACTGCCCTAACCCCCAACCAACTGTCCTAACCCACAGCCAAGCGTCCTAACCCCCATCCAACTGTCCTAACCCCCATCCGACTGTCCTAATCCCCATCCGACTGTCCTAACCCCCATCCAACTGTCCTACCCCCATCCAACTGTCCTAACCCCCATCCAACTGTCCACACTCCCATCCAACTGTCCTAACCCCCATCCAACCGACCTAACCCCCATACAACTGCCCTAACCCCCCTCCAACTGGCCTAATTCCCATCCGACTGTCCAAACCCCCATCTAACTATCCTAACCCCCATCCAACTGTCCTAACTCCCATCCGACTGTCCAATCCCCCATCTAACTATCCTAACCCCCATCCAACTGTCCTAACTGCCATCAAACTGTCCTAACCCTCATCCAACTGTCCTAACCCCCATATAGCTGTCCTAACCCCCATCCAACTGTCCTAACCCCCATCCAACTGTCCTAAACCCCATCCGACTGGCCTAACTCCCATCCGACTGTCCAAACCCCCATCCAACTGTCCTAACCCCCAACCAACTTTCCTAACACACAGCCAAGCGTCCTAACCCCCATCCATCTGTCCTAACCCCCATCCAACTGACCTAACCCCCATCTAACTGTCCTAACCCCCATCCAACTGTCCTAACCCCCATCCAACTGTTCTAACACCCATTCTACTGTCCTAACCCCCATCCGACTGTCCTAACTCACATCCTGCTGTCCTAAACCCCATCCACCTGTCCTAACCCCCATCCTACTGTCCTAACTCCCATCCAACTGTCCTAACCCCCATCCAACTGTCCTAACTCCCATCCAACTGTCCTAACTCCCATCCAACTGTCCTAACCCTCATCCAACTTTCCTAACCCTCATCAAACTGTCCTAACTCCCATATAACTGTCCTAACCCCCATCCAACTGACCTGACCCACATCCAACTGTCCTAACCCCCATCCAACTGTCCTAACCCCCATCCAACTGTCCTAACTCCCATCCAACTGTCCAAACACCCATTCAAGTGTCCTAACTCCCATCCAACTGTCCAAACCCCCATCCAACTGTCCGAACCCTCATCAAACTGTCCTAACCCCCATATAACTGTCCTAACCCCCATCCAACTGTCCTAACCCCCATCCAACTGTCCTAACCCCCCTCCAACTGGCCTAACTCCCATCCGACTGTCCAAACCCCCATCTAACTATCCTAACCCCCATCCAACTGTCCTAACCCCCATCAAACTGTCCTAACCCCCATCCAACTGTCCTAACCCCCATCAAACTGTCTTACCCCCGTCCAACTGTCCTAACCCCCATCCAACTGTCCTAACCCCCATCCAACTGTTCGAACCCACAACCAAATGTCCTACCCCACATCCAATTGTCCTGACCCCCATCCAACTGTCCTGATCCCCATCCATCTGTGCCAACCCACATCCAACTGTCCGGACCCCCATCCAACTGTCCTAACCCACATCAAACTGTCCTGACCCCATCCAACTGTCCTAACCCCCATCCAACTGTCCTAACCCCATCCAACTGTCCTAACCCTCATCCAACTATGCTAACCACCATCCAACTGTCCTAACCCCCATCCAACTGTCCTAACTACCATCCAACTGTCCTAACTCCCATCCAACTGTCCTAACCCTCATCCAACTGTCCTAACCCCCATCCAACTGTCCTAACCCCATCCAACTGTCCTAACCCTCATTCAACTGTTCTAACCACCATCCAACTGTCCTAACTCCCATCCAACTGTCCTAACCCCAATCTAACTGTCCTAACCCCCATCCAACTGTCCTAACCCCCATCCAACTGTCCTAACCCCCACCCAACTGTCCTAACCCTCATCCAACTGTCCTAACCCCCATCCAACTGTCCTAACCCCATCCAACTGTCCTAACCCTCATTCAACTGTTCTAACCACCATCCAACTGTCCTAACCCCCATCCAACTGTCCTAACTACCATCCAACTGTCCTAACCCCCATCCAACTGTCCTAACTCCCATCCAACTGTCCTAACCCCCATCCAACTGTCCTAACCCCCATCCGACTGTCCTAACCCCCATTCTACTGTCCTAACTCCCATCCAACTGTCCTAACCCCAATCTAACTGTCCTAACCCCCATCCAACTGTCCTAACCCCCATCCAACTGTCCTAACCCCCACCCAACTGTCCTAACCCTCATCAAACTGTCCTAACCCCCATCCAACTGTCCTAACCTCCATCCAACTGTCCTAACCCCCATACAACTGTCCTAACTCCCATCCAACTGTCCTAACCCCATCTGACTGTCCTAACCCTCATCCAACTGTACTAACCCCCATTCAACTGTCCAAACTCCCATCCAACTGTCCTAACCCCCATCCAACTGTCCTAACCCTCATCAAACTGTCCTAACCCCCATATAACTGTCCTACCCCCATCCAACTGTCCTAACCCCCATCCAACTGTCCTAACCCCCATCCAAATGGCCTAACTCCCATCTGACTGTCCAATTCTCCAACCAACTGCCCTAACCCCCAACCAACTGTCCTAACCCACAGCCAAGCGTCCTAACCCCCATCCAACTGTCCTAACCCCCATCAAACTGTCCTAACCTGCATCCAACTGTCCTAACCCCCATCCGACTGTCCTAATCCCCATCCGACTGTCCTAACCCCCATCCAACTGTCCTACCCCCATCCAACTGTCCTAACCCCCATCCAACTGTCCACACTCCCATCCAACTGTCCTAACCCCCATCCAACCGACCTAACCCCCATACAACTGCCCTAACCCCCCTCCAACTGGCCTAATTCCCATCCGACTGTCCAAACCCCCATCTAACTATCCTAACCCCCATCCAACTGTCCTAACTCCCATCCGACTGTCCAAACCCCCATCTAACTATCCTAACCCCCATCCAACTGTCCTAACTGCCATCAAACTGTCCTAACCCTCATCCAACTGTCCTAACCCCCATATAGCTGTCCTAACCCCCATCCAACTGTCCTAACCCCCATCCAACTGTCCTAAACCCCATCCGACTGGCCTAACTCCCATCCGACTGTCCAAACCCCCATCCAACTGTCCTAACCCCCAACCAACTTTCCTAACACACAGCCAAGCGTCCTAACCCCCATCCATCTGTCCTAACCCCCATCCAACTGACCTAACCCCCATCTAACTGTCCTAACCCCCATCCAACTGTCCTAACCCCCATCCAACTGTTCTAACACCCATTCTACTGTCCTAACCCCCATCCGACTGTCCTAACTCCCATCCTGCTGTCCTAAACCCCATCCACCTGTCCTAACCCCCATCCTACTGTCCTAACTCCCATCCAACTGTCCTAACCCCCATCCAACTGTCCTAACTCCCATCCAACTGTCCTAACTCCCATCCAACTGTCCTAACCCTCATCCAACTTTCCTAACCCTCATCAAACTGTCCTAACTCCCATATAACTGTCCTAACCCCCATCCAACTGACCTGACCCACGTCCAACTGTCCTAACCCCCATCCAACTGTCCTAACCCCCATCCAACTGTCCTAACTCCCATCCAACTGTCCAAACACCCATTCAAGTGTCCTAACTCCCATCCAACTGTCCAAACCCCCATCCAACTGTCCGAACCCTCATCAAACTGTCCTAACCCCCATATAACTGTCCTAACCCCCATCCAACTGTCCTAACCCCCATCCAACTGTCCTAACCCCCCTCCAACTGGCCTAACTCCCATCCGACTGTCCAAACCCCCATCTAACTATCCTAACCCCCATCCAACTGTCCTAACCCCCATCAAACTGTCCTAACCCCCATCCAACTGTCCTAACCCCCATCAAACTGTCTTACCCCCGTCCAACTGTCCTAACCCCCATCCAACTGTCCTAACCCCCATCCAACTGTTCTAACCCACAACCAAATGTCCTACCCCACATCCAATTGTCCTGACCCCCATCCAACTGTCCTGATCCCCATCCATCTGTGCCAACCCACATCCAACTGTCCGGACCCCCATCCAACTGTCCTAACCCACATCAAACTGTCCTGACCCCATCCAACTGTCCTAACCCCCATCCAACTGTCCTAACCCCATCCAACTGTCCTAACCCTCATCCAACTGTGCTAACCACCATCCAACTGTCCTAACCCCCATCCAACTGTCCTAACTACCATCCAACTGTCCTAACTCCCATCCAACTGTCCTAACCCTCATCCAACTGTCCTAACCCCAATCTAACTGTCCTAACCCCCATCCAACTGTCCTAACCCCCATCCAACTGTCCTAACCCCCACCCAACTGTCCTAACCCTCATCAAACTGTCTTAACCCCCATCCAACTGTCCTAACCCCCATACAACTGTCCTAACCCACATCCGACTGTCCTAATACCCATCCAACTGACCTCACCCCCATACAACTGTCCTAACCCCCATACAACTGTCCTAACTCCCATCCTACTGTCCTAACCCTATCTGACTGTCCTAACCCCCATCCGACTGTACTAACCCCCATCTAACTATCCTAACCCCCATCCAACTGTCCTAACTGCCATCAAACTGTCCTAACCCTCATCCAACTGTTCTAACCCCCATATAGCTGTCCTAACCCCCATCCAACTGTCCTAACCCCCATCCAACTGTCCTAAACCCCATCCGACTGGCCTAACTCCCATCCGACTGTCCAAACCCCCATCCAACTGTCCTAACCCCCAACCAACTTTCCTAACACCCATCCAACTGTCCTAACCTCCATCCAACTGTCCTAACCCCCATACAACTGTCCTAACCCACATCCGACTGTCCTAATACCCATCCAACTGACCTCACCCCCATACAACTGTCCTAACCCCCATACAACTGTCCTAACTCCCATCCTACTGTCCTAACCCTATCTGACTGTCCTAACCCCCATCCGACTGTACTAACCCCCATTCAACTGTCCTAACTCCCATCCAACTGTCCTAACCCCCATCCAACTGTCCTAACCCCCATCCAACTGTCCACACTCCCATCCGACTGTCCTAACCCCCATCCAACCGACCTAACCCCCATCCATCTGTCCTAACCCTCATCCAACTGTCCTAACACCCATCCAACTCTCCTAACATCCATCCAACTGTCCTAATCCCCATACAACTGTCCTAACCCACATCCGACTGTCCTAATACCCATCCAACTGATCTGACCCCCATACAACTGTCCTAACCCCCATACAACTGTCCGAACTCCCATCCAACTGTCCTAACCCCATCTGACTGTCCTAACCCCCATCCGACTGTACTAACCCCCATTCAACTGTCCTAACTCCCATCCAACTGTCATAACCCCCATCCAACTGTCCTAACCCCCATCCAACTGTCCACACTCCCATCCGACTGTCCTAACCCCCGTCCAACCGACCTAACCCCCATCCAACTGTCCTAACCCTCATCCAACTGTCCTAACCCCCATACAACTGTCCTAACCCCCATCCAACTGTCCTAACCCCCATCCAACTGCCCTAACCCCCATCCAACTGGCCTAACTCCCATCCGACTGTCCAAACCCCCATCTAACTGTCCTAACCCCCATCCAACTGTCCTAACCCCCATCAAACTGTCCTAACCCCCATCCAACTGTCCTAACCCCCATCAAACTGTCCTAACCCCCATCCAACTGTCGAAACCCCCATCCAACTGTCCTAACCCCCATCCATCTGTTCTAACCCACAACCAACTGTCCTACCCCACATCCAATTGTCCTGACCCCCATCCAACTGTCCTGATGCCCATCCATCTGTGCCGACCCACAGCCAACTGTCCGGACCCCCATCCAACTGTCCTAACCCACATCCAACTGTCCTGACCCCATCCAACTGTCCTAACCCCCATCCAACTGTCCTAACCCCATCCAACTGTCCTAACCCTCATCCAACTGTGCTAACCACCATCCAACTGTCCTAACCACCATCCAACTGTCCTAACTACCATCCAACTGTCCTAACCCCCATCCAACTGTCCTAACCCTCATCCAACTGTCCTAACCCCCATCCAACTGTCCTAACCCCCATCCAACCGACCTAACCCCCATCCATCTGTCCTAACCCTCATCCAACTGTCCTAACACCCATCCAACTGTCCTAACCCTCATCAAACTGTCTTAACCCCCATCCAACTCTCCTAACCTCCATCCAACTGTCCTAATCCCCATACAACTGTCCTAACCCACATCCGACTGTCCTAATACCCATCCAACTGATCTGACCCCCATACAACTGTCCTAACCCCCATACAACTGTCCGAACTCCCATCCAACTGTCCTAACCCCATCTGACTGTCCTAACCCCCATCCGACTGTACTAACCCCCATTCAACTGTCCTAACTCCCATCCAACTGTCCTAACCCCCATCCAACTGTCCTAACCCCCATCCAACTGTCCACACTCCCATCCGACTGTCCTAACACCCGTCCAACCGACCTAACCCCCATCCAACTGTCCTAACCCTCATCCAACTGTCCTAACCCCCATACAACTGTCCTAACCCCCATCCAACTGTCCTAACCCCCATCCAACTGCCCTAACCCCCATCCAACTGGCCTAACTCCCATCCGACTGTCCAAACCCCCATCTAACTGTCCTAACCCCCATCCAACTGTCCTAACCCCCATCAAACTGTCCTAACCCCCATCCAACTGTCCTAATCCCCATCAAACTGTCCTAACCCCCATCCAACTGTCGAAACCCCCATCCAACTGTCCTAACCCCCATCCATCTGTTCTAACCCACAACCAACTGTCCTACCCCACATCCAATTGTCCTGACACCCATCCAACTGTCCTGATCCCCATCCATCTGTGCCGACCCACAGCCAACTGTCCGGACCCCCATCCAACTGTCCTAACCCACATCCAACTGTCCTGACCCCATCCAACTGTCCTAACCCCCATCCAACTGTCCTAACCCCATCCAACTGTCCTAACCCTCATCCAACTGTGCTAACCACCATCCAACTGTCCTAACCACCATCCAACTGTCCTAACTACCATCCAACTGTCCTAACCCCCATCCAACTGTCCTAACCCTCATCCAACTGTCCTAACCCCCATCCAACTGTCCTAACCCCCATCCGACTGTCCTAACCCCCATCCAACTGTCCTAACCCCATCCAACTGTCCGAACTCCCATCCAACTGTCCTAACCCCCATCCAACTGTCCTAACCCCCATCCAACAGTCCTAACCCCCATCCGACTGTCCTAACCCCCATCCAACTGTCCTAACCCTCATCCAACTGTTCTAACCAAGATCCAACTGTCCTAACCCCCATCCAACTGTCCTAACTCCCATCCGACTGTCCTAACCCCCATCCGACTGTCCTAACCCCCATCCGACTGTCCTAACCACCATCCAACTGTCCTAATCGCCATCCGACTGTCCTAAACCCCATCCAACTGCCCTAACTCCCATCCAACTGTCCTAACCCCCATCCAACTGTCCTAACTCCCATCCAACTGTCCTAACCCCCATCCAACTGTTCTAACCACCATCCAACTGTCCTAACCCCCATCCAACTGTCCTAACTACCATCCAACTGTCCTAACCCCCATCCAACTGTCCTAACTCCCATCCAACTGTCCTAACCCCCATCCAACTGTCCTAACCCCCATCCGACTGTCCTAACCCCCATTCTACTGTCCTAACTCCCATCCAACTGTCCTAACCCCCATCTAACTGTCCTAACCCCCATCCAACTGTCCTAACCCCCATCCAACTGTCCTAACCCCCATCCAACTGTCCTAACCCCCATCCAACTGTCCTAACCCCCATACAACTGTCCTAACCCACATCCGACTGTCCTAATACCCATCCAACTGACCTGACCCCCATACAACTGTCCTAACCCCCATACAACTGTCCTAACTCCCATCCTACTGTCCTAACCCCATCTGACTGTCCTAACCCCCATCCGACTGTACTAACCCCCATTCAACTGTCCTAACTCCCATCCAACTGTCCTAACCCCCATCCAACTGTCCTAACCCCCATCCAACTGTCCACACTCCCATCCGACTGTCCTAACCCCCATCCAACCGACCGAACCCCCATCCATCTGTCCTAACCCTCATCCAACTGTCCTAACACCCATCCAACTGTCCTAACCCTCATCAAACTGTCTTAACCCCCATCCAACTCTCCTAACCTCCATCCAACTGTCCTAATCCCCATACAACTGTCCTAACCCACATCCGACTGTCCTAATACCCATCCAACTGACCTGACCCCCATCCGACTGTCCTAACCCCCATACAACTGTCCTAACTCCCATCCAACTGTCCTAACCCCATCTGACTGTCCTAACCCCCATCCGACTGTACTAACCCCCATTCAACTGTCCTAACTCCCATCCAACTGTCCTAACCCCCATCCAACTGTCCTAACCCCCATCCAACCGACCTAACCCCCATCCAACTGTCCCAACCCTCATCCAACTGTCCTAACCCCCATCCAACTGTCCTAACCCCCATCCAACTGTCCTAACCCCCATCCAACTGCCCTAACCCCCATCCAACTGGCCTAACTCCCATCCGACTGTCCAAACCCCCATCTAACTGTCCTAACCCCCATCCAACTGTCCTAACCCCCATCAAACTGTCCTAACCCCCATCCAACTGTCCTAACCCCCATTAAAACTGTCCTAACCCCCATCCAACTGTCGAACCCCCCATCCAACTGTCCTAACCCCCATCCATCTGTTCTAACCCACAACCAACTGTCCTACCCCACATCCAATTGTCCTGACCCCCATCCAACTGTCCTGATCCCCATCCATCTGTGCCGACCCACAGCCAACTGTCCGGACCCCCATCCAACTGTCCTAACTCACATCAAACTGTCCTGACCCCATCCAACTGTCCTAACCCCCATCCAACTGTCCTAACCCCATCCAACTGTCCTAACCCTCATCCAACTGTGCTAACCCCCATCCAACTGTCCTAACCACCATCCAACTGTCCTAACCACCATCCAACTGTCCTAACTACCATCCAACTGTCCTAACCCCCATCCAACTGTCCTAACCCTCATCCAACTGTCCTAACCCCCATCCAACTGTCCTAACCCCCATCCAACCGACCTAACCCCCATCCATCTGTCCTAACCCTCATCCAACTGTCCTAACACCCATCCAACTGTCCTAACCCTAATCAAACTGTCTTAACCCCCATCCAACTCTCCTAACCTCCATCCAACTGTCCTAATCCCCATACAACTGTCCTAACCCACATCCGACTGTCCTAATACCCATCCAACTGATCTGACCCCCATACAACTGTCCTAACCCCCATACAACTGTCCGAACTCCCATCCAACTGTCCTAACCCCATCTGACTGTCCTAACCCCCATCCGACTGTACTAACCCCCATTCAACTGTCCTAACTCCCATCCAACTGTCCTAACCCCCATCCAACTGTCCTAACCCCCATCCAACTGTCCACACTCCCATCCGACTGTCCTAACCCCCGTCCAACCGACCTAACCCCCATCCAACTGTCCTAACCCTCATCCAACTGTCCTAACCCCCATACAACTGTCCTAACCCCCATCCAACTGTCCTAACCCCCATCCAACTGCCCTAACCCCCATCCAACTGGCCTAACTCCCATCCGACTGTCCAAACCCCCATCTAACTGTCCTAACCCCCATCCAACTGTCCTAACCCCCATCAAACTGTCCTAACCCCCATCCAACTGTCCTAACCCCCATCAAACTGTCCTAACCCCCATCCAACTGTCGAAACCCCCATCCAACTGTCCTAACCCCCATCCATCTGTTCTAACCCACAACCAACTGTCCTACCCCACATCCAATTGTCCTGACCCCCATCCAACTGTCCTGATCCCCATCCATCTGTGCCGACCCACAGCCAACTGTCCGGACCCCCATCCAACTGTCCTAACCCACATCCAACTGTCCTGACCCCATCCAACTGTCCGAACCCCCATCCAACTGTCCTAACCCCATCCAACTGTCCTAACCCTCATCCAACTGTGCTAACCACCATCCAACTGTCCTAACCACCATCCAACTGTCCTAACTACCATCCAACTGTCCTAACCCCCATCCAACTGTCCTAACCATCATCCAACTGTCCTAACCCCCATCCAACTGTCCTAACCCCCATCCGACTGTCCTAACCCCCATCCAACTGTCCTAACCCCATCCAACTGTCCGAACTCCCATCCAACTGTCCTAACCCCCATCCAACTGTCCTAACCCCCATCCGACTGTCCTAACCCCCATCCAACTGTCCTAACCCCCATCCAACTGTCCTAACCCCCATCCAACTGTCCTAACCCTCATCCAACTGTTCTAACCAAGATCCAACTGTCCTAACCCCCATCCAACTGTCCTAACTCCCATCCGACTGTCCTAACCCCCATCCGACTGTCCTAACCCCCATCCGACTGTCCTAACCACCATCCAACTGTCCTAACCGCCATCCGACTGTCCTAAACCCCATCCAACTGCCCTAACTCCCATCCAACTGTCCTAACCCCCATCCAACTGTCCTAACTCCCATCCAACTGTCCTAACCCCCATCCAACTGTTCTAACCACCATCCAACTGTCCTAACCCCCATCCAACTGTCCTAACTACCATCCAACTGTCCTAACCCCCATCCAACTGTCCTAACCCCCATCCAACTGTCCTTACCCACATCCAACTGTACTAACCCCCATCCAACTGTCCTAACTCCCATCCAACTGTCCTAACCCCCATCCAACTGTCCTAACCCCCATCCGACTGTCCTAACCCCCATTCTACTGTCCTAACTCCCATCCAACTGTCCTAACCCCCATCTAACTGTCCTAACCCCCATCCAACTGTCCTAACCCCCATCCAACTGTCCTAACCCCCACCCAACTGTCCTAACCCTCATCAAACTGTCCTAACCCCCATCCAACTGTCCTAACCTCCATCCAACTGTCCTAACCCCCATACAACTGTCCTAACCCACATCCGACTGTCCTAACCCCCATTCTACTGTCCTAACTCCCATCCAACTGTCCTAACCCCCATCTAACTGTCCTAACCCCCATCCAACTGTCCTAACCCCCATCCAACTGTCCTAACCCCCATCCAACTGTCCTAACCCTCATCAAACTGTCCTAACCCCCATCCAACTGTCCTAACCTCCATCCAACTGTCCTAACCCCCATACAACTGTCCTAACCCACATCCGACTGTCCTAATACCCATCCAACTGACCTGACCCCCATACAACTGTCCTAACCCCCATACAACTGTCCTAACTCCCATCCTACTGTCCTAACCCCATCTGACTGTCCTAACCCCCATCCGACTGTACTAACCCCCATTCAACTGTCCTAACTCCCATCCAACTGTCCTAACCCCCATCCAACTGTCCTAACCCCCATCCAACTGTCCACACTCCCATCCGACTGTCCTAACCCCCATCCAACCGACCGAACCCCCATCCATCTGTCCTAACCCTCATCCAACTGTCCTAACACCCATCCAACTGTCCTAACCCTCATCAAACTGTCTTAACCCCCATCCAACTCTCCTAACCTCCATCCAACTGTCCTAACCCCCATCCGACTGTACTAACCCCCATTCAACTGTCCTAACTCCCATCCAACTGTCCTAACCCCCATCCAACTGTCCTAAACACCATCCAACTGTCCTAACCCCCATCCAACTGTCCTAACCCCCATCCAACCGACCTAACCCCCATCCAACTGTCCCAACCCTCATCCAACTGTCCTAACCCCCATCCAACTGTCCTAACCCCCATCCAACTGTCCTAACCCCCATCCAACTGCCCTAACCCCCATCCAACTGGCCTAACTCCCATCCGACTGTCCAAACCCCCATCTAACTGTCCTAACCCCCATCCAACTGTCCTAACCCCCATCAAACTGTCCTAACCCCCATCCAACTGTCCTAACCCCCATTAAAACTGTCCTAACCCCCATCCAACTGTCGAAACCCCCATCCAACTGTCCTAACCCCCATCCATCTGTTCTAACCCACAACCAACTGTCCTACCCCACATCCAATTGTCCTGACCCCCATCCAACTGTCCTGATCCCCATCCATCTGTGCCGACCCACAGCCAACTGTCCGGACCCCCATCCAACTGTCCTAACCCACATCAAACTGTCCTGACCCCATCCAACTGTCCTAACCCCCATCCAACTGTCCTAACCCCATCCAACTGTCCTAACCCTCATCCAACTGTGCTAACCACCATCCAACTGTCCTAACCCCCATCCAACTGTCCTAACTACCATCCAACTGTCCTAACCCCCATCCAACTGTGCTAACCCTCATCCAACTGTCCTAACCCCCATCCAACTGTCCTAACCCCCATCCGACTGTCCTAACCCCCATCCAACTGTCCTAACCCCATCCAACTGTCCTAACTCCCATCCAACTGTCCTAACCCCCATCCAACTGTCCTAACCCCCATCCGACTGTCATAACCCCCATCCAACTGTCCTAACCCTCATCCAACTGTTCTAACCACCATCCAACTGTCCTAACCCCCAGCCAAATGTCCTAACTCCCATCCAACTGTCCTAACCCCCATCCGACTGTCCTAACCCCCATCCGACTGTCCTAACCACCATCCAACTGTCCTAACCGCCATCCGACTGTCCTAAACCCCATCCAACTGCCCTAACTCCCATCCAACTGTCCTAACCCCCATCCAACTGTCCTAACTCCCATCCAACTGTCCAAACTCCCATCCAACTGTCCTAACTCCCATCCAACTGTCCTAACCCCCATCTAACTGTCCTAAACCCCATCCAACTGTCCTAACTCCCATCCAACTGTCCTAACCCCCATCCAACTGTCCTAACTCCCATCCAACTGTCCTAACCCCCATCTAACTGTCCTAACCCCCATCCAACTGTCCTAACCACCATCCAACTGTCCTAACCCCCATCAAACTGTCCTGACCCCCATCCAACTATCCTAACTCCCATCCAACTGTCCTAACCCCCATCCAACTGTCCTAACCCCCATCCAACTGTCCTAACCCCCATCAAACTGCCCTAACCCCATTCCACTGTCCAAACCCTGATCCAACTGTCCTAACCACCATCCAACTGTCCTAACCCCCATCCAACTGCCCTAACCCCCATCAAACTGTCCTGACCCCCATCCGACTGTCCTAACCCCCATCCAACTGTCCTAACCCCCGTCCAACTGTCCTAACCCTATTCCAACTGTCCTAACCCACATCCGACTGTCCTAACTACCATCCGACTGTCCTAACCCCCATCCAACTGTCCTAACTCCCATCCAACTGTCCTAACCCCCATCCAACTGTCCTTACCCACATCCAACTGTGCTAACCCCCATCCAACTGTCCTAACCCCCATCCAACTGTCCTAACCCCCATCCAATTGTCCTGACCCCCATCCAACTCTACTGATCCCCATCCGTCTGTGCCGACCCACATCCAACTGTCTGGACCCCCATCGATCTGTCCTAACCCCCATCAAACTGTCCTGACCCCCATCCAACTGTCCTAACTCCCATCCATCTGTCCTAACCCCCATCCATCTGTCCTCACCCCCATCCATCTGTCCTAACCCCCATCCATCTGTCCTAACCCCCATCCAACTGTCCTAACTCCCATCCATCTGTCCTAACCCCCATCCAACTGTCCTAACTCCCATCCATCTGTCCTAACCTGCATCCAACTGTCCTAACCCCCATCCATCTGTCCTAACCCCCATCCAACTGTCCTAACTCCCATCCATCTGTCCTAACCCCCATCCAACTGTCCTAACTCCCATCCAACTGTCCTAACCCCCATCCGACTGTCCTAACCCCCATCCATCTGTCCTAACCCCCATCCATCTGTCCTAACTCCCATCCAACTGTCCTAACTCCCATCCATCTGTCCTAACCCCCATCCATCTGTCCTAACCCCCATCCAACTGTCCTAACCCCCATCCACCTGTCCTAACCCCCATCCATCTCTCCTAACCCCCATACAACTGTCCTAACCCCCATCCAACTGTCCTCACCCCCATCCAACTGTCCTCACCCTCATCCAACTGTCCTAACCCTCATCCAACTGTTCTAACCAAGATCCAACTGTCCTAACCCCCATCCAACTGTCCTAACTCCCATCCGACTGTCCTAACCCCCATCCGACTGTCCTAACCCCCATCCGACTGTCCTAACCACCATCCAACTGTCCTAACCGCCATCCGACTGTCCTAACCCACATCCAACTGTCCTAACTCCCATCCAACTGTCCTAACCCCCATCCAACTGTCCTTACCCACATCCAACTGTGCTAACCCCCATCCAACTGTCCTAACCCCCATCCAACTGTCCTAACCCCCATCCAATTGTCCTGACCCCCATCCAACTCTACTGATCCCCATCCGTCTGTGCCGACCCACATCCAACTGTCTGGACCCCCATCGATCTGTCCTAACCCCCATCAAACTGTCCTGACCCCCATCCAACTGTCCTAACTCCCATCCATCTGTCCTAACCCCCATCCATCTGTCCTCACCCCCATCCATCTGTCCTAACCCCCATCCATCTGTCCTAACCCCCATCCAACTGTCCTAACTCCCATCCATCTGTCCTAACCCCCATCCAACTGTCCTAACTCCCATCCATCTGTCCTAACCTGCATCCAACTGTCCTAACCCCCATCCATCTGTCCTAACCCCCATCCAACTGTCCTAACTCCCATCCATCTGTCCTAACCCCCATCCAACTGTCCTAACTCCCATCCAACTGTCCTAACCCCCATCCGACTGTCCTAACCCCCATCCATCTGTCCTAACCCCCATCCATCTGTCCTAACTCCCATCCAACTGTCCTAACTCCCATCCATCTGTCCTAACCCCCATCCATCTGTCCTAACCCCCATCCAACTGTCCTAACCCCCATCCACCTGTCCTAACCCCCATCCATCTCTCCTAACCCCCATACAACTGTCCTAACCCCCATCCAACTGTCCTCACCCCCATCCAACTGTCCTCACCCTCATCCAACTGTCCTAACCCTCATCCAACTGTTCTAACCAAGATCCAACTGTCCTAACCCCCATCCAACTGTCCTAACTCCCATCCGACTGTCCTAACCCCCATCCGACTGTCCTAACCCCCATCCGACTGTCCTAACCACCATCCAACTGTCCTAACCGCCATCCGACTGTCCTAAACCCCATCCAACTGCCCTAACTCCCATCCAACTGTCCTAACCCCCATCCAACTGTCCTAACTCCCATCCAACTGTCCTAACCCCCATCCAACTGTTCTAACCACCATCCAACTGTCCTAACTACCATCCAACTGTCCTAACTACCATCCAACTGTCCTAACCCCCATCCAACTGTCCTAACCCCCATCCAACTGTCCTTACCCACATCCAACTGTACTAACCCCCATCCAACTGTCCTAACTCCCATCCAACTGTCCTAACCCCCATCCAACTGTCCTAAACCCCATCCGACTGTCCTAACCCCCATTCTACTGTCCTAACTCCCATCCAACTGTCCTAACCCCCATCTAACTGTCCTAACCCCCATCCAACTGTCCTAACCCCCATCCAACTGTCCTAACCCCCACCCAACTGTCCTAACCCTCATCAAACTGTCCTAACCCCCATCCAACTGTCCTAACCTCCATCCAACTGTCCTAACCCCCATACAACTGTCCTAACCCACATCCGACTGTCCTAACCCCCATTCTACTGTCCTAACTCCCATCCAACTGTCCTAACCCCCATCTAACTGTCCTAACCCCCATCCAACTGTCCTAACCCCCATCCAACTGTCCTAACCCCCACCCAACTGTCCTAACCCTCATCAAACTGTCCTAACCCCCATCCAACTGTCCTAACCTCCATCCAACTGTCCTAACCCCCATACAACTGTCCTAACCCACATCCGACTGTCCTAATACCCATCCAACTGACCTGACCCCCATACAACTGTCCTAACCCCCATACAACTGTCCTAACTCCCATCCTACTGTCCTAACCCCATCTGACTGTCCTAACCCCCATCCGACTGTACTAACCCCCATTCAACTGTCCTAACTCCCATCCAACTGTCCTAACCCCCATCCAACTGTCCTAACCCCCATCCAACTGTCCACACTCCCATCCGACTGTCCTAACCCCCATCCAACCGACCGAACCCCCATCCATCTGTCCTAACCCTCATCCAACTGTCCTAACACCCATCCAACTGTCCTAACCCTCATCAAACTGTCTTAACCCCCATCCAACTCTCCTAACCTCCATCCAACTGTCCTAACCCCCATCCGACTGTACTAACCCCCATTCAACTGTCCTAACTCCCATCCAACTGTCCTAACCCCCATCCAACTGTCCTAAACACCATCCAACTGTCCTAACCCCCATCCAACTGTCCTAACCCCCATCCAACCGACCTAACCCCCATCCAACTGTCCCAACCCTCATCCAACTGTCCTAACCCCCATCCAACTGTCCTAACCCCCATCCAACTGTCCTAACCCCCATCCAACTGCCCTAACCCCCATCCAACTGGCCTAACTCCCATCCGACTGTCCAAACCCCCATCTAACTGTCCTAACCCCCATCCAACTGTCCTAACCCCCATCAAACTGTCCTAACCCCCATCCAACTGTCCTAACCCCCATTAAAACTGTCCTAACCCCCATCCAACTGTCGAAACCCCCATCCAACTGTCCTAACCCCCATCCATCTGTTCTAACCCACAACCAACTGTCCTACCCCACATCCAATTGTCCTGACCCCCATCCAACTGTCCTGATCCCCATCCATCTGTGCCGACCCACAGCCAACTGTCCGGACCCCCATCCAACTGTCCTAACCCACATCAAACTGTCCTGACCCCATCCAACTGTCCTAACCCCCATCCAACTGTCCTAACCCCATCCAACTGTCCTAACCCTCATCCAACTGTGCTAACCACCATCCAACTGTCCTAACCCCCATCCAACTGTCCTAACTACCATCCAACTGTCCTAACCCCCATCCAACTGTGCTAACCCTCATCCAACTGTCCTAACCCCCATCCAACTGTCCTAACCCCCATCCGACTGTCCTAACCCCCATCCAACTGTCCTAACCCCATCCAACTGTCCTAACTCCCATCCAACTGTCCTAACCCCCATCCAACTGTCCTAACCCCCATCCGACTGTCATAACCCCCATCCAACTGTCCTAACCCTCATCCAACTGTTCTAACCACCATCCAACTGTCCTAACCCCCAGCCAAATGTCCTAACTCCCATCCAACTGTCCTAACCCCCATCCGACTGTCCTAACCCCCATCCGACTGTCCTAACCACCATCCAACTGTCCTAACCGCCATCCGACTGTCCTAAACCCCATCCAACTGCCCTAACTCCCATCCAACTGTCCTAACCCCCATCCAACTGTCCTAACTCCCATCCAACTGTCCAAACTCCCATCCAACTGTCCTAACTCCCATCCAACTGTCCTAACCCCCATCTAACTGTCCTAAACCCCATCCAACTGTCCTAACTCCCATCCAACTGTCCTAACCCCCATCCAACTGTCCTAACTCCCATCCAACTGTCCTAACCCCCATCTAACTGTCCTAACCCCCATCCAACTGTCCTAACCACCATCCAACTGTCCTAACCCCCATCAAACTGTCCTGACCCCCATCCAACTATCCTAACTCCCATCCAACTGTCCTAACCCCCATCCAACTGTCCTAACCCCCATCCAACTGTCCTAACCCCCATCAAACTGCCCTAACCCCATTCCACTGTCCAAACCCTGATCCAACTGTCCTAACCACCATCCAACTGTCCTAACCCCCATCCAACTGCCCTAACCCCCATCAAACTGTCCTGACCCCCATCCGACTGTCCTAACCCCCATCCAACTGTCCTAACCCCCGTCCAACTGTCCTAACCCTATTCCAACTGTCCTAACCCACATCCGACTGTCCTAACTACCATCCGACTGTCCTAACCCCCATCCAACTGTCCTAACTCCCATCCAACTGTCCTAACCCCCATCCAACTGTCCTTACCCACATCCAACTGTGCTAACCCCCATCCAACTGTCCTAACCCCCATCCAACTGTCCTAACCCCCATCCAATTGTCCTGACCCCCATCCAACTCTACTGATCCCCATCCGTCTGTGCCGACCCACATCCAACTGTCTGGACCCCCATCGATCTGTCCTAACCCCCATCAAACTGTCCTGACCCCCATCCAACTGTCCTAACTCCCATCCATCTGTCCTAACCCCCATCCATCTGTCCTCACCCCCATCCATCTGTCCTAACCCCCATCCATCTGTCCTAACCCCCATCCAACTGTCCTAACCCCCATCCATCTGTCCTAACCCCCATCCAACTGTCCTAACTCCCATCCATCTGTCCTAACCCC
Source organism: Scyliorhinus torazame (assembly GCF_047496885.1). Classification (NCBI taxonomy): domain Eukaryota; kingdom Metazoa; phylum Chordata; class Chondrichthyes; order Carcharhiniformes; family Scyliorhinidae; genus Scyliorhinus; species Scyliorhinus torazame. Next base: position 346,352,736 of record NC_092710.1, on the reverse strand, counting down.
CATCCAACTGTCCTAACTCCCATCCAACTGTCCTAACCCCCATCCGACTGTCCTAACCCCCATCCATCTGTCCTAACCCCCATCCATCTGTCCTAACCCCCATCCATCTGTCCTAACCCCCATCCAACTGTCCTAACCCCCATCCATCTGTCCTAACCCCCATCCAACTGTCCTAACTCCCATCCATCTGTCCTAACCCCCATCCAACTGTCCTAACTCCCATCCAACTGTCCTAACCCCCATCCGACTGTCCTAACCCCCATCCATCTGTCCTAACCCCCATCCATCTGTCCTAACCCCCATCCATCTGTCCTAACTCCCATCCAACTGTCCTAACTCCCATCCATCTGTCCTAACCCCCATCCATCTGTCCTAACCCCCATCCATCTGTCCTAACTCCCATCCAACTGTCCTAACCCCCATCCAACTGTCCTAACCCCCATCCACCTGTCCTAACCCCCATCCATCTCTCCTAACCCCCATACAACTGTCCTAACCCCCATCCAACTGTCCTCACCCCCATCCAACTGTCCTCACCCTCATCCAACTGTCCTTACCCCCATCCAACTGTCCTAACCGCCATCCAACTGTCCTAACCCCCATACAACTGTCCTCACCCCCATCCAACTGTCCTCACCCTCATCCAACTGTCCTTACCCCCATCCAACTGTCCTAACCGCCATCCAACTGTCCAAACCCCCATACAACTGTCCTCACCCCCATGCAACTGTCCTAACCCCCATCCAACTGTCCTAACCCCCATCCAACTGTCCTAACCCCCATCCATCTCTCCTAACCCCCATACAACTGTCCTAACCCCCATCCAACTGTCCTCACCCCCATCCAACTGTCCTCACCCTCATCCAACTGTCCAATCCCCCATACAACTGTCCTAACCCCCATCCAACTGTCCTCACCCCCATGCAACTGTCCTAACCCCCATCCAACTGTCCTAACCCCCATCCAACTGTCCTAACCCCCATCCAACTGTCCTAACCCCCATCCAACTGTCCTAACCCCCATCCAACTGTCCTAACCCCCATCCAACTGTCCTAACCCCCATCCAACTGTCCTAACCCCATCCAACTGTCCTAACCCTCATCCAACTGTGCTAACCACCATCCAACTGTCCTAACCCCCATCCAACTGTCCTAACTACCATCCAACTGTCCTAACCCCCATCCATCTGTCCTAACCCCCATCCAACTGTCCTAACCCCCATCCATCTGTCCTAACAACCATTCAACTGTCCTAACCCACATCCAACTGTCCTAACTCCCATCCAGCTGTCCTTACCCCCATCCACCTGTCCTAACCCCCATCCGACTGTCCTAACCCCCATCCGACTGTCCTAACCCCCATCCAACTGTCCTAACCCTCATCCAACTGCCCTAACTCCCATACAACTGTCCTAACCCCCATCCAACTGTCCTAAACACCATCCAACTGTCCAACTCCCATACAACTGTCCTAACTCCCATCCAACTGTCCTAACCCTCATCCAACTGTCCTAACTGCCACCCAACTGTCCTAACCCCCATCCAACTGTCCTAACCCTCATCCAACTGTCCTAACTCCCATCCAACTGTCCTAACCCCCATCCAACTGTCCTAACCCCCATCGAACTGTCCTAACCCACATCAAACTGTCCTAACCCCCATCCAACTGTCCTAACCCCCATCCAACTGTCCTAACGCCCATACAACTGTCCTAACCCACATCCGACTGCCCTAATACCCATCCAACTGACCTGACCCCCATCCACCTGTCCTAACCCCCATCCAACTGTTCTAACCCCCATCCAACTGACCTAACCCCCATCCAACTCTAACCCGCATCCAACTGTCCTATCCCACATCCAAGCGTCCTAACCCCCATCCAACTGTACTAACCCCCATCCAACTGTCCTGACCCCCATCCACCTGTCCTAACCCCCATCCGACTGTCCTAACCCCCATCCAACTGTCCTAACCCTCATCCAACTGTCCTAACTCCCATCCAACTGTCCTAACCCACATCCAACTCTCCTAACCCCCATCCAACTGTCCTAACTGCCATCCAACTGTCCTAACTCCCATCCAACTGTCCTAACTCCCATCTGACTATCCAAACCTCCAACCAACTGTCCTAACCCCCAACCAACTGTCCTAACACACAGCCAAGCGTCCTAACCCCCATCCAACTGTCCTAACCTGCATCCAACTGTACAAACCCCCATCCAACTGTCCTAACCCCCATCCAACTGTCCTAACTCCCATCCAGCTGTCCTAATCCCCATCCAACTGTCCTAACCCCCATCCTACTGTCCTAAACCCCATCCAACTTACCTAACCCTCATCCAACTGTCCTACCTCCCATCCAACTGTCCTAACCCCCATCCAACTGTCCTAACCCCCATCCAACTGTCCAAACTCCCATCCAACTGTCCTAACCCACATCCAACTCTCCTAACCCCCATCCAACTGTCCTAACTGCCATCCAACTGTCCTAACTCCCATCCAACTGGCCTAACTCCCATCTGACTATCCAAACCTCCAACCAACTGTCCTAACCCCCAACCAACTGTCCTAACACACAGCCAAGCGTCCTAACCCCCATCCAACTGTCCTAACCTGCATCCAACTGTACAAACCCCCATCCAACTGTCCTAACCCCCATCCAACTGTCCTGACTCCCATCCAGCTGTCCTAATCCCCATCCAACTGTCCTAACCCCCATCCTACTGTCCTAAACCCCATCCAACTTACCTAACCCTCATCCAACTGTCCTACCTCCCATCCAACTGTCCTAACCCCCATCCAACTGTCCTAACCCCCATCCAACTGTCCAAACTCCCATCCAACTGTCCTAACCCCCATCCAACTGTCCTAACCCTCATCAAACTGTCCTAACCCCCATATAACTGTCCTAACCCCCATCCAACTGTCCTAACCCCCATCCAACTGTCCTAACCCCCATCCAAATGGCCTAACTCCCATCCGACTGTCCAATTCTCCAACCAACTGCCCTAACCCCCAACCAACTGTCCTAACCCACAGCCAAGCGTCCTAACCCCCATCCAACTGTCCTAACCCCCATCAAACTGTCCTAACCTGCATCCAACTGTCCTAACCCCCATCCAACTGACCTAACTCCCATCCGACTGTCCTAACTCCCATCCAGCTGTCCTAACCCCCATCCAACTGTCCTAACCCCCATCCTACTGTCCTACACCCCATCCAACTGTCCTAACCCTCATCCAACTGTCCTAACTCCCATCCAACTGTCCTAACCCCCATCCAACTGTCCTAACCCCCATCCGACTGTCCTAATCCCCATCCGACTGTCCTAACCCCCATCCAACTGTCCTACCCCCATCCAACTGTCCTAACCCCCATCCAACTGTCCACACTCCCATCCGACTGTCCAAACCCCCATCTAACTATCCTAACCCCCATCCAACTGTCCTAACCCCCATCAAACTGTCCTAACCCCCATCCAACTGTCCTAACCCCCATCCAACTGTCCTAACCCCCCCTCCAACTGGCCTAACTCCCATCCGACTGTCCAAACACCCATCTAACTATCCTAACCCCCATCCAACTGTCCTAACCCCCATCAAACTGTCCTAACCCTCATCCAACTGTCCTAACCCCCATATAGCTGTCCTAACCCCCATCCAACTGTCCTAACCCCCATCCAACTGTCCTAAACCCCATCCGACTGGCCTAACTCCCATCCGACTGTCCAAACCCCCATCCAACTGTCCTAACCCCCAACCAACTTTCCTAACACACAGCCAAGCGTCCTAACCCCCATCCATCTGTCCTAACCCCCATCCAACTGACCTAACCCCCATCCAACTGTCCTAACCCCCATCCAACTGTCCTAACCCCCATCCAACTGTTCTAACACCCATTCTACTGTCCTAACCCACATCCGACTGTCCTAACTCCCATCCAGCTGTCCTAAACCCCATCCACCTGTCCTAACCCCCATCCTACTGTCCTAACTCCCATCCAACTGTCCTAACCCCCATCCAACTGTCCTAACTCCCATCCAACTGTCCTAACTCCCATCCAACTGTCCTAACCCTCATCCAACTTTCCTAACCCTCATCAAACTGTCCTAACTCCCATATAACTGTCCTAACCCCCATCCAACTGACCTGACCCACATCCAACTGTCCTAACCCCCATCCAACTGTCCTAACCCCCATCCAACTGTCCTAACTCCCATCCAACTGTCCAAACACCCATTCAAGTGTCCTAACTCCCATCCAACTGTCCAAACCCCCATCCAACTGTCCTAACCCCCCTCCAACTGGCCTAACTCCCATCCGACTGTCCAAACCCCCATCTAACTATCCTAACCCCCATCCAACTGTCCTAACCCCCATCAAACTGTCCTAACCCCCATCCAACTGTCCTAACCCCCATCAAACTGTCCTAACCCCCGTCCAACTGTCCTAACCCCCATCATACTGTCCTAACCCCCATCCAACTGTTCTAACCCACAACCAACTGTCCTACCCCACATCCAATTGTCCTGACCCCCATCCAACTGTCCTGATCCCCATCCATCTGTGCCAACCCACATCCAACTGTCCGGACCCCCATCCAACTGTCCTAACCCACATCAAACTGTCCTGACCCCATCCAACTGTCCTAACCCCCATCCAACTGTCCTAACCCCATCCAACTGTCCTAACCCTCATCCAACTGTGCTAACCACCATCCAACTGTCCTAACCCCCATCCAACTGTCCTAACTACCATCCAACTGTCCTAACTCCCATCCAACTGTCCTAACCCACATCCGACTGTCCTAACTCCCATCCAGCTGTCCTAAACCCCATCCACCTGTCCTAACCCCCATCCTACTGTCCTAACCCCCATCCAACTGTCCTAACCCCCATCCAACTGTCCTAACCCCCATCCAACTGTTCTAACACCCATTCTACTGTCCTAACCCACATCCGACTGTCCTAACTCCCATCCAGCTGTCCTAAACCCCATCCACCTGTCCTAACCCCCATACTACTGTCCTAACTCCCATCCAACTGTCCTAACCCCCATCCAACTGTCCTAACTCCCATCCAACTGTCCTAACTCCCATCCAACTGTCCTAACCCTCATCCAACTTTCCTAACCCTCATCAAACTGTCCTAACTCCCATATAACTGTCCTAACCCCCATCCAACTGACCTGACCCACATCCAACTGTCCTAACCCCCATCCAACTGTCCTAACCCCCATCCAACTGTCCTAACTCCCATCCAACTGTCCAAACACCCATTCAAGTGTCCTAACTCCCATCCAACTGTCCAAACCCCCATCCAACTGTCCTAACCCCCCTCCAACTGGCCTAACTCCCATCCGACTGTCCAAACCCCCATCTAACTATCCTAACCCCCATCCAACTGTCCTAACCCCCATCAAACTGTCCTAACCCCCATCCAACTGTCCTAACCCCCATCAAACTGTCCTAACCCCCGTCCAACTGTCCTAACCCCCATCATACTGTCCTAACCCCCATCCAACTGTTCTAACCCACAACCAACTGTCCTACCCCACATCCAATTGTCCTGACCCCCATCCAACTGTCCTGATCCCCATCCATCTGTGCCAACCCACATCCAACTGTCCGGACCCCCATCCAACTGTCCTAACCCACATCAAACTGTCCTGACCCCATCCAACTGTCCTAACCCCCATCCAACTGTCCTAACCCCATCCAACTGTCCTAACCCTCATCCAACTGTGCTAACCACCATCCAACTGTCCTAACCCCCATCCAACTGTCCTAACTACCATCCAACTGTCCTAACTCCCATCCAACTGTCCTAACCCTCATCCAACTGTCCTAACACCCATCCAACTGTCCTAACCCCATCCAACTGTCCTAACCCTCATCCAACTGTTCTAACCACCATCCAACTGTCCTAACCCCCATCCAACTGTCCTAACTACCATCCAACTGTCCTAACCCCCATCCAACTGTCCTAACTCCCATCCAACTGTCCTAACCCACATCCAACTGTCCTAACCCCCATCCAACTGTCCTAACTCCCATCCAACTGTCCTAACCCACATCCAACTGTCCTAACTCCCATCCAACTGTCCTAACCCCCATCCAACTGTCCTAACCCCCCTCCAACTGGCCTAACTCCCATCCGACTGTCCAAACCCCCATCTAACTATCCTAACCCCCATCCAACTGTCCTAACCCCCATCAAACTGTCCTAACCCCCATCCAACTGTCCTAACCCCCATCAAACTGTCCTAACCCCCGTCCAACTGTCCTAACCCCCATCATACTGTCCTAACCCCCATCCAACTGTTCTAACCCACAACCAACTGTCCTACCCCACATCCAATTGTCCTGACCCCCATCCAACTGTCCTGATCCCCATCCATCTGTGCCAACCCACATCCAACTGTCCGGACCCCCATCCAACTGTCCTAACCCACATCAAACTGTCCTGACCCCATCCAACTGTCCTAACCCCCATCCAACTGTCCTAACCCCATCCAACTGTCCTAACCCTCATCCAACTGTGCTAACCACCATCCAACTGTCCTAACCCCCATCCAACTGTCCTAACTACCATCCAACTGTCCTAACTCCCATCCAACTGTCCTAACCCTCATCCAACTGTCCTAACAACCATCCAACTGTCCTAACCCCATCCAACTGTCCTAACCCTCATCCAACTGTTCTAACCACCATCCAACTGTCCTAACCCCCATCCAACTGTCCTAACTACCATCCAACTGTGCTAACCCCCATCCAACTGTCCTAACTCCCATCCAACTGTCCTAACCCCCATCCAACTGTCCTAACCCCCATCCGACTGTCCTAACCCCCATTCTACTGTCCTAACTCCCATCCAACTGTCCTAACCCCCATCTAACTGTCCTAACCCCCATCCAACTGTCCTTCCCCCCATCCAACTGTCCTAACCCCCATCCAACTGTCCTAACCCCCACCCAACTGTCCTAACCCTCATCAAACTGTCCTAACCCCCATCCAACTGTCCTAACCTCCATCCAACTGTCCTAACCCCCATCCAACTGTCCTAACCCCCATCCAACTGTCCAAACTCCCATCCAACTGTCCTAACCCACATCCAACTCTCCTAACCCCCATCCAACTGTCCTAACTGCCATCCAACTGTCCTAACTCCCATCCAACTGGCCTAACTCCCATCTGACTATCCAAACCTCCAACCAACTGTCCTAACCCCCAACCAACTGTCCTAACACACAGCCAAGCGTCCTAACCCCCATCCAACTGTCCTAACCTGCATCCAACTGTACAAACCCCCATCCAACTGTCCTAACCCCCATCCAACTGTCCTAACTCCCATCCAGCTGTCCTAATCCCCATCCAACTGTCCTAACCCCCATCCTACTGTCCTAAACCCCATGCAACTTACCTAACCCTCATCCAACTGTCCTACCTCCCATCCAACTGTCCTAACCCCCATCCAACTGTCCTAACCCCCATCCAACTGTCCAAACTCCCATCCAACTGTCCTAACCCCCATCCAACTGTCCTAACCCTCATCAAACTGTCCTAACCCCCATATAACTGTCCTAACCCCCATCCAACTGTCCTAACCCCCATCCAACTGTCCTAACCCCCATCCAAATGGCCTAACTCCCATCCGACTGTCCAATTCTCCAACCAACTGCCCTAACCCCCAACCAACTGTCCTAACCCACAGCCAAGCGTCCTAACCCCCATCCAACTGTCCTAACCCCCATCAAACTGTCCTAACCTGCATCCAACTGTCCTAACCCCCATCCAACTGACCTAACTCCCATCCGACTGTCCTAACTCCCATCCAGCTGTCCTAACCCCCATCCAACTGTCCTAACCCCCATCCTACTGTCCTACACCCCATCCAACTGTCCTAACCCTCATCCAACTGTCCTAACTCCCATCCAACTGTCCTAACCCCCATCCAACTGTCCTAACCCCCATCCGACTGTCCTAATCCCCATCCGACTGTCCTAACCCCCATCCAACTGTCCTACCCCCATCCAACTGTCCTAACCCCCATCCAACTGTCCACACTCCCATCCGACTGTCCAAACCCCCATCTAACTATCCTAACCCCCATCCAACTGTCCTAACCCCCATCAAACTGTCCTAACCCCCATCCAACTGTCCTAACCCCCATCCAACTGTCCTAACCCCCCCTCCAACTGGCCTAACTCCCATCCGACTGTCCAAACACCCATCTAACTATCCTAACCCCCATCCAACTGTCCTAACCCCCATCAAACTGTCCTAACCCTCATCCAACTGTCCTAACCCCCATATAGCTGTCCTAACCCCCATCCAACTGTCCTAACCCCCATCCAACTGTCCTAAACCCCATCCGACTGGCCTAACTCCCATCCGACTGTCCAAACCCCCATCCAACTGTCCTAACCCCCAACCAACTTTCCTAACACACAGCCAAGCGTCCTAACCCCCATCCATCTGTCCTAACCCCCATCCAACTGACCTAACCCCCATCCAACTGTCCTAACCCCCATCCAACTGTCCTAACCCCCATCCAACTGTTCTAACACCCATTCTACTGTCCTAACCCACATCCGACTGTCCTAACTCCCATCCAGCTGTCCTAAACCCCATCCACCTGTCCTAACCCCCATCCTACTGTCCTAACTCCCATCCAACTGTCCTAACCCCCATCCAACTGTCCTAACTCCCATCCAACTGTCCTAACTCCCATCCAACTGTCCTAACCCTCATCCAACTTTCCTAACCCTCATCAAACTGTCCTAACTCCCATATAACTGTCCTAACCCCCATCCAACTGACCTGACCAACATCCAACTGTCCTAACCCCCATCCAACTGTCCTAACCCCCATCCAACTGTCCTAACTCCCATCCAACTGTCCAAACACCCATTCAAGTGTCCTAACTCCCATCCAACTGTCCAAACCCCCATCCAACTGTTCTAACCCCCCTCCAACTGGCCTAACTCCCATCCGACTGTCCAAACCCCCATCTAACTATCCTAACCCCCATCCAACTGTCCTAACCCCCATCAAACTGTCCTAACCCCCATCCAACTGTCCTAACCCCCATCAAACTGTCCTAACCCCCGTCCAACTGTCCTAACCCCCATCATACTGTCCTAACCCCCATCCAACTGTTCTAACCCACAACCAACTGTCCTACCCCACATCCAATTGTCCTGACCCCCATCCAACTGTCCTGATCCCCATCCATCTGTGCCAACCCACATCCAACTGTCCGGACCCCCATCCAACTGTCCTAACCCACATCAAACTGTCCTGACCCCATCCAACTGTCCTAACCCCCATCCAACTGTCCTAACCCCATCCAACTGTCCTAACCCTCATCCAACTGTGCTAACCACCATCCAACTGTCCTAACCCTCATCCAACTGTCCTAACCCCCATCCAACTGTACTAACCCCCATCCAACTGTCCTAACTACCATTCAACTGTCCTAACTCCCATCCAACTGTCCTAACAAACATCCAACTGTCCTAACACCCATCCAACTGTTCTAACCCCATCCAACTGTCCTAACTCCCATCCAACTGTCCTAACTCCCATCCAACTGGCCTAACTCCCATCCGACTGTCCAAACCCCAATCTAACTATCCTAACCCCCATCCAACTGTCCTAACCCCCATCAAACTGTCCTAACCCCCATCCAACTGTCCTAACCCCCATCAAACTGTCCTAACCCCCGTCCAACTGTCCTAACCCCCATCATACTGTCCTAACCCCCATCCAACTGTTCTAACCCACAACCAACTGTCCTACCCCACATCCAATTGTCCTGACCCCCATCCAACTGTCCTGATCCCCATCCATCTGTGCCAACCCACATCCAACTGTCCGGACCCCCATCCAACTGTCCTAACCCACATCAAACTGTCCTGACCCCATCCAACTGTCCTAACCCCCATCCAACTGTCCTAACCCCATCCAACTGTCCTAACCCTCATCCAACTGTGCTAACCACCATCCAACTGTCCTAACCCCCATCCAACTGTCCTAACTACCATCCAACTGTCCTAACTCCCATCCAACTGTCCTAACCCTCATCCAACTGTCCTAACACCCATCCAACTGTCCTAACCCCATCCAACTGTCCTAACCCTCATCCAACTGTTCTAACCACCATCCAACTGTCCTAACCCCCATCCAACTGTCCTAACTACCATCCAACTGTCCTAACCCCCATCCAACTGTCCTAACTCCCATCCAACTGTCCTAACCCCCATCCAACTGTCCTAACCCCCATCCGACTGTCCTAACCCCCATTCTACTGTCCTAACTCCCATCCAACTGTCCTAACCCCCATCTAACTGTCCTAACCCCCATCCAACTGTCCTTCCCCCCATCCAACTGTCCTAACCCCCATCCAACTGTCCTAACCCCCACCCAACTGTCCTAACCCTCATCAAACTGTCCTAACCCCCATCCAACTGTCCTAACCTCCATCCAACTGTCCTAACCCCCATCCAACTGTCCTAACCCCCATCCAACTGTCCAAACTCCCATCCAACTGTCCTAACCCACATCCAACTCTCCTAACCCCCATCCAACTGTCCTAACTGCCATCCAACTGTCCTAACTCCCATCCAACTGGCCTAACTCCCATCTGACTATCCAAACCTCCAACCAACTGTCCTAACCCCCAACCAACTGTCCTAACACACAGCCAAGCGCCCTAACCCCCATCCAACTGTCCTAACCTGCATCCAACTGTACAAACCCCCATCCAACTGTCCTAACCCCCATCCAACTGTCCTAACTCCCATCCAGCTGTCCTAATCCCCATCCAACTGTCCTAACCCCCATCCTACTGTCCTAAACCCCATCCAACTTACCTAACACTCATCCAACTGTCCTACCTCCCATCCAACTGTCCTAACCCCCATCCAACTGTCCTAACCCCCATCCAACTGTCCAAACTCCCATCCAACTGTCCTAACCCCCATCCAACTGTCCTAACCCTCATCAAACTGTCCTAACCCCCATATAACTGTCCTAACCCCCATCCAACTGTCCTAACCCCCATCCAACTGTCCTAACCCCCATCCAAATGGCCTAACTCCCATCCGACTGTCCAATTCTCCAACCAACTGCCCTAACCCCCAACCAACTGTCCTAACCCACAGCCAAGCGTCCTAACCCCCATCCAACTGTCCTAACCCCCATCAAACTGTCCTAACCTTATCCAACTGTCCTAACCCCCATCCAACTGACCTAACTCCCATCCGACTGTCCTAACTCCCATCCAGCTGTCCTAACCCCCATCCAACTGTCCTAACCCCCATCCTACTGTCCTACACCCCATCCAACTGTCCTAACCCTCATCCAACTGTCCTAACTCCCATCCAACTGTCCTAACCCCCATCCAACTGTCCTAACCCCCATCCGACTGTCCTAATCCCCATCCGACTGTCCTAACCCCCATCCAACTGTCCTACCCCCATCCAACTGTCCTAACCCCCATCCAACTGTCCACACTCCCATCCGACTGTCCAAACCCCCATCTAACTATCCTAACCCCCATCCAACAGTCCTAACCCCCATCAAACTGTCCTAACCCCCATCCAACTGTCCTAACCCCCATCCAACTGTCCTAACCCCCCCTCCAACTGGCCTAACTCCCATCCGACTGTCCAAACACCCATCTAACTATCCTAACCCCCATCCAACTGTCCTAACCCCCATCAAACTGTCCTAACCCTCATCCAACTGTCCTAACCCCCATATAGCTGTCCTAACCCCCATCCAACTGTCCTAACCCCCATCCAACTGTCCTAAACCCCATCCGACTGGCCTAACTCCCATCCGACTGTCCAAACCCCCATCCAACTGTCCTAACCCCCAACCAACTTTCCTAACACACAGCCAAGCGTCCTAACCCCCATCCATCTGTCCTAACCCCCATCCAACTGACCTAACCCCCATCCAACTGTCCTAACCCCCATCCAACTGTCCTAACCCCCATCCAACTGTTCTAACACCCATTCTACTGTCCTAACCCACATCCGACTGTCCTAACTCCCATCCAGCTGTCCTAAACCCCATCCACCTGTCCTAACACCCATCCTACTGTCCTAACTCCCATCCAACTGTCCTAACCCCCATCCAACTGTCCTAACTCCCATCCAACTGTCCTAACTCCCATCCAACTGTCCTAACCCTCATCCAACTTTCCTAACCCTCATCAATCTGTCCTAACTCCCATATAACTGTCCTAACCCCCATCCAACTGACCTGACCCACATCCAACTGTCCTAACCCCCATCCAACTGTCCTAACCCCCATCCAACTGTCCTAACTCCCACCCAACTGTCCAAACACCCATTCAAGTGTCCTAACTCCCATCCAACTGTCCAAACCCCCATCCAACTGTCCTAACCCCCCTCCAACTGGCCTAACTCCCATCCGACTGTCCAAACCCCCATCTAACTATCCTAACCCCCATCCAACTGTCCTAACCCCCATCAAACTGTCCTAACCCCCATCCAACTGTCCTAACCCCCATCAAACTGTCCTAACCCCCGTCCAACTGTCCTAACCCCCATCATACTGTCCTAACCCCCATCCAACTGTTCTAACCCACAACCAACTGTCCTACCCCACATCCAATTGTCCTGACCCCCATCCAACTGTCCTGATCCCCATCCATCTGTGCCAACCCACATCCAACTGTCCGGACCCCCATCCAACTGTCCTAACCCACATCAAACTGTCCTGACCCCATCCAACTGTCCTAACCCCCATCCAACTGTCCTAACCCCATCCAACTGTCCTAACCCTCATCCAACTGTGCTAACCACCATCCAACTGTCCTAACCCCCATCCAACTGTCCTAACTACCATCCAACTGTCCTAACTCCCATCCAACTGTCCTAACTCCCATCCAACTGTCTTAACCCTCATCCAACTGTCCTAACACCCATCCAACTGTCCTAACCCCATCCAACTGTCCTAACCCTCATCCAACTGTTCTAACCACCATCCAACTGTCCTAACCCCCATCCAACTGTCCTAACCCACATCCAACTGTCCTAACTCCCATCCAACTGTCCTAACCCCCATCCAACTGTCCTAACCCCCATCCGACTGTCCTAACCCCCATCCAACTGTCCTAACTCCCATCCAACTGTCCTAACCCCCATCCAACTGTCCTAACCCCCATCCGACTGTCCTAACCCCCATTCTACTGTCCTAACTCCCATCCAACTGTCCTTCCCCCCATCCAACTGTCCTAACCCCCATCCAACTGTCCTAACCCCCACCCAACTGTCCTAACCCTCATCAAACTGTCCTAACCCCCATCCAACTGTCCTAACCTCCATCCAACTGTCCTAACCTCCATCCAACTGTCCTAACCCCCATACAACTGTCCTAACCCACATCCGACTGTCCTAATACCCATCCAACTGACCTCACCCCCATACAACTGTCCTAACCCCCATACAACTGTCCTAACTCCCATCCTACTGTCCTAACCCTATCTGACTGTCCTAACCCCCATCCGACTGTACTATCCCCCATTCAACTGTCCTAACTCCCATCCAACTCTCCTAACCCCCATCCAACTGTCCTAACCCCCATCCAACTGTCCACACTCCCATCCGACTGTCCTAACCCCCATCCAACCGACCTAACCCCCATCCATCTGTCCTAACCTTCATCCAACTGTCGTAACACCCATCCAACTGTCCTAACCCCCATCCAACTGTCCTAACCCTCATCAAACTGTCTTAACCCCCATCCAACTGTCCTAACCCTCATCCAACTGTCCTAACGCCCATACAACTGTCTTAACCCCCATCCAACTCTCCTAACCTCCATCCAACTGTCCTAATCCCCATACAACTGTCCTAACCCACATCCGACTGTCCTAATACCCATCCAACTGACCTGACCCCCATACAACTGTCCTAACCCCCATACAACTGTCCTAACTCCCATCCAACTGTCCTAACCCCATCTGACTGTCCTAACCCCCATCCAACTGTACTAACCCCCATTCAACTGTCCAAACTCCCATCCAACTGTCCTAACCCCCATCCAACTGTCCTAACCCTCATCAAACTGTCCTAACCCCCATATAACTGTCCTAACCCCCATCCAACTGTCCTAACCCCCATCCAACTGTCCTAACCCCCATCCAAATGGCCTAACTCCCATCTGACTGTCCAATTCTCCAACCAACTGCCCTAACCCCCAACCGACTGTCCTAACCCACAGCCAAGCGTCCTAACCCCCATCCAACTGTCCTAACCCCCATCAAACTGTCCTAACCTGCATCCAACTGTCCTAACCCCCATCCAACTGACCTAACTCCCATCCGACTGTCCTAACTCCCATCCAGCTGTCCTAACCCCCATCCAACTGTCCTAACCCCCATCCTACTGTCCTACACCCCATCCAACTGTCCTAACCCTCATCCAACTGTCCTAACTCCCATCCAACTGTCCTAACCCCCATCCAACTGTCCTAACCCCCATCCGACTGTCCTAATCCCCATCCGACTGTCCTAACCCCCATCCAACTGTCCTACCCCCATCCAACTGTCCTAACCCCCATCCAACTGTCCACACTCCCATCCAACTGTCCTAACCCCCATCCAACCGACCTAACCCCCATACAACTGCCCTAACCCCCCTCCAACTGGCCTAATTCCCATCTGACTGTCCAAACCCCCATCTAACTATCCTAACCCCCATCCAACTGTCCTAACTCCCATCCGACTGTCCAAACCCCCATCTAACTATCCTAACCCCCATCCAACTGTCCTAACTGCCATCAAACTGTCCTAACCCTCATCCAACTGTCCTAACCCCCATATAGCTGTCCTAACCCCCATCCAACTGTCCTAACCCCCATCCAACTGTCCTAAACCCCATCCGACTGGCCTAACTCCCATCCGACTGTCCAAACCCCCATCCAACTGTCCTAACCCCCAACCAACTTTCCTAACACACAGCCAAGCGTCCTAACCCCCATCCATCTGTCCTAACCCCCATCCAACTGACCTAACCCCCATCTAACTGTCCTAACCCCCATCCAACTGTCCTAACCCCCATCCAACTGTTCTAACACCCATTCTACTGTCCTAACCCCCATCCGACTGTCCTAACTCCCAGCCAACCGACCTAACCCCCATCCATCTGTCCTAACCTTCATCCAACTGTCCTAACACCCATCCAACTGTCCTAACCCTCATCAAACTGTCTTAACCCCCATCCAACTCTCCTAACCTCCATCCAACTGTCCTAATCCCCATACAACTGTCCTAACCCACATCCGACTGTCCTAATACCCATCCAACTGACCTGACCCCCATACAACTGTCCTAACCCCCATACAACTGTCCTAACTCCCATCCAACTGTCCTAACCCCATCTGACTGTCCTAACCCCCATCCAACTGTACTAACCCCCATTCAACTGTCCAAACTCCCATCCAACTGTCCGAACCCCCATCCAACTGTCCTAACCCTCATCAAACTGTCTTAACCCCCATATAACTGTCCTAACCCCCATCCAACTGTCCTAACCCCCATCCAACTGTCCTAACCCCCATCCAAATGGCCTAACTCCCATCTGACTGTCCAATTCTCCAACCAACTGCCCTAACCCCCAACCAACTGTCCTAACCCACAGCCAAGCGTCCTAACCCCCATCCAACTGTCCTAACCCCCATCCGACTGTCCTAATCCCCATCCGACTGTCCTAACCCCCATCCAACTGTCCTACCCCCATCCAACTGTCCTAACCCCCATCCAACTGTCCACACTCCCATCCAACTGTCCTAACCCCCATCCAACCGACCTAACCCCCATACAACTGCCCTCACCCCCCTCCAACTGGCCTAATTCCCATCCGACTGTCCAAACCCCCATCTAACTATCCTAACCCCCATCCAACTGTCCTAACTCCCATCCGACTGTCCAATCCCCCATCTAACTATCCTAACCCCCATCCAACTGTCCTAACTGCCATCAAACTGTCCTAACCCTCATCCAACTGTCCTAACCCCCATATAGCTGTCCTAACCCCCATCCAACTGTCCTAACCCCCATCCAACTGTCCTAAACCCCATCCGACTGGCCTAACTCCCATCCGACTGTCCAAACCCCCATCCAACTGTCCTAACCCCCAACCAACTTTCCTAACACACAGCCAAGCGTCCTAACCCCCATCCATCTGTCCTAACCCCCATCCAACTGACCTAACCCCCATCTAACTGTCCTAACCCCCATCCAACTGTCCTAACCCCCATCCAACTGTTCTAACACCCATTCTACTGTCCTAACCCCCATCCGACTGTCCTAACTCACATCCTGCTGTCCTAAACCCCATCCACCTGTCCTAACCCCCATCCTACTGTCCTAACTCCCATCCAACTGTCCTAACCCCCATCCAACTGTCCTAACTCCCATCCAACTGTCCTAACTCCCATCCAACTGTCCTAACCCTCATCCAACTTTCCTAACCCTCATCAAACTGTCCTAACTCCCATATAACTGTCCTAACCCCCATCCAACTGACCTGACCCACATCCAACTGTCCTAACCCCCATCCAACTGTCCTAACCCCCATCCAACTGTCCTAACTCCCATCCAACTGTCCAAACACCCATTCAAGTGTCCTAACTCCCATCCAACTGTCCAAACCCCCATCCAACTGTCCGAACCCTCATCAAACTGTCCTAACCCCCATATAACTGTCCTAACCCCCATCCAACTGTCCTAACCCCCATCCAACTGTCCTAACCCCCCTCCAACTGGCCTAACTCCCATCCGACTGTCCAAACCCCCATCTAACTATCCTAACCCCCATCCAACTGTCCTAACCCCCATCAAACTGTCCTAACCCCCATCCAACTGTCCTAACCCCCATCAAACTGTCTTACCCCCGTCCAACTGTCCTAACCCCCATCCAACTGTCCTAACCCCCATCCAACTGTTCGAACCCACAACCAAATGTCCTACCCCACATCCAATTGTCCTGACCCCCATCCAACTGTCCTGATCCCCATCCATCTGTGCCAACCCACATCCAACTGTCCGGACCCCCATCCAACTGTCCTAACCCACATCAAACTGTCCTGACCCCATCCAACTGTCCTAACCCCCATCCAACTGTCCTAACCCCATCCAACTGTCCTAACCCTCATCCAACTGTGCTAACCACCATCCAACTGTCCTAACCCCCATCCAACTGTCCTAACTACCATCCAACTGTCCTAACTCCCATCCAACTGTCCTAACCCTCATCCAACTGTCCTAACCCCCATCCAACTGTCCTAACCCCATCCAACTGTCCTAACCCTCATTCAACTGTTCTAACCACCATCCAACTGTCCTAACTCCCATCCAACTGTCCTAACCCCAATCTAACTGTCCTAACCCCCATCCAACTGTCCTAACCCCCATCCAACTGTCCTAACCCCCACCCAACTGTCCGAACCCTCATCCAACTGTCCTAACCCCCATCCAACTGTCCTAACCCCATCCAACTGTCCTAACCCTCATTCAACTGTTCTAACCACCATCCAACTGTCCTAACCCCCATCCAACTGTCCTAACTACCATCCAACTGTCCTAACCCCCATCCAACTGTCCTAACTCCCATCCAACTGTCCTAACCCCCATCCAACTGTCCTAACCCCCATCCGACTGTCCTAACCCCCATTCTACTGTCCTAACTCCCATCCAACTGTCCTAACCCCAATCTAACTGTCCTAACCCCCATCCAACTGTCCTAACCCCCATCCAACTGTCCTAACCCCCACCCAACTGTCCTAACCCTCATCAAACTGTCCTAACCCCCATCCAACTGTCCTAACCTCCATCCAACTGTCCTAACCCCCATACAACTGTCCTAACTCCCATCCAACTGTCCTAACCCCATCTGACTGTCCTAACCCTCATCCAACTGTACTAACCCCCATTCAACTGTCCAAACTCCCATCCAACTGTCCTAACCCCCATCCAACTGTCCTAACCCTCATCAAACTGTCCTAACCCCCATATAACTGTCCTACCCCCATCCAACTGTCCTAACCCCCATCCAACTGTCCTAACCCCCATCCAAATGGCCTAACTCCCATCTGACTGTCCAATTCTCCAACCAACTGCCCTAACCCCCAACCAACTGTCCTAACCCACAGCCAAGCGTCCTAACCCCCATCCAACTGTCCTAACCCCCATCAAACTGTCCTAACCTGCATCCAACTGTCCTAACCCCCATCCGACTGTCCTAATCCCCATCCGACTGTCCTAACCCCCATCCAACTGTCCTACCCCCATCCAACTGTCCTAACCCCCATCCAACTGTCCACACTCCCATCCAACTGTCCTAACCCCCATCCAACCGACCTAACCCCCATACAACTGCCCTAACCCCCCTCCAACTGGCCTAATTCCCATCCGACTGTCCAAACCCCCATCTAACTATCCTAACCCCCATCCAACTGTCCTAACTCCCATCCGACTGTCCAAACCCCCATCTAACTATCCTAACCCCCATCCAACTGTCCTAACTGCCATCAAACTGTCCTAACCCTCATCCAACTGTCCTAACCCCCATATAGCTGTCCTAACCCCCATCCAACTGTCCTAACCCCCATCCAACTGTCCTAAACCCCATCCGACTGGCCTAACTCCCATCCGACTGTCCAAACCCCCATCCAACTGTCCTAACCCCCAACCAACTTTCCTAACACACAGCCAAGCGTCCTAACCCCCATCCATCTGTCCTAACCCCCATCCAACTGACCTAACCCCCATCTAACTGTCCTAACCCCCATCCAACTGTCCTAACCCCCATCCAACTGTTCTAACACCCATTCTACTGTCCTAACCCCCATCCGACTGTCCTAACTCCCATCCTGCTGTCCTAAACCCCATCCACCTGTCCTAACCCCCATCCTACTGTCCTAACTCCCATCCAACTGTCCTAACCCCCATCCAACTGTCCTAACTCCCATCCAACTGTCCTAACTCCCATCCAACTGTCCTAACCCTCATCCAACTTTCCTAACCCTCATCAAACTGTCCTAACTCCCATATAACTGTCCTAACCCCCATCCAACTGACCTGACCCACGTCCAACTGTCCTAACCCCCATCCAACTGTCCTAACCCCCATCCAACTGTCCTAACTCCCATCCAACTGTCCAAACACCCATTCAAGTGTCCTAACTCCCATCCAACTGTCCAAACCCCCATCCAACTGTCCGAACCCTCATCAAACTGTCCTAACCCCCATATAACTGTCCTAACCCCCATCCAACTGTCCTAACCCCCATCCAACTGTCCTAACCCCCCTCCAACTGGCCTAACTCCCATCCGACTGTCCAAACCCCCATCTAACTATCCTAACCCCCATCCAACTGTCCTAACCCCCATCAAACTGTCCTAACCCCCATCCAACTGTCCTAACCCCCATCAAACTGTCTTACCCCCGTCCAACTGTCCTAACCCCCATCCAACTGTCCTAACCCCCATCCAACTGTTCTAACCCACAACCAAATGTCCTACCCCACATCCAATTGTCCTGACCCCCATCCAACTGTCCTGATCCCCATCCATCTGTGCCAACCCACATCCAACTGTCCGGACCCCCATCCAACTGTCCTAACCCACATCAAACTGTCCTGACCCCATCCAACTGTCCTAACCCCCATCCAACTGTCCTAACCCCATCCAACTGTCCTAACCCTCATCCAACTGTGCTAACCACCATCCAACTGTCCTAACCCCCATCCAACTGTCCTAACTACCATCCAACTGTCCTAACTCCCATCCAACTGTCCTAACCCTCATCCAACTGTCCTAACCCCAATCTAACTGTCCTAACCCCCATCCAACTGTCCTAACCCCCATCCAACTGTCCTAACCCCCACCCAACTGTCCTAACCCTCATCAAACTGTCTTAACCCCCATCCAACTGTCCTAACCCCCATACAACTGTCCTAACCCACATCCGACTGTCCTAATACCCATCCAACTGACCTCACCCCCATACAACTGTCCTAACCCCCATACAACTGTCCTAACTCCCATCCTACTGTCCTAACCCTATCTGACTGTCCTAACCCCCATCCGACTGTACTAACCCCCATCTAACTATCCTAACCCCCATCCAACTGTCCTAACTGCCATCAAACTGTCCTAACCCTCATCCAACTGTTCTAACCCCCATATAGCTGTCCTAACCCCCATCCAACTGTCCTAACCCCCATCCAACTGTCCTAAACCCCATCCGACTGGCCTAACTCCCATCCGACTGTCCAAACCCCCATCCAACTGTCCTAACCCCCAACCAACTTTCCTAACACCCATCCAACTGTCCTAACCTCCATCCAACTGTCCTAACCCCCATACAACTGTCCTAACCCACATCCGACTGTCCTAATACCCATCCAACTGACCTCACCCCCATACAACTGTCCTAACCCCCATACAACTGTCCTAACTCCCATCCTACTGTCCTAACCCTATCTGACTGTCCTAACCCCCATCCGACTGTACTAACCCCCATTCAACTGTCCTAACTCCCATCCAACTGTCCTAACCCCCATCCAACTGTCCTAACCCCCATCCAACTGTCCACACTCCCATCCGACTGTCCTAACCCCCATCCAACCGACCTAACCCCCATCCATCTGTCCTAACCCTCATCCAACTGTCCTAACACCCATCCAACTCTCCTAACATCCATCCAACTGTCCTAATCCCCATACAACTGTCCTAACCCACATCCGACTGTCCTAATACCCATCCAACTGATCTGACCCCCATACAACTGTCCTAACCCCCATACAACTGTCCGAACTCCCATCCAACTGTCCTAACCCCATCTGACTGTCCTAACCCCCATCCGACTGTACTAACCCCCATTCAACTGTCCTAACTCCCATCCAACTGTCATAACCCCCATCCAACTGTCCTAACCCCCATCCAACTGTCCACACTCCCATCCGACTGTCCTAACCCCCGTCCAACCGACCTAACCCCCATCCAACTGTCCTAACCCTCATCCAACTGTCCTAACCCCCATACAACTGTCCTAACCCCCATCCAACTGTCCTAACCCCCATCCAACTGCCCTAACCCCCATCCAACTGGCCTAACTCCCATCCGACTGTCCAAACCCCCATCTAACTGTCCTAACCCCCATCCAACTGTCCTAACCCCCATCAAACTGTCCTAACCCCCATCCAACTGTCCTAACCCCCATCAAACTGTCCTAACCCCCATCCAACTGTCGAAACCCCCATCCAACTGTCCTAACCCCCATCCATCTGTTCTAACCCACAACCAACTGTCCTACCCCACATCCAATTGTCCTGACCCCCATCCAACTGTCCTGATGCCCATCCATCTGTGCCGACCCACAGCCAACTGTCCGGACCCCCATCCAACTGTCCTAACCCACATCCAACTGTCCTGACCCCATCCAACTGTCCTAACCCCCATCCAACTGTCCTAACCCCATCCAACTGTCCTAACCCTCATCCAACTGTGCTAACCACCATCCAACTGTCCTAACCACCATCCAACTGTCCTAACTACCATCCAACTGTCCTAACCCCCATCCAACTGTCCTAACCCTCATCCAACTGTCCTAACCCCCATCCAACTGTCCTAACCCCCATCCAACCGACCTAACCCCCATCCATCTGTCCTAACCCTCATCCAACTGTCCTAACACCCATCCAACTGTCCTAACCCTCATCAAACTGTCTTAACCCCCATCCAACTCTCCTAACCTCCATCCAACTGTCCTAATCCCCATACAACTGTCCTAACCCACATCCGACTGTCCTAATACCCATCCAACTGATCTGACCCCCATACAACTGTCCTAACCCCCATACAACTGTCCGAACTCCCATCCAACTGTCCTAACCCCATCTGACTGTCCTAACCCCCATCCGACTGTACTAACCCCCATTCAACTGTCCTAACTCCCATCCAACTGTCCTAACCCCCATCCAACTGTCCTAACCCCCATCCAACTGTCCACACTCCCATCCGACTGTCCTAACACCCGTCCAACCGACCTAACCCCCATCCAACTGTCCTAACCCTCATCCAACTGTCCTAACCCCCATACAACTGTCCTAACCCCCATCCAACTGTCCTAACCCCCATCCAACTGCCCTAACCCCCATCCAACTGGCCTAACTCCCATCCGACTGTCCAAACCCCCATCTAACTGTCCTAACCCCCATCCAACTGTCCTAACCCCCATCAAACTGTCCTAACCCCCATCCAACTGTCCTAATCCCCATCAAACTGTCCTAACCCCCATCCAACTGTCGAAACCCCCATCCAACTGTCCTAACCCCCATCCATCTGTTCTAACCCACAACCAACTGTCCTACCCCACATCCAATTGTCCTGACACCCATCCAACTGTCCTGATCCCCATCCATCTGTGCCGACCCACAGCCAACTGTCCGGACCCCCATCCAACTGTCCTAACCCACATCCAACTGTCCTGACCCCATCCAACTGTCCTAACCCCCATCCAACTGTCCTAACCCCATCCAACTGTCCTAACCCTCATCCAACTGTGCTAACCACCATCCAACTGTCCTAACCACCATCCAACTGTCCTAACTACCATCCAACTGTCCTAACCCCCATCCAACTGTCCTAACCCTCATCCAACTGTCCTAACCCCCATCCAACTGTCCTAACCCCCATCCGACTGTCCTAACCCCCATCCAACTGTCCTAACCCCATCCAACTGTCCGAACTCCCATCCAACTGTCCTAACCCCCATCCAACTGTCCTAACCCCCATCCAACAGTCCTAACCCCCATCCGACTGTCCTAACCCCCATCCAACTGTCCTAACCCTCATCCAACTGTTCTAACCAAGATCCAACTGTCCTAACCCCCATCCAACTGTCCTAACTCCCATCCGACTGTCCTAACCCCCATCCGACTGTCCTAACCCCCATCCGACTGTCCTAACCACCATCCAACTGTCCTAATCGCCATCCGACTGTCCTAAACCCCATCCAACTGCCCTAACTCCCATCCAACTGTCCTAACCCCCATCCAACTGTCCTAACTCCCATCCAACTGTCCTAACCCCCATCCAACTGTTCTAACCACCATCCAACTGTCCTAACCCCCATCCAACTGTCCTAACTACCATCCAACTGTCCTAACCCCCATCCAACTGTCCTAACTCCCATCCAACTGTCCTAACCCCCATCCAACTGTCCTAACCCCCATCCGACTGTCCTAACCCCCATTCTACTGTCCTAACTCCCATCCAACTGTCCTAACCCCCATCTAACTGTCCTAACCCCCATCCAACTGTCCTAACCCCCATCCAACTGTCCTAACCCCCATCCAACTGTCCTAACCCCCATCCAACTGTCCTAACCCCCATACAACTGTCCTAACCCACATCCGACTGTCCTAATACCCATCCAACTGACCTGACCCCCATACAACTGTCCTAACCCCCATACAACTGTCCTAACTCCCATCCTACTGTCCTAACCCCATCTGACTGTCCTAACCCCCATCCGACTGTACTAACCCCCATTCAACTGTCCTAACTCCCATCCAACTGTCCTAACCCCCATCCAACTGTCCTAACCCCCATCCAACTGTCCACACTCCCATCCGACTGTCCTAACCCCCATCCAACCGACCGAACCCCCATCCATCTGTCCTAACCCTCATCCAACTGTCCTAACACCCATCCAACTGTCCTAACCCTCATCAAACTGTCTTAACCCCCATCCAACTCTCCTAACCTCCATCCAACTGTCCTAATCCCCATACAACTGTCCTAACCCACATCCGACTGTCCTAATACCCATCCAACTGACCTGACCCCCATCCGACTGTCCTAACCCCCATACAACTGTCCTAACTCCCATCCAACTGTCCTAACCCCATCTGACTGTCCTAACCCCCATCCGACTGTACTAACCCCCATTCAACTGTCCTAACTCCCATCCAACTGTCCTAACCCCCATCCAACTGTCCTAACCCCCATCCAACCGACCTAACCCCCATCCAACTGTCCCAACCCTCATCCAACTGTCCTAACCCCCATCCAACTGTCCTAACCCCCATCCAACTGTCCTAACCCCCATCCAACTGCCCTAACCCCCATCCAACTGGCCTAACTCCCATCCGACTGTCCAAACCCCCATCTAACTGTCCTAACCCCCATCCAACTGTCCTAACCCCCATCAAACTGTCCTAACCCCCATCCAACTGTCCTAACCCCCATTAAAACTGTCCTAACCCCCATCCAACTGTCGAACCCCCCATCCAACTGTCCTAACCCCCATCCATCTGTTCTAACCCACAACCAACTGTCCTACCCCACATCCAATTGTCCTGACCCCCATCCAACTGTCCTGATCCCCATCCATCTGTGCCGACCCACAGCCAACTGTCCGGACCCCCATCCAACTGTCCTAACTCACATCAAACTGTCCTGACCCCATCCAACTGTCCTAACCCCCATCCAACTGTCCTAACCCCATCCAACTGTCCTAACCCTCATCCAACTGTGCTAACCCCCATCCAACTGTCCTAACCACCATCCAACTGTCCTAACCACCATCCAACTGTCCTAACTACCATCCAACTGTCCTAACCCCCATCCAACTGTCCTAACCCTCATCCAACTGTCCTAACCCCCATCCAACTGTCCTAACCCCCATCCAACCGACCTAACCCCCATCCATCTGTCCTAACCCTCATCCAACTGTCCTAACACCCATCCAACTGTCCTAACCCTAATCAAACTGTCTTAACCCCCATCCAACTCTCCTAACCTCCATCCAACTGTCCTAATCCCCATACAACTGTCCTAACCCACATCCGACTGTCCTAATACCCATCCAACTGATCTGACCCCCATACAACTGTCCTAACCCCCATACAACTGTCCGAACTCCCATCCAACTGTCCTAACCCCATCTGACTGTCCTAACCCCCATCCGACTGTACTAACCCCCATTCAACTGTCCTAACTCCCATCCAACTGTCCTAACCCCCATCCAACTGTCCTAACCCCCATCCAACTGTCCACACTCCCATCCGACTGTCCTAACCCCCGTCCAACCGACCTAACCCCCATCCAACTGTCCTAACCCTCATCCAACTGTCCTAACCCCCATACAACTGTCCTAACCCCCATCCAACTGTCCTAACCCCCATCCAACTGCCCTAACCCCCATCCAACTGGCCTAACTCCCATCCGACTGTCCAAACCCCCATCTAACTGTCCTAACCCCCATCCAACTGTCCTAACCCCCATCAAACTGTCCTAACCCCCATCCAACTGTCCTAACCCCCATCAAACTGTCCTAACCCCCATCCAACTGTCGAAACCCCCATCCAACTGTCCTAACCCCCATCCATCTGTTCTAACCCACAACCAACTGTCCTACCCCACATCCAATTGTCCTGACCCCCATCCAACTGTCCTGATCCCCATCCATCTGTGCCGACCCACAGCCAACTGTCCGGACCCCCATCCAACTGTCCTAACCCACATCCAACTGTCCTGACCCCATCCAACTGTCCGAACCCCCATCCAACTGTCCTAACCCCATCCAACTGTCCTAACCCTCATCCAACTGTGCTAACCACCATCCAACTGTCCTAACCACCATCCAACTGTCCTAACTACCATCCAACTGTCCTAACCCCCATCCAACTGTCCTAACCCTCATCCAACTGTCCTAACCCCCATCCAACTGTCCTAACCCCCATCCGACTGTCCTAACCCCCATCCAACTGTCCTAACCCCATCCAACTGTCCGAACTCCCATCCAACTGTCCTAACCCCCATCCAACTGTCCTAACCCCCATCCGACTGTCCTAACCCCCATCCAACTGTCCTAACCCCCATCCAACTGTCCTAACCCCCATCCAACTGTCCTAACCCTCATCCAACTGTTCTAACCAAGATCCAACTGTCCTAACCCCCATCCAACTGTCCTAACTCCCATCCGACTGTCCTAACCCCCATCCGACTGTCCTAACCCCCATCCGACTGTCCTAACCACCATCCAACTGTCCTAACCGCCATCCGACTGTCCTAAACCCCATCCAACTGCCCTAACTCCCATCCAACTGTCCTAACCCCCATCCAACTGTCCTAACTCCCATCCAACTGTCCTAACCCCCATCCAACTGTTCTAACCACCATCCAACTGTCCTAACCCCCATCCAACTGTCCTAACTACCATCCAACTGTCCTAACCCCCATCCAACTGTCCTAACCCCCATCCAACTGTCCTTACCCACATCCAACTGTACTAACCCCCATCCAACTGTCCTAACTCCCATCCAACTGTCCTAACCCCCATCCAACTGTCCTAACCCCCATCCGACTGTCCTAACCCCCATTCTACTGTCCTAACTCCCATCCAACTGTCCTAACCCCCATCTAACTGTCCTAACCCCCATCCAACTGTCCTAACCCCCATCCAACTGTCCTAACCCCCACCCAACTGTCCTAACCCTCATCAAACTGTCCTAACCCCCATCCAACTGTCCTAACCTCCATCCAACTGTCCTAACCCCCATACAACTGTCCTAACCCACATCCGACTGTCCTAACCCCCATTCTACTGTCCTAACTCCCATCCAACTGTCCTAACCCCCATCTAACTGTCCTAACCCCCATCCAACTGTCCTAACCCCCATCCAACTGTCCTAACCCCCATCCAACTGTCCTAACCCTCATCAAACTGTCCTAACCCCCATCCAACTGTCCTAACCTCCATCCAACTGTCCTAACCCCCATACAACTGTCCTAACCCACATCCGACTGTCCTAATACCCATCCAACTGACCTGACCCCCATACAACTGTCCTAACCCCCATACAACTGTCCTAACTCCCATCCTACTGTCCTAACCCCATCTGACTGTCCTAACCCCCATCCGACTGTACTAACCCCCATTCAACTGTCCTAACTCCCATCCAACTGTCCTAACCCCCATCCAACTGTCCTAACCCCCATCCAACTGTCCACACTCCCATCCGACTGTCCTAACCCCCATCCAACCGACCGAACCCCCATCCATCTGTCCTAACCCTCATCCAACTGTCCTAACACCCATCCAACTGTCCTAACCCTCATCAAACTGTCTTAACCCCCATCCAACTCTCCTAACCTCCATCCAACTGTCCTAACCCCCATCCGACTGTACTAACCCCCATTCAACTGTCCTAACTCCCATCCAACTGTCCTAACCCCCATCCAACTGTCCTAAACACCATCCAACTGTCCTAACCCCCATCCAACTGTCCTAACCCCCATCCAACCGACCTAACCCCCATCCAACTGTCCCAACCCTCATCCAACTGTCCTAACCCCCATCCAACTGTCCTAACCCCCATCCAACTGTCCTAACCCCCATCCAACTGCCCTAACCCCCATCCAACTGGCCTAACTCCCATCCGACTGTCCAAACCCCCATCTAACTGTCCTAACCCCCATCCAACTGTCCTAACCCCCATCAAACTGTCCTAACCCCCATCCAACTGTCCTAACCCCCATTAAAACTGTCCTAACCCCCATCCAACTGTCGAAACCCCCATCCAACTGTCCTAACCCCCATCCATCTGTTCTAACCCACAACCAACTGTCCTACCCCACATCCAATTGTCCTGACCCCCATCCAACTGTCCTGATCCCCATCCATCTGTGCCGACCCACAGCCAACTGTCCGGACCCCCATCCAACTGTCCTAACCCACATCAAACTGTCCTGACCCCATCCAACTGTCCTAACCCCCATCCAACTGTCCTAACCCCATCCAACTGTCCTAACCCTCATCCAACTGTGCTAACCACCATCCAACTGTCCTAACCCCCATCCAACTGTCCTAACTACCATCCAACTGTCCTAACCCCCATCCAACTGTGCTAACCCTCATCCAACTGTCCTAACCCCCATCCAACTGTCCTAACCCCCATCCGACTGTCCTAACCCCCATCCAACTGTCCTAACCCCATCCAACTGTCCTAACTCCCATCCAACTGTCCTAACCCCCATCCAACTGTCCTAACCCCCATCCGACTGTCATAACCCCCATCCAACTGTCCTAACCCTCATCCAACTGTTCTAACCACCATCCAACTGTCCTAACCCCCAGCCAAATGTCCTAACTCCCATCCAACTGTCCTAACCCCCATCCGACTGTCCTAACCCCCATCCGACTGTCCTAACCACCATCCAACTGTCCTAACCGCCATCCGACTGTCCTAAACCCCATCCAACTGCCCTAACTCCCATCCAACTGTCCTAACCCCCATCCAACTGTCCTAACTCCCATCCAACTGTCCAAACTCCCATCCAACTGTCCTAACTCCCATCCAACTGTCCTAACCCCCATCTAACTGTCCTAAACCCCATCCAACTGTCCTAACTCCCATCCAACTGTCCTAACCCCCATCCAACTGTCCTAACTCCCATCCAACTGTCCTAACCCCCATCTAACTGTCCTAACCCCCATCCAACTGTCCTAACCACCATCCAACTGTCCTAACCCCCATCAAACTGTCCTGACCCCCATCCAACTATCCTAACTCCCATCCAACTGTCCTAACCCCCATCCAACTGTCCTAACCCCCATCCAACTGTCCTAACCCCCATCAAACTGCCCTAACCCCATTCCACTGTCCAAACCCTGATCCAACTGTCCTAACCACCATCCAACTGTCCTAACCCCCATCCAACTGCCCTAACCCCCATCAAACTGTCCTGACCCCCATCCGACTGTCCTAACCCCCATCCAACTGTCCTAACCCCCGTCCAACTGTCCTAACCCTATTCCAACTGTCCTAACCCACATCCGACTGTCCTAACTACCATCCGACTGTCCTAACCCCCATCCAACTGTCCTAACTCCCATCCAACTGTCCTAACCCCCATCCAACTGTCCTTACCCACATCCAACTGTGCTAACCCCCATCCAACTGTCCTAACCCCCATCCAACTGTCCTAACCCCCATCCAATTGTCCTGACCCCCATCCAACTCTACTGATCCCCATCCGTCTGTGCCGACCCACATCCAACTGTCTGGACCCCCATCGATCTGTCCTAACCCCCATCAAACTGTCCTGACCCCCATCCAACTGTCCTAACTCCCATCCATCTGTCCTAACCCCCATCCATCTGTCCTCACCCCCATCCATCTGTCCTAACCCCCATCCATCTGTCCTAACCCCCATCCAACTGTCCTAACTCCCATCCATCTGTCCTAACCCCCATCCAACTGTCCTAACTCCCATCCATCTGTCCTAACCTGCATCCAACTGTCCTAACCCCCATCCATCTGTCCTAACCCCCATCCAACTGTCCTAACTCCCATCCATCTGTCCTAACCCCCATCCAACTGTCCTAACTCCCATCCAACTGTCCTAACCCCCATCCGACTGTCCTAACCCCCATCCATCTGTCCTAACCCCCATCCATCTGTCCTAACTCCCATCCAACTGTCCTAACTCCCATCCATCTGTCCTAACCCCCATCCATCTGTCCTAACCCCCATCCAACTGTCCTAACCCCCATCCACCTGTCCTAACCCCCATCCATCTCTCCTAACCCCCATACAACTGTCCTAACCCCCATCCAACTGTCCTCACCCCCATCCAACTGTCCTCACCCTCATCCAACTGTCCTAACCCTCATCCAACTGTTCTAACCAAGATCCAACTGTCCTAACCCCCATCCAACTGTCCTAACTCCCATCCGACTGTCCTAACCCCCATCCGACTGTCCTAACCCCCATCCGACTGTCCTAACCACCATCCAACTGTCCTAACCGCCATCCGACTGTCCTAACCCACATCCAACTGTCCTAACTCCCATCCAACTGTCCTAACCCCCATCCAACTGTCCTTACCCACATCCAACTGTGCTAACCCCCATCCAACTGTCCTAACCCCCATCCAACTGTCCTAACCCCCATCCAATTGTCCTGACCCCCATCCAACTCTACTGATCCCCATCCGTCTGTGCCGACCCACATCCAACTGTCTGGACCCCCATCGATCTGTCCTAACCCCCATCAAACTGTCCTGACCCCCATCCAACTGTCCTAACTCCCATCCATCTGTCCTAACCCCCATCCATCTGTCCTCACCCCCATCCATCTGTCCTAACCCCCATCCATCTGTCCTAACCCCCATCCAACTGTCCTAACTCCCATCCATCTGTCCTAACCCCCATCCAACTGTCCTAACTCCCATCCATCTGTCCTAACCTGCATCCAACTGTCCTAACCCCCATCCATCTGTCCTAACCCCCATCCAACTGTCCTAACTCCCATCCATCTGTCCTAACCCCCATCCAACTGTCCTAACTCCCATCCAACTGTCCTAACCCCCATCCGACTGTCCTAACCCCCATCCATCTGTCCTAACCCCCATCCATCTGTCCTAACTCCCATCCAACTGTCCTAACTCCCATCCATCTGTCCTAACCCCCATCCATCTGTCCTAACCCCCATCCAACTGTCCTAACCCCCATCCACCTGTCCTAACCCCCATCCATCTCTCCTAACCCCCATACAACTGTCCTAACCCCCATCCAACTGTCCTCACCCCCATCCAACTGTCCTCACCCTCATCCAACTGTCCTAACCCTCATCCAACTGTTCTAACCAAGATCCAACTGTCCTAACCCCCATCCAACTGTCCTAACTCCCATCCGACTGTCCTAACCCCCATCCGACTGTCCTAACCCCCATCCGACTGTCCTAACCACCATCCAACTGTCCTAACCGCCATCCGACTGTCCTAAACCCCATCCAACTGCCCTAACTCCCATCCAACTGTCCTAACCCCCATCCAACTGTCCTAACTCCCATCCAACTGTCCTAACCCCCATCCAACTGTTCTAACCACCATCCAACTGTCCTAACTACCATCCAACTGTCCTAACTACCATCCAACTGTCCTAACCCCCATCCAACTGTCCTAACCCCCATCCAACTGTCCTTACCCACATCCAACTGTACTAACCCCCATCCAACTGTCCTAACTCCCATCCAACTGTCCTAACCCCCATCCAACTGTCCTAACCCCCATCCGACTGTCCTAACCCCCATTCTACTGTCCTAACTCCCATCCAACTGTCCTAACCCCCATCTAACTGTCCTAACCCCCATCCAACTGTCCTAACCCCCATCCAACTGTCCTAACCCCCACCCAACTGTCCTAACCCTCATCAAACTGTCCTAACCCCCATCCAACTGTCCTAACCTCCATCCAACTGTCCTAACCCCCATACAACTGTCCTAACCCACATCCGACTGTCCTAACCCCCATTCTACTGTCCTAACTCCCATCCAACTGTCCTAACCCCCATCTAACTGTCCTAACCCCCATCCAACTGTCCTAACCCCCATCCAACTGTCCTAACCCCCACCCAACTGTCCTAACCCTCATCAAACTGTCCTAACCCCCATCCAACTGTCCTAACCTCCATCCAACTGTCCTAACCCCCATACAACTGTCCTAACCCACATCCGACTGTCCTAATACCCATCCAACTGACCTGACCCCCATACAACTGTCCTAACCCCCATACAACTGTCCTAACTCCCATCCTACTGTCCTAACCCCATCTGACTGTCCTAACCCCCATCCGACTGTACTAACCCCCATTCAACTGTCCTAACTCCCATCCAACTGTCCTAACCCCCATCCAACTGTCCTAACCCCCATCCAACTGTCCACACTCCCATCCGACTGTCCTAACCCCCATCCAACCGACCGAACCCCCATCCATCTGTCCTAACCCTCATCCAACTGTCCTAACACCCATCCAACTGTCCTAACCCTCATCAAACTGTCTTAACCCCCATCCAACTCTCCTAACCTCCATCCAACTGTCCTAACCCCCATCCGACTGTACTAACCCCCATTCAACTGTCCTAACTCCCATCCAACTGTCCTAACCCCCATCCAACTGTCCTAAACACCATCCAACTGTCCTAACCCCCATCCAACTGTCCTAACCCCCATCCAACCGACCTAACCCCCATCCAACTGTCCCAACCCTCATCCAACTGTCCTAACCCCCATCCAACTGTCCTAACCCCCATCCAACTGTCCTAACCCCCATCCAACTGCCCTAACCCCCATCCAACTGGCCTAACTCCCATCCGACTGTCCAAACCCCCATCTAACTGTCCTAACCCCCATCCAACTGTCCTAACCCCCATCAAACTGTCCTAACCCCCATCCAACTGTCCTAACCCCCATTAAAACTGTCCTAACCCCCATCCAACTGTCGAAACCCCCATCCAACTGTCCTAACCCCCATCCATCTGTTCTAACCCACAACCAACTGTCCTACCCCACATCCAATTGTCCTGACCCCCATCCAACTGTCCTGATCCCCATCCATCTGTGCCGACCCACAGCCAACTGTCCGGACCCCCATCCAACTGTCCTAACCCACATCAAACTGTCCTGACCCCATCCAACTGTCCTAACCCCCATCCAACTGTCCTAACCCCATCCAACTGTCCTAACCCTCATCCAACTGTGCTAACCACCATCCAACTGTCCTAACCCCCATCCAACTGTCCTAACTACCATCCAACTGTCCTAACCCCCATCCAACTGTGCTAACCCTCATCCAACTGTCCTAACCCCCATCCAACTGTCCTAACCCCCATCCGACTGTCCTAACCCCCATCCAACTGTCCTAACCCCATCCAACTGTCCTAACTCCCATCCAACTGTCCTAACCCCCATCCAACTGTCCTAACCCCCATCCGACTGTCATAACCCCCATCCAACTGTCCTAACCCTCATCCAACTGTTCTAACCACCATCCAACTGTCCTAACCCCCAGCCAAATGTCCTAACTCCCATCCAACTGTCCTAACCCCCATCCGACTGTCCTAACCCCCATCCGACTGTCCTAACCACCATCCAACTGTCCTAACCGCCATCCGACTGTCCTAAACCCCATCCAACTGCCCTAACTCCCATCCAACTGTCCTAACCCCCATCCAACTGTCCTAACTCCCATCCAACTGTCCAAACTCCCATCCAACTGTCCTAACTCCCATCCAACTGTCCTAACCCCCATCTAACTGTCCTAAACCCCATCCAACTGTCCTAACTCCCATCCAACTGTCCTAACCCCCATCCAACTGTCCTAACTCCCATCCAACTGTCCTAACCCCCATCTAACTGTCCTAACCCCCATCCAACTGTCCTAACCACCATCCAACTGTCCTAACCCCCATCAAACTGTCCTGACCCCCATCCAACTATCCTAACTCCCATCCAACTGTCCTAACCCCCATCAAACTGTCCTGACCCCCATCCGACTGTCCTAACCCCCATCCAACTGTCCTAACCCCCGTCCAACTGTCCTAACCCTATTCCAACTGTCCTAACCCACATCCGACTGTCCTAACTACCATCCGACTGTCCTAACCCCCATCCAACTGTCCTAACTCCCATCCAACTGTCCTAACCCCCATCCAACTGTCCTTACCCACATCCAACTGTGCTAACCCCCATCCAACTGTCCTAACCCCCATCCAACTGTCCTAACCCCCATCCAATTGTCCTGACCCCCATCCAACTCTACTGATCCCCATCCGTCTGTGCCGACCCACATCCAACTGTCTGGACCCCCATCGATCTGTCCTAACCCCCATCAAACTGTCCTGACCCCCATCCAACTGTCCTAACTCCCATCCATCTGTCCTAACCCCCATCCATCTGTCCTCACCCCCATCCATCTGTCCTAACCCCCATCCATCTGTCCTAACCCCCATCCAACTGTCCTAACCCCCATCCATCTGTCCTAACCCCCATCCAACTGTCCTAACTCCCATCCATCTGTCCTAACCCCCATCCAACTGTCCTAACTCCCATCCAACTGTCCTAACCCCCATCCGACTGTCCTAACCCCCATCCATCTGTCCTAACCCCCATCCATCTGTCCTAACCCCCATCCATCTGTCCTAACCCCCATCCAACTGTCCTAACCCCCATCCATCTGTCCTAACCCCCATCCAACTGTCCTAACTCCCATCCATCTGTCCTAACCCCCATCCAACTGTCCTAACTCCCATCCAACTGTCCTAACCCCCATCCGACTGTCCTAACCCCCATCCATCTGTCCTAACCCCCATCCATCTGTCCTAACCCCCATCCATCTGTCCTAACTCCCATCCAACTGTCCTAACTCCCATCCATCTGTCCTAACCCCCATCCATCTGTCCTAACCCCCATCCATCTGTCCTAACTCCCATCCAACTGTCCTAACCCCCATCCAACTGTCCTAACCCCCATCCACCTGTCCTAACCCCCATCCATCTCTCCTAACCCCCATACAACTGTCCTAACCCCCATCCAACTGTCCTCACCCCCATCCAACTGTCCTCACCCTCATCCAACTGTCCTTACCCCCATCCAACTGTCCTAACCGCCATCCAACTGTCCTAACCCCCATACAACTGTCCTCACCCCCATCCAACTGTCCTCACCCTCATCCAACTGTCCTTACCCCCATCCAACTGTCCTAACCGCCATCCAACTGTCCAAACCCCCATACAACTGTCCTCACCCCCATGCAACTGTCCTAACCCCCATCCAACTGTCCTAACCCCCATCCAACTGTCCTAACCCCCATCCATCTCTCCTAACCCCCATACAACTGTCCTAACCCCCATCCAACTGTCCTCACCCTCATCCAACTGTCCAATCCCCCATACAACTGTCCTAACCCCCATCCAACTGTCCTCACCCCCATGCAACTGTCCTAACCCCCATCCAACTGTCCTAACCCCCATCCAACTGTCCTAACCCCCATCCAACTGTCCTAACCCCCATCCAACTGTCCTAACCCCCATCCAACTGTCCTAACCCCCATCCAACTGTCCTAACCCCCATCCAACTGTCCTAACCCCCATCCAACTGTCCTAACCCCCATCCAACTGTCCTAACCCCCATCCAACTGTCCTAACCCCATCCAACAGTAACCCCCATTCAACTGTCCTCTCCTCCATCCAACTGTCCTAACCCCCATCCAACTGTCCTAACCCCCATCCAACTGTCCTAACCCCCATCCAACTGTCCTAACCCCCATCCAACTGTCCTAACCCCCATCCAACTGTCCTAACCCCCATCCAACTGTCCTAACCCCATCCAACAGTAACCCCCATTCAACTGTCCTCTCCTCCATCCAACTGTCCTAACCTCGATCCAACTCCAACCCCCATTCAACTGTCCTAACTCCCATCCAACAGTAACCCCCATTCAACTGTCCTGGCCCAAGATTGTGTTATCTTTCCTTTCCAATACTAACTTGATAGAGTTTTTCGAGGTGGTCACAAAAATGATTGATGCAGGTAGGGCAGTGGATGGTGTCTATATGGACTTCAGTAAGGCCTTTGACAAGGTCGCTCATGAAATGAAATGAAATGAAATGAAAATCGCTAATTGTCACAAGTAGGCTTCAAATGAAGTTACTGTGAAAAGCCCCCAGTCGCCACATTCCGGCATCTGTTCGGGGAGGCTGGTATGGGAATTGAACCGTGCTGCTGGCCAGCCTTGGTCTGCTTTCAAAGCCAGCGATTTAGCCCTGTGCTAAACCAGCCTGTGCTAAACCATGGCAGACTGGAACAAAAGGTGAAGTCACACGGGACCAGAGGTGAGCTGGCAAGATGGATACAGAACTGGCTAGGTCATAGAATGTAGAGAGTAGCAATGGAAGTGTGCTTTTCTGATTGGGGGGCTGTGACTAGTGACTGTTCCGCAGGGTTCAGTGCTGGGACCTTTGCTGTTTTTTTTTACATTACAGCGCAGTACAGGCCCTTCGGCCCTCGATGTTGCGCAGAACCTGTGAAACCACTCTAAAGCCCATCTATACTATTCCCTTATCGTCCATATGTCTATCCAATGACCATTTGAATGCCCTTAGTGTTGGCGAGTCCACTACTGTTGCAGGCAGGGCATTCCACGCCCTTACTACTCTCTGAGTAAAGAACCTACCTCTGACGTCTGTCGTATATCTATCTCCCCTCAATTTAAAGCTATGTCCCCTCGTGCTAGACATCACCATCCGAGGAAAAAGGCTCTCACTGTCCACCCTATCCAATCCTCTGATCATTTTGTATGCCTCAATTAAGTCACCTCTCTAACGAAAACAGCCTCAAGTCCCTCAGCCTTTCCTCATAAGATCTTCCCTCCATACCAGGCAACATCCTGGTAAATCTCCTCTGCACCCTTTCCAATGCTTCCACATCCTTCCTATAATGCGGCGACCAGAATTGCACGCAATACTCCAAATGCGGCCGCACCAGAGTTTTGTACAGCTGCAACATGACCTCATGGCTCCGAAACTCAATCCCTCTACCAATAAAAGCTAACACACCGTACGCCTTCTTAACAACCCTCTCATCCTTGGTGGCAACTTTCAGGGATCTATGTACATGGACACCGAGATCTCTCTGCTCATCCACACTGCCAAGAATCTTACCATTAGCCCAGTACTCTGTCTTCCTGTTATTCCTCCCAAAATGAATCACCTCACACTTTTCTGCATTAAACTCCATTTGCGACCTCTCAGCCCAGCACTGCAGCTTATCTATGTCCCTCTGTAACTTGTAACATCCTTCCGCACTGTCCACAACTCCACCGACTTTAGTGTCATGTGCAAATTTACTCACCCATCCTTCTACGCCCTCCTCCAGGTCATTTATAAAAATGACAAACAGCAGTGGCCCCAAAACAGATCCTTGTGGTACACCACTAGTAACTGGACTCCAGTCCGAACATTTCCCATCGACCACCACCCTTTGTCTTCTTCCAGCTAGCCAATTTCTGATCCAAACTGCTAAATCACCCTGAATCCCATGCCTCTGTATTTTCTGCAGTAGTCTACCGTGGGGAACCTTATCAAATGCTTTGCTGAAATCCATATACACCACATCAACTGCTTTACCCTCATCCACCTGTTTGGTCAGCTTCTCAAAGAACTCAATAAGGTTTGTGAAACACGACCTACCCTTCACAAAACCGTGTTGACTATCTCTAATCAAATTATTCCTTTCCAGATGATTATACATCCTATCTCTTATGAACCTTTCCAATATTTTGCCCACAACAGAAGTAAGTCTCACTGGTCTATAGTTACCAGGGTTGTCTCTACTCCCCTTCTTGAACAAGGGGATAACATTTGCTATCATCCAGTCTTCTGGCACTATTCCTGTTGACAAAGATGACTTAAAGGTCAAAGCCAAAGGCTCAGCAATCTCCTCCCTAGCTTCCCAGAGAATCCTATGATAAATCCCATCCGGCCCTGGGGACTTATCTATTTTGACCCTTTCCAGAATTGTTAACACCTCCTCCTTATGAAGCTCAGCCCTTCTAGTCTAGTAGCCTGAATCTCAGTATTCTCCTCGACAACATTGTCTTTTTCCTGTGTGAATACTGACAAAAAATATTCATTTAGCACCTCTCCTATCTCCTCGGACTCCAAGCACAACTTCCCACTACTGTCCTTGACTGGCCCTTCTCTTACCCTAGTCATTCTTTTATTCCTGACATATCTATAGAAAGCTTTAGGGTTATCCTTGATCCTACCTGCCAAAGACTTCTCATGTCCCCTCCTGGCTCTTCTTAGCTCTCTCTTTAGGTCCTTCCTAGCTAACTTGTAACTCTTGAGTGCCCTTACTGAACCATCATGTCTCATCTTTACATAAGCCTCCTTCTTCCTCTTGACAAGTGTTTTGCCTGCCTTAGTAAACTACGGATCCCTTGCTCGACCACTTCCTCCCTGCCTGACAGGTACATACTTATCAAGGACACGCAGTAGCTGCTCCTTGAACAAGCTCCACATTTCCACTGTGCCCATCCCCTGCAGTTTTCCTCTCCATCTGATGCATCCTAAGTCTTGCCTCATCGCATCATAATTGCCTTTCCCCCAGATATAACTCTTGCCCTGCGGTATATACCTATCCCTTTCCATCACTAAAGTAAACGTAATCAAATTGTGGTCACTATCACCAAAGTGCTCACCTACCTCCAAATCTAAAACCTGTCGTGGTTCATTACCCAGTACCAAATCCAATACGGCCTCGCTTCTCGTTGACCTATCTACATACTGTGTCAGGAAACCCTCCTGCACACATTGGACAAAAACGGACCCATCTAAAGTACTCGAACTATAGCATTTCCAGTCAATATTTGGAAAGTTAAAGTCCCCCATAACAACTACCCTGTTGCTTTCGCTCCTATTCAGAATCATCTTTGCAATCCTTTCCTCTACATCTCTGGAACTTTTCAGAGGCCTATAGAAAACTCCTAACAGGGTGACCTCTCCTTTCCTGTTTCTAACCTCAGCCCATACTACCTCAATCGACGAATCCTCATCAACGTCCTTTCTGCCACCGTAATATTATCCTTAACTAACAATGCCACCCCCTCCCCCTCTTTTACCACCTTCCCTGAGCTTACTGAAATATCTAAACCCCGGCACCTGCAACAACCATTCCTGTCCCTGCTCTATCCATGTCTCCGAAATGGCCAAAACATCGAAGTCCCAGGTACCAACCCATGCCGCAAGTTCACCCACCTTATTCCGGATGCTCCTGACATTGAAGAAGACACACTTTAAACCACCTTCCTGCCTGCCGGTACACTCCTGCAACTTTAAAACCTTACTCATGACCTCACGACTCTCAACCTCCTGCATACTGGAGCTACTATTCAGGTTCCCAAGCCCCTGCTGAACTAGTTTAAACCCTCCCGAAGAGCATTAGCAAATTTCCCCCCCAGGATATTGGTACCCCTCTGGTCCAGGTGTAGACCATCCCGTTTGTAGAAGTCCCACTGACCCCAGAATGAGCCCCAATTATCCAGAAATCTGAAACCCTCCCTCCTGCACCATCCCTGTAGCCACACGTTCAACTCCTCTCTTTCCCTATTCCTCGTCTCGCTATCACATGGCACGGGTAACAACCCAGAGATAATAACTCTGTTTGTCCTAGATCTAAGTTTCCACCCTAGCTCCCTGAATTCCTGCCTTACATCCCTATCCCTTTTCCTACCTATGTCGTTGGTACCTATGTGGACCACGACTTGGGGCTGCTCCCCCTCCCCCTTAAGAATCCCGAAAACACGATCCGAGACATCACGCACCCTGGCACCTAGGAGGCAACACACCAACCGCGAGTCTCTCTCGTTCCCACAGAATCTCCTATCTATCCCCCTAACTATGAAGTCGCTAATGACTAATGCTCTACTGCTCTCCCCCCTTCCCTTCTGAGCAACAGGGACAGACTCTGTGCCAGAGACCTGCACCCCATGGCTTACCCCTGGTAAGTCGGCCCCCCAACAGTATCCAAAGCGTATACTTATTAGTAAGGGGAACAACCACAGAGGATCCCTGTGCTGACTGCTTCCTCCCAGCCCCTCTCACCGTCACCCATCTATCTTTATTCTTCGGAGTAACTACATCCCTGAAGCTTCTATCTATGACCACCTCTGCCTCCCGAATGATCCGAAGTTCATCCAGCTCCAGCTCCAGTTCCCTAATGCGGTTTCTGAGGAATTTGTATGTATATATATATATATTTCTGTTTGTAGTATGTATAAATGATATGGAGGAAAATGTAACTGGTCTGATTGGTAAGTTTGTGCACGACACAACGGTTGGTGAAATTGCGGATAGCGATCAGGACTGTCAGAGGATACAGCAGGATTTAGATTGTTTGGAGACTTGGGCGGAGAGATGGCAGATGGAGTTTAATCCGGACAAATGTGAGGTAATGCATTTTGGAAGGTCTAATGCAGGTAGGGAATATCCAGTGAACGGTAGAACCCTCAAGGGTATTGACAGTCAAAGAGATCTTGGTGTACAGATCCACAGGTCACTGAAAGGGGCAACACCGGTGGAGAAGGTAGTCAAGAAGGCATACGGCATGCTTGCCTTCATTGGCCGGGGCATTGAGTATAAGAATTGGCAAGTCATGTTGCAGCTGTATAGAACCTTAGTTAGGCCACACTTGGAGTATAGTGTTCAATTCTGGTCGCCACACTAGCAGAAGGATGTGGAGGCTTTAGAGAGGGTGCAGAAGAGATTTGCCAGGATGTTGCCTGGTATGGAGGGCATTAGCTATGAGGAGAGGTTCAATCAACTTGATTTGTTCTCACTGGAACGAAGGAGATGGTGGGGTGACCTGATAGAGGTCTATAAAATTATGAGGGGCATAGACCGAGTGGATAGTCAGAGTGTTTTTCCCAGGGTAGATGGGTCAATTACTAGGCGGCGTAGGTTTAATGTACGAGGGGCAAGGTTTAGAGGAGATGTACGAGGCAAGTTTTTTACACAGAGGGTATGGGTGCCTGGAACTCGCTGCCGGAGGAGGTGGTGGAAGCAAGGACGATAGTGACGTTTAAGGGACATCTTGACAAAGGCATGAATAGGATGGGAATAGAGGGATACGGACCCCAGAAGTGTAAAAGATTTTAGTTCCGATGGGTAGCATGGTCGGCGCAGGCTTGGAGGGCCAAAGGGCCTGTTCCTCTGCTGTACTTTTCTTTGTTCAATCCGAGATGTGAACTTCGGACCTACTTACATGAGGGTCATGACAATGTGTGCAGAGGTCTGACTTTTTTCCCACAGGACTTTCTATCACAATTGAAATAGGAAGCTCAATATCTATAGAGTTCTCGCCCTTATCTTCTGGGGACAAAGCATATCCTCAATTAATAGACTACTTTTTCGTAGAATGTCTATTTGTTTAATTTAACCAGAGGGAGTGGGGCGGCCTGGTGGCACAGCGAGCACTGCTGCCTCAAAGCGCCAGGGACCTGAGTTAAATTCCATCTTTGGGTGACTTTGTGGAGTTTGCACATTCTCCCCGTGTGTGCGTGGGTTTCCTCTGGCTGCTCTGGTTTTCTGCCACAGTCCAAAGATGTGCAAGTTGGGTGGATTGGCTGAGCTAAATTATCCCTTAGTGTCCAAAGAAGTGCAGGTTAGGTGTGGTTACGGGGATAGAGTGGACCTATTTCCTATTTAGAGTGCTCTTTATGAGGGTCGGTGCAGACTCGATGGGCCCTCCTTCTGCACTGTAGGGATTCTATGAATAACTAATATATTAATTAACTAATTTCAGCTGCAACCCTCTACTGCTTCTCTCTCTGCATTGTTCATGGGAGTATTTTAACAGGATTTAACCATTTAACATCTCCAGCCTGTTCCACTATTCAATGAGATTAGGATTGATCGAGACTCCAGAAACCCACCTGGACTGCATAAAGGTCTTTCAATCTCAGATTTAAAACCAGCAGTGCAATGATGTTCAGCTTCCATTTGCAGAAGAACATTCGAAACTTTGCCACCTTTTCTGTGTAGAAATAGCTGTTTTCCAATTGTACAGCAGAAAAGGTCTGCCTCTAATTTTTAGACTATGTTCCCTGCTCCTCGACTCCACAAACAACAGCATTTTTTTCTCTGTATCTACCCCTTGATTAATAGAAACAAAGAAAATAGGAGCAGAAGGAGGCTATTTGGCCCATCGAGCTTGGTACGCCATTCATTGTGATCATGGCTGATCATTCAACTCAGTATCCTGGGCGGGATTCTCCCATCACGTGGCAGAGTGTCCACGCCGTCGTAAACGCCATTACGTTTTACGACGGTGTGAACGAGCCACTGCCAGTAGTAATTCGGGGCCAGCACGGCGCTGGAGTGGTTCACGCCGCTCCTGCTGCCGATCCTGGCG
Organism: Scyliorhinus torazame; assembly: GCF_047496885.1. Taxonomy (NCBI): domain Eukaryota; kingdom Metazoa; phylum Chordata; class Chondrichthyes; order Carcharhiniformes; family Scyliorhinidae; genus Scyliorhinus; species Scyliorhinus torazame. The sequence goes on along the minus strand of NC_092710.1, from coordinate 346,310,936 downwards.
TGAACTGGGCGCTGCGGGATCCGTGCATATGCAGTGGCGCCAGTGCCAATGCGTGCATGCTCTGTGGCCTCCTTCAACCCGCCGGCCCAGACGCAACATGGCGCAGGAGTACAGAGGCCGGCGCGGAACAAAAGAGGCTGGGGGACAGAGAGGCCAGCCCACCGATCGGTGGGCCCCGATCGCGGGCCAGGTCGCATCGGAGGGCCCCCCCCCGGGGTTGGAGCTCCCCTCCCGCCCCCACATAGGCCGCCATCCGACCCTTCCACGCAGAGTTCCCGTCGGCTGCGAGCAGGTGTGGACGGCGCCAGCGGGACTCAGCGTTTCCACTATGGCCGCTCGTCCCATCCCGGGCCGAGAATCGTCGGGCCAGCCTCACACAGCGGCCCGCAACCGCCGCCGCGCCAACCACGGTCTGTGGAGAGTCGCATGCTGGCGCCGGGGGGGGGGGGGGGGCGTGGCCCGGTTGCGGGATTCTCCGGCCTGGCCCCGGGCTGAAGAATCCCGCACCCTGGGCGAAATTCTCCGGAAACGGCGCGATGTCCGCCGACTGGCACCCAAAACGGCGCAAATCAGACGGGCATCGCGCCGTCCCAAATGTGCGGAATGCTCCGCATCTTTGGGGGCCGAGCCCCAACCTTAAGGGGCTAGGTCGGCGCCGGTCGAATTTCCGCCCCGCCAGCTGGCGGAAAAGGCCTTTGGTGCCCCGTCAGCTGGCGCGGAAATGACATATCCGGGCGGCGCATGCGCGCGAGCGTCAGCGGCCGCTGACGGCATTCCCGCGCATGCGCATTGGAGGGAGTGTCTTCTGCCTCCGCTTTGGTGGAGACCGTGGCGAAGGCGGAAGGGAAAGAGTGCCCCCACGGCACAGGCCCGCCCGCGGATCGGTGGGCCCCGATCGCGGGCCAGGCCACCGTGGGGGCACCCCCTGGGGCCAGATCGCCCCGCGCCCCCCCCCAGGACCCCGGAGCCCGCCCGCGCCGCCTTGTCCCGCCGGTAAGGTAGGTGGTTTAATCTACGCCGGCGGGACAGGCATTTTAGCGGCAGGACCTCGGCCCATCCAGGCCGGCGAATCGCGCGGGGGGGCCCGCCAACCGGCGCGGTGCAACTCCCGCCCCCGCCGAATATCCGGTGCCGGAGACTTCGGCAACCGGCGGGGGCGGGATTCACGCCAGCCCCCGGCGATTCTCTGACCCGGCGGGGGGTCGGAGAATCTCGCCCCCTTTTCCTGCCTTCCCCCCATTCCCTTTGATCCCTTTTGCCCAAAAGCTATATCTAACTCGAGCTGAGGGAAAATATAATTCCCTTAATATCTTGAAATCTTCTTTCAAATCAACCCTGAATTCGCTACATTTCAGGTAATACAATTCTAGTCTGTATGATCACTCCTTGTAATTTAACCCTTGGAGTCCAGGGGCGAAATTCTCTGGTATTGGCGCGATGTCCGCCGACTGGCACCCAAAATGGCGCAAATCAGTCGGGCATCGCGCCGCCCCAAAGGTGCGGAATGCTCCGCATCTTGGGGGGCCGAGCCCCAGCCTTAAGGGACTAGGCCCGCGACGGACGAATTTCCGCCAGCCAGCTGGCAGAAATGGCCTTTGGTGCATGCGCAGTGGAGGGAGTCTCTTCCGCCTCCGCCATGGTGGAGACCGTGGCGAAGGCGGAAGGGAAAGAGTGCCCCCACGGCACAGGCCCGCCCGCGGATCGGTGGGCCCCGATCGCGGGCCAGGCCACCGTGGGGGCACCCCCTGGGGCCAGATCGCCCCGCGCCCCCCCCAGGACCCCGGAACCCGCCCTCGCCGCCTTGTCCCGCCGGTAAGGTAGGTGGTTTAATCCACGCAGGCGGGACAGGCATTTTAGCGGCGGGACTTCGGCCCATCCGGGCCGGAGAATCGCGGGGGGGGCCCGCCAGCCGGCGCGGCGCGATTCCCGCCCCCACCGAATATCCGGTGCTGGAGAATTCGGCAACCAGCGGGGGCGGGATTCACGCCAGTTCCCGGCGATTCTCCGACCTGGCGGAGGGTTGGAGAATCTCGCCCCCAGATATCATTCTAGTGAATCTGCACTGGAGAATTTATCATTGCTGAATCCTCCAATAGGTTGCCATTGCCCAGAAACTGAACTGGACCAGCCATATATATAAATATATATTATACATGTCCACTGTGGATAGAAGAGCATGGAAGAGGCTGGGAATTCTGTGACGAGTAACTCACCTCCTGACTCCTCAAAGCCTGTCCACCATCTACAAGGTACAGTCGGGTGTGATGAAAAACTCTTCCCTTGTCTAGATGAGTAAAGCTCCATCAACATTCAAGAATCTCAACACCATCTAGATCAAAGCAATCTGCTTTATTGGCATCCCATTTATCAGTGTTTCCATCGAATTCTTGCACAGTACAGAAAGAGAACATTCGGCCCGTCTGCACCGGCCCTCCGAAAGAGCACTCGATCCAGACCCAATCCCCCACCCTATCGCTGCGACTTGATCATGGCTAATCCACTTAACCTGCACACCTTTGGACAGTGGTAGGAAACCAGAACACCCGGGGAAACCCACACAGACACCGGGATAATGTGCAAACGTCACACTAGGTTGGAATCGAACTCGGGTCCCTGCCGCTGTGTGGCATCAGTGCTAACCAATGTGCCACTGTGCCACCAACATCCACTCCACCACCAATGCACAGTAGCAGCAGTGTATCTCCAAGATATCCCTGTACCCCAGGTCCTCTTGCAATAAAGGGCAGCAGTAACTTCCGAAACTCTGTAATTTCTGGACCAGTCCCATCAGATTGGAGTGTGGCAAATGTAACCCCGCTATTTAAGAAAGGAGGGAGGGAAAAACAGGGAATTACAGGCCAGTTAGCTTAATATCAGTAATGGGGAAAATACAAGAGTCTATTACAAAGGATGTGATAACAGGACATTTAAAAATATTAACGGATTTGACAAATTCAACATGGATTTATGAAATAGAAATCATATTTGATAAGCTGACTAGAGTCTTTTGAGGATAGAAGATAACTAGCAGGATAGATAAAGGTGAACTAGATGATGTAGTATATTTGGATTTTCAGAAAGCTTCTGACAGAGTCGCACATAATGAAATGAAATGAAATGAAAATCGCTTAATGTCACGAGTAGGCTTCAATGAAGTTACTGTGAAAAGCCCCTAGTCGCCACATTCCGGCGCCTGTTCGGGGAGCCTGGTACGGGAAAGGATAGTGTGCACAATTAAAGCATATGGAACTGGGGGCAATATGTTGGCATGGATTCAGAATCAGTTAGCAGACAGGAAACAGAGAATAGGAATAAATTGGTCTTTTATGAAGTGGCAGGTGGTAACTCGTGGGCTCTTGCAGGGATCACTGTTGGAACCCCAGCTATTCACAATTTAGGTAACAGGAGCTGGTGTAGCTTAGTGGGCTAGACAGCTGGTCTGCGATGTAGAAAAGGCCAGCAGTGTGGGTTCAATTCCCGTACCAGCTGAGAATCCCGAACAGGCGCTGGAATGTGGCGACTCGGGGCTTTTCACAGTAACTTCATTGCAGTGTTAATGTAAGCCTACAAGTGACAACAAGCATTATTTATTTATTTTTAAAATTTAATTTGGATGATATTCCAAGTTTGCTGATGACATGAAACTTGGTGGGAATGTGAATGGTGAGGAGGATTTAAAAGACGTGTGGTAGTCACCACTGTTGTATTGTATATACCGCATATGAGGGGTATTACGGTAAGGCCCCTGTACGACAGGTATGGGGGTAGATCCCTGCCCGCTGGCTCCATCCAGTAGGCAGAGTATAAATGTGTGAGCTCTCTGAGCTGCAGCCATTTTGGCAGCAGCTGCGGGGGGCTACACATTTCTGCGCAATAAAGCCTCGATCACACTCTACTCTCGTCTCGTCGTAATTGATAGTGCATCAAGGCGTAAAGGTGATTTGGACAAGTTGAGTGAGTGGAAAAATATATGGCAGAAGCAGGATAACATGGATAATTGTGAGGTTATCCATTTTGGACAGAAGAACAGAATCGCAGAGTATTATTCAAATGGTAATAGATTGGGAAATGTGAGCAGACAAAGGGATCTGGATGTCCTTGTACAGGAGTCGTTGAAAGCAAGCAAGCAGGTGCCGCAAGATATTAGGAATACAAATGGTGTGTTGGTCTTCATTGCAAGAGGACCTGAGTACAGGAGTATGGATGCCAACCTAGGCAAAGGAATTGACAATACTGAGAATACTGAGAGCTGCAAAGGAAGTAAGGGATCTCAGAGTGAATGTCTACAGATCCCTCAAGGTAGCAAGAAAGGTAGCACGTCCTCCCCATGCCAGACTATCCAAACTAAAAACAGAAAATGCTGGTAAAACTCAGCAGGTCTGGCAGCATATGTGGAGAGGAAAACAAGAGTTAACATGCAAGATTTTCCTCCCCGTCCGTGGCATGCTCTGCTGCAGCAGAGGGCAGCTTGCCAGTGGCGGGCAGCAGAATCTTCTGGTCCCACTGTTGTCAACAGGGTTTTCTGTTGAACGCACCCTTCGCCGCCACAAAACCTGCAGTAGGGTGCACTGTTGGTGGGACTGTTCGATCCCGCCGTTGTGAATGACTAGAAAATCCTCCTCAACATTCACAGACGAAATGATTATTTTCAGAGCTGCTCTCCAAGGCCCTGTACAGCTGCAGTAAAACATCCATTTTCCTGTACTCACCAACCCACCACCACGTCCTTCTCCTGAGTGTGCAGGATTCAAACTGAAAACCTTGGGTCTCTGAAAATCATTCAACTCAGGCAGGACCCAATCACCCCCCCCCCCCCCCCCCCCCCCGGTACCGGGCAGAATACAGCCTTTTGGCTAATTTATTGGACACCGACAATCAATTGAACTGAATCCCACCCCATCTCCTGGGAGCCACAAAGTCTGGGATGTTCTGTCCAAAGCCAGCAGCACCATATACTATGTTGCAACTTCTTAAATTCCTCCTTCTCTCTGCTGCTTCACTTAAAGACATATGTCCATTAAGCATCCATGGATGAAAAATGATAACGGCAAAAATAAAGACAGGGGAAATAAGGGAATCAACAGGAAGGACCGTTACAATGGGAAGAGCCTGTTTACTTTAGCAGAGAGGTTAGTGAGTAGATGGTGTAGATTGAAAGTGATTGGGAGTCAGATTCGAGGGGAGATGAGGAAAACATTTTTTACTCCGAGGATTGTCGGGATCTGGAAATACTGAGAGGATAGTAGAGGCAGAAACCCTCTAATCATTGAAAAGGTGTCTTGATAAACACCTCAAGTACCGTAACCTGCGGGGCAAAGGACCAAATGCTAGAAAGTGGTATTAACCTGGGTGGCTCCTTTTATACTGTTGCAAATACGATGGGCCGAGAGACCTCTTTCTGTTGCTTAAACGTTCTCTGATTCTGTTATTCAAAATTGCCATTTTGATTTTCACAGTTTTTAATTTCATGGTGAACAATATTTTTTATTCCAATTGCAGGTGTTACATTACTTTAGCCCAAGCTCTGTGGATGAATATGGGAGCTGCTCCCGCTGGACCTGCTGGGACAGGAAAAACAGAGACCGTGAAGGACATGGGTAAAGCTCTTGGAAAATATGTCGTTGTGTTCAATTGCTCCGATCAAATGGATTTCAGAGGATTAGGGAGAATCTACAAAGGTAATTGCAGATGAACAGGATGGGGCGAAAGTCTCCTACCCGCCCCGCCACATTTCTGCCCCGACCGGCCGGCGGGAGTCTCCGTAACACCGGCCGGTCAATGGGGTTTCCCATTGTGGGGCAGCCCCACGCCGTCGGGAAACCCCCGGGAGCCGGCAAAACGGAGACTCCCACCGACGGAGAATGACGCCCCAGGTGGCAGGATAAGATAGGCTTTTCTGATAGGCTGCAAGAACTCTGAAATGTGCTCCACAATTTCATAAAATCACGGCTAATCCTCAAACTCAACTTCACCTTTCCAGCAAACCTCATGTTTTTTGACGTCCTTCGAGTCCAAAGTTCTAACAATCTAGCATAGACTCAACAACTGAGCATTTACAGACTTCGAGTTTGAGAATTCCAAAGGCTCACACCCATCGACTGCTCCACGTGGTGTTCCAGGGTCCTTTAATGAATGAGAAAAAAATTCCACCTGGCTATTTGAATTAAATTTCACTGATTGGAACATTTTAAGAAGTCCTACAACACCAGGTTAAAGTCCAACAGGTTTGTTTTGAATCACTAGCTTTCGGAGCATTGCTCCTTCCTCAGATGAATCTCCATTCTTACTGTGCTCACACCAGTCCACATCATAGAACATTTTGAATTGATTACAACAGAAGCAACAGAAACTTGCATTTTAAACTCATCATTGATTTATTAAAATACCTCACACTTCCCAGGCACAACAAATGGAATTCAACTAATAAACTCAAGGGGCGGGATTCTCCCATGCCGCGCCGTATGTGAGAATCGCCGTTCGCGCCATTTTTTCCTGCGGCGCTGGTCCGATGCCGTTCCGCCATTCTCCCAACCGGCGAGAACGGCGTCATCGGGGGCGGCAAGAGCAGGGTGTGGAGGAACGAGTGGGGAAAGGAGGAGGGGGTGGAGGAAGGAGGATGTGGGTGGAGGAGGGGGTGCGGAAAGAAGGAGGGGGTGGAGGAAGGAGGAGGGGGTGGGGAAAGGAGGAGGGGTTGGGGAAAGGAGGAGGGGGTGAAGGAAGGAGGAGGGAGTGGGGAAAGGAGGAGGGAGTGGGGAAAGGAGGAGGGAGTGGGGAAAGGAGGAGGGGGTGGGGAAAGGAGGAGGGGGTGGGGAAAGGAGGATGTGGGGAAAGGAGGAGGGGTTGGGGAAAGGAGGAGGGGGTGGAGGAAGGAGGATGTGGGTGGAGGAGGGGGTGCGGAAAGAAGGAGGGGGTGCGGAAAGAAGGAGGGGGTGGAGAAAGGAGGAGGGGTTGGGGAAAGGAGGAGGGAGTGGGGAAAGGAGGAGGGGGTGGGGAAAGGAGGAGGGAGTGGGGAAAGGAGGAGGGGGTGGGGAAAGGAGGAGGGAGTGGGGAAAGGAGGAGGGGGTGGGGAAAGGAGGAGACGGTGGAGGAAGGAGGAGGGGGTGGAGAAAGGAGGAGAGGGTGGAGGAAGGAGGAGGGGGTGAAGGAAGGAGTGGGGAAACGAGGAGGGGGTGGAGGAAGGAGGATGTGGGTGGAGGAGGGAGTGGGGAAAGGAGGAGGGGGTGGGGAAAGGAGGAGGGGGTGGGGAAAGGAGGAGGGGGTGGGGAAAGGAGGAGGGGGTGAAGGAAGGAGGAGGGAGTGGGGAAAGGAGGAGGGAGTGGGGAAAGGAGGAGGGAGTGGGGAAAGGAGGAGGGGGTGGGGAAAGGAGGAGGGGGTGGGGAAAGGAGGAGACGGTGGAGGAAGGAGGAGGGGGTGGGGAAAATGATGCCGCCATGTTGTGGGGGTGGAGGGGGTAGGACAGGCAAGGTTACCCGTGGGAGCGACATGCCAGCCAGCCTGCCATGGCAGGACGATGGCGAAGACAAGCTTCCAAGTGCAGGTCATGTTGATGGGCTGAGGCCAGTGGCGCCACAATGAGGAGGGACGGGGTGAAGTGGGTGGTGGACAGATACTGTGGGCAGGGCGAAGGTTGCATGCGTGTCTGCAGCGGAATCAGGCAGCCGGAGCACCATGGGCCCTGGCTGTCGAGGTGTCAAAGCGCCATTGTTAAACATGTTGTTGTCTCTCCTTCGTGTAGTGCGTCGTGTTTGCGCACCAGCCAGCTATGTTTCCCGTAATGGCGGGAGCGGCTCCCCTGCAGGTAGCCATTTGGCTCCGCTGATGCAGGCGGCTCAGAGCAGCTGCTGGAGCGGCGGCTGCAGCAGAGGGACTGGCTGCAGAGGGCCTCGTGCCAGCCGCTGAGGCTGCAGGCCCTCCCGCCCGACAGGTACATGAGGAGGCGGAGGGTGACAATGACCACCACATCGCGGGCATTCAGAGGACGGAGCAGGAGCAGGTGGTGTTGCCAAGGCTCCGAGGCGCCCCATGCAGCCTCGAGTGTATCGGGACCGCATGTTGTTCCAGGATTTTCCGGATACGGCATGCAGGAGGAGACTCCTATTGAGTCGGGAGACCGTGGCACATATATGCCACCTCATGGCGCACCTGGCACCACGTGGAACGGGGGGAGGACATGCTATCCCGGTGACCGTCAAGGTCATGGTTGCCCTCAATTTCTTCGCCACGGGGTCCTTCCAGGCGCCGAGCGGGGTCCTCTCTGGAATCTTGCAGGCATCGGTGCACCGGTGCATCGGGCCCGTCACCGACGCCCTGTATGCCATCGCCGACAGATACAGAAATTTTCATGAGGACCGCGCTCATCAGGCTGACCGGGCAGCGGGATTCGCCAATGGTCCAGGGGGTGATTGATGGAGTGCACGTCGGCTTGCGTCTGCTCTCGTATAACAGGGACATTTTCCCAAACAGGAAGGGGAACTACTCGATGAGCATTCAGGTTGTCTGCGACCATCGGATGAAGATAATGCACGTGTGCGCCCAGTACCCTGGCAGCGTGCATGATGCTTTCATACTGGCTCATTCTTTCATCCCTGCTATTTTTGAGGGACACCGTCCCCGGCTGAGGGGCTGGTTGCTGGGCGACAGGGGTTACCTGCTGCAGTCGTGGCTGATGACACCTATACGGAGGCCACAGACCAACGCGGAAACCCGCTATAATGGGGCCCATGCAGCAACCAGGGGTATTGTGGAGAGGTGCTTTGACCTCTTGAAGATGGGATTCTGGTGCCTGGATCGCTCTGGAGGGGCTCTGCAGTACCACCCCGACAGGGTCGGGCGCATAGTTGTGGTCTGCTGCGTGTTGCACAACATTGCCCAACAGACGAGCGATGTCCTGGAGGAGGATGCACAGGGGGAGCCCGATGAGGGCGACGCCTCTGCACATGAGGAGGAGGAGGATGGTGAGGGGGTTGGGGCACAGACACGACCTGGGGGCGGGATATGGCTGGGAGGCTGCACGACGACACCGGCTAGGAGAGCGAGCATGCGAGGAGCTGATCACCGCACGTTTCACTAACTAGGGGGAGGGCAAGGCACTTGCACCACGGATCGCGCACAACCGCACCACCCAGCACTCTCCATTTTCCGCACCATCGCACAACCCTACCGCCCACACCACCACTTTCACAGCACCTTACCTTACACCTGCGGCACATCGTGAATGTTTTAACACAGTTGTTTGTGTCAGCGGGTGTGATCAGTGCCATGTTGAATGATGACAACCCGCTCTGCGATGAGCTGTGAGCTCTGGATTGCTAGACAATGTCTGACTCATGGCCATAACTGAACCCTCCACCTTGGTGGGTCCCTTTATGCATCACGGACAATCCACCACATGGCCATGTGGGGCAGCTGCCGTTGGTGTGCTGAGGGCGACGGTGTGGTGAACCACTGTATTATATTGTACACACTGTTCTTACTTATGGTACTTACTGTTTGTTACATGTCTGGGTTTGTCCCTGCTGGCTCCTCCCCTCGGGCTCAAGTATAAAGGTAGCTAACCTCCAGCCCTGCCTCATTCTGGGACCGTCTGCCAGCAGGTGTCTTTTAGCTGATTAAAGCCACAGTTTACTCTTCCGACTCTCGTCTGTCGTCATTGATGGCGGGGGGGGGGGGGGAATAAACACACACCGGCCTCACCGTTGTACAGAACTTCGACCCCCAGCGTCACTCGGTCCCCCTCACAACCCCTCAGGCACCGGACATAGCACAGAGGCATCTAGGCTTGGTGTAACAATGACTTTAATCGTGACATTCACATATAAGTGCCCTAGATCCTACAACTAAGCTGTGCCCTGCACCCGTGCCAACTTACTACGTGTCTAACGTCTTGGCCTTACAGGCCTTACCACTACGTCTTGGTGTTTCCCCAGACGATACAGCAGGAGTGTAGGCGGACTGCTGAGACTCCTGCCCTGCGACGTTGGTCCCCGTCGGCGCGCGTTTCCTGGGTGTCCTGGCTTGGATGGGCCAGGCTGCTCGGCGGGAGTGCTGGATGGCGTAGTGCCCACCCTGCTCTGCCTGCTGCCCACCAGATGCACCAGGGACGGAACGGGAGGAATCCGAGTTTTCCGGGACCTCTCTTGCCGGAGTAACCAGGACAGGCCCCAGAACCTCCTCCTCCCTCGGGGAGCCCGGTGGCCCCCGGGCCTCACTATGGGACGGGGGTGTGCGTGGAGACAGGTGCCATGTCACCACCGACACAAGGCGCTGCCAGTCCTGGAGCCCTGCTGTGGAATCGACCAGGGTCTGAACGTTCCCAGCGTTGGAGCTCAGGGAGTGCCCCATCCCTGTCAGGGACAGCGCTACCTCCCGCTGGGATTCTGCAACGCCATCCAGCCCTTGGGCAAGGCCCCGATGCTCTCAGTGATGGCCTGCTGGGACAGGGCCATGGCCTGCTGAGACTGGGCCAGAGCCCGGAGCATGGCGGTAATGTCCAGCTGGCTCTGGCGCATGGCTGCCTGTGAGAGGGCAGCCCTGTCCTGGGCCACGGGTCACGCATGTACACTAAGCCCCACGCCCAGAAGAACCTGACCCATGGCTGAAACCATTTCCCCCATTGCCTCCACCGCGGACGCCACCCGTGCGGTGCCAGCCAGGGTGGCAGCCATGACCGGCACCACTCCCTGCTCCTGGATGCGGATGGACTCCTCCAACTGCGTCTCCAGATGCTGGAAAACATCCGTCATCCCGTTGTCCACTCCCTGGGTTTCCAAATGCATCGGGTCTGTTTGTGGGTCTAGTAAGTCCAGGGACCCGGGAACCGTCTGGGCAGCAGCTGGGTGCTGGGCCTGGGCTATCCTCCGACCATCCAGCCCCTCAGCTGCTCCTACCTCCACCTGCTGTACTGGTTCGGCTGTGTGGTGCGCACCAGTCAGTGACCCCGAAGCCTCATCACTTATGTGCCGAACCGAGGTGAGTGTATCTGCGATGGTCGATGTTGTGGGTGACAGCAGTGCCGCAAACACGAGCTCCTCATCTGTCCCCAGGTCTGGGGTCTCCTGTGTCGATCCTTGGACCGATGCAACTAGTCCGCGGCCCATGTTAGGTGCCGTGTCTGTCGACTGTCTGGCCGTCCTCTGTGCGTCACTGTCCAGAGTTACCATCCTCTCCGTTACTGTCCTGGCTCGCAGCCCTCTCCTCGTCCGACTCACGGCCATCAATGTCCTTAATGTCTGTCCTGTCTTCATCCCTGTCGTGTCTGTCCGTCCTCTGTGCATCCCCCTCCAGTGCCCCGGTGATGCACTAAGCGTCAAGAACCACAAAGACATGTGAGACTTTAACCAAGGCTTTAATACACTACATAGGAAGCTTACCCGACACAGACGACCCCAGACAAAATGGGTCCGGTCTCAGAAGCTGGGTCTTATACCTAACTCCCGGGGGAGTGGCCAAGGCGGAGCGCTCCGTGGCCAGGTCAGGTTACATACAGGTGACCGAACCTCTACAGAGCTACAGTACAATACACAGGATTACAGGGCCACGTTACACACAACTATTATATAACTATGTACAATGCTAGGGAAGTACAGCGGTGTATCACCACATTCACCCCTTGTTTAGAAGGAAGTCCGGGGTGAAAATATGGAGTAGCAAACACAGTGAACAAACAGGAGGTTCCGTGTCGTCAGAGGTCGAGACGAACGATGGGTTTGGTCGATCTCTTTGAACGTCGGAGCTGCGGCGCTGAGGTAGTGTCCGGCGCTATCCGTGCGGTCGGTGGTGCTGGGTCGCGAGGCGGCATGACGTCCCCCACCGCTTCGGCTGGCTCGAGGCGAAACTGCGGGATGACAGCGGCTGGCACGGAGTAGTAACAGGCCGAGGGATCGACGGGAGCAGAGAGGGAGCGGGGTGGAGGTTGCGGGGCGGGGGTGGCAGGGGCCCCAGAGTGGGCCAGGTCCTTGATGGAGACGGTGTCCTCACGCCCGTCGGGGTACGCTATGTACGCGTACTGTGGGTTGGTGTGGAGGAGACAGACTCTCTCCACCAGGGGCTCCGCCTTAGAGGTCCGCATGTGCTTGCGGAGCAGGACGTCTCCCGGGAACAGGAGCCAGGACGGAAGCGATGTCACGGATGCCGATCTCCTGGAGAAGAGAAACATCCGCTCATGAGGGGTAGCATTCGTTGCAGTACACAAAAGGGACCGGATGGAGTGGAGTGCGGCAGGGAGGGCCTCCTGCCAACGGGAGACTGGTAGGCCTTTGGACTTGAGGGCTAGCAGCACGGCCTTCCAAACTGTCGCGTTCTCCCTCTCCACCTGTCCGTTCCCCCGGGGGTTGTAACTGGTCGTCCTGCTCGAGGCAACGCCCCTGGCGAACAGGTACCGACGCAGCTCCTCACTCATGAAGGAGGAGCCCCGGTCACTGTGAATGTAATTGGGATAACCGAACAGCATGAAGAGGTCGTGCAATGCTTTGATGACGGTGGCGGAGGTCGTGTCGGGGCAGGGAATGGTGAAGGGGAACCGCGAGTACTCGTCGATGACGTTGAGGAAGTACGTGTTGCGGTTGTGGGTGGGGAGGGGCCCTTTGAAGTCAATGCTGAGACGTTCAAAGGGGCGGGTAGCCTTAATTAGGTGCGCCTTGTCTGGCTTGTAGAATTGCAGCTTGCACTCCGCACAGACTTGGCAGTCCCTAGTCATGGCCTTGACCTCCTCGACTGAGAAGGGCAGGTTGTGGCCCTTGGTGTAGTGGTAGAACCGCCTGACGCCCGGGTGACAGAGGTCATTATGTAGTGCCCGCAGTCGGTCATCCTGTGCGTTGGCACAAGTACTACGGGACAGGGCATCAGGAGGATCATTGAGCTTACCTGGCCGGTATAAGATACCATAATTGTAGGTGGAGAGTTCGATCCTCCACCGTAATATCTTATCATTTTTGATTTTACCTCGTTGTTTGTTGTCGAACATGAACGCAACTGATCGTTGGTCAGTAACGAGGGTAAATGGTTTTCCGGCCAGGTAGTGCCTCCAGTGCCAGACGACTTCCACTATGGCCTGTGCCTCCTTCTCAACAGAGGAGTGGCGGATCTCGGGGCCTTGGAGTGTGCGGGAAAAGAAGGCGATGGGCCTGCCCGCCTGGTTGAGGGTTGGCACCCAGGGCAAAGTCGGAGGCATCGCTCACGACTTGGAATGGTGCAGACTCGTCTACCGCATGCATGGCGCCTTTGGCGATAGCGGTTTTTAGGAGGTGGAAGGCCTGGCAGGCCTCGGGCGGGAGGGGGAATGAGGGGGAATGGAGGAGGGGTCGGGCCTTGTCAGCGTACTCGGGCACCCACTGGGCATAGTAGGCAAAGAACCTGAGGCATCGCCTCAGTTCTTTGGGGCAGGTGGGAATGGGCAGTTCGAGAAGGGGGCGCAGACGGTCGGGATCGGGGCCGAGGACACCGTTCTCCACCACGTAGCCGAGTATGGCGAGGCGGGTGGTGCCGAAAACACATTTTGCCTCGTTGTACGTGAGATTGAGGCGTTTGGCAGTTTGGAGGAATTTAGTGAGGTTGATGTCATGGTCCTGCTGGTTGTGGCCGCAGATGGTGACGTTGTCCAGACGGGAAGGTAGCCCACAGTCTGTTCTGGTCCACCATTCGGTCCATCTCCCGTTGGAAGACCGAGACTCCATTGGTGACGCCAAAGGGTACCCTAAGAAAGTGCTAGAGGCAGCCATCCGCCTCGAAGGCCGTGAAGTTACGGTCCTCCGGGTGGATAGGGAGCTGGTGGTAGGCGGATTTCAAGTCTATGGTGGAGAACACCCGGTACTGTGCAATCCGATTGACCATGTCAGATATGCGGGGGAGGGGATACGCATAAAGCTGCGTGTACCGGTTGATGGTCTGACTGTAGTCAATGACCATGCGGTGTTTCTTGCTAGACTTGACTACCACCACTTGGGCTGGCCAGGGGCTGGTGCTGTGAGCAATGATCTTTTCCGAGAGAAGGCGCTTAATCTCCGCTCGAATGAATTGGCGGTCCCCGAAACTGTAACGCCGACCTTTAGTAGCCACGGGCTTGCAGTCAGGGGTGAGATTAGCAAACAGTGAAGGGGAGGGATCCTGAGCGTGGAGAGACTACAGGTGGGACCCGGGGGGGGGGGATCAGGGAAGAACTGGGGGTTGGAGACCGTGGGGGGGGGGAGGGGGCCGTTCAAATGCAAGGTGAGGCTGCGCAGGTGGCATTGAAAGTCCAGGCCGAGGATCGTGGCGGCGCAGAGGTGAGGGAGGACCATGAATTTGAAATCCTGGAACACCGCGCCGTTCACTGAGAGGGTGATGACGCAGTAGCCCGAAACCTCGGCCGACTGGGAGTTGGAGGCCATGGAAATATGCCTGCGCGTGGGTAGTACCTTGAGGGAGCAGCGGCGCACGGTGTCCGGGTGGAGGAAGCTCTCCGTGCTGCCGCTGTCGAAGAGGCAGGTAACAGTGAAACGATTTACCTGAACCTCCATGGTGGATCTGATGAGCTGATGCGGTCGGTCCTGGTCGAGGATGATGGATGCGATGGTGGAGCTGTTGGAGAAGGGTGCCGGATCCGGGGAGCGGCCTGCGGAAGAAGGTGGCGGCGCCCAGGCATCGTAGGCTGCTGTTGGAGGCCATGTTGCTGTCGTTGGCTGCATCTCAGTTGTTTGCAGCATTTTGGTCGAGTGCGCAGGACCGGAAGTGACGATCGGCGGCGGGGCGGACCCGGAAGCGACGATCGGCGGCGGACCGGAAGTGACGTGCGGCGGACTGGGCATAGCACAGTGAAGGAAACCGGGCCGGGGATAATCAAAGATGGCGCCGCCCATGTGTCGCACGTGTCGAATAGCGAGCTGGGAACGGAGGATGGCGGCACCCAGGAGTAGCAGTGTTGGACCCCGAGGCAGCGGTGGAGCGGCAGACGTTTGCAAAATGGCCTTCCTTGCCACAGGCTGAACAGGTAGCATCTCTAGCAGGGCAGCGTTTCCTGGGGTGTTTTGCCTGGCCACAAAAGTAACACTGGGGCCCAGGCATTATTTTTACTGCTGGTGTGGCTGGGTGGGCCGTGACTTGCAGGGGTTGTTGCTGGGTGGGCGGCAGGGAGGTAGCGGCCACGTAGGGAGCGTGGGCAGGCGCATAGGAAGTTTGGGCAGGCGTGTAGGATGCATTATTGTCATAGGCTGCCTGTTGGGCCTCTGCCATAGTGACTGCCGTGTCCAGAGTCATGGTAGTTTGTGCCAGTAGGAGTTGGCGAATTGGGACAGAAGCAATGCCGGCTACAAAGGCATCGAGCGCCAGGGCCTCAGTGTTCTGCTCAGCGGAGACTGCTGGCGCGTTGCAGGAGAGCGCGAGGGCACGGAGGTCCCGAACGAACACGGATAGGGGTTCACCCGGCTGCTGGTGCCGGGAGGCGAGGCGGTGGCGGGCGTAAATAGAATTAACAGTTCGTGCATACCGGCTTTTGAGCTTCACGATGGCATCGGCGTAGGTCGTTGTTCCCGTGATGAGGTCGAAAAGCCCGTAGTCGAGCCGTGAGCACAGGAGGTTGAGTCGGTCAACGTCCGTTTTGGCGAAGGCGGAGGATGCTTCCAGGTAGGCCTCGAAACACCGGAGCCAGCAGTTGAAAAGGTGATCCGCGCATGGAGCGTGGGGGTCGAGCGAGAGCTTGTCGGGTTTCAGAGCAGCCTCCACTATAACTGTAGTGTATTAAATTGATGCACTAAGCGTCAAGAACCACAAAGATATGTGAGACTTTAACCAAGGCTTTAATACACTACATAGGAAGCTTACCCGACACAGACGACCCCAGACAAAATGGGTCCGGTCTCAGAAGCTGGGTCTTATACCTAACTCCCGGGGAGTGGCCAAGGCGGAGCTCTCCGTGGCCAGGTCAGGTTACATACAGGTGACCGAACCTCTACAGAGCTACAGTACAATACACAGTACAATACACAGGATTACAGGGCCACGTTACACACAACTATTATATAACTATGTACAATGCTAGGGAAGTACAGTGGTGTATCACCACACCCGGCCTCAGAGGAGGGCTCTCCTGTCCGTCTTCCTGACCTCCTCTGCCGTGCGTCCGTGGGGGCAGATGAGCTTGCAGCTGGACGGCGGGGGCTTGTCCGAGACGTCCCTGGACGATCGGCTCCTGGCCCTGGGGAAGACGATGAGGCATGAAACGCGACGGCTTTCATGACAGCACGGACACTCTGCCTCAATATAGGAGAATCCTGCCAAGGTTTTTACTGATGAGTAACTAGTTGCCAAATGTTATTAAGTTACTTTATGAAAGTTACTTTGTGAATGATGGTGATTTTGCATTTTTTTAGGTTTGGCACAGTCTGGTTCTTGGGGATGTTTTGATGAATTTAATCGAATTGAGCTGCCTGTATTATCTGTAGCAGCGCAACAAATTTATATTGTTCTCATGGCAAGGAAAGAAAGGAAGAAAGTATTTATCTTCACTGATGGAGATAACGTAGCACTGAATCCGGAGTTTGGCATCTTTATCACAATGGTGAGTGAAAGGAAAGTCGAAATGCACGCAGCTTGAATGAATATTCTTTGCTCTGTCCAATCAGGACAGATCTTGAAACAAAAAACTGAAAGCGCTGGAAAGACCCAACAGCTCTGGCAGTATCTTTGGAGAGAGAAGAAAAGTTAACCTTTTGGGTAAAATCTAACTTTGATTTTATTATGGTTGTCTGAATTTCCTGTTATTATCTCCTTAATAATGGATTCTGGCATTGATCATGGATCATAGAATTTACAGTGCAGAAGGAGGCTATTCGGACCATCGAGTCGGCACCGGCTGTTGGGAAGAGCTCCCTACTTAAGCCGACACCTCCACCCTACCCCCGTAACCCAATAACCCCACCTAACCTTTTTTGGACACAAAGGGCAATTTAGCATGGCCAATCCACCTAACCTGCACATCTTTGGACAGTGGGAGGAAACCGGAGCACCCGGAGGAAACCCACGCAGACACGGGGAGAACGTGCAGACTCCGCACAGTGACTCAAGCCGGGAAACGAGCTTTGGACCCTGGAGCTGTGAAGCAAAGTGATAGCCACTGTGCTACCGTGCTGCCTAAAACTTTAATTAGTTAACCAAAATCCTTTGGTGATGGAATCTTCCACACTGCATGATGTGGCCTACATGTGAGATCTACTCCCCTTTTTTAAAATAAATTTAGAGTACCCAATTCATTTTTTCCAATTAAGGGGCAATTTAGCGTGGCCAATCCACCTACCCTGCACAACTTTGGGTTGTGGGGGCGAAACCCACGCAAAAACGGGGAGAATGTGCAAACTCCGCACAGACAGTGACCCAGAGCCGGGATCGAACCTGGGACCTCGGCGCTGTGAGGCAGCAGTGCTAATCACTGAGCCACTGTGTTGTCCCATGATGTTAGGCTTGGTGTCTCCCTCTTTTCTCGAATAGTGGTGTTACATTTGTGATGTTTTAATTCACTTAAACTTTTCCAGAGTCGAGAGAATTTTAAAAGGTTACAACTATCGCATTTATTATCTCTGCAAGCACCTCTTTCAAAGCCAGAGGATGCAGGCCATCAGGACCAAGGGAACTTGGGAATTTTTATTTTGAATATTTTTCCCAGTGCCTCTTCCCCAGTGATTTTAATTCTTTTGAGTTCCACCCTCACTTTTACCTCTATCTTCAAGTATTCCTGGTATGTTTTTTGTGTCTCCTACAATGAAGATGGATAGACAATACCTACTCATTCTCCAATGTTACAGACAAGGTGAGAGCGAAATGCTGCAAACACTTTTCCCTGCCCTCCTGCCTGGAATCAATAAGCTTTTGAGAGGACATTGTGTATATTTTTCTTTAACCCGTGAATGTGTGGATAATCTGAGCAATCAGCAGCAAGCTTCTCATGGGGCTACAGAAAGAATCATTTATTCACCAAAAAGTGAATGATATGGCACTTACTCGCACAAACATGTTCAAGGAAAGTACAATTAAAGAGAATAGTATACCCTTCATAGAATCTACAGTGCAGAAGGAGGTCATTCGACATCATCGAATCTGCACCGGCCCTTTTTGAAAGAGCACCCCACTTAAGCTCACGTCTCCACCCCATCCCCATAACCCACCATCCACCTGACCTTTTGGACACCAAGGGACAATTTAGCCTGTCCAAACCTGCACACCTTTGGACTATGGGAGGAAACTGAAGCACCCGGAGGAAACCCACGCACACACGGGGAGAAAGTGCAAACTCCACACAGACTGTCACCCCAGGCCAGAATTGGACCCGGGTCCCAGGAGCTGTGAGGCAGCAGTGCCAACCACTGTTCCACAATGTCGCCCTTTATACGTTAGAGACAAAAGAATAGTCACTGATTCGCATTGTTAGAAAAACAAAGGAAGTTTTAAGGGATTTATATTTGCCTTGGCAAACATGAGAAATAATGTATAGGTTTAGGTGCATTTAATTTAATGTTTCTGTGCCTGGAAGGGTAAAACCTATGGTGAGATTCCTGCTGAACAAAGGTGTTTCTATGTTTGGGGTTGGTTAGGTTCCACCTGTGTTTCTATTATGTTTCAAGAGGGCTACAGCATGAAGAATAAATAAAAGGCATTAGCATGTGGGTGTTGCTTAGCAACCGGGCCTATGTAATATACAGAAGTTTTAACGTTTTAGTTTTAGTTGAATTTGTGGGAAGTTGGATACAGGACATTGGGGAATGAACAGCTCTCAACTCTGCCAGGAGAATCTGGATAGGACAAGAGGCCGGATAGGGGCAGCACGGTAGCATTGTGGATAGCACAATTGCTTCACAGCTCCAGGGTCCCAGGTTCGATTCCGGCTTGGGTCACTGTCTGTGCGGAGTCTGCACATCCTCCCCGTGTGTGCGTGGGTTTCCTCCGGGTGCTCCGGTTTCCTCCCACAGTCCAAAGATGTGCAGGTTAGGTGGATTGGCCATGCTAAATTGCGCTTAGTGTCCAAAATTGCCCTTAGTGTTGGGTGGGGTTACTGGGTTATGGGGATGGGGTGGAGATGTTGACCTTGGGTAAGGTGCTCTTTCCAAGAGCTGGTGCAGACTCGATGGGCCGATTGGCCTCCTTCTGCACTGTAAATTCTATGATAAAAAAAAAAGAGAGTTGCAAAGATGCAAGCTTCCTAAGCGACAAGATACAATCCAGATGACCAGGGAATTAGGACAGAAAGAATCTTTAAGACACCTGAAGTTAAGAGAACAGAAATCAAGGTACTGTTCAGAAGAGTTCAGGGAACAGTTAAAGAGTTGCAGTAACTATATTTGAAGTGGAACAACAGGGGCGGGATTCTCTGCAATTGGTGTGATGTCCGCCGACCGGCGCCAAAAACGGCGCGAATCAGTCCGGCATAGCGCCGCCCCGAAGGTGCGGAATCCTCCGCATCTTGAGGAGCCGAGCCCTAACCTTGAGGGGCTACGCCCGCGCCGGACTGATTTCCGCCCCACCAGCTGGCGGGAAAGGCCTTTGGTGCCCCGCCAGCTGGCGCGAAACTGACTTTGCCATGCGGTGCATGCGCGTGAGCATCAGTGGCTGCTCACGGCATCCCCGCGCATGCGCAGTGGAGGGGGGTCTCTTCCGCCTCTGCCAGAGTGGAGACCATGGCGAAGGCGGAAGGAAAAGAGTGCCCCCATGGCACAGGCCCGCCCGCGGATCGGTGGGTCCCGATCGCGGGCCAGGTCACCGTGGGGGCACCCCCCCAGGGCCAGATCGCCCTGCGCACCCCCCAGGACCCCGGAGCCCGCCCGCGCCGCCTTGTCCCGCCGGTAAGAGAGGTGGTTTGATTCTCGCCAGTGGGACAGGCATTCCAGCAGCGGGACTTTGGCCCATCACAGGGTGGAGAATCACCGGGGGGGCCGCCAACCAGCGTGGCGCGATTCCCACCCCCGCTGAATATCCGTTGCCGGAGAATTCGGCAACCGCCGGGGGCGGGATTCACGCCAGCCCCCGGCGATTCTCCGACCTGGCGGGGGGTCGGAGAATCCCGTCCCAGATTTCTGGGGCGTCATTCTCCGACCCCCCGCCGGGTCGGAGAATGGCCGTTGGCCGCCGTGAATCCCGCCCCCGCCCCCGCCGAAGTCTCCGAAGGGAGAAAAGTCGGCGGGGCGTTAATGGCGCCGCTGCCGCGGAGAATGTCACGGGTCTGCGCAAGGCAGCCGATTTTCGGCCTGCCGATATTCTCCCTTCCGGATGGGCCGAAGTCCCGTCGACGTGATGACCGTTCACGTCGACGTCAATCAAACCTCCTTTTCATCGGCGTGACCCGGTGCTCCAGGCTCACGCCGACCAGCGAGGAGGTGAGTGACGGCCTGGGGGGTTGGCTCTGGGCAGGCGATGGCGTGGCCGCAGACTGATTGCCTGAGGAGAGGTGTGTCTCGGCTTGTGTGTGTGTGCGGCGGGGGGGGGGGGGGGTGGTTAGAGTAGGCTGCACTCCGGGGGAGTGCCGGGAGTGGGTCCGTGCCGGGGTGGAGGTTGGGGGTTGTGGAGGGCGTCCGTGCCGGGGTGGAGGTTGGGGGTTGTGGAGGGCGTCCGTGCCGGGGTGGAGGTTGGGGGTTGGGGAGGGGGTCCGTGTCGGGGTGGAGGTTGGGGAGGGGGTCCGTGCCGGGGTGGAGGTTGGGGGTTGGGGAGGGGGTCCGTGCCGGGGTGGAGGTTGGGGAGGGGGTCCGTGCTGGGGTGGAGGTTGGGGATTGGGGAGGGGGTCCGTGCCGGGGTGGAGGTTGGGGAGGGGGTCCGTGCCGGGGTGGAGGTTGGGGAGGGGGTCCGTGCCGGGGTGGAGGTTGGGGGTTGGGGAGGGGGTCCGTGCCGGGGTGGAGGTTGGGGAGGGGGTCCGTGCCGGGGTGGAGGTTGGGGAGGGGGTCCGTGCCGGGGTGGAGGTTGGGGGTTGGGGAGGGGGTCCGTGCCGGGGTGGAGGTTGGGGAGGGGGTCCGTGCCGGGGTGGAGGTTGGGGGTTGGGGAGGGGGTCCGTGCCGGGGTGGAGGTTGGGTAGGGGGTCCGTGCCGGGGTGGAGGTTGGGGAGGGGGTCCGTGCCGGGGTGGAGGTTGGGGGTTGGGGAGGGGGTCCGTGCCGGGGTGGAGGTTGGGGGGGGGGGGGGGGGCGTGCCGGGGTGGGTGATGGGAGGGCAAATGAGTTGGTCCACCTGGCCAGGTGCGAGCCTCCAACAGTTGGACCCATGCGGTCCATGCCACCTGGCTGGGGGGAGGAGGGGATATGGGCAATGATGACATGTCGTCGTTCCCCTCCCCCCCGCCAGGTCGTCATGTTTTCAGATCATCCAGCGATGTTGGCCGCCGTGGTGGCAGCCGCTCATGTCTATGTTGCCCTGGATGAGGAGGAGGAGGAGGAGGAGGAGGAGGAGGAGCGTGCCAGAGAGGCGGCGCAGGCTGCCGCAGAGGGGCAGGCGGCAGCCGCCCAGGCTGGAGGGACACCTGACCGACAGGACGAGGAGGGGGAGGAGGACGTCGCGGCCCCACGGCAACGGAGGCACCCGAGGGCGCCCCGTGTGTACCGGCCCCGGCAGTCATACCAGGACCTCACGGACCTGGAATGCAGGAGGAGACTCCGGATGAGCCGGGAAACCGTGGCACACATCTGCCACCTGCTGGCACACCTGTCACCGCGTGGCACTGGCGGGGGACACCCTCTCCCCGTGTCCGTCAAGGTTACGGTGGCCCTGAACTTTTATGCAACGGGGTCATTCCAGGCACCGAGTGGGGACCTGTCCGGCATATCGCAGACATCGGTGCACCGGTGTATCCGGGCAGTGACAGATGCCCTTTATGCCATGGCGCACCGCTACATCCGCTTCCCCGTGGACCGGGCCAGCCAAGATGCCCGGGCCGTGGGCTTCTCTGCCATTGCCGGGTTCCCCATGGTCCAGGGCGCGATCGATGGGATGCACGTCGCCGTGCGGCCACCTGCAGATAACAGGGCCGTGTTCACTAATAGGAAGGGGACCTATTCGATGAACGTACAGGTGGTCTGCGACCACCGCATGATGATCCTGCACGTCTGCGTCCGTCACCCAGGCAGTGTACACGACTCATTCGTGTTGTCGCGGTCATCCATCCCCGGCATGTACGAGGGACGCCATCCCCGGCTGAGGGGCTGGTTGCTGGGCGACAGGGGCTACCCATTGCGATCGTGGCTGATGACGCCTATACGGAGGCCACGCAATGAGGCGGAGAACCGCTACAATGATGCCCATGTAGCGACAAGGGGAGTGATCGAGAGGTGCTTTGGCGTGCTGAAGATGCGTTTCAGGTGCCTGGACCTCTCTGGGGGCGCCCTCCAGTATCGGTCAAATAGGGTCGGCCGCATCATTGTGGTGTGCTGCGTCCTGCACAACATAGCCCAGCAGAGGGGCGATGTGCCGCAGGCAGAGGAGGGCGGAGTGGAGGAGCAGCAGGAAGAGGCCCAGTCTTCCCCAGATGAGGGGGATGGGGGCAATGGTCAGGGCAGACGGGGTAGACACAGACGGGTGGCTGTCCACAGTTACCGGCTGGTCCAGCGGGCACGGGACAGGCTGATAGCCGCCCGCTTCACTGACTAGATGGGCGTGGGAATCGGGTAGTATGGCCACAGACCGCACACCATGACAACAGCCGACCACCCACACCCCCCACCCATCCACCCACCCAGCACCCTCACCCCCCTCCCCAACCCCACACACCCCACCCGCATGCACACCACCCCCTCACTCCCAATTGCCGATCCACCGGCGGCACAACGGGCCGGGCTCACCCAGTTGCGGGTGGACGCGTGTCTATCGCAGGCCATGGAGAATGATGACAACCCGCCTCCGATGAGCTCCTGGCTCTACATCGTTGGACTATGTCTGACCCATGGCCACAGTACCACCATCCACCCGGACCATCCCTGCATGCGGCTGTGACACTACAGCGCACGGTCCCGTCCTCTGCCTGGGGGATGTTGATGGCGGCCCAGGGGGAAGGGGGCAGACTCACCTGGGGCTGAGGTAAGACCACCCCTCACACACACACTTGCGCTCAACGTACATGACACCCCCGCACACATTGGACAGAGCACAAAGGCAGCTTCGGTAGGTGTAACATTGACTTTAATAACCAAAGGAGTTCATGCATGTGCCCTAGCGCCTAAAACTCATCTGTGCCCTGCACCCGTGCCAACTTACTCAGTGTCTAATTGTTTGGCCTTACGGGCCCTTTGACTACGTCTACGTGGTTCCCCAGACAGTACAGCAGAACTGGAGGTGGACTCCTGTGATTCCTGCCCTCTGACACTGGATCCCTTTGGCGGCCGTTTCCTGGGGCGTCCTGGCCTAGATGGGCCAGGCTGCGGCCCGGGCGACTGGGATGGCGAGCTGCCAGCCTGTCCTGCCCGTTGCCCACCCGATGCACCTGGGACGGAAGGGGGGGAGTCCGAGGTGTCGCGGTGTACCGGGACCTCCCCTACAGAGGGAGCCGGGACGGACCACACCACCTCCTCCTCCCTCGGGGTGCCCGATGGCCCCCAGGCCTCTACATGGGTGGGGGATGCGAACGGACTGGCCATCCGACGCGCCCCCGACATCTGGCGCTGCCAGTCCTGGAGGCCCATGCTGGTATCGACAGGGGTCTGCAGGTTTGCAGCCATGGAGCCCAGGGGGTTGTCGAACCCTGTCTGCGACAGTGCGACGCCAGCTCGCACATGGCCACTGGCGCCGATGCCCTCAGCGATGGCCTGCTGAGACTGGGCCATGGCCTGCAGAGACTGGGCCATGGCCTGCAGAGACTGGGCTATGGCCTGCTGAGACTGGGCCATGGCCTGCTGAGACTGGGCTATGGCGTTGAGCGCCTCTGCCATCTGGCGCTGGCACTGGCTCATGGCCTCCTGTGAGAGGGCAGCCATTTCCTGGGCCACAGACGCCGCCTGCATGGAAGGCCCCAGGCCTCGGAAACCGTTCCCCATGTCTGACACCGTCGCACCCATTGCCTCCACCGCGGACGCCACCCGTGCGGTGTCAGCCTGGGTGGCACGCATGACCGGGACCACTCCCAGCTCCTGGACGCGGGTGGACTCCTCCACCTGCGACCGCAGCCGCCGCAAGCCACCCGTCACCCTATTCGCTCGTCTCCGTGTCGGTGGTTGCATCGGATCTATGTGTGGGTGTGGTGACTGCAGGAACCCGGGATCCATCTGGGCGGCAGATGTTCGCTTGGCCTGGGCTGCCCTCCGACCGCCCGGTCCCTCTGCTGCTCCTACCTCCACCTGCTGTACCGGGACGGCTGTGTTGTGCGCACCAGTGAGTGTACCAGACGCCTCATCACTAAAGTGCCCAACCGTGGTGAGTGTTTCTGCGATGGTGGAGGGTGTTGGTGACAGCAGTGGCGTTGTGTCGTGCTCTTCGTCCCACTCTGAGTCCATGGCACTTTGGGGTGGGGGTTCGTCTCCACCCATCCACTCTGAGTCACTGTCCGGTATTTCGTCTTCCCGGGTAGGGGTGTCCTGGGTAGTGCTGTCCCGGGTAGTGCTGTCCCGGGTAGTGCTGTCCCGGGTAGTGCTGTCCCGGGTAGTGCTGTCCCGGGTAGTGCTGTCCCGGGTAGTGGTGTCCCGGGTAGGGGTGTCCTGGATAGTGGTGTCCTGGGTAGTGGTGTCCTGGATAGTGGTGTCCTGGATAGTGGTGTCCTGGGTAGTGGTGTCCTGGCTCGGATGTGACGGGGGCCTGTGGCTGCCCCCCTCATCGCTGGGTGGTCGCTCCCGCACGTGACGGGGGTGTCGTCTCCCTGTTGCTCCAGGTCTCTCCGTCTCCCGTGGTCTCCGAGGGGCATCCTGCGGGCGTCGCATGCTGGAGGGTTCGGGTCTCTCCGTCTCCCGTGGTCTCCGAGGGGCATCCTGCGGGCGTCGCATGCTGGAGGGTTCGGGTCTCTCTGTCTCCCGTGGTCTCCAAGGGGCATCTTGCGGGCGTCGCATGCTGGAGGGTGCGGGTCTCTCCGTCTCCCGTGGTCTCCGAGGGGCATCCTGCGGGCGGTCTGCATCTGCGGGGATGGGTGCCTGGACGTTTGGTCCTGCGATACACAATGAAGCATGCATGGTTAGACATCAGGCAGTGATCAGGTGATACGGGAGAGGGGGATATAGGGGAGGGGGGATATGGGGACGGGCTGTTGGTGGCTCACTTGCTCGTGGGGCCCCGACCTCTGCATCAGCAACCTCCCGGTCCTCAGGTCCGCCAGCCAGTTCCAGGGCCCTTTCCTCGTGTACGGTCAGTGGCCTCTCATCAGCTGGCCCTCCTCCAGTCCTCACATGCTCCCTATTGTTGTGTGCGCGCTTCTCCTGGGGGGGGGGGGGGGTGGTGGCAGGGGTAAAAGGCAACAGTGTTAGGCAGGTATATGAATGCACGCCATCGGTTGCGCGTGCATTGCAGAGGTTAAGGTTAGGGATGGATTCACTTGGGGATATGGGGGATATGGGGGAGGGGGGATATGGGGGAGGGGGGATATGGGGGATATGGGGGAGGGGGGATATGGGGGAGGGGGAATATGGGGGATATGGGGGAGGGGGGATATGGGGGATATGGGGGAGGGGGATATGGGGGAGGGGGGAATATGGGGGATATGGGGGAGGGGGGATATGGGGGATATGGGGGAGGGGGGAATGTGGGGGATATGGTGGAGGGGGGATATGGGGAGGGGGATATGGGGGATATGGGGAGGGGGGGATTATGGGGGATATGGGGGAGGGGGGATATGGGGGAGGGGGGAATATGGGGGATATGGGGGAGGGGGGATATGGGGAGGGGGGATATGGGGGAGGGGGGATATGGAGGATATGGGGGAGGGGGGATATGGGGGATATGGGGGAGGGGGGATATGGGGGAGGGGGGAATATGGGGGATATGGGGGAGGGGGGATATGGGGGATATGGGGGAGGGGGGATATGGGGGAGGGGGGATATGGGGATATGGGGGAGGGGGGATATGGGGGGTATGGGGGAGGGGGGGATATGGGGGAGGGGGGATATGGGGGATATGGGGGAGGGGGGATATGGGGGAGGGGGGGGATATGGGGGACGCTCACCCTGCCTGCTCTGACGAGGTCGTTCACCTTCTTGTGGCACTGGGTGCCTGTCCGTGGTGTTAGGGCCACAGCGGTGACGGCCTCTGCCACCTCCCTCCACAGACGCCGGCTGTGGCGTGGGGCAACTCTGCGGCCGTGCCCGGGATACAGGGCGTCCCTCCTCTGCTCCACCGCATCCAGGAGCGCCTCCACATCGCGTGACTCGAACCTCGGGGCTGAGCGACGGCCAGCCATCAAGTCGGGTGTTGCGGTCGGCTGTTCCGGTCGGGTGGGGGGGAGCTGCGCGGCCTTATGAGCCGTCACGCCGTGCAGCGCGTATGACGCTGCACGGCGTGAACCACTGCGCAAGCGCGGATCCCGTTACGTCGCTGCTAGCCCATTTCGGGCCGCAGACTACCGGCCCATTTTTATGACGTGACTCAAGTGGGATTTGCGCCGTTTTTTGCGCCGATCGGCGGAGTTTCCGCCGATAACGGAGAATTTCGCCCCAGAGGCAGATTAATCACTTGATGTCATTTTTATACAGTCTGGGAATTGAGAGTTAAAAGTGGAGTGTAAGCTTTGTTTAAATTTGTAATTTGGAAAACCTGGACTGGATTTCAGAATACAAACCACAATGGGAAAGTACTATTATAAGAGATTTTTAAGCATGTTTTTGTGAGTGGAGTTTAGAAACTCTCATGTCACAATCATCTGGGGGTGATTCTGAGGAGAAATCCATGGAGACTAACTTGGATTCAGAGTGGAGTGAGTATATTTGCCCACAGACATCTTATGTGCTTAAATGGATGTTCTGTGTCAATGAGACCATTGAAGCTTAAGATATACTTTGTAACCTGTGTTAATCTTACATTCTGTGTGTCATTGTCAAACTAAGGGGATAGCAAATAGAGTCAACGACGTGCCAAGTAAGTAAAGTGTCAAGCCAGTAGTAAGTCTGGAAGTAAGGGTGTCAGCAGTGAGTATTGTGTAAGTAAGGTAAGCAAGACTTTGTAACTATGTTTGTTAAATGCTATTTTTCCTGTTGTTAAAACTAATTGGCGATCCTGTGATGCTGTTCCTCCACTTTTTACATAAAATTTAATGTTATGGTATTTTGAGCCAGGGTTCCATTCTGGAATCTTCCCATCTAATTATAACATCACATAAGATTGTAACAACATGATTGGCATGTCTTGGGAAAAACACATTGCGATCCTAATGAAGAAGATGTTCTCACTCCCAAGCTGTAGTCTAAGTGAATTCAGTGCCCAAAGTCGTATGCTAGAATCACTGAGATTTATTTGAATATGTGAACCAGGGAAATTGCCATGAGGGGTCGCCTTGTCGGATGGGATGATCCCACGCAGGGGCGTCATCCATTTAAGATGGAGATGAGGAGAATTTGTTTTCTTTCCAAGTGTAATTAGTTTGCGCAATTATTTTCCTCCGAGAGCAGGAATCGTTTATTGACAACGGAGTCAAGGTTTATGGGCAGTGGAAGGAAAGTGGAATTGAGACCACAGTAAGATCTGCCATGAGCATATTGAACAGGTTCAATCAAAGCCATGCTGACTCAAACGTATTTACCATGCACTTCCAAGTACTCTGCAATGTCATCTTTAATAATGGACTATAAAATCTTACCAAGAACCAAAGTCAGGCTAACCGGCCTATAATTTCCAGAAGAGATTCCCAACAATGATCCCTGGAATGAAGAGCTTGTGATATGAGGAGGTGTTGAGAACTCTGGATCTGCACTTAGTGGAGTTTAGAAGGATGAGGGGGGGGAATCTCATTTAAACTTACAGGATACTGCGAGTCCTGGATAGAGTGGACATGGAGAGGATGTTTCTACAAGTAGGAAAAACTAGAATCCGAGGGCACAGCCTCAGACTGAAGGGTAGATCCTTTAACGCAGAGATGAGGAGGAATTTCTTCAGCCAGAGGGTGGTGAATCTGTGGAACTCTTTGCCACAGAAGGCTGTGGAGGCCAAATCACTGAGTGCCTTCAAGCCAGAAATAGATAGGTTCTTGATCAATAAGGGGATCAGGGGTTATGGGGAGAAGGCAGGAGAATGGGGCTGAGAAACATATCAGCCATGATTGAAGGCGGAGCAGACTCGATGGGCTGAATGACCTAAGTCTGCTCCTATGTCTTATGGCCAAATGGCCTTCTGCTCTCATGAGTTCTTGTGAAGTGCACTGTAAGGATCTATATAATTTCCCTTCCATTTAAATTAATAGAAGTGAAACAAGGTGAACCCATGACAGCTCCATGTTTTCCTGCCGATGTTCTGCCCTGACTGTCCTCAGAACACGTGGTAAAGATAAAAATATTTATATATTCTGATCTTCACTCAACTTAGGACTGGATAAATTATGGAATTTCATACTAAAATAACAATTCCCTCCGAGTTATCTTTCTGTCAAATATTACTGTGTGTTTTATTTTCTCTTTCCTCCCTTATAGAATCCTGGATATGCAGGACGTCAAGAATTGCCAGAAAATCTAAAAATTCAATTCAGAACAGTAGCCATGATGGTGCCAGATAGACAGGTGAGAGGAATGATCCCAAATGTGAAATAGAACATAGAACAGAGAACAGTACAGCACAGTCTAGGCCCTTCGGCACGCAATGTTGTGCCGACCATTTATCCTAATCTAAGATCAGGCGGAATATTTTCCATCCACTTCCACTTGCTGTCTTCTTTCGGCCAGCCAATTCTGTATCCAGACAGCCATGTTTTCGTGTATCCCATACCCTCTGACTTTCTGAATGAGCCTACCATGGGGAACCTTATCAAATGCCTTACTGAAATCCACATACACCACATCCACTGCCCGACCTTCATCAATGTGTCTCGTCACATCCTCAAAATATTCAATGAAGCTTGTGAGGCATGACCTGCCCCTCACAAAGCTATGCTGACTATCTTTAATCAAACTATGTTTTTCTAAATAATCTTAAATTCTGGGCTGGATTCTCCGGTCGCCAGTAGCGAAATCAATAGCTGGAGAATCCAAATTCCCGATGAAATCAGGAGCGGTGCTGCTTTCGCAATGCTCCGCCCTTCCAAAGCGGCGTATCACTGGCCTCAGGCCATTGCCTGAGGTCTGCCCCCGATGCTCCGCCCTCAACCAGCCTAGTTCTCGGCGGCGCAGGACACGTGTAGTCTCATCCGGATGTCCTTGTACAGGACATTCAGCCGAAGGGGGGGACTATTTTGCAGGCTGGGTTCGCATGCACGGCCACGGACCCGGCAATTCTCCAGGCCGTACCGGCAGCTGGAGCCAGGTGCTCAATGCTGCCTTCCTGCTAGCCCCAGCAAAACGGGGAATCGGTGGCCATTTTGCGCCAGTTCTCCTGGGGACATGGGGACATAGCCCCAGAATTGGAGAATCCAGCCCCTATCTCTCAGAATCTTTTCCAGTATTTTGCTCACCACAGGAGTAAGACTGACTGGTCTGTAATTCCCAGAGATTTCCCTACTCCCTTTCTTGAACAGGGGAACAGCATTTGTCTCCTTCCAATCATCCGGTACTACTCCAGTGGAGAGTGAGGACGCAAAGATCATCACCAACGGGGCAGCAATCTCCTCCCTCACTTCCCGTAGCAACCTTGGGTATATCCCATCTGGCCCAGGGGAATTATCTATCCTGATGCTTTTCAAAATTTCCAGCACTTGCTCCTTCTTAATATCAACCTGTTCGAGCCTATTAATCTGGTTCACGCTGTTTTCATGAGCAACAAGGTCTCTCTCTCTCTCTCTAGTGAATCCTGAAGCAAAATATTCATATCGAGCCTCCCCTACCTCCTCAGACTCTAGGCACATGTTCCCTCCACTATCCCTGATCGGCCCTACTCTCACTCTGATCATCCTTTTATTTCTCACATAAGTGTAGAAGGTCTTGGGGTTTTGCCTAATCCTTCCCACCAGGACTTTTTCATGCACCCTTCTAGCTCTCCGAAGTCCGTTTTTGAGTTCCTTTCTGGCTACCTTTTAACCCTTTAGAGCCATGCCAGATTCTTGCTTCCTCAACTGTAAGAAAGCTTCCTTCTTCCTCTTGACGAGAAGCTCCACTTCTCTTGTCAATCAAGGCTCCTTCACCTTACCATTCCTTCCTCGTCTCAGTGGGACAAAACTATCCAGCACCCGCAGCAAGTTCTCCTTAAACAACCCCCACATTACTGTTGTGCATTTCCCTGAGAACATCTGTCCCCAATTTATGCTCGTCAGTTTCTATCTAATAGCAGTATAATTTCCCCTCCCCGAAATAAAGCCCTTCCCATACTGTCTGTTCCTATCCCTCTCCATGACTATGGTAAAGGTCAAGGAGTTGTGGTCACTGTCACCGAAATGCTCTCCCACCGAGACATCTGACACCTGGCCTGGTTCGTTGCCAAATACCAAATCCAATATGGCCTCCCCCCCTTGTCGGCCTATCTACATATTGAGTCAGGAATCCTTCCTGGACACACCTGACAAAATCTGCTCCATCCAAACCATTTGCATCTAGGAGGTTGCAGTCAATATTAGGGAAGTTGAAGTTACCCATGACTTCCGCACCTTTCCAAGATCTGCTGCCCAATCAGTTCCTCCATCTCTCTGCTGCTCTTAGGGGGTCTATAGAAAACTCCAAATAAAGTGACTGCTCCTTTCTTGTTTCTGACTTCTACCTGTGCTGACTCAGTAGACAAACTCTCCTCGACTACCTCCTTTTCTTCAGCTGTGATGCACCCTCTAATTAACAGTGCCACTCCCCCTCCTCTTTTACCTCCCTCCCTTTTCTTCTTAAAACATCTAAACCTCAGAACGTCTAACAACCATTCCTACCCCTGTGAAATCCATGTCTCTGTAATGGCCACAACATCATAGTTCCAAGTACTGATCCATGCTCTAAGTTCATCTCCCTTATTCCTGATACTCCTTGTATTGAAACAGACACACTTTAACCCATCCCACTGAGTGTAACTTTGCCCTATCAACTGTCTATCCTTCCTCACACACTCAGTGCATACTATTTCAGCCCGTTCAACAGCTACCCTGTCCTCTGATCTGTAACTCTGGCTCCCAAACCCCTGCCAAACTAGTTTAAACCCTCCCGAAGAGCTCGAGCAAACCTGCTGCTCAGGATATTGGTGCCCCTCCAGTTTAGGTGCAACCCGTCCTTCATGTACAGGTCCCACCTTCCCCGGAAGGTATCCCAATGATCTGCATATCTGAAGCCTTCCCTCCTGCACCAGCCCTGTAGCCACATGTTCAGCTACATTCACTTTCTGTTCCTTGCCTCACTAGCACGTGACACCGGTAGCAATCCTGAGATCACTACTCTGCTCGTCCTGCTCTTTAGCTTCCAACCCAACTCCCTAAAATCACTTTTTAGATCCTCATCCCTTTTCGTAGCTATGTCGTTGGTGCCAATGTGCACCGTCCCCCTTAAGAATCCTGGAGACTTAATCCGAGACATCCCTGACCCTTCACCTGGGAGGCAACATACCTTCCGGGAGTGTTGTTCGCGACCACAGAATCTCCTGTTCGTTCCCCTAACCATTGAGTCTCCTATTACTATCCCTTTTCTATTTTCCCCCCTTCCCCTCTGAGCCACAGAGTCAGGTTCAGTGCCAGAGACCTGGCCGTTATGGCCTTCCCCTGGTAGGTCTCCCCCCACCTCTCCCAACAGCATCCAAAACGGTATACTTATTTTGAAGGGAAACGGCCACAGGGGATCCCTGCACTGTCTGCCTGTTCCCTTTCCTTCCCCTGACTGTAACCCAGCTACTCTTGTCCTGAACTTTACCTCCCTGAAACACCTCTCTATTGACCCCTCTGCCTCCCAGATGATCCGAAGTTCATCCAGCTCCAGTTCCTTAACGCGGTCTCTGAGGATCTGGAGTTTGTCATGTGAGAGTACCTTTATGAAATGGGTGTTTTTAAATGGGTGTGTATATAAACATCTGCTCAGACGAGGAGGAGCGTAACAGACATCTACAGACGTTGAAAGATGCCCTCGTACGAACGGGATATGGCGCTCGACTCATCGATCGACAGTTCCAACGTGCCACAGCAAAAAAACGCACCGACCTCCTCAGAAGACAAACATGGGACACGACCGACAGAATACCCTTCGTCGTCCAGTACTTTCCCGGAGCAGAGAAACTACGTCATCTTCTTCACAGCCTTCAACACGTCATCGATGAAGATGAACATCTTGCCAAGTTCATCCCCACACCCCCACTACCTGCCTTCAAACAACCGCGCAACCTCAAACAAACCGTTGTTTGCAGCAAACTACCCAGTCTTCAGAACAGTGACCACGACACCACACAACCCTGCCATGCCAATCTCTGCAAGACGTGCCAGATCATCGACATGGATACCACTATTACACGTGAGAACACCATCCACCAGGTACGCGGTACATACTCGTGCGACTCGGCCAACGTTGTCTACCTCATACGCTGCAGGAAAGGATGTCCCGAAGCGTGGTATATTGGCGAGACCATGCAGACGATTCGACAACGAATGAACGGACATCGCGCAACAATCACCAGGCAGGAATGTTCCCTTCCAGTCGGGGAACACTTCAGCAGTCAAGGGCATTCAACCTCTGATCTCTGGGTAAGCGTTCTCCAAGGCGGCCTTCAGGACGCGCGACAACGCAGAATCGCCGAGCAGAAGCTTATAGCCAAGTTCCGCACACATGAGTGCGGCCTCAACCGGGACCTTGGATTCATGTCGCATTACATTCATCCCCCACCATCTGGCCTGCAAAATCCTACCAACTGTCCTGGCTTGACACAATTCACATCTCTTTACCCTGGGGTTACCCCATCTCTGGATCTGTAAAGATTTAATCACCTGCTAATGCTCGCATTCCAAGCATTGTCTGGCATCTTTGAATCTGTCTATATATATGTTTCTGGAACATACCTCTTCATTCACCTGAGGAAGGAGCAGCGCTCCGAAAGCTTGTGACATCAAAACAAACCTGTTGGACTTTAACCTGGTGTTGTAAAACTTCTTACTGTGCTCACCCCAGTCCAACGCCGGCATCTCCACATCACAAATATCTGTAGTGAGAGTACTTTTAAGAAATGGGTGTTTATTACTGCAGTGATGTCAGACAGTGGGGGGAGCTGGGCTGTCTGTCAGCTTTTTACTTTCGTTTTAGGCTGTTTGCTGCAGGGTGTGTTTTAGTTTTGTTTTCAGAGCTGGATAGCTACAGTCACAGCCAGAAGGTGTATGGATCTCTCTCTGTAATCTAAAGACTGTAAATCGATCCTGGTGATTTAAAACCAATAACAGTAGTGACTTTAACCTGATGTGCTTCTGGTAAAAGGTGTTTTAAGTCTTATGGATGTTAAAAGGAAAGCTTAAAGGATTACTTAGTGTTATATTCTTTGGGGGTTGTATTTGAATCAATGGTTGCTAAGATGTTCACTGTATGTTTTAAAAAGGTTAACTTGAGTTCTTAGAATAAATATTGATTTGCTTAAAATACTTTTCCATTTCTGCTGTACCACACCTGTAGAGTGGGCCGTGTGCTCCCCATACCACAATCTATTAAAAGTTGTGGGTCAGGTGAACTCCATGATACACTTTGGGGTTCTCTAAATCCTGGCCCATAACAAGTTGGGTGCACTTCCCGCAGGTATAGTCAGTGGGGACACTAGAGTGGTGTCCCTTACCTCCATCCCTATGTTCTGAATTCCCAAAGAAATTTTAAAAGGGAAAAAAAAGTACTAGACCCGGGTCTGCCCCGCGCTGGATTTATTCACTTACCGTCCGCTCTTTAAGTTGATTTTTTTCTCTGCGCTTTGCTATAACTGTAACATTATATTCTGCAGTCTCTCCTTCCTTCCCTATGTAGGGTATGCATTGTTTGTACAGCTTGCAAGAAACAATACTTTTCGCTGTATACCAATACATGTGACAATAATAAATCAAATCAAATCAAAGCTCGGTTGCGCCCATTGGCTGCTGTTCCCGTGATTTCCTGCCTGTTTCTTCAGGTAAGAGGTCCCGAGAAATACTAGGCCCGAATCTGCCCCGTGTCTCTCTCTCCGCACTGTTTAATGAGGTTACATACCTATATGTTACATAAGTTCTAAGATGCAGGGTTGGATTCTCCCACGCCAGTGTAAAAACGGTGGAATTTTACTCCAGAATGTCCGAGAAGCAAGTTGAGCTAATTCAATGCCCTGCAGGGGGCTAACAGCTTTAGCTGCGGATACGTGCCCCCGCAATTCCGGTTTGGAGTCCACGCATGCGCACGGAGGCGGCCTGCAGCGGCCGTGTCGAGCTCCATGGCGACCTCGGACTGCGGAGCCAGGCGGAAAAATCAGACCCCACCGATCGGCCGTGCGCTTGAGCATCAAACCGCGTGGATCTAACCCCCGGCAGCCGAAAAGGCACACCCCCCCCCAGGTTTCCGATACCCCTCTGCCCTGACCAGGACGGCCGAAGACTGAATCCACAGCTGCCACGCCAGCAGCCCGACCGGCAATAGGTGGTTAGTTCCACACCGTCGGGAACTTGCCGGTCGGGGGTGGAGGTTTGCTGTGCGGGCCTCTGGCCTCTGTCAACAGAGACTCACTACAATGAGTCTCATGCATCAATGCGCGTACTGGCCAAGCAGGTGATAGGTTTGCAGAAGGTACAGTTCCGGTAGCTGGACAGGTCAGGAGGTGCCCTCCAATGCAATCCCCCGAGGGTGTACCTCATTATTGTGTTCTTCTGCGCTCTCCACAACTTGACCCTGCAGAGGGGAGACCAGCTGGACCAGGAGAAAATGGAGGTACGCCATATCTCCTCAGATGAGGTGGAGTTTGAGGAGGGTGGCGAAGGGCAAACCACAGAGGAGGAGTAAGAACGTTGAGCCATGGCCAGGGCCCATGATGGCCAAAGAGCTCAGGATGCCTTCATAGCCTCTCAGTTTGAGGACGAGCAGGACGAGGCAGTGAGGAGCTCTCCCACCATGGTGAGTGACATTTTGGGCAGAATTCTCTGTCCCGGGACGGCCAAGGCGTGATCGCCAATGGGACGGAAGATTGGGCATGGGGGGAAAATTGAGATCAGCAACGGGCACCAACCTGGATGTAACGCTCCGACCCCTGATGGTGGAGTGAACGAGTTCCACAGTATGTGCCGGGAGACAGGAGGGTGTAAATAAATGCAAATGGGTCTTAATTCCCACGGCCGGGAATCACGGGCGTCATTCTCCGACCCCCCGCCGGGTCGGAGAATGGCCGTTGGCCGCCGTGAATCCTGCCCCCGCCCCCGCCGAAGTCTCCGAAGGGAGAAAAGTCGGCGGGGCGTTAATGGCGCCGCTGCCGCGGAGAATGTCACGGGTCTGCGCAAGGCAGCCGATTTTCGGCCTGCCGATATTCTCCCTTCCGGATGGGCCGAAGTCCCGTCGACGTGATGACCGTTCACGTCGACGTGAATCAAACCTCCTTTTCATCGGCGTGACCCGGTGCTCCAGGCTCACGCCGACCAGCGAGGAGGTGAGTGACGGCCTGGGGGGTTGGCTCTGGGCAGGAAATGGCGTGGCCGCAGACTGATTGCGTGAGGAGAGGTGTGTCTCGGCTTGTGTGTGTGTGCGGCGGGGGGGGGGGGGGGTGGTTAGAGTAGGCTGGGCTCCGGGGGAGTGCCGGGAGGGGGTCCGTGCCGGGGTGGAGGTTGGGGGTTGTGGAGGGGGTCCGTTCCGGGGTGGAGGTTGGGGGGGGGTCCGTGCTGGGGTGGAGGTTGGGGGTTGGGGAGGGGGTCCGTGCCGGGGTGGAGGTTGGGGGGGGTCCGTGCCGGGGTGGAGGTTGGGGGGGGGTCCGTGCTGGGGTGGAGGTTGGGGGTTGTGGAGGGGGTCCGTGCCGGGGTGGAGGTTGGGGGGGGGGTCCGTGCTGGGGTGGAGGTTGGGGGTTGGGGAGGGGGTCCGTGCCGGGGTGGAGGTTGGGGAGGGGGTCCGTGCCGGGGTGGAGGTTGGGGAGGGGGTCCGTGTCGGGGTGGAGGTTGGGGGGGGTCCGTGCTGGGGTGGAGGTTGGGGGTTGGGGAGGGGGCCGTGCCGGGGTGGAGGTTGGGGGGGGTCCGTGCTGGGGTGGAGGTTGGGTGTTGGGGAGGGGGTCCGTGCCGGGGTGGAGGTTGGGGGGGGTCCGTGCTGGGGTGGAGGTTGGGGGGGTCCGTGCTGGGGTGGAGGTTGGGGGTTGGGGAGGGGGCCGTGCCGGGGTGGAGGTTGGGGGGGTCCGTGCTGGGGTGGAGGTTGGGGGTTGGGGAGGGGGTCCGTGCCGGGGTGGAGGTTGGGGAGGGGGTCCGTGCCGGGGTGGAGGTTGGGGAGGGGGTCCGTGTCGGGGTGGAGGTTGGGGGGGGGGGGGTCCGTGCTGGGGTGGAGGTTGGGGAGGGGGCCGTGCCGGGGTGGGTGATGGGAGGGCAAATGAGTTGGTCCACCTGGCCAGGTGCCAGCCTCCAACAGTTGGACCCATGCGGTCCATGCCACCTGGCTGGGGGGAGGAGGGGATATGGGCAATGATGACATGTCGTCGTTCCCCTCCCCCCCACCAGGCCGTCATGTTTTCAGACCATCCAGCGATGTTGGCCGCCGTGGTGGCAGCCGCTCATGTCTATGTTGCCCTGGATGAGGAGGAGGAGGAGGAGGAGGAGGAGGAGCGTGCCAGAGAGGCGGCGCAGGCTGCCGCAGAGGGGCAGGCGGCAGCCGCCCAGGCTGGAGGGACACCTGACCGACAGGACGAGGAGGGGGAGGAGGACGTCGCGGCCCCACGGCAACGGAGGCACCCGAGGGCGCCCCGTGTGTACCGGCCCCGGCAGTCATACCAGGACCTCACGGACCGGGAATGCAGGAGGAGACTCCGGATGAGCCGGGAAACCGTGGCACACATCTGCCACCTGCTGGCACACCTGTCACCGCGTGGCACTGGCGGGGGACACCCTCTCCCCGTGTCCGTCAAGGTTACGGTGGCCCTGAACTTTTATGCAACGGGGTCATTCCAGGCACCGAGTGGGGACCTGTCCGGCATATCGCAGACATCGGTGCATCGGTGCATCCGGGCAGTGACAGATGCCCTTTATGGCATGGCGCACCGCTACATCCGCTTCCCCGTGGACCGGGCCAGCCAAGATGCCAGGGCCGTGGGCTTCTCTGCCATTGCCGGGTTCCCCATGGTCCAGGGCGCGATCGATGGGATGCACGTCGCCGTGCGGCCACCTGCAGATAACAGGGCCGTGTTCACTAATAGGGAGGGGACCTATTCGATGAACGTACAGGTGGTCTGCGACCAACGCATGATGATCCTGCACGTCTGCGCCCATCACCCAGGCAGTGTACACGACTCATTTGTGTTGTCGCGGTCATCCATCCCCGGCATGTACGAGGGACGCCATCCCCGGCTGAGGGGCTGGTTGCTGGGCGACAGGGGCTACCCATTGCGATCGTGGCTGATGACGCCTATACGGAGGCCACGCAATGAGACGGAGAACCGCTACAATGATGCCCATGTAGCGACAAGGGGAGTGATCGAAAGGTGCTTTGGCGTGCTGAAGATGCGTTTCAGGTGCCTGGACCTCTCTGGGGGCGCCCTCCAGTATCGGTCAGATAGGGTCGGCCGCATCATTGTGGTGTGCTGCGTCCTGCACAACATAGCCCAGCAGAGGGGCGATGTGCCGCAGGCAGAGGAGGGCGGAGTGGAGGAGCAGCAGGAAGAGGCCCAGTCCTCCCCAGATGAGGGGGATGGGGGCAATGGTCAGGGCAGACGGGGTAGACACAGACGGGTGGCTGTCCACCGTTACCGGCTGGCCCAGCGGGCACGGGACAGACTGATAGACGCCCGCTTCACTGACTAGATGGGCGTGGGAATCGGGTAGTATGGCCACAGACCGCACACCATGACAACAGCCGACCACCCACACCCCCCACCCATCCACCCACCCAGCACCCTCACCCCCCTCCCCAACCCCACACACCCCACCCGCATGAACACCACCCCCCCACCCCCAATTGCCGATCCACCGGCGGCACAACGGGCCGGGCTCACCCAGTTGCGGGTGGACGCGTGTCTATCGCAGGCCATGGAGAATGATGACAACCCGCCTCCGATGAGCTCCTGGCTCTACATCGTTGGACTATGTCTGACCCATGGCCACAGTACCACCATCCACCCGGACCATCCCTGCATGCGGCTGTGACACTGCAGCGCACGGTCCCGTCCTCTGCCCGGGGGATGTTGATGGCGGCCCAGGGGGAAGGGGGCAGACTCACCTGGGGCTGAGGTAAGACCACCCCTCACACACACACTTGCGCTCAACGTACATGACACCCCCGCACACTTTGGACAGAGCACAAAGGCAGCTTTGGTAGGTGTAACATTGACTTTAATAACCAAAGGAGTTCATGCACGTGCCCTAGCGCCTAAAACTCATCTGTGCCCTGCACCCGTGCCAACTTACTCAGTGTCTAATTGTTTGGCCTTACGGGCCCTTTGACTACGTCTACGTGGTTCCCCAGACGGTACAGCAGAACTGGAGGTGGACTCCTGTGATTCCTGCCCTCTGACACTGGATCCCTTTGGCGGTCGTTTCCTGGGGCGTCCTGGCCTAGATGGGCCAGGCTGCGGCCCGGGCGACTGGGATGGCGAGCTGCCAGCCTGTCCTGCCCGTTGCCCACCCGATGCACCTGGGACGGAAGGGGGGGAGTCCGAGGTGTCGCGGTGTACCGGGACCTTGCCTACAGAGGGAGCCGGGACGGACCACACCACCTCCTCCTCCCTCGGGGTGCCCGATGGCCCCCAGGCCTCTACATGGGTGGGGGATGCGAACGGACTGGCCATCCGACGCGCCCCCGACATCTGGCGCTGCCAGTCCTGGAGGCCCGTGCTGGTATCGACAGGGGTCTGCAGGTTTGCAGCCATGGAGCCCAGGGGGTTGTCGAACCCTGTCTGCGACAGTGCGACGCCAGCTCGCACATGGCCACTGGCGCCGATGCCCTCAGCGATGGCCTGCTGAGACTGGGCCATGGCCTGCAGAGACTGGGCCATGGCCTGCAGAGACTGGGCCATGGCCTGCAGAGACTGGGCTATGGCCTGCTGAGACTGGGCCATGGCCTGCTGAGACTGGGCCATGGCCTGATGAGACTGGGCTATGGCGTTGAGCGCCTCTGCCATCTGGCGCTGGCACTGGCTCATGGCCTCCTGTGAGAGGGCAGCCATTTCCTGGGCCACAGACGCCGCCTGCACGGAAGGCCCCAGGCCTCGCAAACCGTTCCCCATGTCTGACACCGTCGCACCCATTGCCTCCACCGCGGACGCCACCCGTGCGGTGTCAGCCTGGGTGGCACGCATGACCGGGACCACTCCCAGCTCCTGGACGCGGGTGGACTCCTCCACCTGCGACCGCAGCCGCCGCAAGCCACCCGTCACCCTATTCGCTCGTCTCCGTGTCGGTGGTTGCATCGGATCTATGTGTGGGTGTGGTAACTGCAGGAACCCGGGATCCATCTGGGCGGCAGATGTTTGCTTGGCCTGGGCTGCCCTCCGACCGCCCGGTCCCTCTGCTGCTCCTACCTCCACCTGCTGTACCGGGACGGCTGTGTTGTGCGCACCAGTGAGTGTACCAGACGCCTCATCACTAAAGTGCCCAACCGTGGTGAGTGTTTCTGCGATGGTGGAGGGTGTTGGTGACAGCAGTGGCGTTGTGTCGTGCTCTTCGTCCCACTCTGAGTCCATGGCACTTTGGGGTGGGGGTTCGTCTCCACCCATCCACTCTGAGTCACTGTCCGGTATTTCGTCTTCCCGGGTAGGGGTGTCCTGGGTAGTGCTGTCCCGGGTAGTGCTGTCCCGGGTAGTGCTGTCCCGGGTAGTGCTGTCCCGGGTAGTGGTGTCCCGGGTAGTGGTGTCCCGGGTAGGGGTGTCATGGGTAGTGGTGTCCCGGGTAGGGGTGTCCTGGATAGTGGTGTCCTGGGTAGTGGTGTCCTGGCTCGGATGTGACGGGGGCCTGTGGCTGCCCCCCTCATCGCTGGGTGGTCGCTCCCGCACGTGACGGGGGTGTCGTCTCCCTGTTGCTCCAGGTCTCTCCGTCTCCCGTGGTGTGCGAGAGGCATCCTGCGGGCGTCGCATGCTGGAGGGTCCGGGTCTCTCCGTCTCCCGTGGTCTCCGAGGGGCATCCTGCGGGCGTCGCATGCTGGAGGGTCCGGGTCTCTCCGTCTCCCGTGGTCTCCGAGGGGCATCCTGCGGGCGTCGCATGCTGGAGGGTGCGGGTCTCTCCGTCTCCCGTGGTCTCCGAGGGGCATCCTGCGGGCGTCGCATGCTGGAGGGTTCGGGTCTCTCCGTCTCCCGTGGTCTCCGAGGGGCATCCTGCGGGCGTCGCATGCTGGAGGGTGCGGGTCTCTCCGTCTCCCGTGGTCTCCGAGGGGCATCCTGCGGGCGTCGCATGCTGGAGGGTGCGGGTCTCTCCGTCTCCCGTGGTCTCCGAGGGGCATCCTGCGGGCGGTCTGCATCTGCG
Organism: Scyliorhinus torazame; assembly: GCF_047496885.1. Taxonomy (NCBI): domain Eukaryota; kingdom Metazoa; phylum Chordata; class Chondrichthyes; order Carcharhiniformes; family Scyliorhinidae; genus Scyliorhinus; species Scyliorhinus torazame. Next base: position 346,270,383 of record NC_092710.1, on the reverse strand, counting down.
GGGATGGGTGCCTGGACGTTTGGTCCTGCGATACACAATGAAGCATGCATGGTTAGACATCAGGCAGTGATCAGGTGATACGGGAGAGGGGGATATAGGGGAGGGGGGATATGGGGACGGGCTGTTGGTGGCTCACTTGCTCGTGGGGCCCCGACCTCTGCATCAGCAACCTCCCGGTCCTCAGGTCCGCCAGCCAGTTCCAGGGCCCTTTCCTCGTGTACGGTCAGTGGCCTCTCATCAGCGGGCCCTCCTCCAGTCCTCACATGCTCCCTGGTGTTGTGTGCGCGCTTCTCCTGTGGGGGGGGGGATGGTGGCAGGGGTAAAAGGCAACAGTGTTAGGCAGGTATATGAATGCACGCCATCGGTTGCGCGTGCATTGCAGAGGTTAAGGTTAGGGCTGGATTCACTTGGGGATATGGGGGATATGGGGGAGGGGTGGATATGGGGGAGGGGGGGATATGGGGGATATGGGGGAGGGGGGATATGGGGGATATGGGGGAGGGGGGAATATGGGGGATATGGTGGAGGGGGGATATGGGGAGGGGGGATATGGGGGAGGGGGGATATGGGGGAGGGGGGATATGGGGGATATGGGGGAGGGGGCATATGTGGGAGGGGGGATATGGGGTGGGGGGGATATGGGGAATATGGGGGAGGGGGGATATTGGGGATATGGGGGAGGGGGGATATGGGGGAGGGGGGATATGGGGGATGGGGTAATATGGGGGATATGGGGGAGGGGGGATATGGGGATATGGGGAGGGGGGATATGGGGGAGGGGGGAATATGGGGGATATGGGGGAGGGGCGATATGGGGGATATGGGGAGGGGGGATATGGGGGATATGGGGGAGGGGGGATATGGGGGAGGGGGGATATGGGGGAGGGGGGAATATGGGGGATATGGGGAGGGGGGATATGGGGGATATGGGGGTGGGGGGATATGGGGGATATGGTGGAGGGGGGATATGGGGGAGGGGGGATATGGGGGATATGGGGGAATATGGGGGATATGGGGGAGGGGGGATATGGGGAGGGGGATATGGGGGAGGGGGGAATATGGGGGATATGGGGGAGGGGGGATATGGGGGATATGGGGGAGGGGGATATGGGGGATATGGGGGAGGGGGATATGGGGGAGGGGGGATATGGGGGAAGGGGGAATATGGGGGATATGGGGGAGGGGGATATGGGGGATATGGGGGTGGGGGGATATGGGGGAGGGGGGAGTATGGAGGATATGGGGGAGGGGGGATATGGGGGATATGGGGGAGGGGGGATATGGGGGAGGGGGGATATGGGGGAGGGGGGATATGGGGGAGGGGGGATATGGGGGAGGGGGGGATTTGGGGGAGAGGGGATATGGGGGAGGGGGATATGGGGGATATGGGGGTGGGGGGGATATGGGGGAGGGGGGAGTATGGGGGATATGGGGGAGGGGGGAAATGGGGGATATGGGGGAGGGGGGATATGGGGGAGGGGGGATATGGGGGATATGGGGGAGGGGGGATATGGGGGAGGGGGGGATATGGGGAGGGGGGGATTTGGGGATATGGGGGATATGGGGAGGCTCACCCTGCCTGCTCTGACGATGTCGTTCACCTTCTTGTGGCACTGGGTGCCTGTCCGTGGTGTTAGGGCCACAGCGGTGACGGCCTCTGCCACCTCCCTCCACAGACGCCGGCTGTGGCGTGGGGCAACTCTGCGGCCGTGCCCGGGATACAGGGCGTCCCTCCTCTGCTCCACCGCGTCCAGGAGCGCCTCCACATCGCGTGACTCGAACCTCGGGGCTGAGCGACGGCCAGCCATCAAGTCGGGTGTTGCGGTCGGCTGTTCCGGTCGGGTGGGGGGGAGCTGCGCGGCCTTATGAGCCGTCACGCCGTGTAGCGCGTATGACACTGCACGGCGTGAACCACTGCGCAAGCGCGGATCCCGTTACGTCGCTGCTAGCCCATTTCGGGCCGCAGACTATCGGCCCATTTTTATGACGTGCGCAAGTGGGATTTGCGCCGTTTTTTGCGCCGATCGGCGGAGTTTCCGCCGATAACGGAGAATTTCGCCCCACATGGGTGTGGAGGACTTGTAGGGCGGGATTCTCCAATGGCTGATGCTAAAATTTCAAAATGCGATTGGGCGGAGAATAGGTTCCGACGCCTAAATCGCGGTGGGCGCCAATTTGACGCCAAATCGCAATTCTAGACAGTGGATTCAATGCGGTCTGGAACACCGTTTGCATGTCATTTGCTGGCCTGACCTGGCAGTCTCTGGGGCCTCCGCGATCCTCTGTCTCTGATGGGCCAAGTTCCCAATGGCGCAGTTCACTTGTGCTTTTAAAAATCGTGAAACCGGCCTCGTGGCTGCTGAGGGAAAGCGGAGGGGTGCGGAGAGTGTCCAACACCACCATAGTTTGCTGAATGTTGTGCCACTGGCCGGGGGTCTTCTGCCAGGGCAGGGGAGAGTAGCGTGGGCTGGCCAGGAGGTGGGATGTGGGGTCAGGGTGGACGGGCACAGAACACCATTGCCATAGCTGGCAAGGCAGCCATGCAGCTGCGCACCCTGCTGACTGCCCACTGTGTACTTAGGGCCACAGGTCGTATGGTGTCTCCCAGGGCAGACCCCTAGGTGCCCTCTGGCCCCAGCAAACCCATCAGCTGTATGGGCGCGCTCCAGCACAACCAGTGCCATCTTGTTGGCTGGGATGAGTGTGTGTGGGGATGATGTGTATATGTGGCTGCAGCTTGTCAGCCTCCCGAGTGTCAATCACGGACCCGGCGAATCCTGCACCGTTTTTATTGGAAGCAGTTGTATTCCACGTGGCACCTCTGCTAGCCCTTCCAGACTTGCTGAATTGATCCAGGTGTGACGCCAGTTTTACTGACGTGAAAGTCCACAAATCCTGCATCGGTGTCAACACTTAGTCTGAGGAACGGAGAAGCCTGCCTGTGGTTTTTACCAGAGTGGCCCTGACATGGTGGACCTCACATTGGCCAAGGGGGAAAGGTTACAAGAGGAGAGATAATAGGCTGAATTTTTACCACAGCTGTTCAGTAATTTTGTTTATTTATTTATGTCAAAATATATCTATATTTTTATATAGTTTGAAGATGTATTTATATAGTTTGAACACTGTTTCTTGATGAAATTCATTTAATCTATTTCAGATCATTATAAGGGTTAAACTGGCAAGTGTCGGATTTATGGATAATGTGCTGCTGGCTCAGAAATTCTTTGTACTTTACAAATTGTGTGAAGAGCAACTTACTAAGCAGGTATGTACCCCCCCCCCCTTTGAATTAAATAAATGTAACTTGCTTAATGCTGAAAACGATGATTATATGAAGAGCAAAATAGATGACAATGCTGACGATTTTTGGAATGAATATTAAATCCCATCTCTGTTATGTGCACACCAGTCAGGACAATCAACAGAAACATTCAACCCAACAGGCTGGAGATAGTTACATGAACAGTTTCATTCTCCTAAATTCTCCTAATATTATATTCTAATTGCTGAGAAAGCGGACAGGCTATGAGGCAGCATCCCATCTGTAAAATTGGAGACTTGTGCTCCCGAAGTAATCAACCCCAACAAAGTTGTTCCAGTACAGCTACAACACTAGTATCTACCTGACAATATGAAAGATTGTCCACGTAGGTCCTGTAGTCTTCCTTTGACTCAGGGTGGCGCCAGAGGACCAGGAAATATTACACATTTGTTCAGAGAATTATAGAACAGTAAGCCCAGCAAGTACAGGTCAGTCAGTTTAAATTCCATGGTGGGGAAGCTTCTAGAAACAATAGCCGGGATTCTTCATTCCCCGTCACTGTGATCAGGAATCCTGATCGGGCAGAGAATGGAGCATTGGCCTAAAAACGAATTGGGGGCACCAGGCCCATTGCCATTCTCTGCCCTCCCGCCACCGGCTGCATGGGAAAATGCAAACTATTGATTGGCATGTTGATTCATGTCCCACATGGTGATGCCCGGACCACCACAGCAGGAAATCCGCCTGGTGGGCTTGGGTGTGAGGTTGGCCAAGCACAGCCCTGGCATGGTGAAGCATGAGAGATTCAGGCCTCTGCCACTGCCAGGCTCCTGGGGGTTGGATGGCCTCAGGCTGTGGCTGAAGTTTGACCCTGGGAACCCCCACCCAGCCCCCTCTTGGGAGTCCCATGCCGGGTCTGTCCCATCCAGCCCTCGGCAACCTGAAGATCACCCTTGGCAAGGTGATCGCTGCACCTTCCTGGGCTGACAGTTAACTCTGAGGTGGCCTCCTCAGCCTGAACTGCTCTGCCTGCCAGCTGAAGAACAGTCCAGGCAATCCAGTGAAGAATCAATGCAGGAACACTTTCCCACTCCTAACAACTTCTCCCTCAGACAAATGCCTTTAAAACAGCAGCTGTTATAAGTGTCAGAGGCTTCCTGGAAAGTCCGCAACATTTGAAATGGCTTCAAATCTCCGGACAGCCTTTGAAATGCAAAACATCCATTCAATTTCATGGAGCAATGCCTTTAACTGGTCTGTGATGGCTCACACATAGCTGCTTTGAGGGAATGTTTATTTATCATTCCCTTCGAGCTTGAATGCACTTATTCTGATTTGATGCTAATCAGAATGTTTATAAACATTTGTGGTATGATTGGCAGCTCCTCACCACATCAAAGCATCTAAATGCTTTAATTTCCGGTTTTCTAATAGCAGTAAGCTAGAGACGTACTCATAGCCTGTTAGTTTGGCGATGAGCTGGAGTAACGAGTGAGGATCACTCCCACCATGGGGTAAGATAGTCCATCATGTAATGATAATATAATAATCGCTTATTGTCACAAGTGGGCTTCAATGAAGTTCCTGTGAAAAGCCCCTAGTCGCCACATTCCAGCGCCTGTTCGGGGAGGCCGGTATGGGAATTGAACCCGCGCTGCTGGCCTTGTTCTGCATTACAAGCCAGCTGTTTAGCCCACTGTGCTAAACCAACCCCTGTGATACCAGCGGTACGTTTTTGTGACAGTTCCCAAGATCAAAGGCATGGTGTTAAATATATTGGCTGGACTGTGCAGGAAAACGATGATGACTTGCACTGAGGACCGAGAAATGTTCCTCCCATCCACAGTATATATCTGAGAGCTGAACACTTTCTGCCTATGAACGGGCTTGTCATGGGGGTTCACCGATGCATTAAGTTCTCATCTGCTTCAGCCCTCCTCCGAGATCAGGGGTCCTGGTGTGTTCCACAACACAACCTCTGGCGTGAGTCAGCCTCTCCACAGTTTGTCAGCCCATGGTCTCCTCATTAGAATTGGCAGAAATGAGAGACCTGAGCGCTGATGCGGAGGGGGGTGGAGGGGAGTAGGGGGGGTTCCCTGCTCACAGCAGCATGTCTGCTGAGTAACCAGTGTGGGAGAGAAATGGCACTGCCATTTTCAAACTACACAGTGTTGAAGGGCCATGTGGGTGAAGGTTTGTGAAGCATGGCACCATGAAATGACAGGGTAGAGGATCTGCTGGTGATCAAAGTGATGTTTAACACAACAACTTACCTACCTTAACCTGTGCCCACAAGATGCCGACAGTTTCTGACTCTTCCTCACCCTCCCGTTATGTCTAGGTATATCCCCACGATCCACAGCTGAAGTTGAGGCAGCCTGCTGCCTTCCATGCCCTGTAGCCTTTGATGACCTTGGCGAGTGCCCCTGGAGGGCCTGGATCTTGAGGGACCTTCAGGTAGCACAGGTGTTGCAATGCTACCCTCCTCAATGTGCTGGGCTGGAGGTGTGATGCTTAAAGGGAACAGGGCGTCAGATGGGCTGGATGTCTCCAGGGTTTCCTGGGCTGCGCTCCTGCGGAACCTCTTCCCTTTGTGTGTCCAGGGGCTCCTGTGCTCTACTATGAGATAGAGGGGCAGCTAGAGTGAGATCCAGAAACCCTGCTGTCTGGCACAGACACATGTGGTTTGCCACAAGTGTCTGCACCATGCAGTTGAAGCCCTGCACCATGGATTGCATGCCCTCAGCCATGGAGCGCACATCCCCCACCATGAAGTGTATCTCCTGCCCCAAGTAACGGCACCATCTCCTCAGACAGAAGGTGATGGGATTCCTCCAGTCGATCTTGCAATCTGAGAAGTGATTTCATCATCCCTTCCCTTATTCAGCCTCAGCAGCATATCGCTGCTCTTGTATTCTACCCCTTAACATTGCATTTGCCTGCCTAACTACCAACTGGACCTGCATGTAAACCTTAAGAGAATCCTTAACTAAGTCTCTGAAGTCTCTTTGTGCTCCAAATTTCTGAAGCATTTTACTATTTAGAAAATAATCTGTGCCTCTATGCTTCCTGCTAAAGTGCATAACCTCACACTTATCCATATTGTATTCCATCTGCCACTTCTTTTCCCACTCTCCTAACCTGTCCAAGTCCTTCTGCAACGCTTGCTTAATACTACCTGTCCCTCTTCATATCTGCAAACTTAGCAACAGTGCCTTCAGTTCCTTCTTCCAGATTGTTAGTGTATATTGTGAATAGCTGCTGTTCCAACACTGACCCCTGGGGCACACCACTAGTCACCGGCTGCCATCCTGAAAATGACCCCTTTATCTCCACTCTCTGCCTTCTGCCAGTCAGCCAATCCTCTATCCATGCCAATACCTTGCTCCAAACTCCGTGGGCGTTTGCCTTATTTAGCAACCTTCTCGAAATCCAAATAGATCACCTCCACTGATTCTCCTTTGTCTACCTTCCTTGTTACCTCCTCAAACAATTCTAACAGATTTAACAGGCGTGACTTCCCCTTGATGAAGCTGTGCTGATTCAACCCTATTTTACCATGCACTTCCCAGTACTTCAAAATCTCATCCTTAATAATAGACTCTAAAATCTTACCAATGACCGAAGTCAGGCTCACCGGCACTATAATTTCCTGTCTGCTGCCTCCCTCTTCTTAAGCAGTGGCGTTACATTAGCCACTTTCCAGTCCTCTGGGACCCTTCCTTCCTCCAGTGATTCCTGAAAGATCACCACCAATGCCTCCACAATCTCCTCAGCTATCTCCTACAGAATCCTGGGGTGTAGTCCATCTGGTCCAGGTGATTTATCCACCTTCAGATCTTTCAGTTTCCCCAGCACCTTTTTCTTAATGATGACCACTACAACCTCTGTTCATGACGCTCTTGAAGTTCTGGTTTGCCACTGGTGGCTTCCACCGTGAAGACTGATGCAAAGTATCTATTCAGTCCCTCTGTCATTTCTTTGTTCCCTATTACTACTTTTCCAACCTCATTTTCCAGTGGTCCAGCATCCATAATAATAATAATAATCTTTATTATTGTCACAATTAGGCTTACATTAACAGTGCAATGAAGTTGCTATGAAAATCCCCTAGTTGCCACACTCCGGTGCCTGTTCGAGTACACAGAGGGAGAATTCAGGATGTCCAATTCACCCAATAGCACGTCTTTCCTGACTATGCTACCATGCTGCCCATGATGAACTGGAATGGTGAACTGGACGAGGGTGAGAGCTCATTGGACCATGAAGATGAGGAATTGCAGGAAGTTCAGGGGTCGGCTGAGGAATGGTATGAGTGCGCTGATGCCATGGAGCAAGGAAGATGTGGGATACGTTCCCATGATACTGCCATGGCTGACAGGTTCCAGGATAAATAAAGTTAAGTGAAGTCATCTGGAAAAATCTACCCCAGTTCTTCAAGCAAATCATCGCTGAGGGAATGAATCAATGCATTCAAACTTGGCATTCTGATCTCATGACTCTCGCGGATTTGATCTTGGCTCTGGTCAGTGATGACCAACTAGTGCACTCACTCTGTCACCTCCAGGTACTCCGGCTTCTCTCACAAGTCCCGAAAGACGTGCTTGTTAGGTGAACTGGACATTCTGAATTCTCCCTCTGTGACACGAATAGGCGCTGGAGTGTGGCGACGAGGGAATTTTCACAGGAACTTCATTGCAGTGTTAATACAAGCCTACTTGTGACAATAATAAAGATTATTACGATAATAAAGATTATTATCTTAAAGTTTAGTGAGCAATGACAGCGATGTGAGACAAGACTTGACGTTTTTAGCGCCATCGAATGATGTAAACACTGCCACAGATGAGATTCAGACCAGCTTAGGAATCTCAACCAAAAGTGCATGTCATGGGTTCAGACACGAACAGTGAGGAGACCCTGATGCAGCTAGATTATCATTGCTGATGAACTGCCCTCACTATTGCTGTCCCTTGAGGAATAACTTTTCAAAACGTTCCCATAATACATTCCTAATAAAGATTTAAACACATCTCTCTGACAACACACAAGGATCCAGAGACTAGCTGCACTGAGGTGAACATGACATGAATATACATCTTAAAATGGGACATTCTGACTGAGTGATAGAATAGCTAAACCTCAAAGTAAGAGGATGCCAAGGTACAAGGTCAAAATGTGTTCAGTTGACCAGAACATTCACTTACCCATCCGATGATTTTTGATAAGTTTTGATAAGTTCAGTTTATTTGCAATGTTTCTTAACTTTGCTCACCCTACCACTCTGCCTGGCTGCAGCCCCAACGTCAGCTGCAGAGCTGGAGGCAGCCGGCTGACTGTCAGTGAGGACCTTGGTAGAAGTCCTTTGATGGCCCAAGGCCTGGAAGGCCCCTGCCTGCTAAGGGTTTCCTAGTCCAGTGGCAATCACACTACACCACTGCCTCTGGAACATCTTGCCGGCGGGAACGGCTGCAAAACTTTGCATTGCGTGTTGATCTTTAGAACTAAGTTAATCTCTCACTAGAATGCCTTCTTTAATTAACAGAGCTACTCCATTAACTTTTCCCAGCTTCCTGTTCCTCCAGCGTGTTCCAGACTCTTGGATATTCAAGACCCAGCTTTGCTTTCCTTGTAACCACTTTCTGTAATGGCTATCAGGGCATCGATATCAATTTCTATGTGAGCTGACAATTCATCCACTTTATTGCAAATGCTGCGAGCATTCAGATACAGAGCCCTAAATTCAGATTTTATGTAGACTTTGGCCTTATGTGCGAGCACACTCCTTTGCAACCGCTGTCCCTTCCTGCCATACTCTTGATTATCATTACCTTTGTTGCTCCCTTGATCCATTTCCTTCTAATTTTCCCTTAATTTACTGGTTCTTCCCTACATGATCCCTTCCCCCTCTCCATTTACTTTAACAATAATCTTTTATTGTTACAAGTAGGCTTACATTTGATGTGTTGGGTGCTCTGGATCCGTGGAACACATACAGGCAACCAACACTTAAAATAGTACAACACTATTTTATTAAGTTAGAAACTGTTCAACATACTTTCACTGTGGGTTAACACGATGTTAGATTAAACTAAAGACCTCTCCCTGTCCTAACCAGTCTATGCACTCAGCACATGGTGAAGATCTGTGCTGTAAGCTGTAAGCTCTGTCCTTCTGAGAAGCTGCATCCCGAATGCCCTCTGTCTATATAGTGAGTGTGCTCTAACTGGTGATTGGCTGCGGTGTTGTGTGTGTTGATTGGTCTTGCTGTGTGTCCATCAGTGTGTGTGGCTGCACCATTATATGCTGGTGTATATTATGACATCCCCCTTTTATAAATAAATGTATGTGTGTGGCAATAAATAATGTATGGTGAGAATGTTCCCAACTACGTGTGGGGTGTGAAGACATAATTACAGGACTACGTACATGAGAACTAAGCTATTTACATGGGAAGGTGCCTGGTGCAGAGAAGCAGTATGCAACAAGAGTAACGAGATCAACACTATATACAAACCAGGGAAATGATCAAACAAAGCAATGAAACAATTCAGAGAGTCCATAAGTTCGAAAAGTTCATAAATTTAGTCTCTGAGGTGGGCGACGAATTCTGGTTGACCGCCTCAAGTGTGGGGTTGAGAGCCACCGGATCAGGAGCGGGCTGGACTGTGTCAAAGTCAGGAGGATGCAGAGTGACAGGGAGCTCTGCATAGTCCGTGGCAGGGTCAGCAGGAGGGCGAGGCGACACTGGAGGATCACGTGGCAAGCGTGGAATGAGACGAAGGGCACGTCGATTGCGGTGCAGAATAGAGCCATCTGGTAGATGAACCAGGAACAAGCGGGGGGCCACCTGCCAAAGGACAACAGCGGTTGCAGACCAGCCACCATCCAGAAGATGGACATAGATGTTGTCATCTGGAGCCAGAGCAGGGAGATCAACTGCACGGGAGTCATGAGCCGCCTTGTGCTGTGCACGAGACAGCTGCATCCGGCGAAGGACCGGAACGTAGTCGAGGTCAAGGACATGGATGGACGGCACCGTCGTCCTCAGGGTGAGACTCATGAGTAACTGGGCTGGCGACAGGCCAGTGGACAGTGGGGCGGCGCAGTAGGCGAGCAAGGCAAGGTAGAAATCAGACCCAGCATCAGACCCACCTTGCATAGGAGCCGTTTAATGATATATACTCCCTTCTCTGCTTTGCCGTTGGATTGGGGGTACAGGGGACTGGACGTCACATGGGCAAAATTGTACCGCCTGGCAAAGTTGGATCATTCTTGGCTGGCGAAGTAGGGGCCATTGTCCGACATAACCATGAGCGGGATGCTGTGTTGGGCAAAGGTTTCTTTACATGCACGGATGACTGCAGACGAGCTGAGGTTGTGCAACCGTATCACCTCCGGGTATTTCGAAAAGTAGTCCACGATCAGGACATAGTCTCTACCCAGCGCGTGGAACAGGTCGATGCCCACCTTGGTCCATGGTGACGTGACCAACACATGGGGCTGCAGGGTCTCACGTGGTTGGGCCGGCTGGAAGCGCTGACAAGTGGGGCAGTTGAGCACTGTGTTGGCTATGTCCTCATTAATGCCGGGCCAGTACACTGCCTTTCGGGCCTGTCGGTGGCACTATTCCATGCCAAGGTGGCCCTCGTGTAGTTGTTCCAGGACAAGCTGGCGCATGCTATGCGGGATGACAATGCGGTCCAGTTTTAGAAGAATCCCGTCTACTACCGCCAGATCATCTCTGACATTATAGAATTGAGGGCATTGGCCCTTGAGCCACCCGTCCGTTAGGTGGCGCATGACACGCTGTAGCAAGGGGTCAGCCTTCGTCTCGCGGCGAATTTGGACGAGGCGTTCATCCGAGGCAGGTAGATTGGAGGCCGCGAATGCCACATGGGCGTCAACCTGGCAGACAAATCCCGCTGGGTCACATGGAGTGTTGACTGCCCTGGAGAGAGCAGCAGCAATGATAAGGTCTTTGCCTGGGGTGTATACCAGCTGGAAGTCGTATCGCCGGAGCTTGAGAAGAATACGCTGGAGGCGAGGCGTCATGTCGTTTCAGTCTTTCTGTATTATATTGACCAGCGGGTGATGGTCGGTCTCAACGGTGAATTGAGGAAGTCCGTAGACATAATCGTGAAACTTAACAACACCAGTCAGGAGGCCCAGGCACTCCTTTGCTATCTGCGTGTAGCGCTGCTCCGTGGGGGTCATCGCACTTGACGCATATGCAACGAGGGCCCATGATGAGGCCTCATCACGTTGAAGGAGCACTGCCCAAATGCCGGATTGACTGGCATTGGTCGAAATTTTGGTCTCCTTTGCTGGATCAAAGAAAGCTAAGACCAGGGCCGTGGTCAGTTTTGCCTTGAGTTATCTCCATTCGCGCTCGTGGGCAGGAAGCCATTGGAAGTCGTTCGTCTTCCTGACCAGGTTCCTGAGAGCCATGGTATGAGAGGCGAGGTTAGGGATGGATTTCCCTAAAATATTGACCATGCCCAGAAATCGGAGGACAGCCTTCTTGTCCTCTGGTGTTTTCATAGCTGTGATGGCAGCTACCTTGTCTGCATCCGGCTGCACACCCAATTGGGAGATGTGGTCCCCGAGGAACTTGAGTTCCGTCTGACCAAAAGAGCATTTGGCCCTGTTGAGGCGGAGGCCATGCTCATGTATACGTCTGAATACGCGCTGGAGGCGACTAACATGCTCCTGCGGGGTGGTGGACCAAATGATTATGTCATCGACATAGACGCGAACACCTTCAATCCCTTCCATCATTTGTTCCATAATCCTATGGAACACTTCTGATGTAGAGATGATCCCAAACGGCATCCTGTTGCAACAATATCTGCCAAAGCGGGTGTTAAATGTGCAGAATTTCCTGCTGGATTTATCAAGCTGGATTTGCCAGATTCCTTTTGAGGCGTCGAGTTTGGTAAAGAGCTTGGCGCGAGCCATCTCACATGTGAGCTCTTCGCGCTTGGGAATTGGATAGTGCTCACTCATAATATTGCGATTTAGATCCTTGGGATCAATGCAAATTCTCAATTCGCCGGAAGGCTTTTTTACACATACCATGGAACTGACCCAGTCGGTCGGTAAGTGACTTTGGAAATCACTCCTTGGTTCTGGAAGTCCTGCAGCTGCTGCTTGAGGCGGTCCTTAAGGGGTGCTGGGACCCTGTGAGGTGCGTGCACCACAGGCTTGGCATTCGGTTTTAATAAAATCTTGTAGGTGTACGGGAGTGTGCCCATGCCCTCGAAGATGTCGTGGTACTGGTTGATAATGGCATCGAGCTGCGCCCTGAAGTCAGTGTCTTGAAAGGCAGACGCGTCAGCAGGAGAGAGAGAGTGAACTAGGTTCAACAGCTTGCATGCCTGCGCAGTGCGTTCATCGACGTCGCCGTCCCCTCGTTCGGTGCGCACACGCGTGGGAGTCCGCGAAAAGTGCGCGAAATGCCCACCCTCATCCAGGCTGAGGCCCTGGAGTTGCTCGATTGCTTGGACACGTTCTGCCTCGTGAGGACCTTGCTGCGCCGTTTCAGCCGCTTGGATGTGGGATTACCGACTATGGGCATGTTGGTGTAGCATGCAGGTCTCGATGGCAAGCGTTAGGGTGAGCTGCTTTACCTTGAGGAGCTGCTGGCGTAGGGGGTCCAACTGAACACCGAAAACGATCTGGTCGTGTATCATGGAGTCGGAGGTGGGCCCGTAATTACAGGACTGCGCAAGAATGCGCAGGTGGGTGAGAAAGGACTGGAAAGGTTCATCCTTACCCTGCAAATGCTGTTGGAATACATAGCGCTCAAAACTTTCATACACCTCGATGTTGCAGTGACTATCAAACTTGAGGAGGACCGTCTTGAATTTTGATTTATCTTCACCATCAGCAAAGGTGAGAGAATTGAAAATGTGGAAGACATGTTCCCCAGCCGTGGATAGGAAGAGAGCGATCTTCCCGGTGTCTGAGGCAGCTTCCCAGTCTGTGGCTTCAAGGTAGAGCTGGAAGTGTTGTTTGAATATCTTCCAGTTGGCCCCCTGGTTACCGGTGATGCGGAGCGGTGGCGGCGGGCGGACGCTGTCCATTTTGCAGGATGGCTGTCTGCTGATGGAAGGCAGATCACTTGCAGGTAGGTCTAAGAAGTTCTAACATCCATCAACTCCTGGTATCATGATGTGTTGTGTGCTCTGGATTCGAGGAACACATACAGGCCACCAACACTTAAAATAGTACAACACTATTTTATTAAGTTAGAAACTGTTGAACATTCTTTTACTGTGGGTTAACACGATGTTAGATTAAACTAAAGACAAGTGCCTGTCCTAACCAGTCTATGCACTCAGCACATGGTGAAGATCTGTGCTGTAAGCTGTAAGCTCTGTCCTTCTGAGAAGCTGCATCCCGAATGAGCGGGAACTCTGATGCCCTCTGTCTATACAGTGATTGTGCTCTAACTGGTGATTGGCTGCGGTGTTGTGTGTGTTGATTGGTCTTGCTGTGTGTCCATCAGTGTGTGTGTCTGCACCATGATATACTGGTGTATATTATGACAACATTAACACTGCAATGAAGTTACTGTGAAAAGCCCCTAGTCGCCACATTCCGGTGCCTGTCCGGGTACACAGAAAGAATTCAGAATTCTCAGCTGGTACGGGAATTGAACCCGCGCTGCTGGCCTTGTTCTGCATTACAAACCAGCTATCTAGCCCACTGAGCTAAATCAGCCACCCTCCATCCTTCCCTTGATATATGATTCACTCGAACACTGGCCCCAAAATGGTGCAGATGAAGTCCATCCCAACAGTACAGCCCCCACTTTCCCCAGTGCTTCTAAATGCTTTCTTAGTGGCCTGATGCCTCCCCTGGTGGAAAAGACCAATGGCTGATATACCAGTCCTGCCTCTGTTTAGGTCCAATTGGGAGCATGAAAATCCACCCGTAACTTTTATGATGGCGGAATACTTTTGACTGAAAACAGCAGAACTTCTTTCTTTAAGGAATTGTTCAGTTAATAATTTTAGTCCTTGTCAAATCAATTGTTGTTAGGTTCATTACGACTTTGGCTTGAGAAACATTCTTTCTGTATTGAGAACACTGGGAGCTCAGAAGAGAGCACGGCCAGAGGACAGTGAGCAAACAATTGTCATGAGAGTGCTGAGGGACATGAATCTGTCTAAACTGGTGAGTAAAATCGCGATACTTATCACAAATGCACTCTAAATATTAAAATAGCTGTGATATTGTTTCCATATAGGTTACAGAGGACTGGTCAGGTGGTAGAGAACCAAAAAAGCCAACAAACCCTTGAGGGAAAATTGTCACTTACTGGCTCTAAATTAAGAGCAGAACCTCAAGAGTAATAATCTCTGGAGTTAGATGTAAGAATATGCATACAAATTAAGGAAATTGATCAAAAAAACAGAATAAAATCAGAGGTGATTTCAACCAATCCCAGCCAGCCAGTTGATTAAAGTGGATGAATAATTAGTGTTCTCAAATGGTGTACAAGTCTCCCTCCTGATATAATCTATAAGAAGCAACTCATCAATGCTTCTTCAAGAGCAGCAGGTGCATGGAAATGTTCCCATGTCAAAGTTCCTCTCCAAATCATTTATCACTGTGACTGAATATCCCTAAATGCCTCACTTGAGCTTTATAAAGCACAATTTGGCAACAAACCACATAAGACAATTTTAGGGAAGATGAACAAAAGCTTCATCAGAGAGGTAGATTTTTAAGGAGGAGAGTGAAAGACAGAAGCAGGGAGGTTTACGGAGAGAATCCTGGAGCTTAGGGCTCAGACAGTTGAAGTCACAAATGACAATGGTAGACCAATTAAATTGGCGGATGCCTCAGAGTCCATGATTTGAAAGGAGGACAGCTACCTTGGAGGATTGTATTGTAAGAGCCTTTTCTATTAATTCCCTTAATTCCGATTTCTTTTACTTGTCTTTATCATTTTTGGGCCATGAATCACTAATGGAGACAGCCCTTTAAGTTGAGCAGGGTATGTAAGGAAGTCAACATGTCAGAATAGTACACTGTGTTATAAAGTTTTGTATTTTGGGCAGAAGAACCCAGACTTTATGGCACCTAAGAGATTGGAGGGATTTGTTGCAATTGGATGACTGGTGGCCAATGGATTGGCCAGGGACAGTATTCTCCTGGCAACCAACAGCGATTGGTTGCTGTCGGGTATGTTTTTTTGGAGAGAACTCAGGGGAAGCCACTGGACTCTCGTTGGATGCAGCTCATTCTCTCTGTTCTACTGCCTACTGAAAGAAGAAGCTTTCTCTCTCTCTCCCTGCTGGCTACCTGCTATTTCTGTGAGTATACAGTTAAAACCATTACAAGCTGAAATAAAAGATAACATCCATCTGAAAGTCCAGACTGAAGAAGAAATGAACTGGAAGACGTCCATCTGAAACAAAGACTCTTATCCTTTTACTTTCATCAGTATTTTACACCCTTCTTTCCCTGTGTTTGTTTGTTTGTGTGTAGAGGGTGGTCCAAGTTAACAGGTCGGGGGGTGAGGGGGAGTTCGAGATTAGATAGTAGTTCACCAGTTATTATTGTTGCTATTTAATTATAGTTACTGTTAATTATAAAAGTTAATTGCATTTAAATTTACAAACCTGGTGACTGTAGCTATTGGGCAGCCAAATAATTCGGGTATATTTAAAAATAAAAGTTTATTTCAACTGTGTCGTGACTCCAGGTCAGGTGGGACTGGTATTGACTACACACTGGCTCAGGGTGTCGTAACATAGTTTGTGTGCTCAATCCTGGAATCTTTGGAACGGTAGATAGTGACAATTTGGGGCAAGTATTAAAAAGAGACACCAGGGGAAAAATTCTCCCCAAACGGCGCGATGTCCGCCGACTGGCGGCCAAAACGGCGCCAATCAGACGGGCATCGTGCCGCCCCAAAGGTGCGGAATGCTCCGCATCTTTGGGGGCCGAGCCCCAACATTGAGGGGCTAGGCCGGCGCCGGAGGGATTTCCGCCCCGCCAGCTGGCGGAAACAGCCTTTGTTGCCCTGCCAGCTGGCGCGGAAATGACATCTCCGGGCGGCGCATGCGCGGGAGCGTCAGCGGCCGCTGACAGTTTCCCGCGCATGCGCAGTGGGGAGAGTCTCTTCTGCCTCCACCATGGTGGAGACCGTTGCGTAGGCGGAAGGGAAAGAGTGCCCCCACGGCACAGGCCCGCCCGCGGATCGGTGGGCCCCGATCGCGGGCCAGGCCACCGTGGGTGCACCCACCGGGGCCAGATCGCCCCGCGCCCCCCCCCAGGACCCCGGAGCCCGCCCACGCCGCCTTGTCCCGCCGGTAAATAGGTACTCAAATTTACGCCGGCGGGACAGGCAATTTATCGGCGGGACTTCAGCCCATCCGGGCCGGAGAATCGAGCGGGGGGGCCCGCCAATCTGCGCAGCCCGAATCCCGCCCCCGCCGAATATCCGGTACCGGAGACTTCGGCAACCGGTGGGGGTGGGATTCACGGCAGCCCCCGGCCATTCTCCAACCCGGCGGGGTGTCGGAGAATGACGCCCCATGTTTGTGATTATGTCAGGATGGCTCTGGAAGCTGCAAAGGCTTTTCTTCAAGTGGAGGACCTGCCTTTGGTTCATTTACAAGGCATTCAAAAAGACAAGATAAGTGAGGGCTAAAGCTCGGAAGGTAGAGAGAGATAATTGAAGCCATCACTCAGCTTTTAAATTTGAAAGAGATGCCAGAAACATAGCCAGGGTTATGGCAAAAAAATCCATGGACTTAATTAAGATCCAGATACAAAAGAAACAATTAGAAATACAGCAAAAAGCAGAGATAGAACATAGAACATAGAACAATACAGCGCAGTACAGGCCCTTCGGCCCACGATGTTGCACCGAAACAAAAGCCATCTAGATAGAGGGCGGTATTCTCCGTCCAGTGTTGCAGGATTTGCGAATCTCGGTCAGGCGGAGAATTGGGTATCAGCCGAAAATGAAGATTGCCGCCGGGCAGGCAATGGTGCGCATGGATGCATTGCACACCCCGCACTAGCGTGGCCATGCAAATCATACAATTACACTCATTAACACATCATTAACGGATCCAACCCATTCATGGCAATGCTCCACCAGGCAGAAGTGCCGGCGGTGTGGTATTTGAAAACAGGAACCTTGCGCTGTGGCTGTTGAGGGAGAGAGAGAGAGGTAAGAAAAATTTCCAAAGGCGCAACTGTGGGCTGACAGTTTTGCCGCTGGCTGGGGGGAGCATCTGCCGGTGAATAGCAGGGGGTGACCAGGAGATTGACCGCCATTGCCGTGGCCTGCAAGGCAGCGATCTGGCCGCACACTCCACTAACTGACCGTAAATGTGCAGAGCGCCACCAACCATATGGGTGACCCCCCCACAGGCCACTCCCCCAGACCTCAGCCGACCCATCAATGATACGGGCGTGGTCCAACGCAGCCAGTGGCTCACCAGGTGTTGGCACTCCTCAATGCACCCATCCAAGGCGCTGCCCCACTGCATGGGAATCAGGGGACGAGCAGAGCACACCCTGAACAGCGGACGCCTGCACCGTGGCCCCATCACCCTCACTGGCACATCGCCCCCCCCCCCCTCCGCCCCAGGGCGGAGTCTCCACCAGTGCCACTTGTCACTAAGCCTCACCTGCCCACTCTGCACTCGCTCCCATCGACCCAGCCCACGGGCAGTTACGCACAGCCTGTGTGCCACACACAAGACTCACAGTGCACTACAGCTGTCTTCGCAAGAGGCACCCACTTCCCTCACCCAGCCCCATCCATAGGCCCTGCCCCATGAATCCCACCAAGCATGTCTCCGGTCAGTGGCACACGGTGCCTTCACCACAACCAGGTGCCACCCTGCTGATAGTGTATCACATGGCCCATCCTAGGAGTGTACCCAAGGTAGACTCCACAGGAGGGCACCCACCACCACCACCACCATGAGTACCAGTGCATGAGAGGGTGCCCATCATCAATAGGAAGGGATTCCACTCTCTGAATGTGCAGCTGGTGTGCGACCACCAGATGCACATCATGCACGTCTGTGCCCCCTACCAGACAGCGTACAAGATGCCTTTGTCCTGACACACCTAACGGTTCCCGACACCTTTGGGTGAGGGGTTGGCTCTGGAATGACAGGGGCTATCCGCTGCGGTTGTGGCTGATGAGGCCAATTTGGAGGCCCAGACCGATGTGGAAAACCGCTATAACGATGCCCATGCAGCCTCCAGGGGAGTCATGATCCGTGCACTGACGGTGCTGAAGGTGCGATTCGCGTGGATGGAACATGTTGGAGGGGTCGTCCAATACATCCTAATGGCCTGCTGCATCCTCTACAACATAGCGCAACAGAGAGGCAACATGCTGGAGGAAGAGTTAGGAACGGCATGCCTTGTCCAAACAGGAGGTTGTAGAGGAGGGCCAGAATGGGAGGACATGGGTCCTGGCACAGGAGGCCACATGACATGTGACCAAGGCCGCCGCCGCTCACGGGAAAACCTGATTGCCTCCAGGTTCGCCAGCTAAGGGACCGGTCCACCAGAAACTCCACCCCACCCCCACAACCTCTCCGCCCCCAGAAACCCCTCCCCCTTCTCTTCCTGCACCTCCCCTTCGGGTGTCCCCAACATGGGCCCCATCACCTCCTCCTCCTCGGGGTGCCCCATGGCCTCCGGGCTACTCCTTTGGATGAGTGTACAGCTGGAGTGAGCTCTGGGGGCTCTGCCGTGGCCGGGCGCCGTTGCCTGGCGCCGCCAATTCTGGAGTCATGCTCTGATCTCAACCAGGTTCTCCATGCCCGCGGCCATGGAGGCAGAGACTGGGCCATGTCTCTCTGGCAGTGGGCCACTCAGCGACCGTTCCACCTTTCTCATTGACCTTGCCAGGTCCATCTGGCACCTTGCCATGCCCCTCGGCAACTGACTCAGGTCAGCCAGAACCAGGCCAATGATCTCGATGCCTGCAGCCATGGCCCGTTGTGTTGGGGTCACGCTCTGGAGCGCCGCAGAAATGCCCATGTGGCCCTGGTACATGGCTGCTTGTAACATGGCAACCCCATCCTGTGCCGCAGCCACTGCCTGCACACTGTGTCGCAGGCCATGGGACATCCTGGCCCATGGCAGATACCTTTGCAGGCAGGATTTCCCCCGCGGACGTCACCCATGCAATGTTTGCCAGGGTGGCACGCATTGTCGGAACCCATTGATCATTGTCCTGATCCAGCAGGCGGTTGAACATCTCCAACTGCACCTACAGGCGCTGGATGGTTGCTGAAACCCCATTATGTAGTTCCCCCGGCTCTGCAACTGCATCTCCCTCATTGGTGGGACTGCCTTTTCCAGAAGCACTAGGCCCAAAAGACATGCTGTTAGCTAATTTGGACATCCTGAATTCCCCCTCTGTGTACCCGAACAGGCGCTGGAACGTGGCGACTAGGGTCTTTTCACAGTAACTTCATTGCAGTGTTAATGTAAGCCTACTTGTGACAATAAAAATTATTATTATTACCTGGCTGGACGGCACTGTTGCTTCACAGCACCGAGGTTCGATTCCTGTCTTGGGTCACTGTCTGTGCGGAGTCTGCACGTTCTCCCCGTGTCTGCGTGGGTTTTCTCCGGGTGCTCCGGTTTCCTCCCACAAGTCCTGAAAGACGTGCTGTTAGGTGACTTGGACATTCTGAATTCTCCCTCTGTGACCTGAACAGGCGCCAGAATGTGGTGAGTAGGGACTTTTCACAGTAACTTCATTGCAGTGTTAATGTACTACTTGTGGCAATAAAGATTATTAAAAGAAAGCTAGTTTCTGGGGTCGGACCACTATCTGATCGTCCGCACCCTCGGGGGTCCTACCTCCATCTGATGTCCACTCCATGTGTGTGGTGTGCACCCGATATTGTCCCAGGAATTTCTTCACTAAAATGCCCAGATGAGGCAAGTGTCTCTGGGATGTTGGAGGGTGCTGGTGACAGCAGTGATGAGAAGTCGGTGTTGTCCTAGGACATGTGCTCCGGGTATTGCAGGGTAGCGGCTGGGGGTGAGGGAGCCCGGACTATCCGCCACATCGCCTGGTGAGTCGCGGGGTTGCGGCGGGGAGTGGGGAGGGACACCAGCCGGTCCTGCATCATTGGGAGGTGACCCTGCAAGACAATGGACAGTTGACAAGACTCATGGTGAGATTGTGGGTAGGCATTGTGTGGGGGAAAGGGCTGACTAACTTGCCATATGTCCATTGCAACGCATTGGAGGATCACTTGGTTGCCCCATGCCGACCTCTGCCTCGGCAACTGCCCGCTCTGCCACCCCGCCAATCCACTCCAAAGCCCTCTGCTCTGTGATGGTGCAGACCCTCAGGTCTGGGGGGTCTTCTCCTGCTCCCGGCGGTTGTGGACCACCTGATCCTGGGTGGACAGATAATGCACCATGTGAAACACTCGGACGCGGGCAGAGCAGGGGGTGTGCAGCTGGTGGCCGTGTGTGAAGAGCACCCAGCCAATGCAGGCGGTATTTGGTGCAGGGTCGGGTTTGGAGGGCTGCTGGCGGCTGGGGTTTGTTCGCCCACTGGGTGGGGGGGGGGGGGGGGGGGTTTACAGGAGTGAGGGATGGGGATGGTGTCAGAGGTGCGGTGGTGGTGACTCACCCTGGCTGGCCTGGGGGTTTGCCATCCTCATCCAGGGCATATGGGTTTGCCTGGTGGGCACCGCATGGGAGGTGGTGGGTGAGGGGTGTGTGGTCGGGGTGGGTGGGACAGAGGTGGAGGCAGGAGCATGGGTAGTGACTCACCCGGGCCGCCCTGAGGAGGTCGTGCCACTTCTTTCTGCACTGCTGTATGGTCCTCACTGTTGGTCCCATGGTGCTCACAACCTCTGCCACCTGTGCCCAGGCCAGGTTGACGTCAGTGGGTGGCCTCCTGCCCTCCCCAGGGTCTCGGGTGCACCGCCTCTCCTCCAGGGTATCCAGCAGTATCTCCAACTCTGCTTTGGCGAACCTCGGGGCCGCTCTTCGTGGTGCCACCTTCTTGGCTGGAATGAGAGTGTGGGTTGGGTGGAGTGCTTCTATGTAGTTCCAGCTTGTCAGGCTCTCCAGTGCCAATCCTGACCCCAGCGAATCCGACGTCAGCTTGAGTTGGAATTGGACTGGTTCCGTGTGGCACGAGGGCTGGTGCATTAGCATGTCCTGAATGACCCCAGCAGTCGCACACCCATCGGGACTGTGGAACTCCCCCCCCTTTCAGTCCCAGCTCAGCACTTTGTCTCTCAAATGGAGAATTCTGCCCAGAGCTTTTCAAATGGAAATTGAAATGAACAAGTTGGAATTGGAGAGAGAGGAAAAAGCAAAAGAGAGCAAGTTGCAGCTTAAAAGACTGGAAGTTAAACGGGAGCTGCCAAGAGCTAGAGGAGGGCTTCACCCTGGAATAGAACCCAGTGGGGATATGTTTAAATTTATACAGGCCCTACAAAAGTTGAAGAAAAGGATGAAGAGACATTTTTCATGGTATTTGAGGAGTGGCCAAAAGAAAAGTGGACATTTTGCATGCAGAGTAACGTGACATGGCAAGTACAGGAAGTTTATACTTCCCTATCGGAGGGGGTGGCTAAGGATTATGACAAAGTAAAAAAGGCTATCCTAAGTGTATATAAATTAGTTCTAGAGGCATAGGGAAAAGCTTTGGAATTTAAGCAACAGCTGGGACAGACATGAATTTGAAAGGGTTAACAAAATTACATAGATTAGCCCAGTCGGGTCTCACAGAAGATGAGGCTGAGTGGGTTCCTCAGTGCTATTATGTAAAGAACAGAGTCTGATGAGGAGATATCCTTATAGACCTACGGATGAGGAATGGACAGTTGTTGATCAGATAGTGGTATTGACTTGTAGGGAAAGCACATGAAATACCATTGGCAGGACATCCGGTTTCCTCCCACAAGTCCTAAAAGACTTGGGAATGGATTCCCCGACGCCGAAATTGCGTTCATCGACGGGGCGGAGAATCCGTTCTGGCACACAAAATCAGGAGCGGTACCGGTTCTTCAATTCTCCATGTCCTGAAAATCGACATACTCATGGAGTACGCCGCGCTGAGTATGCAGCGCCACAGGCCATGGCCTGAGACCCGCTACGCAATGCTCCGTCCCCGACTGGCCGAATTCCCGATGGCGTGGACGTCTCATGGTCTCACTGTCCGGGATCCTCGTGTCCGGGGCCGCCACAGTATGAGGAGGGACGATCAGCGGGCAGGGAGTGCTTCATTTGGGGCTGGGGGAAATGTGTGCGGGAGATCCCGGGTGCACGAGCAGCCGATGCGGGCCACTATTTTGCTGGTCCAGGTCCGCGGACTGAGTCCGCCATGGAGCACGGCGCGGCCGCTGGAGGCTGCCGCCATCCGCATGCGTGGCCTCTGACCCGGAAGTGCTGGGAGCCGTATTAGCAGCTAGAGCTGTGCGTTCTATGACGGCTGCCTGCTAGCCCCCAGCAAGACAGTGAACCTGTGGCCTTTTGACGCCGGTTTTCCTGATGTAAAAGACCAACAGTTTTCACGACGGCGTGGGAACTTAGTCCCAAAAACGGAGATCCCAGCCCGTGCTGTTACGTGAATTGAACATTCTGAATTCTCTCTCAGTGTACCCGAAAAGGTGCCGGATGTGGCGACTAGGAGAATGTGCAGACTCTGCACAGACGGTGACCCAAGCTGGGACTGGCCCTGGTCCAAATTCAGCGTCCCCTATTAAGTAGATAGGAGGGTGGAGTAAGGTGCCCAACATAAGAACATAAGAACTAGGAGCAGGAGTAGACCATCTGGCCCTACGAGCCTGCTCCGCCATTCAATGAGATCACCTCCACTTTCCCGCCGAAACACCACAACCCTTCATTCCTTTATTTTTCAAAAAAACTATCTATCTTTATCGTGAAAACAGTTAATGAAGGAGCCTGAACTGCTTCACTGGTCAGGGAATTCCATAGATTCACAACCCTTTGGGTGAAGAAGTTCCTCCTGAACTCAGTCCTCAATCTACTTCCCCTTATTTTGAGGCTATGTCCCCTAGTTCAGCTTTCACCCGCCAGTGGAAACAACCTGCCCACATCTATCCTATCTATTCCCTTCATAATTTTATGTTTCTATAAGATCCCCCTGCATCCTTCTAAATTCCAACAAGTACAGTCCCAGTCTACTCAACCTCTCCTCGTAATCCAACCCCTTCAGCTCTGGGATTAACCTAGTGCATCTCCTCTGCACACCCTCCAGCGCCAGTACGTCCTTTCTCAGGTAAGGAGACCAAAACTGAACACAATACTCTAGGTATGGCCTCACTAACACCTCATGCAGTTGCAGCATAACCTCCTTAGTCTTAAACTCCATCCCTCTAGCAATGAAGGACAAAACTCCATTTGCCTTCTTAATCACCTGGTGCATCTGTAAACCAACTTTTTGCGACTTAGGCACTAGGACACCCAGATCCCTCTGCACCACACCATGTTTTAATATTTTATCGTTTAAATAATAATCCCTTTTGTGTTATTTCTACCAAAATGTCAACATTTGTCAACATTATATTCCATCTGCCAAACCCTAGCCCATTCACTTAAACTATCCATATCCCTCTGCAGGCTTCCAGTATCCTCTGCACTTTTTGCTTTACCACTCATCTTAGTGCCGTCTGCAAACTTGGACACATTGCACTTGGTCCCCAACTCCAAATCATCTATGTAAATTGTGAACAATTGTGGGCCCAACACTGAACCCTGAGGGACACCACTAGCTACTGATTGCCACTACTGGTCAAGGTGCATCAGCACCATCCATTCTCACGCCTGTTCTTGGTATGCAACCGGTTGCACCACTGGCCCTGGGATCCATCAGGCTCTGTCCCCGAAGTTTCCGACTTATACTGCTTCCACTGGTTTGAAACTCCTGGTCCGTGCCTGCCTCGAACTCGACGCTTATGAAGGGGGTGCCATTGTCTGTGACCAGCACCTCTGGAATGCCATGGGTGCTAAAGGAGAGCTGTCGCTTCTCAATTGTAGTCCTCGCTGTGGTGGATGACATCCGGTGGACTTCGAGCCACTTGGAATGAGCGTCAACCATGAGTAGAAACATTGACCCTTAGAAAGGCCTGGTGAAATTGGCATGTATGCGCATCCACGTCCAGCCTGGCCATTCCCATGGATGCGGCAGGGTGGATGAACAAAGAACAAAGAAAAGTATAGCACAGGAACAAGCCCTTCAGCCCTCCAAGACTGCACTGACATTCTGCCCATCTAACCTAAAACCTTGCACACTTCTGGGATCCATATCCCTCTATTCCCATCCTCTTCATGTATTTGTCAAGACTTCACTACCGTACCTGCTTCCACCACCTCCTCTGGCAGCGAGTTCCAGGCACCCACTATCCTCTGTGGAAAAAACTACCCTCGCACATCTCGTCTAAACTTCCCTTGCATCTTAAACCTATGTCCCCTAGCTATTGACTCTTCCATCCTGGAAAAAGCTTCTGACTATCCACTCTGTCCATGCCCCCCATAATGTCATAGACTTCTATCAGGTCGCCCCTCAACCTCTATCATTCCAGTGAGAACAAACTGAGTTTATGCAACCCCTCCTCATAGATAATGCTCTCTATACCAGGTAAAATCCTGGTAAGCCTCTTCTGTACCCTTTCCAGCTCCCACTCTGGAAAACAAGACAGGATGGCAGGATCTGCACAACGGACACCTAAGGGTGTCGAAAATGGAGATGCTATCCTGCAGCTATGTGTGGTGACCAGGCCTGGATGGCGCAAACAAACAACCTGCGCAACAATGCACCACATGCCAGGAACAGCAGAAGCTTCTTCCTTGGAAAGGGTACCAGGAAATACGAAAGAGGCCCCTGTGGGTATTAATGGCATCCACCTCCAACTGGAGATAGGCATGGCTCATGTCGAACTTGGAAAAAGAATGACCCCCAGCTAATTTTGCATGGAGGTATTTTATCCGCGGAGTTGGTTACCTGTCCAGACAGAAGGTCTCGTTGAGTCAACTTATAATCATTGCACAGGCATACGGTATTGTCAGGTTTTAATACCGGGTCTAATGGTGCTGCCCAAACAGCAAACCAGACTGGTCAGTTGATCCTGAAGCCTTCCAGTTGAGTGTGTTCATTCTCGACTTTGGCCAGCAGTGCATGGTGGAGCGGGCGAGCTCGGAGGTACTTAGTCTGGGCCTTAGGATCCACATACATTTTGGGCACAGGCCCTTAATTTTGCCCAGGTCTTCTTGGAAGACTTCATGGTACTTCCCCAGTACTTTGTAAAGTCTTCCGGTGCCCATCTGGAAGATCTGATGCCAGTCCAACTGGAGGCATTGTAACCAGCCTCGGCCAAGCAGACTCGCTCGGGGGCCCTTCAATATTCTGTGAAGCCTAACGGACTGTTGCCCATTAGTTACTGGGGTCATTGTCATGCCCCTCAAGGTATAGGTCACTAGCGTTGCCTCAATATTCTGAAAACTCAACTGTTGAACTCCAGTCCTGACTCTCTCGAAGGTCTGCCACCCTATTACTGAAACTGCAGTCCCCGTATCTAACTCCATCTCTAATGGGTGACCGATCACCTGGACGATAATCCTAAAGGGGACGACTCGTGGTGCGGCAATGCAATTCAACTGCATACATTCCTCATCATCAGGTTGCTGTAAGTGGAGGGTCCGGGCTCTGGTCTGGTTCTGGTGACTCCCTTGAGTAAGGTGGCGAGTATGCTAGTTGGCCTGTGGTTTCCTCTCCTAGCCAGTCACAAGTGATGCCTTGAATCATGCTCCATTGATTCCGGGGTGGTGTCCCACCTGACTATAGTAGCCCTTGACCCGGTTCCAGCGGTGTTTTTGGCCAGGGCTGAGTTCCAGAGGTCCCAGTCCTAGGCTGTGCTCCTGAATGGGGGCATCCCATGCTGTTTACCTCCATCCCTGACATACCCTGGAGCTCCTGGACTCCCTTCTCTGTGTCCTTTCATGCGAGGAAGGCCTCAATGATCTTTTTTAGATCCAGCAACGGCTCACCCAGCAATTTCAGGAGATTTATTTTCTCGCAGTTTGGTGCTCCCTTTAAAGATGGCGCCCAATCTCGTCTGGAGAGAAACACACTGGTTTTCAGTCAGAACCTGACACTCTGCCATTTTGTTTTGAAAAACCCGCCCTATATTTTTTGCAGCATGAGAATGGACAAGTGCTAATTGATTTACATTGCATTAACAGGTGGATGAAGATGAACCTCTTTTCCTCAGCCTGATTAGTGATCTGTTCCCGGGTATACAGCTGGATAGCAGCACCTACGTGGAACTGCAGACAGCTGTAGCCAACCAAGTGGAAATAGAAGGATTAGTCAACCATCCACCCTGGAATCTCAAACTGGTTCAGGTAGACGCAATGAATTATTTAACTGCACACATATATATTTTCATCTTTTTTAAAAAGTTGTATCATGGGATGTGAGTATTGCTGACAAGGGTAACATTTGTTGCCTTTCCCTATTGACCGTTAATATTTTTTAACATTTCAGTTGGATGATTATCAATCATGTACAAAACTGTTGAGCATTTAGAAATTTGCAGCATAATATTCTTGAAATGTAAAAGGGTTATTTTAGTGTAAAAATAACACAACTGGAATTGAGGTTTCTCACTGCATCGTAATAATAGTCAACAAAAAGCAAGTTCTCTCATTTGCTAAATTGCATTACAATGCAGAGATCTGGATTTAGGGACAGGATAAAAGTCATAGAATGGTTAAAGCACAGAGAGACCATTTGACCAGTCATGTTCATGCCAGCTCTCTGCAAGAGCAACTGAGATTGTCCCACATCCCCATCTTTTCTGTGCAACCCTGCTCTTCAGGGAATTATCCAAGACACTTTTGCAAACCATGATTGAATCTGCCTTACCCACACCATAAGGTGGCATATTTCAATCCCAAATCAATTGTTACAAAACAAGGTTTTACCCATGTCACCTTGGTTCTTTTACCCTTAAATCAAAGCCCTCTTATTCTATTTCCGACTACCAAATGGAA
Organism: Scyliorhinus torazame; assembly: GCF_047496885.1. NCBI lineage: Eukaryota > Metazoa > Chordata > Chondrichthyes > Carcharhiniformes > Scyliorhinidae > Scyliorhinus > Scyliorhinus torazame. Next base: position 346,243,064 of record NC_092710.1, on the reverse strand, counting down.
CAGTCTTCCTCTATCTACTCTGTCCATACTCAGCAGGCTTTTAAACACCTCCATCAAACCTCCTCTTAACTCCTTTACTAAGGAGTACAATTCCAACTTTTCAAATGAATCTCCATTCCTGCAATGATTCCTGTCATTTTTTTCCTGCATCCTCTAATTCCTGCATGTGATTCCTGAAATGTGGAGAGGAGAATTGGGCACAATTGGGGCTGAACTGGGGTTTTACATTTCAGTTGGATGATTATCAATCATGTACAAAACTGTTGAGCATTTAGAAATTTGCAGCATAATATTCTTGAAATGTAAAAGGGTTATTTTAGTGTAAAAATAACACAACTGGAATTGAGGTTTCTCACTGCATCGTAATAATAGTCAACAAAAAGCAAGAACGGCAGGAACAGGGATTTTCTCGGCATCGGCCGATTCGGCAGTTTGCGCCCGGTGACCCAGTGTTCGTTCGGAATTTTGCTGGTGGTGCCCAATGGGTTCCTGGTGTAATCTTTCGCCAAACGGGCCCTATATCTTACCAAGTGCAAGCCCAGGGTCGTCTCCAGCGAAAACATGTAGACCACGTTCGGTCCAGAAGACTATCCCCTCAAAAGATTCCCCGTCCCCGGAGCTCATTTCTACAGCCGCAGAGACAAGGGAAGGTCGTCCTCACAATCTTCCACTGGTGCCTCACTCGAAGCCTGCGCAGGTCGTTACGGGACCGAATGGAGATAGAGACGCTGACATGACGGAGGCAGCAGACTCTGACGCCGAGATGGAGACACAGGATGCATCAGAGGGGGAATCCTCGGGTCCACGGGCCGTGGATGTACAACCGTTGCGCCGTTCATCACGGAAGTGCCGGTCTCCGTCTCGTTACACGCCGCCTGATCCAACGCCGCGTGCAAATGGTGTCCGGCCTGCGGCCAAACGAGTCCGACGCCCTCCTTCGCCAGGGTCTTCGGTGGATTCCTTGGACTTTGGGGGGGAGGGATGTTATAACCTGCCTACTTACCATTGGTTGGGGACTAATGACAATCCCACAATCCTGTGGGAGTATGAGCTTCCCCAATGAGGGGGGCGGAGAAACCACTCGTAAACTCCTAGTATAAATAAAACTGGCCAGTTCAGGAACCAGCAGGAAGGAGTATGTAGCAAGGGAAGCTACTGCTACGGTTATGTATATATGTTATAGTAAATAAATGTTATTACTTTGTATCCTTAAAACTGGTGCTGGATTCTTCGTGGCTCTTACAAAAGAATGCATCAAAGCAAAAGAGAAAGCCTATAAAGTGGCAAAGAGTAGTGGGAAGTCAGAAGATTGGGAAGGCTACAAAAACAAACAGAGGATAACAAAGAGAGAAATAAGGAAAGAGAGGATCAAATATGAAGGTAGGCTAGCCAGTAACATTAGGAATGATAGTAAAAGTTTCTTTAAATACATTAAAAACAAACGGGAGGCAAAAGTTGACATTGGGCCGCTCCAAGATGACGCTGGTAATCTAGTGATGGGCGACAAGGAAATAGCTGAGGAACTAAATAAGTACTTTGCGTCAGTCTTCACAGTAGAAGAAATGAGTAATATCCCAACAATTCCGGAGAGTCAGGGGGCAGAGTTGAATATGGTAGCCATCACAAAGGAGAAAGTGCTATAGAAACTAAGAGGTCTAAAAATTGATAAATCTCCGGGCCCAGATGGGCTACATCCTAGAGTTCTAAAGGAGATAGCTGAAGAAATAGTGGAGGCGTTAGTTATGATCTTTCAAAAGTCACTGGAGTCAGGGAAAGTCCCAGAGGATTGGAAAATCGCTGTTGTAACCCCCCTGTTCAAGAAGGGAACAAGGAAAAAGATGGAAAATTATAGGTCAATTAGCCTAACCTCGGTTGTTGGCAAGATTCTAGAATCCATTGTTAAGGATGAGATTTCTAAACTCTTGGAAGTGCAGGGTCGGATTAGGACAAGTCAGCATGGATTTAGTAAGGGGAGGTTGTGCCTGACAAACCTGTTAGAGTTCTTTGAAGAGATAACAAATAGGTTAGACCAAGGAGAGCCAATGGATGTTATCTATCGTGACTTCCAAAAGGCCTTTGATCAGGTGCCTCACGGGAGACTGCTGAGTAAAATAAGGGCCCATGGTATTTGAGGCAAGGTACTAACATGGATTGACGACCGGCTGTCAGGCAGAAGGCAGAGAGTTGGGATAAAAGGTTCTTTTTCGGAATGGCAACCAGTGACGAGTGGTGTCCCGCAGGGTTCAGTGTTGGGGCCACAGCTGTTCTCTTTATATATTAATGATCTAGATGACGGGACTGGGGGCATTCTGGCTAAGTTTGCCGATGATACAAAGATAGGTGGAGAGGCAGGTAGTATGGAGGAGGTGGGGAGGCTGCAGAAAGATTTAGACAGTTTAGGAGAGTGGTCCAAGAAATGGCTGATGAAATTCAACGTGGGCAAGTGCGAGGTCTTGCACTTTGGAAAAAGGAATAGAGGCATGGACTATTTTCTAAACGGTAACAAAATTCATAATGCTGAAGTGCAAAGGGACTTGGGAGTCCTAGTCCAGGATTCTCTAAAGGTAAACTTGCAGGTTGAGTCCGTAATTAAGAAAGCAAATGCAATGTTGTCATTCATCTCAAGAGGCTTGGAATATAAAAGCAGGGATGTACTTCTGAAGCTTTATAAAGCATTAGTGAGGTCCCATTTAGAATACTGTGAGCAATTTTGGGCCCCACACCTCAGGAAGGACATACTGGCACTGGAGCGGGTCCAGCGGAGATTCACACGGATGATCCCAGGAATGGTAGGCCTAACATACGATGAACATCTGAGAATCCTAGGATTATATTCATTGGAGTTTAGGAGGTTGAGGGGAGATCTAACAGAAACTTACAAGATAATGAATGGCTTAGATAGGGTGGATGTAGGGAAGTTGTTTCCATTAGCAGGGGAGACTAGGACTCGGGGGCACAGCCTTAGAATAAAAGGGAGTCACTTTAGAACAGAGATGAGGAGAAATGTCTTCAGCCAGAGAGTGGTGGGTCTGTGGAATTCATTGCCACAGAGGGCGGTGGAGGCCGGGACGTTGAGTGTCTTTAAGACAGAAGTTGATAAATTCTTGATTTCTCGAGGAATTAAGGGCTATGGAGAGAGAGCGGGTAAATGGAGTTGAAATCAGCCATGATTGAATGGTGGAGTGGACTCGATGGGCCGAATGGCCTTACTTCCGCTCCTATGTCTTATGGTCTTATGGTCTTATGGTCTTTATAAAGATTCTAACTTCCTTGCTTTGTACTCCGTTCCTTCACACCGCTGGGACTCTCCCACTGCAGTGAATGGGAATTTGGCTGAGAGCCAAATTCTCTGTCCTCACTGGCAGCGGTAGTGAGGCGGTCTCACAATGGAGTTTCCAGTCCGTATAACTCTTCTTCAGATTTAAAGAGAGGTAGGAGTGTGATGGATTACATACTGACTATGTGGAGGTACAGCAGCTGGAGCAAAGTTGACTGATCGGAGAGAATGCAACAAAAATATGTAGGACACATTAATGAGAACATTAATGGCAGGAGAAGGTGCGAGTAGTTACATAAAGGTAAGATATCAGAATGTGTTAATGGGGTATTCAAAGTCAGAGCTCAGTGAAAGCGAAACTAAAGAACAAGTGACAGATGGCACTGTGGGGGGAGTTTTGTATTGAGAGAAAAAATGCTTTGGATCTTTAAGAAAAGGGTCAAGATGGAAGACAAAGGTCACAGTCTCAAGTTATTGAACTCAATGTTGAGGCCTGAGGGCAGTAATATGCCAAATCAGAAGACGCAGTGCTGCTTCTCCAAAGGAATGGAACTGGACGGATTACCCAACATTTACAATGGCAAACCCAGCCTTGTTTATCCTGTCAAGTCCGTCTCACTAACATTTGGGGGCTTGTGCCAAAATTGGGAGAACTGTCTCACAGACTAGCCAAGCCTGCCATAGCCCGACTTACGGAATCATAACTTGCAGACAGTGTCCCAGCCACCACCTGGATTTGTCGTGTCCAACCGACAGGACAGGCTCACTATTGATGCTGGCAAACTGACATCACCAAGAATGGCTCACTAACTGCATGGCAGGCCAAGCGGATCAGGTCCTAAAGCTGCTAACCTGAACTGCGGCAGGTAGTGAGGGAATCAAAAAGAGAAAAAAACCTACTTGACTTCATTCTCACCAATCTGCCTGATGCATCTATCCATGACAGGGTTGTTTTCCTTTGAGCAGAGAAAGCTGAGGGGGTATATCAGCAAGGTGCACAAAATTATGATGGATATAGATAGGGTAGATAGGAAAAAACTTTGAAACATTTCCCCTTATTAGAGGAGTTAATAGCCAGGGGGCAAAGATTTAAGATAAGGAGTAGGAGATTTAGGGGGGATTTGAGGAAAACCCTTTTCACCCAGAGGGTGGTGGGAATCGAACTCCATGGCTGAAAGGGTGGTTGAGGCGGGAACCATCACAACATTTAACAAACATTGAGATGAGCACTTGATAGTTTCAAGGCTATGGACAAAAATATGTGTTTGATTGTTGGCGCAGACATGGTGGGCTGAAAGACCCCTTCTGGGTTGTAAACCTCTGTGACTCTATTCCTATCAGTGACCACTCCATAGTCTTTGTGGAGACAAAAGTCCCATCTTCACATTGAGGATATCCTTCATCGTGTTGTGTTACACCACCACTGTGCTCAATGAGATATATTGAAAACAGATACAGAAACACAAAACTGTTGATCCATGAGGCATTGAGGAGCATTAGCAGCAGCAGAATTGCACAAAACCATAACCTGCAACATATCCTCCACTCTACTATTACCATCAACAAGGGGGATCAACCCTTGTTCAATGCAGGGTGCAGACAGACATGCCAGAGCCAGCACCATACAGATGGAGGTGCCAACCTGGTGAAGCTACAATACAGGACTACTTCCTACCCAAACAGAAAATGCAGTATGAGATTGACAGAGCTAAGAAATCTCACAACATAGATATAGACAAAGAATTTACAGTGCAGAAGGAGACCATTTGGCCCATCGAGTCTGCACCAGCCCTTGGAAAGAGCACCCCACATAAGCCCACACCTGTAACCCAGCAACCCCACCCAACCCGTTTGGGCAACAAGGGCAGTTTAGCATGGCCAATCCACCTAACCTGCACGTCTTTGGACTCTTTGGAAACAACCAATGGTTTTGTTTTTAAAAATTCATTCGGGAGATTTGAGCTTTACTGGCTGGGCCAACATTTATTGCCCATCCTGAATTGCACTTGAACTGAGTGTGTTTCAGAGGGCATTTAAGAGTCAATAACATTGCTGTGGGCTTGGAGTCACATGTAGGCCAGACCAGGTAAGGATGGCAGATTTCCTTCCCTAAAGGACATCAGTGAACCAGATGGGTTTGTACAACAATTAACAATGGTTTATATGTTCAGAAAATGAGTTAGTGTTAAGGGATTTATACTTGTCATTATAACCTGACAGGAAGCCCAGGAATCTACAACATCAGAGTTCCTGTGGCCTCACCTGAATACGATTCACCCTGATGAGGGGGCGGGGCTACCCCCTTTTCCTAGGACTGCTGGGATATAAATACCCTGGCCCATGTGTGATCTGGGCACGGGAGGCCCTTCGGGGAGTAGGAGAATAAAACCAAACCTTTCTGCAGTCATTGCTTCCAAGTGGTCCCTTGCCTGAGACTTTACATTGGCGATGACGGTTAAGTGAAGCTCCAGGAAGCACCATTTCCTCCAGACCGGGTCCACCTCGATTAGGCCTCGGGAGGCCTCTGCTCAGGCAGCTGATATGTCACTCATCGATAAGCTTGAGGCGTTTGACGCCAACACTGGGGATTGGACCCAATACATAGAGCGAATGAAATATTTTTTTCATCTGAACAACACAGTCAGGGATGACAGACAGACGGTGATGGTTCGGAGACTTACAGCATTATCAAAAGCTGAACCTTTCCCGACTCATCTGACAACTGCCAGTTTGCGCAACACATTACACTGACCGGCAACCATTTCGACCCGAAACAGCCACTAATCATTGGCCATTTTTATTTCCACATGGTTTCTCAACACCAGGATGAACCCATAGCGGAATTCCTGGGCCAGCTATGCAAACTCGCAGAGTTCTGCGAGGACGGGCCAGCATTAAGAGAGGTGCTCCGAGACCGGTTGGTTTGTGGGATCAGAGACGGGACAACCCAAGAGTGTTTATTGAGTGGAACTGATCTGGACCTGAAAAAAATGACTGAGATAGCTTGGTCCCGGGAGAGTGCAGAATATGGTGTCCAGGAGCTCAGAGGGGTGGCCATCTTGAACCTCGGTTGCCTAGCATGGCCCTTCTCCCGTGCGGCAATTTCTGACTTCAGTATCAGTGAGCCAAAACCGACGGCACCATTCCCCCTCTGAAGGACACAGAGCGTCCCGTACACTGGAGATCCCTGATGAGTGGAATGAATGTGCCGGCACAAGAGGGAGGTGGCGGGACAGATGCCAGCAGGAGGCCTCACCCACCCGCCACTGCTCCATCGACGACCATCCCAGAGCACGGATGCATTTCATTGACCACGAGCCAGAGGAGGACCACCTGCATCTGCCTTTACTGCACTTCGACACCACGGGTGGCGACTATCCAGGTTGCGGTCCAGATCAACAGTTTTCTGACTCGGATAGACATTGATACTGGATCCATGGTCTCGGTGATCAACTTCGGCAGTGGATGTTGTCTATATGGACTTCAGTAAGGCCTTTGACAAGGTCCCTCATGGTAGACTAGTACAAAAGGTGAAGTCACACGGGATCAGGGGGGAGCTGGCAAGGTGGATACAGAACTGGCTCGGCCATAGAAGGCAGAGAGTAGCAATGGAAGGATGCTTTTCTCATTGGAGGGCAGTGGCCAGTGGTGTTCCACAGGGATCAGTGCTGGGACCTTTGCTCTTTGTAGTATATATAAATGATTTGGAGGAAAATGTAACTGGTCTGATTAGTAAGTTTGCAGACGACACAAAGGTTGGTGGAATTGCGGATAGCGATGAGGACTGTCGGAGGATACAGCAGGATTTAGATTGTTTGGAGACTTGGGCGGAGAGATGGCAGATGGAGTTTAATCCGGACAAATGTGAGGTAATGCATTTTGGAAGGTCTAATGCAGGTAGGGAATATACAGTGAATGGTAGAACCCTCAAGAGTATTGAAAGTCAAAGAGATCTAGGAGTACAGGTCCACAGGTCATTGAAAGGGGCAACACAGGTGGAGAAGGTAGTCAAGAAGGCATACGGCATGCTTGCCTTCATTGGCCGGGGCATTGAGTATAAGAATTGGCAAGTCATGTTGCAGCTGTATAGAACCTTAGTTCTTCTTAGAAGGGAAATTATGATGCCATTAGACGTGACTTGGGGGGGGGATAAGGTGGAGAAGTAGGCTGCAAGTGTTGGACACACTGGATAAATGGAGCTTGTTCAAGGATCAGCTACTGCGTGTTCTTGATAAGTATGTACCGGTTAGGCAGGGAGGAAGGTGCCGAGCGAGGGAACCGTGGTTTACCAAAGAAGTGGAATCTCTTGTTAAGAGGAAGAAGGAGGCCTATGTGAAGATGAGGTGTGAAGTTTCAGTTGGGGCGATGGATAGTTACAAGGTAGCGAGGAAGGATCTAAAGAGAGAGCTAAGACGAGCAAGGAGGGGACATGAGAAGTATTTGGCAGGAAGGATCAAGGAAAACCCAAAAGCTTTCTATAGGTATGTCAGGAATAAGCGAATGACTAGGGACAGAGTAGGACCAGTCAAGGACAGGGATGGGAAGTTGTGTGTAGAGTCTGAAGAGATAGGCGAGATACTAAATGAATATTTTTCGTCAGTATTCACTCAGGAAAAAGATAATGTTGTGGAGGAGAATGCTGAGCTCCAGGTAAATAGATTAGATGGCATTGAGGTACGTAGGGAAGAGGTGTTGGCAATTCTGGACAGGCTGAAAATAGATAAGTCCCCGGGACCTGATGGGATTTATCCTAGGATTCTCTGGGAGGCCAGGGAAGAGATTGCTGGACCATTGGCTTTGATTTTTATGTCATCATTGGATACAGGAATAGTGCCAGAGGACTGGAGGATAGCAAATGTGGTCCCTTTGTTCAAAAAGGGGAGCAGAGACAACCCCGGCAACTATAGACCGGTGAGCCTCACGTCTGTAGTGGGTAAAGTCTTGGAGGGGATTATAAGAGACAAGATTTCTAATCATCTAGATAGGAATAATATGATCAGGGATAGTCAGCATGGCTTTGTGAAGGGTAGGTCATGCCTCACAAACCTTATTGAGTTCTTTGTGAAGGTAACTGAACAGGTAGACGAGGGTAGAGCAGTTGATGTGGTGTATATGGATTTCAGCAAAGCGTTTGATAAGGTTCCCCACGGTAGGCTATTGCAGAAAATACGGAGGCTGGGGATTGAGGGTGATTTAGAGATGTGGATCAGAAATTGGCTAGCTGAAAGAAGACAGAGGGTGGTGGTTGATGGGAAATGTTCAGAATGGAGTTCTGTCACAAGTGGAGTACCACAAGGATCTGTTCTGGGGCCGTTGCTGTTTGTCATTTTTATCAATGACCTAGAGGAAGGCGCAGAAGGGTGGGTGAGTAAATTTGCAGACAATACTAAAGTCGGTGGTGTTGTCGATAGTGTGGAAGGAAGTAGCAGGTTACAGAGGGATATAGATAAGCTGCAGTGCTGGGCTGAGAGGTGGCAAATGGAGTTTAATGTAGAGAAGTGTGAGGTGATTCACTTTGGAAGGAAAAACAGGAATGTGGAATATTTGGCTAATGGAAAAGTTCTTGAAAGTGTGGATGAGCAGAGGGATCTAGGTGTCCATGTACATAGATCCCTGAAAGTTGCCACCCAGGTTGATAGGGTGGTGAAGAAGGCCTATGGAGTGTTGGCCTTTATTGGTAGAGGGATTGAGTTCCGGAGTCAGGAGGTCATGTTGCAGCTGTACAGAACTCTGGTACGGCCGCATTTGGAGTATTGCGTACGGTTCTGGTCACCGCATTATAGGAAGGACGTGGAGGCTTTGGAACGGGTGCAGAGGAGATTTACCAGGATGTTGCCTGGTATGGAGGGAAAATCTTATGAGGAAAGGCTGATGGACTTGAGGTTGTTTTCGTTAGAGAGAAGAAGGTTAAGAGGAGACTTAATAGAGGCATACAAAATGATCAGAGGGTTAGATAGGGTGGACAGTGAGAGCCTTCTCCCGCGGATGGAAATGGCTAGCACGAGGGGACATAGCCTTAAACTGAGGGGTAATAGATATAGGACAGAGGTCAGGGGTAGGTTCTTTACGCAAAGAGTAGTGAGACCGTGGAATGCCCTACCTGCTACAGTAGTGAACTCGCCAACATTGAGGGCATTTAAAAGTTTATTGGATAAACATATGGATGATAATGGTATAGTGTAGGTTAGATGGCTTTTGTTTCGGTGCAACATCGTGGGCCGAAGGGCCTGTACTGCGCTGTATTGTTCTATGTTCTATGTTCTAGTTAGGCCACACTTGGAGTATAGTGTTCAATTCTGGTCACCACACTACCAGAAGGATGTGGAGGCTTTAGAGAGGGTGCAGAAGAGATTTACCAGAATGTTGCCTGGTATGGAGGGCATTAGCTATGAGGAGCGGTTGAATAAACTCGGTTTGTTCTCACTGGAACGAAGGAGGTTGAGGGGAGACCTGATAGAGGTATACAAAATTATGAGGGGCATAGACAGATTGGATAGTCAGAGGCTTTTCCCCAGGGTAGAGGGGTCAATTACTAGGGGGCATAGGTTTAAGGTGAGAGGGGCAAGGTTTAGAGTAGATGTACGAGGCAAGTTTTTTACGCAGAGGGTAGTGGGTGCCTGGAACTCGCTACCGGAGGAGGTGGTGGAAGCAGGGACAATAGTGACATTTAAGGGGCATCTTGACAAATACATGAATAGGATGGGAAAAGAGGGATACGGACCCAGGAAGTGTAGATGATTGTAGTTTAGTCGGGCAGCATGGTCGGCACGGGCTTGGAGGGCCGAAGGGCCTGTTCCTGTGCTGTACATTTCTTTGTTCTTTGTTCTTAGTTCTCTACATACGACAAATTTCGCTCAGGGGTACGCGCTTTAGCGTTGAGAGATACTGGCGCCCGGCTGGCAATGTACACAGGGGAGCCTTTGGAGATTGCAGGCACCTCGGAAGTCCCCGTGGAATACGGGGCTCTGTCGGCGAATCTACCACTAGTGGTGGTGAAAGGTTCAGGCCCGAATGTGCTAAAACGCCTCCAGTTGGACTGACAGCTAGAATGCCGAATGTACGCCAATGGACCAGGCGTGGTATTGACATGCTTCCCACGGGTGTTCCAAGAGGGCCCCAGAACCATCCGCAGGGCCTCCGCCTGGATATCAGTTGACCCAAAGGCCTAACCATGCTATTTTCGGGCTTGCCCCGTTCATTGTGCTTCGAAACTGAAGGCCGATGCAGAACTGGACCGTTTGGAGAAGCTGGAAATCAGCCGACCGGTGCGATTTGCGGATTGGGCTGCACTGGTCGTGTCGGCTATGAAGCCTAACCCGTCTGTCTGCCTTTGCGAGGATTACAAAACGACAATAAACCAGGCGCCCTGTCTGGAACATTACCCGGTGCCGAAGATTGAGGTTCCATACATCAGGCTCAGCAGAGGAAAGACTTTTACCAAGCTTGACATGAGCCATGTCTATCTCCAGTTGGTTTTGGACCCATCCTCATTCAAATACGTGACCATTAACACACAAGGGGGATTGTATTCAAGGTCTCTTCAGCATATGCCATATTCCAGAGGATGATGGAAAATATTCTCTGTGGATTGCCACAGCTGGCAGTTTACACGGATGATGTGCTGATTACCGGTTCCTTTGACCAGGAGCATCTGAAAAATGTGGAGGATGTGCTGCATAGTTTTGAGGAGGCCGGAGTCCGCCTGTGGCGCAAAAAGTGCGTATTCCATGTGAAGGAAGTGGTCTATTTGGGCTACGGGGCTGACAGGCACGGACTACACCCAGTAGACGATAAAGTTCGGGCCATCCAGCAGGCGCCCATACCAAAGGATCTCACAAACCTCCTTTCGTTTTTGGGCCTGGTCAACTATTACAGGAAGTTCATCCCGAACCTGGTGACGGTCTTGGTCCCACTGCACCTGTTGTTAAAAAGGGCCAGCGGTGAATTTGGGACCCTCTGCAGCAGAGAACGTTCGACGAAGTAAAGCTGTGACTGTCGTCCTCCCATTTGCTGACTCAATGCTCCCTTGTTGCTCACCTGTAATGCCTCGGCCTATGGATTCGGGGCCGTCGTGGCACACAGGATGAACGATGGCACTGAGCGGCCCAATGCATTCGCTTCACACACTTTTGCTGAGGCAGAGTGAAATTACGCCCAAATAGTAAAGGGATGTTTGTCACTGCTGTTCAGCATGTTAGGATATTGTCTGTCTGTCCTGTGTTCTCTTTTAATCCCAGCCTGATGCCTGTTCTAATTGACATTCTTTGGGTTAACTTCTGCAAAGTTACTACACCCTTTGGGATTGCTGTTTAAATTGGAGTCTTTGGACACTGAGACAAATACCCTTTCAGGTGGGCTGGTCCGAAAATATCCTCTTTGGGTTCTGTGGCAGAATCTGCGATGTCTTCAGCTGTTTCTTGATATCACGTGGAGTAATCGTATTAACTGAAGACTGACATCTGTGATACTGGGGACCTCTGGAGGAGACCGGGATGGATTATCCACTCGGCACTTCTGACTGAAGATTGTTGCGAATGCCTCAGCCTTGTCCTTTGCACATATGTGCTGGCCTCCTCCATCATTGAGAATGGGGTTACTTGTGGAGCCTCTTCCTCCACTGAGTTGTTTCATTGTCCATCCACCATTCACGGCTGGATGCGGCAGGATTGTAGAGCTTAGATCTGATGCGTTTATTGTGGAATCGCTTAGCTCTGTTTATTACTTGCTGCTTAGTCCTGTGTTGTAGCTTCACCAGGTCGAGATCTAATTTTTCAGTATGCCTGCAGTTGCTCCTGGCATGCTCTCCTGCACACTTCATTGAACCAGGTTTGACCCTGGCATGGTGGTAAATGGTGGAGTGGGGGATATGCCGGGTCATGAGGTTGCAGAATTATAGGTTGATGGTGATAATGCAGGACTTCAATTGTCTGATTGTAGACTGGTATGACAGCAGTGTGAAGAGCAGAGAGGGGCATAAATCCCTCGAATGTGTCCAAGAACATTTTACTCAGCTACATGTTTCCTGTCCAATGAGGAAAGAGACATTGCTGGACCAGTTTTTAAACATTCTTTCACAGAATGTGGGTGTTGCTGGCTAGGCCAACATGGATTGCACATCTCTCAGTGTTCTTGAGAAGGTAACGACGAGTCACCTTCTTGAACTACTGAAGTCCCTGTGGTGTTCGGTATAATCACAGTGCTATTAGGAAGAGAGGGCAAACCAATCCAGGTGTCTTGGATGACAAAAAAGATCGAGATGGAGATGAAGAAGAACAAGTGTGCTTCGGAGAGCTATCAGGTGTAGCCATCTGGGATGGCCACGTCCAGATTACAAAATGGATACTCGCAAAGAACGCAGGGAAAATTGGACAATAATAAGAAACAAGCAGGTGCAAGGTCTGTCTGTTGATTAGAACCTTAAGATATCAGACAGGACAGAATCTGCTAAACAATCTACATACTAATGAGCCATCTCCGGGGACAAAAGGGAAACATTTAGATCCACAATGTTAAGGCAGACACCCTGGCGCCAGAAGAGACTAAAACAAAGCAGACCAACGGTCACCTAGGACACGCCCAGCAACCAGAGAACCACACCCTCTATTGGAGGAAGATCGATACGAATGATTGGGAAAGACCCAATTAATTGAGGCCAAGTTCAAGGCCCGCCCAAAAGTGCGCAAAGCCCTTTTTAGTATAAAAGGTATTCCCCAAGGGAGAATCTTTCTTCTTTGGCTTTGGCTTTGGCTCTCAGCGAAGACAGAGACCAGCGTAGCAGCTACACCAGACCAAGTAAGTTCCAAGTCAACGCACGCTACGAGATAGACGCTCCTAGTTGCTATCCTGTAAACAGCTCAACCCAGCAGCCTCAGAACCGAGCAACGGCCATTGTTCCGATGATGAGTGGGCACCCGACGCTAAGTATTGGCTTTAGTAATAGTGGAGGTTTAGTTTGTAGAGTTTATGCATGAGTAGATTGACTGTGTGTAAATAATCGAGCATTGCTTTTGAACTTACTGACTGGTGTATCGAGTCATTGATCAGTATTCGGTTCTGAACCTTGTGGCAGTGTCGAAAGATACCTGGCGACTCTTGAGCAAACGTAATTAAACAGAGCCAAATGAAGAAACACAGCAAAAGTTAGCAACACAGGTAGATAACACAATCAGACTGAATATGGAAGATTCAGGGAAGTGAAAAGGCAAACAAGTAAAACAAAAGAAAGAGAATGAAAAGAGGGTAGAATCCCAAAACCTTCCCTGGACATAGAAATTATAAAGGATAGTTAAAGGAGGAATAAAAGTGATTAGGGATTAAAATGGAGATTTATGATTTAGGCAGCAGCCATAGCTGAGGTATTAAATGAATGATTTGCACCTGTCTTTACCAAGGAGTAAGGTGATACACAGGTCTTGGTGAAAGGAGATATTGTTCAAACACTACAAGGGTTTAAAATTGCTGAAGATGACAAAAGGCTGTTTGCACTGTAGAGTTGATAAGGCACCAGGACCCGGATGAGATGCAAGGACACTGAGGGAAATGAGAATGGTACCTGTGGAAACACTGACCATGACTTTTCAATGTTTCTTAGAAGGGCAGAACCTGCTGGAGAAGCTCAGATGAGTGCATCACTCAGAGGAGAGGGCCATGCCAGGCAGTGCCCAGGCAGGGTTGGGGGTGGTGCCTGGGGGAGGATGTTGCATTGGAGGGGATGCAAGGGTGCAGTGTTCTATTTTAAACAGTCTTTAAAAATGGAGCCCAAATCTTGAAAAAAACAAAGTTGTTGGTGGGGTGGGCTCAATAGGAGACCAACGTGACATTGTGGGACCCTTGCTTTTTCTTCAATGTTGCTTCCGAAATGGCAGCATAAGCTGAGTGCAATGGCTTCAACACCACTTTTCCCGTCCACTGTGACACTCTGTGTTAAAACTGGAATATTCCTCTCAACGGGTACAAATCTAAATGGAGTACAAAAGCAGAGAAATGTAGTGTACATGTCCAGGGCGGGTTGAGAGTACGGTTTGGCGTAATGGTATTGCCACTGGACGAGTAATCCAGCGACGCAGGTAAAGGTTCCGAATCCCACCACGGCAGGTGATGGAATTTGAATATAATAAATATAGAACATAGAAAATAGAACATAGAACAATACAGCGCAGTACAGGCCCTTCGGCCCACGATGTTGCACCAAAACAAAAGCCATCTAACCTACACTATGCCATTATCATCCATATGTTTATCCAATAAACCTTTAAATGCCCTCAATGTTGGCGAGTTCACTACTGTAGCAGGTAGGGCATTCCACGGCCTCACTACTCTTTGCGTAAAGAACCTACCTCTGACCTCTGTCCTATATCTATTACCCCTCAGTTTAAAGTTATGTCCCCTCGTGCCAGCCATTTCCATCCGCGGGAGAAGGCTCTCACTGTCCACCCTATCCAACCCCCTGATCATTTTGTATGCCTCTATTAAGTCTCCTCTTAACCTTCTTCTCTCCAACGAAAACAACCTCAAGTCCATCAGCCTTTCCTCATAAGATTTTCCCTCCATACCAGGCAACATCCTGGTAAATCTCCTCTGCACCCGCTCCAAAGCCTCCACGTCCTTCCTATATTGCGGTGACCAGAACTGTACGCAATACGCCAAATGCGGCCGTACCAGAGTTCTGTACAGCTGCAACATGACCTCCCGACTCCGGAACTCAATCCCTCTACCAATAAAGGACAACACTCCATAGGCCTTCTTCACAACCCTACCAACCTGGGTGGCAACTTTCAGGGATCTATGTACATGGACACCTAGATCCCTCTGCTCATCCACACTTTCAAGAACTTTACCATTAGCCAAATATTCCGCATTCCTGTTATTCCTTCCAAAGTGAATCACCTCACACTTCTCTACATTAAACTCCATTTGCCACCTCTCAGCTCAGCTCTGCAGCTTATCTATATCCCTCTGTAACCTGCTACATCCTTCCACACTATCGACAACACCACTGACTTTAGTATCGTCTGCAAATTTACTCACCCACCCTTCTGCGCCTTCCTCTAGGTCATTGATAAAAATGACAAACAGCAACGGCCCCAGAACAGATCGTTGTGGTACTCCACTTATGACTGTACTCCATTCTGAACATTTCCCATCAACCACCACCCTCTGTCTTCTTTCAGCTAGCCAATTTCTGATCCACATCTCTAAATCACCCTCAATCCCCAGCCTCCGTATTTTCTGCAATAGCCTACCGTGGGGAACCTTATCAAACGCTTTGCTGAAATCCATATACACCACATCAACTGCTCTACCCTCATCTACCTGTTCAGTCACCTTCTCAAAGAACTCAATAAGGTTTGTGAGGCATGACCTACCCTTCACAAAGCCATGCTGACTATCCCTGATCATATTATTCCTATCTAGATGATTATAAATCTTGTCTCTTATAATCCCCTCCAAGACCTTACCCACTACAGACGTGAGGCTCACCGGTCTATAGTTGCCGGGGTTGTCTCTGTTCCCCTTTTTGAACAAGGGGACCACATTTGCTGTCCTCCAGTCCTCTGGCACTATTCCTGTAGCCAATGATGACATAAAAATCAAAGCCAAAGGTCCAGCAATCTCTTCCCTGGCCTCCCAGAGAATCCTAGGATAAATCCCATGAGGTCCCGGGGACTTATCTATTTTCAGCCTGTCCAGAATTGCCAACACCTCTTCCCTACGTACCTCAATGCCATCTATTCTATTAGCCTGGGGCTCAGCATTCTCCTCCACAACATTATCTTTTTCCTGAGTGAATACTGACGAAAAATATTCATTTAGTATCTCGCCTATCTCTTCAGACTCCACACACAATTTCCCATCCCTGTCCTTGACTGGTCCTACTCTTTCCCTAGTCATTCGCTTATTCCTGACATACCTATAGAAAGATTTTGGGTTTTCCTTGATCCTTCCTGCCAAATACTTCTCATGTCCCCTCCTTGCTCGTCTTAGCTCTCTCTTTAGATCCTTCCTCGCTACCTTGTAACTATCCATCGCCCCATCTGAAACTTCACACCTCATCTTCACATAGGCCTCCTTCTTCCTCTTAACAAGAGATTCCACTTCCTTGGTAAACCACGGTTCCCCCGCTCGACGCCTTCCTCCCTGCCTGACCGGTACATACTTATCAAAAACACGCAGTAGCTGATCCTTGAACAAGCCCCACTTATCCAGTGTGCCCAACACTTGCAGCCTACTTCTCCACCTTATCCCCCCAAGTCACGTCTAATGGCATCATAATTGCCCTTCCTCCAGCTATAACTCTTGCCCTGCGGTGTATACTTATCCCTTCCCATCATTAACGTAAACGTCACCGAATTGTGGTCACTGTCCCCAAAGTGCTCTCCTACCTCCAAATCCAACACCTGGCCTGGTTCATTACCCAAAACCAAATCCAACGTGGCCTCGCCTCTTGTTGGCCTGTCAACATATTGTTTCAGGAAACCCTCCTGCACACACTGTACAAAAAACGACCCATCTATTGTACTCGAACTATATCTTTTCCAGTCAATATTTGGAAAGTTAAAGTCTCCCATAATAACTACCCTGTTACTTTCGCTCTTATCCCGAATCATCTTCGCCATCCTTTCCTCTACATCCCTAGAACTATTTGGAGGCCTATAAAAAACTCCCAACAGGGTGACCTCTCCTTTCCTGTTTCTAACTTCAGCCCATACTACCTCGGAAGAAGAGTCCCTATCTAGCATCCTCTCCGCCACCGTAATACTGCTCTTGACTAGCAGCGCCACACCTCCCCCTCTTTTGCCTCCTTCTCTGAGCTTACTAAAACACCTAAACCCCGGAACCGGCAACATCCATTCCTGTCCCTGCTCTATCCATGTCTCCGAAATGGCCACAACATCGAAGTCCCAGGTACCAACCCACGCTGCCAGTTCCCCTACCTTGTTTCGTATACTCCTGGCATTGAAGTAGACACACTTCAAACCACCTACCTGAACACTGGCCCCCTCCTGCGACGTCAAATCTGTGCTCCTGACCTCTCTACTCTCATTCTCCCTTACCCTAAAACTACAATCCAGGTTCCCATGCCCCTGCTGCATTAGTTTAAACCCCCCCAAAGAGCACTAACAAATCTCCCCCCCAGGATATTTGTGCCCCTCAGGTTCAGATGTAGACCATCCTGTCTGTAGAGGTCCCACCTTCCCCAGAAAGAGCCCCAGTTATCCAGAAATCTGAATCCCTCCCGCCTGCACCATCCCTGTAGCCACGTGTTTAAATGCTCTCTCTCCCTATTCGTCATCTCACTATCACGTGGCACGGGCAACAACCCAGAGATAACAACTCTTGTTTGTTCTAGTTCTGAGCTTCCATCCTAGCTCCCTGAAAGCCTGCCTGACATCCTTGTCCCCTTTCCTACCTATGTCGTTAGTGCCAATGTGGACCACGACTTGGGGCTGCTCCCCCTCCCCCTTAAGGACCCGGAAAACACGATCCGAGACATCACGTACCCTTGCACCTGGGAGGCAACATACCAAACGTGAGTCTCTCACGCTCCCACAAAATCTCCTATCTGTGCCCCTGACTATAGAGTCCCCAATTACTAATGCTCTGCTCCTCTCCCCCCTTCCCTTCTGAGCAACAGGGACAGACTCCGTGCCAGAGGCCCGTACCCCATGGCTTACCCCTGGTAAGTCGTCCCCCCCACAAGTATCCAAAGCGGTATACTTGTTTCTCAGGGGAACGACCGCAGGGGATCCCTGCACTGACTGCTTTTTCCCAGCCTCTCTTACAGTTACCCACCTATCTCCAATCTTTGGTGTAACTAATTCCCTGAAGCTGCTATCTATGACCCCTTCTGCCTCCCGAATGATCCGAAGTTCTTCCAACTCCAGCTCCAGTTCCCTAACTCGGTCTTGGAGGAGCTGGAGATGGCAGCACTTCCTGCAGGTAAAATCAGCAGGGACACTAACTGCATCCCTCACCTCAAACATCCTGCAGGAGGAACATTGCACTCCCTTCCCTGCCATTCCTCTAACTTTCTACCAAGATCTGGCTAACAACTAAATTAAATTTTTTATAAAAAATAATAATAATATAATAAAATATGGTACTTACCTCAGACCAATGGGTTTTATTATTAGGTTAGAGGAGGAGGGCGGGTGGGAGACACTACACGTGTAGTGTCTCGGGTTTCCTCTCCACCAGAATTTATTGGTGAGGATCTTCCCAGACGTCCGCGGGTCGACTTCCTGTTCCCGCCTAAAACAGCTCCTGCTGAAATTGACTAACCAGCCAGCTCCACTCCCGCCGAAATCGACTGGCCTGCCCCTGCAAAGACAAGTGCTTTTAAAGGACAGACTTACCTCCCAGAAGCCACTTCCGCACTGCTCCCGCTGAAACTGACTCACCAGCTGTTCTCACGCTGAAATCGACTGGCCTGCCCCTGCAAAGACAAGTGCTTTTAAAGGACAGACTTTCCTCCCAGCAGCCACTTCCGCACTGCTCCCGCTGAAACTGACTCACCAGCTGTTCTCACGCCGAAATCGACTGGCCTGCCCCTGCAAAGACAAGTGCTTTTAAAGGACAGACTTACCTCCCAGCAGCCACTTCCGCACTGCTCCCGCTGAAACTGACTCACCAGCTGTTCTCCCGCCGAAATCGACTAATATAGTCTGGAATATCTGGAATAAAAAATCTAATGATCACCATAAGACCATCGTCAGGTGTTGTAAAAATCTATCTGGTTCACAAATATCTATTAGGAAAGGAACTTGCCACTCTTACCTGGTCTGACCTACATGTGACTCCAGATTCACAACATGGTTGACTCTTAACTCCCTCTGAAACGACCTAGCAAGCCACATCATTCAAGGGCATTTAGGGATGGGCGATAAATGCTGCCCCAGCCAACAATGCCCACATCCCATGTTTTAATAAAACAAACAGCAAACTAGGCTTATTAATAGGTAGAAAGAGTATAAAAGCAAATAGCTTGTCTTAAACCTCTAACACTGGTTTGATTTCAACTGGAGTAATATGCCTAGTTCTGGGCACCTAACTTTAGTATAGATGTGCAGACATGAGAGAGAATGCAGAATAGATCCCCAAAAGCCTGTGGGGGTAATTGAGGGATACAAAATAGTGAGGGGTAGAGATAGAATAGACAAGAGGAACCTGTTTCCCTTGGCAGAGAGTTCAAAAACCAGGGCTCCTAGATTCAAGCTAAGTGGGAGAAGGTGTAGAGGTGACATGAGGGAAACCCTTTTTACACAGAGGATAGTGGGTGTCTGGAATTCACTGTCTGAGTTGGTGGTGGAGGCAGAGACCCAAAACGCTTTTAAAAAGTACCTGGACCTGCACTTTAAGTGTTGTAAGCTGAAAACAAGAAAGCAAAGATTTAAGGTAATGGGTAACAAGAAGCAATGCCAACATTTTCACGTACCAATTAATGTTTGGCTCAAATTCAATGCCTGGACGCGTGTGATGGAGACAAGGAACTGGATTATTACCTGAAAGGGAAAAAGGTGCATGACTACAGCAGAGACGTCTAGGGAGTGACCAGCACACATATGATGGGCCAAATGGCCTTATGTATGCTGCAATGTGCTTTGATTCTTTGATTTTATGATTGTGTCATTTACATCTGTTTAAGATCACCTCCTCATATGAGGAGGATGAGCCCATTTCCTCAGCCTTTCCACTGTGCAGTTTTACAATCCTGTTCTATTCGACCTATTTTCAGCTGTATGAAACAGCCAGAGTTCGTCATGGATTGATGACATTGGGTCCTAGTGGCTCTGGAAAGACTTGTGTCATTCGTACCCTGATGCAATCACTGACTGAATGTGGAGCCCCTCATCGGGAGATGCGGATGAATCCGAAGGCTATTACTGCTCCACAAATGTTTGGCCGACTGGATCCTGCAACTAATGACTGGACTGATGGGATCTTCTCAACACTTTGGAGGAAATCTATCAAGTCAAAAAAAGGTAACCAGAATTTTGAAAAGCAACGAGATAAATCTGCATTTTTGTGAAATCAGTAAAATAGATAAGTTTAAAATGGATGAAAATAGGGTAGTTGCGGAATGTACAAGCAATTCACTCGGCCAGATTGCTTCCCAGGCACTGAGCGTGACAATTTACTCTACAGTTTCGGAGTGTTGATCATTTTACAGCATTTTTGCAAATTTCCATTACACATTATAACAGAGTGATAAATCATACAGCCGAGGTTTAGTTGTCACAAAAATACACAGAATATCATTAGGTTCTTCAAAATGAACAATATTCCTCTGTAAAATGAGTGGCCATGCCATTATGAGCAAACCATTCATGTTATTTTCCAAGGGGTTCCACAGTTTCCTGCTAGACCAGTGTACTTAAAAAAATCTATTTCTGTTCATTCAAAGTCACATTGCCATCCTCAAAGATAGAGGAACCCAGTGCATGTGTGCAAAAGATAAGGCCAAAACCTTTGGCAGCAATCTTCAGCTAGAAGGGCCACATGGATGATCCATCTTGGCCGGCTCCGGAGTTCCCCAGTATCACATATGTCAGTCTTCAGCCAATTCGATTCACTGGTGATATCAAGGCTGAAGGCACTGGATACTGCAAAGATAGAACATAGAATATTACAGCGCAGTACAGGCCCTTCGGCCCTCAATGTTGCGCCGACCTGTGAAACCACTCGAAAGCCCATCTACATTATTCCCTTATCATCCCTTATGTCTATCCAATGACCATTTGAATGCCCTTAGTGTTGGCGAGTCCACTACTGTTGCAGGCAGGGCATTCCACACCCTTACTACTCTCTGAGTAAAGAACCTACCTCTGACGTCTGTCTCATATCTATCTCCCCTCATTTTAAAGCTATGTCCCCTCGTGTTAGACATCACCATCCGAGAAAAAAGGCTCTCACTGTCCACCCAATCCAATCGTCTGATCATCTTGTATGCCTCAATTAAGTCACCTCTTAACCTTCTTCTCTCTAAAGGCTATAACACTGGCATATACCCGGCAATGTGGAAAGTTGCCTGGGTATGTCCTGTACACAAAAGACAGGACAAATCCAACTGGCCACTTGATCAGCAAGTTTGGCATCAAGGAGCCCGAGCAAAATTGGTGTCAATGGGAATCAAGGGAGGAAAACCTCAGGGTCCTCGCCCCAAAGAGCTTCAGCTGCTTCACCAACGACCTTCCTCCCATCATAACATCAGAAGTGGGGATGTTTACTGATTATTTGTTATTTACAGCACAGAAGGAGGCCATTCGGCCCATCGTGCCTGCATTGGCTCCCAAAAGAGCAACCTAACTAGTCCCATTCCCTAGCCCCATCTCCTTGGCCCTCTAAATTAATCACTTTCAAATATGTACCCAGCTCTCTTTTGAAACCTCTTGTGAAATCCATTCCACCACTCTCCCAGGCAGCACATTCCAAACCCCAACAACACTGAGTAAAGAAGTTTCTCCTCACCTCACTCCGAGCTCTTTTGCTGACCATCTTGAAATTGTGACCCGCTAGTCACTGACAGACCAACTACTGGAAACAGAATATCCTTCACAGGTGGAGAAGGTAGTCAGGAAGGCATACGGCATGCTTGCCTTCATTGGCCGGGGCATTGAGTACAAAAATTGGCAGACATGTTGCAGCTGTATAGAACCTTAGTTAGGCCACACTTGGAGTATAGTGTTTAATTCTGGTGGCTACACTACCAGAAGGATGTGGAGGCTTCAGAGAGGGTGCAGAAAAGATTTACCAGAATGTTGCCTGGTATGGAGGGCATTAGCTATGAGGAGAGGTTGAATAAACTCGGTTTGTTCTCACTGGAACAACAGAGATTGAGGGGCGACCTGATAGAGGTCGACAAAATTATGAGGGGCAGAGACAGAGTGGATAGTCAGAGGCTTTTTCCCAGGGTAGAGGGGTCAATTCCTAGGGGGCATAGGTTTAAGGCGCAAGGGGCAAGGTTTAGAGTAGATGTACGAGGCAAGTTTTTTACACAGAGTGTAGTTGGTGCCTGGAACTCGCTACCGGAGGAGGTGGTGGAAGCAGGGACGGTAGTGACATTTAAGGGGCATCTTGACAAATACATGAATAGAACATAGAACATAGAACAATA
Source organism: Scyliorhinus torazame (assembly GCF_047496885.1). NCBI lineage: Eukaryota > Metazoa > Chordata > Chondrichthyes > Carcharhiniformes > Scyliorhinidae > Scyliorhinus > Scyliorhinus torazame. The sequence continues at coordinate 346,220,673 of NC_092710.1, read as the reverse complement.
CAGTGCAGTACAGGCCCTTCGGCCCACGATGTTGCACCGAAACAAAAGCCATCTAACCTACACTATGCCATTATCATCCATATGTTTATCCAATAAACTTTTAAATGCCCTCAATGTTGGCGAGTTCACTACTGTAGCAGGTAGGGCATTCCACGGCCTCACTACTCTTTGCGTAAAGAACCTACCTCTGACCTCTGTCCTATATCTATTACCCCTCAGTTTAAAGATATGTCCCCTCGTGCCAGCCATATCCATCCGCGGGAGAAGGCTCTCACTGTCCACCCTATCCAACCCCCTGATCATTTTGTATGCCTCTATTAAGTCTCCTCTTAACCTTCTTCTCTCCAACGAAAACAACCTCAAGTCCATCAGCCTTTCCTCATAAGATTTTCCCTCCATACCAGGCAACATCCTGGTAAATCTCCTCTGCACCCGCTCCAAAGCCTCCACGTCCTTCCTATAATGCGGTGACCAGAACTGTACGCAATACTCCAAATGCGGCCGTACCAGAGTTCTGTACAGCTGCAACATGACCTCCCGACTCCGGAACTCAATCCCTCTACCAATAAAGGCCAACACTCCATAGGCCTTCTTCACAACCCTATCAACCTGGGTGGCAACTTTCAGGGATCTATGTACATGGACACCTAGATCCCTCTGCTCATCGACACTTTCAAGAACTTTACCATTAGCCAAATATTCCGCATTCCTGTTATTCCTTCCAAAGTGAATCACCTCACACTTCTCTACATTAAACTCCATTTGCCACCTCTCAGCCCAGCTCTGCAGCTTATCTATATCCCTCTGTAACCTGCTACATCCTTCCACACTATCGACAACACCACCGACTTTAGTATCGTCTGCAAATTTACTCACCCACCCTTCTGCGCCTTCCTCTAGGTCATTGATAAAAATGACAAACAGCAACGGCCCCAGAACAGATCCTTGTGGTACTCCACTTGTGACTGTACTCCATTCTGAACATTTCCCATCAACCACCACCCTCTGTCTTCTTTCAGCTAGCCAATTTCTGATCCACATCTCTAAATCACCCTCAATCCCCAGCCTCCGTATTTTCTGCAATAGCCTACCGTGGGGAACCTTAACAAACGCTTTGCTGAAATCCATATACACCACATCAACTGCTCTACCCTCATCTACCTGTTCAGTCACCTTCTCAAAGAACTCAATAAGGTTTGTGAGGCATGACCTACCCTTCACAAAGCCATGCTGACTATCCCTGATCATATTATTCCTATCTAGTGGATTATAAATCTTGTCTCTTATAATCCCCTCCAAGACTTTACCCACAACAGACGTGAGGCTCACCGGTCTATAGTTGCCGGGGTTGTCTCTGCTCCCCTTTTTGAACAAAGGGACCACATTTGCTGTCCTCCAGTCCTCTGGCACTATTCCTGTAGCCAATGATGACATAAAAATCAAAGCCAAAGGTCCAGCAATCTCTTCCCTGGCCTCCCAGAGAATCCTAGGATAAATCCCATCAGGTCCCGGGGACTTATCTATTTTCAGCCTGTCCAGAATTGCCAACACCTCTTCCCTACGTACCTCAATGCCATCTATTCTATTAGCCTGGGGCTCAGCATTCTCCTCCACAACATTATCTTTTTCCTGAGTGGATACTGACGAAAAATATTCATTTAGTATCTCGCCTATCTCTTCAGACTCCACACACAATTTCCCATCCCTGTCCTTGACTGGTCCTACTCTTTCCCTAGTCATTCGCTTATTCCTGACATACCTAATAGAAAGCTTTTGGGTTTTCCTTGATCCTTCCTGCCAAATACTTCTCATGTCCCCTCCTTGCTCGTCTTAGCTCTCTCTTTAGATCCTTCCTCGCTACCTTGTAACTATCCATCGCCCCAACCGAAACTTCACACCTCATCTTCACATAGGCCTCCTTCTTCCTCTTAACAAGAGATTCCACTTCCTTGGAGGGGGGTGAGGGTGCTGGGTGGGTGGATGGGTGGGGGGTGTGGGTGGTCGGCTGTTGCCATGGTGTGCGGTCTGTGGCCATACTACCCGATTCCCACGCCCATCTAGTCAGTGAAGGAGGCGTCTATCAGTCTGTCCCGTGCCCGCTGGGCCAGCCGGTAACGGTGGACAGCCACCCGCCTGTGTCTACCCCGTCTGCCCTGACCATTGCCCCCATCCCCCTCATCTGGGGCGGACTGGGCCTCTTCCTGCTGCTCCTCCACTCCGCCCTCCTCTGCCTGCGGCACATCGCCCCTCTGCTGGGCTATGTTGTGCAGGATGCAGCACACCACAATGATGCGGCCGACCCTATCTGACCGATACTGGAGGGCGCCCCCAGAGAGGTCCAGGCACCTAAAACGCATCTTCAGCACGCCAAAGCACCTCTCGATCACTCCCCTTGTCGCTACATGGGCATCATTGTAGCGGTTCTCCGCCTCATTGCGTGGCCTCCGTATAGGCGTCATCAGCCACGATCGCAATGGGTAGCCCCTGTTGCCCAGCAACCAGCCCCTCAGCCGGGGATGGCGTCCCTCGTACATGCCGGGGATGGATGACCGCGACAACACGAATGAGTCGTGTACACTGCCTGGGTGACGGGCGCAGACGTGCAGGATCATCATGCGGTGGTCGCAGACCACCTGTACGTTCATCGAATATGTCCCCTTCCTATTAGTGAACACGGCCCTGTTATCTGCAGGTGGCCGCACGGCGACGTGCATCCCATCGATCACGCCCTGGACCATGGGGAACCCGGCCACGGCAGAGAAGCCCACGGCCCGGGCACCTTGGCTGGCCCGGTCCACGGGGAAGCGGATGTAGCGGTGCGCCATGGCATATAGGGCATCTGTCACTGCCCGGATGCACCGGTGCACCGATGTCTGCGATATGCCGGACAGGTCCCCACTCGGTGCCTGGAATGACCCCGTTGCATAAAAGTTCAGGGCCACCGTAACCTTGACGGACACGGGGAGAGGGTGTCCCCCGCCAGTGCCACGCGGTGACAGGTGTGCCAGCAGGTGGCAGATGTGTGCCACGGTTTCCTGGCTCATCCGGAGTCTCCTCCTGCATTCCCGGTCCGTGAGGTCCTGGTATGACAGCCGGGGCCGGTACACACGGGGCGCCCTCGGGTGCCTCCGTTGCCGTGGGGCCGCGACGTCCTCCTCCCCGTCCTCGTCCTGTTGGTCAGGTGTCCCTCCAGCCTGGGCGGCTGCCGCCTGCCCCTCTGCGGCAGCCTGCGCCGCCTCTCTGGCACGCTCCTCCTCCTCCTCCTCCTCCTCATCCAGGGCAACATAGACATGAGCGGCTGCCACCACGGCGGCCAACATCGCTGGATGATCTGAAAACATGACGGCCTGGTGGGCGGGAGGGGAACGACGACATGTCATCATTGCCCATATCCCCTCCTCCCCCCAGCCAGGTGGCATGGACCGCATGGGTCCAACTGTTGGAGGTTGGCACCTGGCCAGGTGGACCAATTCACTTGCCCTCCCATCCCCCTCCTCGGCACGGACCCCCCCCCCCCAACCTCCACCCCGGCACGGCACGGACCCCCCCCAACCTCCACCCCGGCACGGCACGGACCCCCCCCCAACCTCCACCCCAGCACGGAGCCCCCCCAACCTGCACCCCAGCACGGACCCCCCCCCCAACCCCCAACCTCCACCCCGGCACGGCACGGACCCCCCCAACCTCCACCCCAGCACGGACCCCCCCCCACCTCCACCCCTGCACGGACCCCCCCCAACCCCCAACCTCCACCCCGGCACGGACCCCCCCCCCCCAACCTCTACCCCGGCACGGCACGGACCCCCCCCTCAACCTCTACCCCGGCACGGCACGGACCCAACCTCCACCCCGGCACGGCACGGACCCCCCCCCCCAACCTCCACCCCAGCACGGACCCCCCCCCCAACCTCCACCCCAGCACGGACCCCCCCCAACCCCCAACCTCCACCCCTACACGGCACGGACCCCCCCCAACCTCCATCCCAGCACGGACCCCGCCCCAACCCCCAACCTCCACCCCGGCACGGCACGGACCCCCCCAAACCTCCACCCCAGCACGGACCCCCCCCCAACCTCCATCCCAGCACGGACCCCCCCCAACCCCCAACCTCCACCCCGGCACGGCACGGACCCCCCCCAACCTCCACCCCAGCACGGACCCCCCAACCCACAACCTCCACCCCGGCACGGCACGGACCCCCCCCCCAACCTCCACCCCAGCACGGACACCCCCAACCCCCAACCTCAACCCCGGCACGGCACGGACCCCCCCAAACCTCCACCCCAGCACGGGCCCCCCCAACCCCCAACCTCCACCCCGGCAGGGCACGGACCCCCCCCAACCTCCACCCCAGCACCGACCCCCCCCCCAACCCCCAACCTCCACCCCGGCACGGCACGGACCCCCCCCAACCTCCACCCCAGCACGGACCCCCCCCAACCTCCACCCCGGCACGGCACGGACCCCCCCCCAACCTCCACCCCAGCACCGACCCCCCTCCCAACCTCCACCCCGGCACGGCACGGACCCCCCCCCAAACCTCCACCCCAGCACCGACCCCCCTCCCAACCTCCACCCCGGCACGGCACGGACCCCCCCCAACCTCCACCCCAGCACCGACCCCCCCCCCAACCCCCAACCTCCACCCCGGCACGGCACGGACCCCCCCCAACCTCCACCCCAGCACGGACCCCCCCCAACCTCCACCCCGGCACGGCACGGACCCCCCCCCCAACCTCCACCCCAGCACCGACCCCCCCCCCAACCTCCACCCCAGCACGGACCCCCCCAACCTCCACCCCAGCACGAACCACCCCCAACCCCTAACCTCCACCCCGGCACGGCACGGACCCCCCCCCCAACCTCCACCCCAGCACGGACCCCCCCAACCTCCACCCCAGCACGAACCCCCGCCAACCCCTAACCTCCACCCTGGCACGGCACGGCCCCCCCCCCCCAACCTCCACCCCAGCATGGACCCCCCCCCCAACCCACAACCTCCACCCCGGCACGGCACGGACAGCCCCCAACCTCCACCCCAGCACGGACCCCCCCCCAACCTCCACCCCGGCATGGCACGGACCCCCCCCAACCTCCACCCCAGCACGGAGCCCCCCAACCCCCAACCTCCACCCCGGCACGGCACAGGCGCCCCCCAACCTCCACCCTAGCACGGACCCCCCCCCCCAACCCCCAACCTCCACCCCGGCACGGCACGGACACCCCCCAAACCTCCACCCCAGCACGGACCCCCCCAACCCCCAACCTCACCCGGCACGGCACGGACCCCCCCCAACCTCCACCCCGGCACGGCACGGATCCCCCCCCAACCTCCACCCCGGCACGGACCCCCCCAACCTCCACCCCGGCACGGCACGGACCCCCCCCCAACCTCCACCCCAGCACGGATCCCCCTCCCAACCTCCACCCCAGCATGGACCCCCCCCAACCCCCAACCTCCACCCCGGCACGGCACGGACCCCCCCAACCTCCACCCCAGCACGGACCCTCCCCCAACCTCCACCGTGGCACCGACCCTCTCCCGGCACTCCCCGGAGCCCAGCCTACTCTAACCAGCCCCCCCCCCGCCCCTGCCGCATACACACATGCACAACCCGAGACACACCTTTCCTCACGCATTCAGACTGCGGCCATGCCATTGCCTGCCCAGAGCCAACCCCCCAGGCCGTCACTCACCTCCACGCTGGTCGGCGTGAGCCTGGAGCACCGGGTCACGCCGATGAAAAGGAGGTTTGATTCACGTCGACGTGAACGGTCATCACGCCGACGGGACTTCGGCCCATCCGGAAGGGAGAATATCGGCAGGCCGAAAATCGGCTGCCTTGCGCAGACCCGTGACATTCTCCGCGGCAGCGGCGACATTAACGCCCCGCCGACTTTTCTCCCTTCGGAGACTTCGGCAACCGGCGGGGGCGGGATTCACCTCTGGGGGGTCGGAGAATGACGCCCAGGGAGACAGAACAGCTACAGGAACATTTTCCAGATATTTTTCCGTCCTGTGTGGTGACCAGGGCAATGGCAAAATGAAGTTCATCAGCAGAGATTGAAGTTCACACCCCCATTGGATGGTAGAGTAACCAACACTATCCTTGAGAATCAGGGTAATTCTGAGTGTTTAGTAGGGATTCACTAATTGAGGCCCAGGAGGCAGATCCAGAGATGGTAAAATTAGCACAGTTAGCTCTCACAGAAGTTGAGGTTGAGCGGGTTCCACAGTGCTAATAAATTAAGAATGGAGTTCTGGGGCGAAATTCTCCCGAAACGGCGCGATGTCCGCCGACTGGCGCCCATCAGAGACTTCGGCAACCGGCAGGGACGGGATTCACGCCTGCCCCCGGCGATTCTCCGACCCGGCGGGGGGTCGTAGAATTTCGCCCATCAGACGGGCATCGCGCCGCCCCAAAGGTGCGGAATGCTCCGCATCTTTGGGGGCCGAGCCCCAACATTGAGGGGCTAGGCCGGCGCCGGAGTAATTTCCGCCCCACCAGCTGGCGGAAACGGCCTTTGGTGTCCCGCCAGCTGGCGCGGAAATTACATCTCCGGGCGGAGCATGCACGGGAGCGTCAGCGGCCGCTGACAGTTTCCCACGCATGCGCAGTGGAGGGAGTCTCTTCCGCCTCCGCCATGGTGGAGACCGTGGCGGAGGCGGAAGGGAAAGAGTGCCCCATGGCACAGGCCCGCCCGCTGATCGGTGGGCCCCAGTCGTGGGCCAGGCCACTGTGGGGGCACCCCCTGGGGCCAGATCGCCCCGCGCCCCCCCCAGGACCCCGGATCCCGCCCGCGCCGCCTTGTCCCGCCGGTAAGGTAGGTGGTTCAATTTACGCCGACGGGACAGGCAATTTATCGGCGGGACTTCGACCCATCCGGGCCGGAGAATCGAGCGGGGGGGCCCGCCAACCGGCGCGATTCTCGCCCCCGCCGAATCTCCGGTGCCGGAGACTTCGGCAACCGGCGGGGGCGGGATTCACGCCAGCCCCCGGCGATTCTCCGACCAGGTGGGGGGGTCAGAGAATGTCACCCAAGGCCTTTGGTGCCCCGCCAGCTGGCGCGGAAATGACATCTCCGGGCGGCGCATGCGCGGGAGCGTCAGCGGCCGCTGACAGTTTCCCACGCATGCGCAGTGGAGGGAGTCTCTTCCGCCTCCGCCATGGGAAGGGAAAGAGTGCCCCCACGGCACAGGCCCGCCCGCGGATCGGTGGGCCCCGATCGCGGGCCAGGCCACCGTGGGAGCACCCTCCGGGGCCAGATCGCCCCGCGCCCCCCCAGGACCCCGGAGCCCGCCCACGCCGCCTTGTCCCGCCGGTAAGGTAGGTGGTTCAATTTACGCCGGCGGGACAGGCAATTTATCGGTGGGACTTTGGCCCATCCGGGCCGGAGAAACGAGCGGGGGGCCCCGCCAACCGGCGCGGCGTGATTCCCGCCCCCGCCGAATCTCCAGTGCCGGAGACTTCGGCAACCAGCGGGGGCGGGATTCACGCCAGCCCCCGGCGATTCTCCGACCCGGCGGGGGGTCGTAGAATTTCGCCCATCAGACGGGCATCGCGCCGCCCCAAAGTTGCGGAATGCTCCGCATCTTTGGGGGCCGAGCCCCAACATTGAGGGGCTAGGCCGGCGCCGGAGGAATTTCCGCCCCGCCAGCTGGCGGAAATGGCGTTTGTTGCCCCACCAGCTGGCACGGGGGTCGGAGAATGTCGCCCCTGATGAGGAAGTGGAGAGGAAGTGGATGAGGAATGAACGGTTAAAAACATGAAACAAGGTAGCCTCAACTGCTTCACTGGGCAGGGAATCCCACAGATTTGCTACCCTTGGGTGAAGAAGTTCCTCCTCAATTCAGTCCTAAATCTGCTCATCCTTATTTTGAGGCTATGGCCCCCAGTTCTAGTTTCACCCGCCAGTAGAAATAATTCCCTGTTTCTATCCTATCTGTTCCCTTCATAATTTGATATGTTTCTGGAATGTCTCCCTTCATTCTTCTAAATTCCAAAGAGTATAGTCCCAGTCTACTTAGTCTCTCCTCATAAGCTAATCCTCTCAACTCCGGGAGGCACAGCAGCACAGTGGTTAGCACTGTTGCTTCACAGCGCCACGGACCCGGGTTTGATTCACGGCTTGGGTTACTGTACGGAGTCTGCACGTTCTCTCCGTGTCTGCGTGGGTTTCCTCCGGGTGCTCCGGTTTCCTCACACAAGTTCCAAAAGACGTGCTGTTAGGTGAATTGGACATTCTGAATTCTCTCTCAGTGTACCCGAACAGGCGCCGGAGTGTGGCAACGAGGGGATTTTCACAGTTAATGTAAGCCTATTTGTGACAATAATGATGATTATTATTTAGGTATCAAACAATTAAAATCAACTGATTAGCATCCACAAACTCAGGGAGCGTTGTAGAGATAAAACCATGATTAGGGCCGATTGCCATGAATATCTAAGAGATTGTGTGAGGGGTTAGGATTTTTCATTATTTGCCACCAGAGATTCTCCAAAAGAACCTAATGGATTTCGCCCATTTGAATTAGTTTCTGGCCATGAATACGGGGTATATTAAATTGATGGAAGAGAAGTTTCTAAAACAACAGGACAAATCCTCAATGTTGGATAACGTGTCCATGGGCGGGATTCTTCCGTAATCGGCAGTGCGAGCAACTCCGGTGGGACGGAGTGGTTTGTGCCCTGCCGGCCAGCGGGAAAAGGGCTTGGCGCTAAATGGCCTCCGCCAGCCGGCGCGAGTGGCGCATGCGCGGGAGCGCCAGCGTGTGCTGTCGTCATCCCCGCACATGCGCAGAGGGCACATGCGGCACCGGCAATGGCGGACTGCTACAGCCGCTGGTGCGGAACAATAGAGTGTCCCCACGGCACTGGCCCGCCCGCAGATCGGTGGGCCCCGATCGCGGGCCAGGCCACCGTGGGGGCACGTCCCTGGGCCAGATCCCCCCGCGCTCCCCTAAGAACCCCGGAGGCCGCCCGCGCAGCCAGGTCCCGCCGGTAAGGACCTACTCCAATTTACGCCGGCGGGACTGTTAAAAGACGGACGGGACTTCGGCCCATCGCGGGCCGGAGAATCCGTGCAGCCCCGGGGCCCATTGAGTCGTGCCAGACCCCGCCATTCTCTGAGGCGGGGGGCACGACTCACGCCGGGCTGATTTTGGGGGGGCCGGAGAATTTGGAGGACGACGGGGGCGGGATTCACGCCGACCACCGGCGATTCTCCGACCCAGCAGATCCGATCCGGAGTGTTTTGCGCCCCGCCGGCTGGCAGGAAAGGGGCTTGGTGCCACGCCAACCGGCGCCGAAGGGCCTCCACCGGCCAGCACGAGTTGGCGCTTGAGCGGGAGCACCAGCCGGGGGCTGGCGTGAATCCCGCCCCTGCCGGTGGCCGAATTCTCCGGCACCGGAGATTCGGCGGGGGCGGTAATCACGCCGCGCCGGTTGGCACCCCCCCCCCCCGCCCCCCCCCCCCCCCCCCCCGGCGATTCTCCGGCCCGGATGGGCCGAAGTCCCGCTGCTGGAATGCCTGTCCTGCCGGCGTGGATTAAACAACCTCTCTTACCGGCGGGACAAGGCGGCGCGGGTGGGCTCCAGGGTCCTCGGGGTGGCGCGGGGCGATCTGGCCCCGTGGGGTGCCCCCACGGTGGCCTGGCCCGCGATCGGGGCCCACCGATCCGCGGGCGGGCCTGTTCCGTGGGGGCACTCTTTTCCTTCCGCCTTCGCCATGGTCTCCACCATGGCGGAGGTGGAAGAGACCCCTTCCACTGCGCATGCGCGGGGTTGCCGTGAGCGGCCGCTGCTGCTCCCGCACATGCGCCGCCCGGCAATGTCATTTCCGCGCCAGCTGGCGGGGCACCAAAGGCCTTTCCCGCCAGCTGGTGGGGCGGAAATCAGTACGGCGCGGGCCTAGCTCCTCAAGGTTAGGGCTCAGCCGCTCAAGGTGCGGAGGATTCCGCGCCTTTGGGGCGGCGCAATGCCGGACTGATTTGCGTCGTTTTTGGCGCCGGTCGGCGGACATCGCGCCGATTACGGAGAATTTTGCCCGCGCTATTCTCCCCCCCCATGCTGGATGGGAGAATCGCCAGGGTGCCGCGTGAATCGCGCCACGCCGTCCCAATCCCCCGGAAACCAGCGGCGCGTGATTCGCACCGGGCCGCTCGGAGGACCGGCGAGCTGCGATTCTCTGGCCTGATGGGCCGCGCGGCCGCTACGATACGACAGGGGGGGCAGCCTGTGGGGTAGGGAGGGGGGCTTCTTCACCGGGGTGACCTCCGATGGCGTATGGCCCGCGATCGGGGCCCACCGATCGGCGGGCCGGCCTCTCCCTCCCCTGGGCCCACCTCCTTCCGCGCGCAGCCCCAGAACACCAGCCCCATGTTGGTGAGGGGCCGGCGTGCGTAAGACGTTCCCCACGCATGCGCAGGATGGCGCGGCCCACTGCGCATATGCAGGATTGGGCTGCCTCAACTGAGCATGCGCGGGTTGGCGCGGCACCCATTTGGCACCACGTAAGTACGCTGGAGCGGCGTGAACCACTCCAGCGCCGTGCTGGCCCCCTGTACGGGCCAGAACAGGTCGTGCCTGGGTCCTGTTCGCACCGTCGTGAAACGCGACGGCGTTCACGGCGGCGCGAACACTTGGCCTCCATATTGGAGAATCGCCCCCGTGAGGTGGTGCATTTTGGAGGATCAAATCTAGGTATGAATTGTACTGAAATGGCAAAACCCTTAGGAGCATTAACATACAGGGGGGTCTGGGCGTGCAGGTCCACAATTCACTAAAAGAGGCCCACATGCAGCCAAGGGGATTATGAAGGCATATGGCATACTTTCCTTCATCAGCAGGGGCATTGAGTACAAGAGTTGGGAAATCATGTTGCATTTATATAATTAGGCCTCATTTGGAGCACTGCGTACAGTTCTGGTCACCACATTATCAGAAGGAAGTTGAAGCTTTGGAGAGAGTGCAACGAAGGTTCACGAGGATGTTGCCTGGTCTCGAGGCTGTCCGCTATGAGGAGAGGTTGAATAAACTAGGATTGTTTTCACTGGAAAGATGGAGGCTGAGAGGAGACCTGATGGAGGTCTGCAAAATTATGAGAGGCATAGACAGGGTGGATAGTTAAAGGACTTTTCCAAGGGTGGAAGTGTCAATTACAAGGGGGCACAGCTTCAAGGTGAGAGGGGGAAATGTTTTCACGCAGAGAGTGGTAGGTGCCTGGATGCACTGCCTGAGGATGTGGTGGAAGCAGCACATTAGCAACATTTAAGAGGCATCTGGATGGATACCTGAATAGGGAGGAAAGAGAGGGATACAGACCGAGTAAGGGCAAAAGGTTTTTTTTTAGTCAGGGCAGCATGGTCGGCACAGACTTGGAAGGCCGAAGGGCCTGTTCCTGTGCTGTGCTTTTTTTTGTTCTTTGTACTATTCTTACATATAGTAATATCTTACATATAGTAACAAATGAATTCTTATTTCTTCAAAGATTGCCATTTTTGTGATACTGATAATAAAGTTAATTAAGTTAAGTTAAAAGTTAATTAAGTTAAGTTAAATAATTATAAGTTAAATACGTTAAGAGGCCATGGTGTTAAGGGTAAAATCCTGGCATGGATAGAGGATTGGCTGAGTGGCAGAAGGCAGAGAGTGGGGATAAAGCGGTCTTTTTCAGGATGCAGCCAGTGACTAGTGGTGTGCCCCAGGGGTCTGTGCTGGGATCACAACTTTTCACAATATACATTCATGATCTGGAAGAAGGGACTGAAGGCTCTGTTGCTAAGTTTACAGTTGATTCAAATATCTGTAGAGGGACAGGTAGTATTGAGGAAGCAGGCGGGCTTCAGAAGGACTTGGACAAGCTAGGAGAGTGGGCATGAAGTGGCAAATGAAATACAATGTAGAAAAGTGCGAGGTCATGTACTTTGGAAGGAGGAATGGAGGCATAGACTATTTGCTCAAGGGGAAATGCTTCGGAAATCAGAAGTACAAAGGGACTTGGGAGTCCTTGTTCATGATTCTCTTAAGGTTAACGTGCAAGTTCAGTCAGCAGTTAAGAAGGCAAATGCAATGTTCGCATTCATGTCGAGAGGGCTAGAATACAAGACCAGGGATGTACAACTGAGACTACATAAGGCTCTGGTCAGGCTCCATTTGGAGTATTGTGAGCAGTTTTGGGCCCCATATCTCAGGAAGGATGTGATGGCCTTGGAAAGGCTCCTGAGGAAGTTCACAAGAATGATCCCTAGAATTAAGAGCTTGTCTTATGAGGAACGTTTGAGGACTCTGGGTCTGTGCTCATTGGAGTTTAAAAGGATGAGGGACGAACTTATTGAAACTTACAGGATACTGCGAGGCCTGGATAGAGATGTGGAGAGGATGTTTCCACTTGGAGGAAAATCTAGAACCAGAGGACACCATCTCAGACTAAAGGGACCTTTAAAACAGAGATGAGGAGGAATTTCTTCAGCCAGAGGGTGGTGAATCTGTGGAACTCTTTGCTGCAGAAGGCTGTGGAGGCCAAATCACGGAGTGTCTTTAAGACAGAGATAGATAGGGGGTGAAATTCTCCGCAATCGGCAAGATGTTGGGGCAGCACGGTAGCATTGTGGATAGCACAATTGCTTCACAGCTCCAGGGTCCCAGGTTCGATTCCAGCTTGGGTCACTGTCTGTGCGGAGTCTGCACATCCTCCCCGTGTGTGCGTGGGTTTTCTCCGGGTGCTCCGGTTTCCTCCCACAGTCCAAAGATGTGCAGGTTAGGTGGATTGGCCATGATAAATTGCCCTTAGTGTCCAAAATTGCCCTTAGTGTTGGGTGGTGTTACTGGGTTGTGGGGATCGGGTGGAGGTGTTGACCTTGGGTAGGGTGCTCTTTCCAAGAGTTGGTGCAGTCTCGATGGGCCGAATGGCCTCCTTCTGCACTGTAAATTCTATGTCCGCCGACCGGCGCCAAAGGGCGCGAATCAGTCTGGCATCGCGCCGCCCCAAAGGTGCAGAATCCTCCGCATCTCGAGCGGCCGAGCCCTAACCTTGAGGGGATAGGCCCGCGGCGGACTGATTTCCGCCCCGTCAGCTGGCGGGAAAGGCCTTTGGTGCCCCACCAGCTGGCGCGGAAATTAATTTGCCGGGCGACGCAAGCGCGGGAGCGTCAGCGGCCGCTCACGGCATCCCCGCGCATGCGCAGTGGAGGGGGGCCGTGTCGAAGGCGGAAGGAAAAGAGTGCCCCCACGGCACAGGCCCGTCCGCGAATCAGTGGGCGGGCCCCGACCACGGGCCAGGCCACCGTGGGGGCACCCCCTGGGGCCAGATCATCCCGCGCCCCCCCCCAGGAGCCTGCCCCCGCCGCCTTGTCCCGCCGGTAAGAGAGGTAGTTTAATCCACGCCGGCGGGACAGGCATTCCAGCAGCGGGACTTCGGCCCGTCAACCGGCGAGATGCGATTCCTGCCCCCGCCGAATATCCGGTGCCGGAGAATTCGGCAACCGGCGGGGGCGGGATTCACGCCAGCCCCCGGCGGGGGGTCGGAGAATCCCGCCCAGGTTCTTGATTAATAAGGGGATTAGGGGTTATGGGGAGAAGGCAGGAGAATGTGGATGAGAAAAATATCAGCCATGATCGAATGGCGGAGCAGACTCGATGGGCTGAATGACCTAATTTTGCTCCTATGTCTTATGGTCTTATAATAACCTTTATTAGTGTCACAGTAGGGTTACATTAACACTGCAATACAGTTACTGTAAAAATCCCCGAGTCGCCACATTCCGGCGCCTGTTCGGGTACACAGAGGAAGAATTCAGAGGGCAGGATTCTCCCAACAGGAGTCGAAGTGCCTACGCCGGAGTAAAAACCGGAGCGTAGGCACCCGTTCCCAGACCCCCATTCTGGGGCCTCCATGGGGCTGGCAGGGACGTGGCGCGATTTGCGGGGGAGGGGCCTCGGCGCGACGTCGGAGACCCGGCGCCACGTAAAAGATTGGGTCCCGCGCATGCGCAGTTGGGCAGGCGCCAACTAGCGCATGCACAGTGGCCGTCCTCCCCAGGCCTCCCCGCACAACAATGGCGCAGGGCTATAACATTGCCGGCGGAGGAAAAGGAGGCCCGCCAACAGAGAGGCCGGCCCGCCGATCGGTGGGCCTCAATCGCGGGCCAGGCCCCTTCGGAGGCCCCCCCCCCCGGTGAAGGAGCCCCCCTCCTCCTCCCCACAGGCCGCCCCCCGAGCTTTCCTGCAGAGTTCCCGTCGGCAGCGACCAGGGGTGAATGACGCCGGCGGGACTCTGTGGTGTCGGAGCGGCTGCTCGGCCCATCTGTGCTGGAGAATCGGCAGCCCCGCCAATTCCAGCGGCCCACGGCCAGATGGCGCCGATTCTCCGCAATTCTCTTGGAGAATTGCGCGCCGGCGTCTGGGTGTCGTGGCGCGGTAGCTCCGATTCTCCGGCCCAGCGCGGGGCTCGGAGAATCGCCCCCAGAATGTCCAATTCACCTACAAGTACATCTATCGGGACTTGTGGGAGGAAACCGGAGCACCCGGAGGAAACCCACGCAGACACAGAAGACCGTGCAGACTCTGCACAGACAGTGAACCAAGCTGGGAATCGAATCCGGGTCCCTGCCGCTGTAAAGCAACAGTGCTAACCACTGTGCTACTGTGCCGCCCCACCCCCAGCATATTTTGACTTAAATGAATAGTTAATTAGGAATGAATAGTTAATTAGGAATGAATACTTAATTAGGAACCATAATCTAATCTGTAAAGTACTTGAAATTAAATCTATTTGCAAGATTAAATTCAGAAAAGATATAAAATCTAACTTGCATTACAGTTTACATGTGAAAATGAGTATTATCCAAACCATTTATTAATTGTTAATATTTTTGTTGTACAATTTGGTTTGTAGGTGATAATATCTGGATAATTCTGGATGGCCCGGTGGATGCTATTTGGATAGAAAATTTAAATTCCGTCCTGGATGACAACAAGACATTAACTTTGGCTAATGGTGACCGCATTCCCATGGCTCCATCCTGCAAACTACTGTTTGAAGTACATAACATTGAGAATGCATCTCCAGCCACAGTGTCCAGAATGGGCATGGTCTACATCAGCTCTTCTGCTCTCAGCTGGAAGCCAATTTTAAAGGTAACAGCCTCCATGCTATGATCCTCATAGAAACCAATAACTTTTCAATGGATTAATTTCCCAGCGACCGACGAAAAGAACCAAATGGCAAAATTCAAGTTTTAAGACTTTTATTCCAACAAACAAACTAAAATCAGCTAAGACCAAGCATTATTAACAGTCATCACATGCACAAAACTTCAGAAAAGGTATTTTTGCATTAATTAACTAATGCAATCAATATCCATCTTCCATTCCCTTTCACTGTTTGCCACACATTTCAACAGTCCTTCCATAACTCCCAGATCTCCAGCCAGCTCACTTCTCCCGAACCGCACGAGTTCAAAACGTCCAATGGCCCTCAATTTTCCCCAGAAAGTTCCATCTCAGTGAGTTTCTGTTTCCTAAATCCACAAAAGTTCCATCAGTTAGACCATAAGACCACAAGACGTAGGACCAGAATTAGGCAACTCGGCCCATGAAGTCTGCCCCGCCATTCAATCATGGCTGATATTTTTCTCATCCCTATTCTCCTGCCTGCTCCCCATAACCCCTGATCGGCTTATTAATCAAGAACCTATCTATCTCTGTCTTAAAGACACTCAGTGATTTGGCCTCCACAGCCTTCTGCGGCAAAGAGTTCCACAGATTCACCAGCCTCTGTCCTCTTTCTTTAATACAGCTTCTCCACAGCAGTAGTTGCTTTTTCTCTCTTTTCATAGCAGTATCTTATATGTATCCCTCTGCCTCTCAAAATTCATTGGTCCCTCTTCTGTGAATTATTGAGTCTGAACTGACCTCCCAAAAGAGCACCCTGCCTAGGTCCATCCTTTCCTTGTAACCCTGCGCATTGATCATGGCCAACCCACCTAACCTGCACATCTTTGGACCGTGGAAGGAAACCGGAGCAGAAGGAAACCCATGCAGAAACGGGGAGAAAGTGCAAATTCCAAACAGACAGTCCCCCAAGGCTGGAATTGAACCTGTGTCCCTGGCACTGTGAAAAAGCAGCAGTGCTAACCATTGTGCAACCGTCCCGCCCATATTTTCCACCATATTTTCAAACACTTTTGTAAAATGGAAGGGGCGGGCCCCACGCTGTCCTGCCTTGCCCCACGCTGTCCTGCTTTGCCCCATGCTGTCCTGCCTTGCCCCACGCTGTCCTGCCTTAACCTGCCAGCAACCTCAGCCCCTGACATATCATAAGAACATAAGAACATAAGAACTAGGAGCAGGAGTAGGCCATCTGGCCCCTCGAGCCTGCTCCGCCATTCAATGAGATCATGGCTGATCTTTTGTGGACTCAGCTCCACTTTCCGGCCCGAACACCATAACCCTTAATCCCTTTATTCTTCAAAAAACGATCTATCTTTATCTTAAAAACATTTAATGAAGGAACCTCTACTGCTTCACTGGGCAAGGAATTCCATAGATTCACAACCCTTTGGGTGAAGAAGTTCCTCCTAAACTCAGTCCTAAATCTACTTCCCCTTATTTTGAGGCTATGCCCCCTAGTTCTGCTTTCACCCACCAGTGGAAACAACCTGCCCGCATCTATCCTATCTATTCCCTTCATAATCTTATATGTTTCTATAAGATCCCCCCTCATCCTTCTAAATTCCAACGAGTACAGTCCCAGTCTACTCAACCTCTCCTCGTAATCCAACCCCTTCAGCTCTGGGATTAACCGAATGAATCTCCTCTGCACACCCTCCAGTGCAGTACGTCCTTTCTCAAGTAAGGAGACCAAAACTGAACACAATACTCCAGGTGTGGCCTCACTAACACCTTATACAATTGCAGCATAACCTTCCTAGTCTTAAACTCCATCCCTCTAGCAATGAAGGACAAAATTCCATTTGCCTTCTTAATCACCTGTTGCACCTGAAAACCAACTTTCTGCGACTCATGCACTAGCACACCCAGATCTCTCTGCACAGCAGCATGTTTTAATTTTTTATCATTTAAATAATAATCCCTTTTGCCGTTATTCTTACCAAAATGGATAGTCTCACATTTGGCAACATTGTATTCCATCTGCCAGACCCTAGCCCATTCACTTAGCCTGTCCAAATCCCTCTGCAGACTTCCAGTATCCTCTGCACTTTTTGCTTTACCACTTATCTTAGTGTCGTCTGCAAACTTGGACACATTGCCCTTGGTCCCCAACTCCAAATCATCTATGTAAATTGTGAACAGTTGTGGGCCCAACACTGATCCCTGAGGGACACCACTAGCTACTGATTGCCAACCAGAGAAACACCCATTAATCCCCACTCTTTGCTTTCTATTAATTAACCAATCCTCTATCCATGCTCCTACTTTCCCCTTAATGCCATGCATCTTTATCTTATGCAACAACCTTTTGTGTGGCACCTTGTCAAAGGCTTTCTGGAAATCCAGATATACCACATCCATTGGCTCCCCGTTATCTACCGCACTGTTAATGTCCTCAAAAAATTCCACTAAATTAGTTAGGCACGACCTGCCCTTTATGAACCCATGCTGCGTCTGTCCAATGGGACAATTTCCATCCAGATGCCTCGCTATTTCTTCCTTGATGATAGATTCCAGCATCTTCCCCACTACCGAAGTTAAACTCACTGGCCTATAATTACCCACTTTCTGCCTACCTCCTTTTTTAAACAGTGGTGTCACGTTTGCTAATTTCCAATCCGCCGGGACCACCCCAGAGTCTAGTGAATTTTGGTAAATTATCACTAGTGCATTTGCAATTTCCCTAGCCATCTCTTTTAGCACTCTGGGATGCATTCCATCAGGGCCAGGAGACTTGTCTACCTTTAGCCCCATTAGCTTGCCCATCACTACCTCCTTGGTGATATCAATCCTCTCAAGGTCCTCACCTGTCATAGCCTCATTTCCATCAGTCACTGGCATGTTATTTGTGTCTTCCACTGTGAAGACCGACCCAAAAAACCTGTTCAGTTCCTCAGCCATTTCCTCATCTCCCATTATTAAATCTCCCTTCTCATCCTCTAAAGGACCATTTTTGAAAGATGCCCTGATCTGAAAAAAAAACCCATGAAATCAGAAATAAAAATAAAATGAAAGCAGAAACATGCCAGGAATCCGCTGTCCTCCACCCCCTCCCACCGAGATACATGGGGCCTTCCCCTTCCCCAGGGATCCGCTACAGACACCTAGAACCTCTCCCCTACCCCAGGGAACCCCATTCACGCATACAGGACTTGCTCCTTCCCCAAGGAACTCCTCCATGGAAACTGCACCTGGGCACTGCTCCTCAGACTGCCCCCTGGCACTTGCCCCTTACAACTGTACCCCTAGTGGGGGCCATTCGCCTGGATCCATTTATCCAGATCTGTTTTGAACCTCCGCCGACGTGATGACACACTAGTGGGGCGGAAGGGGGAAACCTAACATTGGGAGATAATACAGCGGGAAGGCTGTTATGTGTATTTAAATGGATGAAAATGCAGGGCAGGATTTGTGCACGACAGCAAGATTGGAGCCGTACCTGGACCGATTCAGTGACTGTTGAGGGGAAGCACAGGCGCCATGTGGGGCACAATTGATTCCAATGAGAAACGGTGCGGAATTTGCTGGTTTCACGATTGACACTCAGGAGGCTGACAAGCTGCAGCCGCAGGAACACACTTCACTCCCCACACACTACATCCCAGCCAACAAGATGGCAGCAAGGAGAGCGGCACCCCGTTTCAGGGATGCCGAGCTGGAGACCCTCATGGACACGGTGGACGAGAGGCGGGCCACCCTGTTCCCCGGCCTGGGAAGGAGGCTGCCAGCCACCGCTGTTTGGCGTGCCTGGGCACAGGTTGCAGAGGTGGTCAGCGCCCTGAGCAACACCATCTGGACCGGCCTGCAGTGCAGTAAAAAACTGCACAACCCCCTCAAGGCGGCTGGTGTGAGCAGGGAACACTGAGCCCGCAGCACTAACCTGTTCCCCACACCTGAAACCCGATCCCCCTCCCTCCCCACCGGGAGGGGGTCCGAACCGCATGCCGGCACCCATACCTGCCGCCATGGTCGGGTGCCCTGGCCCCTGAGACTACCAGCTACCTACCCCCTGAGCTAAATGCGTTGGACTGTCTAACACTGTCGTTTACTGTTTCCCCCCACCAGGAGAAAGCCGCCTGTAACTGCCAGGAGGGGGAGAAAACTGAAGGGGTTTCGCCGGACTTGTGCCCCCTCACCATGGCTGAGCAGAGGGCCCTGGGCGTGGTTTGCGGCCCAGAGAAAAAGGAGGCCACCGGGGTGGAGATCGGCCGCAGGCGAGGAAGTGAGACTCCGCTGAGTTGCGGTTTCCCATGCCACGTGTGTCAACCAACCCCCCAACATCACCCTCACCTTCACCCCCATCCTCACTTTCACCCCACTCCCCTCCGGCCTGCAGTCTAATGATGCATCTTATCTTGTGTCTTGCAGGACCTTCTGGTGATGGGCTGGGTCCACCTGGTGTCCCCCGCCCCCAGCCAGTGCCCAGCCGGAGCCCCTCCCCCACCGCCGTGTGCTAACCAGTGACAAGGAGAGCAGCACGGATGGGGGCCCTTGACCAGCGAACCATGACACCCCGGAGGTCGAGTCCAGGTTTGACACAGCTGACTGCAACACCCTCCACTATCCCAGAGGTACTCCCCTCGGTTCGTCACTTCAGTGAAGAGGCTCCTGGGACTTTATCTGGTGCTCACCACACAGCTGATACAGTACATCAGGTGGAGGTAGGAATAGGTCAGAGGGCAGGCCAACCCTAGGAACTAGCTGCCATTCAGACGGACAGTCCCATCGATCGTGGAGATGCAGTTACAGAGCCAGGGACTACATGAGGGGTTGTTGACAAGCATCTATCACCCACAGGCGCAGTTGGAGGAGTCCTACCTACAGGAGCAGGAGGTGGTGCCGACCATGTGTGCCACCCAGGTCAACACCACACGGTGGCATCCATGGTGGAGGCATTGGGGGTGAAGGTTTTGGCTATGGATCAGCATGTCCAAGGCCGGGGGCATTCTGTGCAGGTGCTGGGCAAGGTCCACGGCAGGGTTCCCACCTCACAAGCAGCCATGTGCCAGAGCCACCTGGAAATTGCAGTGACGCTTCTGAGCGTGGTCCAGTCAGAGCGTGCCATGGCTGAGAATGTCAGCGGCATTGCCCAGGTGCTGGCCGACATGGCGCAGACACAGAGGGAGATGACCCAGTCCCAGAGGCAGTTGGCGCAGTCACTGGCTGATGTGACACAGACCCAAAAGGTGGTGGCACAGTCAATGGGTGATGTGGCGCAGTCCCAGACGGGAATGGTCCACTCCCTGTGCTCCATGACCGCGAGCATGCAGACCCTGGTGGAGACCAGAGCGGGCTCCAGGACTGGTAGCGGCAGGTGGTGGAGGGCCTCAGGGGATAGCTCCGCTCGCAACCCCGTCC
Organism: Scyliorhinus torazame; assembly: GCF_047496885.1. Taxonomy (NCBI): domain Eukaryota; kingdom Metazoa; phylum Chordata; class Chondrichthyes; order Carcharhiniformes; family Scyliorhinidae; genus Scyliorhinus; species Scyliorhinus torazame. The sequence goes on along the minus strand of NC_092710.1, from coordinate 346,200,141 downwards.
AACGGAGTAGCCCGTGGGCCACTGGGCACTCTGAGGGAGGAGCGGGTGATGGGGCCTATGCTGGTGACTCCCGCAGGGGAGATGCCGCAGCACCTCAGCCCCCCCCACTCCTGTCACTGGCGCATCTGGTGGACAGCGGGCAGAACAGGCGGCACCACGCCACCTGGGACACCCGAACAGCAACCAAGCCCATTCATGCCCGGTCGACCCAGAAAACAGCCGCCAAAGGTGAGCCAAGTCGCAGGGTAGGAGTCACAGCAGGCCGCCTCCATTCCTGCAGTGCTGTTTGGGGATCAACCTAGACTTAGCGTTAGGGCCCATAAGGCCAGAAGGTTAAACACCAGTTAAGTTGGCACGGATGCAGGGCACAGTTATAGGGGCTAGGGAACTTGTCTGTAAATATTTGTGCACATTAAACACCTGTTAACAATGTTGCAACCTACCTCGGTACTCGGTCAGATGGGTGTGAGGGGTGGGCTGGTCTGGGCTGGCTAGAGAAGGGGTGCGGATGGAGGAATGGGCAGATATTGTGGGTGGCCTGGGCTCCCCACCAAACCCCCCTGACCGTCCCGACTTCCGTCACCCTAGGGATCCGATGGGACCATGTAATTGAATGGTCAGCTTTCGCGCAGGGATCACCCAGATGGACGGTGGAAAGTGTATCATGGGAAGGAGTCAGACGTTGTCATATCATAGATCATAGAATTTACAGTGCAGAAGGAGGCCATTCGGCCCATCGAGTCTGCAGCGGCTCTTGGAAAGCCAAGGTCAACACCTCCACCCTATCCCCATAACCCAGTAACCCCACCCAACACTAAGGGCAATTTATCGTGGCCAATCCACCTAGCCTGCACATCCTTGGACTACATGGACTACTTATGATGCGGAGCACCAGAGCAGCCAGTCATCATCCTCCATCACATTATTACTGCCAACCCTGTAGTGCTGCAGGTATGTAGTGAGGGGGTTGCAGGTGGAGGGGTGTCCCTTTTGGGAGGGGTTTGGGGGGTGTGGGGGTGGGATGCCATGTCAGTGCCAGTGGCCAGTTTCTGCCCCCCCAAGTCGATGAAACTGGAGACAATCAGTGAATCCCATGCGCGTTGGCCCTGGCGCACACGTCTTGCAGCCTCCCATGTCCTGCCCATCCTCCCTCTCCCCCACATCCTCCTCATCGGAGGAGGCTTGGCATTGATCCTGCTCCTCCAGCACATCGCCCCTCTGCTGTGCGATGTTGTGGAGGAAGCAGCAGGCCCCACGATGCGGATTACCCTCTCAGCATCACATTGGAGGACCACCTCAGAGTGGTTCAGGCCCTCAACTGCATCTTCAGGAGGCCGAAGCATTGCTCGATCACGCTCCTGGTCGCTGCAAGGACGTCAATGTAGTGGGTCTTCACGTCAGTTTGTGACCTCTGGATAGGTGTCACCAGCCACAACAGCAGTAGATAACCCCCATCACCTAGGAGCCAACGCCCGCCCCCCCCCCCCCCCCCCAAGCCGGGGGGGGCAGCTTGAACATGTCAGAAATCATCGAATGTGCCCGGATGAAGGTATTGTGCACACTGCCGGGTATCGGGCGCAGACGTGTATGATGCGCAGCTCATGGTTACATGAGCTGCACGTTCATCAAGTGGAATCCCTTTTGGTTGATGTAGAGCAGGTGCTCGTAGGGGGACATGCATCTCGTCGATCACTCCCTAGACCAGGGGCATTTTGCTGATGGCGGTGAAACCCGATGCCCGGTCTTCCTGGTGGGTTCAGTCCACATTTAAATGGATGTAGTGAGCCGACTGGGTTTACAGGGCCTGCTTGCCATCGCGGGTGCACCTGTGCACCGAGATCTGTGCACTCCCAGACAGGTCCCCACTCGATGCCTGGACGGACCCCATGCCGCCACCTTGACAGTCACTGGGAACGGGTATCCTCCCCCATTCCCCTGCGGTGTCAGATGTTCCATGATCTGGCACATATGTTGCACTATCTCCCTGCTTAGCCAGACTCTTTGACGACATGCCTAGTCCGGTATGTCCTCGAATGACAGGCGCTGCCGTTACACGCGAGACCTCATGCAGCACCTCCTTTGCGCCTCCTCCTCCGCGGCCTGTTGCGCGGCCGGGTCTCCATCCTGTCCCTCTGCTGCAGCCTCCTCCTCGAGCAGAGCCAGCTCGTACAGCTGCAGGGCATCCCCTGCAGGGCTGCGGCGACCAGTAGGAAGGCCACCATTGCTGGCTGAATTCCAATATCCATGGTGTGCAGGAGATGAAAGGCCGCCATGTTGGCATGATGAATACCCCTATGCTCCACCAAGTCCACCAGACTACATGGCGGCCCCAGTTGGCACTGCGGACTCTTCTCCCACATTTCTCCCCCCCCCAACCCCGCACCCCTGAGCCCGTCGGTGCCCAGCACTGTGGGGATGTTGCCCTTGCCAGCAGTATGCTCCATGGTCCCCGTAGGGGCTCCTGTGGGTGTTGACCTTGGGTGGGCTGCCTGATGCCCCACCGGTGGGTGGCGGCCGGTTTGCTGGTGAGGGGGTATGGCGGACAGTGAGGTTTGGCGGTAGGTGGGTTGGGGGCACCCATACGACCGGTGTCACTCTGAAGAACCAGGGGCCAAGGAGGTTGGTCAGTGGAGTGCACCACTGGGATGGAGAAGGGTGTTGAAGATAGCTGTGACGGGAAATCTGTGTCATCCCCAAACTCAAGCTCCGGGGTGTCTTGGGTCTCTTGTCGAGGGCTCCCGTCCATGCTGCTGCCTTCATCGCTGCTTGGCACATGGGGGGCTTTGGCTGTGTCACTGGCTGGCAGCGGGGTAAGCAGAATAACCCTCCCCATCACCAACAGGTCCTGAAAGACACAAGACAAGATGCATGATGAGACTGTGGGCCGGGCTTGGGGGGGAGCATTGCGGAGTAGTGGTTGTGGGGTGAGGATGGTGTGGGGATGTGAGTGGGGGTGCGGGTGAGAGTGGTGTTGTGGGTAAGGGTGGGGGTGGTGCTGTGGGGAGGGTTGACACACATGGCATAGAGAACCGCCATTAAGTGGGGTCTGACTCCCTCGCCCACGGCCAACCTCCACCCCGGCAACTTCCCTTTGCTCTGGGCTGCCAACTGTGTCCAGGGCCCTCTGCTCAGACACAGTGAGGGGCTGCAGTTGCGGCGGTCCCCCTCCAGTTTTCTCACGCTCCCGGCGGTTAAGGAGGCAGGAAGCTGGTGGCCTCAGTGGCCAATGCACCTGGCCATGATGGTTGGTATGTTTGCCAGCATATGGTACAGGATGGTTCGGAAACCGTGTGGGTGTGTGTGTGTGTGTGTGTGTGTGGGGGGGGGGGGGGGGGTTACGGGTGTGCGGGATTGGGATTGGTGCCAGGGGCACAGTGCTGTCTACCCACCCTTGCTGCCTTGACCAGGTTGTATAGTTTCTTCCTGCACTGCAGGCCGGTCCGGATGATGTTGCTGGTGACGCTGACCACCTCTGCCACCTGTGCCCAGACGCGACGAACAGCGGTGGCTGGCAGCCTCCTTCCCGGACCGAGCTACAGAGTGGCTTGCCTCTCCTTCATCGCGTCCAGGAGGATCTCCAGCAGGGCATCCGTGAAGCGTGGTTGTGCTCTCCTCGCTGCCATCGTGTTGGCTGGAATAGTGTGTGTGGGGAGTGAAGTGTGTATATGCGGCTGCAGCTTGTCAGCCTCCTGAGTGTCAATCGCGAAACCTGTGAACCCCACACCATTTCTCATTGGAATCGATTGTGTTCCACGTGGCGCTGGTGCTAGCCCCTCAACACTCGCTGAATCAGTCCATGCACGTGCCCCATTTATGCAAACTCTTGGATCATGGGTAACATTCCAGGGCAAACCTAGCTCCTGTCTGTCTGCCCCACCGCCCACACATAAACCCCACAGACTGCCAAGGCCTCTGACCATGAGCCTGAAGGCTATTGCTAATGGGGAATTGGGAATCATGGTTAGGTGAGCACGTCACAAAACCCAAGTGGGTTCCCATGGGTGGGCAGGCCATGTAGCATGTGGGAGTCATTGCGTAGCATCCCAGTCACACCTTGATGCATGGACACTGTGCCTGAACACTGCGGGAGACAACACCACACACGCAGCAGCCAACAGGGAGGCGATGGAGTAGTGGTATTGTTCATGGTGAAATTTGAATCAATAAAAATCTGGAATTAAAAGTCCAGATGACCATGAAAACATTGTAGAATGTCGTAAAAACCAACCTGGTTCACTAATGTCCTTTAGGGAAGGAAATCTGTCATCCTCACCTGGTCTGGCCTACATGTACCCCTAGACCTACAGCAATGTGATTGACATATAACTGCCCCCTCAAGGACAATTAGGGATGGGCAATAAATGCTGGCACAGCCTGCGATGCCCACGTCCCATGAACGAATAACCCAAGGGAGATGGGACCCAGACCCGGGGACATGTCCACGACTCGTGGGTGGGTGAGTGCTACAGGGAGGGGAGATGCCTGAAGAGATGCGCCAAGGGTTCGGAGGTCAGGCCGCATTGCGGAAGAAAGTGACAGAGGCGTCATACTGCTTTTGGTCAAGGTTTCTAATGTGTGACAGGTGTCCATCAATGCCCCACTCTCCCGATGGTGCCGCCCAACTCTCCCCACTACCCCCTCACCCCCCTCACCCGTTACATATCACCCCCCCGCCCTCTTCCCCTCCTTCCCGGGTGCCCTCAGTGAACCTCGAAGCTTAACCTTCCTTGCTCTACCACTACTACCAGGATGCACATCTGAGGTGGAGGCAGCCAGCTGCTTACCACATCCCAAAGCCTTTGATGCCCCTGGTGGGCGTCCTCTGAGACCGGAGGGCCCCGGCACACTTGTCGAGGGCACATACCGCTCTGTCTCGTGTGCCGGCTGCGATACGCGGCCTCATCAGAGGGGTGGCATCCAGTGGGGGAGCTGGTGGCCACCATCCCCACTCCATGGGATGGATCCAGGTTAGCACCCAGCGCCCTCTCCTCCCGCTCGGTGCCCAAGGGGCCCCATGGTTCATCTCGGGACGGAAGGGCAGCTGGGTCGAGCCCAGCTGTCCCTGCATCATCTGGCTCTGCCGGCCCTGATGGTTCCCCCATGTCTGCACCAGGGGTTGGTTTAGCACAGTGGGCTAAATAGCTGGCTTGTAATGCAGAACAATGCCAGCAGCGCGGATTCAATTCCCATACCAGCCTCCCCGAACAGGCACTGGAATATGGCGACTAGGGGCTTTTCCACAGTAACTTCATTGAAGCCTACTTGTGACAATAAGCGATTATTATATTATTATTACCATGCTGTCGATGCCCTTGACCATGCTCCTCAGTGACTGAGCCACGCTCTGCAGTACCTCGGCAATGCCCACCTGTGACTGGGACAAACTCCACAGCACCTCGGCCATTCCCATCTGAGAGCGGGGCATGTCCCGCAGCACCCCATCCAGGTCAGCTTGATACTGGGTCACGTCCCTCAGCGAGTCGGACATTCTGATGAGGCCCTCAGCCATGGCCATAATCAACTACGCCAAGCCTTTACACCTTCACTAATGATATTGATGTGCACCAGGCTCTCTACTGCGGTTGCCACCTCAGCAGTGTAGGCCTCAGTGCCACGCATTGCCGGCGCCATCTCCTGTGCCCGTAGCCTCTGGGGCTCCTCCAATTGGCTATGGATATCTCCCTGTCATCTCCCTCTGAATGTCCTGGCCATTCCCTAACATCTCCATCAGCTGCGGGTAACTCTGCTCAGCATTAGGTTGGGACCCGGGATCCAGCAGGCTTCTGACTGCTGTCTCACCTGGGCGTGCCTGCCTCCACCTGACGTAGATTAGCAACTGCGTGGTGCTCACCAGATGGTACCCCTGAAGCCTGTCCGCTAACGGTTCCCACTGGGTTGTGTGTATCTGCGCTGGTGAAGGGTGGGGATGACAGCTGTGATGCACCGATTGAGGGGTTCTCCTTGGAGGCAGGGGAGGGGGCTACCCTGGATGGATGACGCCCTCGGCTGGAGGACCTACGGGTGAATGGACATGTGGTCAGTGGCAGGGATGGGTCAGTCAGTAAGGCAATAACAACTTAATTGTAACATGTGGGGCCTGTTAATTGGTGGGGCCCAGTAGATCCTCACCTCACATCCGCCAGACTCCGCATTAGTGACAGCTCTGTCGTCACCACCCCGCTCACCTCCAGGGCCCATTCCTCGAAGGAGGTGAGGATTCACATGTCCGGCACCCCTCGCCAGTCTGGGTCCTCTCCCGGTGATAGTTGGAGAGCTTTTCCTGAGGAGACACAAAGAGGGCATCGTTAGGCACACTTGTGGCTCACAGTGGTGGGAAGGTTTGGAGGAGGGTTGAAGGGAGAGGGGGCGCGGAGGCAGAGTTGGGGGCCACCTGGAGGGTTGGGGACTTGAATGCTTGCATGGGGGTGGAAATTCTCGGGGGGTGGGGGGGCATTGGTATCAACTCAGTGACGTTGCCTGGTGTAGGCCAGAGCTCCTGGTTACACTGCCATAGCTCATGGCTGCCCCAACTTTGTCCTAGGCGGCACTGGCTGCCCTGTGGGTCACCCTCCAAGACCCTCGGGGGAACGTGACATTGCTCCTGACCTCCACCGCATCGAGGAGCCTCTTCAGGTCTGCATCCCCAAATCCTGCGGCCAGTCTGCTTGGCGCCATGGCTGAGAGCTTAGAGGCGCTGGCTGTGCAAGTTCTGTTCAAGTCCTGCTCAACATTGTTAGCGGGGGACTGACAAGCGTGGTTCTGGCGAATCGGCTGGCGAGCCTTCATTTGCAACGAGAAGCCCGTGGGGTCTCGGTAAGTGGTCCAATTAACATTGAATAGCATCGCCGGCCTCTTCAGGCTGAGTGCCGGGAAGCTCGCGATGGTTCTTTCTCACTTCGAAACCTTTCTGAAGAATCGGACCCCTATTGAGGAATAGACTTCATGGGCTAATTCGCTGATAAATTATGTTTCAAACACTTGCAAACATTAGTGTTTTTTTGCTATTTCTCATTAAGCAATAATAAAAGAAGAAATAAATTCAGATGAATAGTCAATCATTGCAATAAAATCAAAATACTGCAGATGCGAGAAATCTGGAATAAAAACAGAAAGTGTTGGATAAACTCAGCAGGTCTTGCAGTATCTATGAAAAGTGAAATAAAGTTTGCTTTTCATGTCCAATATGACTCATTTTGAAACTGGAATGTATCAGTGCCTCTGGCCTATATTTTACTACTTTTTTCTTCATAAACCGAGGCCTGAATTTGCCCCTTTCCCTCACTGTTCTGAAAGTTTCTCTGCTTTGAATTTCAGGCTTGGTTAAACAAACGCATTCCGTGGGAGGCTGAGATTCTACAACTCTTGTTTAACAAAGCTTTTGAAGATACCTATATCTATATGAAGTTAAACTTCCATCCAGTAATGGAGCTACTGGAGTGTAACTACATTATGCAGGTTGGAAATCTCTCTATTCTAAAGTTAGCTTTGTGTTTATATTTCTTTTTTACACATCCTAGACTCCAGCAGTACAATATCCCAATACCATTACTATCCTTGTCTATCACCAACTGGTCAGATTCACTGGAGCTCGGATCACAGTGCTATTCAGTAAGGTATTGGCCCTCAGGGTTTCCCCCATGGAGTCCATGAAGTTTCATGGCTTCAGGTCAAAGATTGGATTGGATTGGATTTGTTTATTGTCATGGGTACCGAGGTACAGTGAAAAGTATTTTTCAACGAGCAGCTCAACAGATCATTAAGTACATGAAATGAAAAGGAAATAAAAGGAAATACAAAATAGGGCAACAGAAGATGCACATTGTAACTACATAAGCACCGGCATCGGATGAAGCATACAGTGTTAATTAGGTAAGTCCGTAAGAGGGTCATTTAGGAGTCTGGTAACAGCGGGGAAGAAGCTGTTTTTGAGTCTGTTTGTGCGTGTTCTCAGACTTCTGTATCTCCTGCCCGATGGAAGAAGTTGGAAGAGTGAGTAAGCCTGGTGGGAGGAATCTTTGATTCTGCTGCCCGCTTTCCCCAGGCAGCGGGAGGTGTAGACAGAGTCAATGGATGGGAGGTAGGTTTGTGTGATGGACTGGGCATGACTCTCTGAAGTTTCTTGCGGTCCTGGGCTGAGCAATTGCCGTACCAGGCTGTGATGCAGCCAGATAAGATGATTTTTATGGTGCATCTATAAAAGTTGGTAAGAGTTAATGTGGACATGCTGAATTTCCTTAGTTTCCTGAGGAAGTATAGGTGCTGTTGTGCTTTCTTGTTGGTAGCATCGACATGGGTGGCCCAGGACAGATTTTTGGAGATGTGCACCCCTAGGAATTTGAAACTGCTAACCATCTCCACCTCGGCCCCGTTGATGTTGACAGGGGTGTGTACACTACTTTGCTTCCTGAAGTCATTGACCAGCTCTTTAGTTTTGATGGCATTGAAGGAGAGATTGTTGTCCCTGCACCACTCCACTAGGATTGCTAATTCCTTCCTGTATTCTGACTCGTCGTTATTCGAGATCCAGCCCATTATGGTCGAATCGTCAGCAATCTTGTAGATGGAGTTGTAACCAAATTTTGTCACGCAGTCGTGTGTGGAGTAGAGCAGGGGGCTAAGTACGCAGCATTCCAGGGCCCCCGTATTGAGGACTATTGTGGAGGAGATGTTGTGTTTATTCTTACTGATGGTGGTCTGTGGGTCAGAAAGTCGAGGATCCAGTTGCAGAGTGGGGAGCCAAGTCCTAGGTTTTGGAGCTCTGATTATGAGCTTGGCTGGGATTATGGTGTTGAAGGCGGAGCTGTAGTCAATAAATAGGAGTCTGATGTAGGAGTCCTTGTTGTCGAGATGCTCTCGGGATGAGTGTAGGGCCAGGGAAATGGCATCTGATGTTCAAGGAAATTTGACGATTGCCATCGACTGTCTTGCTTCAGCTGGTGGATTAATATTTTTCCATGTCAAACACCACTTTGAACAATCACTGAATGTAACAGAGAAGCAGAGGAAGTCCGGAGGGAAGACATCAATCTCCATTGCCATGACTAGCTTGCTTTACATCCACTAACTGAGTTAAGCAAGTCCTGAAAACATAGCTGCCACTTTTGGCTTGCAGGAGATGATGGGAGGAGGATCAACACAAGGGAAGTGCTTGACCTCATTCTCACCAATTTGCCTGCCTTGGATGACCATCTTTTTCCAATCTTGAACATAGATGTGGTGCGGGAGGATTGGATAACTGCTCATGTTGTACCTTTGTTTGAAATGGGAGCGAGGGATAGACTAATAATTAAAGCCAGTCACTTGAACCTCACTCGTGGGCAAGTTATTGGAATCACTTCTGAAGGACAAGATAAACAGTCACTTAGACAGACATATATTAATCAAGGACAGTCAGCATGGATTTTCTAAGGGAAGATCATGTCTGACTAACTTGATTGAATTTTTTGAGGAAGTAACGAGGAGGATTATAAAGATGAGGGGCGTCATTCTCCGACCCCCCAGAGGGTCGGAGAATGGCCGTTGGCCGCCGTGAATCCCGCCCCCGCCGGTTGCCGAAGTCTCCGAAGGGAGAAAAGTCGGCGGGGCGTTAATGTCGCCGCTGCCGCGGAGAATGTCACGGGTCTGCGCAAGGCAGCCGATTTTGGGCCTGCCGATATTCTCCCTTCCGGATGGGCCGAAGTCCCGTCGACGTGATGACCGTTCACGTCGACGTAAATTAAATCTCCTTTTCATCGGCGTGACCCTGTGCTCCAGGTTCACGCCGACCAGCGTGGAGGTGAGTGACGGCCTGGGGGGTTGGCTCTGGGCAGTCGATGGCGTGGCTGCAGTCTGAATGCGTGAGGAGAGGTGTGTCTCGGGTTGTGTGCGTATGTGTGCGGCGGGGGGGAGGGGGTGGTTAGAGTAGGCTGGGCTCCGGGGGAGTGCCGGGAGGGGTTCCGTGCCGGGGTGGAGGTTGGGGGGGGGGTCCGTGCCGGGGTGGAGGTTGGGGGGGGGGGTCCGTGCCGGGGTGGAGGTTGGGGGCGGGGGGCCGTGCTGGGGTGGAGGTTGGGGGTGGGGGTCCGTGCCGGGGTGGAGGATCGGGGGGGGTCCGTGCTGGGGTGGAGGTTGGGGGGGGTCCGTGCTGGGGTGGAGGTTGGGGGGGGTCCGTGCTGGGGTGGAGGTTGGGGGGGGGTCCGTGCCGGGGTGGAGGTTGGGGGGGGGGGTCCGTGCCGGGGTGGAGGTTGGGGGGGGTCCGTGCTGGGGTGGAGGTTGGGGGGGGTCCGTGCCGGGGTGGAGGTTGGGGGGGGGGGGTCCGTGCCGGGGTGGAGGTTGGGGGGGGTCCGTGCCGGGGTGCAGGATGGGGGGGGTCCGTGCTGGGGTGGAGGTTGGGGGGGGTCCGTGCTGGGGTGGAGGTTGGTGGGGGTCCGCGCTGGGGTGGAGGTTGTGGGGGGGTCCGTTCTGGGGTGGAGGTTGGGGGGTGGTCTGTGCCGGGGTGGAGGTTGGGGGGGTCCGTGCTGGGGTGGAGGTTGGGGGGGGGTCCGTGCCGGGGTGGAGGTTGGGGGGGGGTCCGTGCCGGGGTGGAGGTTGGGGGGGGTCCGTGCCGGGGTGTAGGTTGGGGGGGGGTCCGTGCTGGGGTGGAGGTTGGGGGGGCTCCGTGCCGGGGTGGAGGTTGGGGGGTGGTCCGTGCCGGGGTGGTGGTTGGGGGGGGGTCCATGCCGGGGTGGAGGTTCGGGGGGGGTCCGTGCCGGGGTGGAGGTTGGGGGGGGGTCCGTGCTGGGGTGGAGGTTGGGGGGGGGGGGTCCTTGCCGGGGTGGAGGTTGGGGGGGGGGTCCGTGCTGGGGTGGAGGTTGGGGGGGGGTCCGTGCCGGGGTGGAGGTTGGGGGGGGGTCCGTGCCGGGGTGGAGGTTGGGGGGGGGTCCGTGCCGGGGTGGAGGTTGGGGGGGTGTCCGTGCCGGGGTGGAGGTTGGGGGGGGGTCCGTGCCGGGGTGGAGGTTGGGGGGGGTCCGTGCTGGGGTGGAGGTTGGGGGGGGGGGTCCGTGCCGGGGTGGAGGTTGGGGGGGGGTCCGTGCTGGGGTGGAGGTTGGGGGGGGTGTCCGTGCCAGGGTGAAGGTTGGGGGAGGGTTCGTGCCGGGGTGGAGGTTGGGGGGGGGGGGGTCCGTGCCGGGGGGGAGGGGGTCCGTGCTGGGGTGGAGGTTGGGGGGGGGGCTCCGTGCCGGGGTGGAGGTTGGGGGGGGTCCGTGCTGGGGTGGAGGTTAGGGGGGGTCCGTGCCGAGGAGGGGTTGGGAGGGCAAGTGAGTTGGTCCACCTGGCCAGGTGCCAGCCTCCAACAGTTGGACCCATGCGGTCCATGCCACCTGGCTGGGGGGAGGAGGGGATATGGGCAATGATGACATGTCGTCGTTCCCCTCCCCCCCACCAGGTCGTCATGATTTCAGATCATCCAGCGATGTTGGCCGCCATGGTGGCAGCCGCTCATGTCTATGTTGCCCTGAGTGAGGAGGAGGAGGAGGAGGAGCGTGCCAGAGAGGCGGCGCAGGCTGCCGCAGAGGGGCAGGCGGCAGCCGCCCAGGCTGGAGGGACACCTGACCGACAGGACGAGGAGGGGGAGGAGGACGTCGCGGCCCCACGGCAACGGAGGCACCCGAGGGCGCCCCGTGTGTACCGGCCCCGGCAGTCATACCAGGACCTCACGGACCGGGAATGCAGGAGGAGACTCCGGATGAGCCGGGAAACCGTGGCACACATCTGCCACCTGCTGGCACACCTGTCACAGCGTGGCACTGGCGAGGGACACCCTCTCCCCGTGTCCGTCAAGGTTACGGTGGCCCTGAACTTTTATGCAACGGGGTCATTCCAGGCACCGAGTGGGGACCTGTCCGGCATATCGCAGCCATCGGTGCACCGGTGCATCCGGGCAGTGACAGATGCCCTATATGCCATGGCGCACCGCTACATCCACTTCCCCGTGGACCGGGCCAGCCAAGATGCCCGGGCCGTGGGCTTCTCTGCCGTGGCCGGGTTCCCCATGGTCCAGGGCGCGATCGATGGGATGCACGTCGCCGTGCGGCCACCTGCAGATAACAGGGCCGTGTTCACTAATAGGAAGGGGACCTATTCGATGAACGTAGAGGTGGTCTGCGACCACCGCATGATGATCCTGCACGTCTGCGCCCGTCACCCAGGCAGTGTACACGACTCATTCGTGTTGCCACGGTCATCCGTCCCCGGCATGTTAGAGGGACGCCATCCCCGGCTGAGGGGCTGGGTGCTGGGCGACAGGGGCTACCCATTGCGATCGATGAATTGGCAAGTCATGTTGCAGCTGTATAGAACCTTAGTTAGGCCACACTTGGAGTATAGTGTTCTGTTCTGGTCGCCACACTACCAGAAGGATGTGGAGGCTTTAGAGAGGGTGCAGAAGAGATTTACCAGAATGTTGCCTGGCATGGAGGGCATAAGCTATGATGAGCGATTGAATAAACTCGGTTTGTTCTCACTGGAACGAAGGAGGTTGAGGGGCGACCTGATAGAGGTATACAAAATTATGAGGGGCATAGACAGAGTGGATAGTCAGAGGCTTTTCCCCAGGGTAAAGGGGTCAATTACTAGGGGGCATAGGTTTAAGGTGAGAGGGGCAAAGTTTAGAGTATATGTACGAGGCAAGTTTTTTACGCAGATGGTAGTGGGTGCCTGGAACTCACTACCGGAGGAGGTAGTGGAAGCAGGGACGATAGGGACATTTAAGGGGCATCTTGACAAATATATGAATAGGATGGGAATAGAAGGATACGGACCCAGGAAGTGTAGAAGATTGTAGTTTAGTCGGGCAGTCTGGTCGGCACGGGCTTGGAGGGCCGAAGGGCCTGTTCCTGTGCTGTACATTTCTTTGTTCTTTGTTCTTTGTTTTGTGGCTGATGACGCCTATACGGAGGCCACGCAATGAGGCGGAGAACCGCTACAATGATGCCCATGTAGCGACAAGGGAAGTGATAGAGAGGTGCCGACCAGCGTGGAGGTGAGTGACGGCCTGGGGGGTTGGCTCTGGGCAGTCGATGGCGTGGCTGCAGTCTGAATGCGTGAGGAGAGGTGTGTCTCGGGTTGTGTGCGTGTGTGTGTGGCGGGGGGGAGGGGGTGGTTAGAGTAGGCTGGGCTCCGGGGGAGTGCCGGGAGGGGGTCCGTGCCGGGGTGGAGGTTGGGGGGGGGTCCGTGCCGGGGTGGAGGTTGGGGGGGGTCCGTGCCGGGGTGGAGGTTGGGGGGGGGACCGTGCTGGGGTGGAGGTTGGGGGTGGGGGTCCGTGCCGGGGTGGAGGTTCGGGGGGGGTCCGTGCTGGGGTGGAGGTTGGGGGTGTCCGTGCTGGTGTGGAGGTTGGGGGGGTCCGTGCCGGGGTGGAGGTTGGCGGGGGGTCCGTGCCGGGGTGGAGGTTGGGGGGTGGTCCGTGCCGGGGTGGAGGTTGGGGGGGGGTCCGCGCCGGGGTGGAGGTTGTGGGGGGGTCCGTTCTGGGGTGGAGGTTGGGGGGTGGTCCGTGCCGGGATGGAGGTTGGGGGGGGTCCGTGCCGGGGTGGAGGTTGGGGGGGGGTCCGTGCCGGGGTGGAGGTTGGGGGGGGGTCCGTGCCGGGGTGGAGGTTGGGGGGGGGGTCCGTGCCGGGGTGGAGGTTGGGGGGGGGGTCCGTGCTGGGGTGGAGGTTGGGGGGGCTCCGTGCCGGGGTGGAGGTTGGGGGGGGGTCCGTGCCGGGGTGGAGGTGGGGGGGGTCCCTGCTGGGGTGGAGGTTGGGGGGGGGGGTCGTGCCGGGGTGGAGGTTAGGGGGGGCCCGTGGCGAGGAGGGTGATGGGAGGGCAAGTGAGTTCGTCCACCTGGCCAGGTGCCAGCCTCCAACAGTTGGACCCATGCGGTCCATGCCACCTGGCTGGGGGGAGGAGGGGATATGGGCAATGATGACATGTCGTCGTTCCCCTCCCCCCCACCAGGCCGTCATGTTTTCAGATCATCCAGCGATGTTGGCCGCCGTGGTGGCAGCCGCTCATGTCTATGTTGCCCTGGGTGAGGAGGAGGAGGAGGAGCGTGCCAGAGAGGCGGCGCAGGCTGCCGCAGAGGGGCAGGCGGCAGCCGCCCAGTCTGGAGGGACACCTGACCGACAGGACGAGGAAGGGGAGGAGGACGTCGCGGCCCCACGGCAACGGAGGCACCCGAGGGCGCCCCGTGTGTACCGGCCCCGGCAGTCATACCAGGACCTCACGGACCGGGAATGCAGGAGGAGACTCCGGATGAGCCGGGAAACCGTGGCACACATCTGCCACCTGCTGGCACACCTGTCACAGCGTGGCACTGGCGAGGGACACCCTCTCCCCATGTCCGTCAAGGTTACGGTGGCCCTGAACTTTTATGCAACGGGGTCATTCCAGGCACCGAGTGGGGACCTGTCCGGCATATCGCAGCCATCGGTGCACCGGTGCATCCGGGCAGTGACAGATGCCGTATATGCCATGGCGCACCGCTACATCCGCTTCCCCGTGGACCGGGCCAGCCAAGATGCCCGGGCCGTGGGCTTCTCTGCCGTGGCCGGGTTCCCCATGGTCCAGGGCGCAATCGATGGGATGCACGTCGCCGTGCGGCCACCTGCAGATAACAGGGCCGTGTTCACTAATAGGAAGGGGACCTATTCGATGAACGTACAGGTGGTCTGCGACCACCGCATGATGATCCTGCACGTCTGCGCCCGTCACCCAGGCAGTGTACACGACTCATTCGTGTTGCCGCTGTCATCCATCCCCGGCATGTACGAGGGACGCCATCCCCGGCTGAGGGGCTGGGTGCTGGGCGACAGGGGCTACCCATTGCGATCGTGGCAGATGACGCCTATACGGAGGCCACGCAATGAGGCGGAGAACCGCTACAATGAAGCCCATGTAGCGACAAGGGAAGTGATAGAGAGGTGCCAACCAGCGTGGAGGTGAGTGACGGCCTGGGGGGTTGGCTCTGGGCAGTCGATGGCGTGGCTGCAGTCTGAATGCGTGAGGAGAGGTGTGTCTCGGGTTGTGTGCGTGTGTGTGCGGCGGGGGGGAGGGGGTGGTTAGAGTAGGCTGGGCTCCGGGGGAGTGCCGGGAGGGGGTCCGTGCCGGGGTGGAGGTTGGGGGGGGGGTCCGTGCCGGGGTGGAGGTTGGGAGGGGGGTCCGTGCCGGGGTGGAGGTTGGGGGGGGGGGGACCGTGCTGGGGTGGAGGTTGGGGGTGGGGGTCCGTGCCGGGGTGGAGGTTCGGGGGGGGTCCGTGCTGGGGTGGAGGTTGGGGGTGTCCGTGCTGGGGTGGAGGTTGGGGGGGTCCGTGCGGGGTGAATGTTGGGGGGGGGCTCCGTACCGGGGTGGAGGTTGGGGGGGGTCTGTGCTGGGGTGGAGGTTGGGGGGGGTCCGTGCCGGGGTGGAGGTTGGGGGGGTGGGTCCGTGCCGGGGTGGAGGTTGGGGGGGGGTCCGTGCCGGGCTGGAGGTTGGGGGGGGTCCGTGCTGGGGAGGAGGTTGGGGGGGGTCCGTGCTGGGGTGGAGGTTGGGGGGGGTCCGCGCCGGGGTGGAGGTTATGGGGGGGTCCGTTCTGGGGTGGAGGTTGGGGGGTGGTCCGTGCCAGGGTGGAGGTTGGGGGGGGTCCGCGCCGGGGTGGAGGTTGTGGGGGGGTCCGTTCTGGGGTGGAGGTTGGGGGGTGGTCCGTGCCGGGGTGGAGGTTGGGGGGGGTCCGTGCTGGGGTGGAGGTTGGGGGGGTCCGTGCCGGGGTGGAGGTTGGGGGGGGTTCCGTGCCGGGATGGAGGTTGGGGGGGGTCCGTGCCGGGGTGGAGGTTGGGGGGGGGTCCGTGCAGGGGTGGAGGTTGGGGGGGCTCCGTGCCGGGGTGGAGGTTGGGGGGGGTCCGTGCCGGGGTGGAGGTGGGGGGGGGTCCCTGCCGGGGTGGAGGTTGGGGGGGGAGGTCCGTGTCGGGGTGGAGGTTGGGGGGGGTCCGTGCTGGGGTGGAGGTTGGGGGGGCTCCGTGCCGGGGTGGAGGTTGGGGGGGGTTCCTTTCCCGGGTGGAGGTGGGGGGGGTCCCTGCCGGGGTGGAGGTTGGGGGGGGAGGTCCGTGTCGGGGTGGAGGTTGGGGGGGGTCCGTGCTGGGGTGGAGGTTGGGGGGGGGGGTCCGTGCCGGGGTGGAGGTTGGGGGGGGGGGTCCGTGCTGGGGTGGAGGTTGGAGGGGGGTCCGTGCCGGGGTGGAGGTTGGGGGGGGGGTCCGTGCTGGGGTGGAGGTTGGGGGGGGGGTCCGTGCCGGGGTGGAGGTTGGGGGGGGGTCCGTGCCGGGGTGGAGGTTGGGGGGGTGTCCGTGCCGGGGTGGATGTTGGGGGGGGGGGGGGTCCGTGCTGGGGTGGAGGTTGGGGGGGGGGGGTGCGTGCTGGGGTGGAGGTTGGGGGTGGGGTCCGTTCTGGGGTGGAGGTTGGGGGGGGTACGTGCCGGCGTGGAGGTTGGGGGCGGGCCCGTGCCGGGGTGGAGGTTGGGGGGGGGGGTCCGTTCTGGGGTGGAGGTTGGGGGGGGTGTGTGCCGGCGTGGAGGTTGGGGGCGGGCCCGTGCCGGGGTGGAGGTTGGGGGGGGGTCCGTGCTGGGGTGAAGGTTGGGGGGGGTGTGTGCCGGCGTGGAGGTTGGGGGCGGGCACGTGCCGGGGTGGAGGTTGGGGGGGGGTCCGTGCTGGGGTGGAGGTTGGGGGATGTCCGTGCCGAGGTGGAGGTTGGGGGGGGGGGTGGTCCGTGCCGGGGTGGAGGTTGGGGGGGTGGGGTCCGTGCTGGGGTGGAGGTTGGGGGGGAGGGTCCGTGCAGGGGTGGAGGTTGGGGGTGGTCCGTGCCGGGGTGGAGGTTGCGGGGGGTCCGTGCTGGGGTGGAGGTTGAGGGGGGTGTCCCTGCCAGGGTGAAGGTTGGGGGGGCTCCATGCCGGGGTGGAGGTTGGGGAGGGGGGTCCGTGCCGGGGTGGAGGTTGGGGGGGGGGGTACGTGCTGGGGTGGAGGTTGGGGGGGGTCTCCGTGCCGGGGTGGAGGTTGGGGGGGGTCCGTGCTGGGGTGGAGGTTAGGGGGGGTCCGTGCCGAGGAGGGGGATGGGAGGGCAAGTGAGTTGGTCCACCTGGCCAGGTGCCAGCCTCCAACAGTTGGAACAATGCGGTCCATGCCACCTGGCTGGGAGGAGGAGGGGATATGGGCAATGATGACATGTCGTCGTTCCCCTCCCGCCCACCAGGCCATCATGTTTTCAGATCATCCAGCGATGTTGGCCGCCGTGGCGGCAGCCGCTCATGTCTATGTTGCCCTGGGTGAGGAGGAGGAGGAGGAGGAGCGTGCCAGAGAGGCGGCGCAGGCTGCCGCAGAGGGGCAGGCGGCAGCCGCCCAGGCTGGAGGGACACCTGACCGACAGGACGAGGAGGGGGAGGAGGACGTCGCGGCCCCACGGCAACGAAGGCACCCGAGGGCGCCCCGTGTGTACCGGCCCCGGCAGTCATACCAGGTCCTCACGGACCGGGAATGCAGGAGGAGACTCCGGATGAGCCGGGAAACCGTGGCACACGTCTGCCACCTGCTGGCACACCTGTCACAGCGTGGCACTGGCGGGGGACACCCTCTCCCCGTGTCCGTCAAGGTTACGGTGGCCCTGAACCTTTATGCAACGGGGTCATTCCAGGCACCGAGTGGGTACCTGTCCGGCATATCGCAGCCATCGGTGCACCGGTGCATCCGGGCAGTGACAGATGCCCTATATGCCATGGCGCACCGCTACATCCGCTTCCCCGTGGACCGGGCCAGCCAAGATGCCCGGGCCGTGGGCTTCTCTGCCGTGGCCGGGTTCCCCATGGTCCAGGGCGCGATCGATGGGATGCACGTCGCCGTGCGGCCACCTGCAGATAACAGGGCCGTGTTCACTAATAGGAAGGGGACCTATTCGATGAACGTACAGGTGGTCTGCGACCACCGCATGATGATCCTGCACATCTGCGCCCGTCACCCAGGCAGTGTACACGACTCATTCGTGTTGTCGCGGTCATCCATCCCCGGCATGTTAGAGGGACGCCATCCCCGGCTGAGGGGCTGGGTGCTGGGCGACAGGGGCTACCCATTGCGATCGTGGCAGATGACGCCTATACGGAGGCCACGCAATGAGGCGGAGAACCGCTACAATGAAGCCCATGTAGCGACAAGGGAAGTGATAGAGAGGTGCCAACCAGCGTGGAGGTGAGTGACGGCCTGGGGGGTTGGCTCTGGGCAGTCGATGGCGTGGCTGCAGTCTGAATGCGTGAGGAGAGGTGTGTCTCGGGTTGTGTGCGTGTGTGTGCGGCGGGGGGGAGGGGGTGGTTAGAGTAGGCTGGGCTCCGGGGGAGTGCCGGGAGGGGGTCCGTGCCGGGGTGGAGGTTGGGGGGGGGGTCCGTGCCGGGGTGGAGGTTGGGAGGGGGGTCCGTGCCGGGGTGGAGGTTGGGGGGGGGGGGACCGTGCTGGGGTGGAGGTTGGGGGTGGGGGTCCGTGCCGGGGTGGAGGTTCGGGGGGGGTCCGTGCTGGGGTGGAGGTTGGGGGTGTCCGTGCTGGGGTGGAGGTTGGGGGGGTCCGTGCGGGGTGAATGTTGGGGGGGGGGCTCCGTACCGGGGTGGAGGTTGGGGGGGGTCCGTGCTGGGGTGGAGGTTGGGGGGGGTCCGTGCCGGGGTGGAGGTTGGGGGGGTGGGTCCGTGCCGGGGTGGAGGTTGGGGGGGGGTCCGTGCCGGGCTGGAGGTTGGGGGGGGTCCGTGCTGGGGAGGAGGTTGGGGGGGGTCCGTGCTGGGGTGGAGGTTGGGGGGGGTCCGCGCCGGGGTGGAGGTTATGGGGGGGTCCGTTCTGGGGTGGAGGTTGGGGGGTGGTCCGTGCCAGGGTGGAGGTTGGGGGGGGTCCGCGCCGGGGTGGAGGTTGTGGGGGGGTCCGTTCTGGGGTGGAGGTTGGGGGGTGGTCCGTGCCGGGGTGGAGGTTGGGGGGGGTCCGTGCTGGGGTGGAGGTTGGGGGGGTCCGTGCCGGGGTGGAGGTTGGGGGGGGTTCCGTGCCGGGATGGAGGTTGGGGGGGGTCCGTGCCGGGGTGGAGGTTGGGGGGGGGTCCGTGCAGGGGTGGAGGTTGGGGGGGCTCCGTGCCGGGGTGGAGGTTGGGGGGGGTCCGTGCCGGGGTGGAGGTGGGGGGGGTCCCTGCCGGGGTGGAGGTTGGGGGGGGAGGTCCGTGTCGGGGTGGAGGTTGGGGGGGGTCCGTGCTGGGGTGGAGGTTGGGGGGGCTCCGTGCCGGGGTGGAGGTTGGGGGGGGTTCCTTTCCCGGGTGGAGGTGGGGGGGGTCCCTGCCGGGGTGGAGGTTGGGGGGGGAGGTCCGTGTCGGGGTGGAGGTTGGGGGGGGTCCGTGCTGGGGTGGAGGTTGGGGGGGGGGGTCCGTGCCGGGGTGGAGGTTGGGGGGGGGGGTCCGTGCTGGGGTGGAGGTTGGAGGGGGGTCCGTGCCGGGGTGGAGGTTGGGGGGGGGTCCGTGCTGGGGTGGAGGTTGGGGGGGGGGTCCGTGCCGGGGTGGAGGTTGGGGGGGGTCCGTGCCGGGGTGGAGGTTGGGGGGGTGTCCGTGCCGGGGTGGATGTTGGGGGGGGGGGGGTCCGTGCTGGGGTGGAGGTTGGGGGGGGGGGGTGCGTGCTGGGGTGGAGGTTGGGGGTGGGGTCCGTTCTGGGGTGGAGGTTGGGGGGGGTACGTGCCGGCGTGGAGGTTGGGGGCGGGCCCGTGCCGGGGTGGAGGTTGGGGGGGGGGGTCCGTTCTGGGGTGGAGGTTGGGGGGGGTGTGTGCCGGCGTGGAGGTTGGGGGCGGGCCCGTGCCGGGGTGGAGGTTGGGGGGGGGTCCGTGCTGGGGTGAAGGTTGGGGGGGGTGTGTGCCGGCGTGGAGGTTGGGGGCGGGCACGTGCCGGGGTGGAGGTTGGGGGGGGGTCCGTGCTGGGGTGGAGGTTGGGGGATGTCCGTGCCGAGGTGGAGGTTGGGGGGGGGGGGGTGGTCCGTGCCGGGGTGGAGGTTGGGGGGGTGGGGTCCGTGCTGGGGTGGAGGTTGGGGGGGAGGGTCCGTGCAGGGGTGGAGGTTGGGGGTGGTCCGTGCCGGGGTGGAGGTTGCGGGGGGTCCGTGCTGGGGTGGAGGTTGAGGGGGGTGTCCCTGCCAGGGTGAAGGTTGGGGGGGCTCCATGCCGGGGTGGAGGTTGGGGAGGGGGGTCCGTGCCGGGGTGGAGGTTGGGGGGGGGGGTACGTGCTGGGGTGGAGGTTGGGGGGGGTCTCCGTGCCGGGGTGGAGGTTGGGGGGGGTCCGTGCTGGGGTGGAGGTTAGGGGGGGTCCGTGCCGAGGAGGGGGATGGGAGGGCAAGTGAGTTGGTCCACCTGGCCAGGTGCCAGCCTCCAACAGTTGGAACAATGCGGTCCATGCCACCTGGCTGGGAGGAGGAGGGGATATGGGCAATGATGACATGTCGTCGTTCCCCTCCCGCCCACCAGGCCATCATGTTTTCAGATCATCCAGCGATGTTGGCCGCCGTGGCGGCAGCCGCTCATGTCTATGTTGCCCTGGGTGAGGAGGAGGAGGAGGAGGAGCGTGCCAGAGAGGCGGCGCAGGCTGCCGCAGAGGGGCAGGCGGCAGCCGCCCAGGCTGGAGGGACACCTGACCGACAGGACGAGGAGGGGGAGGAGGACGTCGCGGCCCCACGGCAACGAAGGCACCCGAGGGCGCCCCGTGTGTACCGGCCCCGGCAGTCATACCAGGTCCTCACGGACCGGGAATGCAGGAGGAGACTCCGGATGAGCCGGGAAACCGTGGCACACGTCTGCCACCTGCTGGCACACCTGTCACAGCGTGGCACTGGCGGGGGACACCCTCTCCCCGTGTCCGTCAAGGTTACGGTGGCCCTGAACCTTTATGCAACGGGGTCATTCCAGGCACCGAGTGGGTACCTGTCCGGCATATCGCAGCCATCGGTGCACCGGTGCATCCGGGCAGTGACAGATGCCCTATATGCCATGGCGCACCGCTACATCCGCTTCCCCGTGGACCGGGCCAGCCAAGATGCCCGGGCCGTGGGCTTCTCTGCCGTGGCCGGGTTCCCCATGGTCCAGGGCGCGATC
Source organism: Scyliorhinus torazame (assembly GCF_047496885.1). Classification (NCBI taxonomy): domain Eukaryota; kingdom Metazoa; phylum Chordata; class Chondrichthyes; order Carcharhiniformes; family Scyliorhinidae; genus Scyliorhinus; species Scyliorhinus torazame. The sequence continues at coordinate 346,179,055 of NC_092710.1, read as the reverse complement.
GATGGGATGCACGTCGCCGTGCGGCCACCTGCAGATAACAGGGCCGTGTTCACTAATAGGAAGGGGACCTATTCGATGAACGTACAGGTGGTCTGCGACCACCGCATGATGATCCTGCACATCTGCGCCCGTCACCCAGGCAGTGTACACGACTCATTCGTGTTGTCGCGGTCATCCATCCCCGGCATGTTAGAGGGACGCCATCCCCGGCTGAGGGGCTGGGTGCTGGGCGACAGGGGCTACCCATTGCGATCGTGGCTGATGACACCTATACGGAGGCCACGCAATGAGGCGGAGAACCGCTACAATGATGCCCATGTAGCGACAAGGGGAGTGATCGAGAGGTGCTTTGGCGTGCTGAAGATGCGTTTCAGGTGCCTGGACCTCTCTGGGGGCGCACTCCAGTATCGGTCAGATAGGGTCGGCCGCATCATTGTGGTGTGCTGCATCCTGCACAACATAGCCCAGCAGAGGGGCGATGTGCCGCAGGCAGAGGAGGGCGGAGTGGAGGAGCAGCAGGAAGAGGCCCAGTCCTCCCCAGATGAGGGGGATGGGGGCAATGGTCAGGGCAGACGGGGTAGACACAGGCGGGTGGCTGTCCACCGTTACCGGCTGGCCAAGCGGGCACGGGACAGACTGATAGACGCCCGCTTCACTGACTAGATGGGCGTGGGAATCGGGTAGTATGGCCACAGACCGCACACCATGGCAACAGCCGACCACCCACACCCCCCACCCATCCACCCACCCAGCACCCTCACCCCCCTCCCCAACCCCACCCACCCCACCCGCATGCACACCAGCCCCCGCCCCCCCCCCCCCCCCATTGCCGATCCACCTGCGGCACAACGGGCCGGGCTCACACAGTTGCGGGTGGACGCGTGTCTATCGCAGGCCATGGAGGATGATGACAACCCGCCCTGCAGTGAGCTCCTGGCTCTACATCGTTGGACTATGTCTGACCCATGGCCACAGTACCACCATCCACCCGGACCATCCCTGCATGCGGCTGTGACACTGCAGCGCACGGTCCCGTCCTCTGCCCGGGGGATGTTGATGGCGGCCCAGGGGGAAGCGGGCAGACTCACCTGGGGCTGAGGTAAGACCACCCCTCACACACACACTTGCGCTCAACGTACATGACACCCCCGCACACTTTGGACAGAGCACAAAGGCAGCTTCTGTAGGTGTAACATTGACTTTAATAACCAAAGGAGTTCATGCACTTGCCCTAACCCCTAAAACTCATCTGTGCCCTGCAACCGTGTCAACTTACTCAGTGTCTAATTGTTTGGCCTTACGGGCCCTTTGACTACGTCTACGTGGTTCCCCAGGCGGTACAGCAGAACTGGAGGTGGACTCCTGTGATTCCTGCCCTCTCACACTGGATCCCTTTGGCGGCCGTTTCCTGGGGCATCCTGGCCTAGATGGGCCAGGCTGCGGCCCGGGTGACTGGGATGGCGAGCTGCCAGCCTGTCCTGCCCGTTGCCCACCCGATGCACCTGGGACGGAAGAGGGGGAGTCCGAGGTGTCGCGGTGTACCGGGACCTCCCCTACAGAGGGAGCCGGGACGGACCACACCACCTCCTCCTCCCTCGGGGTGCCCGATGGCCCCCAGGCCTCTACATGGGTGGGGGATGCGAACGGACTGGCCATCCGACGCCCCCCCGACATCTGGCGCTGCCAGTCCTGGAGGCCCGTGCTGGTATCGACAGGGGTCTGCAGGTTTGCAGCCATGGAGCCCAGGGGGTTGGCAAACCCTGTCTGTGACAGTGCGACGCCGGCTCGCACATGGCCACTGGCGCCGATGCCCTCAGCGATGGCCTGCAGAGACTGGGCCATGGCCTGCAGAGACTGGACCATGGCCTGCTGAGACTGGGCTATGGCATTGAGCGCCTCTGCCATCTGGCGCTGGCACTGGCTCATGGCCTCCTGTGAGAGGGCAGCCATTTCCTGGGCCACAGACGCCGCCTGCACGGAAGGCCCCAGGCCTCACAAACCGTTCCCCATGTCTGACACCGTCGCACCCATTGCCTCCACCGCGGACGCCACCCGTGCGGTGTCGGCCTGGGTGGCACGCATGACCGGCACCACTCCCAGCTCCTGGACGCGGGTGGACTCCTCCACCTGCGACCGCAGCCGCCGCAAGCCGCCCGTCACCCTCTTCGCTCGTCTCCGTGTCGGTGGTTGCATCGGATCTATGTGTGGGTGTGGTGACTGCAGGAACCCGGGATCCATCTGGGCGGCAGATATTCGCTTGGGCTGGGCTGCCCTCCGACCGCCCGGTCTCTCTGTTGCTCCTACCTCCACCTGCTGTACCGGGACGGCTGTGTTGTGCGCACCAGTGAGCGTACCAGACGCCTCATCACTAAAGTGCCCAACCGAGGTGAGTGTTTCTGCGATGGTGGAGGGTGTTGGTGACAGCAGTGGCGTTGTGTCATGCTCTTCATCCCACTCTGAGTCCATGGCACTTTGGAGTGGGGGTTCGTCTCCACCCATCCACTCTGAGTCACTGTCCGGTATTTCGTCTTCCTGGGTAGTGCTGTCCCGGGTAGGGGTGTCCTGGGTAGTGGTGTCCTGGGTAGTGGTGTCCTGGGTAGTGGTGTCCTGGGTAGTGGTGTCCTGGCTCGGATGTGACGGGGGCCTGTGGCTGCCCCCCTCGTCGCTGGGTGGTCGCTCCTGCACGTGACGGGGGTGTCGTCTCCCTGTTGCTCCAGGTCTCTCCGTCTCCCGTGGTGTGCGAGGGGCATCCTGCGGGCGTCGCATGCTGGAGGGTCCGGGTCTCTCCGTCTCCCGTGGTCTCCGAGGGGCATCCTGCGGGCGTCGCATACTGGAGGGTGCGGGTCTGTCCGTCTCCTGTGGTCTCCGAGGGGCATCCTGCGGGCGTCGCATGCTGGAGGGTGCGGGTCTCTCCGTCTCCTGTGGTCTCCGAGGGGCATCCTGCGGGCGGTCTGCATCTGCGGGGATGGGTGCCTGGACGTTTGGTCCTGCGATACACAATGAAGCATGCATCGTTAGACATCAGGCAGTGATCAGGTGATACGGGGGAGGGGGATATAGGGGAGGGGGGATATGGGGACGGGCTGTCGGTGGCTCACTTGCTAGTACGCCCCCGACCTCTGCATCAGCAACCTCCCGGTCCTCAGGTCCGCCAGCCAGTTCCAGGGCCCTTTCCTGGTGTTCGGTCAGTGGCCTCTCATCAGCGGGCCCTCCTCCAGTCCTCACATGCTCCCTATTGTTGTGTGCGCGCTTCTCCTGTGGCGGGGGGGGGGGGCAGGGGTAAAAGGCAACAGTGTTAGGCAGGTATATGAATGCACGCCATCGGTTGCGCGTGCATTGCAGAGGGTAAGGTTAGGGCTGGATTCACTTGGGGATATGGGGGATATGGGGGAGGGGGGGATATGGGGGAAGGGGGTGGATATGGGGGAGGGGGGATATGGGGGAGGGGGGATATGGGGGATATGGGGCAAATGGGGGAGGGGGGATATGGGGAGGGGGGATATGGGGAATATGGGGGAGGGGGGATATGTGGGAGGGGGGATATGGGGGAGGGGGGATATGGGGAATATGGGGGAGGGGGGATATGGGGGAGGGGGGATATGGGGGAGGGGGATATGGGGGATATGGGGGAGGGGGATATGGGGGATATGGGGGAGGGGGATATGGGGGAGGGGGGGATATGGGGGATATGGGGGAGGGGGGATATGGGGGAGGGGGGATATGGGGGAGGGGGGATATGGGGAGGGGGGGATATGGGGAGGCTCACCCTGCCTGCTCTGACGAGGTCGTTCACCTTCTTGTGGCACTGGGTGCCTGTCCGTGGTGTCAGGGCCACAGCGGTGGCGGCCTCTGCCACTTCCCTCCACAGACGCCGGCTGTGGCGTGGGGCAACTCTGCGGCCGTGCCCGGGATACAGGACGTCCCTCCTCTGCTCCACCGCGTCCAAGAGCGCCCCCACATCGCGTGACTCGAACATCGGGGCTGAGCGACGGCCAGCCATCCAGTCGGGTGTTGCGGTCGGGTGTTCCGGTCGAGTGGGGGGGAGCAGCGCAGCCTTATGAGCCATCACGCCGTGCGGCGCATATGACGCTGCACGACGTGAACCACTGCGCAAGCGCGGATCCCGTTACGTCGCTGCTAGCCCATTTCGGGCCGGAGACTATCGACCCATTTTTCCGACGTGACGCAAGTCGGATTTGCGCCGATCGGCGGACTTTCCGCCGATAATGGAGAATCTTGCCCGAGGGTAGTGCAGTTGATGTGTCTATGAGGATTATAGCAAGGCTTTTGACCAGGTCCCAGCTGGTAGACTGGTGAAAACAACAAAACCTCATGGGATTGAGGGCAATGTAGAAAACTGGAATCAAACTTGGCTCAGCTGCAGGAAACAAAGATAATTGTTGACAGGTATTTTTGTGACTGAAAGGTTGTTTCCAGTGAGACTCTGCAAGGTTCAGTACTAGGTCCTTTCTTTTTTTGTGGTACATATTGATATCTTTGACGGAAATGCCGGGGAATGATCAAGAAGTTTGGAGAACACTAAAATTGGCCTTGTAGTTGACAGCAAGGTTGATTGTTGTAAACTGCATCGAGAAATCGATGGACTAGACACAGCTGGGCAGAAATCAAAACACTCCTCAAGTTGTGGCTGAGCTAATCATGTAATTATTTTTCCTGCAATTGTAAAGGGCATTGGTGAGGCCACACCGCGAGTTTTGGTGCAGTTTTGGTGTCCTTATCTGAAGAAGGATGTTCTTGCTGTGGGGGGAGTGCAACTAAGGTTTACCAGGCTGATTCCTGGGATGGCAGGACTGTCATATGAGGAGAGACTAAATCGGTTAGGATTATATTCATTGGAGTTTAGAAGAGTGAGGGGATCTCATAGAAACTTACAAAATTCTAAGAGGATTTATCATAGATTATCATAGAATTTACAGTGCAGAAGGAGGCCATTCGGCCCATCGAGTCTGCGCCGGCTCTTGGAAAGAGCATCCTACACAAGGTCCACACCTCCACCCTATCCCCATAACCCAGCAACCCCACCCAACACCAAGGGCAACCTTGGACACTAAGGGCAATTTATCATAGCCAATCCACCTAACCTGCACATCTTTGGACTGTGGGAGGAAACCGGAGCACCCAGAGGAAACCCACGCACACACGGGGAGGATGTGCAGACTCCGCACAGACAGTGACCCAAGCCGGAATCGAACCTAGGACCCTGGAGCTGTGAAGCAATTGTGCTATCCACAATGCTACCGTGCTGCCCCTTTCCCTTCCGCCACGGTAGGATTAGACAGGGTAGATTCAGAAAGAATGTTCCTGATGGTGAGGGAGTCCAGAACAACGGGTCATAGTTTTAGGACAAGGGGTAAACCTTTTAGGACTGAGGTGAGGAGAAATTTCTTCACCCAGGGAGTGGTGAACCTGTGGAATTCAGCCACAAAAAGTGCGGGAAAATCTCAGTAGTTCTGAGTCATATTGGACTCGAAACATATCTCTGGGCCGTTCTCCGGTCCCCCAGCCGGATGTTTCTCGGTGATGCACCTTTCATTGGTGGCGGGATTCTCTCTTCCTGCTGTTTGTCAATAGGATTTCCCATTGAAGCCACCCCACGCTGCTGGGAAATCCACAGACAGGGAGGCGCTGCCAGCAGAAAAAGAGAATCTCAATGGCTGGAGAATTACGGCCTCTGTGTCTCACTCCATAGATGCTGCCAGATCTGCTGAACTTTTCCAACACTTTCTGCTGTTATTTCAAATCTTCTGGCTCAAGGAGGACACGGTAGAAGGGCATGTGGGAGCAACACTAGGCATAACTTAACATTTTTAGTGAAACTTCAACGCAGGATTATAAGCAAGCTAAACAGCAGCTAGTTCAGACAGAGTAAAAAACAATTCCAACAGCAACCAATTGATCACTTGAAACCTCATCACACTCAATTGTCAATCATGTGGGCTATTAAGCAACTGATATTCGCTGGAGAATCCATAAACGTACTATATGGAGAAAGCCGGACAAATTCAACATCTTGATCACCTGCAAAGTGAGCCATCAATACTCAAAACTCAATTTGGGTTTGTGAACCATTCAGCTTTAGACCTCATTGCAGCATTGGGCGAAACATGGAAAAAAGAGTTGAATTTCAGAAGTCAGGGTAGAAAGTTTCCATGTCGTGCATTGAATTGTGTCATGTGAGAGTACCTTTAAGACATGGATGTTTAAGCAATGTACCTTTAAGAAAACAGTGATGTCAGAGAGTGGGTGGAGCTGAGGTCAGGTCAGTCATTTTGCAGTCTGTGTTTTGCAGTTTGAAAAGAGCTTGGGAGTGTCTGTGTTTGCAGTGAACAGGATCTCTGCCATGAAAGACTATCTCTGGATCATTTGGGTGATTTAAACTCATAATAATAAAGCCTTTAACCTGATGTGATGTTGTTTAAAGGTGTTAAGTCTCTTGGAAATTTGAAGGAACATTTTAAGGAATTATTTATTGTTGCAATATTTTCTGAGTTATCTTTGAAGTAAGGGGTGTTAAGAGATCCAATGTTTATTTAAGATGTTAAGTTAAGTTCATGGAATAAACATTGTTTTGTGTTTAAAAACCCACGTGTCCATAATTGTAATCCCACACCTAGGGAACAAGCCGTGTGCTGGAAAAACAACAAATACATTAAAGGGAGAGGTTGGTTGAACTCCATGATACATTTTGGGGTTCTGAAAATGCATCACCCATAACAATTGTAAATCCTTGTTCTTCAATTCCCTCACACAATATATTGATATGGGAGTGCTATTAGGATATTAATACACATATATAAATTGCTGAATTGGACTCAATGTTTTGTTTTAAGGGAATATCCAAATCCTGGACACATACTCATTCAGTGTATACTTTTCTCCTCCCTTAGTCCATAACTCTGCTTGAAGGTTTAATGGAGATTGGGGTGAATATTACTGAAGTGCGACTTCGGAGGCTCTTCGTATTTGTGATAATGTGGAGTGTCGGTGCTCTCTTGGAGCTGGAAAGTAGAACAAAACTGGAGACTTTCCTCCGAGCACACAGCAGCAAACTTGATCTACCTGCCATCCCAGCAGGTAGCCAAGAGACCATGTTTGAGTTTCTCGTTAATCAGAAAGGTATGAAGAATGGAATTATGTAGGTTGTAGAATATTGTTCAGAACTATTTTTATAAGCAACAAGTAGTTACATAATAGATTGCTTTATTGGGGATAGTTTTCTGAATTCTTGTTTCCAGCATGGCATTTCGAACAATTTAAACACATATTGACATTCTTAAGTGGTTTTTACATTTTTCAGCCTTCTTTTCAAATCACCTTTTGTATCTGTGTGACCTTCTCCAACCCTTTGAAACATCTGAGCTCTTCTAATTCTGCTTTCCAGCACATCCAATTTAATTTCTCCACCACTGGGGGCCTGCATTCAACTGTCCCACTCCCCTCCTTTCAGCTGTCAGCTTGCAGTCTCCTGATGTAACTCATTATCTCTCTTGATTTGATAACTCTCCTGTGAAGAAAACTGGGATGTTTCTGTTAAAATTCATTCATGGGATGTAGGCGAGTATTTATTGCCGCACGTTCTCCTCGTGTCTGCGTGGAATTCCTCCAGGTGCTCCGGTTTCCTCCCACAAGTCCCGAAAGACATGCTTGTTAGGTGAATTGGACATTCTGAATTCTCACTCGGTGGACCCGAACAGGCGCCAGAGTATGGTGACTAGGGGATTTCCACAGTAACTTCATTGCAGTGTTAATGTAAGCACTTGTGACAATAATAGTTATTATTATTATTATTACTTGCCCTTGAAATGAGTGACTTGCTGGGCCAATTCAGAGGGCATCAAGAATCAACCACATGTTGGCCAGATCAGGATGGCAGACTTCCTTCCCCTTCCCCAAAGATGGGTTTTCATGACAATGGTTTTGTGGTCATCATTAGTGTTTTAATTCCGGATTTTTATTGAATTCAAATTTCACCAACTTCTGTGGTTGGATTTGAACACTGGTCCCTGGAGGATTAACCTGGGTCTCTGGATTACTAATCCAGCGGCAATACCACAATGCCATTGCCTTCCCTGTAGTAACTATGGGTGAGATGGTAGCACAGTGGTTTGCACTGTTGCTTCACAGCGCCAGGGTCACAGATTTGATTCCCGCTTGGGTCACTGTCTGTACGGAGTCTGCACATTCTCCCCGTGTCTGCGTGGGTTTCCTCCGGGTGCTCCGGTTTCCTCCCACAAGTCCTGAAAGATGTGTTGTTAGGTGAATTGGACATTCTGAATTCTCCCTCTGTGACCCGAACAGGCGGCGGAATGTGGCGACTAGGGGCTTTTCACAGTAACTTCATTGCAGTGTTAATGTAAGCCTACTTGTGACAATAAAGATGATTTATTTTAATCATTCAGGTATTTTTAAAGGATGTGAGGCAACCCGCCTCCAGCACCCTCCCAGGCGGTGCGTTCCAGACCTTCAGCACCCTCTGGTTAAAAAGGTTTTCCTCAAATCCCACCCCTCATCCTGACCTTGCGTCTCCTCGTAATCAACCCTTCAACTAAGGGGCAGCACGGTAGCACAAGTGGCTGGCACTGTGGCTTCACAGAGGCAGGATCCCAGGTTCGATTTCCCCGCTGGGTCACTGTCTGGGCGGAGTCTGCACGTTCTCCCCGTGTCTGCATGGGTTTCCTCCGGGTGCTCCAGTTTCCTCCCACAGTCCAAAGACGTGCAGGTTAGGTGGATTGGCCATGCGAAAAATTGCCCTTAGTGTCCAAAAAGATTAGGAGGTTTATTAGGTTACAGGGATAAGGTGGAAGTGGGGGCTTAAGTGGGTCGGTGCAGACTCGATGGGCCGAATGACCTCCTTCTGCACTGTATGTTCTATGTTCTATGTAAGGGGAACAGCTGTTGCCTATCCACCCTGTCCATGCTCCTCATAATCTTGTACACCTCGATCAGGTCGCCCCCTCAGTCTTCTCTGCTCCAGCAAAATCAACCCAAGCCTTCCAACCTCCAAATGTATCAATGTACTGAAAAATGAGGTAAGGAAAGTGATCTGAGTAGGACTGGAATCAAGAAATTTCCATATATTCCACAAAGAAGGCTACTTCAACACCTTTATCTGGAGGAAAAGTAGGATATGTTATTCAGTGCAACAAGAGGTTCAGCCAAGCAGAGGAAAGTGGTGGTGGATGGGGATTGTTTGGCCTCCATTTAAGGAAAGAGTGGGAAATTTTCAGACCATCCTTGTAGAGAATGGAGATGTAGAGGGATTGTATAGCCTTGATGGGAAGAAGAGAGTTAAAGCCATAGGAATGGGAGTAGGCCATTCAACCGCTTGAGCCTGTCCCACCATTGAGATCATGGCTGATCTGTGACCTCACGGCCTTTGGCCCATATCACTTAACACCTTTGCTAACAAAATCTATCTATCTCCGATTTAAAATTAACAACTGTTCTCGCTGCAACTGCTGTTTGTGGGAGAGAGTTCCAAACCGCTACCACCCTATGAGTGAAGAAGTTCTTCCTAACATCTCTCCTGAAATGTCAATCTCTAATTTTTAGACTATGCCTCCTAGTTTTATAAATCCAACCAGTGGAAGTAGTTTATCTTTACCTACCCTGTCTTTCCCTGTTAATATCTTGAATACTTCGATCAGATCACTCTTACCCTTCTAAATTCTTACAAAAAGAAACAGGCCAAATTTGTATAATATCTCCTTGTACCTTAACCCCTGTGGTCCAGGTATCATTTTGGTAAACCTACATTGCACTCCCTCCAAGGCCAAAATATCCTTCCTGCGTTGTGGTGCCCAGAGCTGCTCACAGTACTTCAAGTGGGATCTAACCAGGATTATGTGTGGCTGCAACATAACCCATGTCTTTATATTCCAATCCTTCCATTAACCTTTTTGATTATTTTCTGCACTTGTTGGTGGCATTTTAAGGATTTATGCATCTGAACCCCCTCACACCTGCTTCCATTAATGCCATGAAATTGGAAGCTGTTGAAATGACTGAGGGCATTGCCAGTGCAGACAAGATGGGCTGAATGACCTCCTCCTGTGTCATAACAATTCTGTAATTCTGTGAAGAATCATAGATATAGATCAGAGGCTGGCCAAGGGAAGAAAAAGTAAAGGCATGACCGGGAAAATAAATTCAATGGAGAAAGAAATATTTTTGTAATTGCCAAAAGTAATTCAAAACAGGATGGAACTGCAATGTATCTTCCTTCTGTGAACATTAGTCTTGTGTGCTCTTGATTCAGGTGACTGGGAGCACTGGAAAACCTGGGTTCAGGAGTATTTATATCCACCTGACAGTGAGCCAGACTATACTTCAATCCTAGTACCAAATGTTGACAATGTGAGGACCAACTTCCTTGTGGATGTCATAGCTAAACAAAATAAGGTAAGTGCAGAATAGGAGATCTTCATTGTTTCATCAGTAGAGTAGCATTACATGTCCAGAAATCCAGTTCTGGGTCCTCAGTGACTGGGACAAGCTTTGCACACCCTTTAAATACATTTCATGCTGCCTACTGATTACATCATGTAGGCAATCGCCAATACTATTTATGGTACTTACTGTCTGCGGGCCTATCAATGAGTTTGAATCTCAGATAGGGGATGTACAACCTCGCCACAGAAAACAGGAAACAGTGCTGAAGAGACAGATGGATGCAGCAACACTCAGGACAACAAGGTTCACCGACACTGCCATGGAGGTCCTGATCTGGCTGGTGGACATAAAGACAGGGGGGGGCACAAAACCATTCAAACGCCAAACCCAGAAGACCATGGGAAATGTCCCGGAGTATGTCAGTTTAACATCTGGCATATATCTGCCATGTAGAAAAAGTTCAGTGTCCCAACTGGAGTTATCAGGGTAGGAACATTGTTACCTTGATATCTGGTCACATCTTCACTATTAATGGATATGTCCGGGCGACGGGTGAGGGCAACAATGTGGAAGGTGTGCGGCAGCAGTCTATACAGGAAACCCCTCCATGCAGTGCAAATTGGCACCGAGGCTATTTCCGTGAGGCGGCTCAGGCTGTGGGGCTCAGCTCCCAAGAGGGGGTTCGGGGTTTGGGGGCCAATGTGAAATTCCATCTGAGCAGGGGTAAGCTCAGACGTGAGTTCACCGCACACTGCACCATCTCAAGATCATGAGTGCCATCGGCCCGGAGCATGTCCGTTTTGAGGCTATGGATGGCATCGGCCGCGAGCTGGGCATCCTCTGCCATGTGATGTGCTAACTCATGAGGTGTCATCCAGCCCACTCCTTCGTCACCCGGCACGTCCCTGATCCACGGCAGCCACAGCCCATCTCTCCGCCAGCCGCCCAAAATGGTTGAGGTGCAGATTCTTGAGCAGCGGCTCCCTGAAAATAGCCACTACTCCAAATGAGTGTGGTAAACCACGCTATTGCATTGTATGGCATTGTATAGTATTGTGCATGCCTGGGCTTGTCCAGGCTGGCTCTGCCTGTGGCTCCTCCCCTCAGGCTTATGGATAAAGGTGGCAAGTCTCCGCCTCCGACCCAGTCGGGTCCAGAGGCAGGAGGCTTGCTGTTTAATGTATTAAATTGATATACCATCAATAACACACAACGAGTGATGAACATAACTGAGGCTTTAATACACTAAACAGCAAGCCTCCCAGACCACTTCACCCCCTGTTTAAAAAAAATCCGGCGGGGGAGAAGTGGTCTTAAAGTTCGAGTCTGTCGGGGGCCTTGACCTTCCGCCGTGATCGCCTCAGTCCCGGCTGTGGTTTGGGCGCTGGTGTCGAGACCTGCGCGTCCGGGAGCGTGTTGTCTTCTTCTTCTTCACCCAGATATTGAGTCAGCGAAGGGGGGGGCGGTGTATGGGTGGAGGTGGTGGTGCTTGTCGCTGGTGGGCCTGCGGGTGTTAGTTCGTGAGGGAGGTGGGCAGGGATAGGGGAAGACAGTGTAGGGTGGGGGTTGGTGGTGATGGTCGCTGGGAACCTGCAGGTGCCAAATCCCAAAGGAAGACCATGTCCTGCCGCCCGTCCTGCCGTAGGCATATTATAGGTTTGCATGGAGGAGCAGGACCTTCTCGACGAGGGGGTCGGTTTTATGGCTCTTCGCATGAAGAGTCTCGTTGGTGGCTGTACACAGGAGCGACCGGATGGAGTGGAGTGCGTCGAAGAGGACCTCCTGCCAGCGGGAGACTGGGAGACTTCTAGACCGTGGGCCAGAAGGACGGCCTTCCAGACCATCGCGTTCTCCCTTCTCCACCTGTCCGTTGCCCCGGGGGTTATAGCTGGTCGTCCTGCTGGAGGCGATGCCTTTGCTGAGCAGGAACTGACGCAACTCGTTGCTCACAAAGGAGGAGCCCCGATCACTGTGGATGTAGGCGGGGAACCCGAACAGGGTGAAAAGACTGGGCAGGGCCTTGAGGACGGAGGCAGGGGTCATGTCAGAGCAGGGGATGGCGAAGGGGAATCTTGAGTACTCGTCAACGATGTTGAGGAAGTACACGTTACGGTCAGTGGAGGGGAGGGGCCCTTTGAAGTCGATGCTGAGGCGCTCAAAGGGGCGGGAGGCCTTTACCAGGTGTGCTCTGTCTGGCCGATAGAAGTGCGGTTTGCACTCCGCGCAGACCTGGCAGTCCCTGGACACGGACCTGACCTCCTCGATGGAGTAAGGCAGATTGTGAGCCTTGATGAAGTGACAAAAACGGGTGACTCCCCGGGTGACAGAGGTCGTTGTGGAGGGCCCGGAGTCGGTCTACCTGTGCGCTGGAACATGTACCGCGGGAGAGGGCATCTGGGGGCTCATTGAGCTTCCCGGGTCGATACAAGGTATCATAGCTGTAGGTGGAGAGTTCAATCCTCCACCTCAAGATGCCCCACTGTGCATTATCGAACATGAAGGCAACTGACCGTTGGTCAGTGAGGAGAGTGAATCGCCTGCCGGCCAGGTAATGCCTCCAATGTCTCACAGCTTCGACGATGGCTTGGGCTTCCTTTTCAATGGAGGAGTGTCGAATTTCGGAGGCATGCAGGGTACGGGAGAAGAAAGCCACGGGCCTGCCTGCCTGGTTGAGTGTAGCGGCCAGCGCAAAGTCCGACACATCACTCTCCACTTGGAATGGGATGTATGCATCCCAGCATGCATCGTGGCTTTGGCAATATCTGCCTTGATGCGATTGAAGGCCAGTTGGGCCTCAGCCGTCAGGGGAAAATGGTGGATTTGATCAGTGGACGGGCCTTGTCCACATAGTTGGGGACCCACTGGGCATATTACGAGAAGAACCCCAGGCATCTCTTCAGGGCCTTGGGGCAGTGGGGGAGTTGGGAGTACCAGAAGAGGGTCGGGGTCGGGCCCCAGGACTCCGTGTTCCACGACGTGGCCGAGGATGGCTAGGCGGGTTGTGTGGAAGGCACATTTTTCTCGATTATAGGTTAGGTTCAGGAGTTTAGCGGTGTGGAGGAAGTGCCGGAGGTTCTCGTCATGATCCTGCTGGTCATGGCTGCAGATGGTGACATTGTCCAAGTACGGGAACGTGGCCCGCAGCCCGTACTGGTTGATGCACTATCAATTACGACGAGATGAGAGTAGAGAGTAATCGAGGCTTTATTAAGCAGAGATGTGTTGCCTCCTGCAGCTGCTGCCAAAAAGGCTGCAGCTCGGTGAGCACACACATTTATACTCCGCCTACTGGGCGGAGCCAGCAGGCAGGGATCTACCCCCCTACCTGTAGTATAGGAGACCTACCATATTACTTCTCATACACGTAATATATACAAACAGTGGTGACTACCACATTCACCCCCTGTTAAAAAAGAGTCCAGCGGGAGTGGTGGAAAAACTATTTACATGTATGTGAGCATTTTTAAAGTGTACTGTTTGGGGAAAGTTCACAAATTTAGCCGGTCAGGTGCCTTGATCCTCCATTATGAGCGCCGCAGTCCCGGTGGCGATGCAGGCGCCGGCTTGGTCGCCGGGCCTGGAAGATCTAGGGGGGGAATCAGGCCTGGCAGGCTTTTCCAAAGTGCCCTTCTTCCCACAGCCGTTACAAGTTGCGTTCCGTGCCGGGCAGCGTTTCTGGGGTGATTACTCAGGCCGCAGAAGTAGCACCTCGGGCCTCCGGCGTTGGCGGGCCGCTGCGCGGTGCAGGCTTGCGTCGCACAAGGGTCGGTTGATGGCTGCGCCCACGAGGCCCACGAGGGTGCTGCGCGGTCAGAGATGTAGGCCCCCATGTACTGGGAGGCCGCCTCCAGCAAGTTGGAGAGTTGTACTGTCTCTGGGAGGCCGAGTATCCCCCTTCTAGTAATCGCTGGCGGATATAGTTAGAGTTCATGCCCGCGACATAAGCGTCCCTGATCAGCAGCTCCACATGCTGGGTAGCTGATATCACCCGGAAGTCACAGTTGCGGCAGAGTATGCGCAAGGCATGCAGGAATTCTGCAAGTGATTTGTGCATTGCCGTCTTGTGGCGAGGAGGCGCCTAGCATACACCTCGTTAACGGATTTCACGTATTGTCCTTTTAGCAGCGTTATTGCCTCCGCTTACGAGGGGGCGTCCCTGATGAGGAGAAAGACTCTTGGGCTCACCCGTGCGTGGAGGATCTGCTTCTTCTGGAGGTCTGTGAAGTCTTCGGTGAAGGATGCGAGGTACACTTCAAAGCAGCTTAGCCAGTGTTCAAACATTTCTGTAGCGTCGGCTGCCTGTGATCCAGCTCCAAGCGGTCAGGCTTGAGTGATGAGATCATCTTTTGGAGTTTAGTGTCTTAAATTGATACACCATCAATAACACACAACGAGTGATGAACGTAACTGAGGCTTTAATACATTAAACAGCAAGCCTCTGCCTCTGGACCCGAACTGGGTTGGAGGCGGAGACTTGCCACCTTTATACATAAGCCCGAGGAGAGGAGCCACAGGCGGAGCCAGCCTGGACAAGCCCAGGCATGCACAATACTATACAATGCCATACAATGCAATACCATAGTTTACCACAATGAGTGAAAGCTGTAGTGTGAGGCAACCATGTTCCAGACTTTGAGTAGGTCCTAGTAAAATACAGGCACTGCCTGCAAGTAGTTAAGGAGATAACAGGTCTATGAATGGTAGCTGCATGTCATAGTTCAGGCCATGCACCTGGCGGAAAAAATCCATCGCAGGGGATTTGAGGGGCTTGATATAGAGATATCGCTGCAGGGTCTGAAGGTCACTGACACTTGTCTCAAGACAGTCATAGAAGCTGCACAGCCATCAACCAATATACCCTGACTGCTCCTTGACAGGAATGTTTTCCCCCTCATCATTAAAGGTGACCATTTTTGGGCTTAAAAGTTTGGCTGTTCTTGACCAGTCACTTTCACCATCACCACACAAAACCATTGAGTGAAAGTGTTTCCAACAGGATCAGAGGGAGGTGCGCCTCACTCCAGTATAAATTAGCTGAGATCTCTGCAGTTACTATGACTAGTTATTTCAGATGTGGCGGAAACTTGATGGAAGCCACTGACTTGGGAGTCAAGGTTAAATTGATGGCATTTCAGCCTTTACCTCCAATACAGCTGGATGCTTCATCGGGTGACACCAAGCCCAAAGGAGGTATAGTTACTCCTGCCAAGGGCAATTCACTCCAAGATCCCTCACTTCCTCTACCAGGGCCAGGGAGATATATTATGGCACTTTTGCTTTTTCCAAGGCCCTTAATCCCACATACCTTCACTTAACCCCCTTCTCAATCAGGCATGATATCGTTCCTCCTTTCAGGATTCACCAACCAATCACCAATCATAGAAAAGAACTAGTAAAATCATACTGGTCATTGTTGGCAGCTAGTTGCAAATATTGCCCAATATATATGCAGCTTGGGTCATTATTAATAAAGATAAAATGCAATGTTAGTTTGTCTGAGCCCACAGGTGATCCCACTGCAACTATTAAATAAACCAAAGAGAACAAATTTTACTTTATCAGCATCATGCATATTGTTAATTTGATCTGAACATTTCTAACACTGCAGCCGATAATGCTGAAGTTGGTCACTGCTTCAGTCCTCATTAACATGTTCTGCACTTTGCACCATATGAACATGGTCAGAGGAAATTCATATTTGGAGAAAAGATTCAGGGCGGGATTCTACGTTGCCCAACGCCAAAATCGTGTTCAGCGATCGGGCGGGGAATGGGTTCCGACGCCAGTCCACCATGCTCCGCCCTCTCGGAAATGGCGTCATCGCGACGCACGCCGTTGCAATGGTGTTGGCGCAGCACCGGTCGGCCCATCCACGATGCTCCGCCCTTGATGGGCCGAGTTCCCGATGGCGCGGGACACGTGTGCTCACACAAATCTTAAACCCGGTATGGCGGCTGCGGACTGTGTCTCGAATAAGAGGTTATTCTGCAAAATAAAAGCGCATGGGATTGGTGGAAATGTATTGAGATGGATAGAAAACTGGTTGGCAGAGAGGAAACAAAGAGTAGGGATTAATGGGTCCTTTCCAAATTGGCAGGCAGTAACTAGTGGGGTGCCACAGGGATCGGTGCTGGGACCCCAGCTATTCACAATATATATTAATGATTTGGATGAGGGAACAAAATGTAACATCTCAAAGTTTGCAGATGATACCAAGTTAGGCGGGAGGGTGAATTATGACGAGGATGCAGGAATCCTACAGCATGATCTGGACAGGTTGGGCGAGTGGGCTAATCAATGGCAGCTGCAGTATAATTTGGATAAGTGTGAGATTATTCACTTTGAAGCAAAAACAGGAAGGCAGATTACTACCTGAATGGTTGTAAATTGGGAGAGGGGAGTGTACAGTGGGACCTGGGTGTCCTTGTGCACTTTTCGCTGAAGGTAAGCATGCAGCTGCAGTAGGCGGTAAAGGAGACTAATGGTATGTTGGCCTTCATTGCAAGAGGTTTCGAGTATAGAAGCAGGGATGTGTTGCTGCAATTGTACAGGGCCTTGGTGAGGCCACACTTGGAGTATTGTGTGCAGTTTTGGAGTGCAGCGAAGGTTTACCAGACTGATTCCAGGGATGGCGGGACTGTCAGATGAGGAGATATTGACTAGGTTGGGATTGTTCTCGCTGGAGTTCTGAAGAATGTGAGGGGATCTCATAGAGACTTATAAAATTCTAACAGGACTAGACAGGGTAGGTGCAGGGAAGATGTTACCAATGATGGGTGTGTCCAGAACCAGGGGTCACAGCCTGAGGATTCAGGGTAAACTATTTCGGACAGATATAAGGAGACACTTCTTCACACAAAGAGTGGTGAGCCTGTGGAATTCATTACCACAGGAAGTAGTTGATGCTAAAACTTTGAATATATTCAAGAGGCGGCTGGATATAGCACATGGGGAGAATGGGATCAAAGGCTATGGGGAGAAAGCAGGATTAGGCTATTGAGTTGGATGATCAGCCATGATCGTGATGAATGGCAGAGCAGGCTCGGAGGGTCAAAAGGTCTCCTCCTGCTCCTCTCTTCTATGTATCCATGTGTCTATGAATCAATGTGTCCAACACTGCCACACTCGGCCGGGATCCAAGCCGCTGGCTGGGCGGGGGGGGGGGGGGACTGGTGGGGGTGGCCAGGGTTGGGCTGTGGGTTCGTGGATGATGGGTTGGGTCCACGTACGGTCGGCGCCATGTTGTACCCCGTGACCGCTGCAGGTCATCAGCTGTGTGCATCTGCGGCCCGGGACCGTCCATTCTCCAGCTGGTGCTAGCCCTTCACCGGTACCTGAATTGGTGAGGGGTTCGCGCCGATTTTTTCCATGTAAACCTCCCGCAGATTCTCCGTTCGAGCCGGCACTTAGCCGCAGAAACGGAAAGACTGCAATAGAAGCCCCTAAGATCTGAAAAGGTAACTGAAGTTTGGTAATCCCATGATGCATGGTGTTGGAGTAAAGGATACACCTTCAAAGTCAAGTTGGCATGACCGAAGAGCTGGAATTGTGCTGTAAATTGTTGCTTCCGGGTATTTATTTTGTAGTGCGGTGTGTTGGAGCACAGTTTGCCATGAATAGGTTCTTGAAGAAGTGCTTGTTAGGATAATTGGACATTCTGAATTCTCCCTCAGTGCCTCCGAACAGGTGCTGGAGTGTGATGACTAGGGGCTTTCCACAGTAACTTCATTGCAGAATTAATGTAAGCCTACTTGTGACAATAATAAAGAATATAATTATTATTATATTCTTTCAAGCACAGAAAACACCATTTCTATTGTCTCTGATTCCAACATCAAAATCTTAAATGAAGACCATGAAGTAACAGTCATTTGGTAGCACTGAACTTGAATATTGCTGAAAAAAGAGATGTCAAAGTTTTTCATCTTGCACACATTTGGACACTTTGCATAAAAAAACAATTTCTACTGCATGAGAAGAGAATGTGGATGCATAGCTGGATAAACCAGCATTTATTGTCCATGAGAAGGTGGTGGTGAGCTACCTCCTTGAATTACTGCAGACTCTGCGTTGCAGATACACCCACAATGCTGTTGGGAAAAGAGTTCCAAGATTTTGACCCAGTAACAATGAAGCAATGGAGATCTGGTACCAAGTAAGGATATGTCGTTCTGATTGTGAATATCTCATTGTTTCTTCCCAAGAACTCCACAATGGCAATGAGAATGATGAAAGATAAGGGGCGGGATTCTCTGATCCCGCGACGGGTGGGAGAATCACCGGGGGGCCACGCGAATCGTGCCACGTCACTCCTATGCCGGGACTGCGGAGAAGCGGCACCATTGGGGCCGGCGTGGTCGGCGCAGCATCGGTCAGGGCTGCTCTATGCACCCGCCCCCCATACGATTCTCCGCCCGAGCGGCCGTAAACAACAAAACGAGTCCCGCCGGCGCTGTTCTAACCTGTTCTGAGCCGGCGGGACCTCGGCGTTGAAGGGTCGGGTGGCGGCCTGTGGGGGATGAGGGGGGTCTGACCCCGGGGGGGTGGGGCCTCCGATGTGGCCTGGCCCGCGATCGGCGGCCGGCCTCTCTGCTCCAGGCCTCCTTTCTTCCGCACCGGCGCCTGCACTCCGGTGCCATGTTGGGTCGGGGCCGGCGCAGAGAAGGGAGACACCGGGCATGCGGGGAAATCGTGCCGGTGGGACTGCGCATGTGCCGGACCCATTGCGCACGCGCACGTCCCCCAGTGACCATTCCACGGACGGATCAGCTGCTGGAGCAGCATGAACCGCTGTAGCGTCCGGCTGGCCCCCAGGATTGCTGATCCTGGCGCTCTGTTGACGCCGTCGGGAAACGTGACGGCGTTTCCGACGCGTCAACACTTACCCTCAGGATCAGAGAATCCCACCTAAGCAACATTACTTTCAGATGTGAAATATTTGCAAGGTCTTTGTTTGGTTTCTGCAAGGAGCAGAAAGCGACAGTCTCTCAAGTGAACCGGGGTGGGGGGAGAGGGGATGCTTCATTCTGTTTCGGGGTACAAAACCTTCTTTCCATAACAAAAATATTTTTAATATAATTATAGGCAGTGCTTCTGACTGGAGAGCAGGGTACGGCAAAAACAGTAATGATTAAAGGATATTTGAAAAAATATGATCCTGAAGAACATCTGTCCAAGAGTTTGAATTTCTCTTCTGCCACCGAACCCTACATGTTCCAGGTAATATCCAGCTTTATTTTTAAGAGCTTAAAGTGAATTTGATGAATCCAATACCTGAAAGACGTTCTCATCTTTAAAGTTTAAGATTGTTGGAACCTGATGGCCAGTGCGTCCACAATTTCCACCATTATATGCATCTTATACAGCCCTTATGACTAAATAACCTTACGTGCAATTATAATAAATGAACAAATATTCATTGGGAAATTCAGATTTTTGACTGACTGGCAGAACCTGAGAATATTTGTGGTATGGGTGAGTGGAGTGAATAAATGTTTGATGAGAATTGCCTCCTATAGCTCAGGAGTTGGGGAAGTCTATGAAAGAGGAGAGTTATACATTTAGAGCGGCTGCTTGTAAGGAGACAGGGATGAGCTCACTAGGAGTGGATAGAAAGAATCAAGGAGAAATAATCCTTACTTTCATCGGCAATTCCAGAGAAGAATATTTTTCTTCATTTACCTCACAGTCAACATAAAAGTACTCTAGATAGGCATTTCCTATGCCCAGGGAGTCATTGGCCACACATGTGTTGCCACCAAGGGCTGGATTACAAATCAATAACTTTGTTATGTTATGACACCCTGGGTGAGTGTGCGGTCTGTTCCAACCCCACAGACCCAACCTAAGTGAATTAACCAATAATTCTTGTTTTCCAAAGATCTTTCATCCTTGACTGCTCCAATGAGTTACAGACACCAGGTTTATAAGTAAAACATCAACAAACTGTTCATTAATAACAAGAATAAAAGATGAGCATATAATAACAAGACCATGGTCTAATAGTTTACCTACCCCGAAAACCCCGTCCCACCCTCCACCCAGAAAAATCAAGACAGACACACGGTAAGGGTCGGAGAGGATTAAGATAAAAGGGGATTAAGGGGAAAAGTTTGAGATAAATCTTTGCTGCTGCAGTTGTGGCCCCTGGGAATAGGTTTCTTAAAGAGAATCAGGTTGGCGCAGTTCCATCCTTCAATCACAAGAATTCCAGATCAATGCAATTCTGCCTTTCTGCCACCCTGAAATATTACTGGGATTTAAATCAGAATGTTTGCAGGCCATTTGCCTGATTTAGGTACAGGAATTCTAGGCTGTATTATAGAGATTGTTTTTAATCTAGGCTTCAATTTGAGCCCTTTCCAGCCCCTCAGACAGAGAGTTTCCTCTGGAAAAACGGCTTGCACTTTCTTATTCCAGAGACCTCTGTCTGTGTCTTTTAAACCAGAGAGTCTTCATAGGTCTGACTGGCAGCTTCTAAAATCCCCTGGCAGCGAGTGAGAACAGAGATAAAACCTTCAAGTTGCATCAGAGCTGAACTCTTCTTAGAACGGAGGAAAAAATGGAGCTCACCAGATATCCAGATATGGGGCTGATTTAGCACAGTGGGCTAAATATCTGGCTTTTAAAGCAGACCAAGGCAGGCCAGCAGCACGGTTCAATTCCCGTACCAGCCTCCCCGAACAGGTGCCAGAATGTGGTGACTAGGGGCTTTTCACAGTAACTTCATTTGAAGCCTACTTGTGACAATAAGCGATTTTCATTTTTTTCATTTCATATCCCGCCTTTATCCCATAAAATTCTGAATGGCTCCATCAGTCACAAGCCTCAGCAGGAGAAAGTTCAGAATTTCAGATTGGCTGTTTGTCAAGTCTATCAAACTGACATCCCAGGCTCTGCTCCACAACCAAGCAAGTTCTGATTCATCCACTAGTTTGTCTAAAGTCTGTAGTTTAAGCAGGAATCCCAATGGGGCAGCAGCTAACCAGAAGACTGTAGATTCAAGACAGGCAGTTGGACAAGAATTCAAAGGAAAAACAGAACAGACAAACCATATCCTAACAGTAAACCTCTAATAAAAGCTAATCAAATCATAGAATTACAACTGCTACAATAAAACAATGTAATCTTTCACCATCATGGCAAATAACTAACCCTCAATCAACAAATTAAAAATAAATTATCTAGTCCTGATCAGAATGCTTGCTGGTGAAAATTTCTATGTTCCCTATAATGCAACAGCAACTATTCTCCGAAAAAAACCTTCAATTTGCTGTAAAGGGCATTGGGTTGTCTGAAGGTCCAAATGATCAGTTAATTCAAGTATTTTTCTTTCTTTAACTGCAGTTTTCTCCTCACATCTGTGAATGGCAGCATTTTGGGTTGTTTCATTACATTAAAGGTGTTTTATAAATATATGTTGCTGTTGTTAACAGTACAATCTTGGGCTGGATTCTCTGCCCCGCCACGCCACATTTCTGTTTCACCCCTCCAGCGGGATGCTCCGTTATGCCGGCTGGTCAATGCGGTTTCCCATTGTGGGGCAGCCACATGTTGTTGGGAAACCCCCGGGCTGCCGGCAAAACAGAGCATCCCGCTGACGGAGAAGCAGAGGCTGGTTTAGCACAATGGGCTAAACAGCTGGCTTGTAATGCAGAACAAGACCATCAGCGTGTGTTCAATTCCTGTACCGGCCTCCCCGAACAGGCGGCGGAATGTGGCGACGAGGGGCTTTTCACAGTAACTTCATTGAAGCCTACTTGTGACAATAAGTGACTATTATTATTAGAATCCAGCCCCTTATCTTTCAACTTGATTGAATGTGGGTTGAGAGCAATGCTTTAAGCATTAACCAATTAAATCATATGCTTGTCCTGAAAGCTTTAGTTCTTGGAATATTGCCATCACTGACAATCCTACATTTTAATGTTTCCCGAACAGGCGCCGGAATGTGGCGACTAGGGGCTTTTCACAGTAACTTCATTGAAGCCTACTTGTGACAATAAGCGATTTTCATTTCATTTCATTTCATCCCTAGTTTCCCCTAAACCTATCCCAAAGGAGTCAACACCCCTATAACAGTGTCAACAGGGAACCAAAGGACACTGGACAGAAACAAGTGAAGGAATGGCAGACCCTATGACTGCGTACATTGTAATCTGAGATAGCATTTACAAATCATTCACAATTTGATATTTTATCAGGATTATAAAGTGTGCACAAATTCAAAGCAATACTCTCAGAGAGCTGTGATAATATAGCAGAGCAATTGCTTAATGTAAATATGTATGTTACTTTTTCAGAGAACTGTTGAAAGTTATGTAGAAAAACGCGTGGGGAGTACATATGGACCTCCAAGTGGACGCAAAATGACTATATTTGTTGATGACATCAACATGCCTATTATCAATGAATGGGGAGACCAGGTAAAATACTTTAACTTTAATACCTTCAGCCTGGATTTATCCATTGGTGGTAACTCAGCCAGTTCAGGCCTTCCACCTGTCATAGAGATGTTTTACTTGCGTACCAGTGTACTCAAATACAATCAGTAACTTTCACATAGATAATGTCTACCACTTGTCAATATGCAACTAGGATCTGATCATAGCAGCGGAATGTTGCAAGTTTGTACAAAGAACAAAGAACATTACAGCACAGGAACACCAAACCTGTGCCGATCCAGATTCCTTATTTAGACCTACTACCCCTTGCCCAAAGGATCTGTATCCCTCCATTCCCCACCTGTTCATCTGTCTATCAAGATACATTTTAAACGTTGGTATCATGCCCGCCTCCACCATCTCCACTGGCAAAGCGTTTCAGGCACCCACCACCCTCTGCGTGAAAAACTTTCCTCGCACATCTCTCCTAAACTTTCCCCCTCTCACCTTGAACCTGTGCCCCTTTGTAATTGAGTCTTCCACCTTGGGGGAAAAAGCTTCTGACTATTCACCCTGTCTGTGCCTCTTGTAATTCTGTACCCCAATCAGGTCTTCCCTCAGCCTCTGTATTTCCAACAAAAACAATCCAAGTTTATTCAACCTCTCCTCGTAGTTAACAGCCTCCAGACCAGGCAACATCCTGGTAAACCTTTTTTGCAATCTCTCCAAAGCATCCACACCCTTCTCGTAATGTGACGATCAGAACTGCAATATTCCCAATGGGGCCTAACTAGAGCTTTATACAACTGTAATATGACCTGCCGACTCTTGTACTCAATTCCCTGGCCAATGAAGATCAGCATGTTTGACCACCTGACCCACCTGCATTGCCCCTTTCATGGAACTAAGTACAAGGCATTCAGACAACTGCCACAATTCCTATACATTGAGATTTATGCTATTGGGACTTTCAAACATCAATTACACGCTGAAAATTCAAACTCAGGAGCTGCTGTTAAATCTCAAAGCATAAAATTTCCAAATGTGATAAAGATGATTACTTAATGGCAAATTAATTCATTTCTCACAGTGTCTTAGAAGTTTACAAACCTGACTATTATTTTGGGGTCCTCAGCTTGTGGTTTCAGGAAAGCTGGTCAATGATTGCTGTTCCTATTCATAGAAATCATGAAATCCCTACAGTGCAGAAGGAGACCATTCAGCCCATCGAGCCTAAAATGACCCTCTGAAAGAGCACTATACCCAGGTCCACTCCCCCGCCCAACTCACTCTATCTCTGTAACCTAACCAGCACATCCCTGGGCACTAAGAGGCAATTTATCATGGACAATCAACCTACCTGTACATCTTTGGACTGTGGGAGGAAACCAGAGCACCCGGAGGAAACCCACGCAGACAGAGGAAGAAAGTGCAAACGCCACACAGGCAGTCGCCCGAGGCCGGAATTGAACCCGGGTCCCTGGCGCTATGAGGCTATGTGCCGCTATGCCACCCATATTGTAGGGATCTTTCAAATTCTCTTGAACAGTGACTTCTGATGCTCGTATTGATGAGGGCCCTAGGATGCTGTATCTCAGCTACTGCAGGGAAAGACTGGTCAAGCTTACTTTGTAGCACTTTGGTGAATATTGGTCGTAGTGAATGTGAATATCCTCAAAATAGGCTGTGGAATCATTCTGCGTACTGTGATAGGGGGACTTTTTTTTTATGAATGCCCGAATTAAGAGGAGTAAAACAGTTTCACCTCTCCAAGTTTATCATGGGTTAGTGTTATACGTTAAACAACCAGCTGAAACTGAACAATTATCTTATTTTCTGTCTTTCAGATTACTAATGAAATAGTTCGTCAGATGATCGAAATGCATGGAATGTACAACTTGGATAAACCAGGAGATTTTACTAAAATTGTTGATGTACAATTAATGGCAGCAATGATCCATCCAGGGGGAGGGCGCAATGACATTCCACAACGTTTAAAGAGGCAATTCACAGTCTTCAACTGTACACTGCCTACCAATGCTTCAATCGACAAGATCTTTGGTAATAATCTGCTCTCAATTGTTTCTATCAAATATTCCAGTTTGGAGAAAATTCTGCTGCTATCCTCCTGCACCTCAATGTCATGTAAATATTCTGGGGTGCTAATGCAATGTATCAATGTGGTTGACTCTTAAATGCCCTCAGGGATGGGCAATCAATGCCGGCCCAGCCAGCAACGTCCACATCCCATGAAGCAATAAAGAAAATTATACTGGCGACGAGGAAAAAAACTACAGCTGCGACTGTGTTTGAATTCCTCAGCACAAAGTAAGGTCAAAGCAAGTTTACATATGCCGCTTTTTGGGAGGCTTGAGGCTTTTTGCAAGCTGTGAATACTGGGCCCAGTATGCTCAATGGATGCAATATTTATTTCAGGCGAATGCAATTATAGGAGACGACAGACAAAAGGTAATTCCCCTGACCACCTGCAGAGCCCCAATCTTTAGTGTGATCAAAACCTTATCTACCTGACCCCAAATTCAAAGACCATTATGTCCCCAAACCTTCAATGATAGTAGAGAGGTACAGGTTCAACCCCAGGGGAGTCAGTCACGGAAGTCCTGGTGTGCCGACACAAGCTGCCCAAGCTTTGTGATTATAGTCCGGCCCTTCCAGAGATTCTGTTGGACCCGCCTCTTGTAGACATAAACAACATGGCAACGGAAAGATTCCGACTATTCGGTTCCCAGCAGCACTTTGCGATTACTGGAACTCAGTAGAAATTTAAGTTAAAACTTCTCAGGTGCCAATAGGAATTGTTTTATTTGTCTTCTATTGATTACAATTTGAAAGTCATTTAAAAGGCAATTCGTAGACAATTTGAAGCTTTCAGAAGAAACAAAGACATTATCTTCTTGCTTAGGCAAACAGCTCAACAATAACATTTAAAAGTCAAAGTCTGAAAATGAAACATGAAAAAGAGAGCGAGAGAGAGAGCTAGTCTAAAACTAAACTCCAACTCAGAACACTGAAAACACACAGAAAACACACACAAAAGCACACAGAAAACACACTAAACACACCAAAAAAACACAGTCTACACACTAAACAAACTAAAATGGTGGGGGAAACTTCTTCAGTCATACCCTTTCATATCTGTCTTAAGTCATCTAATCACACCCCAATATAATCCTAATTGGTTTGGGTTCGACTCAAACACATTTGATTTGACGGCAAGCCGTCCATCTTCAATGTGCAACATTAGTTTAATTGTTTCATGTCTGAATACTTGTGCATGTTATGGAATGCGATATTCTGCTTTATCTTTTACCAGCAAAAACTGGTCTTCTGCTGACTTAGCTGTTATCTGCATTGTGAACAATTGTGCCTTCATGTTGCTATGGTGCCTGCTTCGTCCTTGATCTGATTACTGTACAGCTCATTTCTTAATGTCAAACTGTCTTTGAAAATATCTTAGTGAAAATGTTGTTTTTATCTCCAATTAGTTTATACATGTGTCAGGTTTTTTGTGCCTCTGTTGAAGCTATGTGTTTTGTCATGACCTGAGGTTACGGGTGCTGAAATCCTCATTTTAAATGGGTATTTAAAACTGGGGCTTAATATTTATGCTTAAACGGCTATCTTTTACCTATACTAGTTATAGAACATAGAACGATACAGTGCAGTACAGGCCCTTCGGCCCACGATGTTACACCGACATGGGAAGTCAAAAAACAAAAGCCATCTAACCTACACTATGCCATTATCATCCATATGCTTATCCAATAAACTTTTAAATGCCCTCAATGTTGGCGAGTTCACTACTATTGCAGGTAGGGCATTCCACGGCCTCACCACTCTTTGCGTAAAGAACCTACCTCTGACCTCTGTCCTATATCTATTACCCCTCAGTTTAAGGCTATGTCCCCTCGTGCTAGCCATTTCCATCCGCGGGAGAAGGCTCTCACTGTCCACTCTATCTAACTCCCTGATCATTTTGTATGCCTCTATTAAGTCTCCTCTTAACCTTCTTCTCTCTAACGAAAACAACCCCTCTGCACCCGCTCCAAAGCCTCCACGTCCTTCCTATAATGCGGTGACCAGAACTGCATGCAATACTCCAAATGCGGCCGTACCAGAGTTTTGTACAGCTGCAACATGACCTCATGACTCCGGAACTCAATCCCTCTACCAATAAAGGCCAACACTCCATAGGCCTTCTTCACAACCCTATCAACCTGGGTGGCAACTTTCAGGGATCTATGTACATGGACACCTAGATCCCTCTGCTCATCCACACTTCCAAGAACTTTACCATTAGCCAAATATTCCGCATTCCTGTTATTCCTTCCCAAGTGAATCACCTCACACTTCTCTACATTAAACTCCATTTGCCACCTCTCAGCCCAGCTCTGCAGCTTATCTATGTCCCTCTGTAACCTGCTACATCCTTCCGCACTGTCGACAACACCACCGACTTTAGTGTCGTCTGCAAATTTACTCACCCACCCTTCTGCGCCCTCCTCTAGGTCATTGATAAAAATGACAAACAGCAACGGCCCCAGAACAGATCCTTGTGGTATGCCACTTGTAACTGAACTCCATTCTGAACATTTCCCATCAACCACCACCCTCTGTCTTCTTTCAGCTAGCCAATTTCTGATCCACATCTCTAAATCACCCTCAATCCCCAGCCTCCGTATTTTCTGCAATAGCCTACCGTGGGGAACCTTATCAAACGCTTTACTGAAATCCATATACACCACATCAACTGCTCTACCCTCGTCTACCTGTTCAGTCACCTTCTCAAAGAACTCGATAAGATTTGTGAGGCATGACCTACCCTTCACAAAGCCATGCTGACTATCCCTAATCATATTATTCCTATCGAGATGTTTATAAATCTTGTCTCTTATAATCCCCTCCAAGACTTTACCCACAACAGATGTGAGGCTCACCGGTCTATAGTTGCCGGGGTTGTCTCTACCCCCCTTGTTGAACAAAGGGACCACATTTGCTATCCTCCAGTCCTCTGGCACTATTCCTGTAGCCAATGATGACATAAAAATCAAAGCCAAAGGCCCAGCAATCTCTTCCCTGGCTTCCCAGAGAATCCTAGGATAAATCCCATCAGGCCCCGGAGACTTATTTATTTTCAGCCTGTCCAGAATTGCCAACACCTCTTCCCTACGTACCTCAATGCCATCTATTCTAATAGCCTGGGTCTCAGCATTCTCCTCCACAACATTCTCTTTTTCCTGAGTGAATACTGACGAAAAATATTCATTTAGTATCTCGCCTATCTCTTCAGGCTCCACACACAACTTCCCATCCCTGTCCTTGACTGGCCCTACTCTTACCCTAGTCATTCTTTTATTCCTGACATACCTATAGAAAGCTTTTGGGTTTTCCTTGATCCTACCTGCCAAATACTTCTCATGTCCCCTCCTTGCTCGTCTTAGTTCTCTCTTTAGATCCTTCCTCGCTACCTTGTAACTATCAAGCGCCCCAACTGAAACTTCACACCTCATCTTCACATAGGCCTCCTTCTTCCTCTTAACAAGAGATTCCACTT
The DNA here is from genome assembly GCF_047496885.1 of Scyliorhinus torazame. Taxonomy (NCBI): domain Eukaryota; kingdom Metazoa; phylum Chordata; class Chondrichthyes; order Carcharhiniformes; family Scyliorhinidae; genus Scyliorhinus; species Scyliorhinus torazame. Next base: position 346,150,684 of record NC_092710.1, on the reverse strand, counting down.
CTTTGGTAAACCACGGTTCCCTCGTTCGACGCCTTCCTCCCTGCCTGACCGGTACGTACTTATCAAGAACACGCAGTAGCTGTTCCTTGAACAAGCTCCACATATCTAGTGTGCCCAACACTTGCAGCCTACTTCTCCAACCTATCCCCCCCAAGTCATGTCTAATGGCTTCATAATTGCCCTTCCCCCAGCTATAACTCTTGCCCTGCGGGGTATACTTATCCCTTTCCATCACTAACGTAAACGTCACCGAATTGTGGTCACTGTCCCCAAAGTGCTCACCTACCTCCAAATCTAACACCTGGCCTGGTTCATTACCCAAAATCAAATCCAATGTGGCCTCTCCTCTTGTTGGCCTGTCAACATATTGTGTCAGGAAACCCTCCTGCACACATTGTACAAAAAACGACCCATCTAATGTACTCGAACTACATCTTTTCCAGTCAATATTTGGAAAGTTAAAGTCTCCCATAATAACTACCCTGTTACTTTCGCTCTTATCCAGAATCATCTTCGCCATCCTTTCCTCTACATCCCTAGAACTATTTGGAGGCCTATAGAAAACGCCCAACAGGGTGACCTCTCCTTTCCTGTTTCTAACCTCAGCCCATACTACCTCGGAAGAAGAGTCCCCATCTAGCATCCTCTCCGCCACCGTAATACTGTTTTTGACCAGTAGCGCCACACCTCACCCTCTTCTTTCTCCTTCTCTGAGCTTACTAAAACACCTAAACCCCGGAACCTGCAATAACCATTCCTGTCCCTGCTCTATCCATGTCTCCGAAATGGCCACAACATCGAAGTCCCAGGTACCAACCCATGCTGCCAGTTCCCCTACCTTATTTTGTATACTCCTGGCATTGAAGTAGACACACTTCAAACCACCTACCTGAACACTGGCCCCCTCCTGCGAAGTCAAATCTGTGCTCCTGACCTCTATACTCTCAATCTCTCGTACCCTAAAACTACAATCCAGGTTCCCATGCCCCTGCTGCATTAGTTTAAATCCCCCCAAAGAGCACTAACAAATCTCCCCCCCAGGATATTTGTGCCCCTCAGGTTCAGATGTAGACCATCCTGTCTGTAGAGGTCCCACCTTCCCCAAAAAGAGCCCCAGTTATCCAGAAATCTGAATCCCTCCCGCCTGCACCATCCCTGTAGCCACGTGTTTAATTGCTCTCTCTCCCTATTCCTCATCTCATTATCACGTGGCACGGGCAACAACCGAGAGATAACAACTCTGTTTGTTCTCGTTCTGAGCTTCCATCCTAGCTCCCTGAAAGCCTGTCTGACATCCTTGTCCCCTTTCCTACCTATGTCATTAGTGCCAATGTGGACCACGACTTGGGGCTGCTCCCCCTCCCCCTTAAGGACCCGGAAAACACGATCCGAGACATCACGTACCCTTGCACCTGGGAGGCAACATACCAAACGTGAGTCTCTCTCGCTCCCACAAAATCTCCTATCTGTGCCCCTGACTATCGAGTCCCCAATTACTAATGTTCTGCTCCTCTCCCCCCTTCCCTACTGAGCAACAGGGACAGACTCCGTGCCAGAGGCCCGTACCCCATGGCTTACCCCTGGTAAGTCCCCCCCCCACAAGTATCCAAAGCGGTATACTTGTTACTCAGGGGAACGACCGCAGGGGATCCCTGCACTGACTGCTTCTTCCCAGTCCCTCTTACAGTTACCCATCTATCTCCAATCTTTGGTGTAACTAATTCCCTGAAGTTGCTATCTATGACCCCCTCTGCCTCCCGAATGATCCGAAGTTCATCCAACTCCAGCTCCCGTTCCCTAACTCGGTCTTGGAGGAGCTGGAGATGGCAGCACTTCCTGCAGGTAAAATCAGCAGGGACACGAACGGCATCCCTCACCTATTGGCATCCCACTAACGGCATCCCTCACCTTATCTATACATAATAACCTGTCACGTAACCTGCTGCCTTGCTCTCCATTAACCATTATACTGTCCATAGCTTTACCCTTCCCTTCCCCCCAACTTGCTAGTTTAAAGTCCTTGTGACCAACCTATTTATCCTATTCGCTGGAACACTGTTCCCAGAATGGTTCAGGTGAAGACCGTCCCAACGGTACAGGTCCCTCCTGCCCCAGTACTGTCTGTTTATTGTCGCGTGTGCCGAGTTTCAGTGAACAGTATTTTTCTGCGAGCTGCTCAACAGATCATTAAGTACATGAAAAGAAAAGGAAATAAAAGAAAATGCATAATAGGGCAACACAAGGTACACAATGTAACTAGATAACATCGGCATTGGGTGAAGCATACAGGGGTGTAGTGTTAATCAGGTCAGTTTAGGAGTCTGTTAACAATGGGGAAGAAGCTGTTTTTGAGTCTGTTCGTGCGTGTTCTCAGACTTTTGTATCTCCTGCCCGATGGAAGAAGTTGGAAGAGTGAGTAAGCCTGGTGGGAGGGGTCTTTGATTATGCTGCCCGCTTTCCCCAGGCACAGCATCCAGGAAAAAACAGCCTGCTTGATTCGCACCCATTCCACCACCTCCAATATCCATTCCATCCATCACTGACACACAAGAGGCAATTGGTCTTTCCTGTCCTTTTTTGTTGGGCTGCACGGTAGCACAAGTGGCTAGCACAGTGGCTTCACAGCGCCAGGGTCCCAGGTTCAATTCCCCACTGGGTCACTGTCTGTGCGGAGCCTGCACGTTCTCCCCGGGTGCTCCGGTTTCCTCCCTCAGTCCAAAGACGTGCAGGTTAGGTGGATTGGCCATGATAAATTGCCCTTAGTGACCAAAAAGATTAGGAGGGGTTATTGGGTTACGGGGATAGGGTGGAAATGAGGGCTTAAGTGAGTCGGTGCAGATTCAAGGGGCCGAATGGCCTCCTTCTGCACTGTATGTTCTAGGTACTATGTTCTATATTTCATAATTGCGAACTTCACTTGGGAAAAGAGCATGTTATTGAGAAAGATTATCAAGGAAAGCAGTCATCTGAAGTGCATTCTCATGAATTCACCGTGAATAGTGGAAAATTAGATGCAGTATCTCTCAGAGATTTAGGATAGTCTGAATAACACTTATTTCAGCGAACTGAACTTCCTGCAAGAGACTCTCCTATTCATGGTGAGAATAAAATCCACAAGTATTTATTTCCTCTAAAAACATTGGTGACATTGAATCTTGTCGTAGTCATTTTCTAGTCTCCTGAATTACTTGAGTTTTTCAGAGTGTGGCATTGTTCCCGAGGAGAGAAGAAAATCAAAGTTGTTGGCTGCATTTTGTTAAATCTAATTATTCATGGAAATAACAAGATTGGACTTTTTTTTGTATTTTGGCCAGGAATTATTGGAAATGGATACTTTCAATCTTCTAGAAACTTCGCGCCGACAATCAGTAACATGATAACAAAACTTGTTGCCACCAGCAGAATCCTCTGGCAGTGGACAAAGGTACCCACACTGTTGTAAATATTTTTCTTCATAAAAGCTGCTGAGGATGTAATGAATGTCAATTTGTCAGACCTATTCCTCACAAGAGAATAAACAACATCAACTTATGTTTTTAAAGTAAATAGAGGTAATAAAATTGTTCATAAAAAGAATAGATATTGGGACATATGCCAAACTATATAGAACGGCTGGTTCGATCAGTTGGGTTGGATGGAGCTGGCATGTGGTTTTGAATAATGCCAACATCGCAGGTTCAATTCCCATTCTGGCTGAGGTAAATTTGGGACCTACTCCTGAGTGGCAAACTGACTGACAGAAATTGCCAAGAAAACAGCTGAGGATGAAGTATTAATAGGCAATGAGCCAAAGACCCGCCTTTGGGCCAAGGACCCACCTTTGGGCAGAGAATACAGCACACCTGACATGTGGCAAATGCTTTAGAGGAAGAGCAGAAATAGCGTGGCTACAAGAACAGATCAGAGATTGGGAATTCTGCAGTGAGTAACTCAATTCATGACTTCCCACAGCCTGACCACACAAGGCACAAATCAGGAATGTGGTGGCGCGTGCACCGAATGCAGCTCAACGAGCCTCAGGCTTGACACCATCCAGGGCAAAGCTTGACTGGCACTCCATTCACTCCCTCCACAACTGTGGTAGCAGTGTTTACCATCCAGAAGATTTATTCCAGTAACTCACCAAGGGTCCTTTAACAACGCCTTCCAAACACATGACCAAAGAGTCCAAAGATGTGCAGGTTGGGTGGATTGGCCATGCTAAATTGCCCTTAGTGTCCAAAATTGCCCTTAGAGTTGGGTGGGGTTACTGGGTTATGGGGATAGGGTGCAGGTGTGGGCTTGGGTAGGGTGCTCTTCCCAAGGGCCGATGGAGACTCGATGGGCCGAATGGCCTCCTTCTGCACTGTAAATTCTATGGTTTTCCTCCAAGCCATACACCAGCCCGGAACTATATCATAGGAACACAGGAACATAGAAATTAGGAGCACAAGTAGACAATTCAGCCCTTGAAACCTGCTTCACCATTCAATCAGATCATGGCTGATCTCTTGGACTCAAATCCACCCTCCGACCTGTTTCCCATATCATTTTAACCCATTTTTCATCACTGTTCCCTCGATCCTGCTGGGTAAAAATCCCTGAATTCTCTTCCGAACAGTACTGTGATTTGTACCGACACCACACAGACTGAGGCCACTTTCCAATTCTCAAGGTCAATTAGGGATATCACTGGCATTGCTAACAAAGTTCATTTTGCACCAGAGAAAAATATAGGTGGGCAACTGAAATCTTCAGAAAATGGTGTTGGAATTTAGGTTAAGAAATCCACATGATGGGAGGGATTCTCTGATCGCCATCGCCGAAATCGCCCGCCATTCTGAAGCCGTATCCACAGGTAAAGCAGGGGGCTTTACGCTGAGCGGCTGCTGGCCTTCCACCAGACGGTGGATCGGTGCGGGGGTGGTGCCTACTTTCTGGCTTTCTGGTCATAAGACCAAGCGGATATAGCTGGAGGATCGGAGAATCCAACCCCTTTGTCCATTATGTCACCAATGAATAGTTGAACAAAGAAAAAATCATTGCATTTATATGGTGTGTCATGAGAATGTTGCTTTAAGAAATGGTTAGCTGCTCATGTTACTGCAGTGATGTCAGAGTGTGGGTGGAGCTGAGCTCTGGTTCTGCTTTTTAGTTTCACTTTGAAAAAAGCTTGGGTGTGTCTGAGTTTTCCAGTGAGCAGCAGTTGAAGTTAAACAAAGAGTTGTCCTGTTGATCTCTGCCATCCAAAGACTATCGCTGGATCATTTGGTGAATTCAGAATTATAAATGTTCTCAATCATGAATGTGAACCTAATGTGCTCCTGTTTAAAGGTTTGTTTAGCCTTTTGGATGTTAAAAGAACAGCTTAAAGGATTACTTAGTGTGTATTCTTTGGGGATTATCTTTGAATTAATGGTTACTAAGATATTCACTGTTTGTTTTAAAAAGGTTAACTTTAGTTCATAGAATAAACATTGTTTTGTTTTTAAAAATACTTTTCCATTTCTGCTATACCACACCTGTAGAGTGGTCCATGTGCTCCCCATACCACAATCTAGTAAAAGTTGTGGGTCAGGTGAACTCCTTGATACACTTTGGGATTCTCCCTGACCCATAACAGGTGCTTGCAACAACTTCAGGATGTTTAACCCGGTTCACTGCCAATGAAATATTTTTGAAGCATTGTATCTAGTGTCAGAGGGGTGGAGTGTGGAAGATATATAATATTGGCAGTCAGAACCTCATTCCTCCGACGCCAGGACAGGATTTGTGGAGTTCCACGGCAGCAAAATGGTGCCACAGCTGGGCCGATTCAGTGACTGTTAAGGGGTTAGCACCAACACTACGTGGAACACAATCGATTGCGATGAGAAACGGTGTGGGATTTGCAATTGACACTCAGGAGGCTGACAAGCTGCAGCTGCTGATACACATTTCAATCCCCAAACACACCATCCCAGCCAACAAAATGGCAGCAAGACCCGTGGCACCACGATTCACCGAAGCCGGGCATGATCCCTCCTGGACACGGTGGAGGAGAGTCAGGTCACTCGGTGCCCTGGCCTGGGAAGGAGCCTGCCAGCTGCTGCCGTTTGCCAGGCCTGGGTACAGGTGGCAACACTACGTGGTTAGCACAGTTGCTACACAGCTCCAGGGTCCCAGGTTCGATTCCACACTTCACCTTGCCCCACACAACCCCACTGCATCCCCCACCCCTCCCCCCCCGGTCAGCCGATGCTTCTTGTCTTGTGCCCCGAAGGACCTGCTGGTGATGGGGTTAGCCAATTATTATTATTCTGGTGTTCCCTGTTCCCAAACTCAGCCACAACCCTCGACCAGCAATGAGGATGAGACAGACAAGAACGGGGCATCCTGGGACACCCCAGAGCTCTAGTCTGAGAATGACACTGACTTCCCTTCACAGCTGGTTCCAACACCCTCCACCATCCCAGAGACACTCACCTCGGATGGGCACTTTCGTGAAAGAGGCTCCTGGGACACTATCTGGTGCGCACCACACAGCTGCTCCGGTGCAGCAGGCGGAGGTAGGAACTCCCAAGGGGGCGGAAAGTCAGAGGGTGGGCCTACCCCAGAGACTAGCTGCCATTCAGATGGGTAACGGACGGTCCCATCGAATGCAGAGATGCCGAGCCAGAACTATGTGAGGGGTGATCTGTGAGCATCGGACACCTGTAGGAGCAGTTGGAGGAGTCCAATTGCATGCAGGAGGAGTTGGTGCCATCCATGCATGCCACCCAGACCAACACCGCATGAGTGGCGTCCGCGGTGGAGGCCTTGGCGGCGAAGGTTACGGCCCTGGATGAGCATTCCAAGGCCTGGGGCATTCTGTGCAGGCGGTGGCTGATGCCCAGGGCAGGGCTGCCCTCTCACAGGCAGCCATATGCCAGAGCCACCTTGCCATTGCAGCGGCGCTCCTGAGCGTGGCCCAGGTAAATGGGGCATAGCTGATAGCATTCTGGCTGACGTGGCACAGGAGATGACCCAGTCCCAGAGGGAGATGGTGCCATCATTTGCTGATGTTACACAGACCCAGAAGTTGGAGGCACTGTCACAGTGAGACTTGGCGCAGTCTCAGTATCCTGTATCTCAGGCTATGGGTCCCCTCCGTGTCTGTGTCATCGATCGCTTGTCGGCACATGGGGTGGGTTCTGGTTGTGGCTGTGGCTGGGGACGGGGGACACCAGAAGGACCCGCTCCATCATCAGCAGCTCCTGCAAGACACAAGACAAGACACGCGATTGAACTGCGGGCCAGGGGCGGGTGGGAGTGGTGTAGGGGTGATGTGGGGGTGCAGGTAATGTGGGGGTGTGGATGGTTGACACAAGTGTCTCTGGGAACTGCAACTAAGTGGGGTCTCACTTCCTCATCCGAGGCAGATCTCCACCCGGGCGATGTTAATTTCCTTGGGCCCATTGACCACGTCCAGGGCCTACTGCTCTGCCACAGTGAGGGTCCGCAAGTCCGATGGTCTCCCGGGGGTCAGGGGAGGGGGACAGAAAATGCAGAATGTTAGACAGTTTGGCGCATGCAGCCCAGGGCATGAGTAGCTCCACTTTCCAGGGCACCTGGTTGGAGGGGAGGAGGGGGTTTGGTGCCAGGTGCACAGCGCTGCCTATTCACCCTGACCACCCTCAGGAGGCCATGCAATTATTTTTTTTGAACACCACTGCAGGCCGGTCACTGGTGGTTCTGACGTCCTCTGCCTCCTGCGCCCAGGCACGATGAATGGTGGCGGCTGGCAGATTCCATCCCGGGCCGGGGTACAGGGTGGCTCACCTCTCCTCCATGGCGTCCGGGGGAGTGTCTCGAGCTCGGTGTCCGTGAATTCTGGGGTCGCTCTCCTTGCTGCCACCTTGTTGGCTGGGATGGTGTGTGTGGGGCATGAAGTTAGAAAAATACCCAAAGTCTTTGGCCCTTAGCTGTCCAATAATTACAGTCACCAGGTTTGTAAATGTAAAGACAATTACTGTTTATTTATAACAAAAACTATAATGAAGCATGCAGCATATACAACTGGTTAACTATTATCTAATTCCTAATTCCCCACTTTAACTTGCCACCAACCTCTATACACACAACGCACACGCACACAATGACAGACAAACATAAAGGGGAAGAAAGTGGGTCAACAAAAAACATAAGTAAAAGAGAAGAAAGTATTTCTTTCAGATGGGTGTTTCCAGCACCCTGCCCCTCTTCAAACCTTGTTTGCAGTTAAAGGTTTTTTTTACTGCAGATTCTGCAGTTTTAGGAATACAGCACTCTGGATATAGAGACAGTCCTGGTCTTTGCTTACAGTCTGTATTTGTTTTCCGATAGTTACATCCATAAATGCTGGTTCACTGCAATTTCAGGAATACAGCACTCACAGCCTTTCTGGAAAAGGAGAGAAAACTGGTCCTGGTTTTTCTGTGTCCAGGAGTCAAACTGAAACTCCTTGGGACTCTGAAAACCATTCCACTGGGACAGGATCCAATCACCACCTGTTACTGGGCAGAGTACATCCCTTTGGGTCAATTCATTGGCCCCTAACCAATCAATCAAACCAAGTCCCAGCCCACCTCTCTCTCTCTCGTGCTGACAAGTCTGAAACTCTTGTGCAAACTATCAGAGATTAGTAGAGTGTTGTCTCCTGTAGCTTCTGAATTCTGCTGCTTGACTTAAAGATACATGTCCGTGAATCACCACGGATCAAAATGATACCGGCAAAATAAAAGAAAGGGGAAATAAGCGAATAAACATGATGGACCCTTACATCATTCTGAATTCAAACAATTCTTTCTCCATCAGGATTTCAGACAGTTAATCTGTGAAATTATTTACATAAAATATAAATTAACGTAAATTTGCTGAGAGCCTCAGATATTACTTTTGTTCAAAGGAGGTGACCATCGCTGGCTAGACCAGCATTTGTTGTCCATCCCTAATTATCCTTGAGAAGGTTGTAGTGTTGAACTCCCTTCTTGTCTGCTGCAGATTGTGTGTTGTAGGTAAACCCACAGTGCTGCTGGGAGGGATTTGACCCAGTTACAGTGAAGGGTTGGTTATATGTTTCCAAATCAGGATGGTGTGTGGCTTGGAGGGGAACTTGCAGTTGATGGTTCCCATGCATCTGCTGCCCTTGTCCTTCGAGGTGGTAGTGGTCACAGGATTTAAAAGTGCTGTCTAAGGAGCCATAGAATCATAGTACAGTGCAGAAGGAGGTCATTCAGGCCATCGAGTCTGCCCCGGCCCTTGGAAAGAGCACCCGATTTAAGCCCACACCTCCACCCCATCACAACAATCCAGTAACCTCACACAACCTTTGGACACTAAAGGGCAATTTAGCATGGCCAATACACCTAATCTGCACATCTTTGGACTGTGGGAGATAATCAGAGCACCCGGAGGAAACCCACATAGACACAGAGAGAAAGCGCAAACTCCACACAGTCACCCGAGGTCGGAATTGAACCTGGGTCCCTGAAGTTGAGAGGCTTGGTGAGTTACTGCAGAGCACCTTGTAGATGGAACACACTCCTGCCAATGTGCATTGGTGATGGAGGGATTGGATGTGTAAGGTGTTGGATGGGATGCCAATCAAGCGGGTTGCTTTGTCCTGGATGGTGTCAAGCTTCTTGAGTGTTGTTCTAGCTGCACTCATCGAGGTGAGTGGGGAGTATTAAATCATTCTCCTGATTTGCACCTTGTAGATGGTGGACAGACTTTGGGGTTCAAGAGGTTAGTTACTCATCACAGAATTCTCAGTCTCAATGGATTAAAATTAAAGGTAATTAAGATTAACATTTTATGCAGGTGACACATGTAGGAATGAGCATTAAATGGACAATATTTACCAGCTGTTCACTCCGGCGGGATATTCTGGTCCCACCATTGGCACACCCCAGCCTCGGGTTTCCCGGCAACAAGGGGACCAGAAAATCCTGCTGGCGGCTGCCTCCTTTGCCAAAAAACACACAACGGCTTGCTTGGTGATCCATGATAAAATGGAAGAACTGGGTGACCCCTGGGTGGCAGAGGTCATAGTGGAGAGCCTGGAGTCGATCCACTTGTGCGCTGGCACATGTACCGCGTCAGGGGGCTCATTGAGCTTCCCCGGGCGATACAAGATCTCGTAGTTATAGGTGGAGACCTCGATCCTCCACCTCAAGATCTTGTCGTTTTTGATCTTGCCCCGCTGTGTGTTAATGAACATGAAGGCTGTCATGATATTCAAACACACACATCATGATGGACACACCAACAGGCAAATCAGAGCACACAACACCATAACCAATCACAGACAAGAACACCAACCACATAAAAAGCACGAGCACGACACCTGGTGTTCAGTAGGTCTGGGGACAAAGAAACAGAGAAGAGCTGTTACAACATCACAAGCAGGGAACCCCCACGTGCAGAGTGAAAAGACAAAACTGTACATAGTAAGTTTGAATAAAATAGCGTTGTACCATATACAACCGTGTTGGCTCATCTGTGTGTCAGAACACCCAACACCACATGGTACAGGAGTGGATCGATACCTGTCTACTAACCTGCCATTCTGGACATGGACCGCACCGACAAACCGCAGCCGTTGCAAGTCGCGGGGAACCTAGGTACCAATTGGAAGCTCTTCAGGCAGCGATTTGACCTGTACATCCGTGCCACCGAAAAACAGAGTGCCTCGGATGAAACGAAGATTGCAATGCTCCTCTTCTACGCAGGTCAGCACGCCACCGACGTCTTCAACTCACTGGTGTTCGAAGAAGGCGAAAACCAATCCAAATATGACACGGTCATCCTCAAACTGGACCAGCACTTTCAAGTTGAAGTAAATGAAAGTTTTGAAAGATACCTCTTTCAGCAACGCCTGCAAGGTAAGGAGGAGCTTTTTCAACCCTTCTTGACGCACCTCCGGATTCTAGCGCAGTCCTGCGGTTACGGCACCACCACAGAGTCCATGATCAGGGACCAGATTGTTTTTGGCGTTGCCTCTAGTGGCCTACGCCAGCAGCTTCTTAAAATAAAAAGCCTCACCTTAGCGTCTGCTGTGGAAGCCTGTGTCCTCCACGAAAATGCTACCTGCCGTTTTGCCCGATTTCAGGCGTCCGAGTTGGCACGGAGGGGGTCCCCAGCCGTCGAATCGGCAAGCCAGGCCGCCCACGACGTCGAACGCATCCAGGCCGTCGATTACTTCCCGACCCACGGCCCGGACGACAGCGGCCGCTTCCCGCGCTTTTCGCGGTCTCCCGCGCAGGTGCGCGCCAAAAATAACGGCCACAACGAGGGACGCACTGCGCAGGCGCGCCCACCGCAAGATCGCACTGCGCATGCGCAGTGGCGCAACGAACGCCGTGACGTCATGACGTGCGGCAATTGTGGAGCTCTACATTTAAAAGGGCAATGTCCTGCAAAAAACCGACAGTGCCTCAGATGTGGCAAGATGGGCCACTACGCAGCCCACTGTCGTTCGGCTCAACCCATGGATCCGGCGCATCCTCGACAATCTCGCAGACAAGTCAGGACCGTCCAGCCCACGCATCAAGACTTCCAGTTAAGTGATGCAGATGACCAGGATGCCTTCCGCGTTTCCGTCATCGATGTCAACAAGGTCAATGCCATCAATCCAGCCGATGAGTGGTGTGCCACCCTGACGGTCAACCGATCGCGCGTCGCCTTCCGTCTGGACACCGGCGCATCCGCCAACCTGATTGCATATTCTGCAGTCCAGGCCATGAAGGTCAAACCACCCATCACGCCATCCCGGCTCAAGATGGTTGACTATAACGGGAACGTCATCCCGTCCATAGGATCTTGCCAGCTACAGGTAACTCACAAGATGCACACGGCCACACTCCCCTTCGAAGTTGTCGGCTCATCAAAGGACTCGTTACTGGGCGCACAGGCGTGTAAGGTCCTTCACCTGGTACAGCGCATTATGTCTCTCTCTCCAGATGAGATATCCGACTTCCCGGATGCTGAGTTCCACGCAAATCTCCATTCCCTCCTTGCTCACAACCAGGAGGTTTTTGAAGGCATGGGGACATTGCCATACACGTACAAGATTCGACTCAGACCGGACGCCATCCATGTCGTTCACGCACCTCGCAGGGTTCCTGCGCCACTCAAAGACCGCCTCAAGGTACAACTGCAGGTTCTTCAGGACCAAGGGGTCCTATCCAGGGTCACGGAGCCCACGCCATGGGTCAGCTCCATGGTCTGTGTAAAGAAGCCCTCTGGCGAGCTCCGTATATGTATAGATCCTAAAGATCTGAATAACAACATCATGCGGGAACACTATCCCATCCCGAAACGAGAGGACCTCACCAGCGAGATGGCGCGAGCCAAAATATTCACCAAATTGGATGCGTCCAAAGGATTTTGGCAGATCCAACTGGACCCGGCCAGCCGAAGACTATGCACATTCAACACCCCTTTTGGCAGATTCTGCTACAACCGGATGCCATTCGGCATCATTTCAGCATCTGAAGTTTTCCACCGCATTATGGAGCAGATGATGGAAGGCATCGAAGGGGTACGTGTATATGTGGACGATATCATCATTTGGTCCACCACTCCGCAGGAACACATGCATCGTCTACGACGTGTCTTCACCCGCATACGACAAAATGGCCTGCGTCTCAACCGTGCGAAGTGTGCCTTCGGCCAGACGGAGCTGAAATTCCTCGGGGACCAGGAATCTCAAGGTCAGGGGTCCGTCCCGATGCAGACAAGGTTAGCGCCATCACAGCCATGCCACGACCGGCTGACAAGAAGGCTGTCCTAAGATTCCTGGGCATGGTCAACTTCCTTGGGAAGTTCATTCCCAACCTGGCTTCTCATACAACAAATATGCGCCATCTCGTAAAAAAATCGACAGAATTCAACTGGCACCAATCGCATCAGCGGGAATGGGAGGAGCTCAAGCACAAACTGGTCACGGCACCAGTGCTGGCCTTCTTTGACACGACTCGCCCTACAAAGATCTCAACAGACGCCAGCCAATCTGGTATTGGAGCGGTACTCCTGCAAAAAGACAGCACGTCGTCATGGGCCCCGGTTGCATATGCCTCACGAGCCATGACCCCTACCGAACAGCGCTACGCGCAAATCGAAAAAGAATGCCTGGGCTTGTTAACTGGACTGGACAAGTTCCACGACTATGTGTATGGCCTGCCATGATTTACGGTCGAAACTGACCACCGCCCCCTGGTCAACATCATTAACAAAGACCTGAACGACATGACTCCTCGCCTCCAGCGCATCTTACTTAAACTCAGGAGGTACGATTTCGAACTGATCTACACTCCGGGGAAGGATCTCATCGTGGCGGACACTCTTTCCCGAGCAGTGAGCACACCACCAGATGCGGAGGGGTTCGTGCGTCAAATTGAGGCACACGTAACTCTGACAGCAGCAAATCTGCCAGCTGATGATCCTAGTCTGGCCCACATACGCGCAGAGACGGCGACTGACCCCCTTCTGCAGCGAGTGATGCGCCACATGACGGAAGGGTGGCTCAAAGGGCAGTGCCCCCAGTTTTATAATGTGCGAGATGATCTTACCAACATAGACGGGGTCCTTATGAAATCAGACAGGATCGTTATTCCGCACAGCGTGCGCCAGATGATTCTTCATCAACTACACGAAGGCCACTTGGGCGTCGAAAAATGCAGACGAAGGGCCCGGGAGGCGGTATATTGGCCGGGTATTAATGAAGACATAGCCAACATGGTGCTCAACTGCACAACCTGTCAGAGGTTTCAGCCGGCGCAACCTCCGGAAACACTTCTACCACACGAGATGGTGACGTCCCCCTGGGCGAAGGTGGGTGTTGACCTATTTCACGCGCTCGGCAGAGATTACATCGTTATTATAGACTACTTCTCAAACTACCCGGAAGTCATGCCTCTCCATGATCTGACGTCGTCCGCAGTCATTGGGGCCTGCAAGGAAACATTTGCTCGCTATGGCATTCCAAGGACTGTCATGTCAGACAATGGACCCTGCTTCGCCAGCCGTGAATGGTCGTCCTTTGCCGCAGCATATGGTTTCACTCATGTGACATCCAGCCCTCTACATCCACAATCGAACGGGAAGGCTGAAAAGGGTGTCCACATCGCCAAGCGGCTCCTGTGCAAGGCGGCTGCTGCCGGATCGGACTTTAACCTTGCCTTGCTGGCCTATCGATCGGCCCCGCTATCCACGGGTCTCTCGCCAGCGCAGCTACTAATGGGTCGCTCCCTCAGGACGACGGTACCTTCCATCCTGGCACCAACAACAGACCATGAGACGGTTCTTCGGAACATGCAAATGCAGCGTGATCGCCAGAAAAGTCGGTACGACACACGAGCGACGGACCTGCCCCCCCTGTCCTCCGGAGACAAAGTACGCGTCCATCAACCGTATGGTGGCTGGTCAGCACCGGCCAAAGTCCTCCGACAAGTGGCTCCCCGCTCGTTCCTGGTTCGCATGCCGGATGGTTCAGTGCGTCGCCGCAATCGGCGCGCCCTTCGCCGACTTCCACGCTCACAGCCACACAGTACGCACACGCCAGATCCTCAACAGGCTTCCGAGGATGACTTTGTGGAGCTGCCGCACATCACGCCCTTTCCATCGCCACCCATGGCCATGCCTGCACAGCAGCCGGTGGTTCTTGATCCACCCTTGAGGCGGTCAACCCGAACTCGTCGCAAGCCCATTAGACTGGACTTATAATACCGTTCATATGTTTAACAAGTTGCACAATTTTACATGATAACCTGTTGTTGTTTATCGTTCCAGATGTCGTCTGACTGGACAACTGTTCAAGTTTTTTTTTTCTTCTTCTCTCGTTCGCATTTATGTTATGTTATGGTACAACTTGGTTCATGTGACGCACCCGACATCGCCCCATGTACATAGTTCCGTCATATGCACATGCTGCACACGACACACACACACTCTTAGATGCACTCACGACACGATCATATTTATTACCACGTAGGCACATATCTTTGTAAAAAGGGGGATGTCATGATATTCAAACACACACATCATGATGGACACACCAACAGGCAAATCAGAGCACACAACACCACAACCAATCACAGACAAGAACACCAACCACATAAAAAGCACGAGCACGACACCTGGTGTTCAGTAGGTCTGGGGACAAAGAAACAGAGAAGAGCTGTTACAACATCACAAGCAGGGAACCCCCACGTGCAGAGTGAAAAGACAAAACTGTACATAGTAAGTTTGAATAAAATAGCGTTGTACCATATACAACCGTGTTGGCTCATCTGTGTGTCAGAACACCCAACACCACAAAGGCAACTTTGTGCCGGCCAGGTAATGCCTCCAATGTTGCACAGCTTCCACAATGGCCTGGGCCTCCTTTTCGACAGAGGAGTGCCGAATTTCGGAGGCATGGATGGTGCGGGAAAAGAAGGCCACGGGCCTACCCGCCTGGTTGAGGGTGGCGGCCAGAGATACGTCCGATGCATCGCACTCGACCTGAAAGGGGAGGGTCTCGTCGACCGCTTGCATCGTGGCCTTGGCGATGTCTGCCTTGATGCGGTTGAAGGCCTGGCGGGCCTCAGCCGTCAGGGGAAAAACTGTGGACTGAATGAGTGGACGGGTCTTGTCAGCATGGTTAGGGACTCACTGGGCGTAGTATGAGAAGAACCCCAGGCATTGTTGCAGGGCCTAGGGGCAATAGGGGAGGAGGTGTTCCATGAGGGGGCGCATGCGGTCTGGGTCGGGCCCTAGAACTCCATTTTCCACAACATAACCAAGGATGGCTAAGCGGTTGGTGCGGAAAGTCGCATTTCTCCTTATTGTATCTGAGGTTAAGGAGTTTGGCGGTCTGGAGGAATTCCTGGAGGTTAGCGTCATGGTCCTGCTGATCGTGGCTGCAGATGGTGACGTTATCTAGGTACGGGAAGGTGGCCCGCAGTCCTTACCGGTCAACCATTTGGTCCATCTCATGTTGGAAGACTGAGACCCCATTAGTGACGCCGAAGGGAACCCTAAGGGAGTGATAGAGGCAGCCATCTGCTTCAAACACAGTGTATTGGCGGTCCTCTGGGTGGATGGGGAGCTGGTGGTAGACGGACTTCAGGTCCACTGTGGAAAAGACTCGATACTGCGCAATCTGATTGACCATGTCAGATATGCGTGGGAGGGGGTCCGCGTCGAGCTGCATGTACCGATTGATGGTCTGACTGTAGTCAATGACCATCCTGTGCTTCTCCCCAGTCTTCACTACCACCACTTGAGCTCTCCAGGGGCTGTTGCTGGCCTCAATGACCCCTTTCCGCAGAAGCTGTTGGACCTCCGACCTGATGAAGGTCCTGTCCTGGGCGCTGTACCGTCTGCTCCTGGTGGCGACGGGTTTGCAATCCGGGGTGAGGTTCGCAAACAGGGAAGGTGGATCGACCTTAAGGGTCGTGAGGCCGCATACGGTGAGGGGGGGTTGGGGTCCGCCGAATTTTAAGGTTAAGCTTTGGAGGTGGCACTGGACGTCCAGGCCAAGTAACAGGGCAGCCCTGAGGTGGGGGAGGATGGAGAGCAGGAAGTTGGTAAACTCTGCGCCTTGGACGGTGAGGGTCGCGATGCAGTAGCCCCGGATTTCCACGGAATGGGATCCGGAGGCCAGGGAGATTGTCTGGGTAGCGGGGTTTACTGCGAGGGAGCAGCGCCTTGCCGGCGTGGGGTGGATGAAGCTCTCTGTGTTCCCGGAGTCAAAAAGGCAGGTTGTCTCGTGCCCATCGATTTTCACCGTCGTTGTTGCGGTCGCAACGTTGCGGGGCTGGGACTGATCCAAGGTGATCGAGGCGAGCTGCGGCAGATGCTGGGAGGTCCCAGCTGGTCAGCGGTGGTGGAGGTAGTGGCAGGCAATGAACGGCCAGACGAGCAGGGGTCCTGAGGCGCCATCCAAAATGGCGCCCACATGGCGGGCGGCATCAAAGATGGCGGCGCACACGGGCCGCACGTGGCCTGCAGAGAAGAAGATGGCAGTGCCCACGGGCCACATATGGCTTGCGAGAAGGAAAATAGCGGCGCTCCTGGGTCGCACGTGGGGAGTGCAGCAACCGACCGGGCCTGGCAAACAGAAACAAAGTGTCCCTTCTTTCCACATCTGTTGCAGGTCGCGCTCCGCGCCGGGCAGCGCTGCCGGGGGTGTTTGTTCTGCCCGCAAAAATCACACTTGGGCCCCCCAGGGTTGGCTGGCTGCCACGCGGCGCAGGCTTGCGGTGAGCTGGAGTCGGCAGCTGGTGGGGCCCACGAGTGCCGTGCGGTCGGGGGCGTACAACTGGATGTTACGGGAGGCCACTTCTAACGTGTTCGTGAGCTGCCTAGTTCCCGTAAGATCAAGCATACCCCCTTCCACAAGGCACTGGCGGACGTTCGCAGGACCTCATGTCCGTCTCGGATTAAATGTTCTGTGTGCTGGACTGCCGAAACTGCCTGGCAGTCACAGTTCCGCCCCAGGATGTGCACACCAAAAATCGTCCAGAGACTCACCAGGAAGTTGCTGTCTCGTGGACAGGAGGTACCTGGCGTATCGTTGGTTGACTGGCCGAACGTAATGTCCCTTCAGGAGCTCCATCGCTTTGGAGTAAGTGGGTGCATCCCTAATGAGAGGAAAAATGTCGGGGCTCACCCGTGAATAAAGGACTTGGAGCTTCTGCGCGTCCGAGGGTTCCTCAGCGGATGTTCGGAGGTAGCTTTCGAAGCAGGCTAGCCAGTGGTCAAAAGCGGACGTAGCATTGGTAGCTTGAGGCCTCAGCTGCAGGCAATTAGGCTTGATGCGAAGATCCATCGTTTTAAAAATCTTTGCTCAATAAATTGATGCACTATCAATTACCACAAAGACGAGAGTAGTGGAATAATCGAGGCTTTATTGAGCAAAGATGTTGTGCCTCCTGTAGCTGCTACCAGAATGGGAGCAGCACCGGCGAGCACACACATTTATACGCCGCCTACTGGGCGGAGCCAGCAGGCAGGGATTTACACATGTACCTCTAATATATGTGTCTTACCGTAATACATATAATACTGCTAGTGGTGACTACCACACTCGGTAAATCGCGCCCAATGAATCAGCAACCTCTTCTACATTAAGCCTGATTTTGTTCTCCATTGAAGTGTAAATCACTTTTCTATTAACTAACATCTGTTTTAAACTATCGCCCAAAACTTAGTTCACCTCTTATGTTTTGTGCAAAATATGAAAGTTGTTTGTTCTTTTCTAGGTGAAAATGCTACCTACTCCAGCTAAATTCCATTACATCTTTAATCTGAGAGACCTCTCTCGCATCTGGCAGGGAATGTTAACCGTAAAGACGGAGGAGTGCTCCAAACTGGAGACTCTGCTTGCCTTGTTTAAACACGAGTGTACCAGAGTCATTGCAGACAGGTAAATACGACGTTTAAGGGGGAAATTTTAATTCAATGCTTACTCCTGTAATGGTTTGTTACTATCACTCAAATGTGGTTGAAATTGACTTTGTGCTGGACTTTAAGAGTAGAGCAAGAGTAGAAAGGGAGCTGTGGTCAAACCATGGCTTACAAGGGAAATTAGAGATCGTATTCGATTCAAAGAAGAGGCATGCAAATTAGCTAGAAAAAGCAATAGGCCTGAGGATTGGGAACAGTTTAAAATTCAGCAAAGACAGACCAAGGGATTGATAAAGAAGATGAAAATAAGGGCAGCACGGTATCGCAGTGGTTAGCACTGCTGCCTCATGGCCCGATCCCGCCTCTGGGTCACTGTCCGTGGGGAGTTTGTACATTCTCCTCGTGTTTGCGTGGGTTTTGCCCCCACAACCCAAAGATGTGCAGGATAGGTGGATTGACCATCCTAAATTGCTGCTTAATTGGAAAAAATGAATTGGGTACTCTAAATTTTTTTTTTTAAAGAAAAAGAAGATGAAAATATAATATGAACGTAAACTAGCGGGGAACATAAAAACTGACTGTAAAAGTTTCTATGTAAAGGGAAAAAATTGATAGAAGCTAATGTAGACCCCTTACAGTCAGAAACGGGGTAATTCATAACAGGGAACAAAGGAATGGCTGAGGAAATAAATTCGTACTTTGCTTTTGTCTTCACAAAGGAAGACATGAATAATGTACCGGATGGTGGGGAAGTACAGAACTGGAGGTCATAGCTTGAGGATAAGGAGTAAACCTTTTAGGACTGAGGTGAGGAGAAATTTCTTCACCTCGAGAGTGGGGAATTCTGTGGAATTCACTACCACAGTGATGCACGATCAATGACCACTAAAGCGAGGTTGTAGTCCAATTGAAGGCTTTAATAAGCTAGATGTTTCCCCCAGCAGCTCACGTACAGAAAGAAGGCTGCTGGGGCGGCACGGGCTCTTATACCCTGCCTTGCAGGGCGGAGCTACCATACAGCTTGACCAATAGGAAACATACAATATCTACCAATGGTGTTCCAGCATTACCAGGTACCGTAATACATCTACACAGACTACCACACACAGAAAGTAGCTGAGGCCAAAATGTTGTGTAATTTCAAGAAGGAATTACATATAGCTCTTGGGGTTAAAGGGATCAAGGGGGTGGAAAGGTGGGCTCAGGGTATTTAACGTGAGGATCAGCCATGATCATAATGAATGGCGGAGCAGGCTCAAGGGGCCGAATGGACTCCTCCTGCTTCTGTTTTCTATGCAAGTCTCAGAACAGAGTGAGTGTGGCTTCCAGACTAAAGTAATACCTGGAATTGTCTTGTGCGAAATGGCTGGACAGGCTAGGCTCATAACTGTTGGTGTTTAAGAGAGTAAAAGGTAATTTGAATGAAACATGTTGTCATAACAATAATTGGTTGTGGTTGAGGACTCGCGTTATGTACAATACGGTACTCTGTCCTCCATAGGGACACCTGAGCTGGGGGTGAAAAGTCAGGTTGCACATGTTTGTGAAGGTTGTGTGTTCATGACACAAAAATGTGTTTATTCCCACAGCAACGGTTTTGGTCATCCTTCATCGTAAAACACATAGGATTTGAGAGGTCTTGACAGGGAATTCGTAGAAATTCGGTCGGAGAATCGCCGGGGGCAGGCGTGAATCCCGCCCCCGCCGGTTGTCGAATTCTCCACCACCGGATATTCGGCGGGGGCGGGAATCGCGCCGCGCCGGTTGGCGGGCCCCCCCCCGCGATTCTCCAGCCCGGATGGGCCGAAGTCCCGCCGCTAAAATGCCTGTCCTGCCGGCGTAAATGAAACCACCTACCTTACTGGCGGGACAAGGCGGCGCGGGCGGGCTCCGGGGTCCTGGGGGGGGGGGGCGCGGGGCGATCTGGCCCCGGGGGTGCCCCCACGGTGGCCTGGCCCGCGATCGGGGCACACCAATCCGTGGGCGGGCCTGTGCCGTGGGGGCACTCTTTCCCTTCCGCCTTCGCCACGGTCTCCACCATGGCGGAGGCGGAAGAGACTCCCTCCACTGCGCATGCGCGGGAATGCCGTCAGCGGCCGCTGACGCTCCCGCGCATGCGCCGCCCGGAGATGTCATTTCCGCGCCAGCTGGCGGGGCACCAAAGGCCTTTTCCGCCAGCTGGCGGGGCGGAAATTCGGCCGGCGCGGGCCTAGCCCCTTAAGGTTGGGGCTCGGCCCCCCAAGATGCGGAGGATTCCGCACCTTTGGGGCAGCGCGATGCCCGACTGATTTGCGCCGTTTTGGGTGCCAGTTGGCGGACATCGCGCCGTTTCCGGAGAATTTCGCCCAATGTTTCCTTTTGTAGGAGAATCTAGATCTAGGTGTTACTGTTTTTAAAAATAAGGGGCTGGAGTCTCTGATTTTGGGGCTATGTCTGGAGGATCCGTGGCGTTTTACGTGGGAAAACTGGGCAACCGATCCTTCGTCCAGTGAGGGGCTAGCAGCTGTGCCACGTAAAATGCACAGCCTTCCTGATCGAAACGCCTGGAGAATTGCTGGGTCTGTGGCCGTGCATGCGCACGGTGACGACCTGCAACAGTCCCGCCATACAATGTCGGGCGCCAGCCGTGCGTGGACACGATCTACCAGATAGTGCCCCACTGGGCACCCCATCGCCACCCCATGCCAAACCCCCCACCAGCCCCCCCCCAGCACTAACTGAAGCCCCCCCCCCCAGCCAGCAGCACAGCTCCCGCCCGACTGTTGCCGGTGGTGGACACAGTCTGCAGCCGCCATGCCTGGTTCCCGACCGCTGAGAGCACACGTCAACGCACGGTCGGGAACACGGCCCATCGGGGACGGAGCATCGGGGGAGGGCCTTCAGGTAACGCCCTGAGGCCGTCCCAACGGCGAGCCCCTTGATGATGCTGCTTTGGAGGGGGGAGCATCTGAAAACAGGCACCATCCCCGATTTCATCGGAAAAAAGATTACAATTACAAAATCGGCGTTGGGGAACGGAGAATCCCACCAAAGAGGTCACCAATTTAAGACAGAGGTGAGGCAAATTTTTTTCTCTCTGTGGTTGAGAGAGTCTCTGGAACTGTTACGAACACGAGGAATGTTTATTTACCCAATCCTGGGGCGGAATTCTCCAGAAACGGCGCGATGTCCGCCGACTCGCGCCCAAAGCGGCGCAAATCAGTCGGGCATCGCGCCGCCCCAAAGGTGCGGAATGCTCCGCATCTTGGGGGGCCGAGCCCCAACCTTAAGGGGCTAGGCCCGCGCCGGACGAATTTCCGCCCCGCCAGCTGGCGGAAAAGGCCTTTGGTGCCCCGCCAGCTGGCGCGGAAATGACATCTCCGGGCGACGCATGTGCAGGAGCGTCAGCGGCCGCTGACGGCATTCCCGCGCATGCGCAGTGGAGGGAGTCTCTTCCGCCTCCGCCATGGTGAAGACCGTGGCAAAGGCGGAAGGGAAAGAGTGCCCCCACAGCACAGGCCCGCCCACGGATTGGTGGGCCCCGATCGCGGGCCAGGCCACCATGGGGGCACCCCCCGGGGCCAAATCTAGCTTGTCCAGCATTTGGGCGATGTATTCCGTTGGGTTCCTTCCCTAGCTGCCCTCTGGCAGGCCCATGATGTGGACATTTTGGCATCGGGACCTGTTTTCCTGGTCCTCGACCTTCCCTTTCAAGTTCCCCTGGGCTGCCACCAACCTCTTCGCCTTAGCCTCTCGAGCCACGATCAAAGAACAAAGAACAATACAGCACAGGAACAGGCCCTTCGGCCCTCCAAGCCTGAACCGGTGATGATATCAACCTTTGTCAAAAGCCTCAACACTTCCTTGTGCTGTATTCCTCTATACCCATCCTATCCTGTGTTTGTTAAGATGCCTTTTGAACGCCATTAATGTACCTGCTTCCACAACCTCCCTTAGCAACTTGTTCCAGGCACTCACCACCCTTTGCGTAAAAAACCTGCCTCGCACCCTCTCCAAAGCCTCCACTTGAATGAAATGAAAATCGCTTATTGTCACAAGTAGGCTTCAAATGAAGTTACTGTGAAAAGCCCCTAGTCGCCACATTCCGGCGCCTGTTCGGGGAGGCTGGCACGGGAAATGAACCGTGCTGCTGGCCTGCCTTGGTCTGCTTTCAAAGCCAGCGATTTAGCCCTGTGCTAAACCAGCCCCTACATTCTTCTGGTAGTGTGCCGACCAGAATTGTGCGCAATATTCCAAGTGCGGCCTTACCACTGTTCTATACAACTGTCGCATGACTTGACAGTTTTTATACTCGATGCCCCCGTCCAATGAAGGCAAGCATTCCGTATGCGTTCTTCACTACCTTGTCCACTTGCGTTGCCACCTTCAAAGATCTGTGGACATGCAAGCTCGAATCTCTCTGATTTTCTATATTCCTACACGTATTGCCATTTACAGTATATTCAGGGCTGGTTTAGCTCAGTGGGTTAGACAGCTGGTTCGTAATGCAGGACAAGGCCAGCAGCACGAGTTCAATTCCCGTACTGGCTGAGAATTCTGAATTCTACCTCTGTGTACCCGAACAGGCGCCAGAATGTGGCGCCAGAATGTGGCGACTAGGGGCTTTTCACAGTAACTTCACTTGAAGCCTACTTGTGACAATAAGCGATTTTCATTTCATTTCAGAATGTGGCGACTAGGGGCTTTTTCACAGTAACTTCATTCCAGTGTT
This sequence comes from Scyliorhinus torazame, assembly GCF_047496885.1. Taxonomy (NCBI): domain Eukaryota; kingdom Metazoa; phylum Chordata; class Chondrichthyes; order Carcharhiniformes; family Scyliorhinidae; genus Scyliorhinus; species Scyliorhinus torazame. Next base: position 346,127,601 of record NC_092710.1, on the reverse strand, counting down.
AATGTAAGCCTACTTGTGACAATAGAAGATTATCATTATATGCCCCCTCTATGTTCAACCTCCCAAAATGCATTATCTCACATTTGTCCGGATTAAACTCCATTTGCCATTTTTATGCCCCAAATCTCCAACCTATCTATGTCAGTGCCCTGCTGTATCCTTCGACAATCCTCAACACTGTCTGCCACTCCACCCACCTTGGTGTCATCCATGAACTTACTAATCAGACCAGCTACATTTTGCTCCAAATCGTTTATGTATACTACAAACAACAGAGACAAATCCCTGTGGAACACCACTAGTCACGACTTTACATTCAGAAAAACACCCTTCCACTGCTACCCTCTGCCTTCTGTGACCGAGCCAGTCCTGTATCCATCTTACCACCTCACCTCTGATCCCGTGAGACTTCACCTGTCGCTCTGATCCGATGCTGCTTTTTCCAGGTCCTTCCTCCCCAGGCCGTCTATCGTGCGCTGGAGGGAGACCATCGCCTCCGTCACCACATCACCACCACCTGGAACTCCATTTTAATCGCCTCCCTCATGGCGGTCAATTCCTTTTTAGGAAACTCTTCCATCCTTTCCCGAGGTGGTGGGGGGGAACGTTGCTGTCCGACCCTTCGAGTCGCTGGTCGTCCCCTCTCCTGGTTCACCTATGCCATGCCTTGCCTCGTGGGTCCACTGGTCCATCCGCTCATTCTGCCTTCTCACCGGCTCTTTGAACTGCCGTTTGCTGGTATCTTCCTTTCCACTTTGTTGTTGTTCGCACCTTCTGTGTTTAGGAGAGTTTTGGGTGGCTTTCTGGGCCACAAATCTCAAAACATTCACTTCTTGGGTCCAATTGGGAGGAGAGCCACCTGATGTGTGCCCGCTCAGCACATCGCCGCCACCGGAAGTCCTCTGCATGCTTTTAAAGGCTTCCCAAACCTCTGCCTTCCCACTAATCCTCGCCATTTTGTATGTTTTTTCTTTTGCTTTTATGCTGTCCTTGACTTCCCTCATCAACCATGGATTCCTTGTCCTCCCTTTAGCATGTTTCCTCCTCCTTGGCATGAATTTCTTTTTTGCCTTCCGAATAACCCCCAAAAACCCCTGCCATTGCTGTTCCACTGCTAGGCTCCTTCTCCAATCAACTCTGGCCGGCTCCTCCCTCATGTCTTTGTAGTTACTCTTATTTAATTATATTACCGTTACATCTGATTCCAGCTTCTCCCTCTCAAACTGCAGGGTAAATTCTATCATACTGTGGTCACTGCTCCCTGAGGGTTCCTTCACCTTAAGCTTCTTAATCAAGTCTGCCTCATTACACATCACTAAATCCAGAATTGCCTGTTCCCTAGTAGGCTCTGTCACAAGTTGCTCCAAAAATACATCTCTTAGACATTCCACAAATTCCTTATCTTGGTATCCACTACCAACCAGATTTTCCCAGTCCACCTGCATATTGAAGTCCCCCATGGTTATTGTAATTGTTATGGGCCAGGGTTTAGAGAATCCTAAAGTGTATCATGGAGTTCACCTGACCCACAACGTTTAATAGATTGTGATATGGGGAGCACACGGCTCACTCTACAGGTGTGGTACAGCAGAAAATGGACCAGTGGTTTTTAAAACAAAATAATGTTTATTCTATGAACTCAAGTTAACCTTTTTAAAAACAAACAGTGAACATCTTAGCAACCAGTAAATCAAATATACCCCCCAAAGAATACAACACTAAGTAATCTGTACACTGTTCTTTTAACATCCAAAAGACTTAACAAATCTTCAAACAGGAGCACATCAGGGTTTACATTCAAGACTGAAAACATTTATAATTCTTCTGAATTCACCAAATGATCCATAGATAGTCTTTGGATGGCAGAGATCACAGCAGTGCAGCTCTTTTTTAACGTCAGATTCAGCTCACTGAAAAACACAGACACACCCAAGCTCTTTCTCAAACTGAAACTAAAAAGCAGAAATGGAGCGCAGCTCCACCCACACTCTGACATCACTCCAGTAACATGAGCAGCTCCATTTCTTAAAGGTACATTTCTTAAACACCCATTTCTTAAAGGGTACTCTCACATGACATAATATTGCCTTTCTTATATGCCTTTTTTATCTCCTGATTTATTTTCTGCCCCACATCCTGATTACTACTAGGGGGACTCCAATCGATCTTACACTCAGATAAACGACCCTCGAAAAGGGACATTCAACTTATGGTGTATGTTACATTGAAAATCCTTCCTTTTCACGCTCACACTTGCCCCCATAGATTTGACTCACCCAACTTAACATTTCCTGTCCCGTTACCTTGTCTGTGCTCTTTTTCCACACTGTGCCTAGCCCTTGACCATTCAAGAGTTTAAAAGCAGGTTATGCTCCAACTGCATAAGATGTTGGTGAGGCCACATCTGGAGTACTGTGCAAAGTTTTCAACTCCTTACTTGAGAAAAAAGTGTTCTGACAGAAGAGATTCACTAGGTTGATTCAAGCCTGAGAGGATTTGCTGATGAGGAGAGACTGAAGAAACTGGGACTATACACATTGGAGTTTAGAACAATGAGGGGGATCTGATAGAAACATATAAAATTATGAAGGGAATATTGTGCACCACTTTGGGTTGTGAGGGTGAGAGCAGCGAAGACACGTGGAGAACATGCAAACTCGACACGGACAGTGAACAGGGGTGAAATCGAACCTGGGTCCTCGGCGCCGTGAGGTTGCAGTTTTAACTACTGTGCCACCGTAACGCCCCAACCCTTTCCAATTTGACAGAAAGTTACAATCACAGTATAAACTCCTTTGAGATTTGACTGAAAGTTACAATCACAGTGTGATGAATGGTTACTGTACCCTGAACACCATGTAGGTGATGCCCCTTTAAGACCGGGTTTGGAACCCTGGGGGACTCCGCCTCCGGCTCCGCCCAGCAGGGAGACATATATAAGGTGACGCCCTGTAGGCGGCACTCAGTGAGCACTCATCTCTGTAGCTGGCTAGTTCTCTGCTTATTAAAGCCTTCATTTACCATTCCACACTCTCGTGTGGTTATTGAGCGTACTACAATTTAATAAGCAGTGAACATTAGGATGGACGCCGGTCTCAAGTCAGAAAAGCTCAACCTGGAAGCACGGACACCGGAGGCCAAAGAAATTTTTAAGCACTGGCTCCGCTGCTTCGAGGCCTACCTGGAATCCTCAGCAGCTCCCGTCAAAGGGCCTCGCAAGCTGCGCCTACTCCACGCCCGGGTGAGCCATAGAATCTCCGCCATGATCGAGAAGGCGACCACTTACGACGAGGCGATCGAGGTCCTGCGAAAGCGTTTCGTCAAACCCATAAATGAGGTACATGCATGGCACCTGCTCTCCACCTGCCGGCAGCGCTCAGGGGAAACGCTGGACGAATACGTGGAAAAGCTCACCGCGCTCGCCAGGAACTGCAACCATCAGGATGTGACGGGGAAGTCCACATGAACCTGCACATCCGAGACGCCTTTGTGTCCGGCACCCGTTCGACCTATGTCAGGCAGCGCATCCTCGAAAATGGAGCTAAAGACCTTCAGGAGATGGTAACGCTCGCCACCTCACTGGAAGCGGCCCGCCACAACCTAGGCACATACCCAGCGGACCCTACGAGCCTCCCTCAGACTTCCCCAGACTCGGCCATGCTACGGGTCTGCGCCGCGCGGCGACCCGCCCAGACCGGCGGCACACCGTGCTATTTCTGTGGGCAGGGCCAGCATCCACGTCAATGCTGCCCAGCCCGCTCCGCCATCTGCCGTGACTGCGGAAAGAAGGGGTATTTCGCGAGGGGCTGCCTGGCTAGGCCCAAGGACCAGAAACAAAAAGCTCACCAGGCCCGAAAATCGAGCTCACAGGCCCGCAGGCCCCGCAACGCGGCTACGCACTGGCCGGACACGCTCCTTTCTGATGTGTCATCAGCCTCGTGCGAGTCATGGGGGCGGCCATTTGGCGGCGGCCATCTTCTAAACCCGACACGTGCGACCGACGGCGGCGGCCATTTTGTGAATCCGACTTGGCTGAAGACTCATACTACCCGCAACGGGGAGCGATCACCCTCGACCAATTGTGACCAAAGCGGAACTCCATGATGCAGGTCCAGATCAACGTGCGCGACACTCCCTGCCTCTTCGACTCCGGGAGCACAGAGAAGCTTTGACCATCCAGAAATGGTAAGGTGCTGCTCCTTGCGCACCTATCCCGCTTCCCAAACCATAGCCCTCGCCCACTCGGTCCAAATCCAGGGGTATTGTATTGCGAATCTCCCAATCCAGGGCGCCGAATACGTTCGTTTCAAACTCTATCTTCTCCCTCACCTCTGCGCCCCCCTGATGTTCAGTCTGGATTTCCAATGCAGCCACCGAAGCCTGACATTGAAGTCCGGCGGACCCTTGCCCCCCCCTCACTATTCACTATTTTCATTTTCATTTTCTCACGGTATTCAGCCTTGCAACACGGAAAGTTGCACCCCCCCTCAATATTCGCAAACCTCACCCCCGACTGTAAGCCTGTCGCCACCAAGAGCCGGCGGTACAGTGCCCAAGATATGACTTTTATCAAGTCAGAGGTCCAGCGTTTGCTGAAAGAGGGGTTCATCGAGGCTAGCAACAGCCCCTGGAGAGCACAAGTGGTGGTAGTACGGTCCGGGGAAAAGAAACGGATGGTCGTGGACTACAGTCAGACCATAAACCGCTTCACGCAGCTCGATGCGTATCCCCTTCCCCGCATAGCAGAGGTGGTCAATCGGATCGCTCAATACCGCGTATTCTCCGCTGTCAACCTAAAATCCGCCTACCACCAGCTCCCTATCCGACCAGAAGACCGCCTCTATACTGCCTTCGAAGCAGCCGACCGGCTTTTCCACTCCCTGGGGGTCCCCTTCGGTGTCACAATGGGGTCTCCATCTTCCAGAGGGCGATGGACCAAATGATGGACCAGTACGGCCTGCGGGCTACTTACCCGTACTTGGACAATGTCACCATCTGCGGCCATGATCAGCAGGACCATGACGCAAACCTTGAAAAGTTCCTCCAGACCGCCTGGGCCCTCAACCTGACCTAGCCACCCTCGGCTACGTCGTGGAAAATGGGGTATTAGGTCCAGACCCCGACCGCATGCGCCCCCTTAAGGAATTCCCCTCCCCCGTAGCCTCAAGGCCCCCAAACGGTGCTTGGGGCTTTTCTCCTATTACGCCCAGTGGGTCCCCAGATATGCGGACAAAGCCCGCCCACTCATAAAGACCACAACATTTCCCCAGACGGCTGAGGCCCGGTCGGCCTTCAGTCGCATCAAGGCCGACATCATCAAGGCCGCTATGCACACGGTGGACGAAACCATCCCTTTCCAGGTAGAGAGCGATGCGTCAGACATCTTACTAGCTGTTACCCTCAACCAGGTAGCAGGCCAGTAGCATTCTTCTCCTGGACCCTCACCGCCTCGAGATTCGGCACTCTGCAGTCGAAAAGGAGGCACAAGCCATTGTGGAGGCTGTGCAGCACTGGAGGCACTACCTAGCCGGTAGGAGGTTCACCCTCGTTACCGACCAATGGTCGGTAGCCTTCATGTTTGATAACGCACAACGGGGCAAAATTTAAAATGATATAACCTTAGGGTGGAGGATCGAAATCTCCACCTATGCGTACGATATTAAGTATCGTCCAGGGGAGCCCAACGAACCTCCAGATGCCCTGTCCCACGGCACGTGCGCCAACGCGCAGGAGGATCGCCTGCGGGGCTATCCACGATGACCTCTGTCACCCGGGGGTTACCCGGCTCGCCCACTTTATCAAGTCCCACAACCTACCTTACTCCACCAAGGAGGTTGAGGCCATGACCAGGGCTTGCCAGATTGTGCGGAGTGCAAACCGCACTTCTACCGGCCGGACAAGGCTCGCCTTGTAAAGGCCTCGGGGCTCTTTGAGCGACTAAGCGTGGACTTCAGAGGCCCCCTCCCGTCCACCAACCGCAATATCTACTTCCTAACCATCATCGACGAGTTCTCCCGCTTCCCATTCGCCGTTCCCTGTCCCGACAATACCTCGGCCACCGTGATAAAGCACTGCACAGCATCTTCACCCTGTTTGGTTTCCCCGCTTATACCCACAGCGATCGGGGTACATCGTTCATGAGCGATGAGCTGCATCAGTATCTGCTCAGCAAGGGCATCGCCTTGAGCAGAACGACCAGTTATAACCCGCGGGGAAACGGGCAGGTGGAGAGGGAGAACGCAACAGTTTGGAAGGCTGTCCTTCTGGCCCTACGGTTGAGAAGTCTCCCAACCACCCACTGGCAGAAGGTCCTACCCGATGCCCTCCACTCCATTAGGTCGCTCCTCTGCACGGCCACGAATGAGACCCCTCACAATCGCTTGTTTGTCTTCCCCAGGAAGTCCACCTCTGGGGTCTCGCTTCCACCTTGGTTCACGACTCCAGGACCTGTTCTTCTCCGGAAGCACGCGAGGAGCCATAAGACGCTCCCCCTGGTCGAGAGGGTCCAACTGCTACATGCAAACCCCCGATACGCATACGTTGCGCAGCCCGACGGAAGGCAAGACACGGTTTCCCTCCGGGATCTGGCACCCGCATCTTCCCCCACTGACGCCCCCCCCCTCGCGGTTTCCCTACGGGATCTGGCACCTGCTGGTTCCCCCACTGATGCCCCCCCGGACCCCCACACCGCCGGTAGACACCGACCCCGCCCCCCCCCCCCAGCACCCCCCTCCACACTCCCCACCGGCACCGGCACCGCTACCCCCAGCTATTCCCCCAGCTATTCCCTCTGCCCCCCGACCCCCTACCCCGACCCGGACGAAGGCTCCGACCACCGTGCTCCCGGATGTACCCTCACCAAAGACGTCCATGTCCGCCGCACCACCGCTCGAGCTGAGAAGGTCGACGAGGACGATCAGGCCGCCAAAAAGAATAGTCATGTAATTCCACTTCATCCCCGACGGACTCTGCGTTTTTTTTAAACAGGGGGTGAATGTGATGAATGGTTACTGTACCCTTAACACCATGTAGGTGATGCCCCTTTAAGACCGGGTTTGGAACCCTGGGGGACTCCGCCTCCAGCTCTGCCCAGCAGGGAAATATGTATAAGATGACCCCCCCTGTAGACGGCACTCAGTGAGCACTCATCTCTGTAGCTGGCTAGTTCTCTGCTTATTAAAGCCTTCATTTACCATTACACACTCTTGTGTTGTTATTGAGGGTACTACATACAGAAAAACCCCTTTGAGATTTGACTGAAAGTTACAATCACAGTATAAACTCCTTTGAGATTTGACTGAAAGTTACAATCACAGTATAAACCCCTTTTTCAGATTTGACTGAAAGTTACAATCACAGTCTAAACTCCTCTACAATTCGAATTAAAGTTACAATCACAGTATAAAGCCCTTTACAATTTGACTGAAAGTTACAATCACAGTACAAACTCCTTTACAATTGACTGAAAGTTATAATCACAGTAATAACTCTTTTACAATTTGACTGTAAATTACAATCACAGTATTAACTCCTTTATGATTTGACTGAATGATACATCACAGTATAATCTCCTTTATGACTTGACTGTAAATTACAATCACAGTATTAACTCCTTTATGATTTGACTGAATGTTACATCACAGTATAATCTCCTTTATGACTTGACTGTAAATTACAATCACAGTATTAACTCCTTTATGATTTGACTGAATGTTACATCACAGTATAATCTCCTTTATGACTTGACTGTAAATTACAATCACAGTATTAACTCCTTTATGATTTGACTAAATGTTACATCACAGTATAATCTCCTTTATGATTTGACTGGAAGTTACAATCACAGTATTAACTCCATTATGATTTTACTGAGTGTTACTTCACAGTATAAACCCCTTTACAATTTGATGGAATGTAATAATAATAATAATTGCTAATTGTCACAAGTTGGCTTCAATTAAGTTACTGTGAAAAGACCATAGTCGGCACATTCCGGCACCTATTCGGGGGGAGGGGGAGGGTGGGGGGTTGAATTGAACCCGCGCTGCTGCCTTATTCTGCATTACAAGCCAGCGATTTGTTACATCACAGTATAAACTCCTTTATGATTTGACTGAAAGTTACATCACAGCATTAACGCCTCTACAATTGACTGAAAGTTACATCACAGCATTAACGCCTCTACAATTGACTGAAAGTTACATCACAGCATTAACGCCTCTACAATTGACTGAAAGTTACAATCACAGTATTAATTCCTCTATAATTTGACTGAAAGTTACAATCACAGTATGAACTCCTGTGCAATTTGACTGAAAATGATAATCACAGTATAAATCCCTTTACAATTTGACTGAAAGTTATAATCACAGTATTAACTCCTTTACAATTTGACTGAAAGTTACAATCACAGTATAAACTCCTGAGCAATTTGACTGAAAGTTACAATCATAGCATAAACTGCTGTGCAATTTGACTGAAAGTTATAATCACAGAATAAATCCCTTTACAATTTGACTGAAAGTTATAATCACAGTATAAACTCCTTTACAATTTGACTGAAATTTACAATCACAGTATAAACTCCTTTACAATTTGACTGAAAGTTAAAATCACAGTATAAACTCCTCTGCAATTTGACTGAAAGTTAAAATCATAGTATAAATCCCTTTACAATTTGACTGAAAGTTATAATCACAGGATAAACTCCTTTACAATTTGACTGAAAGTTACAATCACTGTATAAACACCTCTGCAATTTGACTGAAAGTTATAATCACAGTATAAACACCTTTACAATTTGACTGAAAGTTACAATCACAGTATAAACTCCTTTACAATTTGACTGAAAGTTACAATCACAGTATAAATCCCTTTACAATTTGAATGAAAGTTATAATCACAGTATAAACACCTTTACAATTTGACTGAAAGTTACAATCACAGTATAAATCCCTTTACAATTTGAATGAAAGTTACAATCCACAGTATAAACACCGTTACAATTTGACTGAAAGTTACAATCACAGTATAAACTCCTTCACAATTTGACTGAAAGTTATAATCACAGTATAAATCCCTTTACAATTTGAATGAAAGTTACAATCACAGTATAAACACCTTTACAATTTGACTGAAAGTTACAATCACAGTATAAACTCCTTTACAATTTGAATGAAAGTTATGATCACAGTATAAATCCCTTTACAATTTGACTGAAAGTTACAATCACAGTATAAACTCCTTTACAATTTGACTGAAAGTTATAATCACAGTATAAACGCCTTTACAATTTGACTGAAAGTTACAATCACAGTATAAATCCCTTTACAATTTGAATGAAAGTTACAATCACAGTATAAACTCCTTTACAATTTGACTGAAAGTTACAATCACAGTATAAACTCCTTTACAATTTGAATGAAAGTTATAATCACAGTATAAACTCCTTTACAATTTGACTGAAAGTTACAATCACAGTATAAACTCCTTTACAATTTGACTGAAAGTTACAATCACAGTATAAACTCCTTCACAATTTGACTGAAAGTTATAATCACAGTATAAATCCCTTTACAATTTGAATGAAAGTTACAATCACAGTATAAACACCTTTACAATTTGACTGAAAGTTACAATCACAGTATAAACTCCTTTACAATTTGAATGAAAGTTATGATCACAGTATAAATCCCTTTACAATTTGACTGAAAGTTATAATCACAGTATAAATCCCTTTACAATTTGAATGAAAGTTACAATCACAGTATAAACTCCTTTACAATTTGACTGAAAGTTATAATCACAGTATAAATCCCTTTACAATTTGAATGAAAGTTACAATCACAGTATAAACTCCTTTACAATTTGAATTAAAGTTGTAATCACAGTATAAATCCCTTTACAATTTGTCTGAAAGTTACAATCACAGTATAAACTCCTTTACAATTTGAATGAAAGTTATAATCACAGTATAAATTCCTTTATGCTTTGACTGAAACTTACCATTATTTTGTGACTGATCAGCACTGGTATTGGTTGTAGGCCTGGACCTCGAGATGACCTGGGACCGTACTTTTTCTTTTGACTTCAACCACCCTTCAATGTTGTCAATGTCAGTTTTGATAGTGTTTCTGTCACACTATCACACATCTTGGCTTCAGATGTAGATTCCATTAAGGTTCTGCTACTTTTCCCAGTTCTTCGCATTCCTTTATCCTGGTCCATTCAGTGTCCAGAGCCATGAACTACAAGGACACAGAGAATTCTCCTGCTCTTCACACAACAAAAGGAAAATACAATTTCTCACCCACAGTGACGGGCACCTATCTCAAAGCTTATTCAGGTGTAAATGCTCTGTTCATTCTCAAACAGGAACTGCTCGCAATTCATAATTACAGTTAACTTGTGTCATTGCCCAGTATTTAAACTCAGCATTTGTCAGTTAGTTTACCCTCTCAGGATCAAGGTTAATTGTTTCATGCCCTTCAGTTTGGAGGTTAACTGTTTCATGTTCTTCACTCTCTGATTCACAGTCTCACAACATTTCCGTTCAAGCGGTGTTCATTCTTTTTACAATTCACTCCATTTGCACCCCATTTTGCTCAAGCTATAATTTGACGATTTGAAGTCTACATTGGTATCTTTGTAATATTACATTTGCATCAAAGAAAGCACAATAACGCCTACTCTGCCTCAGGAAACTAAGGAAGTTTGGCATGTCCACATTGACTTACCAATTTTTACAGGTGCACCATAGAAAGCATCCTATCAGGCTGCATCACAGCGTGGTATGGCAACTGCTCGGCCCAAGGCCGTAAGAAACTACAGAGAGTCGTGAACACAGCCCAGACTATCACATGAACCCGCCTCCCATCCATTGGCTGTCTACACCTTCCGCTGCCTTGGGAACGTGGGCAGCATAATCAAAGACACCTCCCACCTGGGTTATTCTCTCTTTCAACTTCTTCCATCGGGCAGGAGATACAAAAGTCTGAGAACACGCACTCACAGATTCAAAAACAGCTTCTGCCCCGCTGTTACCAGACTCCTGAATGATCCTCTTATGGACTGAACTGATCTCTTCACACATCTTCTCTACGGAGTAATACTGTACTCCTGTTTGCTTTACCCGATGCCTGTGTCTATGTATTTACATTGTGTATTCATGTATGCCTATGTTTTTTATGTATGAAGCTATCTGTCTGGACTGTACGCAGAACAATACTTTTCACTGCACCTTGGTACACATGACAATAAATCCAATCATACACTAATAAAAGTATAAGCATTCAGTTTTATGACAATGCATCATACATTTGGTCCATGCCTGGTAATAAATTTACTTTATGTTATTTATTAGATTTGTTTCTGAAGATGACAAATTTTGGTTTGAAAACGCAATTACACGAGTTATTGGAGACAACATTGGAAGACAAATGGCAGACAAACTTCACAAAGAGCCATATTTTGTTGATTTCCTTCGTGACCTCCCAGAGCCAACTGGTGATGAACCTGAGGACTTTGTATTTGTTGTCCCCAAAATCTACGAAATGGTATGTTGTAACCCTTGTCAGTTTTAAAGTAATTTTGTTAATTACTTGATGATAGGATCGGGCCTTTTCGTTCTTTGAACCTCAACCCCCAGCCAATCAATTTTTTTCTCAAAATTCTATCCGAGATTCATTCGAATAGGTTTGGATGAACTGTTCAGTTATTCATTCGCATGTGCTCTGCCAAAAAACAACCTTCAGCTGTTTTCTTGGCAGTTTTTGTCAGTGTTGGTATGCCATTGCCTTCCATTCTCAGGAGCAGGGAAGGAGGCAGGTCCCCAGTATATTTCAACTGGAAGGAGGACTGAACATCATTATTGTTATTATTTTGAAACACATACTAGCCATCTAACCAATTGTATCAACCAGTTCATGGGTGAATTGCAATAAGACCATAAGACATAGGAGCAGAGGTAGGTCATTCAGCTCATCGAGTCTGCTCCGGCACACAATGAAATCATGACACATCTGATATAATCCTTAACTTCACTTTCACGCCTTATCCCCATAACCCTTGACTGATTATAAATCTGTGTATCTCAGCCTTGAACATACTTAAAAACCCAACCTCTACAACTCTCTGCGGTAAGAAACTCCACAGATTTACTGCCGTCTAAGAGAAGAAATTCCTCCTCATCTCGGTCTAAAATGGGCAACGCCTTACTCTGAGATTATCCACCCTGTCAAGCCCCCGAGAATCATATGTCTCAATAAGGTCGCCTCTCATTCCTCTGAACTCCAATGAATACAATCCCAACGTACCCAACCTCCCCTCACAAGAAAGTCTCTCCATACCAGGGTCAACCTCGTGAAACAGCTCTGGACTGCCTCCAATGCCAGCATACCATTCCTTAGATAAAGTCTAAAATTGGTTCCAGTATTCCAGGCATTAACAAACAACAAAGAAAATTACAACACAGGAACAGGCCCTTCGGCCCTCCAAGCCTATGCTGATCATGAGGCCCAAACTAAAAAAACACCTACTGCCCTTACTGAGTCCAAATCCCTCTATTTCCTCCCTATTCAGGGGCGAGATTCTCCGACCCCCCGCCGGGTCGGAGAATCGCCGGGGGCTGGTGTGAATCCCGCCCCCGCCGGTTGCCGAATTCTCTGGCACCGGATATTCGGCGGGGGCGGGAATCGCGCCGCGCCCGTTGGCGGCTCCCCCCCCCCCCCCCGCGATTCTCCGGCCCGGATGGGCCGAAGTCCTGCTGCTAAAATGCCTGTCCCGCCGGTGTAGATTAAACCACCTACCTTACCGGCAGAACAAGGCGGAGCGGGCAGGCTCCGGGGTCCTGGGAGGGGGCGCGGGGCGATCTGGCCTGGGGGGTGCCCCCACGATGGCCTGGCCCGTGATCGGGGCCCACCGATCCGCGGGCGGGCCTGTGCAGTGGGGGCACTCTTTTCCTTCCGCCTTCGCCACGGTCTCCACCATGGCGGAGGCGGAGGAGACTCCCTCCACTGCGCATGCACGGGAATGCCGTCAGCGGCCGCTAACGCTCCCGCGCATGCGCCGCCCGAAGATGTCATTTCCGCGTCAGCTGGCGAGGCACCAAAGGACTTTTCCGCCAGCTGGCCGGACGGAAATTCGTCCGGCGGGGGCCTAGCCCCTTAAGATTGGGGCTCGGCCCCCAAAGATGCAGAGGATTCCGCACCTTTGGGGCGGCGCGATGCCCGACTGATTTGCACCGTTTTGGGCGCCAGTCGGCGGACATCGCGCCGATACCGGAGAATTTTGCCCCATGTATCCATCCAGATGCCTCTTAAATGATCCGAATGTGCCTGTTTCCATCACATCCTCTGGCAGCGTGTTCCAGAAACCCACCACCCACTGCCTGAAAAACAGACTCCTCGCATCTCCCTTAAACCTTTCCCCTCTCATCTTGAACGTGTGCCCCTTTGCAATTGACACACCTTTGGAAAAAGCCTCGGACTATCCATCCTGTCTATATCTCTCAGAATTTTGTAGATCTCCATCAGGTCACCCTCAGCCTCCGTCTATCCCCAGGTCACTGCAGGAGGCAAGGGGAGAGATTGCTCGGGCCTTACCAGATATCTTCACATCCTCTTTGACCACAGATGAAATTCCAGAGGACTGGAGAATAGCCAATGTTATTCCCTTGTTTAAGAAAGGAAGCAGGGACAATCCAGCAAATTATAGGACGTCGAGCCTGACATCAGTGGTGGGGAAGCTTTTGGAACAAATACTGAGGGACAGGATATATGCACATTTGGAGAAAAATGGACTAGTTAGTGACAGGCAGACATGGTTTTGTACGGGGAAGGTCATGTCTCACCAACTTGATTGGGTTTTTTGAAGAGGTGACAAAATTGCTGAGGGAAAGGTTGTGGATGTAGTTTATATGGACTTCCATGGGAATGATTGGAGAAGGTTCTACTCAGACACATGGGAATGACTCGGGAAGGTTGTACTCAGACAAATGGGGGGCGATTGGAGAAGGTTGTACTCAGGCAAATGTCATTTAACTGGGGAAGGTTGTACTCAGACACATGGGCGACAGTCTGGGGAAGGTTGTACTCAGACACAAGGGGGAGACTGGGAAGGTTGCACCAGACACATGGGCGACAGACTGGGGAAGGTTGTACTCAAACACATGGGGGGAGACTTGGGAAGGTTGTACTCAGACACTTGGGGAGAGACTGGGGAAAGTTGTGCTCAGACACATGGGGTAGACTGGGGAAGGTTGTACTCAGACACATGGGGGAGACTGGGGAAGGTTGTACTCAGACACATGGGGCAGACTTGGGAAGGTGGTACTCAGACAAATGGTGTTAAACTGGGGAAGTTGTACTCAAACAATTTGGGGGAGACTGGGGAAGGTTGTACTCAGACACATGGGGGGCGATTGGGGAAGGTTGTACTCAAATAAATGGGGTTAAACTGGGCAAGGTTGTACTCAGACACTTGGGAATGATTGGGGAAGGTTGCCGTCTGATACGGGAATGACTGGGGAAGGTTGTATTCAGACACATGGGGGAGACTAGGAAGGCTGTATCAGACACATGGGCGACAGACTGGGGAAGGTCGTATGAGACGCATGGGCGACAGACTGGGGAAGGTTGTATCAGACACATGGGCGACAGACTGGGGAAGGTTGTATCATACACATCGGCGACAGACTGGGGAAGGTCGTATGAGACACATCGGCGACAGACTGTGGAAGGTTGTATCAGACACATGGGGGCGACTGGGGAAGGTTGTATCAGACACATGGGGGGTGACAAATTGGGATTAACTGGGGAAGGTTGTACTCATACACATGGGGGAGAATGGGGAAGGTTGTACTCAGACAAATGGGGTTAAACTGGGGAAGGTTGTACTCAAACAATTGGGGGGAGACTGGGGAAGGTTGTACACAAACAAATGGGGTTAAACTGGGGAAGGTTGTACTCAGACACATGGGGGGAGACTGGGGAAGGTTGTACTAGACACATGGGGGAGAATGGGGAAGGTTGTACTCAAACAAATGGGGTTTAATTGGGGAAGGTTGTACTCAGACACATGGGGGAGAATGGGGAAGGTTGTACTCAGACAAATGGGGTTAAATTGGGGAATGATGTACTTAGACACATGGGCGACAGACTGGGGAAGGTTGTATCAGACACATGGGGGAGACTGGGGAAGGTTGTACTCAGACAAATGGAGGGAGACTGGGGAAGGTTGTACTCAGACACATGGGGGAAACTGGGGAAGGTTGTACTCAAACACATGGGGGGAGACTGGGGAAGGTTGTACTCAGACACATGGGGGAGACTGGGGAAGGTTGTACTCAGACAAATGGGGTTAAGCTGGGGAAGGTTGTACTCAAACAATTGGGGGGAGACTGGGGAAGGTTGTACTCAGACACATGGGGGAGACTGGGGAAGTTTGTACTCATCCAAATGTCGTTTAACTGGGGAAGGTTGTACTCAGACTCATGGGGGGTGACTTTGGAAGGTTGTACTCAGACAAATGGGGTTAAACTGGGGAAGATTGTACTCAAACAATTGGGGGGAGACTGGGGAAGGTTGTAATCAGACACATGGGGGGAGACTGGGGCAGTTTGTACTCAGCCAAATGTTGTTTAACTTGGGAAGGTTGTACTCAGACACATGGGGGGTGACTTTGGAAGGTTGTACTCAGATAAATGGGGTTAAACTGGGGAAGGTTGTACTCAGACACATGGGGGAGACTGGGGAAGGTTGTATCAGATACATGGGGGAGAGACTGGGGAAGGTTGTATCAGACACATGGGGGAGACTGGGGAAGGTTGTATCAGACAATTGGGCGACAGGCTGGGAAAGTTTGTATCAGACACATGGGTGACAGACTGGGGAAGGTTGTACTAAGACACATGGGGGAGACTGGGAAGGTTGTACTCAGACCCTTTGGAATTACTAGGGAAGGTTACCGTCTGATGCGGGAATGACTGTTTAAGGTTATATTCAGACACATGGGGGGAGACTCGGGAAGGTTGTACTCAGACACATGGGTGACAGACTGGGGAAGTTTGTATTGGACACATGGGGGAGAGACTGGGGAGATTGTATCAGACACAAGGGCGACAGACTGCGGAACCTTGTATCAGACACATGGGGGATACTGGGAAGGTTGTATCAGACACATGAGCGACAGACTGCAGAAGGTTGTATCAGACACATGCGCGACAGACTGGGGAAGGTTGTATCAGACACAAGGGGGAGACGTGGAAGGTTGTATCAGACACATGGGCGACAGACTGGGGAAGGGTGTACTCAGACACATGGGGGGACTGGGGAAGGTTGTACTCAGACACTTGGGAATGATTGGGGAAGGTTGCCGTCTGTTACGGGAATGACTCGGGAAGGTTGTATTCAGACACATGGGGAAGACTAGGAAGGCTGTATCAGACATATGGGCGACAGACTGGGGAAGGTCGTATGAGACACATGGGGGCGACAGACTGGGGAAGGTTGTATCAGATACATGGGGGAGAGACTGGGGAAGGTTGTATCAGACACATGGGGGAGAGACTGGGGAAGGTTGTATCAGATACATGGGGGAGACTGGGGAAGGATGTACTCCAGACACCTTGAAGGGACTGAGGACAGTTGTACTGAGACATATGGGGGGAGAAACTGGGGAGGTTGTATCAGACACATGGGGGAGACTGGGGAAGGATGTACTCCAGACACCTTGAGGGGACTGAGGACGGTTGTATCAGACACATGGGGAGAGACTAGGGAAGTTTGTACTCAGTCACATGGGGGGAGATTGGGGAAGGATGGACTCAGTCACATGGGGGAGACTGGGGAAGGTGGTACTCAGACAAATGGTGTTAAACTGGGGAAGTTGTACTCAAACAATTGGGGGGAGACGGGGAAGGTTGTACTCAGACACATGGGGGGCGATTGGGGAAGATTGTACTCTGGCAAATGTCGTTTAACTGGGGAAGGTTGTACTCAGACACATGGGGCTGTCTTTGGAAGGTTGTACTCAAATAAATAGGGTTAAACTGGGGAAGGTTGTACTCAGACACATGGGGGGAGACTGGGGAAGGTTGTACTCAGATACATGGGGGGGAGACTGGGGAAGGTTGTACTCAAACAAATGTGGTTAAACTGGGGAAGGTTGTATTCAGACACATGGGGGAGAATGGGGAAGGTTGTATCAGACACATGGGCGTCAGACTGGGGAAGGTTGTATCAGACACATGGGCGACAGACTTGGGAAGATTGTACTCAGACACATTGGAGAGACTGGGGAAGGTTGTACTCAGACAAATGGGCGACAGACTGGGGAAGGTTGCACTCAGACACATGGGGGGACTGGGGAAGGTTGTACTCAGACACTTGGGAATGACTGGGGAAGGTTGCCGTCTGATTCGGGAATGACTGGGGAAGGTTGTATTCAGACACATGCGGGAGACTAGGAAGGCTGTATCAGACGCATGGGCGACAGACTGGGGAAGGTTGTATTCAGACACATGGGGGAGACTAGGAAGGCTGTATCAGACACATGGGCGACAGACTGGGGAAGGTTGTATCAGACACATGGGCGACAGACTGGGGAAGGTTGTATCATACACATCGGCGACAGACTGGGGAAGGTCGTATGAGACACATCGGCGACAGACTGTGGAAGATTGTATCAGACACATGTGGGCGACTGGGGAAGGTTGTATCAGACACATGGGGGGTGACTTTGGAAAGTTGTACTCAGACAAATGGGGTTAAACTGGGGAAGGTTGTACTCAAACAATTCTGGGGAGACAGGGGAAGGTTGTACTCAAACACATGGGCGACAGTCTGGGGAAGGTTGTACTCAGACACATGGGGGAGACTGGGAAGGTTGCATCAGACACATGGGCGACAGACTGGGGAAGGTTGTACTCAAACACATGGGGGGACTTGGGAAGGTTGTACTCAGACACTTGGGGAGAGACTGGGGAATGTTGTGCTCAGACACATGGGGTAGACTGGGGAAGGGTGTACTCAGACACATGGGGGAGACTGGGGAAGGTGGTACTAAGACAAATGGTGTTAATCTGGGGAAGTTGTACTCAAACAATTGGGGGGAGACTGGGGAAGGTTGTACTCAAATAAATGGGGTTAAACTGGGGAAGGTTGTACTCAGACACATGGGGGGAGACTGGGGAAGGTTGTACTCAGACACAATGGGGGAGACTGGGGAAGGTTGTACTCAAACAAATGGGGTTAAACTGGGGAAGGTTGTACTCAGACACATGGGGGAGAATGGGGAAGGTTGTACTCAGACACATGGGGGAGATTGGGGAAGGTTGTACACAGACAAATGGGGTTAAATTGGGGAATGTTGTATTCAGACACATGGGCGACAGACTGGTGAAGGTTGTATCAGACACATGGGCGACAGACTGGGGAAGGTTGTACTCAGACACATGGGAGAGACTGGGGAAGGTTGTACTCAGACACATGGGCGACCGACTGCGGAAGGTTGCACTCAGACACATGGGGGGACTGGGGAAGGTTGTACTCAGACACTTTGGAATGACTGGGGAAGGTTGCCGTCTGATTCGGGAATGACTGGGGAAGGTTGTATTCAGACACATGGGGGAGACTAGGAAGGCTGTATCAGACGCATGGGCGACAGACTGGGGAAGGTTGTATTCAGACACATGGGGGAGACTAGGAAGGCTGTATCAGACACATGGGCGACAGACTGGGGAAGGTTGTATCAGACACATGGGCGACAGACTGGGGAAGGTTGTATCATACACATCGGCGACAGACTGGGGAAGGTCGTATGAGACACATCGGCGACAGACTGTGGAAGATTGTATCAGACACATGGGGGCGACTGGGGAAGGTTGTATCAGACACATGGGGGGTGACTTTGGAAAGTTGTACTCAGACAAATGGGGTTAAACTGGGGAAGGTTGTACTCAAACAATTCTGGTGAGACTGGGGAAGGTTGTACTCAAACACATGGGCGACAGTCTGGGAAAGGTTGTACTCAAACAAATGGGGTTAAACTGGGCAAGGTTGTACTCAGACACTTGGGAATGACTGGGGAAGGTTGCCGTCTGATACGGGAATGACTGGGGAAGGTTGTATTCAGACACATGGGGGAGACTAGGAAGGCTGTATCAGACACATGGGCGACAGACTGGGGAAGGTCGTATGAGACGCATGGGCGACAGACTGGGGAAGGTTGTATCAGACACATGGGCGACAGACTGGGGAAGGTTGTATCATACACATCGGCGACAGACTGGGGAAGGTCGTATGAGACACATCGGCGACAGACTGTGGAAGGTTGTATCAGACACATGGGGGCGACTGGGGAAGGTGGTATCAGACACATGGGGGGTGACAAATTGGGATTAACTGGGGAAGGTTGTACTCAGACACATGGGGGAGAATGGGGAAGGTTGTACTCAGACAAATGGGGTTAAACTGGGGAAGGTTGTACTCAAACAATTGGGGGGAGACTGGGGAAGGTTGTACACAAACAAATGGGGTTAAACTGGGGAAGGTTGTACTCAGACACATGGGGGGAGACTGGGGAAGGTTGTACTAGACACATGGGGGAGAATGGGGAAGGTTGTACTCAAACAAATGGGGTTTAATTGGGGAAGGTTGTACTCAGACACATGGGGGAGAATGGGGAAGGTTGTACTCAGACAAATGGGGTTAAATTGGGGAATGATGTACTTAGACACATGGGCGACAGACTGGGGAAGGTTGTATCAGACACATGGGGGAGACTGGGGAAGGTTGTACTCAGACAAATGGAGGGAGACTGGGGAAGGTTGTACTCAGACACATGGGGGAAACTGGGGAAGGTTGTACTCAAACACATGGGGGGAGACTGGGGAAGGTTGTACTCAGACACATGGGGGGAGACTGGGGAAGGTTGTACTCAGACACATGGGGGAGACTGGGGAAGGTTGTACTCAGACAAATGGGGTTAAGCTGGGGAAGGTTGTACTCAAACAATTGGGGGGAGACTGGGGAAGGTTGTACTCAGACACATGGGGGAGACTGGGGAAGTTTGTACTCATCCAAATGTCGTTTAACTGGGGAAGGTTTTACTCAGACTCATGGGGGGTGACTTTGGAAGGTTGTACTCAGACAAATGGGGTTAAACTGGGGAAGGTTGTACTGAAACAATTGGGGGGAGACTGGGGAAGGTTGTAATCAGACACATGGGGGGAGACTGGGGCAGTTTGTACTCAGCCAAATGTTGTTTAACTTGGGAAGGTTGTACTCAGACACATGGGGGGTGACTTTCGAAGGTTGTACTCAGATAAATGGGGTTAAACTGGGGAAGGTTGTACTCAGACACATGGGGGAGACTGGGGAAGGTTGTATCAGATACATGGGGGAGAGACTGGGGAAGGTTGTATCAGACACATGGGGGAGACTGGGGAAGGTTGTATCAGACAATTGGGCGACAGGCTGGGAAAGTTTGTATCAGACACATGGGTGACAGACTGGGGAAGGTTGTACTCAGACACATGGGGGAGACTGGGAAGGTTGTACTCAGACCCTTTGGAATTACTAGGGAAGGTTACCGTCTGATGCGGGAATGACTGTTTAAGGTTATATTCAGACACATGGGGGGAGACTCGGGAAGGTTGTACTCAGACACATGGGTGACAGACTGGGGAAGTTTGTATTGGACACATGGGGGAGAGACTGGGGAGATTGTATCAGACACAAGGGCGACAGACTGCGGAACCTTGTATCAGACACATGGGGGATACTGGGAAGGTTGTATCAGACACATGAGCGACAGACTGCAGAAGGTTGTATCAGACACATGCGCGACAGACTGGGGAAGGTTGTATCAGACACAAGGGGGAGACGTGGAAGGTTGTATCAGACACATGGGCGACAGACTGGGGAAGGGTGTACTCAGACACATGGGGGGACTGGGGAAGGTTGTACTCAGACACTTGGGAATGATTGGGGAAGGTTGCCGTCTGTTACGGGAATGACTCGGGAAGGTTGTATTCAGACACATGGGGAAGACTAGGAAGGCTGTATCAGACATATGGGCGACAGACTGGGGAAGGTCGTATGAGACACATGGGGGCGACAGACTGGGGAAGGTTGTATCAGATACATGGGGGAGAGACTGGGGAAGGTTGTATCAGACACATGGGGGAGAGACTGGGGAAGGTTGTATCAGATACATGGGGGAGACTGGGGAAGGATGTACTCCAGACACCTTGAAGGGACTGAGGACAGTTGTACTGAGACATATGGGGGGAGAAACTGGGGAGGTTGTATCAGACACATGGGGGAGACTGGGGAAGGATGTACTCCAGACACCTTGAGGGGACTGAGGACGGTTGTATCAGACACATGGGGAGAGACTAGGGAAGTTTGTACTCAGTCACATGGGGGGAGATTGGGGAAGGATGGACTCAGTCACATGGGGGAGACTGGGGAAGGTGGTACTCAGACAAATGGTGTTAAACTGGGGAAGTTGTACTCAAACAATTGGGGGGAGACGGGGAAGGTTGTACTCAGACACATGGGTGGCGATTGGGGAAGATTGTACTCTGGCAAATGTCGTTTAACTGGGGAAGGTTGTACTCAGACACATGGGGCTGACTTTGGAAGGTTGTACTCAAATAAATAGGGTTAAACTGGGGAAGGTTGTACTCAGACACATGGGGGGAGACTGGGGAAGGTTGTACTCAGATACATGGGGGGGAGACTGGGGAAGGTTGTACTCAAACAAATGTGGTTAAACTGGGGAAGGTTGTATTCAGACACATGGGGGAGAATGGGGAAGGTTGTATCAGACACATGGGCGTCAGACTGGGGAAGGTTGTATCAGACACATGGGCGACAGACTTGGGAAGATTGTACTCAGACACATTGGAGAGACTGGGGAAGGTTGTACTCAGACAAATGGGCGACAGACTGGGGAAGGTTGCACTCAGAC
This sequence comes from Scyliorhinus torazame, assembly GCF_047496885.1. Classification (NCBI taxonomy): domain Eukaryota; kingdom Metazoa; phylum Chordata; class Chondrichthyes; order Carcharhiniformes; family Scyliorhinidae; genus Scyliorhinus; species Scyliorhinus torazame. The sequence goes on along the minus strand of NC_092710.1, from coordinate 346,105,626 downwards.
ACATGGGGGGACTGGGGAAGGTTGTACTCAGACACTTGGGAATGACTGGGGAAGGTTGCCGTCTGATTCGGGAATGACTGGGGAAGGTTGTATTCAGACACATGCGGGAGACTAGGAAGGCTGTATCAGACGCATGGGCGACAGACTGGGGAAGGTTGTATTCAGACACATGGGGGAGACTAGGAAGGCTGTATCAGACACATGGGCGACAGACTGGGGAAGGTTGTATCAGACACATGGGCGACAGACTGGGGAAGGTTGTATCATACACATCGGCGACAGACTGGGGAAGGTCGTATGAGACACATCGGCGACAGACTGTGGAAGATTGTATCAGACACATGTGGGCGACTGGGGAAGGTTGTATCAGACACATGGGGGGTGACTTTGGAAAGTTGTACTCAGACAAATGGGGTTAAACTGGGGAAGGTTGTACTCAAACAATTCTGGGGAGACAGGGGAAGGTTGTACTCAAACACATGGGCGACAGTCTGGGGAAGGTTGTACTCAGACACATGGGGGAGACTGGGAAGGTTGCATCAGACACATGGGCGACAGACTGGGGAAGGTTGTACTCAAACACATGGGGGGACTTGGGAAGGTTGTACTCAGACACTTGGGGAGAGACTGGGGAATGTTGTGCTCAGACACATGGGGTAGACTGGGGAAGGGTGTACTCAGACACATGGGGGAGACTGGGGAAGGTGGTACTAAGACAAATGGTGTTAATCTGGGGAAGTTGTACTCAAACAATTGGGGGGAGACTGGGGAAGGTTGTACTCAAATAAATGGGGTTAAACTGGGGAAGGTTGTACTCAGACACATGGGGGGAGACTGGGGAAGGTTGTACTCAGACACAATGGGGGAGACTGGGGAAGGTTGTACTCAAACAAATGGGGTTAAACTGGGGAAGGTTGTACTCAGACACATGGGGGAGAATGGGGAAGGTTGTACTCAGACACATGGGGGAGATTGGGGAAGGTTGTACTCAGACAAATGGGGTTAAATTGGGGAATGTTGTATTCAGACACATGGGCGACAGACTGGTGAAGGTTGTATCAGACACATGGGCGACAGACTGGGGAAGGTTGTACTCAGACACATGGGAGAGACTGGGGAAGGTTGTACTCAGACACATGGGCGACCGACTGCGGAAGGTTGCACTCAGACACATGGGGGGACTGGGGAAGGTTGTACTCAGACACTTGGGAATGACTGGGGAAGGTTGCCGTCTGATTCGGGAATGACTGGGGAAGGTTGTATTCAGACACATGGGGGAGACTAGGAAGGCTGTATCAGACGCATGGGCGACAGACTGGGGAAGGTTGTATTCAGACACATGGGGGAGACTAGGAAGGCTGTATCAGACACATGGGCGACAGACTGGGGAAGGTTGTATCAGACACATGGGCGACAGACTGGGGAAGGTTGTATCATACACATCGGCGACAGACTGGGGAAGGTCGTATGAGACACATCGGCGACAGACTGTGGAAGATTGTATCAGACACATGGGGGCGACTGGGGAAGGTTGTATCAGACACATGGGGGGTGACTTTGGAAAGTTGTACTCAGACAAATGGGGTTAAACTGGGGAAGGTTGTACTCAAACAATTCTGGTGAGACTGGGGAAGGTTGTACTCAAACACATGGGCGACAGTCTGGGAAAGGTTGTACTCAAACAAATGGGGTAAAACTGGGCAAGGTTGTACTCAGACACTTGGGAATGACTGGGGAAGGTTGCCGTCTGATACGGGAATGACTGGGGAAGGTTGTATTCAGACACATGGGGGAGACTAGGAAGGCTGTATCAGACACATGGGCGACAGACTGGGGAAGGTCGTATGAGACGCATGGGCGACAGACTGGGGAAGGTTGTATCAGACACATGGGCGACAGACTGGGGAAGGTTGTATCATACACATCGGCGACAGACTGGGGAAGGTCGTATGAGACACATCGGCGACAGACTGTGGAAGGTTGTATCAGACACATGGGGGCGACTGGGGAAGGTGGTATCAGACACATGGGGGGTGACAAATTGGGATTAACTGGGGAAGGTTGTACTCAGACACATGGGGGAGAATGGGGAAGGTTGTACTCAGACAAATGGGGTTAAACTGGGGAAGGTTGTACTCAAACAATTGGGGGGAGACTGGGGAAGGTTGTACACAAACAAATGGGGTTAAACTGGGGAAGGTTGTACTCAGACACATGGGGGGAGACTGGGGAAGGTTGTACTAGACACATGGGGGAGAATGGGGAAGGTTGTACTCAAACAAATGGGGTTTAATTGGGGAAGGTTGTACTCAGACACATGGGGGAGAATGGGGAAGGTTGTACTCAGACAAATGGGGTTAAATTGGGGAATGATGTACTTAGACACATGGGCGACAGACTGGGGAAGGTTGTATCAGACACATGGGGGAGACTGGGGAAGGTTGTACTCAGACAAATGGAGGGAGACTGGGGAAGGTTGTACTCAGACACATGGGGGAAACTGGGGAAGGTTGTACTCAAACACATGGGGGGAGACTGGGGAAGGTTGTACTCAGACACATGGGGGAGACTGGGGAAGGTTGTACTCAGACAAATGGGGTTAAGCTGGGGAAGGTTGTTCTCAAACAATTGGGGGGAGACTGGGGAAGGTTGTACTCAGACACATGGGGGAGACTGGGGAAGTTTGTACTCATCCAAATGTCGTTTAACTGGGGAAGGTTGTACTCAGACTCATGGGGGGTGACTTTGGAAGGTTGTACTCAGACAAATGGGGTTAAACTGGGGAAGGTTGTACTGAAACAATTGGGGGGAGACTGGGGAAGGTTGTAATCAGACACATGGGGGGAGACTGGGGCAGTTTGTACTCAGCCAAATGTTGTTTAACTTGGGAAGGTTGTACTCAGACACATGGGGGGTGACTTTCGAAGGTTGTACTCAGATAAATGGGGTTAAACTGGGGAAGGTTGTACTCAGACACATGGGGGAGACTGGGGAAGGTTGTATCAGATACATGGGGGAGAGACTGGGGAAGGTTGTATCAGACACATGGGGGAGACTGGGGAAGGTTGTATCAGACAATTGGGCGACAGGCTGGGAAAGTTTGTATCAGACACATGGGTGACAGACTGGGGAAGGTTGTACTCAGACACATGGGGGAGACTGGGAAGGTTGTACTCAGACCCTTTGGAATTACTAGGGAAGGTTACCGTCTGATGCGGGAATGACTGTTTAAGGTTATATTCAGACACATGGGGGGAGACTCGGGAAGGTTGTACTCAGACACATGGGTGACAGACTGGGGAAGTTTGTATTGGACACATGGGGGAGAGACTGGGGAGATTGTATCAGACACAAGGGCGACAGACTGCGGAACCTTGTATCAGACACATGGGGGATACTGGGAATGTTGTATCAGACACATGAGCGACAGACTGCAGAAGGTTGTATCAGACACATGCGCGACAGACTGGGGAAGGTTGTATCAGACACAAGGGGGAGACGTGGAAGGTTGTATCAGACACATGGGCGACAGACTGGGGAAGGGTGTACTCAGACACATGGGGGGACTGGGGAAGGTTGTACTCAGACACTTGGGAATGATTGGGGAAGGTTGCCGTCTGTTACGGGAATGACTCGGGAAGGTTGTATTCAGACACATGGGGAAGACTAGGAAGGCTGTATCAGACATATGGGCGACAGACTGGGGAAGGTCGTATGAGACACATGGGGGCGACAGACTGGGGAAGGTTGTATCAGATACATGGGGGAGAGACTGGGGAAGGTTGTATCAGACACATGGGGGAGAGACTGGGGAAGGTTGTATCAGATACATGGGGGAGACTGGGGAAGGATGTACTCCAGACACCTTGAAGGGACTGAGGACAGTTGTACTGAGACATATGGGGGGAGAAACTGGGGAGGTTGTATCAGACACATGGGGGAGACTGGGGAAGGATGTACTCCAGACACCTTGAGGGGACTGAGGACGGTTGTATCAGACACATGGGGAGAGACTAGGGAAGTTTGTACTCAGTCACATGGGGGGAGATTGGGGAAGGATGGACTCAGTCACATGGGGGAGACTGGGGAAGGTGGTACTCAGACAAATGGTGTTAAACTGGGGAAGTTGTACTCAAACAATTGGGGGGAGACGGGGAAGGTTGTACTCAGACACATGGGTGGCGATTGGGGAAGATTGTACTCTGGCAAATGTCGTTTAACTGGGGAAGGTTGTACTCAGACACATGGGGCTGACTTTGGAAGGTTGTACTCAAATAAATAGGGTTAAACTGGGGAAGGTTGTACTCAGACACATGGGGGGAGACTGGGGAAGGTTGTACTCAGATACATGGGGGGGAGACTGGGGAAGGTTGTACTCAAACAAATGTGGTTAAACTGGGGAAGGTTGTATTCAGACACATGGGGGAGAATGGGGAAGGTTGTATCAGACACATGGGCGTCAGACTGGGGAAGGTTGTATCAGACACATGGGCGACAGACTTGGGAAGATTGTACTCAGACACATTGGAGAGACTGGGGAAGGTTGTACTCAGACAAATGGGCGACAGACTGGGGAAGGTTGCACTCAGACACATGGGGGGACTGGGGAAGGTTGTACTCAGACACTTGGGAATGACTGGGGAAGGTTGCCGTCTGATTCGGGAATGACTGGGGAAGGTTGTATTCAGACACATGCGGGAGACTAGGAAGGCTGTATCAGACGCATGGGCGACAGACTGGGGAAGGTTGTATTCAGACACATGGGGGAGACTAGGAAGGCTGTATCAGACACATGGGCGACAGACTGGGGAAGGTTGTATCAGACACATGGGCGACAGACTGGGGAAGGTTGTATCATACACATCGGCGACAGACTGGGGAAGGTCGTATGAGACACATCGGCGACAGACTGTGGAAGATTGTATCAGACACATGTGGGCGACTGGGGAAGGTTGTATCAGACACATGGGGGGTGACTTTGGAAAGTTGTACTCAGACAAATGGGGTTAAACTGGGGAAGGTTGTACTCAAACAATTCTGGGGAGACAGGGGAAGGTTGTACTCAAACACATGGGCGACAGTCTGGGGAAGGTTGTACTCAGACACATGGGGGAGACTGGGAAGGTTGCATCAGACACATGGGCGACAGACTGGGGAAGGTTGTACTCAAACACATGGGGGGACTTGGGAAGGTTGTACTCAGACACTTGGGGAGAGACTGGGGAATGTTGTGCTCAGACACATGGGGTAGACTGGGGAAGGGTGTACTCAGACACATGGGGGAGACTGGGGAAGGTGGTACTAAGACAAATGGTGTTAATCTGGGGAAGTTGTACTCAAACAATTGGGGGGAGACTGGGGAAGGTTGTACTCAAATAAATGGGGTTAAACTGGGGAAGGTTGTACTCAGACACATGGGGGGAGACTGGGGAAGGTTGTACTCAGACACAATGGGGGAGACTGGGGAAGGTTGTACTCAAACAAATGGGGTTAAACTGGGGAAGGTTGTACTCAGACACATGGGGGAGAATGGGGAAGGTTGTACTCAGACACATGGGGGAGATTGGGGAAGGTTGTACACAGACAAATGGGGTTAAATTGGGGAATGTTGTATTCAGACACATGGGCGACAGACTGGTGAAGGTTGTATCAGACACATGGGCGACAGACTGGGGAAGGTTGTACTCAGACACATGGGAGAGACTGGGGAAGGTTGTACTCAGACACATGGGCGACCGACTGCGGAAGGTTGCACTCAGACACATGGGGGGACTGGGGAAGGTTGTACTCAGACACTTGGGAATGATTGGGGAAGGTTGCCGTCTGTTACGGGAATGACTCGGGAAGGTTGTATTCAGACACATGGGGAAGACTAGGAAGGCTGTATCAGACATATGGGCGACAGACTGGGGAAGGTCGTATGAGACACATGGGGGCGACAGACTGGGGAAGGTTGTATCAGATACATGGGGGAGAGACTGGGGAAGGTTGTATCAGACACATGGGGGAGAGACTGGGGAAGGTTGTATCAGACACATGGGGGAGACTGGGGAAGGATGTACTCCAGACACCTTGAGGGGACTGAGGACGGTTGTATCAGACACATGGGGAGAGACTAGGGAAGTTTGTACTCAGTCACATGGGGGGAGATTGGGGAAGGATGGACTCAGTCACATGGGGGAGACTGGGGAAGGTGGTACTCAGACAAATGGTGTTAAACTGGGGAAGTTGTACTCAAACAATTGGGGGGAGACGGGGAAGGTTGTACTCAGACACATGGGGGGCGATTGGGGAAGATTGTACTCTGGCAAATGTCGTTTAACTGGGGAAGGTTGTACTCAGACACATGGGGCTGACTTTGGAAGGTTGTACTCAAATAAATAGGGTTAAACTGGGGAAGGTTGTACTCAGACACATGGGGGGAGACTGGGGAAGGTTGTACTCAGATACATGGGGGGGAGACTGGGGAAGGTTGTACTCAAACAAATGTGGTTAAACTGGGGAAGGTTGTATTCAGACACATGGGGGAGAATGGGGAAGGTTGTATCAGACACATGGGCGTCAGACTGGGGAAGGTTGTATCAGACACATGGGCGACAGACTTGGGAAGATTGCACTCAGACACATGGGGGGACTGGGGAAGGTTGTACTCAGACACTTGGGAATGACTGGGGAAGGTTGCCGTCTGATTCGGGAATGACTGGGGAAGGTTGTATTCAGACACATGGGGGAGAATGGGGAAGGTTGTACTCAGACACATGGGGGAGAATGGGGAAGGTTGTACTCAGACACATGGGGGAGATTGGGGAAGGTTGTACACAGACAAATGGGGTTAAATTGGGGAATGTTGTATTCAGACACATGGGCGACAGACTGGTGAAGGTTGTATCAGACACATGGGCGACAGACTGGGGAAGGTTGTACTCAGACACATGGGAGAGACTGGGGAAGGTTGTACTCAGACACATGGGCGACCGACTGCGGAAGGTTGCACTCAGACACATGGGGGGACTGGGGAAGGTTGTACTCAGACACTTGGGAATGACTGGGGAAGGTTGCCGTCTGATTCGGGAATGACTGGGGAAGGTTGTATTCAGACACATGGGGGAGACTAGGAAGGCTGTATCAGACGCATGGGCGACAGACTGGGGAAGGTTGTATTCAGACACATGGGGGAGACTAGGAAGGCTGTATCAGACACATGGGCGACAGACTGGGGAAGGTTGTATCAGACACATGGGCGACAGACTGGGGAAGGTTGTATCATACACATCGGCGTCAGACTGGGGAAGGTCGTATGAGACACATCGGCGACAGACTGTGGAAGATTGTATCAGACACATGGGGGCGACTGGGGAAGGTTGTATCAGACACATGGGGGGTGACTTTGGAAAGTTGTACTCAGACAAATGGGGTTAAACTGGGGAAGGTTGTACTCAAACAATTCTGGTGAGACTGGGGAAGGTTGTACTCAAACACATGGGCGACAGTCTGGGAAAGGTTGTACTCAAACAAATGGGGTTAAACTGGGCAAGGTTGTACTCAGACACTTGGGAATGACTGGGGAAGGTTGCCGTCTGATACGGGAATGACTGGGGAAGGTTGTATTCAGACACATGGGGGAGACTAGGAAGGCTGTATCAGACACATGGGCGACAGACTGGGGAAGGTCGTATGAGACGCATGGGCGACAGACTGGGGAAGGTTGTATCAGACACATGGGCGACAGACTGGGGAAGGTTGTATCATACACATCGGCGACAGACTGGGGAAGGTCGTATGAGACACATCGGCGACAGACTGTGGAAGGTTGTATCAGACACATGGGGGCGACTGGGGAAGGTTGTATCAGACACATGGGGGGTGACAAATTGGGATTAACTGGGGAAGGTTGTACTCAGACACATGGGGGAGAATGGGGAAGGTTGTACTCAGACAAATGGGGTTAAACTGGGGAAGGTTGTACTCAAACAATTGGGGGGAGACTGGGGAAGGTTGTACTCAGACACGTGGGTTGAGACTGGGGAAGGTTGTACTCAGACACATGGGGGAAGACTGGGGAAGGTTGTACACAAACAAATGGGGTTAAACTGGGGAAGGTTGTACTCAGACACATGGGGGAGAATGGGGAAGGTTGTACTCAGACACATGGGGGAGAATGGGGAAGGTTGTACTCAGACAAATGGGGTTAAATTGGGGAATGTTGTATTCAGACACATGGGCGACAGACTGGTGAAGGTTGTATCAGACACATGGGCGACAGACTGGGGATGGTTGTATCAGACACATGGGCGACAGACTGGGGAAGGTTGTACTCAGACACATGGGAGAGACTGGGGAAGGTTGTATCAGACACATGGGCGACAGACTGGGGAAGGTTGTATCATACACATCGGCGACAGACTGGGGAAGGTCGTATGAGACACATCGGCGACAGACTGTGGAAGGTTGTATCAGACACATGGGTGCGATTGGGGAAGGTTGTGCTCAGACACATGGGGGGAGACTGGGGAAGGTTGTACTAGACACATGGGGGAGAATGGGGAAGGTTGTACTCAAACAAATGGGGTTTAATTGGGGAAGGTTGTACTCAGACACATGGGGGAGAATGGGGAAGGTTGTACTCAGATAAATGGGGTTAAATTGGGGAATGATGTACTTAGACACATGGGCGACAGACTGGGGAAGGTTGTATCAGACACATGGGGGAGACTGGGGAAGGTTGTACTCAGACAAATGGAGGGAGACTGGGGAAGGTTGTACTCAGACACATGGGGGAAACTGGGGAAGGTTGTACTCAAACACATGGGGGGAGACTGGGGAAGGTTGTACTCAGACACATGGGGGAGACTGGGGAAGGTTGTACTCAGACAAATGGGGTTAAGCTGGGGAAGGTTGTACTCAAACAATTGGGGGGAGACTGGGGAAGGTTGTACTCAGACACATGGGGGAGACTGGGGAAGTTTGTACTCATCCAAATGTCGTTTAACTGGGGAAGGTTGTACTCAGACTCATGGGGGGTGACTTTGGAAGGTTGTACTCAGACAAATGGGGTTAAACTGGGGAAGGTTGTACTCAAACAATTGGGGGGAGACTGGGGAAGGTTGTAATCAGACACATGGGGGGAGACTGGGGAAGTTTGTACTCAGCCAAATGTTGTTTAACTTGGGAAGGTTGTACTCAGACACATGGGGGGTGACTTTGGAAGGTTGTACTCAGATAAATGGGGTTAAACTGGGGAAGGTTGTACTCAGACACATGGGGGAGACTGGGGAAGGTTGTATCAGATACATGGGGGAGAGACTGGGGAAGGTTGTATCAGACACATGGGGGAGACTGGGGAAGGTTGTATCAGACAATTGGGCGACAGGCTGGGAAAGTTTGTATCAGACACATGGGTGACAGACTGGGGAAGGTTGTACTCAGATACATGGGGGAGACTGGGAAGGTTGTACTCAGACCCTTTGGAATTACTAGGGAAGGTTACCGTCTGATGCGGGAATGACTGTTTAAGGTTATATTCAGACACATGGGGGGAGACTCGGGAAGGTTGTACTCAGACACATGGGTGACAGACTGGGGAAGTTTGTATTGGACACATGGGGGAGAGACTGGGGAGATTGTATCAGACACAAGGGCGACAGACTGCGGAACCTTGTATCATACACATGGGGGATACTGGGAAGGTTGTATCAGACACATGAGCGACAGACTGCAGAAGGTTGTATCAGACACATGCGCGACACACTGGGGAAGGTTGTATCAGACACAAGGGGGAGACGTGGAAGGTTGTATCAGACACATGGGCGACAGACTGGGGAAGGGTGTACTCAGACACATGGGGGGACTGGGGAAGGTTGTACTCAGACACTTGGGAATGATTGGGGAAGGTTGCCGTCTGTTACGGGAATGACTCGGGAAGGTTGTATTCAGACACATGGGGAAGACTAGGAAGGCTGTATCAGACATATGGGCGACAGACTGGGGAAGGTCGTATGAGACACATGGGGGCGACAGACTGGGGAAGGTTGTATCAGATACATGGGGGAGAGACTGGGGAAGGTTGTATCAGACACATGGGGGAGAGACTGGGGAAGGTTGTATCAGATACATGGGGGAGACTGGGGAAGGATGTACTCCAGACACCTTGAAGGGACTGAGGACAGTTGTACTGAGACATATGGGGGGAGAAACTGGGGAGGTTGTATCAGACACATGGGGGAGACTGGGGAAGGATGTACTCCAGACACCTTGAGGGGACTGAGGACGGTTGTATCAGACACATGGGGAGAGACTAGGGAAGTTTGTACTCAGTCACATGGGGGGAGATTGGGGAAGGATGGACTCAGTCACATGGGGGAGACTGGGGAAGGTGGTACTCAGACAAATGGTGTTAAACTGGGGAAGTTGTACTCAAACAATTGGGGGGAGACGGGGAAGGTTGTACTCAGACACATGGGGGGCGATTGGGGAAGATTGTACTCTGGCAAATGTCGTTTAACTGGGGAAGGTTGTACTCAGACACATGGGGCTGACTTTGGAAGGTTGTACTCAAATAAATAGGGTTAAACTGGGGAAGGTTGTACTCAGACACATGGGGGGAGACTGGGGAAGGTTGTACTCAGATACATGGGGGGGAGACTGGGGAAGGTTGTACTCAAACAAATGTGGTTAAACTGGGGAAGGTTGTATTCAGACACATGGGGGAGAATGGGGAAGGTTGTATCAGACACATGGGCGTCAGACTGGGGAAGGTTGTATCAGACACATGGGCGACAGACTTGGGAAGATTGTACTCAGACACATTGGAGAGACTGGGGAAGGTTGTACTCAGACAAATGGGCGACAGACTGGGGAAGGTTGCACTCAGACACATGGGGGGACTGGGGAAGGTTGTACTCAGACACTTGGGAATGACTGGGGAAGGTTGCCGTCTGATTCGGGAATGACTGGGGAAGGTTGTATTCAGACACATGCGGGAGACTAGGAAGGCTGTATCAGACGCATGGGCGACAGACTGGGGAAGGTTGTATTCAGACACATGGGGGAGACTAGGAAGGCTGTATCAGACACATGGGCGACAGACTGGGGAAGGTTGTATCAGACACATGGGCGACAGACTGGGGAAGGTTGTATCATACACATCGGCGACAGACTGGGGAAGGTCGTATGAGACACATCGGCGACAGACTGTGGAAGATTGTATCAGACACATGTGGGCGACTGGGGAAGGTTGTATCAGACACATGGGGGGTGACTTTGGAAAGTTGTACTCAGACAAATGGGGTTAAACTGGGGAAGGTTGTACTCAAACAATTCTGGGGAGACAGGGGAAGGTTGTACTCAAACACATGGGCGACAGTCTGGGGAAGGTTGTACTCAGACACATGGGGGAGACTGGGAAGGTTGCATCAGACACATGGGCGACAGACTGGGGAAGGTTATGCTCAAACACATGGGGGGACTTGGGAAGGTTGTACTCAGACACTTGGGGAGAGACTGGGGAAAGTTGTGCTCAGACACATGGGGTAGACTGGGGAAGGGTGTACTCAGACACATGGGGGAGACTGGGGAAGGTGGTACTAAGACAAATGGTGTTAATCTGGGGAAGTTGTACTCAAACAATTGGGGGGAGACTGGGGAAGGTTGTACTCAGACACATGCGGGGCGATTGGGGAAGGTTGTACTCAAATAAATGGGGTTAAACTGGGGAAGGTTGTACTCAGACACATGGGGGGAGACTGGGGAAGGTTGTACTCAGACACAATGGGGGAGACTGGGGAAGGTTGTACTCAAACAAATGGGGTTAAACTGGGGAAGGTTGTACTCAGACACATGGGGGAGAATGGGGAAGGTTGTACTCAGACACATGGGGGAGATTGGGGAAGGTTGTACACAGACAAATGGGGTTAAATTGGGGAATGTTGTATTCAGACACATGGGCGACAGACTGGTGAAGGTTGTATCAGACACATGGGCGACAGACTGGGGAAGGTTGTACTCAGACACATGGGAGAGACTGGGGAAGGTTGTACTCAGACACATGGGCGACCGACTGCGGAAGGTTGCACTCAGACACATGGGGGGACTGGGGAAGGTTGTACTCAGACACTTGGGAATGACTGGGGAAGGTTGCCGGCTGATTCGGGAATGACTGGGGAAGGTTGTATTCAGACACATGGGGGAGACTAGGAAGGCTGTATCAGACGCATGGGCGACAGACTGTGGAAGGTTGTATTCAGACACATGGGGGTGACTAGGAAGGCTGTATCAGACACATGGGCGACAGACTGGGGAAGGTTGTATCAGACACATGGGCGACAGACTGGGGAAGGTTGTATCATACACATCGGCGACAGACTGGGGAAGGTCGTATGAGACACATCGGCGACAGACTGTGGAAGATTGTTTCAGACACATGGGGGCGACTGGGGAAGGTTGTATCAGACACATGGGGGGTGACTTTGGAAAGTTGTACTCAGACAAATGGGGTTAAACTGGGGAAGGTTGTACTCAAACAATTCTGGTGAGACTGGGGAAGGTTGTACTCAAACACATGGGCGACAGTCTGGGGAAGGTTGTACTCAGACACATGGGGGAGACTGGGAAGGTTGCATCAGACACATGGGCGACAGACTGGGGAAGGTTGTACTCAAACACATGGGGGGACTTGGGAAGGTAGTACTCAGACACTTGGGGAGAGACTGGGGAAAGTTGTGCTCAGACACATGGGGTAGACTGGGGAAGGTTGTACTCAGACACATGGGGGAGACTTGGGAAGGTGGTACTAAGACAAATGGTGTTAAACTGGGGAAGTTGTACTCAAACAATTGGGGGGAGACTGGGGAAGGTTGTTCTCAGACACATGGGGGGCGATTGGGGAAGGTTGTACTCAAATAAATGGGTTAAACTGGGGAAGGTTGTACTCAGACACATGGGGGAGACTGGGGAAGGTTGTACTCAGACACAATGGGGGAGACTGGGGAAGGTTGTACTCAAACAAATGGGGTTAAACTGGGGAAGGTTGTACTCAGACACATGGGGGAGAATGGGGAAGGTTGTACTCAGACACATGGGGGAGAATGGGGAAGGTTGTACACAGGCAAATGGGGTTAAATTGGGGAATGTTGTATTCAGACACATGGGCGACAGACTGGTGAAGGTTGTATCAGGCACATGGGCGACAGACTGGGGAAGGTTGCACTCAGACACATGGGGGGACTGGGAAGGTTGTACTCAGACACTTGGGAATGACTGGGGAATGTTGCCGTCTGATACGGGAATGACTGTGGAAGGTTGTATTCAGACACATGGGGGAGACTAGGAGGGCTGTATCAGACACATGGGCGACAGACTGGGGAAGGTTGTATCACATACATCGGCGACAGACTGGGGAAGGTCGTATGAGACACATCGTCGACAGACTGTGGAAGGTTGTATCAGACTCATGGGGGCGACTGGGGAAGGTTGTATCAGACACATGGGGGGTGACTTTGGAAGGTTGTACTCAGACAAATGGGGTTAAACTGGGGAAGGTTGTACTCAGACACATGGGGGGAGACTGGGGAAGGTTGTACTCAGACTCATGGGGGGAGACTGGGGAAGGTTGTACTCAGACACATGGGGGGTGACTTTGGAAGGTTGTACTCAGATAAATGGGGTTAAACTGGGGAAGGTTGTACTCAGACACATGGGGGAGACTGGGGAATGTTGTACTCAGACACATGGGGGGAGACTGGGGAAGGTTGTACTCAGACTCATGGGGGAAGACTGGGGAAGGTGGTACTCAGACAAATGGTGTTAAACTGCAGAAGGTAGTACTCAGGCACATGGGGGAGACTGGGGAAGGTTGTACTCAGATACATGGGGGGAGACTGGGGAAGATTTTACACAGATACATGGGGGGACTGGGGAAGGTTTTACTCAGACACATGGGGGGAGACTGGGGAATGTTGTACTCAGCCACATGGGGGGAGACTGGGGAAGGTTGTACTAGACACATGGGCGAGAATGGGGAAGTTTGTACTCAAACAAATGGTGTTTAACTGGGGAAGGTTGTACTCAGACACATGGGGGAGAATGGGGAAGGTTGTACTCAGACAAATGGGGTTAAATTGGGGAATGTTGTACTCAGACACATGGGCGACAGACTGGGGAAGGTTTTATCAGACACATGGGGGAGACTGGGGAAGGCTGTACTCAGACGCATGGGGGGAGACTAGGGAAGGTTGTACTCACACACATGGGAGAGACTGGGGAAGGTTGTACTCAGACACATGGGGGGAGACTGGGGAAGGTTGTACTCAGACACATGGGAGAGACTGGGGAAGGTTGTACTCAGACAAATGGGGTTAAACTGGGGAAGGTTGTACTCAAACAATTGGTGGGAGACTGGGGAAGGCTGTACTCAGACACATTGGGGAGACTGGGGAAGTTTGTACTCAGCCAAATGTCGTTTAACTGGGGAAGGTTGTACTCAGACACATGGGGGTGACTTTGGAAGGTTGTACTCAGACAAATGGGGTTAAACTGGGGAAGGTTGTACTCAAACAATTGGGGGGAGACTGGGGAAGGTTATACTCAGACACATGGGGGGAGACTGGGGAAGTTTGTACTCAGCTAAATGTCGTTTAACTGGGGAAGGTAGTACTCAGACTCATGGGGGGAAACTGGGGAAGATTTTACCCAGATACTTGGGGGGACTGGGGAAGGTTGTACTCAGACAAATGTGGTTAAACTGGGGAAGGTTGTACTCAGACTCATGGGGGGAGACTGGGGAAGGTTGTACACAGACACATGGGGGGAGACTGGGGAAGGTTGTACTCAGACACATGGGGGGAGACTGGGGAAGGTTGTGCTCAGACACATGGGGGGAGACTGGGGAAGGTTGTGCTCAGACACATGGGAGGAGACTGGGGAAGGTTGTACTCAGACAAATGGGGTTAAACTGGGGAAGGTTGTACTCAGACACATGGGGTAAAATTGGGGAAGGTTGTACTCAGTCACATGGGGGAGACTGGGAA
The DNA here is from genome assembly GCF_047496885.1 of Scyliorhinus torazame. Classification (NCBI taxonomy): domain Eukaryota; kingdom Metazoa; phylum Chordata; class Chondrichthyes; order Carcharhiniformes; family Scyliorhinidae; genus Scyliorhinus; species Scyliorhinus torazame. The sequence continues at coordinate 346,090,603 of NC_092710.1, read as the reverse complement.
AGGTTGTACTCAGACACATGGGGTTAAATTGGGGAAGGTTGTACTCAGACACATGGGGGGAGACTGGCGAAGGTTGTACTCAGATACATGGGGGGACTGGGGAAGGTTGTACTGAGACACATGGGGGAGACTGGGGATGGTTGTACTCAGATAATGGGTTTAAACTGGGGAAGGTTGTACTCAGACACATGGGGGAAGACTGGGGAAGGTTGTACTCAGACAAATGGTGTTAAACTGGGGAAGGTAGTACTCAGGGACATGGGGGGGACTGGGGAAGGTTGTACTCAGATACGTGGGGGGACACTGGGGAAGATTTTACCCAGATACATGGGGGGACTGGGGAAGGTTGTATTCAGACACATGGGGGGAGACTGGGGAAGGTTGTACTCAGACACATGGGGGGAGACTGGGGAAGGTTGTACTAGACACATGGGGGAGAATGGGGAAGTTTGTACTCAAACAAATGGGGTTTAACTGGGGAAGGTTGTACTCAGACACATGGGGGGAGACTGGCGAAGGTTGTACTCAGATACATGGGGGGACTGGGGAAGGTTGTACTCAGACACATGGGGGGACTGGGGAAGGTTGTACTCAGACACATGGGGGGGGACTGGGGAAGGTTGTACTCAGACACATGGGGGAGAGACTGGGGAAGGTTGTACTCAGACACGTGGGGTTAAACTGGGGAAGGTTGTACTCAAACTATTGGGGGGAGACTGGGGAAGGTTGTACTCAGACACTTGGGGGGAGACTGGGGAAGGTTGTACTCAGACACATGTGGGGAGACTGGGGAAGGTTGTACTCAGACAAATGGGATTAAACTGGGAAAGGTTGTACTCAAACAATTGGGGGGAGACTGGGGAAGGTTGTACTCAGACACATGGGGGAGACTGGGGAAGTTTATACTCAGCCAAATGTCCTTTAACTGGGGAAGGTTGTACTCAGACACATGGGGGGTGGCTTTGGAAGGTTGTACTCAGATAAATGGGGTTAAACTGGGGAAGGTTGTACTCAGACACATGGGGGGAGACTGGGGAAGGTTGTACTCAGATAAATGGGATTAAAGTGGGGAAGGTTGTACACAGACACATGGGGGAAGACTGGGGAAGGTGGTACTCAGACAAATGGTGTTAAACTGGGGAAGGTAGTACTCAGGCACATGGGGGAGACTGGGGAAGGTTGTAGTCAGATACATGGGGGGAGACTGGGGAAGATTTTACCCAGATACATGGGGGGACTGGGGAAGGTTGTACTCAGACAAATGGGGTTAAACTGGAGAAGGTTGTTCTCAGACTCATGGGGGGAGACTGGGGAAGGTTGTACTCAGACACATGGGGGGAGACTGGGGAAGGTTGTACTCAAACAAATGGGGTTAAACTGGGGAAGGTTGTACTCAGATACATGGGGGAGAATGGGGAAGGTTCTATTCAGAAACATGGGGGAGAATGGGGAAGGGTGTACTCAGACAAATGGGGTTAAATTGGGGAATGTTGTATTCAGACACATGGGCGACAGACTGGTGAAGGTTGTATCAGACACATGGGCGACAGACTGGTTAAGGTTGTATCAGACACATGGGCGACAGACTGGGGAAGGTTGTACTCAGACACATGGGGGAGACTGGGAAGGTTGCATCAGACACATGGGCGACAGACTGGGGAAGGTTGTACTCAAACACATGGGGGGAGACTTGGGAAGGTGGTACTCAGACACTTGGGGAGAGACTGGGGAAAGTTGTGCTCAGACACATGGGGTAGACTGGGGAAGGTTGTACTCAGACACATGGGGGAGACTGGGGAAGGTTGTACTCAGACACATGGGGGGAGACTGGGGAAGGTGGTACTCAGACAAATGGTGTTAAACTGGGGAATCCCCAGTTGTACTCAAACAATTGGGTTAAATTGGGAAAGGTTGTACTCAGACACATAGGGGGAGTCTGGCGAAGGTTGTACTCAGATACATGGGGGGACTGGGGAAGGTTGTACTCAGACATATGGGGGGAGACTGGGGAAGGTTGTACTCAGACACATGGGGGGAGACTGGGGAAGGTTGTACTCAGACACATGGGGGGAGACTGGGGAAGGTTGTACTCAAACAAATGGGGTTAAACTGGGGAAGGTTGTACTCAGATACATGCGGTAGAATGGGGAAGCTTGTACTCAGACACATGGGGGAGAATGGGGAAGGTTGTACTCAGACAAATGGGGTTAAATTGGGGAATGTTGTATTCAGACACATGGGCGACAGACTGGTGAAGGTTGTATCAGACACATGGGCGACAGACTGGTGAAGGTTGTATCAGACACATGGGCGACAGACTGGGGAAGGTTGTACTCAGACACATGGGGGTGACTGGGAAGGTTTCATCAGACACATGGGCGACAGACTGGGGAAGGTTGTACTCAAACACATGGGGGGAGTCTTGGGAAGGTTGTACTCAGACACTTAGGGAGAGACTGGGGAAAGTTGTGCTCCGACACATGGGGTAGACTGGGGAAGGTTGTACTCAGACACATGGGGGAGACTGGGGAACGTTGTACTCAGACACATGGGGGGAGACTGGGGTAGGTGGTACTCAGACAAATGGTGTTAAACTGGGGAAGTTGTACTCAAACAATTGGGTTTGGGGACAATTGGGTTAAATTGGGGAAGGTTGTACTCAGACACATGGGGGGAGACTGGCGAAGGTTGTACTCAGATACATGGGGGGACTGGGGAAGGTTGTACTCAGACACATGGGGGGACTGGGGAAGCTTGTACTCAGACACATGGGGGGGGGGGATTTGGGAAGGTTGTACTCAGACACATGGGGGGACTGGGGAAGGTTGTACTCAGACACATGGGGGAGAGACTGGGGAAGGTTGTACTCAGACACATGGGGGGACTGGGGAAGGTTGTGCTCAGACACATGGGGGGAGACTGGGGAAGGTTGTACTCAGACACATGGGGGAGAGACTGGGGAAGGTTGTACTCAGACACATGGGGGGACTGGGGAAGGTTGTACTCAGACACATGGGGAGAGACTGGGGAAGGTTGTACTCAGACACATGGGGGGACTGGGGAAGGTTGTGCTCAGACACATGGGGGGAGACTGGGGAAGGTTGTACTCAGATACATGGGGGGACTGGGAAAGGTTGTACTCAGACACATGGGGGGAGACTGGGGAAGGTTGTACTCAGATACATGGGGGGACTGGGGAAGGTTTTGCTCAGACACATGGCAAAGACTTAAATTCGAAATGGGCTGTAAATCAGTAAATGCTGTTCTGGCCAGCGATGCTCACATCCCTTGAAAGAGTAAAAACTGCCAATTGTACATTGCAAAATGGGCTAATGGCATCTGTTGCACACCGAGTGAGGGAGAACTACAATAATTCCTGTTTCTCTCCCTATTGTTCATCATCAGTTTTTGTGGGGAAACTAAGTGCGTTTGAAGCCCCGAGTCTGTGTCGCATTTGAATAATCAACAGAAACCCTTTCATTGTTTTAAATCAGAAAAATTGTTTCTTCACGTATTCTCCCCAAAATATCGAGCATGTTACTCACTCACATCGTCACACATTAACAACACAACCAAGAAAATTACAGATGAAAATAATAGTAAATTTGTGCATGTTCCACACTGAGTAAAGTAAAGTTTGGAATATTACCGTCCTATCTGCAGTGGGACCAACGGGATGAGAATGTTTATCTTTCCCGTGGAACTCGCGGATTACGAGCTCCTCCGCTAAGGGGCAGGGTAATTCCATCCATGTATTAAAGGTCAGCCAGTAAGGTAGTGACTGTGATGAAGCCCGGTAGGGATCTACTGGGCGTTGTGTATAGCGTAACTGTAAATAAACCAAAGTGCTTTATTCTTACTCAGTGTGGATTCACCGTGTCCTTATTAAAATTATAATGTCTTTACTGGGCATGACAGAATCCCAAATTTTTCATTACGCTTATGATACTTTCTTTGTAACATTTTAATGCTTGTATTGAATGTGTTCCAGATCCCAAACTACGAATTCCTGACTGAAAAATTGCAGTTTTATCAGGTGCAACATAATGAAGGTGTCCGATCAGGTTTCCTTGATCTTGTCTTCTTCAAGGATGCGATGACACACCTTATCAAAGTAAGATTTGAAACTTTGAGCTAATCGTGTGTATCTCTTTAAAAAATGATCACTGAAGCGATCCACCCAAAACATTTCGAAGCAACATTTCGGGCAGGTTTGGCAGGGCGTTTCCCATTGGTTTTTTGTGTGCGTTCCAGACCAGTATTCACACGCGGTCTACAGAAAAGCATCTGCGGGGTGATGTGTTATCTATGTTGGATTAACACGGACTGCAACTCGATGCAGCATCACTTGAAAACAGGCTTCCAACGCTGTAGATGGTTCAACACTGCTTTATTGAACTTGCCGAGTAATGTACATAGTTCGCTGTGTACATAGTTGACACTCTATCAATCTAAGCTTGCTAACCTTGGTCTGGCTTGCCCAGACTTGCCCTATGCCATGTGTAGTAGGTGCTTACTGTACATTGCACCCTGACTGCTGCTACAGCTATCACCAGTACGAAAAGGCCGAGCCTTCCTGCCTCGTGTGTTTTATACTGGTAATGTACCCTGTATTGTCCTGCCTGGTGATTGGTTGTTCTGTATTCTGTGTGGTGATTGGTTCCTGTGTGTGTCCATCACTGCCTGTCTGTATCTCATTATGAACATGAGTGCATATTATGACATCTCCCCTTTTTAAATAAATTTTGGATGCTTGTGGCTGTGTGCTTGTATTTACAAGTGTGACTATGTGCAAAATGGTGAGTGAGTGAACATATATACATGGGAAGGTGTCTATCGTGCATACACAGAACAAGGTGAACAAACTTTACACAGTTAAAGTCTATAAGTCCAGTCTTTGTGGTGGGCGGTGGATTCGTGTTGACTGCCTCAGAGGTGGCGGGGGGGACGCCGGCGTCTCGACAGGTGGGATTGCTGCCAGATTGGCGGGCTCATAGTTTGAAATGTCCGGAGGAGGCGCCTCGACATACGGAGGGGTGCGGTCAGGTGGTGGTGGGCAGGTAACTTTGCGCAGTGCCCTTCTGTTGCGACTGAGAATGGAGCCATCAGCCATGCGAACAACGAAAGACCTGGGGGCAACCTGTCGTACAACAACAGCTGGGGCTGACCAGCCTCCCTCAGGCAACTGGACGCGAACAACACCCTCTGGAGCCAGCACAGGCAAATCAGTGGCATGAGCATCATACGCGAAGTTCTGCTGGCCCCTGAGTTGCTGCACTTTTCTTAGCACCGGGAGGTGATCAAGGTCTGGAACGTGGATGGCTGGAACAGTTGTCCGCAGGTTGCGATTCATAAGTAGTTGAGCCGGAGACAGACCAGTGGACAGGCGGGTTGCCCTGTATTCCAACAGTGCAAGGCTGAAATCAGATGCAGAGTCTGCAGCTGCTTGACAATGTGGACCCCTTTTTCCACCTTCCCGTTTGACTGTGGGTAGTGGGGACTGGATGTGACATGTTTGAAGTAGTAGGATTATGCAAAGCTGGACCACTCTTGGCTGTGGAAACATGGACCGTTGTCGCTCATCACTGTGAGTGGTATACCGTGCCTGGCAAACGTCTCCTTGCAGACCTTGATGACTGATTTTGACGTGAGGTCCGACAGCTTCACAACTCCTGGGTAGTTCGAAAAGTAATCGATCAGAAGTACAAAGTCATTTGCATGAAAGAGGTCTATTCCCACCTTGGACCAAGGAGAGGTCACAAGCTCATGTTGGAGCTTCTCCTTGGGCTGAGCTGGTTGGAATCTCTGGCAGGTGGTGCAATTGAGGACCATGTTGGAGATGTCCTGGCTGATCCCAGGCCAGTAAACTGCCTGTCGAGCTCTGCGTCGGTATTTCTCGCCTCCAAGGTGACCCTCATGGATCTGCTTGAGCATTATGGCCTGCATGCTGTGGGGGATAACAATTCGATCCAGTTTCAGAATGATCCCTTCAACAACCGTCAAATAATCCTTGACATTAAAAAACTGGGGGCATTGCCCCTTGCGCCACCCATTTGCGAGGTGGTGCATTACCCTTTGCAGCAGAGGGTCTTTGGCAGTTTCTGCTCGTATCTGTACGACACGTTCATCAGTGGCCAGGAAGTTGCTGGTGCACATCTGTGCCTGTGCTTCGATTTGGTGAATGAAGTCTACATGTTCGCAGGGTGTGGTGATGGATCTGGATAGGGCAACCACGATTATCAGCTCCTTGCCCGGTGTGTAGAAGAGGTCAAAATCATATCGGCGGAGTCGCAGAAGAATGCGCTGTAGCCGGGGCGTCATGTCATTTAAGTCCTTCTGGATGATGTGGACTGAGGGTCTGTGGTCTGTTTCCACCGTGAACTTTGGCAGACTGTATACGTAATCGTGGAATTTAACGATTCCTGTTAGGAGACCCAGGCACTCCTTCTCAATCTGTGCGTACCTTTGCTCGGTCGGAGTCATGGCCCTGGATGCGTATGCCACTGGAGCCCAGGACGAGGAGTCATCTTTCTGGAGGAGCAGCACACCAATGCCGTCCTGGCTTGCGTCGGTGGATATTTTTGTTTCCTTGGTCGGATCAAAGGCTGGGGCTGTGGTGAGCTTTGCCTTGAGCTCCATCCACTCCGCTTGATGTGTTGGTGTCCACTGGAATACTGTGGTCTTTTTTACTAGATGCCGGAGGGCTGTGGTGTGGGATGCCATGTTAGGAATTAATTTTCCCAGAAAATTCACGATCCCCAGGAAGCGTAGTACCACCTTTTTGTCCTCTGGGGTCATCATGGCATTGATTGCCATTACTTTGTCGGAATTAGTTTGCACAACCTGCTGGGATATTTGGTCGCCCAAGAATTTGATTGAAGACAGACCAAATGAGCATTTGGCCCTGTTTAGCTTGAGACCATTCTCGTGGACCCTTTTAAAGACCTGTTTGAGCCGAACTATGTGCTCCTCGGGGGTGGTGGACCAGATTATCACGTCATCCACATAGACTCGCACACCCTCGATGCCCTCCATCAATTGCTCCATTTTGCGTGAAAGGCCTCGGAGGCTGAAATTATACCGAAAGGCATTAGATATATGGATATTAGATATCATGGTGTTTCTTGGTGCTCCGAACACCGGGAAACATCTGGCTAATCGCACGCACCACGGGACTCTGTCGTCAGTGGCTGGGGCCGGTTTAGCACTGTGGGCTAAACAGCTGGCTTGTAAAGCAGAACAAGGCCAGCAGCATGGGTTCAATTTCTGCACCGGCCTCCGTGAACAGGTGCTGGAATGTGGCGACTAGGGGCTTTTCACAGTAACTTAATTTGAAGCCAACTTGTGACAATAAGCGATTTTCATTTTCATTTCATTCCCGTCGATTGCGCCCTCAGCCTTTGTACTACAGAAACAACAAAGACACCTACAATTTTACAGGCTCTATTTGTGTCAGTGACCGAGTCTCATAACTCATTGGGTTTGGCTGTGCTCACAGGTTCAGGGGCCTTGCAGCCCATCCCTGGACTTTCAAATCTGAGTCACTGCTCCACATCCACCACTGCTGCCTCAGAGTTCACAATTTCTCATCCCTCAACCTCACGGGGAGTGTGCTTCACAGTTGGAGAACCTATTAAACAAAGGATGCAATTCTAAACGCAATGCAGGAGCAGGTATATATTCACAAATCATTGAAGGATAGATTAGTTTGAGAAAATTGTTAATAGGGCATATGGGATGGCGGGCTTTATAATTAGAGGCATAAAGTACAAAAAGAATCTTAATATAATTTAATATGGTTTCACTTCAACTGATGTATTCTGTTCAGTTCTTGTCGCCACACAGTCAAAGACATTGGAGAATGTACAAAGAAGATTTCCAAGAATGGTTGTGGGTTTGAGGGATTTCAGTTACAAGAATAGAAGGCTGGGGTGGTTCATCTTCAAAGAAAGAAGGTTGAGAGGAGATTTCCTCGAGGTATTCAGAATCACGAGAGGTCTGGACAGAGTAGATGAGAGGAAATTGTTCCCATTGCTGCAAGGACCAAGAGCCTGAGCACTGAATTAAAGTGATTGACAAGAGACTGGGGTTGACAAGAGAAAAATATTATTTTAGGCAGTGAGTGGTTAGGATCTAATAATAATAATAATAATCGCTTATTGTCACAAGTAGGCTGCAATGAAGTTACTGTGAAAAGCCCCTGGTCGCCACATTCCGGCACCTGTTCGGTGAGGCCAATAACGGGAATTGAACCTGCGCTGCTGGCCTTGTTCTGCATTACAAGCCAGCTGTTTAGCCCACTGTGCTAAATCAGCCCCTAAACCAGATCTGGAATGCAGTATCTGAGTTTGTGGTGGACAGAGATCCAATCATGACTTTTCAAAGGGAATTGGGATAATTATCGGAAGAGAAACAAATTGCAGCATTTCGAGAAGAGGCAAGGGAGTTGTTAACAACTGGCTGAGTTGTTATCACAGAGGGCTGGCACAGAAACAGCGGACTAAATGGTCTCCATCTATGTTGGAACCATTCTATGATTCTATGTTCAAGGACAGAGATTATAGCAGGCCAGTTGGCAAAGCAGCCCACAGGTAGGGTTTTCAGCTCAGGGTGTACGAGCTGTCAGCAGAACCTTAACAAAACTGATCAAGAGTTCAGTAAGTTATATGTTTGTTTCTGTTGTTAATTTACATTGAGAAGAGAATGGTAAACACTGACGAGTTAAACTGTGCTTTTGACAAAGAGAAACTACTTCTGACAACAAGAAAACATATTTTGCAGATATCTCGTATAATCCGTACAGATTGTGGAAATGCTTTGCTGGTGGGAGTCGGTGGTTCTGGAAAACAAAGCTTTACAAAACTGGCATCTTATATTGCTGGATATAAAATCTTTCAAATCACTTTAACCAGGTATTTAAACAATTGCAAAAAAGTTATATTTGCCAATGAAAATTTTAAATTATTCTTTCAGCGCCATTCACAGTCCAGACTGGGCCAATGTTCTTCCGAAATTGCACGTGGTCAATTCTGTTACATGAATGGTACAATTTCAGGTTACCTGCTTTTACTGGTCAGACTGAGAAGCACAGGAGAGGGTGTGAGTGTGGGCAGTGGGAGGGTGAGTAGAGTGGGGTTGGGGGCATAAAATAATTGGGAAGAATGCGAGCAGCACAGAAATCTCTTTCTGCTTCTTTATCCATTTCATCGAACAGCACATCTTTCGGGACTTGTGGGAGGAAACCGGAGCACCCGGAGAAAATCCACGCAGACACGGGGAGAATGTACAGACTCCGCACAGACAGTGACCCAGCCGGGAACCATCGAAAAGCTAGAGCATAGAATGAGGCCATTCAGCCTATCTTGTCCATGCCAGCCCAAGGATACCCAGGCACTTTTTCTAATCCCACTTCCTGCACCCGGCCCATAATCCTACAGTTTACAGCAGGTCCAGGTACTTTTCTTTTTAAAGGTGCGGATTAGTCTGGCTAATCCACCTACCCTGCATATCTTTTTTGGGTTGTGGGTGTGACACCCATGCAGAGACAGGGAGAATGTACAAACTCCACATGGATGGTGACCCGGGGCCAGGTTCAAACTTGCGTCTGCGCCACGGTGTTCCCCTCTAGATCCAGGTACTTTTTAAAAGAGTGCCTCCACCACCACCTTGGACAGCGAATTCCAGACACTCACTACCCTCTGCTTAAAAAAGTTCTTCCTCACGTCCCCTCTACACCCACTGCAAATATCTTGAATTCACGTCCCCTGGTTCTAGCATTCTCCACCAAGGGAAACAATTTTATCCTGTCCCACGCTGTCTCTTCCCCTCATAATTTTGCACACCCCAAGAAAGTCACCCCTCAGCCTTCTTCGTTCCAAGGAAAATAATCACAACATATCTAATCTCACCTCGTAGCCACACTTTTCTAGCCCTGGCAACATTCCTGTAAACCTCCTCTGCACTCTCTCCAGAGCAATAACGACCTTCCTGCAATGTGGCGCACACAATGTTCCATTTGTGGCCTCACCAGTGTTTTATATCATTCCAACATTATATCCTTATTTTTATATTCTATACCTCTGCCAATGAAGGAGAACATTCCATACGCTTTCTTAACAACCTTGTCTACTTGAACTGCACCTTTAGTGACCAGTGTACTTGTATGTCAACACCTCTCACTTCATCTACCCCTCTTAGTGTATTGCCATTTATTGTTTTTTTATATTCATTCAGAGGATGTGGAAATCACCAGATGAGCCAGAATTAATTGGGCGGCATGGTAGCATAGTGGTTAGCTACCGTGTTGCTTCACAGCGCCAAGGTCCCAGGTTTGATTCCCGGCTTGGGTCATTGTCTGTGTGGGGTCTGCACGTTCTCCTGATTTCTGCATGGGTTTCCTCCAATGTTAATGTAAGCCTACTTGTGGCAATAAAGATTATTAAATTAATTGCCCATTCCTAATTACCCTGGTGGGGTTAGTTAAGAGCCATTCACACTGCTGTCTATCTGGAGTCCAGACCACATAAGGATGGCAGATTTCCTTCCCGAGGGCATGAATGAATGAATCAGATGGGTTTTTGCACAATGGTCATCACTTTTATTTCCCAATCATGCCACCCGCATTCACATCTAACACGTTAATATATATCAGAACAGTAAAAATCCTAATATCGAGCCATGTGGAACACCGCTTGAAACAAGTTTCCATCCGTTAGGGCAGCCATTGACCATTCCCCTTTGTTTCCTGTTACTAAGCCAACTTTTTATTCAGTTTGCCACATTGCCCTGCATCCCATGGGCTTTTACTTTTTTGACCAACCTGTCAGTGCAACATTGTCAAACGCTTTGCTAAAATACATGTACACCACATCCACTGCACCACCTTCATCAACACTGCTTGTCACTTCCTCAAAGAATTCAATCAAATTTGTGAGGCAAGACCTTCCTTTAACAAATCCATGCTGACTATCCCTGACTAATCCGATCACTCAGGATTGATTCTACTAATTTGCCTGTCACTGACGTAAGGCTAACTGTCCTATAATTGTTTGGCATTTCCTTTGTTGCCTTTTTTTGTAAAGAAATTCCAATTCAGGGGCAATTTAGCATGGTCAATCCACCTACCCTGCACATCTTTGGATTGTGGGGGTGAGACTTGGGGAGAATGTGCAAACTCCACACGGACAGCTACCTGGAGCCGGGATTGAATCCGGGTCCTCAGCGCCATGAGGCAGTAGTGCGTCTCTGTACCGCCCCCTTCGATCCCTTTTTAATCAATGGAACCACGTTTTCATTTCTCAGTCCTCCTGTACCTCTCATGTAAAGATTGAAAAACCATCCTTCGAACATCTTCTATCTCCTCCCTAATCTCCTTTAGCAGCCTAGGAAACAATCCATCTTGCCCTGGCGACTTATCAACTTTCAAGGCTTCCAACCCTTTGAGTATTTCCTCTCTCTTTATGATTATCCCATCCAGTTTGTCACAGTGTTCCTCTTGGATTACTTCATCTACTTAACACTTTTTTTTGTAAACACGGAGACACAAAATTCATTTAAACCCTTCTCACAGCCTCTGCCTCTACACACACGTTCCCCTCTTCATCTCTGATAGGTCCCACTTTTTCTAATTCATGCAGTTGCCTTGAAGTAAGGAAAATATACTTCAACTCACTCCCTGAGGTCTTTTTGAATCTTAAAAAACAATTAATGAGCACTCCCCAAAATGTAAATCTTCAGGAACAGTGAGGAGGAACAAAACAATGACTAACCTGTAAGTAGTTGATGATGGGGTGACACAGTGGCACAGTGACTAGCACTTCTGCCTCACAGCGCCAGGGACCCAGGTTAATTCTGGCCTCGGGTGACTGTGTGGAGTTTGCACGTTCTCCCTGTGTCGGTGTGGGTTTCCTCTGGGTGCTCCAGTTTCCACCCACAGTCTAAATATATGCAGATATGGCGCATTGGTCATGATAAAATTGCCCCTTAGTATCCAGAGATGAACAGGTTAGGTGGGGTTATGGGATAGGGCAATCCTTCAGAGGGTCAGTGCAGACTCAATGGGCTGAATGGCCTCCTTCTGCACTGCAGTGATTCTAATATCCCTATAAATAACACTGATGTTGGAGACATGCAGGATTCTTCCAGCTGATTCATGTGTGTTTAACTGTGCAAGCTTCAAAGAGGGCATTGTTTGGAGCATTGAGTTGGAAAATGTCAATACATTGAAGCAGTGTTACACACTGATTGACATCATGATCTGCCTGCTCTGCATTCTTCCAACAATGTTTACTAGGACCCGTCCTAGTCTGTATGTTGCAGCTACCATTAAAAACATTTAATCATGGGATGTGGGCGTCGCTGGCTGGGCCAGCATTTATTGCACATCCCCGAGGTCATTTAAGAGTTAACGAGATTGCTGTGGGTCTGGAAGCACATGTAGGCCAGTCCGGGTGAGGTCAACAGATTTCCTTCCCTAAAGGACATTAGTGAACCAGATGGTTCTTTGAACTCTTAGGCGGCTTCCAAAAATGGGTCCAATATCACATCCTTAATATACAGCTGACACTGAAGATACTGGTTCATATTTGTTGCAAGTTGGATGGTATGATTGTGTTTATTTCTAAGTTTTGCAAATAGAGTCATTACTGAGTGATGGTGATTGCTGAGATGAGGTCATTGTTATATACAAACTGATTGAGGTTGCAGGCCGCAGGGGGTCGTTTTTCTGGAATTCATGTCAATCCTTTAGTTGACAAGTGACGAAGGCTTGTCTTTGGTTGTGGTCCTCCTCAGGCTGTTGTCCTGCTTCCCTGGATCAAATTCCCAGTCTGTTTCCTAGATTCCCTTATTTTCGGATGTGTGAAATGAGAAAACGTGCAGCAAGCCACAATGTTGCTGGATTAGACTTGAGTGGTTCATCCTCTTCCCGATGAGTTTTGGCTGCCTGCTCTGGAATTCCCTTTTCCTCCACACCAAAATTCTTTAACCGTTTGAGCAGGTATCCAAAATCCCCATCTTTGATTGAAGAATCTTCAGATATTTTTCTGTGTTGAGAGTAGGGCATTTCTATAAGTTGTTGCTGTTGGTGTAATTTTGTGTCATTTTATTGCTTGTTTCAGAGCATACAACATCAGCAATCTGATGGATGACTTGAAGATATTGTACAGAACGGCTGGGGCAGAGGGAAAGGGAATCACTTTCATCTTCACTGATAACGAAATAAAGGAAGAATCCTTTCTTGAGTATCTCAACAATGTGCTCTCTTCTGGAGAGGTACTTAGTTATTTATTTTTTGTATAATCATGTTTCTATTCTTTGTATTTTCTTTTTATCTTTCTCTGAATTCATTAACAAGCAACCACTTGAAATGATCATGAGGTCAGAATTGAGGGTGTTCGCTGGTGGCTACACAATGTTCAGCACTATTAGTAACTCCGCAGATAATGAAGACATCTATGTCCATTTGCAGCACGATCTGGACAATATTCAGGCTTGGGTTGATATATGGCTAGTAACACTCGTGCCACACAAGTTTCAGGCAATGATCATCTCCAACAAAAGAGAATCTAGCCATTACCCTTTGCCATTCAATAACACTAGCGGCACTGAATGCACAATGGAAACATCCTGGAGGTTATGATGACTACAACCTGAACTGGACCCGCCATATAAATACTGCGCAACACGAAAAGGTCAGGTGCTAGGAATCCTGTGGCAAATAACTCACCTCCTGACTCCCCAAAGTCTGTCCACTATCTGCAAGGCCCAGCTTAGAAGTGTGATGGAATACTCTCCCTTGCCTGGATGGGTGCAGCTCCAACAACACACAAGAAGGTTGACACCATCCAGGATAAAGTAGCCCACCTAACTGGCATCCCATCCACCACCTTCAACATTCACTCCCTCCCAAAACAATACACAGTGGTAACAGTCTGTACTATCTGCAAGGTGAGCTCCTTCAACAGCACATTCCAAACCTGCCTAGAAGGACAAGGGCAGCAGATGCAAGGGCACATCACCACCCTCATGTTCCCCTCCAAGCCACACACCATCCTGACCTTGGTATTTATTGCTATTCCTTCATTGTCACTGAATCAAACCCCTGGACCTCGCTCCTGAACAGCACTGCAGGCGTTCCCACTACAGCGGTTCAAGAAGTCAGCTCACCCTCTCTACCTTCTCAAAGGCAATTAGGGATGGGCAGTAAATGCCGGCCCAGCCAGTAATGTCCACATTCAGTGTAAAAAAAATCATACGTTTTCTGCAATTTTAGATATCAGTCTAAATGATCTCAACCAACGAATAGATTTAAACAGCCTTACTACCATGTGTGGAATGATCTGTCTGGACTATACACAGAACAATACTTTTCACTGTATCTTGGTACACGTGACAATAAGACAAATCCAATTCCATCCATTTGCACTTAACAAGCTACAATATAAATGAAAAATTGTCCTAAATGCAGGGATCAGTTGACTTCTGCTACTTTTGACAACCTTCAAAGCCCAGAACCCAAGGGTTTATGCTGTTAATTATGCTGTGAGGAAAATTTGACCAGAAAAAGGACTTTCATCTAATTGCAAGGATTCAAATCGTGCAATATAAAAGCAGCATCAGTCAAAGGTCGAAACTCAATTGTAGAGGCTGAGGCAAGAGCTGTGGTGTGAGGTGCACTGCACCTTACACTATTCCCTCTGGCACAGCCTTCATCTCTGGTCACTTAAGCCCAAGGGAAGCAGGATATGGCACGCAATTGATATAGCCATCCACAACCAGGTCTGACTGGACCAGTTCAAATGTTATTGGCTCCCGATCCTATTTGCTAAAACTAGTCACCAATCCAGAATAATGATGGAAAGCAAAGATAACGTCAGCTTGTTGCCTCGATGGCGAACTGTCTTCTAAAACTCTTCCCCCCTTTGCCCTCCACCTTCACCTTTAACAGCAAGAGCGAGGATCTCATGAACGCCTTTGTCAACAAAGTTGAGTTCCTCCTTTTCACTAGCCTGTCTTGCCAAACTTCCTTTAATGCTCCTTAGTCCAAAACTTGCATCTTTCTCTAATTTCTTGTCTATCCTCTGTAATGCCCTTTCTAAACACATCTTGTCCAAAAGACTCACTTCTTGTTCCCTCTAACCTATTCTCATTAAATTGCAAATCACCCAACTCCCGTCCTGGCCCTCATGTTAGCCAGGGCGCCAGTGGCATAGTGGTATCGCCACTGGGCCAGTAAGCCACCCGAACCTGGTCTGGTCTACATGTGACTTCAGATCCACAGCAATGTCGCTGACACTTAAATGCCCTCAGTTCAAAAGCAATTTGAATGGGCAATAAATGCTGGGCCAGCCAGTGATGTCCGCATCCCATGAATTAATAAAAATAAAGGATATTGTAAATCGTCCACTCTCTTCAATTGTTGTCCTTCTCTCCTTTACACCTACGCTCATCACATCTCTCCTCAAACCTCAAAGAAATCCTTACCGGGCTTGACAGGGTAGATACAAGGAGAATGTTTCCCTGTGGGGTGAGGAGGTGCTGATCTAGAACCCAATCTGGGAATAAGAGACTGAGTTGTTGGGTATGTTCAAAGCAGAGGTCACTCTGTTCGATCCTGGCCCCGGGTCACTGTCCATGTGGAGTTTGCACATTCTCCCTGTGTCTGCCTGGGTCTCACCCCCCAACCCAAAGATGTGCAGGGTAGGTGAATTGGCCATGCTAAATTGCCCCTTAATTGGAAAAAATTGGATGCTCTAAATTTATTTAAAAGAAGAGCATGTCTCCTCCGATGAGGAGGCGGTGGAAGGGGATGAGTGTGCTGAGGTCCTGGGAAGGTGAGGATGTAGTCAATGAGGCCAGGATGGCACTGGTCAGATGAGGCAGGCATGCTTCTAACGCCCTAGCTAGGATTTCCAGGAGGATGATGCGAGATGTAGCGAGGACTCTCCTGAGATCCTCCTGTTACATCTGAGAATGTCTGACACCTATCTGGCTTAGAACAGCACACAGAAGCTCGTCATGGAGATGCTGCTGAGAAACAGCGTGCACATGGACTTTGATACTTTGACATAGGGATTAGAGGGGTTGGGCGGGGGCGGGGGGGGGGGGGGGGGTGTTGGGCAGTCCTCCCTCTAACGTGCTAACAGTAGACACAGAACAACAAGGAAACTTATTGGGTACAAGATTCCTGCTGTGAACACAAGCCACATTGAGGTGCAGGCATCGCTGCTCTCGAAAGCCATTCTGACGCTGGGAATTGACTGTGCTCAGAGGAGGCTCTGGACTGCGACACTTTCCTTCATGAACCAAGTTTTTGTTTCTGACTGACACGAACACTGCTCATCATAATAAGGAGCTTTTGGGGGCGGCACGGTGGCGCAATGGTTAGCGCGGCTGCCTCGCCGGGCCGAGGACCCGGGTTCAATCCTGGCCCCAGGTCACTGTCCGTGTGGAGTTTGCACATTCTCTTTATGGCTGCGTGGGTCTCACCCCCACAACCCAAAAATGTGTAGGGTAGGTGAATTGGCCACGCTAAATTGCTCCTTCAATTAAAAACATTTTTTTTAAAAAAAAGAGCTATAGGCAAGGATCTATTCTTGGGAGTGTATTTAGAATGATCAACATAAATTACAAGTTTAACACCCACACCCACGCTGTACAACTCCACCATCTTGTCATTCTGACTCTGCCGTTACATCTTGCTGCATCCCCAACACCCACAGCAGAGGTAGAGGCAGTCCGCTGACTGTGTGCCCTGTTGACTGTGATGACCTTGGCATGTGTCCTCTAGAGGGCTGAAATCTGAAGGGCCCCTGCCTGTTTTCAGCATCCTGCTGTGTGGCAATGCCACCCTCCACAGCCCGTGGAGC
This sequence comes from Scyliorhinus torazame, assembly GCF_047496885.1. Classification (NCBI taxonomy): domain Eukaryota; kingdom Metazoa; phylum Chordata; class Chondrichthyes; order Carcharhiniformes; family Scyliorhinidae; genus Scyliorhinus; species Scyliorhinus torazame. The sequence goes on along the minus strand of NC_092710.1, from coordinate 346,073,735 downwards.
TGGAGCTGATGGGATCACAGGAATAGGGGATTTGTGTAGGCTGGACACGCAGAGTCACCTGGGTGAATGGCACTGGGGTGATCCTCCTCCCTATGGGTGCCCAAGGGCCCCTGCCCGTTGAAGGGAGCTGCAGCTGGATTGCGATTGCGAGGCACCATTCCTCCCTTCTCAGGTTGACAGTGATGGATGCCAGCCTGTGTCTCAGTGATGGAGTGCAGCTCCTGCAGTTGTGCAGGACAGACATCCTGGAGAAAAGTCTCCAAAGCAGCTGCCACCCTACTCGTGTTAGCCTTGGTCTGTTGGTATGTCGGCATTATCACCTCAGTCTGAAGGCGGATGGACTCCTCCATCAGGTGTTGCAAGCTGAGGAGTGAAGCAGCCATCCCTTTCCGATGTTCCCAAGCTTGCCTTTGCAGCTACTGCAACTGAAGCATGCTCGGGTCCAGAGGCGCGTCATCTGATTGGGACTCAGCAGATTCCTGGTGTCCAGCAATCCTCCTCGATTAGCTCTCAAATTAGGCGGTTATGAAAGGAGAGAAAGGTTATTAGTGCATGTCAGGGGCCTGAGGGACAGGAGGCGTCACTCACAGCATGATTATCTGATGGATGGCGCAGTGCAGGATCCTCACTTAGCTGAGTGCCGCCAACCTCATCATCAGACTGATGATCAGACTGCTGGGGTCTCATGATGTGAGCTCAGGAGCGGTTGCATTTTCACGAACTCTGGCTCTGCTCATCTTTTAATCTGTCTTTTCATCCTTGTGCACATTTATTTTTTGTCTTTTTTTGGTTTACATATGTCCTAAAAGTTGTTGGTTGGTGCTTCTGCCTGATAGAACCAAGTTAGAATGTTTAAATCTTTGCTTATTCGAGACAGCTGGAAGGAATTGGTATGGGCCCTGCCATTTGTGGTGCAGTTGCTTTTGAGCGGGCTCCCACCCTTACAGTGTGGTGTGCTTTGACGGATGATGGCTGCCTTCAAAGATACTGTTCTGGCTGGATATCTGAGGTACAAGTGATCAAAACCCAATTCCAAGAGTTACGGAGAGTATTTATGGAGGCAATGGCGCACACAAAGAGGTTCTTCAATAGAGAGAGAGCACTATCCCTGGTGGGAGCCCGCATCTGTAAGGTAGTTCCTGCTGCATGGCTTGTTGTCCATCCTGAAGGAGGCGGGAGAGAGAGAGAGAGGAGGAACAGTAGAGGAGAGCTGCTGAGCTCGGTCTCTGAAGTGAGGTGTTAGAGGAATTCCCAGCTGAATTTGAGGATTGGGTGCCATTTTTGAGAACCTCGATCTGGAAACTGGGCAAATTAAATTAGATGGAGCACATCTAATTCTGTCTTCTGGGCCTGAAATTGGTGTGGCCTTTTAACCACTGGTCCGATATTGTCCTGTTCAGGATGTCGGCCGTAAGGGGTTGGAGGCGACTGAACCGATTGAGTTATCCCCTACCCCAGGCCGGAGCCTAGATTTAATTTATTGACCACTTGGGTTCTGGGGAGACGGCATGGTGGATGTAATGGTGGCCCGTGCTTCGACCGTTGGAATCCTTGAGAGATCCTGAAGGGCACTCATGTTCCTGATACTGCCTCATCCTTGATTTTGAAATTCTTCATGCACCAGTGAAGTAGTATTTATCCTGAGGACTGCCTGACAGTTCTACATCTTGGTTGTTATCCTGGACTTTGTTCCCTGTAGGTCATATTGTCCTCTGCTTGATGTTGCCAATTTTTTCCACATTCACGGCAAACAAGTGGCATGTAATGACCATCTCCTACAGGAGAGGATCTAACCATCACCCCTTGACATTCAATGGCATTACCATCACTGAATCCCCCATAATCAACGTCCTGGGGGTTACCATTGATCAGAAACTGAACTGGACTAGCCATATTAATACTGTGGCTACCAGGGCAGGTCAAATGTTAGGAATCCTACGGTGAGTAACTCACCTCCTGACCTCCCAAAGTCTGTCCACCATCTACAAGGCACAAGTCAGGAGTGTAATGGAATACTCTCCACTTGCCTGGATGAGTGCAGCTCCAACAACACTCAAGAAGCTCAACACCATCCAGGATAAAGCAGCCCGTTTGATTGCTCCTCCTTTCACAAACATTCAAATCCTCCACCACCGACGAACAGTGGCAGCCTTGTGCACCAGCTACAAGATGAACTGCAGTGACTCACCGAGATTCCTTAGACAGCACCGTCCAAACCCACGACCACTACCATCTAGAAGGTCAAGAGCAGCAGATACCTGGGGCCCCCACCACCTGGATCTTCCTCTCCAAGTCACTCACCACCCTGACTTGAAACTATAATAATAATAATGGGGCAACATCCTGGAACACCCTCCCAACAGAACAGTGGGTGTACCTACACCTCAAGGACTGCAGCGGTTCAAGAAGGCAACTCACCACCACCATCTGAAGAGCAACTAGGAATGGACAATAAATGCTGGCCTAACCAGCGACGCCCACATCCAGTAAATTAATGTTTTAAAATAAAAAAATAAGGAGACCAAAATTGGACACAATACTCCAGATGTGGTCTCGCCAACACCCTATACAATTGCAACAATAATTCTCTATTTTTAGATTCCAGTCCTTTTGCAATAAACGCTAACATTCCATTTGCTTTTCTTTTTACATTTTGGACCTGAAAACAGACCTGCCCACCTGCCCGTAAATTAATTCAAAAAAACACGGCACATCTTGCCAAGCCAAAAATGATCAAATTCTCTGTTTCCTGTTAGCTAACCAATGGGATGAGCTCTTATTTTGCAGAGTAACTTTGATGTGGCATCTTGCAAAATGTCTTCTGAAAATCTAAGTATAGCACATCCGCAGGTTCCCTATATACACATTTTAAAAAATTTAATGACGAGCTTCTAATACATTAGTAAACCATGATTTCCTTTTCGTTTTGATTACATTCCCTTTCTGTTTGATTACATTGCCATTCTACAAGTGTCCTTAACCTCATTAATAGTAGATTCCAACATTTTCCCACTGGGAGATGTTAAGCGAACTAGCTTGTAGTTTGCTGCTTTCTGTCACCCTCCTTTCTAGAATAGAGGGGTGTCATTCTCCGACCCCCCCGCCGGGTCGGAGAATGGCCGTTGGCCGCCGTGAATCCCGCCCCCGCCCCCGCCGAAGTCTCCGGTACTGGAGATTGGGCGGGGGTGGGAATCGGGCCGCGCCGGTTGGCGGGACCCCCCGCTCAATTCTCCGGCCCGAATGGGCCGAAGTCCCGGCCAGAAATTGCCTGTCCCGCCGGCGTAAATCAAAGCTGGTATTTACTGGCGGGACCAGGCGGCGTGGGCGGGCTCCGGGGTCCTGGGGGGGGCGCGGGGCAATCTGACCCCAGGGGGTGCCCCCACGGTGGCCTGGCCCGCGATCGGGGCCCACCGATCCGCGGGCCTGTGCCGTGGGGGCACTCTTTCCCTTCCGCCTCCACCACGGCCCCCACCATGGCGGAGGCAGAAGAGACTCTCCCCACTACGCATGCGTGGGAAACTGTCGGCGGCCGCTGACGCTCCCGCGCATGCGCCTCATTTCCACGCCAGCTGGCGGGGCACCAAACGCCATTTCCGCCAGCTGGCGGGGCAACAAACGCCATTTCCGCCAGCTGGCGGTGCGGAAATCCCTCCGGCGCCGGCCTAGCCCCTCAATGTTGGGGCTCGGCCCCCAAAGATGCGGAGCATTCCGCACCTTTGGGCCGGCGCGATGCCCGTCTGATTGGCGCCATTTGTGGCGCCAGTCGGCGGACATCGCGCCGTTGGGGGAGAATTTCGCCCGAGGAGTCACATTCACTATTTTCCAAACCGATGGCACTTCTTAAGAACCTCACTAGTTTTGGGAAATTAAAACCAATTTATCTGCAATCTCAGCAGCCACTGCATTAATGATCCTCAGATGAAGTCCTAGCATCCTCAGATCAAGGCCTAGCAACTTGTCAACTTTTCATTCTGATAAAGCTTTCAGTATCCATTTCCTGGTGATTGTAATTGTTTTAAGTTCCTCCTTCCCGGATTCATAATGATTGCTGCGGTGTTATTTGTATCCTCTAGAGTGAAGACAGATGCAAAATATCTGTTTAATCTGTCGTCACCTTATTTTCCATTATTGACTCTCTATTTTCACTCTCTAAAGGAACGCCACTCACTTTACGTCCTATTTTCATTTCTAAATACCTATAGAAACTCTTAATAATTGCTTTCATATTTCTAGGAGGCTTTCTCTCATTCTTTAATTTCTCACTCGTTATTAACCTTATGGCATTCTTTGCTGTTCTTTACATCCAGCCCAATCTTCTGATCTGCCTCTCATCTTTGCAGAATACTGCTTTTAATTTAGACACAAGCTGTTTATAATAAATATATACCAATGGGAATAAACTACATGAACAGGTCAAAGTTGCAGACAATAACATCAATGAAATATTGCATATTTAAATTGCTGTCTGCTTTCTCTTGATAGGTTTCAAACTTATTTGCTCGGGATGAACTTGATGAGATCACTCAATCGCTGATTGCATCGATGAAGAAAGAAGCACCTCGTACCCCTCCTACCTTTGACAATCTATATGAATATTTTATAAATAGAGCCAGGAAACATCTTCATGTTGTGCTCTGTTTCTCTCCGGTCAGTTAGATTCTGAGCTTTGTTATCTATTTAACAAGAATTTCTAGATCAGTGAAAGTACGTTGTAGTTCTTTTGTGATAGGCCCAGTAAGGGAGATGAATGGTTTGCAGGTCAAGGATCTGAGGGGTTTAAACACAGGTCACATGGTTCGGAGGGATCTATCAAATTGACAGTCAAAGATTAATTGAATCTCATTTTGTTCAAGATGGGTAGAATTTTGAATTTCACATCTTTCTTTTGATGGAGCTTTCTCTCCCCATCGCTTGCATAGGAACAGGATTTGGATTTGGATTTTGTTTATTGTCACGTGTACCAAGGTACAGTGAAAAGTATTTTTCTGCGAGCAGCTCAACAGATCATTAAGTACATGAAAGGAAAAAGACATTTAAAAAAATACATAACAGGGCAACACAAGGTACACAATGTACATAACACCGGCATCGGTTGAAGCATACAGGGTGCAGTGTTAATGAGGTCAGTCCATAAAAGGGTCATTTAGGAGTCTGGAAACAGCGGGGAAGAAGCTGTTTTTGAGTCTGTTTGTGCGTGTTCTCAGACTTCTGTATCTCCTGCCCGATGGAAGAGGTTGGACTAGTGAGTAAGCCGGGTGGGTCTTTGATTATGCTGCCCGCATTCCCCAGGCAGCGGGAGGTGTAGATGAGTCAATGGATGGGAGGCAGATTTGTGTAGGCCATTTGAGGCTATCCCACCATTTAATGAAATCCACAGCAGAACTTTTCAGAAGGCAAGTTTCCCACCCACCACAGGAAAGGGTACATGCTGGAAGGCAGAACTTTACAGGCCCCAACTCACCTTCAAACCCGCCAGTTAAGGTCTAGAAAATGCTGCTCCGTGACCGATCTGTGACCAAACTCCAGATGGCCTTCGCCCTATATCCAATATCCCCCCCTTATCTCGTTAAGAGAAATCTGCCAATCTCAGATTTTAAATTAACAATTAAATTCATATCAACCATGATTTTCAGAAGAGTTTCCAAACTTCAACCATCTTTTACATGTAAAAGTGTCTAGGTTATGTCTTTGAGTCCTCAATTCTCATTGAAGAAAATAGTTTCTCTGTCTACCATTATCTGTTGTAACCACAGTACACCTTTCAGAGATGCAGGCTGTCTAAAATTGCGTTCACGATCGGCCGGGGAATCCACGTTGGCGGCAAAATCGGGTGCAGCACCGTTTTTGCGATGCTCTGCCCCTCCAAAACGGCGTACTCTAGGAGTATGCCGCATGCCGTCGGGAGGGCCTCAGGACGTTACCCAAGGCCCTCCCCCTCGATACTCCGCCCCCGATGGGCTGAGGTCCTGAAGGCATCGGTCACGTGTAGTATTTATTTTCGGGAACTCGGCGTGGCGGCTGTGGACTAAGACGGGGCGGGAGCCGATCCACAGGCGGGGAGGGCTTTGGCGAGGGCTGAGGGCACTGTTGGAAGTGGTCTGGGGGTGGCGAGCCTGACCAAAGGGGGTTACTATTTGGCAGGCCAGGTCCGCGCGCGGCCGGCAAAATGTTGCCCGGCGCGGCTGTTGCAGGCCGCTGTCGTGTTCATGCGCGGCCATGGACCCGGAAATTCTCCGGCCGTATCCACATCTAAAGTCGGGGGCTCTACATTGCGTGCCTGCTAGCCCCTCACCAGATGGAGGATCGGTGGCCATTTTGCGGCTTTTTCGGTCATAAGACGGCACCGTTCCCACGCTGGCGTTAGCACTTAGTCTCAAAATCGGAGAACCCAGCCCCATGTCTCGCCTGATCTTTCTAATTCAAGTCGGGTGAGACTGAAGCAGCGAAGCAACTTAGGGGCTCCAGAAGCAAAGTGCAAAAGGAGTGGAGCGAAGGAGCATACACCCCCCTTTTTACAGCACTGGCTGCCATAGCGCACTGGGCTAAATCGCTGGCTTTGAAAGCAGACCAAGGCAGGCCAGCAACACGGCTCAATTCCTGTACCAGCCTTCCCGAACAGGCGCCGGAATGTGGCGACTAGGGGCTTTTCACAGTAACTTAATTGAAGCCGACTTGTGACAATAAGCGATTTTCATTTCATTTCATAAAGCAGGTGAGTTTAAAAGGGAGAAGGGAAACTTTGAAGGTAAGTGAATGGGAAGTGGGTATTCAGACATCGGCGAGGTCGGGGGGGGGGTTTAGGTCAAGGTGGAACGGGTGTCAGGTTGGGTTAGAAAACATTGGACTCCATTTGCCAGATCTTTACCCACTCACTTAACCTATCTCGACCTTTTTGTTGCCTCCTCGTGTCCTCTTCACCCTTTACTTTCCTACTGTGGGGCAGCACGGTAGCACAATGGCTAGCATGTTTGCCTCACAGCTCCAGGATCCCGGGTTCAATTCTGGCCTCGGATGACTGTCTGTGTGGAGTTTGCATTTTCTCCCCATGTCTGCATAGGTTTCCTCCGGGTGCTCCGATTTCCTCCCAGTCCAAAAATGTGCGGGTTAGGTGGATTGGCCACGCTAAATTACCCCTTAGAATCCAAAAAGGTTAGGTGGGTTACTGGGTTATGGGGATAGGGTGCAAGTGTGGGCTTGTGGGGTGCTCTTTTCAAGGGCCGGTGCAGACTGAATGGGCCAAATGGCCTCCTTCTGCACTGTAAATTCTAAATTCTATGATTCTACCTTTGTGTCAACAGCAAATTTGGCAACCATTCCTTCAATCACGTCATCCAAGTCATAAATGTAAAGTGTAACTAGTTGAGGTGCCAGCACTGACCCCTGGGGGACACCACTCGTAACATCTTGCCAAGCAGAAAAAGGGCCATGATTCCACACTCTGTTTCCTGCTAGACAGCCAATCTTCTATCCAATGTGTTACCTCTTCTAACATTCACTTTTATTTTCCACAATAACCTTTGATGTGGCACTTTATCAAATGCCTTCTGGAAACCTAAGTCCAGTACATCCACCGCTTCCCCTTTATCTAAAGCACAGGTTACTTCCTCAAAGGATTCCAATTGGTTGGTTAACATGGGGCTGAATTCTCCGATTTTGAGGCTATGTCCGGAGGAAGTGTCTAGTTCTACGATGAAAAAATCAGCAAGACCCCAGCAGCGACCCACCAACCCTTGAGGGGCTAGCAGCCATGCCATGTAAAACACATGGCTGTCACAAAATAAACAGCCAGAGAATTGCCAGGTCTGGGGCCTTACATGTGCACAACGACGAACTGCAGAGGTCGTGCCATAGAACATGGCGCCGACCACATGCAGACCCGACCTGCCAGATGGTGCCCCCATGGACAACCCCTAGCCACCCCCGGACCATTCCTTATCAGACCCCCAGCCCTCTCCGAAGACCCAACGGCACAGCTCCCCCCTCCCCCCGACTGTGGCAGCGCTGAACAGCCCACAACCGCCACGCCAGGTTCACGAAAACTGAGAGCACAAGTGAACTGCTCTGTTGTGAACTCGACCCATCGGGGGCGAAGCATCGGGGGAGGGCCTTCAGGTAACATCCTGAGGTCGTTCCAACGGCATACGGCGTACTCCACGATGGTGCTGTTTTGGAGGGGGCTGAGCATCTGAAAACAGGCGCTGCCCCCGATTCTGTCCTCAAAAGGGATTCTCAGCCTGATCGGCGAGTATGAAATCGGCGTAGGCAAGTGGAGAATGCCACCCATGATTTTGCTTTCACAACCATATTGACTCTGCCTGATTAACTTGATCTTATTCAAGTTTCCTGCTATAACATCTTTAGTAATGTCTTCTAACAGCGGATGTTCGGCTAACTGATCTATAGTTTTCTATCTCCCTCCCTTTCTGAATAAAGTTCAGGTTGATGACCTTTAGAGTGTCATGATAATGTTATCAGGGTACTCACTAATGTGAAACAGAGGCAGTTGTATTAAAGGATGGATCGATTTATTTTTGTTTTTAATCATCATGGTAGGATGACTTGAGTTTTATATGCATATTTCTAAGCCAACTGTTCTGTTTGTTTTGACGTTAGGTTGGTGAAAAATTTCGATCACGTGCCCTGAAGTTCCCTGGCCTGATCTCTGGATGCACTATGGATTGGTTCAGTCGCTGGCCCAGAGAGGCGTTGGTTGCTGTCTCGAACTATGTCCTTTCTGGTTTCTACATTGCTTGTTCAAACGAGGTCAAAACCCAACTTGTGGCAACAATGGGTGTTTTTCATGACAGGGTCTATCAAACATGCGAGGACTATTTTCAGAGGTATGTTCTGATTAAAGGAGAAATTAATTTATTGATAATATACAAAATAAGTCATACTCCACAGCTAGCCATGAATATAAAAGATGGAAGCGTGTTACAGTTGTACAGATGAGACTACATCTGGAGTACAGTGAACAATTTTGGTTCTTTACTGAAGAAAGGATGTAATTGCGTTAGAAACAGTTCAGAGAGAGTTCACAGGACTGATTCCTGGGAGGAAAAGGTTAGCTTCGGAAGAAAGGTTGGCCCTGTTTTCATTAGAATTCAGAAGAATGAAAAAGTATCTTATTGAATCATATAAGGTACTGGGAGAAATGGACTGGGTGGACATTGAGAGGACATTTTCCCTCTGGGAGAGATTAATGCATTGGCACACCAACCATAAATACAGGGCTGGATTCTCCGCCTCACGCCAAAGGTAGCGGAGTTCCCGATACAGTGGAGAATCCAGCGTTCAAAAAGAGAAACCTGTCAGGAAGCCCCCCAGAAAAGAGAAACCTATCAGGAAGCCCCCCAGAAAAGAGAAACCTGTCAGGAAGCCCCCCAGAAAAGAGAAACCTGTCAGGAAGCCCCCCAGAAAAGAGAAAACTATCAGGAAGCCCCCCCAGAAAAGAGAAACCTATCAGGAAGCCCCCCCAGAAAAGAGAAACCTATCAGGAAGCCCCCCAGAAAAGAGAAACCTATCAGGAAGCCCCCCAGAAAAGAGAAACCTGTCAGGAAGCCCCCAGAAAAGAGGAACCTGTCAGGAAGCCCCCCAGAAAAGAGAAACCTGTCAGGAAGCCCCCAGAAAAGAGAAACCTGTCAGGAAGTCCCCAGAAAGGAGAGACCTGTCAGGAAGCCCCCTGGAAAAGAGAAACCTGTCAGGAAGCTCCCCAGAAAAGAGAAACCTGTCAGGAAGCCCCCCGGAAAAGAGAAACCTGTCAGGAAGCCCCCCAGAAAAGAGAAACCTATCAGGAAGCCCCCCAGAAAAGAGAAACCTGTCAGGAAGCCTCCCCAGAAAAGAGAAACCTATCAGGAAGCTCCCCAGAAAAGAGAAACCTGTCAGGAAGCCCCCCAGAAAAGAGAAACCTGTCAGGAAGCCCCCCAGAAAAGAGGAACCTGTCAGGAAGCCCCCCAGAAAAGAGAAACCTGTCAGGAAGCCCCCAAGAAAGATAAACCTGTCAGGAAGCCCCCCAGAAAAGAGGAACCTGTCAGGAAGCCCCCCAGAGAAGGGAAACCTGTCAGGAAGCCCCCCAGAAAAGAGAAACCTGTCAGGAAGCCCCCCAGAAAAGGGAAACCTGTCAGGAAGCCCCCCAGAAAAGAGAAACCTGTCAGGAAGCCCCCCGGAAAAGAGAAACCTGTCAGGAAGCCCCCCAGAAAAGAGAAACCTGTAAGGAAGCCCCCAGAAAAGAGAAACCTGTCAGGAAGCCCCCCAGACAAGGGAAACCTGTCAGGAAGCCCCCCGGAAAAGAGAAACCTGTCAGGAAGCCCCCCAGGAAAGGAGAACCTGTCAGGAAGCCCCCCAGAAAAGAGGAACCTGTCAGGAAGCCCCCAGAAAAGATAAACCTGTCAGGAAGCCCCCCACAAAAGGGAAACCTGTCAGGAAGCCCCCCAGAAAAGAGAAACCTGTCAGGAAGCCCCCAGAAAAGAGAAACCTATCAGGAAGCCCCCCAGAAAAGGGAAACCTGTCAGGAAGCTCCCCAGAAAAGAGAAACCTGTCAGGAAGCCCCCCAGAAAAGAGAAACCTGTCAGGAAGCCCCCCGGAAAAGAGAAACCTGTCAGGAAGCCCCCCGGAAAAGAGAAACCTGTCAGGAAGCCCCCCCGGAAAAGAGAAACCTGTCAGGAAGCCCCCCGGAAAAGAGAAACCTGTCAGGAAGCCCCCCAGAGAAGAGAAACCTGTCAGGAAGCCCCCCAGAAAAGAGAAACCTGTCGGGAAGCCCTCCAGAGAAGAGGAACCTGTCAGGAAGCCCCCCAGAAAAGAGGAACCTGTCAGGAAGCCCCCCAGAAAAGAGAAACATGTCAGGAAGCCCCCGGACAAGGGAAACCTGTCAGGAAGCCCCCCAGAAAAGAGGAACCTGTCAGGAAGCCCCCAGAAAAGAGAAACCTGTCAGGAAGCCCCCCGGAAAAGAGAAACCTGTCAGGAAGCCCCCCAGAAAAGAGAAATCTGTCAGGAAGCCCCCGGACAAGGGAAACCTGTCAGGAAGCCCCCCAGAAAAGAGGAACCTGTCAGGAAGCCCCCAGAAAAGAGAAACCTGTCAGGAAGCCCCACAGAAAAGGGAAACCTGTCAGGAAGCCCCCCAGAAAAGAGAAACCTGTCAGGAATGCCCCCAAGAGAAGAGAAACCAGCCAGGAAGACCCCGGAAAAGAGGAACCAGTCAGGAAGCCCCCCGGAAAAGCGGAACCTGTCAGGAAGCCCCCCAGAAAAGAGGAACCTGTCAGGAAGCCCCCCGGAAAAGCGGTACCTGTCAGGAAGCCCCCCCAGAAAAGAGGAAACTATCAGGAAGCCCCCCAGAAAAGGGAAACCTGTCAGGAAGCCCCCCAGAAAAGAGAAACCTGTCAGGAAGCCCCCCAGAAAAGAGAAACCTGTCAGGAAGCCCCCAGAAAAGAGAAACCTGTCAGGAAGCCCCCCAGAAAAGAGGAACCTGTCAGGAAGCCCCCCAGAAAAGAGAAACCTGTCAGGAAGCCCCCCAGAAAAGAGAAACCTGTCAGGAAGCCCCCAGAAAAGAGAAACTTGTCAGGAAGCCCCCCAGAAAAGAGGAACCTGTCAGGAAGCCCCCCGGAAAAGAGAAACCTGTCAGGAAGCCCCCCAGAAAAGAGAAACCTGTCAGGAAGCCACCCAGAAAAGAGAAACCTGTCAGGAAGCCCCCCAGAGAAGAGAAACCTGTCAGGAAGTACCCAGAAAAGAGAGACCTGTCAGGAAGCCCCCTGGAAAAGAGAAACCTGTCAGGAAGCTCCCCAGAAAAGAGAAACCTGTCAGGAAGCCCCCCGGAAAAGAGAAACCTGTCAGGAAGCCCCCCGGAAAAGAGAAACCTGTCAGGAAGCCCCCCAGAAAAGAGAAACCTATCAGGAAGCCCCCCAGAAAAGAGAAACCTGTCAGGAAGCCCCCCAGAAAAGAGAAACCTATCAGGAAGCTCCCCAGAAAAGAGAAACCTGTCAGGAAGCCCCCCAGAAAAGAGAAACCTGTCAGGAAGCCCCCCAGAAAAGAGGAACCTGTCAGGAAGCCCCCCAGAAAAGAGAAACCTGTCAGGAAGCCCCCAAGAAAGATAAACCTGTCAGGAAGCCCCCAGAAAAGAGGAACCTGTCAGGAAGCCCCCCAGAGAAGGGAAACCTGTCAGGAAGCCCCCCAGAAAAGAGGAACCTGTCAGGAAGCCCCCCAGAAAAGGGAAACCTGTCAGGAAGCCCCCCAGAAAAGAGAAACCTGTCAGGACGCCCCCCGGAAAAGAGAAACCTGTCAGGAAGCCCCCCAGAAAAGAGAAACCTGTAAGGAAGCCCCCAGAAAATAGAAATTTGTCAGGAAGCCCCCCAGACAAGGGAAACCTGTCAGGAAGCCCCCCAGAAAAGAGAAACCTGTCAGGACGCCCCCCAGAAAAGAGAAACCTGTAAGGAAGCCCCCCAGGAAAGAAGAACCTGTCAGGAAGCCCCCAAGAAAAGAGGAACCTGTCAGGAAGCCCCCAGAAAAGAGAAACCTGTCAGGAAGCCCCCCACAAAAGGGAAACCTGTCAGGAAGCCCCCCAGAAAAGAGAAACCTGTCAGGAAGCTCCCCAGAAAAGAGAAACCTGTCAGGAAGCCCCCCAGAAAAGAGAAACCTGTCAGGAAGACCCCAGAAAAGAGAAACCTGTCAGGAAGCCCCCCAGAAAAGAGAAACCTGTCAGGAAGCCCCCCGGACAAGAGAAACCTGTCAGGAAGCCCCCCGGAAAAGAGAAACCTGTCAGGAAGCCCCCCAGAAAAGAGAAACCTGTCAGGAAGCCCCCCAGAGAAGAGAAACCTGTCAGGAAGCCCCCCAGAAAAGAGAAACCTGTCGGGAAGCCCTCCAGAGAAGAGGAACCTGTCAGGAAGCCCACCAAAAAAAAGAGGAACCTGTCAGGAAGCCCCCCAGAAAAGAGGAACCTGTCAGGAAGCCCCCCAGAAAAGAGAAACCTGTCAGGAAGCCCCCAGAAAAGAGAAACCTGTCAGGAAGCCCCCCAGAAAAGAGAAACCTGTCAGGAAGCCCCCTGGACAAGAGAAACCTGTCAGGAAGCCCCCCAGAAAAGAGGAACCTGTCAGGAAGCCCCCCAGAAAAGAGGAACCTGTCAGGGAGCCCCCAGAAAAGAGAAACCTGTCAGGAAGCCCCCCAGAAAAGGGAAACCTGTCAGGAAGCCCCCCAGAAAAGAGAAACCTGTCAGGAAGCCCCCCAGAAAAGAGAAACCTGTCAGGAATGCCCCCAAGAGAAGAGAAACCAGTCAGGAAGCCCCCGGAAAAGAGGAACCAGTCAGGAAGCCCCCCGGAAAAGGGGAACCTATCAGGAAGCCCCCCAGAAAAGAGAAACCTGTCAGGAAGCCCCCCAGAAAAGAGGAACCTGTCAGGAAGCCCCCCAGAAAAGAGAAACCTGTCAGCAAGCCCCCCAGAAAAGAGAAACCTGTCAGGAAGCCCCCCAGAAAAGAGAAACCTGTCAGGAAGCCCCCCAGAAAAGAGGAACCTGTCAGGAAGCCCCCCAGAAAAGTGAAACCTGTCAGGAAGCCCCCAGAAAAGAGAAACTTGTCAGGAAGCCCCCCAGAAAAGAGGAACCTGTCAGGAAGCCCCCCGGAAAAGAGAAACCTGTCAGGAAGCCCCCCAGAAAAGAGAAACCTGTCAGGAAGCCCCCCAGAAAAGAGAAACCTGTCAGGAAGCCCCCCAGAGAAGAGAAACCTGTCAGGAAGTCCCCAGAAAAGAGAGACCTGTCAGGAAGCCCCCTGGAAAAGCGAAACCTGTCAGGAAGCTCCCCAGAAAAGAGAAACCTGTCAGGAAGCCCCCCAGAAAAGAGAAACCTGTCAGGAAGCACCCCAGAAAAGAGGAACCTGTCAGGAAGCCCCCCAGAAAAGAGAAACCTGTCAGGAAGCCCCCAAGAAAGATAAACCTGTCAGGAAGCCCCCCAGAAAAGAGAAACCTGTCAGGAAGCCCCCAGAAAAGAGAAACCTGTCAGGAAGCCCCCCAGAAAAGAGAAACCTGTCTGGAAGCCCCCCGGACAAGAGAAACCTGTCAGGAAGCCCCCCAGAAAAGAGGAACCTGTCAGGAAGCCCCCCAGAAAAGAGGAACCTGTCAGGAAGCCCCCAGAAAAGAGAAACCTGTCAGGAAGCCCCCCAGAAAAGGGAAACCTGTCAGGAAGCCCCCCAGAAAAGAGAAACCTGTCAGGAAGCCCCCCCCAGAAAAGAGAAACCTGTCAGGAATGCCCCCAAGAGAAGAGAAACCAGTCAGGAAGCCCCCGGAAAAGAGGAACCAGTCAGGAAGCCCCCCGGAAAAGTGGAACCTGTCAGGAAGCCCCCCAGAAAAGAGAAACCTGTCAGGAAGCCCCCCAGAAAAGAGGAACCTGTCAGGAAGCCCCCCAGAAAAGAGAAACCTGTCAGGAAGCCCCCCAGAAAAGATAAACCTGTCAGGAAGCCCCCCAGAAAAGATAAACCTGTCAGGAAGCCCCCCAGAAAAGAGGAACCTGTCAGGAAGCCCCCCAGGAAAGAGAAACCTGTCAGGAAGCCCCCAGAAAAGAGAAACTTGTCAGGAAGCCCCCCAGAAAAGAGCAACCTGTCAGGAAGCCCCCCGGAAAAGAGAAACCTGTCAGGAAGCCCCCCAGAAAAGAGAAACCTGTCAGGAAGCCCCCCAGAAAAGAGAAACCTGTCAGGAAGCCCCCCAGAGAAGAGAAACCTGTCAGGAAGTCCCCAGAAAAGAGAGACCTGTCAGGAAGCCCCCTGGAAAAGAGAAACCTGTCAGGAAGCCCCCCGGAAAAGAGAAACCTGTCAGGAAGCCACCCAGAAAAGAGAAACCTATCAGGAAGCCCCCCAGAAAAGAGAAACCTGTCAGGAAGCCCCCCAGAAAAGAGAAACCTATCAGGAAGCTCCCCAGAAAAGAGAAACCTGTCAGGAAGCCCCCCAGAAAAGAGAAACCTGTCAGGAAGCCCCCCAGAAAAGAGGAACCTGTCAGGAAGCCCCCCAGAAAAGAAACCTGTCAGGAAGCCCCCAAGAAAGATAAACCTGTCAGGAAGCCCCCCAGAAAAGAGGAACCTGTCAGGAAGCCCCCCAGAGAAGGGAAACCTGTCAGGAAGCCCCCCAGAAAAAAGAAACCTGTCAGGAAGCCCCCCAGAAAACGGAAACCTGTCAGGAAGCCCCCCAGAAAAGAGAAACCTGTCAGGACGCCCCCCGGAAAAGAGAAACCTGTCAGGAAGCCCCCCAGAAAAGAGAAACCTGTAAGGAAGCCCCCAGAAAAGAGAAACCTGTCAGGAAGCCCCCCAGACAAGGGAAACCTGTCAGGAAGCCCCCCGGAAAAGAGAAACCTGTCAGGAAGCCCCCCAGGAAAGAAGAACCTGTCAGGAAGCCCCCCCAGAAAAGAGGAACCTGTCAGGAAGCCCCCAGAAAAGAGAAACCTGTCAGGAAGCCCCCAGAAAAGAGAAACCTGTCAGGACGCCCCCCAGAAAAGAGAAACCTATCAGGAAGCCCCCCACAAAAGGGAAACCTGTCAGGAAGTCCCCCAGAAAAGAGAAACCTGTCAGGAAGCCCCCCAGAAAAGAGAAACCTGTCAGGAAGCCCCCCAGAAAAGAGAAACCTGTCAGGAAGTCCCCCAGAAAAGAGAAACCCGTCAGGAAGCCCCCCTGAAAAGAGAAACCTGTCAGAAAGCCCCCCAGAAAAGAGAAACCTGTCAGGAAGTCCCCCAGAAAAGAGAAACCTGTCAGGAAGCCCCCCAGAAAAGAGAAACCTGTCAGAAAGCCCCCCAGAAAAGAGAAACCTGTCAGGAAGTCCCCCAGAAAAGAGAAACCTGTCAGAAAGCCCCCCAGAAAAGAGAAACCTGTCAGGAAGCCCCCCAGAAAAGAGAAACCTGTCAGAAAGCCCCCCAGAAAAGAGAAACCTGTCAGGAAGCCCCCCGGAAAAGAGAAACCTGTCAGGAAGCCCCCCGGAAAAGAGAAACCTGTCAGGAAGCCCCCCGGAAAAGAGAAACCTGTCAGGAAGCCCCCCAGAAAAGAGAAACCTGTCAGGAAGCCCCCCAGAGAAGAGAAACCAGTCAGTAAGCCCCCCAGAAAAGAGAAACCTGTCGGGAAGCCCTCCAGAGAAGAGGAACCTGTCAGGAAGCCCCCCAGAAAAGAGGAATCTGTCAGGAAGCCCCCCAGAAAAGAGAAACATGTCAGGAAGTCCCCAGAAAAGAGAAACCTGTCAGGAAGCCCCCAGAAAAGAGAAACCTGTCAGGAAGCCCCCCGGACAAGAGAAACCTGTCAGGAAGCCCCCCAGAAAAGAGGAACCTGTCAGGAAGCCCCCCAGAAAAGAGGAACCTGTCAGGAAGCCCCCAGAAAAGAGAAACCTGTCAGGAAGCCCCCCAGAAAAGGGAAACCTGTCAGGAAGCCCCCCAGAAAAGAGAAACCTGTCAGGAAGCCCCCCAGAAAAGAGGAACCTGTCAGGAAGCCCCCCAGAAAAGTGAAACCTGTCAGGAAGCCCCCAGAAAAGAGAAACTTGTCAGGAAGCCCCCCAGAAAAGAGGAACCTGTCAGGAAGCCCCCCGGAAAAGAGAAACCTGTCAGGAAGCCCCCCAGAAAAGAGAAACCTGTCAGGAAGCCCCCCAGAAAAGAGAAACCTGTCAGGAAGCCCCCCAGAGAAGAGAAACCTGTCAGGAAGTCCCCAGAAAAGAGAGACCTGTCAGGAAGCCCCCTGGAAAAGCGAAACCTGTCAGGAAGCTCCCCAGAAAAGAGAAACCTGTCAGGAAGCCCCCCAGAAAAGAGAAACCTGTCAGGAAGCACCCCAGAAAAGAGGAACCTGTCAGGAAGCCCCCCAGAAAAGAGAAACCTGTCAGGAAGCCCCCAAGAAAGATAAACCTGTCAGGAAGCCCCCCAGAAAAGAGAAACCTGTCAGGAAGCCCCCAGAAAAGAGAAACCTGTCAGGAAGCCCCCCAGAAAAGAGAAACCTGTCAGGAAGCCCCCCGGACAAGAGAAACCTGTCAGGAAGCCCCCCAGAAAAGAGGAACCTGTCAGGAAGCCCCCCAGAAAAGAGGAACCTGTCAGGAAGCCCCCAGAAAAGAGAAACCTGTCAGGAAGCCCCCCAGAAAAGGGAAACCTGTCAGGAAGCCCCCCAGAAAAGAGAAACCTGTCAGGAAGCCCCCCCCAGAAAAGAGAAACCTGTCAGGAATGCCCCCAAGAGAAGAGAAACCAGTCAGGAAGCCCCCGGAAAAGAGGAACCAGTCAGGAAGCCCCCCGGAAAAGTGGAACCTGTCAGGAAGCCCCCCAGAAAAGAGAAACCTGTCAGGAAGCCCCCCAGAAAAGAGGAACCTGTCAGGAAGCCCCCCAGAAAAGAGAAACCTGTCAGGAAGCCCCCCAGAAAAGATAAACCTGTCAGGAAGCCCCCCAGAAAAGAGAAACCTGTCAGGAAGCCCCCCAGAAAAGAGGAACCTGTCAGGAAGCCCCCCAGGAAAGAGAAACCTGTCAGGAAGCCCCCAGAAAAGAGAAACTTGTCAGGAAGCCCCCCAGAAAAGAGCAACCTGTCAGGAAGCCCCCCGGAAAAGAGAAACCTGTCAGGAAGCCCCCCAGAAAAGAGAAACCTGTCAGGAAGCCCCCCAGAAAAGAGAAACCTGTCAGGAAGCCCCCCAGAGAAGAGAAACCTGTCAGGAAGTCCCCAGAAAAGAGAGACCTGTCAGGAAGCCCCCTGGAAAAGAGAAACCTGTCAGGAAGCCCCCCGGAAAAGAGAAACCTGTCAGGAAGCCACCCAGAAAAGAGAAACCTATCAGGAAGCCCCCCAGAAAAGAGAAACCTGTCAGGAAGCCCCCCAGAAAAGAGAAACCTATCAGGAAGCTCCCCAGAAAAGAGAAACCTGTCAGGAAGCCCCCCAGAAAAGAGAAACCTGTCAGGAAGCCCCCCAGAAAAGAGGAACCTGTCAGGAAGCCCCCCAGAAAAGAAACCTGTCAGGAAGCCCCCAAGAAAGATAAACCTGTCAGGAAGCCCCCCAGAAAAGAGGAACCTGTCAGGAAGCCCCCCAGAGAAGGGAAACCTGTCAGGAAGCCCCCCAGAAAAGAGAAACCTGTCAGGAAGCCCCCCAGAAAACGGAAACCTGTCAGGAAGCCCCCCAGAAAAGAGAAACCTGTCAGGACGCCCCCCGGAAAAGAGAAACCTGTCAGGAAGCCCCCCAGAAAAGAGAAACCTGTAAGGAAGCCCCCAGAAAAGAGAAACCTGTCAGGAAGCCCCCCAGACAAGGGAAACCTGTCAGGAAGCCCCCCGGAAAAGAGAAACCTGTCAGGAAGCCCCCCAGGAAAGAAGAACCTGTCAGGAAGCCCCCCCAGAAAAGAGGAACCTGTCAGGAAGCCCCCAGAAAAGAGAAACCTGTCAGGAAGCCCCCAGAAAAGAGAAACCTGTCAGGAAGCCCCCCAGAAAAGAGAAACCTATCAGGAAGCCCCCCACAAAAGGGAAACCTGTCAGAAAGCCCCCCAGAAAAGAGAAACCTGTCAGGAAGTCCCCCAGAAAAGAGAAACCTGTCAGAAAGCCCCCCAGAAAAGAGAAACCTGTCAGGAAGCCCCCCAGAAAAGAGAAACCTGTCAGAAAGCCCCCCAGAAAAGAGAAACCTGTCAGGAAGCACCCCGGAAAAGAGAAACCTGTCAGGAAGCCCCCCGGAAAAGAGAAACCTGTCAGGAAGCCCCCCGGAAAAGAGAAACCTGTCAGGAAGCCCCCCAGAAAAGAGAAACCTGTCAGGAAGCCCCCCATAGAAGAGAAACCAGTCAGGAAGCCCCCCAGAAAAGAGAAACCTGTCGGGAAGCCCTCCAGAGAAGAGGAACCTGTCAGGAAGCCCCCCAGAAAAGAGGAATCTGTCAGGAAGCCCCCCAGAAAAGAGAAACATGTCAGGAAGCCCCCAGAAAAGAGAAACCTGTCAGGAAGCCCCCAGAAAAGAGAAACCTGTCAGGAAGCCCCCCGGACAAGAGAAACCTGTCAGGAAGCCCCCCAGAAAAGAGGAACCTGTCAGGAAGCCCCCCAGAAAAGAGGAACCTGTCAGGAAGCCCCCAGAAAAGAGAAACCTGTCAGGAAGCCCCCCAGAAAAGGGAAACCTGTCAGGAAGCCCCCCAGAAAAGAGAAACCTGTCAGGAAGCCCCCCAGAAAAGAGAAACCTGTCAGGAATGCCCCCAAGAGAAGAGAAACCAGTCAGGAAGCCCCCGGAAAAGAGGAACCAGTCAGGAAGCCCCCCGGAAAAGCGGAACCTGTCAGGAAGCCCCCCAGAAAAGAGAAACCTGTCAGGAAGCCCCCCAGAAAAGAGGAACCTGTCAGGAAGCCCCCCAGAAAAGAGAAACCTGTCAGGAAGCCCCCCAGAAAAGAGAAACCTGTCAGGAAGCCCCCCAGAAAAGAGAAACCTGTCAGGAAGCCCCCCAGAAAAGAGGAACCTGTCAGGAAGCCCCCCAGAAAAGAGAAATCTGTCAGGAAGCCCCCAGAAAAGAGAAACTTGTCAGGAAGCCCCCCAGAAAAGAGGAACCTGTCAGGAAGGCCCCCGGAAAAGAGAAACCTGTCAGGAAGCCCCCCAGAAAAGAGAAACCTGTCAGGAAGCCCCCCAGAAAAGAGAAACCTGTCAGGAAGCCCCCCAGAGAAGAGAAACCTGTCAGGAAGTCCCCAGAAAAGAGAGACCTGTCAGGAAGCCCCCTGGAAAAGAGAAACCTGTCAGGAAGCTCCCCAGAAAAGAGAAACCTGTCAGGAAGCCCCCCGGTAAAGCGAAACCTGTCAGGAAGCCCCCCAGAAAAGAGAAACCTATCAGGAAGCTCCCCAGAAAAGAGAAACCTGTCAGGAAGCCCCCCAGAAAAGAGGAACCTGTCAGGAAGCCCCCCAGAGAAGGGAAACCTGTCAGGAAGCCCCCCAGAAAAGAGAAACCTGTCAGGAAGCCCCCCAGAAAAGGGAGACCTGTCAGGAAGCCCCCCAGAAAAGAGAAACCTGTCAGGACGCCCCCCGGAAAAGAGAAACCTGTCAGGAAGCCCCCCAGAGAAGAGAAACCTGTCAGGAAGCCCCCCAGAAAAGAGAAACCTGTAAGGAAGCCCCCAGAAAAGAGAAACCTGTCAGGAAGCCCCCCAGACAAGGGAAACCTGTCAGGAAGTCCCCCAGAAAAGAAGAACCTGTCAGGAAGCCCCCCACAAAAGGGAAACCTGTCAGGAAGCCCCCCAGAAAAGAGAAACCTGTCAGGAAGCCCCCAGAAAAGAGAAACCTATCAGGAAGCCCCCCAGAAAAGGGAAACCTGTCAGGAAGCCCCCCACAAAAGGGAAACCTGTCAGGAAGCCCCCCAGAAAAGAGAAACCTGTCAGGAAGCCCCCAGAAAAGAGAAACCTATCAGGAAGCCCCCCAGAAAAGGGAAACCTGTCAGGAAGCTCCCCAGAAAAGAGAAACCTGTCAGGAAGCCCCCCAGAAAAGAGAAACCTGTCAGGAAGTCCCCCAGAAAAGAGAAACCTGTCAGGAAGCCCCCCGGAAAAGAGAAGCCTCTCAGGAAGCCCCCCGGAAAAGAGAAACCTGTCAGGAAGCCCCCCGGAAAAGAGAAACCTGTCAGGAACCCCCCCGGAAAAGAGAAACCTGTCAGGAAGCCCCCCAGAAAAGAGAAACCTGCCAGGAAGCCCCCCAGAGAAGAGAAACCTGTCAGGAAGCCCCCCAGAAAAGAGAAACCTGTCGGGAAACCCTCCAGAGAAGAAGAACCTGTCAGGAAGCCCCCCAGAAAAGAGGAACCTGTCAGGAAGCCCCCCAGAAAAGAGAAACCTGTTAGGAAGCCCCCAGAAAAGAGAAACCTGTCAGGAAGCCCCCCAGAAAAGAGAAACCTGTCAGGAAACCCCCCGGACAAGAGAAACCTGTCAGGAAGCCCCCCATAAAAGAGGAACCTGTCAGGAAGCCCCCCCAGAAAAGAGGAACCTGTCAGGAAGACCCCAGAAAAGAGAAACCTGTCAGGAAGCCCCCCAGAAAAGGGAAACCTGTCAGGAAGCCCCCCTGAAAAGAGAAACCTGTCAGGAAGCCCCCCAGAAAAGCGAAACCTGTCAGGAATGCCCCCAAGAGAAGAGAAACCAGTCAGGAAGCCCCCGGAAAAGAGGAACCAGTCAGGAAGGCCCCCGGAAAAGCGGAACCTGTCAGGAAGCCCCCCAGAAAAGAGAAACCTGTCAGGAAGCCCCCCAGAAAAGAGGAACCTCTCAGGAAGCCCCCCAGAAAAGAGAAACCTGTCAGGAAGCCCCCCAGAAAAGAGAAACCTGTCAGGAAGCCCCCCAGAAAAGAGAAACCTGTCAGGAAGCCCCCCAGAAAAGAGGAACCTGTCAGGAAGCCCCCCAGAAGAGAGAAACCTGTCAGGAAGCCCCCAGAAAAGAGAAACTTGTCAGGAAGCCCCCCAGAAAAGAGGAACCTGTCAGGAAGCCCCCCGGAAAAGAGAAACCTGTCAGGAAGCCCCCCAGAAAAGAGAAACCTGTCAGGAAGCCCCCCAGAAAAGAGAAACCTGTCAGGAAGCCCCCCAGAGAAGAGAAACCAGTCAGGCAGCCCCCGGAAAAGAGGAACCAGTCAGGATCCCCCCCGGAAAAGAGGAACCTGTCAGGAAGCCCCCCAGAAAAGAGAAACCTGTCAGGAAGCCCCCCAGAAAAGAGGAACCTGTCAGGAAGCCCCCCAGAAAAGAGAAACCTGTCAGGAATCCCCCCAGAAAAGAGAAACCTGTCAGGAAGCCCCCAGAAAAGAGAAACCTGTCAGGAAGCCCCCCAGAAAAGGGAAACCTATCAGGAAGCCCCCCAGAAAAGAGAAACCTGTCAGGAAGCCCCCCAGAAAAGAGAAACCTGTCAGGAAGCCCCCCGGAAAAGAGGAACCTGTCAGGAAGCCCCCCAGAAAAGGGAAACCTGTCAGGAAGTCCCCCGGTAAAGAGAAACCTGTCAGGAAGCCCCCCAGAAAAGGGAAACCTGTCAGGAAGTCCCCCGGTAAAGAGAAACCTGTCAGGAAGCCCCCCAGAAAAGAGAAAACTGTCAGGAAGCCCCCCGGAAAAGAGGAACCTGTCAGGAAGCCCCCCAGAAAAGAGAAACCTGTCAGGAAGCCCCCCAGAAAAGAGAAACCTGTCAGGAAGCCCCCCAGAAAAGAGAAACCTGTCAGGAAGCCCCCCAGAAAAGAGGAACCTGTCAGGAAGCCCCCCAGAAAAGAGAAATCTGTCAGGAAGCCCCCAGAAAAGAGAAACTTGTCAGGAAGCCCCCCAGAAAAGAGGAACCTGTCAGGAAGGCCCCCGGAAAAGAGAAACCTGTCAGGAAGCCCCCCAGAAAAGAGAAACCTGTCAGGAAGCCCCCCAGAAAAGAGAAACCTGTCAGGAAGCCCCCCAGAGAAGAGAAACCTGTCAGGAAGTCCCCAGAAAAGAGAGACCTGTCAGGAAGCCCCCTGGAAAAGAGAAACCTGTCAGGAAGCTCCCCAGAAAAGAGAAACCTGTCAGGAAGCCCCCCGGTAAAGCGAAACCTGTCAGGAAGCCCCCCAGAAAAGAGAAACCTATCAGGAAGCTCCCCAGAAAAGAGAAACCTGTCAGGAAGCCCCCCAGAAAAGAGGAACCTGTCAGGAAGCCCCCCAGAGAAGGGAAACCTGTCAGGAAGCCCCCCAGAAAAGAGAAACCTGTCAGGAAGCCCCCCAGAAAAGGGAGACCTGTCAGGAAGCCCCCCAGAAAAGAGAAACCTGTCAGGACGCCCCCCGGAAAAGAGAAACCTGTCAGGAAGCCCCCCAGAGAAGAGAAACCTGTCAGGAAGCCCCCCAGAAAAGAGAAACCTGTAAGGAAGCCCCCAGAAAAGAGAAACCTGTCAGGAAGCCCCCCAGACAAGGGAAACCTGTCAGGAAGTCCCCCAGAAAAGAAGAACCTGTCAGGAAGCCCCCCACAAAAGGGAAACCTGTCAGGAAGCCCCCCAGAAAAGAGAAACCTGTCAGGAAGCCCCCAGAAAAGAGAAACCTATCAGGAAGCCCCCCAGAAAAGGGAAACCTGTCAGGAAGCCCCCCACAAAAGGGAAACCTGTCAGGAAGCCCCCCAGAAAAGAGAAACCTGTCAGGAAGCCCCCAGAAAAGAGAAACCTATCAGGAAGCCCCCCAGAAAAGGGAAACCTGTCAGGAAGCTCCCCAGAAAAGAGAAACCTGTCAGGAAGCCCCCCAGAAAAGAGAAACCTGTCAGGAAGTCCCCCAGAAAAGAGAAACCTGTCAGGAAGCCCCCCGGAAAAGAGAAGCCTCTCAGGAAGCCCCCCGGAAAAGAGAAACCTGTCAGGAAGCCCCCCGGAAAAGAGAAACCTGTCAGGAACCCCCCCGGAAAAGAGAAACCTGTCAGGAAGCCCCCCAGAAAAGAGAAACCTGTCAGGAAGCCCCCCAGAGAAGAGAAACCTGTCAGGAAGCCCCCCAGAAAAGAGAAACCTGTCGGGAAACCCTCCAGAGAAGAAGAACCTGTCAGGAAGCCCCCCAGAAAAGAGGAACCTGTCAGGAAGCCCCCCAGAAAAGACAAACCTGTCAGGAAGCCCCCAGAAAAGAGAAACCTGTCAGGAAGCCCCCCAGAAAAGAGAAACCTGTCAGGAAACCCCCCGGACAAGAGAAACCTGTCAGGAAGCCCCCCATAAAAGAGGAACCTGTCAGGAAGCCCCCCCAGAAAAGAGGAACCTGTCAGGAAGACCCCAGAAAAGAGAAACCTGTCAGGAAGCCCCCCAGAAAAGGGAAACCTGTCAGGAAGCCCCCCTGAAAAGAGAAACCTGTCAGGAAGCCCCCCAGAAAAGCGAAACCTGTCAGGAATGCCCCCAAGAGAAGAGAAACCAGTCAGGAAGCCCCCGGAAAAGAGGAACCAGTCAGGAAGGCCCCCGGAAAAGCGGAACCTGTCAGGAAGCCCCCCAGAAAAGAGAAACCTGTCAGGAAGCCCCCCAGAAAAGAGGAACCTCTCAGGAAGCCTCCCAGAAAAGAGAAACCTGTCAGGAAGCCCCCCAGAAAAGAGAAACCTGTCAGGAAGCCCCCCAGAAAAGAGAAACCTGTCAGGAAGCCCCCCAGAAAAGAGGAACCTGTCAGGAAGCCCCCCAGAAGAGAGAAACCTGTCAGGAAGCCCCCAGAAAAGAGAAACTTGTCAGGAAGCCCCCCAGAAAAGAGGAACCTGTCAGGAAGCCCCCCGGAAAAGAGAAACCTGTCAGGAAGCCCCCCAGAAAAGAGAAACCTGTCAGGAAGCCCCCCAGAAAAGAGAAACCTGTCAGGAAGCCCCCCAGAGAAGAGAAACCAGTCAGGCAGCCCCCGGAAAAGAGGAACCAGTCAGGATCCCCCCCGGAAAAGAGGAACCTGTCAGGAAGCCCCCCAGAAAAGAGAAACCTGTCAGGAAGCCCCCCAGAAAAGAGGAACCTGTCAGGAAGCCCCCCAGAAAAGAGAAACCTGTCAGGAATCCCCCCAGAAAAGAGAAACCTGTCAGGAAGCCCCCAGAAAAGAGAAAACTGTCAGGAAGCCCCCCAGAAAAGGGAAACCTATCAGGAAGCCCCCCAGAAAAGAGAAACCTGTCAGGAAGCCCCCCAGAAAAGAGAAACCTGTCAGGAAGCCCCCCGGAAAAGAGGAACCTGTCAGGAAGCCCCCCAGAAAAGGGAAACCTGTCAGGAAGTCCCCCGGTAAAGAGAAACCTGTCAGGAAGCCCCCCAGAAAAGGGAAACCTGTCAGGAAGTCCCCCGGTAAAGAGAAACCTGTCAGGAAGCCCCCCAGAAAAGAGAAAACTGTCAGGAAGCCCCCCGGAAAAGAGGAACCTGTCAGGAAGCCCCCCAGAAAAGGGAAACCTGTCAGGAAGTCCCCCGGTAAAGAGAAACCTGTCAGGAAGCCCCCCGGAAAAGAGAAACCTGTCAGGAAGTCCCCCGGTAAAGAGAAACCTGTCAGGAAGCCCCCCGGAAAAGAGAAACCTGTCAGGAAGCCCCCCAGAAAAGAGGAACCTGTCAGGAAGCCCCCCAGAAAAGAGAAACCTGTCAGGAAGCCCCCAGAAAAGAGAAACCTGTCAGGAAGCCCCCCAGAAAAGGGAAACCTATCAGGAAGCCCCCCAGAAAAGAGAAACCTGTCAGGAAGCCCCCCAGAAAAGAGAAACCTGTCAGGAAGCCCCCCGGTAAAGAGAAACCTGTCAGGAAGCTCCCCAGAAAAGAGAAACCTGTCAGGAAGCCCCCCAGAAAAGAGAAACCTGTCAGGAAGTCCCCCGGAAAAGATAAACCTATCACGAAGCCCCCCAGAGAAGGGAAACCTGTCAGGAAGTCCCCCAGAAAAGAGAAACCTGTCAGGAAGCCCCCAGAAAAGAGAAACCTGTCAGGAAGTCCCCCAGAGAAGAGAAACCTGTCAGGAAGCCCCCAGCAAAGAGAAACCTGTCAGGAAGCCCCCCAGAAAAGAGAAACCTATCAGGAAGCCCCCCAGAAAAGAGAAACCTGTCAGGAAGCCGCCCGGAAAAGAGGAACCTGTCAGGAAGCCCCCCAGAAAAGGGAAACCTGTCAGGAAGCCCCCAGAAAAGAGAAACATGTCAGGAAGCCCCCCAGAAAAGGGAAACCTGTCAGGAAGTCCCCCGGTAAAGAGAAACCTGTCAGGAAGCCCCCCGGAAAAGAGAAACCTGTCAGGAAGCCCCCCCAGAAAAGAGGAACCTGTCAGGAAGCCCCCCAGAAAAGCGGTACCTGTCAGGAAGCCCCCCAGAAAAGAGGAAACTATCAGGAAGCCCCCCAGAAAAGGGAAACCTGTCAGGAAGCCCCCCAGAAAAGAGAAACCTGTCAGGAAGCCCCCCAGAAAAGAGAAACCTGTCAGGAAGCCCCCCAGAAAAGAGGAACCTGTCAGGAAGCCCCCCAGAAAAGAGAAACCTGTCAGGAAGCCCCCCAGAAAAGAGAAACCTGTCAGGAAGCCCCCAGAAAAGAGAAACTTGTCAGGAAGCCCCCCAGAAAAGAGGAACCTGTCAGGAAGCCCCCCGGAAAAGAGAAACCTGTCAGGAAGCCCCCCAGAAAAGAGAAACCTGTCAGGAAGCCCCCCAGAAAAGAGAAACCTGTCTGGAAGCCCCCCAGAGAAGAGAAACCTGTCAGGAAGTACCCAGAAAAGAGAGACCTGTCAGGAAGCCCCCTGGAAAAGAGAAACCTGTCAGGAAGCTCCCCAGAAAAGAGAAACCTGTCAGGAAGCCCCCCGGAAAAGAGAAACCTGTCAGGAAGCCCCCCAGAAAAGAGAAACCTATCAGGAAGCCCCCCAGAAAAGAGAAACCTGTCAGGAAGCCCCCCAGAAAAGAGAAACCTATCAGGAAGCTCCCCAGAAAAGAGAAACCTGTCAGGAAGCCCCCCAGAAAAGAGAAACCTGTCAGGAAGTCCCCCGGTAAAGAGAAACCTGTCAGGAAGCCCCCCAGAAAAGAGAAACCTGTCAGGAAGCCCCCCAGAAAAGAGAAACCTGTCAGGAAGCCCCCAAGAAAGATAAACCTGTCAGGAAGCCCCCAGAAAAGAGGAACCTGTCAGGAAGCCCCCCAGAGAAGGGAAACCTGTCAGGAAGCCCCCCAGAAAAGAGAAACCTGTCAGGAAGCCCCCCAGAAAAGGGAAACCTGTCAGGAAGCCCCCCAGAAAAGAGAAACCTGTCAGGACGCCCCCCGGAAAAGAGAAACCTGTCAGGAAGCCCCCCAGAAAAGAGAAACCTGTAAGGAAGCCCCCAGAAAATAGAAATTTGTCAGGAAGCCCCCCAGACAAGGGAAACCTGTCAGGAAGCCCCCCAGAAAAGAGAAACCTGTCAGGACGCCCCCCGGAAAAGAGAAACCTGTCAGGAAGCCCCCCAGAAAAGAGAAACCTGTAAGGAAGCCCCCAGAAAATAGAAATTTGTCAGGAATCCCCCCAGACAAGGGAAACCTGTCAGGAAGCCCCCCGGAAAAGAGAAACCTGTCAGGAAGCCCCCCAGGAAAGAAGAACCTGTCAGGAAGCCCCCAAGAAAAGAGGAACCTGTCAGGAAGCCCCCAGAAAAGAGAAACCTGTCAGGAAGCCCCCCACAAAAGGGAAACCTGTCAGGAAGCCCCCCAGAAAAGAGAAACCTGTCAGGAAGCTCCCCAGAAAAGAGAAACCTGTCAGGAAGCCCCCCAGAAAAGAGAAACCTGTCAGGAAGACCCCAGAAAAGAGAAACCTGTCAGGAAGCCCCCCAGAAAAGAGAAACCTGTCAGGAAGCCCCCCAGAAAAGAGAAACCTGTCAGGAAGCCCCCCGGAAAAGAGAAACCTGTCAGGAAGCCCCCCGGAAAAGAGAAACCTGTCAGGAAGCCCCCCAGAAAAGAGAAACCTGTCAGGAATCCCCCCAGAGAAGAGAAACCTGTCAGGAAGCCCCCCAGAAAAGAGAAACCTGTCGGGAAGCCCTCCAGAGAAGAGGAACCTGTCAGGAAGCCCACCAAAAAAAAGAGGAACCTGTCAGGAAGCCCCCCAGAAAAGAGGAACCTGTCATGAAGCCCCCCAGAAAAGAGAAACCTGTCAGGAAGCCCCCAGAAAAGAGAAACCTGTCAGGAAGCCCCCCAGAAAAGAGAAACCTGTCAGGAAGCCCCCTGGACAAGAGAAACCTGTCAGGAAGCCCCCCAGAAAAGAGGACCCTGTCAGGAAGCCCCCCAGAAAAGAGGAACCTGTCAGGGAGCCCCCAGAAAAGAGAAACCTGTCAGGAAGCCCCCCAGAAAAGGGAAACCTGTCAGGAAGCCCCCCAGAAAAGAGAAACCTGTCAGGAAGCCCCCCAGAAAAGAGAAACCTGTCAGGAATGCCCCCAAGAGAAGAGAAACCAGTCAGGAAGCCCCCGGAAAAGAGGAACCAGTCAGGAAGCCCCCCGGAAAAGGGGAACCTATCAGGAAGCCCCCCAGAAAAGAGAAACCTGTCAGGAAGCCCCCCAGAAAAGAGGAACCTGTCAGGAAGCCCCCCAGAAAAGAGAAACCTGTCAGGAAGCCCCCCAGAAAAGATAAACCTGTCAGGAAGCCCCCCAGAAAAGAGAAACCTGTCAGGAAGCCCCCCAGAAAAGAGGAACCTGTCAGGAAGCCCCCCAGGAAAGAGAAACCTGTCAGGAAGCCCCCAGAAAAGAGAAACTTGTCAGGAAGCCCCCCAGAAAAGAGGAACCTGTCAGGAAGCCCCCCGGAAAAGAGAAACCTGTCAGGAAGCCCCCCAGAAAAGAGAAACCTGTCAGGAAGCCCCCCAGAAAAGAGAAACCTGTCAGGAAGCCCCCCAGAGAAGAGAAACCTGTCAGGAAGTCCCCAGAAAAGAGAGACCTGTCAGGAAGCCCCCTGGAAAAGAGAAACCTGTCAGGAAGCCCCCCGGAAAAGAGAAACCTGTCAGGAAGCCACCCAGAAAAGAGAAACCTATCAGGAAGCCCCCCAGAAAAGAGAAACCTGTCAGGAAGCCCCCCAGAAAAGAGAAACCTATCAGGAAGCTCCCCAGAAAAGAGAAACCTGTCAGGAAGCCCCCCAGAAAAGAGAAACCTGTCAGGAAGCCCCCCAGAAAAGAGGAACCTGTCAGGAAGCCCCCCAGAAAAGAAACCTGTCAGGAAGCCCCCAAGAAAGATAAACCTGTCAGGAAGCCCCCCAGAAAAGAGGAACCTGTCAGGAAGCCCCCCAGAGAAGGGAAACCTGTCAGGAAGCCCCCCAGAAAAGAGAAACCTGTCAGGAAGCCCCCCAGAAAACGGAAACCTGTCAGGAAGCCCCCCAGAAAAGAGAAACCTGTCAGGACGCCCCCCGGAAAAGAGAAACCTGTCAGGAAGCCCCCCAGAAAAGAGAAACCTGTAAGGAAGCCCCCAGAAAAGAGAAACCTGTCAGGAAGCCCCCCAGACAAGGGAAACCTGTCAGGAAGCCCCCCGGAAAAGAGAAACCTGTCAGGAAGCCCCCCAGGAAAGAAGAACCTGTCAGGAAGCCCCCCCAGAAAAGAGGAACCTGTCAGGAAGCCCCCAGAAAAGAGAAACCTGTCAGGAAGCCCCCCACAAAAGGGAAACCTGTCAGGAAGTCCCCCAGAAAAGAGAAACCTGTCAGGAAGCCCCCCAGAAAAGAGAAACCTGTCAGGAAGCCCCCCAGAAAAGAGAAACCTGTCAGGAAGTCCCCCAGAAATGAGAAACCCGTCAGGAAGCCCCCCAGAAAAGAGAAACCTGTCAGAAAGCCCCCCAGAAAAGAGAAACCTGTCAGGAAGTCCCCCAGAAAAAAGAAACCTGTCAGGAAGCCCCCCAGAAAAGAGAAACCTGTCAGAAAGCCCCCCAGAAAAGAGAAACCTGTCAGGAAGTCCCCCAGAAAAGAGAAACCTGTCAGAAAGCCCCCCAGAAAAGAGAAACCTGTCAGGAAGCCCCCCAGAAAAGAGAAACCTGTCAGAAAGCCCCCCAGAAAAGAGAAACCTGTCAGGAAGCCCCCCGGAAAAGAGAAACCTGTCAGGAAGCCCCCCGGAAAAGAGAAACCTGTCAGGAAGCCACCCGGAAAAGAGAAACCTGTCAGGAAGCCCCCCAGAAAAGAGAAACCTGTCAGGAAGCCCCCCAGAGAAGAGAAACCAGTCAGGAAGCCCCCCAGAAAAGAGAAACCTGTCGGGAAGCCCTCCAGAGAAGAGGAACCTGTCAGGAAGCCCCCCAGAAAAGAGGAATCTGTCAGGAAGCCCCCCAGAAAAGAGAAACATGTCAGGAAGCCCCCAGAAAAGAGAAACCTGTCAGGAAGCCCCCAGAAAAGAGAAACCTGTCAGGAAGCCCCCCGGACAAGAGAAACCTGTCAGGAAGCC
Source organism: Scyliorhinus torazame (assembly GCF_047496885.1). Taxonomy (NCBI): domain Eukaryota; kingdom Metazoa; phylum Chordata; class Chondrichthyes; order Carcharhiniformes; family Scyliorhinidae; genus Scyliorhinus; species Scyliorhinus torazame. The sequence goes on along the minus strand of NC_092710.1, from coordinate 346,044,091 downwards.
CCCCAGAAAAGAGGAACCTGTCAGGAAGCCCCCCAGAAAAGAGGAACCTGTCAGGAAGCCCCCAGAAAAGAGAAACCTGTCAGGAAGCCCCCCAGAAAAGGGAAACCTGTCAGGAAGCCCCCCAGAAAAGAGAAACCTGTCAGGAAGCCCCCCAGAAAAGAGAAACCTGTCAGGAATGCCCCCAAGAGAAGAGAAACCAGTCAGGAAGCCCCCGGAAAAGAGGAACCAGTCAGGAAGCCCCCCGGAAAAGCGGAACCTGTCAGGAAGCCCCCCAGAAAAGAGAAACCTGTCAGGAAGCCCCCCAGAAAAGAAGAACCTGTCAGGAAGCCCCCCAGAAAAGAGAAACCTGTCAGGAAGCCCCCCAGAAAAGAGAAACCTGTCAGGAAGCCCCCCAGAAAAGAGAAACCTGTCAGGAAGCCCCCCAGAAAAGAGGAACCTGTCAGGAAGCCCCCCAGAAAAGAGAAATCTGTCAGGAAGCCCCCAGAAAAGAGAAACTTGTCAGGAAGCCCCCCAGAAAAGAGGAACCTGTCAGGAAGGCCCCCGGAAAAGAGAAACCTGTCAGGAAGCCCCCCAGAAAAGAGAAACCTGTCAGGAAGCCCCCCAGAAAAGAGAAACCTGTCAGGAAGCCCCCCAGAGAAGAGAAACCTGTCAGGAAGTCCCCAGAAAAGAGAGACCTGTCAGGAAGCCCCCTGGAAAAGAGAAACCTGTCAGGAAGCTCCCCAGAAAAGAGAAACCTGTCAGGAAGCTCCCCAGAAAAGAGAAACCTGTCAGGAAGCCCCCCAGAAAAGAGGAACCTGTCAGGAAGCCCCCCAGAGAAGGGAAACCTGTCAGGAAGCCCCCCAGAAAAGAGAAACCTGTCAGGACGCCCCCCGGAAAAGAGAAACCTGTCAGGAAGCCCCCCAGAAAAGAGAAACCTATCAGGAAGCTCCCCAGAAAAGAGAAACCTGTCAGGAAGCCCCCCAGAAAAGAGGAACCTGTCAGGAAGCCCCCCAGAGAAGGGAAACCTGTCAGGAAGCCCCCCAGAAAAGAGAAACCTGTCAGGAAGCCCCCCAGAAAAGGGAGACCTGTCAGGAAGCCCCCCAGAAAAGAGAAACCTGTCAGGACGCCCCCCGGAAAAGAGAAACCTGTCAGGAAGCCCCCCAGAAAAGAGAAACCTGTAAGGAAGCCCCCAGAAAAGAGAAACCTGTCAGGAAGCCCCCCAGACAAGGGAAACCTGTCAGGAAGTCCCCCAGAAAAGAAGAACCTGTCAGGAAGCCCCCCACAAAAGGGAAACCTGTCAGGAAGGCCCCAGAAAAGAGAAACCTGTCAGGAAGCCCCCAGAAAAGAGAAACCTATCAGGAAGCCCCCCAGAAAAGGGAAACCTGTCAGGAAGCTCCCCAGAAAAGAGAAACCTGTCAGGAAGCCCCCCAGAAAAGAGAAACCTGTCAGGAAGTCCCCCAGAAAAGAGAAACCTGTCAGGAAGCCCCCCGGAAAAGAGAAGCCTGTCAGGAAGCCCCCCGGAAAAGAGAAACCTGTCAGGAAGCCCCCCGGAAAAGAGAAACCTGTCAGGAACCCCCCCGGAAAAGAGAAACCTGTCAGGAAGCCCCCCAGAAAAGAGAAACCTGTCAGGAAGCCCCCCAGAGAAGAGAAACCTGTCAGGAAGCCCCCCAGAAAAGAGAAACCTGTCGGGAAGCCCTCCAGAGAAGAGAAACCTGTCAGGAAGCCCCCCAGAAAAGAGAAACCTGTCAGGAAACCCCCCGGACAAGAGAAACCTGTCAGGAAGCCCCCCAGAAAAGAGAAACCTGTCAGGAAGTCCCCATAAAAGAGGAACCTGTCAGGAAGCCCCCCCAGAAAAGAGGAACCTGTCAGGAAGACCCCAGAAAAGAGAAACCTGTCAGGAAGCCCCCCAGAAAAGGGAAACCTGTCAGGAAGCCCCCCAGAAAAGAGAAACCTGTCAGGAAGCCCCCCAGAAAAGCGAAACCTGTCAGGAATGCCCGCAAGAGAAGAGAAACCAGTCAGGAAGCCCCCGGAAAAGAGGAACCAGTCAGGAAGGCCCCCGGAAAAGCGGAACCTGTCAGGAAGCCCCCCAGAAAAGAGAAACCTGTCAGGAAGCCCCCCAGAAAAGAGGAACCTCTCAGGAAGCCCCCCAGAAAAGAGAAACCTGTCAGGAAGCCCCCCAGAAAAGAGAAACCTGTAAGGAAGCCCCCAGAAAAGAGAAACCTGTCAGGAAGCCCCCCAGACAAGGGAAACCTGTCAGGAAGTCCCCCAGAAAAGAAGAACCTGTCAGGAAGCCCCCCACAAAAGGGAAACCTGTCAGGAAGGCCCCAGAAAAGAGAAACCTGTCAGGAAGCCCCCAGAAAAGAGAAACCTATCAGGAAGCCCCCCAGAAAAGGGAAACCTGTCAGGAAGCTCCCCAGAAAAGAGAAACCTGTCAGGAAGCCCCCCAGAAAAGAGAAACCTGTCAGGAAGTCCCCCAGAAAAGAGAAACCTGTCAGGAAGCCCCCCGGAAAAGAGAAGCCTGTCAGGAAGCCCCCCGGAAAAGAGAAACCTGTCAGGAAGCCCCCCGGAAAAGAGAAACCTGTCAGGAACCCCCCCGGAAAAGAGAAACCTGTCAGGAAGCCCCCCAGAAAAGAGAAACCTGTCAGGAAGCCCCCCAGAGAAGAGAAACCTGTCAGGAAGCCCCCCAGAAAAGAGAAACCTGTCGGGAAGCCCTCCAGAGAAGAGAAACCTGTCAGGAAGCCCCCCAGAAAAGAGAAACCTGTCAGGAAACCCCCCGGACAAGAGAAACCTGTCAGGAAGCCCCCCAGAAAAGAGAAACCTGTCACGAAGTCCCCATAAAAGAGGAACCTGTCAGGAAGCCCCCCCAGAAAAGAGGAACCTGTCAGGAAGACCCCAGAAAAGAGAAACCTGTCAGGAAGCCCCCCAGAAAAGGGAAACCTGTCAGGAAGCCCCCCAGAAAAGAGAAACCTGTCAGGAAGCCCCCCAGAAAAGCGAAACCTGTCAGGAATGCCCCCAAGAGAAGAGAAACCAGTCAGGAAGCCCCCGGAAAAGAGGAACCAGTCAGGAAGGCCCCCGGAAAAGCGGAACCTGTCAGGAAGCCCCCCAGAAAAGAGAAACCTGTCAGGAAGCCCCCCAGAAAAGAGGAACCTCTCAGGAAGCCCCCCAGAAAAGAGAAACCTGTCAGGAAGCCCCCCAGAAAAGAGAAACCTGTCAGGAAGCCCCCCAGAAAAGAGAAACCTGTCAGGAAGCCCCCCAGAAAAGAGGAACCTGTCAGGAAGCCCCCCAGAAGAGAGAAACCTGTCAGGAAGCCCCCAGAAAAGAGAAACTTGTCAGGAAGCCCCCCAGAAAAGAGGAACCTGTCAGGAAGCCCCCCGGAAAAGAGAAACCTGTCAGGAAGCCCCCCAGAAAAGAGAAACCTGTCAGGAAGCCCCCCAGAAAAGAGAAACCTGTCAGGAAGCCCCCCAGAGAAGAGAAACCAGTCAGGCAGCCCCCGGAAAAGAGGAAACAGTCAGGATCCCCCCCGGAAAAGAGGAACCTGTCAGGAAGCCCCCCAGAAAAGAGAAACCTGTCAGGAAGCCCCCCAGAAAAGAGGAACCTGTCAGGAAGCCCCCCAGAAAAGAGAAACCTGTCAGGAATCCCCCCAGAAAAGAGAAACCTGTCAGGAAGCCCCCAGAAAAGGGAAACCTATCAGGAAGCCCCCCAGAAAAGAGAAACCTGTCAGGAAGCCCCCCAGAAAAGAGAAACCTGTCAGGAAGCCCCCCGGAAAAGAGGAACCTGTCAGGAAGCCCCCCAGAAAAGGGAAACCTGTCAGGAAGTCCCCCGGTAAAGAGAAACCTGTCAGGAAGCCCCCCAGAAAAGGGAAACCTGTCAGGAAGTCCCCCGGTAAAGAGAAACCTGTCAGGAAGCCCCCCAGAAAAGAGAAAACTGTCAGGAAGCCCCCCGGAAAAGAGGAACCTGTCAGGAAGCCCCCCAGAAAAGGGAAACCTGTCAGGAAGTCCCCCGGTAAAGAGAAACCTGTCAGGAAGCCCCCCGGAAAAGAGAAACCTGTCAGGAAGTCCCCCGGTAAAGAGAAACCTGTCAGGAAGCCCCCCGGAAAAGAGAAACGTGTCAGGAAGCCCCCCAGAAAAGAGGAACCTGTCAGGAAGCCCCCCAGAAAAGAGAAACCTGTCAGGAAGCCCCCAGAAAAGAGAAACCTGTCAGGAAGCCCCCCAGAAAAGGGAAACCTATCAGGAAGCCCCCCAGAAAAGAGAAACCTGTCAGGAAGCCCCCCAGAAAAGAGAAACCTGTCAGGAAGCCCCCCGGTAAAGAGAAACCTGTCAGGAAGCTCCCCAGAAAAGAGAAACCTGTCAGGAAGCCCCCCAGAAAAGAGAAACCTGTCAGGAAGTCCCCCGGAAAAGATAAACCTATCACGAAGCCCCCCAGAGAAGGGAAACCTGTCAGGAAGTCCCCCAGAAAAGAGAAACCTGTCAGGAAGCCCCCAGAAAAGAGAAACCTGTCAGGAAGTCCCCCAGAGAAGAGAAACCTGTCAGGAAGCCCCCAGCAAAGAGAAACCTGTCAGGAAGCCCCCCAGAAAAGAGAAACCTATCAGGAAGCCCCCCAGAAAAGAGAAACCTGTCAGGAAGCCGCCCGGAAAAGAGGAACCTGTCAGGAAGCCCCCCAGAAAAGGGAAACCTGTCAGGAAGCCCCCAGAAAAGAGAAACATGTCAGGAAGCCCCCCAGAAAAGGGAAACCTGTCAGGAAGTCCCCCGGTAAAGAGAAACCTGTCAGGAAGCCCCCCGGAAAAGAGAAACCTGTCAGGAAGCCCCCCCAGAAAAGAGGAACCTGTCAGGAAGCCCCCCAGAAAAGCGGTACCTGTCAGGAAGCCCCCCAGAAAAGAGGAAACTATCAGGAAGCCCCCCAGAAAAGGGAAACCTGTCAGGAAGCCCCCCAGAAAAGAGAAACCTGTCAGGAAGCCCCCCAGAAAAGAGAAACCTGTCAGGAAGCCCCCCAGAAAAGAGGACCCTGTCAGGAAGCCCCCCAGAAAAGAGAAACCTGTCAGGAAGCCCCCCAGAAAAGAGAAACCTGTCAGGAAGCCCCCAGAAAAGAGAAACTTGTCAGGAAGCCCCCCAGAAAAGAGGAACCTGTCAGGAAGCCCCCCGGAAAAGAGAAACCTGTCAGGAAGCCCCCCAGAAAAGAGAAACCTGTCAGGAAGCCCCCCAGAAAAGATAAACCTGTCAGGAAGCCCCCCAGAGAAGAGAAACCTGTCAGGAAGTACCCAGAAAAGAGAGACCTGTCAGGAAGCCCCCTGGAAAAGAGAAACCTGTCAGGAAGCTCCCCAGAAAAGAGAAACCTGTCAGGAAGCCCCCCGGAAAAGAGAAACCTGTCAGGAAGCCCCCCAGAAAAGAGAAACCTATCAGGAAGCCCCGCAGAAAAGAGAAACCTGTCAGGAAGCCCCCCAGAAAAGAGAAACCTATCAGGAAGCTCCCCAGAAAAGAGAAACCTGTCAGGAAGCCCCCCAGAAAAGAGAAACCTGTCAGGAAGCCCCCCAGAAAAGAGGAACCTGTCAGGAAGCCCCCCAGAAAAGACAAACCTGTCAGGAAGCCCCCAAGAAAGATAAACCTGTCAGGAAGCCCCCAGAAAAGAGGAACCTGTCAGGAAGCCCCCCAGAGGAGGGAAACCTGTCAGGAAGCCCCCCAGAAAAGAGAAACCTGTCAGGAAGCCCCCCAGAAAAGGGAAACCTGTCAGGAAGCCCCCCAGAAAAGAGAAACCTGTCAGGACGCCCCCCGGAAAAGAGAAACCTGTCAGGAAGCCCCCCAGAAAAGAGAAACCTGTAAGGAAGCCCCCAGAAAATAGAACTTTGTCAGGAAGCCCCCCAGACAAGGGAAACCTGTCAGGAAGCCCCCCGGAAAAGAGAAACCTGTCAGGAAGCCCCCCAGGAAAGAAGAACCTGTCAGGAAGCCCCCAAGAAAAGAGGAACCTGTCAGGAAGCCCCCAGAAAAGAGAAACCTGTCAGGAAGCCCCCCACAAAAGGGAAACCTGTCAGGAAGCCCCCCAGAAAAGAGAAACCTGTCAGGAAGCTCCCCAGAAAAGAGAAACCTGTCAGGAAGCCCCCCAGAAAAGAGAAACCTGTCAGGAAGACCCCAGAAAAGAGAAACCTGTCAGGAAGCCCCGCAGAAAAGAGAAACCTGTCAGGAAGCCCCCCGGAAAAGAGAAACCTGTCAGGAAGCCCCTCGGAAAAGAGAAACCTGTCAGGAAGCCCCCCGGAAAAGAGAAACCTGTCAGGAAGCCCCCCAGAAAAGAGAAACCTGTCAGGAAGCCCCCCAGAGAAGAGAAACCTGTCAGGAAGCCCCCCAGAAAAGAGAAACCTGTCGGGAAGCCCTCCAGAGAAGAGGAACCTGTCAGGAAGCCCACCAAAAAAAAGAGGAACCTGTCAGGAAGCCCCCCAGAAAAGAGGAACCTGTCAGGAAGCCCCCCAGAAAAGAGAAACCTGTCAGGAAGCCCCCAGAAAAGAGAAACCTGTCAGGAAGCCCCCCAGAAAAGAGAAACCTGTCAGGAAGCCCCCTGGACAAGAGAAACCTGTCAGGAAGCCCCCCAGAAAAGAGGAACCTGTCAGGAAGCCCCCCAGAAAAGAGGAACCTGTCAGGGAGCCCCCAGAAAAGAGAAACCTGTCAGGAAGCCCCCCAGAAAAGGGAAACCTGTCAGGAAGCCCCCCAGAAAAGAGAAACCTGTCAGGAAGCCCCCCAGAAAAGAGAAACCTGTCAGGAATGCCCCCAAGAGAAGAGAAACCAGTCAGGAAGCCCCCGGAAAAGAGGAACCAGTCAGGAAGCCCCCCGGAAAAGGGGAACCTATCAGGAAGCCCCCCAGAAAAGAGGAACCTGTCAGGAAGCCCCCCAGAAAAGAGAAACCTGTCAGCAAGCCCCCCAGAAAAGAGAAACCTGTCAGGAAGCCCCCCAGAAAAGAGAAACCTGTCAGGAAGCCCCCCAGAAAAGAGGAACCTGTCAGGAAGCCCCCCAGAAAAGAGAAACCTGTCAGGAAGCCCCCAGAAAAGAGAAACTTGTCAGGAAGCCCCCCAGAAAAGAGGAACCTGTCAGGAAGCCCCCCGGAAAAGAGAAACCTGTCAGGAAGCCCCCCAGAAAAGAGAAACCTGTCAGGAAGCCCCCCAGAAAAGAGAAACCTGTCAGGAAGCCCCCCAGAGAAGAGAAACCTGTCAGGAAGTCCCCAGAAAAGAGAGACCTGTCAGGAAGCCCCCTGGAAAAGCGAAACCTGTCAGGAAGCTCCCCAGAAAAGAGAAACCTGTCAGGAAGCCCCCCAGAAAAGAGAAACCTGTCAGGAAGCACCCCAGAAAAGAGGAACCTGTCAGGAAGCCCCCCAGAAAAGAGAAACCTGTCAGGAAGCCCCCAAGAAAGATAAACCTGTCAGGAAGCCCCCCAGAAAAGAGAAACCTGTCAGGAAGCCCCCAGAAAAGAGAAACCTGTCAGGAAGCCCCCCAGAAAAGAGAAACCTGTCAGGAAGCCCCCCGGACAAGAGAAACCTGTCAGGAAGCCCCCCAGAAAAGAGGAACCTGTCAGGAAGCCCCCCAGAAAAGAGGAACCTGTCAGGAAGCCCCCAGAAAAGAGAAACCTGTCAGGAAGCCCCCCAGAAAAGGGAAACCTGTCAGGAAGCCCCCCAGAAAAGAGAAACCTGTCAGGAAGCCCCCCCCAGAAAAGAGAAACCTGTCAGGAATGCCCCCAAGAGAAGAGAAACCAGTCAGGAAGCCCCCGGAAAAGAGGAACCAGTCAGGAAGCCCCCCGGAAAAGTGGAACCTGTCAGGAAGCCCCCCAGAAAAGAGAAACCTGTCAGGAAGCCCCCCAGAAAAGAGGAACCTGTCAGGAAGCCCCCCAGAAAAGAGAAACCTGTCAGGAAGCCCCCCAGAAAAGATAAACCTGTCAGGAAGCCCCCCAGAAAAGAGAAACCTGTCAGGAAGCCCCCCAGAAAAGAGGAACCTGTCAGGAAGCCCCCCAGGAAAGAGAAACCTGTCAGGAAGCCCCCAGAAAAGAGAAACTTGTCAGGAAGCCCCCCAGAAAAGAGGAACCTGTCAGGAAGCCCCCCGGAAAAGAGAAACCTGTCAGGAAGCCCCCCAGAAAAGAGAAACCTATCAGGAAGCCCCCCAGAAAAGAGAAACCTGTCAGGAAGCCCCCCAGAAAAGAGAAACCTATCAGGAAGCTCCCCAGAAAAGAGAAACCTGTCAGGAAGCCCCCCAGAAAAGAGAAACCTGTCAGGAAGCCCCCCAGAAAAGAGGAACCTGTCAGGAAGCCCCCCAGAAAAGAAACCTGTCAGGAAGCCCCCAAGAAAGATAAACCTGTCAGGAAGCCCCCCAGAAAAGAGGAACCTGTCAGGAAGCCCCCCAGAGAAGGGAAACCTGTCAGGAAGCCCCCCAGAAAAGAGAAACCTGTCAGGAAGCCCCCCAGAAAACGGAAACCTGTCAGGAAGCCCCCCAGAAAAGAGAAACCTGTCAGGACGCCCCCCGGAAAAGAGAAACCTGTCAGGAAGCCCCCCAGAAAAGAGAAACCTGTAAGGAAGCCCCCAGAAAAGAGAAACCTGTCAGGAAGCCCCCCAGACAAGGGAAACCTGTCAGGAAGCCCCCCGGAAAAGAGAAACCTGTCAGGAAGCCCCCCAGGAAAGAAGAACCTGTCAGGAAGCCCCCCCAGAAAAGAGGAACCTCTCAGGAAGCCCCCAGAAAAGAGAAACCTGTCAGGAAGCCCCCCACAAAAGGGAAACCTGTCAGGAAGTCCCCCAGAAAAGAGAAACCTGTCAGGAAGCCCCCCAGAAAAGAGAAACCTGTCAGGAAGCCCCCCAGAAAAGAGAAACCTGTCAGGAAGTCCCCCAGAAAAGAGGAACCTGTCAGGAAGCCCCCAGAAAAGAGAAACCTGTCAGGAAGCCCCCCACAAAAGGGAAACCTGTCAGGAAGCCCCCCAGAAAAGAGAAACCTGTCAGGAAGCTCCCCAGAAAAGAGAAACCTGTCAGGAAGCCCCCCAGAAAAGAGAAACCTGTCAGGAAGACCCCAGAAAAGAGAAACCTGTCAGGAAGCCCCCCAGAAAAGAGAAACCTGTCAGGAAGCCCCCCGGAAAAGAGAAACCTGTCAGGAAGCCCCTCGGAAAAGAGAAACCTGTCAGGAAGCCCCCCGGAAAAGAGAAACCTGTCAGGAAGCCCCCCAGAAAAGAGAAACCTGTCAGGAAGCCCCCCAGAGAAGAGAAACCTGTCAGGAAGCCCCCCAGAAAAGAGAAACCTGTCGGGAAGCCCTCCAGAGAAGAGGAACCTGTCAGGAAGCCCACCAAAAAAAAGAGGAACCTGTCAGGAAGCCCCCCAGAAAAGAGGAACCTGTCAGGAAGCCCCCCAGAAAAGAGAAACCTGTCAGGAAGCCCCCAGAAAAGAGAAACCTGTCAGGAAGCCCCCCAGAAAAGAGAAACCTGTCAGGAAGCCCCCTGGACAAGAGAAACCTGTCAGGAAGCCCCCCAGAAAAGAGGAACCTGTCAGGAAGCCCCCCAGAAAAGAGGAACCTGTCAGGGAGCCCCCAGAAAAGAGAAACCTGTCAGGAAGCCCCCCAGAAAAGGGAAACCTGTCAGGAAGCCCCCCAGAAAAGAGAAACCTGTCAGGAAGCCCCCCAGAAAAGAGAAACCTGTCAGGAATGCCCCCAAGAGAAGAGAAACCAGTCAGGAAGCCCCCGGAAAAGAGGAACCAGTCAGGAAGCCCCCCGGGAAAGGGGAACCTATCAGGAAGCCCCCCAGAAAAGAGGAACCTGTCAGGAAGCCCCCCAGAAAAGAGAAACCTGTCAGCAAGCCCCCCAGAAAAGAGAAACCTGTCAGGAAGCCCCCCAGAAAAGAGAAACCTGTCAGGAAGCCCCCCAGAAAAGAGGAACCTGTCAGGAAGCCCCCCAGAAAAGAGAAACCTGTCAGGAAGCCCCCAGAAAAGAGAAACTTGTCAGGAAGCCCCCCAGAAAAGAGGAACCTGTCAGGAAGCCCCCCGGAAAAGAGAAACCTGTCAGGAAGCCCCCCAGAAAAGAGAAACCTGTCAGGAAGCCCCCCAGAAAAGAGAAACCTGTCAGGAAGCCCCCCAGAGAAGAGAAACCTGTCAGGAAGTCCCCAGAAAAGAGAGACCTGTCAGGAAGCCCCCTGGAAAAGCGAAACCTGTCAGGAAGCTCCCCAGAAAAGAGAAACCTGTCAGGAAGCCCCCCAGAAAAGAGAAACCTGTCAGGAAGCACCCCAGAAAAGAGGAACCTGTCAGGAAGCCCCCCAGAAAAGAGAAACCTGTCAGGAAGCCCCCAAGAAAGATAAACCTGTCAGGAAGCCCCCCAGAAAAGAGAAACCTGTCAGGAAGCCCCCAGAAAAGAGAAACCTGTCAGGAAGCCCCCCAGAAAAGAGAAACCTGTCAGGAAGCCCCCCGGACAAGAGAAACCTGTCAGGAAGCCCCCCAGAAAAGAGGAACCTGTCAGGAAGCCCCCCAGAAAAGAGGAACCTGTCAGGAAGCCCCCAGAAAAGAGAAACCTGTCAGGAAGCCCCCCAGAAAAGGGAAACCTGTCAGGAAGCCCCCCAGAAAAGAGAAACCTGTCAGGAAGCCCCCCCCAGAAAAGAGAAACCTGTCAGGAATGCCCCCAAGAGAAGAGAAACCAGTCAGGAAGCCCCCGGAAAAGAGGAACCAGTCAGGAAGCCCCCCGGAAAAGTGGAACCTGTCAGGAAGCCCCCCAGAAAAGAGAAACCTGTCAGGAAGCCCCCCAGAAAAGAGGAACCTGTCAGGAAGCCCCCCAGAAAAGAGAAACCTGTCAGGAAGCCCCCCAGAAAAGATAAACCTGTCAGGAAGCCCCCCAGAAAAGAGAAACCTGTCAGGAAGCCCCCCAGAAAAGAGGAACCTGTCAGGAAGCCCCCCAGGAAAGAGAAACCTGTCAGGAAGCCCCCAGAAAAGAGAAACTTGTCAGGAAGCCCCCCAGAAAAGAGGAACCTGTCAGGAAGCCCCCCGGAAAAGAGAAACCTGTCAGGAAGCCCCCCAGAAAAGAGAAACCTGTCAGGAAGCCCCCCAGAAAAGAGAAACCTGTCAGGAAGCCCCCCAGAGAAGAGAAACCTGTCAGGAAGTCCCCAGAAAAGAGAGACCTGTCAGGAAGCCCCCTGGAAAAGAGAAACCTGTCAGGAAGCCCCCCGGAAAAGAGAAACCTGTCAGGAAGCCACCCAGAAAAGAGAAACCTATCAGGAAGCCCCCCAGAAAAGAGAAACCTGTCAGGAAGCCCCCCAGAAAAGAGAAACCTATCAGGAAGCTCCCCAGAAAAGAGAAACCTGTCAGGAAGCCCCCCAGAAAAGAGAAACCTGTCAGGAAGCCCCCCAGAAAAGAGGAACCTGTCAGGAAGCCCCCCAGAAAAGAAACCTGTCAGGAAGCCCCCAAGAAAGATAAACCTGTCAGGAAGCCCCCCAGAAAAGAGGAACCTGTCAGGAAGCCCCCCAGAGAAGGGAAACCTGTCAGGAAGCCCCCCAGAAAAGAGAAACCTGTCAGGAAGCCCCCCAGAAAACGGAAACCTGTCAGGAAGCCCCCCAGAAAAGAGAAACCTGTCAGGACGCCCCCCGGAAAAGAGAAACCTGTCAGGAAGCCCCCCAGAAAAGAGAAACCTGTAAGGAAGCCCCCAGAAAAGAGAAACCTGTCAGGAAGCCCCCCAGACAAGGGAAACCTGTCAGGAAGCCCCCCGGAAAAGAGAAACCTGTCAGGAAGCCCCCCAGGAAAGAAGAACCTGTCAGGAAGCCCCCCCAGAAAAGAGGAACCTGTCAGGAAGCCCCCAGAAAAGAGAAACCTGTCAGGAAGCCCCCCACAAAAGGGAAACCTGTCAGGAAGTCCCCCAGAAAAGAGAAACCTGTCAGGAAGCCCCCCAGAAAAGAGAAACCTGTCAGGAAGCCCCCCAGAAAAGAGAAACCTGTCAGAAAGCCCCCCAGAAAAGAGAAACCTGTCAGGAAGTCCCCCAGAAAAGAGAAACCTGTCAGAAAGCCCCCCAGAAAAGAGAAACCTGTCAGGAAGCCCCCCAGAAAAGAGAAACCTGTCAGAAAGCCCCCCAGAAAAGAGAAACCTGTCAGGAAGCCCCCCGGAAAAGAGAAACCTGTCAGGAAGCCCCCCGGAAAAGAGAAACCTGTCAGGAAGCCCCCCGGAAAAGAGAAACCTGTCAGGAAGCCCCCCAGAAAAGAGAAACCTGTCAGGAAGCCCCCCAGAGAAGAGAAACCAGTCAGGAAGCCCCCCAGAAAAGAGAAACCTGTCGGGAAGCCCTCCAGAGAAGAGGAACCTGTCAGGAAGCCCCCCAGAAAAGAGGAATCTGTCAGGAAGCCCCCCAGAAAAGAGAAACATGTCAGGAAGCCCCCAGAAAAGAGAAACCTGTCAGGAAGCCCCCAGAAAAGAGAAACCTGTCAGGAAGCCCCCCGGACAAGAGGAACCTGTCAGGAAGCCCCCCAGAAAAGAGGAACCTGTCAGGAAGCCCCCCAGAAAAGAGGAACCTGTCAGGAAGCCCCCAGAAAAGAGAAACCTGTCAGGAAGCCCCCCAGAAAAGGGAAACCTGTCAGGAAGCCCCCCAGAAAAGAGAAACCTGTCAGGAAGCCCCCCAGAAAAGAGAAACCTGTCAGGAATGCCCCCAAGAGAAGAGAAACCAGTCAGGAAGCCCCCGGAAAAGAGGAACCAGTCAGGAAGCCCCCCGGAAAAGCGGAACCTGTCAGGAAGCCCCCCAGAAAAGAGAAACCTGTCAGGAAGCCCCCCAGAAAAGAGGAACCTGTCAGGAAGCCCCCCAGAAAAGAGAAACCTGTCAGGAAGCCCCCCAGAAAAGAGAAACCTGTCAGGAAGCCCCCCAGAAAAGAGAAACCTGTCAGGAAGCCCCCCAGAAAAGAGGAACCTGTCAGGAAGCCCCCCAGAAAAGAGAAATCTGTCAGGAAGCCCCCAGAAAAGAGAAACTTGTCAGGAAGCCCCCCAGAAAAGAGGAACCTGTCAGGAAGGCCCCCGGAAAAGAGAAACCTGTCAGGAAGCCCCCCAGAAAAGAGAAACCTGTCAGGAAGCCCCCCAGAAAAGAGAAACCTGTCAGGAAGCCCCCCAGAGAAGAGAAACCTGTCAGGAAGTCCCCAGAAAAGAGAGACCTGTCAGGAAGCCCCCTGGAAAAGAGAAACCTGTCAGGAAGCTCCCCAGAAAAGAGAAACCTGTCAGGAAGCCCCCCGGTAAAGCGAAACCTGTCAGGAAGCCCCCCAGAAAAGAGAAACCTATCAGGAAGCTCCCCAGAAAAGAGAAACCTGTCAGGAAGCCCCCCAGAAAAGAGGAACCTGTCAGGAAGCCCCCCAGAGAAGGGAAACCTGTCAGGAAGCCCCCCAGAAAAGAGAAACCTGTCAGGAAGCCCCCCAGAAAAGGGAGACCTGTCAGGAAGCCCCCCAGAAAAGAGAAACCTGTCAGGACGCCCCCCGGAAAAGAGAAACCTGTCAGGAAGCCCCCCAGAAAAGAGAAACCTGTAAGGAAGCCCCCAGAAAAGAGAAACCTGTCAGGAAGCCCCCCAGACAAGGGAAACCTGTCAGGAAGTCCCCCAGAAAAGAAGAACCTGTCAGGAAGCCCCCCACAAAAGGGAAACCTGTCAGGAAGGCCCCAGAAAAGAGAAACCTGTCAGGAAGCCCCCAGAAAAGAGAAACCTATCAGGAAGCCCCCCAGAAAAGGGAAACCTGTCAGGAAGCTCCCCAGAAAAGAGAAACCTGTCAGGAAGCCCCCCAGAAAAGAGAAACCTGTCAGGAAGTCCCCCAGAAAAGAGAAACCTGTCAGGAAGCCCCCCGGAAAAGAGAAGCCTGTCAGGAAGCCCCCCGGAAAAGAGAAACCTGTCAGGAAGCCCCCCGGAAAAGAGAAACCTGTCAGGAACCCCCCCGGAAAAGAGAAACCTGTCAGGAAGCCCCCCAGAAAAGAGAAACCTGTCAGGAAGCCCCCCAGAGAAGAGAAACCTGTCAGGAAGCCCCCCAGAAAAGAGAAACCTGTCGGGAAGCCCTCCAGAGAAGAGAAACCTGTCAGGAAGCCCCCCAGAAAAGAGAAACCTGTCAGGAAACCCCCCGGACAAGAGAAACCTGTCAGGAAGCCCCCCATAAAAGAGGAACCTGTCAGGAAGCCCCCCCAGAAAAGAGGAACCTGTCAGGAAGACCCCAGAAAAGAGAAACCTGTCAGGAAGCCCCCCAGAAAAGGGAAACCTGTCAGGAAGCCCCCCAGAAAAGAGAAACCTGTCAGGAAGCCCCCCAGAAAAGCGAAACCTGTCAGGAATGCCCCCAAGAGAAGAGAAACCAGTCAGGAAGCCCCCGGAAAAGAGGAACCAGTCAGGAAGGCCCCTGGAAAAGCGGAACCTGTCAGGAAGCCCCCCAGAAAAGAGAAACCTGTCAGGAAGCCCCCCAGAAAAGAGGAACCTCTCAGGAAGCCCCCCAGAAAAGAGAAACCTGTCAGGAAGCCCCCCAGAAAAGAGAAACCTGTCAGGAAGCCCCCCAGAAAAGAGAAACCTGTCAGGAAGCCCCCCAGAAAAGAGGAACCTGTCAGGAAGCCCCCCAGAAGAGAGAAACCTGTCAGGAAGCCCCCAGAAAAGAGAAACTTGTCAGGAAGCCCCCCAGAAAAGAGGAACCTGTCAGGAAGCCCCCCGGAAAAGAGAAACCTGTCAGGAAGCCCCCCAGAAAAGAGAAACCTGTCAGGAAGCCCCCCAGAAAAGAGAAACCTGTCAGGAAGCCCCCCAGAGAAGAGAAACCAGTCAGGCAGCCCCCGGAAAAGAGGAACCAGTCAGGATCCCCCCCGGAAAAGAGGAACCTGTCAGGAAGCCCCCCAGAAAAGAGAAACCTGTCAGGAAGCCCCCCAGAAAAGAGGAACCTGTCAGGAAGCCCCCCAGAAAAGAGAAACCTGTCAGGAATCCCCCCAGAAAAGAGAAACCTGTCAGGAAGCCCCCAGAAAAGGGAAACCTATCAGGAAGCCCCCCAGAAAAGAGAAACCTGTCAGGAAGCCCCCCAGAAAAGAGAAACCTGTCAGGAAGCCCCCCGGAAAAGAGGAACCTGTCAGGAAGCCCCCCAGAAAAGGGAAACCTGTCAGGAAGTCCCCCGGTAAAGAGAAACCTGTCAGGAAGCCCCCCAGAAAAGGGAAACCTGTCAGGAAGTCCCCCGGTAAAGAGAAACCTGTCAGGAAGCCCCCCAGAAAAGAGAAAACTGTCAGGAAGCCCCCCGGAAAAGAGGATCCTGTCAGGAAGCCCCCCAGAAAAGGGAAACCTGTCAGGAAGTCCCCCGGTAAAGAGAAACCTGTCAGGAAGCCCCCCGGAAAAGAGAAACCTGTCAGGAAGTCCCCCGGTAAAGAGAAACCTGTCAGGAAGCCCCCCGGAAAAGAGAAACCTGTCAGGAAGCCCCCCAGAAAAGAGGAACCTGTCAGGAAGCCCCCCAGAAAAGAGAAACCTGTCAGGAAGCCCCCAGAAAAGAGAAACCTGTCAGGAAGCCCCCCAGAAAAGGGAAACCTATCAGGAAGCCCCCCAGAAAAGAGAAACCTGTCAGGAAGCCCCCCAGAAAAGAGAAACCTGTCAGGAAGCCCCCCGGTAAAGAGAAACCTGTCAGGAAGCTCCCCAGAAAAGAGAAACCTGTCAGGAAGCCCCCCAGAAAAGAGAAACCTGTCAGGAAGTCCCCCGGAAAAGATAAACCTATCACGAAGCCCCCCAGAGAAGGGAAACCTGTCAGGAAGTCCCCCAGAAAAGAGAAACCTGTCAGGAAGCCCCCAGAAAAGAGAAACCTGTCAGGAAGTCCCCCAGAAAAGAGAAACCTGTCAGGAAGCCCCCAGCAAAGAGAAACCTGTCAGGAAGCCCCCCAGAAAAGAGAAACCTATCAGGAAGCCCCCCAGAAAAGAGAAACCTGTCAGGAAGCCGCCCGGAAAAGAGGAACCTGTCAGGAAGCCCCCCAGAAAAGGGAAACCTGTCAGGAAGCCCCCAGAAAAGAGAAACATGTCAGGAAGCCCCCCAGAAAAGGGAAACCTGTCAGGAAGTCCCGCGGTAAAGAGAAACCTGTCAGGAAGCCCCCTGGAAAAGAGAAACCTGTCAGGAAGCCCCCCCAGAAAAGAGGAACCTGTCAGGAAGCCCCCCAGAAAAGAGAAACCTGTCAGCAAGCCCCCCAGAGAAGAGGAACCTGTCAGGAAGCCCCCCAGAAAAGAGGAACCTGTCAGGAAGCCCCCCAGAAAAGAGAAACCTGTCTGGAAGCCCCCCAGAAAAGAGAAACCTGTCAGAAAGCCACCCAGAAAAGGGAAACCTGTCAGGAAACCCTCCAGAGAAGAGGAACCTGTCAGGAAGCCCCCCAGAAAAGAGGAACCTGCCAGGAACCCCCCCAGAAAAGAGAAACCTGTCAGGAAGCCCCCCAGAAAAGAGGAACCTGTCAGGAAGCCACCCAGAAAAGGGAAACCTGTCAGGAAGCCCCCGGAAAAGAGAAACCTGTCAGGAAAGCCCCCAAGAGAAGAGAAACCAGTCAGGAAGCCCCCAGAAAAGAGGAACCAGTCAGGAAGCCCCCCAGAATAGAGAAACCTGTCAGGAAGCCCCCCAGAAAAGAGAAACCTGTCAGGAATGCCCCCAAGAGAAGAGAAACCAGTCAGGAAGCCCCCAGAAAAGAGGAACCAGTCAGGAAGCCCCCCAGAATAGAGAAACCTGTCAGGAAGCCCCCCAGAAAAGAGAAACCTGTCAGGAAGCGCCCCGGACAAGAGAAACCTGTCAGGAAGCCCCCCAGAAAAGAGGAACCTGTCAGGAAGCCCCCCCAGAAAAGAGGAACCTGTCAGGAAGCCCCCAGAAAAGAGAAACCTGTCAGGAAGCCACCCAGAAAAGGGAAACCTGTCAGGAAGCCCCCCAGAAAAGAGAAACCTGTCAGGAAGCCCCCCAGAAAAGAGAAACCTGTCAGGAATGCCCCCAAGAGAAGAGAAACCAGTCAGGAAGCCCTCGGAAAAGAGGAACCAGTCAGGAAGCCCCCCGGAAAAGCGGAACCTGTCAGGAAGCCCCCCAGAAAAGAGAAACCTGTCAGGAAGCCCCCCAGAAAAGAGGAACCTGTCAGGAAGCCCCCCAGAAAAGAGAAACCTGTCAGGAAGCCCCCCAGAAAAGAGAAACCTGTCAGGAAGCCCCCAGAAAAGAGAAACCTATCAGGAAGCCCCCCACAAAAGGGAAACCTGTCAGGAAGCTCCCCAGAAAAGAGAAACCTGTCAGGAAGCCCCCCAGAAAAGAGAAACCTGTCAGGAAGTCCCCCAGAAAAGAGAAACCTGTCAGGAAGCCCCCCGGAAAAGAGAAGCCTGTCAGGAAGCCCCCCGGAAAAGAGAAACCTGTCAGGAAGCCCCCCGGAAAAGAGAAACCTGTCAGGAACCCCCCCGGAAAAGAGAAACCTGTCAGGAAGCCCCCCAGAAAAGAGAAACCTGTCAGGAAGCCCCCCAGAGAAGAGAAACCTGTCAGGAAGCCCCCCAGAAAAGAGAAACCTGTCGGGAAACCCTCCAGAGAAGAAGAACCTGTCAGGAAGCCCCCCAGAAAAGAGGAACCTGTCAGGAAGCCCCCCAGAAAAGAGAAACCTGTCAGGAAGCCCCCAGAAAAGAGAAACCTGTCAGGAAGCCCCCCAGAAAAGAGAAACCTGTCAGGAAACCCCCCGGACAAGAGAAACCTGTCAGGAAGCCCCCCATAAAAGAGGAACCTGTCAGGAAGCCCCCCCAGAAAAGAGGAACCTGTCAGGAAGACCCCAGAAAAGAGAAACCTGTCAGGAAGCCCCCCAGAAAAGGGAAACCTGTCAGGAAGCCCCCCAGAAAAGAGAAACCTGTCAGGAAGCCCCCCAGAAAAGCGAAACCTGTCAGGAATGCCCCCAAGAGAAGAGAAACCAGTCAGGAAGCCCCCGGAAACGAGGAACCAGTCAGGAAGGCCCCCGGAAAAGCGGAACCTGTCAGGAAGCCCCCCAGAAAAGAGAAACCTGTCAGGAAGCCCCCCAGAAAAGAGGAACCTCTCAGGAAGCCCCCCAGAAAAGAGAAACCTGTCAGGAAGCCCCCCAGAAAAGAGAAACCTGTCAGGAAGCCCCCCAGAAAAGAGAAACCTGTCAGGAAGCCCCCCAGAAAAGAGGAACCTGTCAGGAAGCCCCCCAGAAGAGAGAAACCTGTCAGGAAGCCCCCAGAAAAGAGAAACTTGTCAGGAAGCCCCCCAGAAAAGAGGAACCTGTCAGGAAGCCCCCCGGAAAAGAGAAACCTGTCAGGAAGCCCCCCAGAAAAGAGAAACCTGTCAGGAAGCCCCCCAGAAAAGAGAAACCTGTCAGGAAGCCCCCCAGAGAAGAGAAACCAGTCAGGCAGCCCCCGGAAAAGAGGAACCAGTCAGGATCCCCCCGGAAAAGAGGAACCTGTCAGGAAGCCCCCCAGAAAAGAGAAACCTGTCAGGAAGCCCCCCAGAAAAGAGGAACCTGTCAGGAAGCCCCCCAGAAAAGAGAAACCTGTCAGGAATCCCCCCAGAAAAGAGAAACCTGTCAGGAAGCCCCCAGAAAAGAGAAACCTGTCAGGAAGCCCCCCAGAAAAGGGAAACCTATCAGGAAGCCCCCCAGAAAAGAGAAACCTGTCAGGAAGCCCCCCAGAAAAGAGAAACCTGTCAGGAAGCCCCCCGGAAAAGAGGAACCTGTCAGGAAGCCCCCCAGAAAAGGGAAACCTGTCAGGAAGTCCCCCGGTAAAGAGAAACCTGTCAGGAAGCCCCCCAGAAAAGGGAAACCTGTCAGGAAGTCCCCCGGTAAAGAGAAACCTGTCAGGAAGCCCCCCAGAAAAGAGAAAACTGTCAGGAAGCCCCCCGGAAAAGAGGAACCTGTCAGGAAGCCCCCCAGAAAAGGGAAACCTGTCAGGAAGTCCCCCGGTAAAGAGAAACCTGTCAGGAAGCCCCCCGGAAAAGAGAAACCTGTCAGGAAGTCCCCCGGTAAAGAGAAACCTGTCAGGAAGCCCCCCGGAAAAGAGAAACCTGTCAGGAAGCCCCCCAGAAAAGAGGAACCTGTCAGGAAGCCCCCCAGAAAAGAGAAACCTGTCAGGAAGCCCCCAGAAAAGAGAAACCTGTCAGGAAGCCCCCCAGAAAAGGGAAACCTATCAGGAAGCCCCCCAGAAAAGAGAAACCTGTCAGGAAGCCCCCCAGAAAAGAGAAACCTGTCAGGAAGCCCCCCGGTAAAGAGAAACCTGTCAGGAAGCTCCCCAGAAAAGAGAAACCTGTCAGGAAGCCCCCCAGAAAAGAGAAACCTGTCAGGAAGTCCCCCGGAAAAGATAAACCTATCACGAAGCCCCCCAGAGAAGGGAAACCTGTCAGGAAGTCCCCCAGAAAAGAGAAACCTGTCAGGAAGCATCCAAAAAAGAGAAACCTGTCAGGAAGTCCCCCAGAAAAGAGAAACCTGTCAGGAAGCCCCCAGCAAAGAGAAACCTGTCAGGAAGCCCCCCAGAAAAGAGAAACCTATCAGGAAGCCCCCCAGAAAAGAGAAACCTGTCAGGAAGCCGCCCGGAAAAGAGAAACCTGTCAGGAAGCCCCCCAGAAAAGCGAAACCTGTCAGGAATGCCCCCAAGAGAAGAGAAACCAGTCAGGAAGCCCCCGGAAAAGAGGAACCAGTCAGGAAGGCCCCCGGAAAAGCGGAACCTGTCAGGAAGCCCCCCAGAAAAGAGAAACCTGTCAGGAAGCCCCCCAGAAAAGAGGAACCTCTCAGGAAGCCCCCCAGAAAAGAGAAACCTGTCAGGAAGCCCCCCAGAAAAGAGAAACCTGTCAGGAAGCCCCCCAGAAAAGAGAAACCTGTCAGGAAGCCCCCCAGAAAAGAGGAACCTGTCAGGAAGCCCCCCAGAAGAGAGAAACCTGTCAGGAAGCCCCCAGAAAAGAGAAACTTGTCAGGAAGCCCCCCAGAAAAGAGGAACCTGTCAGGAAGCCCCCCGGAAAAGAGAAACCTGTCAGGAAGCCCCCCAGAAAAGAGAAACCTGTCAGGAAGCCCCCCAGAAAAGAGAAACCTGTCAGGAAGCCCCCCAGAGAAGAGAAACCAGTCAGGCAGCCCCCGGAAAAGAGGAACCAGTCAGGATCCCCCCGGAAAAGAGGAACCTGTCAGGAAGCCCCCCAGAAAAGAGAAACCTGTCAGGAAGCCCCCCAGAAAAGAGGAACCTGTCAGGAAGCCCCCCAGAAAAGAGAAACCTGTCAGGAAGCCCCCAGAAAAGAGAAACCTGTCAGGAAGCCCCCCAGAAAAGGGAAACCTATCAGGAAGCCCCCCAGAAAAGAGAAACCTGTCAGGAAGCCCCCCAGAAAAGAGAAACCTGTCAGGAAGCCCCCCGGAAAAGAGGAACCTGTCAGGAAGCCCCCCAGAAAAGGGAAACCTGTCAGGAAGTCCCCCGGTAAAGAGAAACCTGTCAGGAAGCCCCCCAGAAAAGGGAAACCTGTCAGGAAGTCCCCCGGTAAAGAGAAACCTGTCAGGAAGCCCCCCAGAAAAGAGAAAACTGTCAGGAAGCCCCCCGGAAAAGAGGAACCTGTCAGGAAGCCCCCCAGAAAAGGGAAACCTGTCAGGAAGTCCCCCGGTAAAGAGAAACCTGTCAGGAAGCCCCCCGGAAAAGAGAAACCTGTCAGGAAGTCCCCCGGTAAAGAGAAACCTGTCAGGAAGCCCCCCGGAAAAGAGAAACCTGTCAGGAAGCCCCCCAGAAAAGAGGAACCTGTCAGGAAGCCCCCCAGAAAAGTGAAACCTGTCAGGAAGCCCCCAGAAAAGAGAAACCTGTCAGGAAGCCCCCCAGAAAAGGGAAACCTATCAGGAAGCCCCCCAGAAAAGAGAAACCTGTCAGGAAGCCCCCCAGAAAAGAGAAACCTGTCAGGAAGCCCCCCGGTAAAGAGAAACCTGTCAGGAAGCTCCCCAGAAAAGAGAAACCTGTCAGGAAGCCCCCCAGAAAAGAGAAACCTGTCAGGAAGTCCCCCGGAAAAGATAAACCTATCACGAAGCCCCCCAGAGAAGGGAAACCTGTCAGGAAGTCCCCCAGAAAAGAGAAACCTGTCAGGAAGCCCCCAGAAAAGAGAAACCTGTCAGGAAGTCCCCCAGAAAAGAGAAACCTGTCAGGAAGCCCCCAGCAAAGAGAAACCTGTCAGGAAGCCCCCCAGAAAAGAGAAACCTATCAGGAAGCCCCCCAGAAAAGAGAAACCTGTCAGGAAGCCGCCCGGAAAAGAGGAACCTGTCAGGAAGCCCCCCAGAAAAGGGAAACCTGTCAGGAAGCCCCCAGAAAAGAGAAACATGTCAGGAAGCCCCCCAGAAAAGGGAAACCTGTCAGGAAGTCCCCCGGTAAAGAGAAACCTGTCAGGAAGCCCCCCGGAAAAGAGAAACCTGTCAGGAAGCCCCCCCAGAAAAGAGGAACCTGTCAGGAAGCCCCCCAGAAAAGCGGTACCTGTCAGGAAGCCCCCCAGAAAAGAGGAAACTATCAGGAAGCCCCCCAGAAAAGGGAAACCTGTCAGGAAGCCCCCCAGAAAAGAGAAACCTGTCAGGAAGCCCCCCAGAAAAGAGAAACCTGTCAGGAAGCCCCCCAGAAAAGAGGAACCTGTCAGGAAGCCCCCCAGAAAAGAGAAACCTGTCAGGAAGCCCCCCAGAAAAGAGAAACCTGTCAGGAAGCCCCCAGAAAAGAGAAACTTGTCAGGAAGCCCCCCAGAAAAGAGGAACCTGTCAGGAAGCCCCCCGGAAAAGAGAAACCTGTCAGGAAGCCCCCCAGAAAAGAGAAACCTGTCAGGAAGCCCCCCAGAAAAGAGAAACCTGTCAGGAAGCCCCCCAGAGAAGAGAAACCTGTCAGGAAGTACCCAGAAAAGAGAGACCTGTCAGGAAGCCCCCTGGAAAAGAGAAACCTGTCAGGAAGCTCCCCAGAAAAGAGAAACCTGTCAGGAAGCCCCCTGGAAAAGAGAAACCTGTCAGGAAGCCCCCCAGAAAAGAGAAACCTATCAGGAAGCCCCCCAGAAAAGAGAAACCTGTCAGGAAGCCCCCCAGAAAAGAGAAACCTATCAGGAAGCTCCCCAGAAAAGAGAAACCTGTCAGGAAGCCCCCCAGAAAAGAGAAACCTGTCAGGAAGCCCCCCAGAAAAGAGGAACCTGTCAGGAAGCCCCCCAGAAAAGAGAAACCTGTCAGGAAGCCCCCAAGAAAGATAAACCTGTCAGGAAGCCCCCAGAAAAGAGGAACCTGTCAGGAAGCCCCCCAGAGAAGGGAAACCTGTCAGGAAGCCCCCCAGAAAAGAGAAACCTGTCAGGAAGCCCCCCAGAAAAGGGAAACCTGTCAGGAAGCCCCCCAGAAAAGAGAAACCTGTCAGGACGCCCCCCGGAAAAGAGAAACCTGTCAGGAAGCCCCCCAGAAAAGAGAAACCTGTAAGGAAGCCCCCAGAAAATAGAAATTTGTCAGGAAGCCCCCCAGACAAGGGAAACCTGTCAGGAAGCCCCCCAGAAAAGAGAAACCTGTCAGGACGCCCCCCGGAAAAGAGAAACCTGTCAGGAAGCCCCCCAGAAAAGAGAAACCTGTAAGGAAGCCCCCAGAAAATAGAAATTTGTCAGGAAGCCCCCCAGACAAGGGAAACCTGTCAGGAAGCCCCCCGGAAAAGAGAAACCTGTCAGGAAGCCCCCCAGGAAAGAAGAACCTGTCAGGAAGCCCCCCAGAAAAGAGAAACCTGTCAGGAAGCTCCCCAGAAAAGAGAAACCTGTCAGGAAGCCCCCCAGAAAAGAGAAACCTGTCAGGAAGACCCCAGAAAAGAGAAACCTGTCAGGAAGCCCCCCAGAAAA
This sequence comes from Scyliorhinus torazame, assembly GCF_047496885.1. Lineage (NCBI taxonomy): Eukaryota > Metazoa > Chordata > Chondrichthyes > Carcharhiniformes > Scyliorhinidae > Scyliorhinus > Scyliorhinus torazame. The sequence goes on along the minus strand of NC_092710.1, from coordinate 346,021,392 downwards.
GAGAAACCTGTTAGGAAGCCCCCCGGAAAAGAGAAACCTGTCAGGAAGCCCCCCGGAAAAGAGAAACCTGTCAGGAAGCCCCCCGGAAAAGAGAAACCTGTCAGGAAGCCCCCCAGAAAAGAGAAACCTGTCAGGAAGCCCCCCAGAGAAGAGAAACCTGTCAGGAAGCCCCCCAGAAAAGAGAAACCTGTCGGGAAGCCCTCCAGAGAAGAGGAACCTGTCAGGAAGCCCACCAAAAAAAAGAGGAACCTGTCAGGAAGCCCCCCAGAAAAGAGGAACCTGTCAGGAAGCCCCCCAGAAAAGAGAAACCTGTCAGGAAGCCCCCAGAAAAGAGAAACCTGTCAGGAAGCCCCCCAGAAAAGAGAAACCTGTCAGGAAGCCCCCTGGACAAGAGAAACCTGTCAGGAAGCCCCCCAGAAAAGAGGAACCTGTCAGGAAACCCCCCAGAAAAGAGGAACCTGTCAGGAAGCCCCCCAGAGAAGAGAAACCTGTCAGGAATTCCCCAGAAAAGAGAGACCTGTCAGGAAGCCCCCTGGAAAAGCGAAACCTGTCAGGAAGCTCCCCAGAAAAGAGAAACCTGTCAGGAAGCCCCCCAGAAAAGAGAAACCTGTCAGGAAGCAGCCCAGAAAAGAGGAACCTGTCAGGAAGCCCCCCAGAAAAGAGAAACCTGTCAGGAAGCCCCCAAGAAAGATAAACCTGTCAGGAAGCCCCCCAGAAAAGAGAAACCTGTCAGGAAGCCCCCCAGAGAAGAGAAACCTGTCAGGAAGCCCCCAGAAAAGAGAAACCTGTCAGGAAGCCCCCCAGAAAAGAGAAACCTGTCAGGAAGCCCCCCGGACAAGAGAAACCTGTCAGGAAGCCCCCCAGAAAAGAGGAACCTGTCAGGAAGCCCCCCAGAAAAGAGGAACCTGTCAGGAAGCCCCCAGAAAAGAGAAACCTGTCAGGAAGCCCCCCAGAAAAGGGAAACCTGTCAGGAAGCCCCCCAGAAAAGAGAAACCTGTCAGGAAGCCCCCCCCAGAAAAGAGAAACCTGTCAGGAATGCCCCCAAGAGAAGAGAAACCAGTCAGGAAGCCCCCGGAAAAGAGGAACCAGTCAGGAAGCCCCCCGGAAAAGTGGAACCTGTCAGGAAGCCCCCCAGAAAAGAGAAACCTGTCAGGAAGCCCCCCAGAAAAGAGGAACCTGTCAGGAAGCCCCCCAGAAAAGAGAAACCTGTCAGGAAGCCCCCCAGAAAAGATAAACCTGTCAGGAAGCCCCCCAGAAAAGAGAAACCTGTCAGGAAGCCCCCCAGAAAAGAGGAACCTGTCAGGAAGCCCCCCAGGAAAGAGAAACCTGTCAGGAAGCCCCCAGAAAAGAGAAACTTGTCAGGAAGCCCCCCGGAAAAGAGAAACCTGTCAGGAAGCCACCCAGAAAAGAGAAACCTATCAGGAAGTCCCCCAGAAAAGAGAAACCTGTCAGGAAGCCCCCCAGAAAAGAGAAACCTATCAGGAAGCTCCCCAGAAAAGAGAAACCTGTCAGGAAGCCCCCCAGAAAAGAGAAACCTGTCAGGAAGCCCCCCAGAAAAGAGGAACCAGTCAGGAAGCCCCCCAGAAAAGAGAAACCTGTCAGGAAGTACCCAGAAAAGAGAAACCTGTCAGGAAGCCCCCAAGAAAGATAAACCTGTCAGGAAGCCCCCCAGAAAAGAGGAACCTGTCAGGAAGCCCCCCAGAGAAGGGAAACCTGTCAGGAAGCCCCCCAGAAAAGAGAAACCTGTCAGGAAGCCCCCCAGAAAACGGAAACCTGTCAGGAAGCCCCCCAGAAAAGAGAAACCTGTCAGGACGCCCCCCGGAAAAGAGAAACCTGTCAGGAAGCCCCCCAGAAAAGAGAAACCTGTAAGGAAGCCCCCAGAAAAGAGAAACCTGTCAGGAAGCCCCCCAGACAAGGGAAACCTGTCAGGAAGCCCCCCGGAAAAGAGAAACCTGTCAGCAAGCCCCCCAGGAAAGAAGAACCTGTCAGGAAGCCCCCCCAGAAAAGAGGAACCTGTCAGGAAGCCCCCAGAAAAGAGAAACCTGTCAGGAAGCCCCCCACAAAAGGGAAACCTGTCAGGAAGTCCCCCAGAAAAGAGAAACCTGTCAGGAAGCCCCCCAGAAAAGAGAAACCTGTCAGGAAGCCCCCCAGAAAAGAGAAACCTGTCAGGAAGTCCCCCAGAAAAGAGAAACCCGTCAGGAAGCCCCCCAGAAAAGAGAAACCTGTCAGAAAGCCCCCCAGAAAAGAGAAACCTGTCAGGAAGTCCCCCAGAAAAGAGAAACCTGTCAGGAAGCCCCCCAGAAAAGAGAAACCTGTCAGAAAGCCCCCCAGAAAAGAGAAACCTGTCAGGAAGTCCCCCAGAAAAGAGAAACCTGTCAGAAAGCCCCCCAGAAAAGAGAAACCTGTCAGGAAGCCCCCCAGAAAAGAGAAACCTGTCAGAAAGCCCCCCAGAAAAGAGAAACCTGTCAGGAAGCCCCCCGGAAAAGAGAAACCTGTCAGGAAGCCCCCTGGAAAAGAGAAACCTGTCAGGAAGCCCCCCGGAAAAGAGAAACCTGTCAGGAAGCCCCCCAGAAAAGAGAAACCTGTCAGGAAGCCCCCCAGAGAAGAGAAACCAGTCAGGAAGCCCCCCAGAAAAGAGAAACCTGTCGGGAAGCCCTCCAGAGAAGAGGAACCTGTCAGGAAGCCCCCCAGAAAAGAGGAATCTGTCAGGAAGCCCCCCAGAAAAGAGAAACATGTCAGGAAGCCCCCAGAAAAGAGAAACCTGTCAGGAAGCCCCCAGAAAAGAGAAACCTGTCAGGAAGCCCCCCGGACAAGAGAAACCTGTCAGGAAGCCCCCCAGAAAAGAGGAACCTGTCAGGAAGCCCCCCAGAAAAGAGGAACCTGTCAGGAAGCCCCCAGAAAAGAGAAACCTGTCAGGAAGCCCCCCAGAAAAGGGAAACCTGTCAGGAAGCCCCCCAGAAAAGAGAAACCTGTCAGGAAGCCCCCCAGAAAAGAGAAACCTGTCAGGAATGCCCCCAAGAGAAGAGAAACCAGTCAGGAAGCCCCCGGAAAAGAGGAACCAGTCAGGAAGCCCCCCGGAAAAGCGGAACCTGTCAGGAAGCCCCCCAGAAAAGAGAAACCTGTCAGGAAGCCCCCCAGAAAAGAGGAACCTGTCAGGAAGCCCCCCAGAAAAGAGAAACCTGTCAGGAAGCCCCCCAGAAAAGAGAAACCTGTCAGGAAGCCCCCCAGAAAAGAGAAACCTGTCAGGAAGCCCCCCAGAAAAGAGGAACCTGTCAGGAAGCCCCCCAGAAAAGAGAAATCTGTCAGGAAGCCCCCAGAAAAGAGAAACTTGTCAGGAAGCCCCCCAGAAAAGAGGAACCTGTCTGGAAGGCCCCCGGAAAAGAGAAACCTGTCAGGAAGCCCCCCAGAAAAGAGAAACCTGTCAGGAAGCCCCCCAGAAAAGAGAAACCTGTCAGGAAGCCCCCCAGAGAAGAGAAACCTGTCAGGAAGTCCCCAGAAAAGAGAGACCTGTCAGGAAGCCGCCTGGAAAAGAGAAACCTGTCAGGAAGCTCCCCAGAAAAGAGAAACCTGTCAGGAAGCCCCCCGGTAAAGCGAAACCTGTCAGGAAGCCCCCCAGAAAAGAGAAACCTATCAGGAAGCTCCCCAGAAAAGAGAAACCTGTCAGGAAGCCCCCCAGAAAAGAGGAACCTGTCAGGAAGCCCCCCAGAGAAGGGAAACCTGTCAGGAAGCCCCCCAGAAAAGAGAAACCTGTCAGGAAGCCCCCCAGAAAAGGGAGACCTGTCAGGAAGCCCCCCAGAAAAGAGAAACCTGTCAGGACGCCCCCCGGAAAAGAGAAACCTGTCAGGAAGCCCCCCAGAAAAGAGAAACCTGTAAGGAAGCCCCCAGAAAAGAGAAACCTGTCAGGAAGCCCCCCAGACAAGGGAAACCTGTCAGGAAGTCCCCCAGAAAAGAAGAACCTGTCAGGAAGCCCCCCACAAAAGGGAAACCTGTCAGGAAGGCCCCAGAAAAGAGAAACCTGTCAGGAAGCCCCCAGAAAAGAGAAACCTATCAGGAAGCCCCCCAGAAAAGGGAAACCTGTCAGGAAGCTCCCCAGAAAAGAGAAACCTGTCAGGAAGCCCCCCAGAAAAGAGAAACCTGTCAGGAAGTCCCCCAGAAAAGAGAAACCTGTCAGGAAGCCCCCCGGAAAAGAGAAGCCTGTCAGGAAGCCCCCCGGAAAAGAGAAACCTGTCAGGAAGCCCCCCGGAAAAGAGAAACCTGTCAGGAACCCCCCCGGAAAAGAGAAACCTGTCAGGAAGCCCCCCAGAAAAGAGAAACCTGTCAGGAAGCCCCCCAGAGAAGAGAAACCTGTCAGGAAGCCCCCCAGAAAAGAGAAACCTGTCGGGAAGCCCTCCAGAGAAGAGAAACCTGTCAGGAAGCCCCCCAGAAAAGAGAAACCTGTCAGGAAACCCCCCGGACAAGAGAAACCTGTCAGGAAGCCCCCCATAAAAGAGGAACCTGTCAGGAAGCCCCCCCAGAAAAGAGGAACCTGTCAGGAAGACCCCAGAAAAGAGAAACCTGTCAGGAAGCCCCCCAGAAAAGGGAAACCTGTCAGGAAGCCCCCCAGAAAAGAGAAACCTGTCAGGAAGCCCCCCAGAAAAGCGAAACCTGTCAGGAATGCCCCCAAGAGAAGAGAAACCAGTCAGGAAGCCCCCGGAAAAGAGGAACCAGTCAGGAAGGCCCCCGGAAAAGCGGAACCTGTCAGGAAGCCCCCCAGAAAAGAGAAACCTGTCAGGAAGCCCCCCAGAAAAGAGGAACCTCTCAGAAAGCCCCCCAGAAAAGAGAAACCTGTCAGGAAGGCCCCCAGAAAAGAGAAACCTGTCAGGAAGCCCCCCAGAAAAGAGAAACCTGTCAGGAAGCCCCCCAGAAAAGAGGAACCTGTCAGGAAGCCCCCCAGAAGAGAGAAACCTGTCAGGAAGCCCCCAGAAAAGAGAAACTTGTCAGGAAGCCCCCCAGAAAAGAGGAACCTGTCAGGAAGCCCCCCGGAAAAGAGAAACCTGTCAGGAAGCCCCCCAGAAAAGAGAAACCTGTCAGGAAGCCCCCCAGAAAAGAGAAACCTGTCAGGAAGCCCCCCAGAGAAGAGAAACCAGTCAGGCAGCCCCCGGAAAAGAGGAACCAGTCAGGATCCCCCCCGGAAAAGAGGAACCTGTCAGGAAGCCCCCCAGAAAAGAGAAACCTGTCAGGAAGCCCCCCAGAAAAGAGGAACCTGTCAGGAAGCCCCCCAGAAAAGAGAAACCTGTCAGGAATCCCCCCAGAAAAGAGAAACCTGTCAGGAAGCCCCCAGAAAAGGGAAACCTATCAGGAAGCCCCCCAGAAAAGAGAAACCTGTCAGGAAGCCCCCCAGAAAAGAGAAACCTGTCAGGAAGCCCCCCGGAAAAGAGGAACCTGTCAGGAAGCCCCCCAGAAAAGGGAAACCTGTCAGGAAGTCCCCCGGTAAAGAGAAACCTGTCAGGAAGCCCCCCAGAAAAGGGAAACCTGTCAGGAAGTCCCCCGGTAAAGAGAAACCTGTCAGGAAGCCCCCCAGAAAAGAGAAAACTGTCAGGAAGCCCCCCGGAAAAGAGGAACCTGTCAGGAAGCCCCCCAGAAAAGGGAAACCTGTCAGGAAGTCCCCCGGTAAAGAGAAACCTGTCAGGAAGCCCCCCGAAAAAGAGAAACCTGTCAGGAAGTCCCCCGGTAAAGAGAAACCTGTCAGGAAGCCCCCCGGAAAAGAGAAACCTGTCAGGAAGCCCCCCAGAAAAGAGGAACCTGTCAGGAAGCCCCCCAGAAAAGAGAAACCTGTCAGGAAGCCCCCAGAAAAGAGAAACCTGTCAGGAAGCCCCCCAGAAAAGGGAAACCTATCAGGAAGCCCCCCAGAAAAGAGAAACCTGTCAGGAAGCCCCCCAGAAAAGAGAAACCTGTCAGGAAGCCCCCCGGTAAAGAGAAACCTGTCAGGAAGCTCCCCAGAAAAGAGAAACCTGTCAGGAAGCCCCCCAGAAAAGAGAAACCTGTCAGGAAGTCCCCCGGAAAAGATAAACCTATCACGAAGCCCCCCAGAGAAGGGAAACCTGTCAGGAAGTCCCCCAGAAAAGAGAAACCTGTCAGGAAGCCCCCAGAAAAGAGAAACCTGTCAGGAAGTCCCCCAGAAAAGAGAAACCTGTCAGGAAGCCCCCAGCAAAGAGAAACCTGTCAGGAAGCCCCCCAGAAAAGAGAAACCTATCAGGAAGCCCCCCAGAAAAGAGAAACCTGTCAGGAAGCCGCCCGGAAAAGAGGAACCTGTCAGGAAGCCCCCCAGAAAAGGGAAACCTGTCAGGAAGCCCCCAGAAAAGAGAAACATGTCAGGAAGCCCCCCAGAAAAGGGAAACCTGTCAGGAAGTCCCCCGGTAAAGAGAAACCTGTCAGGAAGCCCCCCGGAAAAGAGAAACCTGTCAGGAAGCCCCCCCAGAAAAGAGGAACCTGTCAGGAAGCCCCCCAGAAAAGAGAAACCTGTCAGCAAGCCCCCCAGAGAAGAGGAACCTGTCAGGAAGCCCCCCAGAAAAGAGGAACCTGTCAGGAAGCCCCCCAGAAAAGAGAAACCTGTCAGGAAGCCCCCCAGAAAAGAGAAACCTGTCAGGAAGCCACCCAGAAAAGGGAAACCTGTCAGGAAACCCTCCAGAGAAGAGGAACCTGTCAGGAAGCCCCCCAGAAAAGAGGAACCTGCCAGGAACCCCCCCAGAAAAGAGAAACCTGTCAGGAAGCCCCCCAGAAAAGAGGAACCTGTCAGGAAGCCACCCAGAAAAGGGAAACCTGTCAGGAAGCCCCCGGAAAAGAGAAACCTGTCAGGAATGCCCCCAAGAGAAGAGAAACCAGTCAGGAAGCCCCCAGAAAAGAGGAACCAGTCAGGAAGCCCCCCAGAATAGAGAAACCTGTCAGGAAGCCCCCCAGAAAAGAGAAACCTGTCAGGAATGCCCCCAAGAGAAGAGAAACCAGTCAGGAAGCCCCCAGAAAAGAGGAACCAGTCAGGAAGCCCCCCAGAATAGAGAAACCTGTCAGGAAGCCCCCCAGAAAAGAGAAACCTGTCAGGAAGCGCCCCGGACAAGAGAAACCTGTCAGGAAGCCCCCCAGAAAAGAGGAACCTGTCAGGAAGCCCCCCCAGAAAAGAGGAACCTGTCAGGAAGCCCCCAGAAAAGAGAAACCTGTCAGGAAGCCACCCAGAAAAGGGAAACCTGTCAGGAAGCCCCCCAGAAAAGAGAAACCTGTCAGGAAGCCCCCCAGAAAAGAGAAACCTGTCAGGAATGCCCCCAAGAGAAGAGAAACCAGTCAGGAAGCCCTCGGAAAAGAGGAACCAGTCAGGAAGCCCCCCGGAAAAGCGGAACCTGTCAGGAAGCCCCCCAGAAAAGAGAAACCTGTCAGGAAGCCCCCCAGAAAAGAGGAACCTGTCAGGAAGCCCCCCAGAAAAGAGAAACCTGTCAGGAAGCCCCCCAGAAAAGAGAAACCTGTCAGGAAGCCCCCCAGAACAGATTAACCTGTCAGGAAGCCCCCCAGAAAAGAGGAACCTGTCAGGAAGCCCCCCAGAAAAGAGAAACCTGTCAGGAAGCCCCCAGAAAAGAGAAACTTGTCAGGAAACCCCCCAGAAAAGAGGAACCTGTCAGGAAGCCCCCCGGAAAAGAGAAACCTGTCAGGAACCCCCCAGAAAAGAGAAACCTGTCAGGAAGCCCCCCAGAAAATAGATACCTGTCAGGAAGCCCCCCAGAAAAGAGGAACCTGTCAGGAAGCCCCCCAGAAAGGAGAAACCTGTCAGGAAGCCCCCCAGAAAAGAGAAACCTGTCAGGAAGCCCCCAGAAAAGAGAAACCTGTCAGGAAGCCCCCCAGAAAAGGGAAACCTATCAGGAAGCCCCCCAGAAAAGAGAAACCTGTCAGGAAGCCCCCCAGAAAAGAGAAACCTGTCAGGAAGCCCCCCGGAAAAGAGGAACCTGTCAGGAAGCCCCCCAGAAAAGGGAAACCTGTCAGGAAGTCCCCCGGTAAAGAGAAACCTGTCAGGAAGCCCCCCAGAAAAGGGAAACCTGTCAGGAAGTCCCCCGGTAAAGAGAAACCTGTCAGGAAGCCCCCCAGAAAAGAGAAACCTATCAGGAAGTCCCCCAGAAAAGAGGAACCTGTCAGGAAGCCCCCCAGAAAAGAGAAACCTGTCAGGAAGCCCCCCAGAAAAGAGAAAACTGTCAGGAAGCCCCCCGGAAAAGAGGAACCTGTCAGGAAGCCCCCCAGAAAAGGGAAACCTGTCAGGAAGTCCCCCGGTAAAGAGAAACCTGTCAGGAAGCCCCCCGGAAAAGAGAAACCGATCAGGAAGCCCCCCAGAAAAGAGAAACCTGTCAGGAAGCCCCCCAGAAAAGAGAAACCTGTCAGGAAGCCCCCCGGTAAAGAGAAACCTGTCAGGAAGCTCCCCAGAAAAGAGAAACCTGTCAGGAAGCCCCCCAGAAAACAGAAACCTGTCAGGAAGCCCCCCAGAAAAGAGAAACCTGTCAGGAAGCCCCCCAGAAAAGAGAAACCTGTCAGGAAGCCCCCAGAAAAGAGAAACCTGTCAGGAAGCCCCCCGGAAAAGGGAAACCTGTCAGGAAGCCCCCCAGAAAATAGAAACCTGTCAGGAAGTCCCCCGGAAAAGAGAAACTTATCACGAAGCCCCCCAGAGAAGGGAAACCTGTCAGGAAGTCCCCCAGAAAAGAGAAACCTGTCAGGAAGCCCCCAGAAAAGAGAAACCTGTCAGGAAGCTCCCCAGAAAAGAGAAACCTGTCAGGAAGCCCCCCAGAAAAGAGGAACCTGTCAGGAAGCCCCCCAGAAAAGGGAAACCTGTCAGGAAGCCCCCAGAAAAGAGAAACATGTCAGGAAGCCCCCCAGAAAAGGGAAACCTTTCAGGAAGTCCCCCGGTATAGAGAAACCTGTCAGGAAGCCCCCCGGAAAAGAGAAACCTGTCAGGAAGCCCCCCCAGAAAAGAGGAACCTGTCAGGAAGCCCCCCAGAAAAGAGAAACCTGTCAGCAAGCCCCCCAGAGAAGAGGAACCTGTCAAGAAGCCCCCCAGAAAAGAGAAACCTGTCAGGAAGCCCCCCAGAAAAGAGAAACCTGTCAGGAAGCCCCCCAGTAAAGAGAAACCTGTCAGGAAGCCCCCCGGAAAAGGGAAACCTGTCAGGAAGTCCCCCGGTAAAGAGAAACCTGTCAGGAAGCCCCCCGGAAAAGAGAAACCTGTCAGGAAGCCCCCGGAAAAGAGAAACCTGTCAGGAAGCCCCCGGAAAAGAGGAACCTGTCAGGAAGCCCCCCGGTAAAGAGAAACTTGTCAGGAAGCCCCCCAGAAAAGAGAAACCTGTCAGGAAGCCCCCAGAAAAGAGAAACCTGTCAGGAAGCCCCCCAGAAAAGAGAAACCTGTCAGGAAGCCCCCCAGAAAAGAGGAACCTGTCAGGAAGCCCCCCAGAAAAGAGAAACCTGTCAGGAAGCCCCCCGGTAAAGAGAAACTTGTCAGGAAGCCCCCCAGAAAAGAGAAACCTGTCAGGAAGCCCCCAGAAAAGATCAGGAAAACTGAAACCAAAAGCAGAGGTGAGCTCAGCTCACTGCAAAACACAGACACACGCCTAAGCTCTTTTTCAAACTGAAACTTCAAAATGGCTGAACTGAGCTCAGCTCCACCCACTCTCTGACATCACTGTTTTCTTAAAGGTACATTGCTTAAACATCCATTCCTTAAAGGTACTCTCACATGACACTTTCAACTTGAGTTTCTTGCCTTTGTAGTCACCCCTGCACTTTAAGGCCACCATGCTTAGTTGCTCTGTTGTCTCATGCCAGCCTTGATGCTGGAAATTTTGTTTGCCAGATAGGACGCAGCATTTTACAGCACAAGAAGACTTTGTGAAACTTATGAATTTGAATTCAGTTAAGTATAAATTAGGAACAAAAAGGTAGCCCCATAAAATAATTGAATTGGTGTAAAAAAATTCTCAGTTTCAGGGAAAGAAATCTGCTGTCCTTTCATGATTCCAGTTCCATAGCTATGTGGTTGACTTTGAACATGCCTCTGAAATGACTTGGCAACCCCCTCATCTGTATTAAACTGCTGCAGAAAAGTAAAATACCAATAAAACCAGATGGACCTTCAGGAAGTAAAACCAGACAGATTACCCAGTATCAACCTCGGCACAGGAAATGACAACAGGATACCCAATCCTGTCAACCCTGCAAAAGTCCTCTTTACTAATATCTGGGGTTGTTGCTAAAATTGGGAGAGTTGTCCCACAGCCTAGCCAATAAATAGCCTGACATGGTTTATCAAAGTGTGCCTTATAGGCAATGCCCCAAACACCATCATCACAATCACACTGGTCCCACTGACAGTGGGAGTGACACACAGTGGTATACAGTAAGGAGGACATTGCACTGGGAGTCTTCAATATTGACTCTAGATCCCCATGGAGCCTCAAGCCATCAGGTCAAAATGTTGTGGATGGCGTTGAACTTTTTGAATGTTGTTGGAGCTGCACTCGTCCAGGCTACTGGATATTCATCCATCACACTCCTGACTTGAGCCATGCAAATGGTGGACAAGCTTTTCGGGTCAGTGGGTCATAGAGTCATAGATGTTTACAGCATGGAAACAGGCCCTTTGGCCCAGCTTGTCCATGCCGCCCAGTTTCTATCACTAAGCTAGTCCCACTTGCCCGTATTTGGCCCATATCCCTCTATACCCACCCTGCCCATGTAACTGTCCAACTGTTTTTTAAAGGAAAAAAATGTACCCGCCTCTACCACAGCCTCTGGCAGACCGTTCAAGGTGCTCACCACCCTCTGTGTGAAAAAGCTTCCTCCCTGGTCTCTTTTGTATCTCCCCCCTCTCACCTTAAGCCTATGCCTTCTAGTTCTAGACTCCTCTACCTTTGGGAAAAGATGTTGACTATCTACCTTATCTATGCTCCTCATTATTTTATGGACCTCTATAAGGTCACCCCTAAGCCTCTTATGCTCCAGGGAAAAAAGTCCCAGCCTATCCAGCCTCTCCTTATAACTCAGACCACCAAGTTCTGGTAGCATCCTCTTAATTCATCCTCTTCTTCACTCTTTCTAGTTTAACAATATCCTTCCAAAATAGGGTGACCAGAACTGAACACAGTGTTCCACGTGTGGCCTTACCAATGTATAGTACAACTTCAACAAGAAGTCCCAACTCCTGTATTCAATATTCTGACCAATAAAACCTAGCATGCTGAATGCCCTTTTCACCACCCTGTCCACCTGCGACTCCACTTTCAAGGAGCTATACACCTATATTCCTAGATCTCTTTGTTCTGTTAGTCTCCCCAACTCCCTACCATTAACTGAGTAGGTCCTGCCCTGATTTGATCTACCAAAATGCATCACCTCACATTTATCCAAATTAAACTCCATCTGCCATTCATCAGCCCACTGGCCCAATTGGTCAAGATCCTGTTGAAATCTTATATAACCTTCACTATCCACTATGACACCAATCTTGGTGTCATCTGCAAACTTACTAACCATGGGCGCGATTCTCCGACCCCCCATCGGGTCGGAGAATCGCCGGGGGCCGACGTGAATCCAGCCCCCGCCGTGTCCCGAATTCTCCGCCACCGGAGATTCGGCGGGGGCGGGAATCGCGCGCGCCGGTCGGCGGAAATCCCCCGGCGATTCTCCGGTCCGCGATGGGCTGAAGTCCCGCCGCTGTCAACCCACGCCAGCCGACGTGGATTGAACCACCTTTCGAACGGTGGGACAAGGCGGCGCGGGCGGGCTCCAGGGTCCTGGCGGGGGCGATCTGGCCCCGGGGGGTGCCCCCACCGATCCGCGGGCGGGCCTGTGCCGTGGGGGCACTCTTTTCCTTCCGCCTTCACCATGGTCTCCACTATGGCAGAGGCGGAAGAGACTCCCTCCACTGCGCATGCGCGGGAATGCCGTGAGCGGCCGCTGGCGCTCCCGCGCATGCACCGCACGGCAAAGTCATTTCCGCGTCAGCTGGTGGAGTGGAAATCAGTCCAGCGCGGGCCTAGCCCCTCAAGGTGAGGGCTCGGCCCCTCAAGATGTGGAGAATTCCGCACCTTTGGGGCGGCGCGATGCCGGACTGATTCGCGCCCTTTTTGGCGACGGTCGGCGGACATTGCGGCGATTGTGGAGAATCCCGCCCCTTGTCTCCTACATTCTCATCCAAATCATTAATATTTATAACAAATAACAGTGGACCCAGCACCGATCCCTGAGGCACACCGCTGGTCACAGACCTCCTGTTTGAAAATCAACCCTCCACAACTACCCTTTGGCTTCAGTCACCAAGCCAATTTTGTATCTAATTGGCTACCTCACCCTGGATTCCATGAGATTTTGCAACAACCTACCATGCGGTACCTTGTCCAAGGCTGAGTTAATCTCAGCAGACTTCACAGGCTCTGACCTGCTCTTGTAACCATTGTATTTACATGGCTGGTCCTGATCAATTTCTGGTCAATGGTAATCCCCAGGATGTTGATAGAATTAATGCTAATTGTTAAAACAATCTAAAAGAATATTGTAAGAAGTCTTACAACACCAGTTTAAAGATTTGAAATCACTAGCTTTCGGATCGTAGCTCCTTCATCACTCACCTGATAAAAGGAGCTACACTCCGATAGCTAGTGATTCCAAACAAGCCTATTGGACTTTAACCTAGTGTTGTAAGACTTCTTACTGTGCCCACCCCAGTCCAACGCCAGCATCGCCACATCATGGCTAAAAGAATATGGTTACCGGAGGTACTTGTGGCGTTTCATTTATATAGTTCTGATTTGATTTTGATTTGATTTGATTTATTGTCACACGTACCGAAGTACAGTGAAAAGTATTTTTCTGCAGCCAAGGGAACGTACACAGTACGTACATAGTAGACAAAGAAAGAATAATCGACAGAATACATTGACAAATGTTACATCAACAAACAGTTATTGGTTACAATGCGGAACAAGGGGCCAAACAAAGCAAATACATGAGCAAGTGCAGCATAAGACGTCGTGAATAGTGTTCTAACAGGGAACAGATCAGTCCGAGGGGGAGTCGTTGAGGAGTCTGTGGGGAAGAAGCTGTTCCTATGTCTGGATGTGTGGACCTTCAGACTTCTGTATCTTCTGCCTGATGGAAGGGTCTGGAAGACGGCAAAGCCCTGGGTGGGAGGGGTGTCTGATCCTACTCATAAATGTTTTATTATTTTTGAAATCTGTTGTACATAATCTTTAAAATAATTAAAATAATTTTTGTGCCTACTTTTCAGATATCGGCGAAGAACACATATAACCCCCAAATCTTATCTTGCCTTTATAAACAGCTACAAATCTATTTACACAGAGAAACATGTCAACATCAATGACCTCGCAGAGCACATGCAAATGGGTAGGTACATTTCCGTGGAAAAATCGGAACGTTTGTGGAGCTGTGCCATCTGAACAAGAAAGATTGTTGGCCAGTATGTGTAAATGCTCCTGATTTCTTCTGGGATGTGGGTGGCGGAGACAAAGATGCATTTCATTTCCCCTGAGAAGATGGTGGTGGCCTTCTTGAATTATAGCAATTTTGTGTCTGTTAATATTCCGTTTGTGTGTGTGTATATGTATTCTCATTTAAAATTGAAAAACATTGTTGTTCGCAACACATTATTTAGGGTTGGGTTCAGAGTGAACCACATTACTATGGGTCTGGAAACACAAACTCACAGGGAAGCAGTGGCGTTGGGTAATGTTACTGGACCAATAATACAGAAGACCACTCTCTGGGAACACAATTCTAATCCCATAATGGCAATTGATGGAATTTGAATTTAATTCATAAATCTGGAATCTGAACCTTCGGCACGATTTAACAGGATAAAACAGTCCTATTTTGGGCACAAATAACAGGCTGTTTCTCGGAACCTGCAGCGCCAAGAATGACCCCGCTAACAATCCAAAGAGCTCCTACAAATACATAAAGGGCAAAAGAGTAACTCAGGAGGGAGTAGGGCCTCATAAGGATCTACAAGGTCATCTGTGTACGGATCCACAAGAGATGAGTGAGATCCTAAATGAATATTTCTCATCGGTATTTATTGTTGAGAAACAGTAAGAAGTCTTACAACATCAGGTTAAAGTCCAACAGGTTTATTTGGAATCACTAGCTTTCAGAGCACAGCTCCTTCATTAGGTGAGTGATGATACAAAACTGGCGCCAAACCTGGAGCGCTTTAGCAACTGTGGAGGGGCTAGCACTGGCACCACGTGGAACACAAGCGATTCCAATGAAAAACTGTGTGGGATTCTCCGGATCCGTGAATGATACTCGGGAGGCTGACAAGCTGCAGCTGCATATACACATTACATTCTCCACACACACTCATCCCAGCCAATAAGATGGCACTGGTTGTGCTGGAGTGCGCCTATACAGCTGATGGGTCAGCTGGGGCCGGAGGGCACCTAGGGGTGTGGCCTGGTGGGGGTGGGGGGGGGCATGTGACCTGTGGCCCTAAGTTCGCGGTGGGCAGTCAGCGGCATGCACAGCTGCATGGCTGCCTTGCCGGCTGCAGCAATGGTTTCCCATGCCCAGACACCATGTGGGGCATGGTGGGGCATTGCCGTGCGGCAATGTGTTAAAATGTGCCCCCCACCAGTTGCACAAGAGCTCCCGAACATGACAGTTGAATGTTTATGGTATTCCCATTGACACACATGTAGTGTGTACTTTAACCTGAGTCATTTCGAAGCTGTTAATATTTTCAAGACTAGTGCCTCATCTGTACACGTATTAACTTTTTACTTATACTTTCTCACACCATTCTGCACTGATTCCAGAATCAGGCCAGAAAATGGCCTGTAGAATTCCCTGCCCAGTGAAGCAGTTGAGGCTTGTTTTTAAGGTAAAGATAGATAGATTTTTAACAGTAAATGAATTAAGGGTTATGGTGAGCAGGTTGGTAAGTGGAGCTGAGTCCACAAAAGGATCAGCCTGGGCAGCACCGGTGGCACAAGTGGTTAGCACGGTTGCCTCACAGCGCTGAGATACCAGGTTCCATCCCGGGTCTGGGTCACTGTCTGTGTGGAGTTTGCACATTCTCCCCGTGTTTGCGTGGTTTTCGCCCCCACAACCCAAAAGATGTGCAGGGTAGGTGGATTGGCCACGCTAAATTGCCCTTTAATTGGAAGAAATGAATTGGATACTCTAAATTTATTTTAAAAAAGGATCAGCCATGATCTTATTGAATGGCGCAGCAGGCTCGAGGGGCCAGATTGCCTACTCCTGCTCCTAGTTCTTATGTTCTTATGGAGAAGAACAAATGAATCAAACCTCTATGATAGCGGGCAGCATGGTAGCACAAGTGGATAGCACTGTGGCTTCACAGCGCCAGGGTCTCAGGTTCGATTCCCCACTGGGTCACCGTGCATAGTCTGCACGTTCTCCCTGTGTCTGCGTGGGTTTCCTCCGGGTGCTCGGGTTTCCTCCCATAGTCGAAAGACGTGCAGGTTAGGTGGATTGGCCATGATAAATTGCCCTTAGTGACCAAAAAGGTTAGGAGGGGTTATTGGGTTACGGGAATAGGGTGGAAGTTAGGACTTAAGTGGGTCGGTGCAGACTCGATGGGCCGAATGGCCTCCTTCTGCACTGTATGTTCTATGTTCTATCTATGACATTGAAGTGGAAGACTGTTTTAAGGTTACCTCAATGTAACCAACTCTGCTTTCTAGTATTGTCAGTGTAATGTCAAAGGTATTTCAATAGCAAAAATTAATTTCGGTAAGCAAATGCAAAAAAAATGGAACTTCTGTATGGTACTTCAGTTTTTAACAAGATGGAATACATTGCAGGTCTTTCCAAGCTCATGGAGGCAACTGAATCAGTAGCTCATCTCGCATACCAACTAGCAGGGAAAGAAAAGGAACTGGCAGTGGCATCACGTAATGCTGATAAGGTTTGTATGAAATTCACTTTCAAAATTATCTTTTACTAAAACAAGCTAGTATAGTCAACTCGAGGTAGCCAATTCCAGGCAGCTCATTGGATCATCTGCAAATAAGGGGCGAAATTCTCCCCCAACGGCGGGATGCCCGCCGACTGGCGCCAAAGCCGGCGCAAATCAGACGGGCATCGCGCCGGCAAAAAGGTGCGGACGTCTCCGCATCTTTGGCGACCTAGCCCCAACATTGAGGGATTTCCGCCCCGCCAGCTGGCGAAAATGGCGTTTGTTGCCCCGCCAGCTGGCGCGGAAATGCGGCGCATGCGCGGGAGCGTCAGCGGCCGCTGTCAGTTTCCCCGCGCATGCGCGGGAGCGTCAGCGGCCGCCGAAAGTTTCCCGCGCATGCGCAGTGGGGAGAGTCTCTTCCGCCTCCGCCATGGTGGAGGCCGTAGCGGAGGCGGAAGGGAAAGAGTGCCCCCACGGCACAGGCCCACCCGCGGATCGGTGGGCCCCGATCGCGGGCCAGGCCACCGTGGGGGCACCCCCCGGGGTCAGATCGCCCCGCGCCCCCCCCCAGGACCCCGGAGCCCGCCCACGCTGCCTGGTCCCGCCGGTAAATACCAGGTTTGATTTACGTCGGCGGGACAGGCAATTCCTGGGCGGGACTTCGGCCCATCCGGGCCGGAGAATCCAGCGGGGGGTCCCGCCAACCGGCGCGGCTGGATTCCCGCCCCCGCCCAATCTCCGGGAGCGGAGACTTCGGCGGGGGCGGGATTCACGGCGGCCAACGGCCATTCTCCGACCCGGCGGGGGGTCGGAGAATGACGCCCAAGGTGTCTGAGACCTTTCAGTAAGGATTGAAGGAATAATTGCTAAATTTGCTGACTATACAAAGATAGATCAGAAGGTAAATTGTGAAGAGGACACAAGGAGGCAACAAAGGGACATAGGCAGGCTAAGTAAGCAAACAAAGACCTGACAAATGGAGATGAATGTGAGCAAATGGGAAATTGTCCATTTTGGCAGGAAGAATAAAAAAGAAGCATCATACCTAATTGGTGAGAGAATGCAGCTCTTTGAGATTCAGAGTGAGCTGGGTTTCCTAGTGCATAAATCACTAAAGGCTACAGCAAGTAATTAAAAAAGCAAATACAAGATTATTGTGAGAGGAATTGAATACAAAAGTATGGAGGTTATGCTTCAGTTGTACAAGACCACATCTGGAATGTACAGTATTGTTCTCCTTGTTTAAGGGAGGGTGTAAATGTATTGAAATCAGTTCAGAGAAGGTTTACTGGACTGATACCTGGAATGGGTGGGTTATCTCATGAGAAACTTTGGAGAGGTTAGGCTTGCACCCACTAGAGTTTCGGAGAGTAAGAGGCGACTTCATTGAAACTATTAAGATTCTGAGGGGCCTTGATAGGGTGGACGTGGAGAGGATGTTTCATCTTGTGAGAGAACTAGCGCTCACTGTTTAAAAATAAAGGGCTGTTTATTTAAGACAGAGATGAAGGGAATTCTTTTCTCTCATAGGAGTCTCTGGAACCCTCTTCTTTAAAAGGCAGTGGAAGCAGTCTTTAAATATTTTAAGGCAGAGCTAGATACATTATTGCTAAGCAAAGGAGTGAAAGGTTATCATGGGCATGTAGGAGTGTGGAGTTGTGATTACAATCAAATCAGCCATGATCTTATTGAATGGTGGAGAAGACTTGATGGGCTGAGTGGCCTATTCCTACCCTTAATTGGTATGTTTGTATGTCTGTTCATATGTTCCAACTGAGAACCATGTCAGAAATAGACACCGAACATGATTTTTGAAGAAATAGCCAAGTCATAGTCAGCGGCAGTGATTTCCTTCCAATTATGGATGATGGCTGAGCTCCTGATGGTGGAGAGCCAGTAGGAACTGCAGTCTAGCAAGGCAAATAAGAGAGGTGCAATTTTAACACCTCTTATAAATGTTTCAAAAAGAAATGGCCACATTTCCAAGACTCCTTTGAGCAGAGGAAATATCTCCACAAGTTGACCCGTAGATATGGATACTGTGGGGGTATACGGCATCCCCAAATTAACCCGGAAGTGCTACTTCCCTGCTCTGGCACCTGGTGAACAAGGCCTAGATTTTCACTGGGTTGACTCCGGAGCCCTTAAAGAATGGCAGGCAAGCCCTGATTCCAGTCTTCCCAAATCCATTCCCAGGCTCTCTAATATTCGGGAGCGCCTTTAAATGGTGCGGGCTGCTTCCTGTCAGAAGCCCACATTCAGCATTCACAACCTGGCTGGCTCCATTGCAGATAGGTATATCCTATTCCTCTGCCATTTTCATGAAGTCATGCAGGTTTTTTAAATGTTATGGTTCACGGCCCCTCAGAGGATTTGTAAACTCCAATATGCATGAAGGAACCTTCTAAAGCTAAAATTCCCCCATGCTCAGTTACACAGTCCTCCCACCCCCTATGCCCCATGAAATGAAAATGGAATGAAAATCACTTACTGTCGCAAGTAGGCTTCAAATGAAGTTACTGTGAAAAGCACCACATTCCGGCACCTGTTCGGGGAGGCTGGTACGGGAATTGAACCCGCGCTGCTGGTCTTGGTCTGCTTTACAAGCCAGCTATTTAGCCCACTGTGCTAAACCAGCCACATGGCAAGTTCTTCGCTTTCACCCACCCTATCAAGCTCCTTATGTTTTCCATGGCAAGGTCTACCCTCCCACCCACCCCCTACAACACCTCAGGTTCCCTATGCCAAGCTGTGGCTCTTCCATGTCCATTGACCAACTGTACACTTTCCCGGACCAATGAACACCACAGTATATAGTGGCAGATGTAAAAAAAAAACTTTGAAAAAATGTAAACTTTGATAACTTTCTCACAAACCTTTGAAACCATTTACCTTCTGAAATTCACCACAGAGACTCATCTTTCAATCAAGCAATGTTTCTTCTGGAAAGCGGTTGTTCTCAACAGCCAATAATTGATGATAACACCTCTTCCCCACAGGAATGATTGACTGATTGATAACTCTAGCCTACACCCCATTCCTGGCAATGAAGATCAAACCTTTACGGGCAGTTTCTTGTGAAGCAGGTGGTCCGAGCTCGGAATATTCCCACCTTCCGCTTTCGATGATGAAAATTCAGGCCATTGCACAGGTGCTGCCAGATGCACTGAGTATTTCCAGCAGCTTCGCTTTTACTTCCGATTTCCAGCAGCGAGAGTATTTTGCTTGAGCTTTAGCAGCTATTACTTCCTCGCTATATGTTGCAGGTTCTCGGAGAGGTGACAGTGAGTGCGCAAGCAGCAGAGGTGGTTAAGAATGAAGTCATGATAGTGAAAGACAAGGCCCAGAAAATTGTCGATGAAATCGAAGCGGATAAAAATATTGCAGAGGGTAAACTGATAGCTGCAAAACCAGCACTAGAAGCTGCAGAGGCAGCTCTGAATGTGAGTACCTTGTTTACTTGATACAGGACTAACTTTAGAATCAATCTAATAGACTGAGAGAATGATTGAATAGTTAGATCAGCCCACTGTGTGCCTGCTGCCTCTCCAGAGCACTTTAGCTAGTCACAGTACCACCCCCACCAACCTCTCCCCACCAGTTTTCCCATAATCCTGCATTTATTCCTAATCAAATAATCATCTAATTTCCTTTAGAAAGCCAAGATTGTATTTCTCTCCATTCCACTCTCAGGCTGTCCATTCCACAGTCTACTCACTCAATACATAAATATGCTCTTCCTTACTTCCTTTTCGGTCCTTTGCCATTCTTCTTAAATCCATGGTTTCTGGCTTTCAACTCTTCCATCCATGGGGATAGTTTCTCTCTATCTACTCGGTCCAGACACCTCATCATTTTGAAGAGCTCTCTGAAATCTCCTCTCAGCTTTCCCTCTCTTTAAGCTCTCAGCTTCAGCACGCTACCCTCATAAATAAAGTCTCTTATTCCTTTACCATTCCTATAATTTTTTGCTCCATCCTCTCCAATGCCTTTGCATTCTTCCCGAAGTGGGGTACCCATACCTGGATGCAGTGGTCCAGTTGAGACTAGACCAATGCTTTCTAAAGGTTCACTATAACGTCTTTGCTTTTGTACTCTCTGCTGCTATATATAAATACCATTATCCCAAAAAACATTATTGACCACTTTGCCAACTTGTCCTCCATGTAGACATGTATCCCAAGAACCCTCTGCTACTGTACCCATTATAGAATTGTACCTTTTATTTTATATTGTGTCTTCTTACCAGCGCAGGCTTGGAGGGCCGAAGGGCCTGTTCCTGTGCTATACTGTTCTTTGTTCTTGTTCTTCCTATCAAAATCTATCAATTCACACTTCTCTGCCATGATCGGGAGTGATTTTCCACCCTTGTTTTCGGAAGACGAAAATGGTGGAGGATGAGTCGAGCAGGAGTCAGCTTTTACGCCAGCGGGATTTCCCCCTTCGATTGTCCCTGACCCCTGCCAGGGACGTATTGGGGTTCCTGCCATGCAATAACATTTCTGTCTATCCTCATCTATTCAGGTGCTTTGTAACAATACTGATAGCAAGCTGCTCAAGCAACACACATGACTCCATTGAAAACAGTGAGGGCTGTGACTTCCCTAAATCCACAGCCACATAGTCCAGAGTAACCAGAACACCAACAGTCATGCTGTATTCTGAAATCAAAAGATTCTTTTTTGATTGAAATAAAACTTGATCATATGCCAGTTTGTGTTGGGCAGCAGTTGAATAATGCAACAAATGCCTGTATTTAATTTGATCACATTATCTTTGTCTTTTCAGACAATCAAACCTGCCGATATTTCCACTGTGCGTAAATTAGCCAAACCACCTCACCTGATTATGAGGATTCTCGACTGTGCGCTCATTCTCTTCCAAAAAAAAATGGATTCAGTCACCATGGACCCAGAAAGACCCTGTCTCAAGCCATCCTGGGGTGAATCTTTGAAGGTGACTCATTATTATAATCCTGTGATGTTTTGACAGGCTAAGAGTAAGCACTTATCTTAAAAAAAATAACTCCTGCTAGTTGTGTCATTCAGAAGAATGTGGTTCCTTCTTCCTTCCCAACACCCTTGCATCCTGTATGAGATGCAAGTATCAGTCAGGTTCCAATCTCAGTGGCAAATGTCTCCACCTAACGATTACTGATAAATAATTCATTAAATTGTACATGATTAATATCCGTTTATATGATTTTTGTCAGGAGTTTTGTTGACTGAAAATTCTGAAGAGGGTAAATGACCTCTTGATTCCCAAAGTCTGTGCACAATCTGCAAGGAACAAATCAGGAGTGTGATGGAATACTTTCCCCTTGCCGGTTGAGTTCAGCTTCAACAATACTCAAGAGGCTTGACAACTTCCAGGACAATGCAGCCCACTTGATTGGTATCTCTTCCACAAATATTTTTACTCCCTTCACCAATGGCGCACAGTGGTAGCCGTGTGTATCATGTACAAGATGCACGGCAGGAGCTCACCAACGTTCCTTTTACAATGCCTTCCAAACCCACAACCACTACCATTTAGAAAGAGAAGGGAAACAGAAATAGCAGAATATCAACACCTGGAGATTCCCCTCCAAGCCACTCACAATCTTGACTTGGAAAAACATTTTTGTTCCTTCACTATTGCTAGGACCAAATTCTGGAACTCTCTGCCTATCAGCACTGTGAGTGTATCTACACCATGTGCATTCTACTGGTTCAAGAAGGAAGCTCACTACCACCTTTTCAAGGGGCAATTAAGGATGGACAATGAATGCTGGCTAGACGGCGACGCGCACATTCCTTGAATGAATATTTCAAAAATTGCCTCCTGAGGCAGAGAGTTCGAAATTCACAGAGCACTTTGAGAGAAAAATTCTCCTAATTTCTATCCTAAAAGGGTGTCCCCTAATTTTAAAACAGTGCTCCTTGTTTCTGAACTCATCTACAAGAGGAAAGATCCTTTGCACGTCCACCTTGTCAAGACCATTCAGGGTCTTATATAGTTCAGTTAGATTACCACTCACTCTTCTACATTCCAATGGAAACAAGCCCAGTTTGTCCAACCTATCCTCAAGACAACCCATTCATTCAGGTATCGATGCTGTATGTGGTTCTATTGGTTTCAACAAAAATGAATACTTGATCCTGTGAAAAATATGCAGCCAACGTATTGGTGTGACTGTTGTGAAGAGATATTGTGTTTTACTATATCTAGGCCTATATTTATTAATATATTTGGGCAGCACGGTAGCACAAGTGGGTAGCACTGTGGCTTCACAGCGCCAGGGTCCCAGGTTCAATTCCTCGCTGGGTCACTGTCTGTGCGGAGTCTGCACGTTCTCCTCGTCTCTGCGTGGGTTTCCTCCGGTTCCTCCGGTTTCCTCCCACAGTCCAAAGACGTGCATGTTAGGTGGATTGGCCATGATAAATTGCCCTTTGTGACCAAAAAGGTTAGGAGGGGTTATTGGGTTAAGGGGATAGCATGGAAGTGAAGGCTTAAGTGGGTCAGTCCAGACTCGATGGGATGAATGGCCTCCTTCTGCCCTGTATGTTCTATGTTATGTACTGTGGTATTCTGTAAAGCAGAATTGCAGGGGCTGTGTGTATATCGATGTGAGGGGAGGGGCATATAACTAATTTAATTATGCTGGGGACTGGGTGTCTACAAAGTCGAGGACATCAAAGGGGTTAGGTATGAAAGGGTTAGGTTTGCACTGAGTGGGGCCAAGTTCCATGTTCTACAAATAAACCCAACATGGGTGGAAATTTGCATCAGTGTAGATTTGGATTTTTAGCTGTAGAATATCAAATGGGGGTAAGGAGTTTACAAATATAAAAGTGCATAAATAAATAAAACAAAGTTTTACATTTTATTTTACCCGAAAGTGGTGGCCATAAGGAGAACATGAAAGATGTTTATATAGTGGGAATGGTAGGATGAGGACAATGGCAAAATATGGCAGAGCAAAACTATTTTTGAAGAAACATTTGAAGTTGCGCTAAGTGTGGCCATGTAAGACCTACTGAAGAGAATGCTGTGTGCTGAGACAGAACTGTGAAGAAGTGAAGTGAGCAGCCTTCAGCTACTCCACAAAAGTGTCTGGTTGTTTCAGAAAGCAGGGTTTCGGTTTAATGTCTTGAATTTCGATAGACGAGAGGGAGAGAAAGAGAGAAGTCCTAGGAAACACCTTCCCTACATCAACAGTAGGTTGTGCTTTGTGGTAATATTACTACATAATTATGGATTAAATATTATTAAGGACTGTTACTTAAAGGGGTGTTTATATGTGAGTCAAGTAAGAGCATTTTGGGGAAATGCTCTGGAAGACTAATTTTAATTGTGTAAATGTAACCTTGTGTGTTTAAGTTTTCTTTTCATTTCCTAATGTTATAATTTTAAAATTTAAAATCTCCAAACCTGTTGGTGGAATTTTTGGTTCCTGGCTTCAGTGCACATATTTTCTTATGGTAAAATACAAATAGAAAACAGTTGTGATCACTGGTCAAGTTTCCCTTTTTGGGATTTAACTCACATGGGATTTGTCATCTGCCGGATCACGGCACTGGCGAAGACCAATTTCACCACCAATGTTTAACATTTTTGATTAATCATACATTACAGGTGTATAGAAAGATAAAAACTATGACCACTTATCACTGACTAATTTGAATCCAGTCATAAATTTAATTTAATAATAATTTCCTTTGAAAAAAGTTCAGAAATGTTGTACTTTTTTGTTGCTTTTTCTGTTTCCATGCATAAAAACAATTTAGGAGCACAGGAATGACAAAATAACACTTGTTTTTTGTCACTTCTTTTGCAGTTATTGAGTGGCACTGGTTTTCTCCAGGCCCTGCAGCAGTTTCCAAAGGACACCATCAATGAGGAAACAGTAGAAATTCTCCAGCCATATTTCACTATGGAGGATTATACATATGACAATGCTAAGAAAGTCTGTGGCAATGTTGCTGGTTTGTTATCCTGGACTCAAGCTATGGCTTCCTTCTTTTCCATCAACAAAGAGGTTCTGCCTCTAAAGGTAATACTGATTTAGAAGAATATTTAAATCAACAGCATTTCACACATATAAGTGCATAAATCTTTCAGTATTATGGATTTTCTGTTTGAATTTTTCCATATTTGAAGAAATTTAAATGAAAATAGAAATATTAATTTTATTTTCAAACAAATGCCTCAACAAATTCCTTATTTAACTCTTGGTTCTGGTTGGAATTACAATGATTTCATGGATTTGTGAGGGCCTTGAAGAGTCCAATACGAGTTTGTGAGTCAAACAAAACGTAACTGTGTAAACACGAATATTTATACAGCGCCAGTACTTTGCTACTGGTCTCCCTAGCCAGTACCTAGCTGGCAGTCTCTATTTATACAGAGAAAAGGTGAATGTTTGCCTTGCCTCCTTATCGAGGGAGCTCATAGTCTCCAAGATCCACAGAGTAACCAATTGCCCCTACCCAATAGAATCTCTGCAGGTTCCAACACATGGGGGGCGTCATTCTCCGACCCCCAGAGGGTCGGAGAATGGCCGTTGGCCGCCGTGAATCCCGCCCCCGCCGGTTGCCGAAGTCTCCGAAGGGAGAATAGTCGGCGGGGCATTAATGGCGCCGCTGACGTCGGAGAATGGCACGGGTCTGCGCAAGGCAGCCGATTTTGGGCCTGCCGATATTCTCCCTTCCGGATGGGCCGAAGTCCCGTCGACGTGATGACCGTTCACGTCGACGTAAATTAAACCTCCTTTTCATCGGCGTGACCCTGTGCTCCAGGTTCACGCCGACCAGCGTGGAGGTGAGTGACGGCCTCGGGGGTTGGCCGCTGGGCAGGCGGTGGCGTGGCCGCAGTCTGAATGTGTGAGGATAGGTGTGTCTCGGGTTGTGTGTGTGTGTGTGCGGCGGGGGGGGGGGGGTGGTTAGAGTGGGCTGGGCTCCGGGGGAGTGCCGGGAGGGGGGTCCGTGCCGGGGAGGAGGATGGGGGGTCCGTGCCGGGGAGGAGGTTGGGGTCCGTGCCGGGGAGGGGGATGGGGGGGGGCCATGCCGGGGAGGGGGATGGGGGGGTCCGTGCCGGTGAGGGGGATTGGAGGGGGGTCCGTGCAGGGGAGGGGGATGGGGGGTCCGTGCCGGGGAGGGGGATGGGGGGGGTCCGTGCCGGGGAGGAGGATGGGGGGTCCGTGCTGGGGAGGGGGAGGGGGGGTCCGTGCCGGGGAGGGGGATGGGGGGGTCCGTGCCGGGGAGGGGGATGGGGGTCCGTGCCGGGGAGGGGGATGGGGGGGTCCGTGCGAGGAGGGGGGTGGGGGGTCTGAGCCGAGAAGGAGGATGGGGGGGTCCGTGCCGGGGAGGGGGGTGGTGGGGGGGTCCGTGCCGGGGAGGGGGATGGGGGGGGGTCCGTGCCGGGGAGGGGGATGGGGGCGGGGGCCGTGCCGGGGAGGGGGATGGGGGGGTCCTTGCCGGGGAGGAGGATGGGGGGGCCCGTGCCGGGGAGGGGGATGGGGGGGGCAAGTGAGTTGGTCCACCTGGCCAGGTGCCAGCCTCCAACAGTTGGAACAATGCGGTCCATGCCACCTGGCTGGGGGGAAGGAGGGGATATGGGCAATGATGACATGTCGTCGTTCCCCCCGCCCCACCAGGCCGTCATGTTTTCTGATCATCCAGTGATGTTGGCCGCCGTGGCGGCAGCCGCTAATGTCCATGTTGCCCTGGATGAGGAGGAGGAGCGTGCCAGAGAGGCGGCGCAGGCTGCCGCAGAGGGGCAGGCGGCAGCCGCCCAGGCTGGAGGGACACCTGACCGACAGGATGAGGAGGGGGAGGAGGACGTCGCGGCCCCACGGCAACGGAGGCACCCGAGGGCGCCCCGTGTGTACTGACCCCGGCAGTCATACCAGGACCTCACGGACCGGGAATGCAGGAGGAGACTCCGGATGAGGCGGGAAACCGTGGCACACATCTGCCACCTGCTGGCACACCTGTCACCGCGTGGCACTGGCGGGGGGCACCCTCTCCCCATGTCCGTCAAGGTTACGGTTGCCCTGAACTTTTATGCAACGGGGTCATTCCAGGCACCGAGTGGGGACCTGTCCGGCATATCGCAGACATCGTTGCATCGGTGCATCCGGGCAGTGACAGATGCCCTATATGCCATGGCGCACCGCTACATCCGCTTCCCTGTGGACCGGGCCAGCCAAGATGCCCGGGCCGTGGGCTTCTCTGCCGTGGCCTGGTTCCCCATGGTCCAGGGCGCGATCGATGGGATGCACGTCGCCGTGTGGCCACCTGCAGATAACAGGGCCGTGTTCACCAATAGGAAGGGGACCTATTCGATGAACATACAGGTGGTCTGCGACCACCGCATGATGATCCTGCAAGTCTGCGCCCGTTACCCAGGCAGTGTACACGACTCATACGTGTTGTCGCGGTCATCCATCCCCGGCATGTACGAGGGACGCCATCCCCGGCTGAGGGGCTGGTTGCTGGGCGACAGGGGCTAACCATTGCGATCGTGGCTGATGACGCCTGTACGGAGGCCACGCAATGAGGCGGAGAACCGCTACAATGATGCCCATGTAGCGACAAGGGGAGTGATAGAGTGGTGCTTTGGCGTGCTGAAGATGGTTTCAGGTGCCTGGACCTCTCTGGGGGCGCCCTCCAGTATCGGTCAGATAGGGTCGGCCGCATCATTGTGGTGTGCTGCGTCCTGCACAACATAGCCCAACAGAGGGGCGATGTGCCGCAAGCAGAGGAGGGCGGAGTGGAGGAGCAGCAGGAAGAGGCCCAGTCCTCCCCAGATGAGGGGGATGGGGGTAATGGTCAGGGCAGACGGGGTAGACACAGGCGGGTGGCTGTCCACCGTTACCGGCTGGCCCAGCGGGCACGGGACAGACTGATAGCCACCCGCTTCACTGACTAGATGGGCGTGGGAATCGGGTAGTATGGCCACAGACCGCACACCATGGCAACAGCCGACCAACCACACCCCCCCACCCATCCACCCACCCAGCACCCTCACCCCCTCCCCAACCCCACCCACCCCACCCGCATGCACACCACCCCCCCCATTGCCGATCCACCTGCGGCACAACGGCCGGGCTCACACAGTCGCGGGTGGACACGTGTCTATTGCAGGCCATGGAGAATGATGACAACCCGCCCTGAGGTGAGCTCCTGGAAGAACTTGTTGTCGAAGGTGAAGACGTTGTGATCCAGAATGAAGCGGATGAGTTGCAGAATTGCGTCTGGAGATTGGCAGTTGTCGGTGTTGAGTACTTCGTTGAGTACAATCTCCAGACGCAATTCTGCAACTCATCCGCTTCATTCTGGATCACAACGTCTTCACCTTCGACAACAAGTTCTTCATCCAGACGCACGGAACAGCCATGGGGACCAAATTCGCACCCCAATACGCCAACATCTTCATGCACAAGTTTGAACAGGACCTACTCACCGCACAGGACCTTCAACCGACGTTATACACCAGATACATCGATGACATTTTTTTCCTTTGGACCCACGGCAAAGAATCACTGAAACGACTACACGATGACATTAATAAGTTCCATCCAACCATCAGACTCACCATGGACTACTCTCCAAAATCAGTTGCATTCTTGGACACACTCGTCTCCATCAAGGACGGTCACCTCAGCACTTCGCTTTACCGCAAACCCACGGATAACCTCATGATGCTCCACTTCTCCAGCTTCCACCCTAAACACATTAAAGAAGCCATCCCCTATGGACAAGCGCTCCGTATACACAGGATCTGCTCAGACGAGGAGGAGCGTAACAGACATCTACAGACGTTGAAAGATGCCCTCGTACGAACGGGATATGGCACTCGACTCATCGATCGACAGTTCCAACGCGCCACAGCGAAAAACCGGACCGACCTCCTCAGAAGACAAACATGGGACACAACCGACAGAATACCCTTCGTCGTCCAGTACTTCCCCGGAGCGGAGAAACTACGTCATCTTCTTCACAGCCTTCAACACGTCATTGATGACGATGAACATCTTGCCAAGGTCATCCCCACACCCCCACTACTTGCCTTCAAACAACCGCACAACCTCAAACGAACCATTGTTTGCAGCAAACTACCCAGTCTTCAGAACAGTGACCACGACACCACACAACCCTGTCATGGCAATCTCTGCAAGACATGCCAGATCATTGACATGGATACCACTATTACACGTGAGAACACCACCCACCAGGTACGCGGTACATACTCGTGCGACTCGGCCAACGTTGTCTACCTCATACGCTGCAGGAAAGGATGTCCCGAAGCGTGGTACATTGGCGAGACCATGCAGACGCTGCGACAACGAATGAACGGACATCGCGCAACAATCACCAGGCAGGAATGTTCCCTTCCAGTCGGGGAACACTTCAGCAGTCAAGTGCATTCAGCCTCTGATCTCCGGGTAAGCGTTCTCCAAGGCGGCCTTCAGGACCCGCGACAACGCAGAATCGCCGAGCAGAAACTTATAGCCAAGTTCCGCACACATGAGTGCGGCCTCAACCGGGACCTGGGATTCATGTTGCATTACATTCACCCCCCACCATCTGGCCTGCAAAATCCTACCAACTGTCCTGGCTTGATACAATTCACACCTCTTTAACCTGGGGTTACCCCATCTCTGGATCTGTAAAGATTTAATCACCTGCTAATGCTTGCATTCCTAGCATTGTTTGGCATCTTTGAATTTGTCTATATATGTGTTTCTGGAACAGACCTCTGCATTCACCTGAGGAAGGAGCAGCGCTCCGAAAGCTAGTGACATCAAAACAAACCTGTTGGACTTTAACCTGGTGTTGTAAGACTTTGTACTGTGCTCACCCCAGTCCAATGCCGGCATCTCCACATCGTGTCTATTCTCATAATAGAAGAAATCAAAAACACAATTCAGAGCATTTCAGATAGAATCAGGGAATTTATTGATGAACTAATCATGACGCAGTACAATACAAAAAGAGGCAATTTGCTCCATCAGGTTTATGGCAGTTCTTTTGAAGAGCAATCTAGTTAGTCCCAATACCCTGCTTCTCCCCCATATTCTCATATTTCTCTCCTTCAAATATTTCTCCAATTCCTTTTTGACAGCTTTGAATTAATATTGATCATCCTATGAGACGGTGCATCTAAAATCATCATCACCTGTAATAGAAAAACAATTTCCTCATGTTGCAAATCACCTTGAATACATACCTTCTTACTTCGAGTAATTAGAAACAGTATACTCTGTGTAAATTCTCAGACCTCTATTGAGCCACACACATCAGGTTGTCCGAACCTTTGATGATAGGACCCATCCAGCTGCAATCACCAAGAACAACCTGATTGGAGCTGGTGATACCTACAAAGGAATTCTCAAGAAAGGGCAGAAAGAGATTGGTGCAGTCATTAAAACATTGTTTTAAATGCCTCTGTCAAATCTCCTTTTTATCTGCAAAATACTGCACATACTGGAAATGCAAAATAAAAATAGAAAATATTGGAAATCCTCAGCAGGTGAAGAGTATGTGTGGAGAGACCCGTCATCATCGACCCAAAGGGGTTAACTCCTTTTCCAAGCCGTCCCCACCAGCAGAATCTTTTGATCCCACCGATGGTGACCCCAGGTTCCCAGGCAGCAAGGGTGCAATCTACGAAAATAGCCCTTGACTATTTGGTGACGTAGAAAGTGTGGAGGCCAAATCACTGAATGTCTTTAAGTCAGAGAAAGATAGGTTCTTGATTAATAAGGGAATCAGAGGTTATGGGGAGAATGGGGATGAGAAACATATCAGCCATGATTGAATGGCAGAGCAGACTCGATGGGCCGAATGGCCTAATTCTATTAACACAATTCTCAAATGTGTTTGACTTGGCTAATCTAACTGTAATAACTCAGTCTAACTGTACCAGCTTGCTCGAAGCCACATGCTGGGGTGTGCTGCTGCTGATCAACCCTGTCTGACTCTCCAGATGTCGGTCTGTGGAAAGGGGCAGGGTGTGAGTGCCTCATCCTTTTTATCGTGTTTATGTCATGCCCCCTTGTAGTGATGCCACCTCTGAGTGTCCTGACTGCCCATTGGTTGTGTCCTATTCTGAGTGTTCATTGGTTGCATGTTTGCATATCATGACATCTCCGCCCTTTTTTTTGTAGATGTATATACATGTGAATGTGTCTGTCTAATGTGATTGACTGAGGAATACAGAATAGAACAAACAAAACAAATGCTCATAAGTCCAGTCTCTGAGACTTGGGTCTGATCCTCTCGACCACCGGAGAGGTGGTGGAGGGGATGATGGTGTCTTGACAGGCGAGTGGGAGGCACGACTGGTGGTCTCGTGGTTCGAGGTGTCTGAAGGTGGAAATTCGACATATGGAAATGGTGGGGAAAGTGGTTGTGGGCAAGCAGCTTTTCGCAGAGCCCTTCGATTCTTCGCACAATGGAGCCATCAGCCATACATATGACACAGGATCTGGACGCAGCCTGTCGAACAACGACAGCCGGAGCAGACCATCCACTATCCGGTATCTTGATCCTGACCATGTCTGCAGGGGATAGCACGTCCAGATCGGTGGCATGTGCGTCATAGCGCTACTTCTGGCTGTCGCAAAGCTGCTGCATCTTCTGCAGCACCGGGAGGTGATCAAGGTTGGGTAGGTGTTTGGCTGGAAGCGTCGGCCGCAGGCCCCTGTTCATCAGCAGTTGAGCTGGCGAAATGGCAGTGGACAAGGGAGTCACCCGGTACGCAAGTAGTGCACGGTGTATGTCGGAAGCGGAGTTCGAGGCCTTGCGGACGAGCTGCTTAACGATGTGCACCCCTTTTTCAACTTTGCCATTGGACTGCGTATAGTGCGGACTGGAGGTGACATGCCTGAAATTGTAGCTCTTGGCAAACGTGGACCATTCTCGACTGTGGAAGCACGGGCCATTGTCGCTCATGACGGTGTTTGGGATGCCATGTCGTGAGAATGTCCCTTTACACGCTTTGATGACGGTCCGTGAGGTGAGGTCTGGCAGCTTCAGCACCTCAGGATAGTTCAAAAAGTAGGCAGCACGGTAGCGCAGTGGGTTAGCCCTGTTGCCTCACGGCGCCAAGGTCCCAGGTTCGATCCCGGCTCTGGGTCACTGTCCGTGGGGAGTTTGCACATTCTCCCCGTGTTTGCGGGTTTCACCCCCACAACCTAAAGATGTGCAAGGTAGGTGGATTGAACATGCTAAATTGCCCCTTAATTGGGAAAAAAAATGAATTGGGTACACTAAATTTATTTTTTTAAAAAGGATAGTTCGAAAAGTAATCGATGATTAAGATATAGTCGCGATCATTCGCGTGGAATAGGTCAATGCCAACCTTGGACCACGGAGAGGTCTCTAGGTCATGTGGTTGGAGCGTCTCCTTGCTCTGCGCTGGTTGGAACCACTGACAGGTTTCGCAGTTCAGGACCATGTTGTGATGTCCTGGTTGATGCCGGGCCAGTAGACAGCTTGCCGGGCCCTGCATCTGCACTTTTCTATGCCCAGGTTGTCCCTCATGAATCGGCCGCAGCACCATGCTCTGGAGACGTAGCGGGATGACTATCCTGTCCAGCTTGAGCAGGATGCCGTCGATCAGCGTCAGGTTGTCCTTGACGTTGTAGAATTGAGGGCATTGCCCTTTCTGCCAGTCATTGCTGAGGTTGTGGATGACTCGCTGCAACAGGGGGTCTTTGGCCGTCTCTTCTCGGATGAGAACGATCTTCTCATCTGTTGCCGGGAGAGTGCTTGCACACAGTTGTACCTGCAATTCAATGTGCGGGACGATCTCCAATGGTTCACTGGGTGAGTTGATAAAGCGGGCCAATGCATCGGTGATGATGAGCTCCTTGCCAGGTGTGTACATCAAATTAAAATCATACCTCCGGAGTTTGAGCAGAATTCTCTGCAAACGAGGCGTCATGTCGTTCAGGTCCTTTTGGATGATGTGGACCAGAGGCCTATGATCCGTCTCAACAGTAAATGTTGGCAAGCCGTAGACATAATCATGAAATTTGAGGATGCCGGTGAGAAGACCTAAACACTCCTTCTCAATCTGGGCATATCTGGTCTCAGTGGGTGTCATTGACGCGTATGCTACTGGTACCCAGGATGACGTGTCTTCTCTTTGAAGCAACACCGCCCCAATGCCATCCTAACTCGCATCTGTGGATATCTTAGTCTCTCGGTCTGGGTCAAAGAATGCAAGGACGGGTGCAGTGGTGAGCTTGGCTTTCAGCTCCAGCCACTCTGTGCTCCGTCTTCCACTCAAAGGCGGTTGATTTTTTCACCAGGTTGCGTAGGGCCTTGGTGTGTGTGGCCAAATTCGGGATGAACTTGCCAAGGAAATTGTAAATTCCCAGGAAGCGCAGTACTGCCTTCTTGTCCTCGGGGACTTTCATTGCCTCGATGGCTTTAATTTTGTCTGTGTCTGAGCGCACACCGTGTCGCGAAATCTGATCGCCCAGGAGCTTCAGCATGGATGTACCAAAACAGCACTTGGACCTGTTTAGCTTGAGGCCATGTTCATGTATGCGTCGGAATACTTTCTTGAGTCGCGACACATGTTCCTCTGGGGTTGCGGACCAGATTATGATATTGTCAACGTAGTCACAAACCCCTTCTATTCCCTCCATCATCTGTTCCATGATGCGATGGAAAATCGCTGATGCCGAGATGATGCCAAATGGCATTCGGTTGTAGCAGAATCTGCCAAAAGGCGTGTTGAAGGTGCAGAGCTTTCTGCTGGATTCTTCTAGTTTGATTTGCCAAAATCCTTGGGATGCGTCCAATTTTGTGAAGAAGTGCGCATGTGCCATCTCACTCGTGATTTCTTCCCTCTTCGGAATGGGGTAATTTCCTGCATAATGTTTTTGTTTAGATCCTTGGGGTCAATGCAAATGCATAGGTCCCCCGAAGGCTTCTTAACGCACACCATCGAGCTGACCCAGTCGGTTGGTTCAGTGACCTTGGAGATGATGCCTTTTTGTTGTAGACCCGTGAGCTCTGCCTTCAGGCATTCTCTCAGTGGAGCAGGGACTCATCATGGTGCGTGGACCACTGACTTGGCATCAGGCCGCAGTAGAATCTTGTACTCGTACGGCAGCGTGCCCATCCCACTAAATACATCTGGGTACTGTGTTAGGATGTCGTCGATGCTGGCCTGAAGATCCGAATGGGACGGTGTTATGGTATAGACCCTTTGAATGAGGTTCAGTTGCTTGCAGACGTGTGCACCTAGCAGGGACGCCCTGTCTGGTTTAACAATCTCAAAGCGTAAGCTTGCTTGTGTGTGTCAGCTGGACACCTGCAGATGGCAGGACCCCAGTGCCTTGATTGCGTTTCCATTGTAGTCCAGGAGTTTGCAGGCAGCTGGAAGGATTGTGGGGGGCTTCTTGATTCTCTTGACGTCCAACTGCGACATCAGGTTGGCGGAGGCACCCGTGTCCAGTTGGAACTGGATGGGGCAGTGGTTGACCTTCATCATTGCATGCCATTCGTCTTCGGAATCTACGGCCAGGATTGATTGGACTTGCGATGTGTCCGGTGTGGCGTATTCGCACTTCGTAATAATGCCCACTCGGTAAGTGTTGTCCAGGTATTCATCATCTGGATCCGTCGCACTGCCTGGATAGAGTCATGCATTCGGTGTTGCACACTTCTGATGCTCCGTTGTCAGAATTAGGAGCGCTGGCTCCTGACTGGTGCAAAATGGCCGCTTTCGTCAATGTGGAGGCGCTGCATCCGGGGGATGGCCTGAACACTCTCCACCTCGTGGGAGGCTTGTTTTTCACTTTCTGCCGTTTTGTACTGTGAATAGCGATTTGTAGAGTGCTCACGCACAGTCCACGTTTCAATCGCGACTGGCAGGGTCATGTGCTTGATTTTCAACAATTGCTCTCGCAGAGGATCAGAGTGGACTCCAAAAAGATTTGGTCTCTGATCATGGACTCAGTGATATCACCAAGGTTGCAGGATTGCGCTAGCAGTCGAAGGTTAGTTAGATAGGATTTGAAGGATTCGTCTTTATGACGGGGGCTGTTTAGCACAGGGCTAAATCGCTGGCTTTGAAAGCAGACCAAGGCAGGCCAGCAGCACGGTTCGATTCCCGTAACACCCTCCCCGAACAGGCACCGGAATGTGGCGACTGGGGGCTTTTTACAGTAACTTCATTTGAAGCCTACTTGTGATAAGCGATTTTCATTTCATTTCATTTCATTTACCTTGCATCCTCTGCTTGAAGATGTAGCACTAGAAGATTTTGTTGGTGTCCACCTCGCAGTGACTGTCGAATTTGTCCAGGATGGTTTGGTACTTCGTTTTGTCCTGCCCTTCGGAAAAGTGAAAGGAGTTGAAGATCTCTATCGCATGGTCACCCGCAGTGGTGAGTAGAAGAGCTATCTTCCGAGCATCGGTCTCGCCATTGAGGTCAGATGCTTCCACATATAGTTGAAACTTCTGCTTGAATGATCGCCAGTTGGCACCAAGATTGCCGGTGGTACTGAGCTGATGAGGAGCCTGAATCTTGTCCATTGTGCCTGTGTTCAGTAGCTGGTTCTCACGGATCTTGCTGAGTTGAACTAAATAGATTGAGCAGTCACTCCTGGTATCATGTTGTGTTATGCTGCTTCGGATAACACAGGCTGCTACTTGATGCAGTCTTAACTGAAGGATGCTCCAGACTCTGAAATGAGTTCAACGTGTTTATTGAACTATTAACACAATTCTCAAATGAGTTTGACTCTCTGCTAATCTAACTGTAGTAACTGTACCAGCTTGCTTTAAGCCACGTGCTGGGGTGTGCTGCTGCTGATCAACCCTGTCTAACTCTCTAGATGTCAGTCTGTGGAAAGAGGCAGGGTGTGAGTGCCTCATCCTTTTTATAGTGTTTATGTCATGCCCCCTTGTGATGATGCCACCTCTGAGTGTCCTGAGTGCCCATTGGTTGTGTCCTATTCTGAGTGTTCATTGGTTGCATGTTTGCATATCATGACATTATGGTCTTATGGACATTGACCAGACTGGAAGATCCCACCACCAGCTAATAGCAGACGACCTCCTCCGCCACAAAATACAACACACGGGGAGGATGGAAAATCCCATCCTGAACCTTGTATTTCCAAAGGTGAATAACTCTAGCTTATCTTGTCTACTCATGCAGTGATATTCCCTCATCCCTGAAATCATTCTACTGAATCTATTCTATACCCTTCCCAAAACTTCACATTTTTCCTAAAGTATGCTGCCCAGAATTGGTACACTGAATCTAGGGTCAAACAAGTGTTCGATATGGGTTCAGTATAACAGTTATTCTACTTAATGGGGGCTACATACATCAAAACCCAAGCTCCTTACACCTTCTCAACTATTCAATAAGATCATGGCTGGTCTGATTTGGCCTCAACTCCACATTCCACATTTCCACTGACTCCTCCCTTGATCTACCAGTTAAAAATCTGGAATTAAAAGTCTAATGACGACCATGAAAGCGTTGTCAATTAGTGTAAAAACCCATCTAGTTCACAAATGTCTTTAGGTAAGGATATCTGTCATCCTTATCTGGTCTGGCCTACATGTGACTCCAAGCCCACAGCAATGTGGTTGCCCTCGGAAAAGGCCCAGAAAACCACTTTGTTTTATAAAAAACCTGGAGAGTCGAGAAGGAAGAGTGGACCGCCTGGTAGCAAGCGAGACACTGGAAATGACAACAGCAAGTTAACAATCCCTGTCGACCCAACAAAGTCCTCTGTCTGGGGACTTGTGCCAAAATTTGGGGAGCTGTCAAGCAACAGCCTGACAGTCATACTGATAGAATCATACCTTACAGATAATGCCCTAGACCACTGTCACTGTTGAAGCGTTTGAATTGTCCCACCTGGCAGGACAGACACAGCAGAGGTGGAGGCACAGTGGTATACAGTAGGGGGTGGGGGGGGGGGGGGGGGGGAGTTGCTCTGGGAGTCCTTAATATCAACTCTGGACCCTATGGCATCTCTGACATCAGGGCAAGCATGGGCAAGGAAACTTCTTGCTGCTTACCTGGCACAGTCCCCCCTCAGCTGATGTGTCCCTACTCCTCCATGTTGAACACCACATGGAGGAAGCACAGAGGGTGACAAGGGCACACAATATATGCTGGATGGGGGACCTCAATGTTCATCATCAAGAGTGGCTCAGTAAGACTTGGGCTATTGCGCACAACTCTGGTCGCTACACTTACCAGAAGGATGTGGAGAGGGTGCAGAGGAGGTTTTCCAAGATATTGCCTGGTGTGGAGGGTGTTAGCTATGCAGAGAGGCTGAATAGATTCAAACTGTTTTCATTAGAACAACAGAGGTTGAGGGCGACCTGATGGAGGCCTACAAAATTATGAGGGGCATGGATAATGTAGATGGGCAGGCAGTCTTTCCCAATGTGGAGGGGTCAGTCACCAGGGGGCATAGGTTTAAGGCCCATGGAGCAAAGTTTAGAGGAGATGTGCGAGGCAGATTTTTTTACACAGGTGAGTGCCTGGGACACGTTGCCAGGGGAGGTTGTGGAAGCAGATACATTAATGGCGTTCAAGAGGCATCTCAACAAACATATGGATAGGATGGGTATATAGGGATACGGCACAAGGAAGTGCTGAGGGTTGTGGCCAAGGTTGGCATCATGATCGGTACAGGCTTGGAGGGCCGAAGGACCTGTTCCTGAGCTGTATTGTTCTTTTTTCTTAGTACCACTACAGACTGAGCTGGTTGTGTCCGAAAGGACAGAGCTGCTAGACTGAGTCGATGGCAGGTGGTGAGGGAGCCAAAAAGAGGGAAAAACATAACTGACATAGCCCTCGCCCAGACATCTCTCGCATACACCCTCCCCAAAACCCGACATCGTTGGCAAACCCGTTGACCCCCAAAATTGCTGACATACCCCTCACCCCCAACATCACTGGCATACCCCTCCCCTGGCATTGCTGGCAAATCCGTCCCCACCCCGGCATTGCTGGAATACGTCACCCCCCCACCCCGACATCCCTGGCATACCCCCCCCACCCCGACATTGCTGACATACCCCCCCCACCCCGACATCCCTGGCATACACCCCCCCACCCCGACATTGCTGACATACCCCTCCCGCCCGACATTGCTGACATACCCCTCCCCACCCCGACATTGCTGACATACCCCCCCCACCCCGACATTGCTGACATACCCCCCCCCACCCCGACATTGCTGACATAACACCCCCCACCCCGACATCCCTGGAATACCCACCCCACCTCGACATTGCTGACATACCCCTCCCCGACATTGCTAACATACCCCCCACCCCGACATTGCTGACATACCCCCCACCCCGACATTGCTGACATACCCCCCCACCCCAACATTGCTGACATACCCCTTCCCACCCCGACATTGCTGACATACCCCTCCACCCGACATTGCTGATATACCCCCCCACCCTGACATTGCTGACATACCCCTCCCCACCCCGACATTGCTGACATACCCCCCCACCCCGACATTGCTGACATACCCCCCCACCCCGACATTGATGACATACCTCCCCCACCCTGACATTGCTGACATACCCACCCCACCCCGACATTGCTGACATACCCCTCCCCCCCCGACATTGCTGACATACCCCCCCACCCCAACATTGCTGACATACCCCCCCACCCCGACATTGATGACATACCCCCCCACCCCGACATTGCTGCCATACCCCCCACCCCGACATTGCTGCCATATCCCCACCCCGACATTGCTGACATACCCCCCCACCCCGACATTGCTGACATACCCTCCCCCCGACATTGCTGACATACCCCCCCACCCCGACATCCCTGGCATACCCCCCCCACCACGACATTGCTGACATACCCCCCCACCCCGACATTGATGACATACCCTCCCACCCCGACATTGCTGACATACCCCCCCACCCTGACATTGCTGACATACCCCCCCCCGACATTGCTGACATACCCTCCCCCCCGACATTGCTGACATACCCTCCCCCCCGACATTGCTGACATACCCCCCTCCGACATTGCTGACATACCCCTCCCCACCCCGACATTGCTGCCATACCCCCCACCCCGACATTGCTGACATACCCCCCACCCCGACATTGCTGACATACCCCCCCCACCCCGACATTGCTGACATACCCCCCACCCCGACATTGCTGACATACCCCCCCACCCCGACATTGCTGACATACCCCCCCCCCACCGACATTGCTGACATACCCTCCCCACCCTGACATTGCTGACATACCCTCCCCCCCCCGACATTGTTGACATACCCTCCCCCCCCGACATTGCTGACATACCCTCCCCCCCCGACATTGCTGACATACCCCCCCTCCGACATTGCTGACATACCCCTCCCCACCCCGACATTGCTGGCATACCACTCCCCACCCCGACATTGCTGACATACCCCCCCCACCCTGACATTGCTGACATACCCTCCCCCCCCGACATTGCTGACATACCCTCCCCCCCCAACATTGCTGACATACCCCTCCCACCCCGACATTGCTGGCATACCACTCCCCACCCCGACATTGATGACATACCCCCCCCACCCTGACATTGCTGACATCCCCCCCCACCCCGACATTGCTGACATAACACCCCCCACCCCGACATCCCTGGAATACCCACCCCACCTCGACATTGCTGACATACCCCTCCCCGACATTGCTAACATACCCCCCACCCCGACATTGCTGACATACCCCCCACCCCGACATTGCTGACATACCCCCCCACCCCAACATTGCTGACATACCCCTTCCCACCCCGACATTGCTGACATACCCCTCCCCCCTGACATTGCTGACATACCCCTCCACCCGACATTGCTGACATACCCCCCCACCCTGACATTGCTGACATACCCCTCCCCACCCCGACATTGCTGACATACCCCCCCACCCCGACATTGCTGACATACCCCCCCACCCCGACATTGATGACATACCCCCCCACCCCGACATTGCTGCCATACCCCCCACCCCGACATTGCTGCCATATCCCCACCCCGACATTGCTGACATACCCCCCCACCCCGACATTGCTGACATACCCTCCCCCCGACATTGCTGACATACCCCCCCACCCCGACATCCCTGGCATACCCCCCCCACCACGACATTGCTGACATACCCCCCCACCCCGACATTGATGACATACCCTCCCACCCCGACATTGCTGACATACCCCCCCACCATGACATTGCTGACATACCCCCCCCGACATTGCTGACATACCCTCCCCCCCGACATTGCTGACATACCCTCCCCCCCGACATTGCTGACATACCCCCCTCCGACATTGCTGACATACCCCTCCCCACCCCGACATTGCTGCCATACCCCCCACCCCGACATTGCTGACATACCCCCCACCCCGACATTGCTGACATACCCCCCCCACCCCGACATTGCTGACATACCCCCCACCCCGACATTGCTGACATACCCCCCCACCCCGACATTGCTGACATACCCCCCCCCCACCGACATTGCTGACATACCCTCCCCACCCTGACATTGCTGACATACCCTCCCCCCCCCGACATTGTTGACATACCCTCCCCCCCCGACATTGCTGACATACCCTCCCCCCCCGACATTGCTGACATACCCCCCCTCCGACATTGCTGACATACCCCTCCCCACCCCGACATTGCTGGCATACCACTCCCCACCCCGACATTGCTGACATACCCCCCCACCCTGACATTGCTGACATACCCTCCCCCCCCGACATTGCTGACATACCCTCCCCCCCCAACATTGCTGACATACCCCTCCCCACCCCGACATTGCTGGCATACCACTCCCCACCCCGACATTGATGACATACCCCCCCCACCCTGACATTGCTGACATCACCCCCCCCCCGACATTGCTGACTTTTGTAAGGGCCACGAATAATCCTGCACGAGTTTTATGGATACAAAGTAATAACATTTATTTACAATAACATATATATATATCACAGCAGCAGCAACTTCCCTTGCTGCACACTCCTTCCTGCTGGTTCCAAACTGGCCAGCTTTATTTATACATGGGGTTTACTAATGGTTTCTCCGCCTCCCTCATTGGGGAAGCTCATACTCCCACAGGATTGTGGGATTGTCATTAGTCCCCAACCAATGGTAAGCAGGCAGGTTATAACATCCCTCCCCCCCAAAGTCCAAGGAATCCACCAAAGACCCTGGCGAAGGAGGGCGTCGGACTCGTTTTGCCGCAGGCCGGACACCATTTGCACGCGGCGCTGGATCAGGCGGCGTGTAACGAGATGGTGACCGACGCTTCCGTGATGAACGCCGTAACGGTTGTACATCCACGGCCCGTGGACCCGAGGATTCCCCCTCTGATGCGTCGTGTGTCTCGATCTCGGAGTCAGAGTCTGCTGCCTCCGTCAGGTCAGCGTCTCTATCTCCATTCGGTTCTGTAACGACCTGCGCAGGCTTTGAGTGAGGCACCAGAGGAAGATTGTGAGGACTACCTTCCCTTGTCTCTGGTCTCTGCGGCTGTAGAAATGAGCTCCGGGAGCGGGGAATCTTTGGAGGGGATAGTCCTCTGGACCGAACGTGGTCTACATGTTTGCGCTGGAGACGACCCTGGGCTTGCACCTGGTAAGATATAGGGCCCGTTTGGCGAAAGATTACGCCAGGAACCCACTGGGCACCACCAGCAAAATTCCGAACAAACACTGGGTCACCGGGCGCAAACTGCCGAATCAATGGCGAGAAAATCCCTGTCCCTGCCGTTCTTGTGTGCCAATGACTTTTGCGCCAATGTCCGGGAAAACCATACTAAGGTGGATGCCAAGTCGCCGGCCCTTAGGAGTTCTGCGGGAGCTACCCCAGTCACCGCATGGGGGGTGGTCCTATACGTAAACAAAAAGCGAGCCAGTCTCGTGTCCATTGATCCGGAAGACTGCTTCTTTAGGCCTCTTTTGAATGTCTGCACTGCGCGCTCTGCCAACCCATTTGAAGCCGGGTGGTAAGGGGCAGTGCGGATATGGCGTATGCCGTTCATCTTCGTGAACCTCGCAAACTCCTCACTCGTGAATGAAGTGCCGTTATCCGTGACCAGCACCTCGGGGAGGCCATGCGTACTAAACGAGAAACGCATCTTTTCAATTGTTGCGCAGGACGTTGTCCCCTGCATCTTATGCACCTCTAGCCATTTAGACTAGGCGTCAATTAATAGAAGGAACATGGATCCTTGAAAAGGGCCTGCGAATTCTGCATGCAAGCGCGCCCAAGGCCGCCCTGGCCATTCCCAGTGATGTAGGGGCGCAGCCGGCGGAAGCTTCTGATGCTCCTGGCAAATGCAGCAGTTTTGGGCCACCTTCTCAATGTCGGTGTTGAGGCCTGGCCACCAGACATAACTTCGGGCCAACTCCGGGCCAACATTTTCATTTTGGTCACACCTGGATGCCCATTGTGCAAGTCTCTTAGTATCAGCTCCTGGCCTTTTTCCGGGACAATCACACGCGTCCCCCACAAGAGGATGCCGTTTGCCACGCTGAATTCTGACAGCTTGGAGTAAAATGCCCGCATCTCGCCTGGGCGCTGTCTCTGCTGCCCACCATACAGGACTATGTGCCAAACCTTTGACAGGACTGGCTCCGTCTGGGTCCACTCATGGATCTGTGATGCCGTGACAGGCAAGGTGTCCATAAAATTTAGGGTTGCAACCACCTCACCGGTCGTGGGGGTCGTCATGGGGCCGGTCGATAAAGGCAATCGGCTCAGTGCGTCGGCATTTGCGATCTGCGTTCCTGGTTTGTGCTCCAGAGAATACTCGTGTGCAGCAAGCAACAAAGCCCAGCGCTGGATCCGTGCGGAAGCAATGGGCGGTATTGGCTTATCCTCTCTGAAAAGTCCCAGCAGAGGCTTATGATCAGTCACGATAGTGAAATGGCGGCCGTACACGTACTGGTGGAAGCGTTTCACCGCAAAAACCACTGCCAGGCCCTCCTTCTCGATCTTCTTTTTCTCCGCTGCAGTCAATGTGCGGGAGGCGAAAGCTATCGGTCGCTCGGCCTCGTTCTCCATCTTGTGGGACAGGACGGCCCCAATACCATACGGGGATGCATCACATGTGACGAGCAAAGGCTTTCCAGGATCATAGTGGGTTAGTAACCCAGACGACGACAATTGTTGCTTTAACCGCCGGAAAGCGGTTTCTTGCGGCTGACCCCAAACCCAGGTGTGATTTTTCTTTAGCAGAAGGTGCAAAGGGGCCAGCGTAGTTGCCAGATGGAGGAGGAACTTCCCATAATAGTTTACGAGACCGAGAAAAGAACGAAGATGCGAAGTGTCAGTCGGGGCGGGGGCCTGTTGAATCGCACGCACCTTCTGTGCGACGGGGTGCAAACCTTCGTGGTCCACCCGATAACCTAGGTAGCCTACTTCCTTTGCCTGAAATTCGCACTTTGTGCAACGTAAACGGACTCCAGCCTCCGAAAAGCGTCTAAGGACAGCCTCCAGATTTTCCAAATGTTCCTGCTCCGACGTCCCTGTAATCAAAACGTCACCTAAGTAGACAGCGACACGTGGTAAACCTCACAAAATGCCCTCCATAACACGTTGAAAAATAGCGCAGGCAGCGGATACTCAAAGGGCAACCGTGTATATTCATGCAGGCCTCGGTGTGTATTAATCGTTACATATGGTCGGGAGGCAACGTCCAGCTCCAACTGTAGGTAGGCGTGACTCATATCTAATTTTGTGAACGAGAGTCCGCCTGCAAGCTTCGCGTAGAGGTCCTCTATGCGAGGCATTGGATATCGGTCGAGTCGGGAAGCCGTATTCACTGTAAGTTTCTAGTCGCCACCCAAGCAAACTGTGGCATCTGGCTTCATTAGAGGTACAATTGGTGCTGCCCAGTCAGCAAAACGGACGGGCCTGATAATACCCAAACTCTCCAAACGAGTGAGCTCCCCTTCTACCTTCTCGAGCAAGGCGTAAGGCACCGGGCGCGCCCGGAAATAGCGCGGCGTGGCTCCTTGTTCGACTTCGATACGGGCTACGGCCCCTTTTATTTTCCCCAAACCAGGCTGGAATACATCTGGGTATCGTCCTAGCACCTCAGTCAACCCTCCGGAAACTGTTTGGAGGATGTGCTGCCATTGCAACCGCAAATGGCGCAACCAGTCCCGACCCAACAGGCTGGGCCCCTGTCCGCGCACCACGATAAGTGGGAAACGCCCCTCCTGCCGTCCATAAACAACAGGGGTCATTGTAGTTCCTGCAATGTCCAGTGGTTCCCCCGTGTAGGTGGCCAACCTGGCCTGTGAGTCAGTTAATGTAAGGGTCTGTATACCCTGCTTGATGCGGTCGAATGTCCTCTGGGCGATCACGGAGACCGCTGCGCCAGTGTCCAACTCCATCTCAAGCGGGTGACCATTGACCCGTCCTGTCACCTTAATGGGGGCCACACGGGGAGCTGCACACAATGCAGCTGCAGGCAGTCGTCCTCCACCTCCACGTCCTCAGGAGTAGTCGCCGCAGGTTCATCCACATGGAAGGTACGGCCCCTGGGC
The DNA here is from genome assembly GCF_047496885.1 of Scyliorhinus torazame. NCBI lineage: Eukaryota > Metazoa > Chordata > Chondrichthyes > Carcharhiniformes > Scyliorhinidae > Scyliorhinus > Scyliorhinus torazame. The sequence goes on along the minus strand of NC_092710.1, from coordinate 345,977,882 downwards.
TGGTCCCGTTTTCGGTCGGAACGACGGCGCCCCCAGGACCGGCGTCCGCGACGGGGTCGGCGCCTACAAGTCTGACACGGACATGGCTCCTCATCCATTGGTTCTGGAGAAGGCTCCCTTCGGGGAGGAATGTCCGACGGCCACTGGCGTCGGTCCGGACGTTGCCTCGCCCAAGGTACCGCAGGAGTGCGGGGGGACGTTTTCGGACGGAAGGGGTTGCGCCCCAAGGCATGCACTTCCATTCCCTGTAGTTCCTGCACTCCTCGTTCTGCGCTCTCTCAGGCCAATACTATTTGACTGGCTCAGCTAACAACTTTCTCTGGGTGGCCGCATTGTTAATACCGCAAACCAAACGGTCGTGTAACATTTCTGACCAGGTCTCACCATATTCACAGTACTCCGCAATCATGCGTCGCCTGGATAGAAAATCGGCAAGGGATTCTCCAGGGGTCCTCTCAGCGGTATTAAACCGGTAACGCTGGACTATCGTGGACGGAGTTGGGTTAAAATGTTGCCCCACTATATTCACAAGTTCATCAAACGTTTTGGTGTCCGGCGCAGCTGGGTACGTAAGGCTCCTAATCACCCCAAACGTATGCAGGCCACAGGCGGTGAGCAATATGAACACCTGGCGCTCATTTTCGGTGATATTGTTTGCCCAGAAATAGTAACGCATCCATTGTGTGTACTGGTTCCAGCTTTCCAGCGCAGCATCAAAAACATCCTAACGTCCGTACAGAGGCATGGTGTAACAGAAAACAACTTCCAACCTGTATCCAACAAAAATCCAGGGAGGTGGCTTCAGCAGTGTAGACAGCTATTCACTTTAACCCTCATCGCCAGTTTTGTAAGGGCCACGAAGAATCCAGCACGAGTTTTAAAGATACAAAGTAATAACATTTATTTACAATAACATCTATATGTAAATATAACAGCAGCAGCAACTTCCCTTGCTGCACACTCCTTCCTGCTGGTTCCAAACTGGCCAGCTTTATTTATACATGGGGTTTACTAATGGTTTCTCCGCCCCCCCTCATTGGGGAAGCTCATACTCCCACAGGATTGTGGGATTGTCATTAGTCCCCAGCCAATGGTAAGCAGGCAGGTTATAACATGATGCAAAACAAGGCCAGCAGTGCGGGTTCAATTCCCGTACCAACTGAGAATTCTGAATTTTCCCTCAGTGTACCCGAACAGGCACTGGAATGTGGTGACTAGGGGCTTTTCTCAGTAACTTCACTGCAGTGTTGATGTAAGCCTACTTGTGACAATAAAGACAATACACCCCTCCCCACCCCGACATTGCTGACATACCCCTCCCCACCCCAACATCACTGGCATACCCCTCCCCCCCGACATTGCTGACATAACCCCCCCCCACCCGGACATTGCTGACATACCCCCCCCCACCCCGACATCCCTGCAATACCTCCCCGACATTGCTGACATACCCCCCCACCCCGACATTGCTGACATACCCCTCCACCCCGACATTGCTGACATACCCCTCCCCCCCAACATTGCTGATATACCCCCCACCCCACCCCGACATTGCTGACATACCCCCCCACCCCGACATTGCTGACATACCCCTCCACCCCGACATTGCTGACATACCCCCCCACCCCGACATTGCTGACATACCCCCCCACCCCGACATTGCTGACATACCCACCCACCCCGGCATTGCTGACATACCCCCCCCACCCCAACATTGCTGACATACCCCTCCCCCCGACATTGCTGGCATACCGCTCCCCACCAACAACGCTGGAATACACCCCCGCACCCCGACATTCATTGCTGGAATAACCCACCCACCACGTCCGCTGGCATACCCTACCACCCCCGAAATCACTGGAATACCCCAACCCCAGACATTGCTGGCATACCCCTCCCCCTGACATCGCTGGCATACTCCACCCCCCCAACTTTACTAGCATACCCCTCTCCCCCAACAAGGCTGACATGTCCCTCCCCCCCTGACATCACTGGGATACCCCCCCAACCTTGCTGGCATACCCTTCCCCCCTGACATTGCTGGAATATCCCTTCCCCCCCTGACATTGCTGGCATATCCCTCGCCCCCTGACATTGCTGGAATAGCCCTCCCCCCTGCCATTGCTGGCAAATGCCTCCCCCCCTGACATTGCTGGAATATCCCTCCCCGTGCCATTACTGGCATATCCCTCCCACCCTGACATTGCTGGAATATCCCTTCCCCTGCCATTGCTGGCATTACCCTCCCCCCTGCCATACCAGGAACATCCCTGCCCCCTGCCATTGCTGGAATATCCTCCACCCTGACATTGCTGGAATATCCCTCCCCCCTGCAATTGCTGGCATATCCCTCCCCCTGCCATTGCTGGCATAACCCTCCCCCGCTGACATTGCTGGCTTTACCCTCCCCCTGCCATTGCTGGAATATCCCTCCCCCTGCCATTGCTGGAATATCCCTCCCCCTGCCATTGCTGGAATATCCCTCCCCCCTGCCATTGCTGGAATATCCCTCCCCCTGCCATTGCTGGAATATCCCTCCACTCTGCCATTGCTGGAATATCCCTCCCCCTGCCATTGCTGGCATAACCCTCCCACGCTGACATTGCTGGCTTTACCCTCCCCCCTGCCATTGCTGGAATATCCCTCCCCCCTGCCATTGCTGGAATATCCCTCCACTCTGCCATTGCTGGAATATCCCTCCACTCTGCCATTGCTGGAATATCCCTCCACTCTGCCATTGCTGGCATATCCCTCCCCCGCTGACATTGCTGGCTTTACCAGCAAAATGTGAAGAAGGCCTATGGAGTGTTGGCCTTTATTGGTAGAGGGATTGAGTTCCGGAGTCGGGAGGTCATGTTGCAGCTGTACAGAACTCTGGTACGGCCGCATTTGGCGTATTGCGTACAGTTCTGGTCACCTCATTATAGGAAGGACGTGGAGGCTTTGGAGCGGGTGCAGAGGAGATTTACCAGGATGTTGCCTGGTATGGAGGGAAAATCTTATGAGGAAAGGCTGATGGACTTGAGGTTGTTTTCGTTGGAGAGAAGAAGGTTTAGAGGAGACTTAATAGAGGCATACAAAATGATCAGGGGGTTGGGTAGGGTGGACAGTGAGAGCCTTCTCCCGCGGATGGATATGGCTGGCACGAGGGGACATAACTTTAAACTGAGGGGTAATAGATATAGGACAGAGGTCAGAGGTAGGTTCTTTACGCAAAGAGTAGTGAAGCCGTGGAATGCCCTACCTGCTACAGTAGTGAACTCGCCAACATTGAGGGCATTTAAAAGTTTATTGGATAAACATATGGATGATAATGGCATAGTGTAGGTTAGATGGCTTTTGTTTCGGTGCAACATCGTGGGCCGAAGGGCCTGTACTGCGCTGTATTGTTCTATGTTCTATGTTCTATGTTCTATTGCTGGAACATCCCTGCCCCCTGCCATTGCTCGAATATCCCTCACCCTGCCATTGCTGGAATATCCGCCCCCCCTGCCATTGCTGGAATATCCCTCACCCTGCCATTGCTGGAATATCCCTCACCCTGCCATTGCTGGAATATCCCTCCCCCTACCATTGCTGGAATATCCCTCACCCTGCCATTGCTGGAATATCCCTCACCCTGCCATTGCTGGAATATCCCTCACCCTGCCATTGCTGGAATATCCCTCCCCCCTGCCATTGCTGGAATATTCCTCCCCCTACCATTGCTGGAATATCCCTCACCCTGCCATTGCTGGGATTACCCTCCCCCCTGCCATTGCTGGCATATCCCTCCCCCCTGACATTGCTGGAATACCCTCCCCTCCTGACATTGCTGGCATATCCCTCCCCCTTGACATTGCTGGCATATCCCTCCCACCCTGCCATTGCTGGCATACCCTCCCCCCCTGACATTGCGGGCATATTCCTCCCCCCCTGACATTGCTGGAATATCCCACCCCCCTGCCATTGCTGGCATACCCGCCCCCCTGACATTGCTGGAATACCCCCCCCTCCTCCCTGCCATTGCTGGCATATCCCTCCCACAGCCATTGCTGGAATATCCCTCCCCCAGCCATTGCTGGAATAACTCACCCCCCTGCCATTGCAGGAACATCCCTCCCCCCTGCCATTGCTGGAATATCCCTCCTCCCTGCCATTGCTGGAATATCCCTCCCCCTGCCAGTGCTGGAATATCCCTCCCCCCTCTCATTGCTGGCATATCCCTCCCCCCTGTCATTGCTGGCATACCCTCCCCCACTGACATTACTGGCATATCCCTCCCCCCCTGTCATTGCTGGCATACCCTTCCCCTTTGACATTGCTGGAATATCCCTCCGCCCAACATCGCTGGCATACCCCCCCGACTTTGCTGGCATACCCCCCACCCCTGACATCACTGGCATACCGCTCCCCAACATCGCTGGCATACTCCTCCCCCCGACATGACTGGCATACCCCCACCCCCCAGCATCGCTGGCATACTTCTACCCCCGACATCGCTGGCATATCCCTCCCCCCCTGACATTGCTGGAATATCCCTCCGCCTGCCATTGCTGGCATACCCTCCCCCCCCCCCGACATTGTTGGAATATTCCTCCCCCCTGCCATTGCTGGTTTTTTCCCTCCCCCCCCCCCCTGACATTGCTGGAATATCCCTCCCCCTGCCATTGCCGGCATACCCTTCCCCTTTGACATTGCTGGCATATCCCCCCCCACCTGACATTGCTGGAATATCCCTCCCCCTGGCATTGCCGGCATACCCTCCCCCCCTGACATTGCTGGAATAACCGTCCCCCCTGTCATTGCTGGCATATCCCTCCCCCCCTGACATTGCTGGAATATCCCTCCCCCTGTCATTGCCGGCATACCCTTCCCCTTTGACATTGCTGGAATATCCCTCCACCCAACATCGCTGGCATACCCCCCAGCCTTTGCTGGCATACCCCCCTCCCCTGGCATCACTGGCATACTGCTCCCCAACATCGCTGGCATACTGCTCCCCCTGACATCGCTGGCATACTCCTCCCCCTGATATCGCTGGTATACCCCTCCCCGACATCACTGGCATACGCCTACCCCCCCCCAACAACGCTGGCATACTCCTCCCCCTGACTTCACTGGCATACCACTCCCCAACATCGCTGGCATAACCCTCTCCCCGACATCACTGGCATACCCCCCCCCCACCAACATCACTGGCATACCCCCCCACCAACATCACTGGCATACCCCCCCCCTCCAGCATCACTGGCATACCACCCCCCCCCACCAACATCACTGGCATACCCCTCTCCCCGACATCACTGGCTTAGCTCACCCACCAACATCACTGGCATACCCCTCTCCCCGACATCACTGGCATACACCCCCTCCAGCATCACTGGCATACCACCCCCCCCCGCCACACCAACATCACTGGCATACCCCTCTCCCCGACATCACTGGCATATCCCCCCCCACCAACATCACTGGCATACCCCTCTCCCCGACATCACTGGCATAACCCACCCACCTACATCACTGGCATACCCCTCTCCCCGACATCACTGGCATAACCCACCCACCTACATCACTGGCATACCCCCCCCTCCAGCATCACTGGCATACCACCCCCCCCCCACCAACATCACTGGCATACCACCCCCCCCCCCCCCGCCACACCAACATCACTGGCATACCCCTCTCCCCGACATCACTGGCATATCCCCCCCCACCAACATCACTGGCATACCCCTCTCCCCGACATCACTGGCATATCCCCCCCTCCAGCATCACTGGCATACCACCCCCCCCACACCAACATCACTGGCATACCCCTCTCCCCGACATTACTGGCATAACCCACCCACCTACATCACTGGCATACCCCTCCCCAACATCACTGGCATAGCCCCCCCACCAACATCACTGGCATACCCCTCTCCCCGACATCACTGGCATTCCCCACCCACCAACATGACTGGCATACCCCTCTCCCCGACATCACTGGCATACCCCTCTCCCCGACATCACTGGCATACCCCCCCCCCCCCGACCGACTTTGCTGGCATATCCCTCCCCCGCTGACATTGCTGGAATATCCCTCCCCCCTGACATTGCTGGAATATCCGTCCCCCACAACATCGCTGGCAAAACCCCCCCGTCTTTGCTGGTATACCCCCCTCCCCTGACATCACTGGCATTCCGCTCTCCAACATCGCTGGCATACTTCTCCCCCTGACATCGCTGGCATACCCCTCCCCGACATCACTGGCATACCCCTCCCCCCAACATCACTGGCATACCCCTCCCCGACATCACTGGCATAACCCCCCCCCCCCCCGACATCACTGGCATACTTCTCCCCCTGACATCGCTGCCATACCCCCACCCTGACATCACTGGCATACCCCTACCCCCCCAACATCACTGGCATACCCCTCACCCTGACATCGCTGGCAGACCCCTCCCCAACATCGCTGGCAGACCCCCCCACCCGACTTTGATGGCATACCCCTCCCCCTGACATCGCTGGAAAACCCCTGCGCCCTGCCATTGCTGGCATATCCCTCCACCCTGCCATTGCTGGAATATCCCTCCACCCCGCCATTGCTGGCATATCCCTCCCCCCCTGCCATTGCTGGCATATCCCTCCACCCTGCCATTGCTGGAATATCCCTCCCCCCCTGCCATTGCTGGAATATCCCTCCCCCTGCCATTGCTGGCAGACCCTTCCCCTTTGACATTGCTGGCATATCCCGCCCCCCTGCCATTGCTGGCATATCCCACCCCCTGTCATTGCTGGCATACCCTTCCCCTTTGACATTGCTGGAATATCCCTCCCCCCTACATTGCTGGCATACCCCCTCTGACTTTGTTGGCATACCCCCCCCCCCCCACTGACATCACAGGGATACCGTTCCCCAACATCGCTGGCATACCCCTCCCCCTGACATCAGTGGCATACCACTCCCCAACATCGCTGGCATAACCCCCCCCCCCACCAACATCGCTGGCATACCCCTCCCCACCAACATCTCTGGCATACCCCCCTCCCCCCCCACCAGCATCACTGGCATACCCCCCCAACCAACATCACTGGCATACCCCCCCCACCAAGATCGCTGGCATACCCCTCTCCCCGAAATCACTGGCATACTCCCCCAACCAACATCACTGGCATACCCCCCCACCAACATCACTGGCATACCCTCCCCAACACCGCTGGCATACCCCCACACCCGACTTTGCTGGCATATCCCTCCCCCCCTGACATTGCTGGAATATCCCTACCCCCCTTTGACATTGCTGGCATGTCTCCCCACCTGCCATTGCTGGCATATCCCCCCCCCTGACAGTGCTGGAATATCTCTCCCCCCCTGTCATTGCTGGAATATCCCTCCACCTGCCATTGCTGGTATACCCCATTCCCCTGACATCACTGGCATTCCGCTCCCCAACATCGCTGGCATACTTCTCCCCCTGACAAAGCTGGCATACCCCTCCCCGGCATCACTGGCATAACCCCCACCCCCCAACATCACTGCCATACCCCTCCCCGACATCACTGGCATAACCCCCGCCCCCCCAACATTACTGGCATACCCCCCCACCACCAACATCACTGGCATACTCTTCCCCCTGACATCACTGGCATACCCCTCCCCAACATCGCTGGCAGACCCCCCCCACCCAACTTTGCTGCCATACCCCTCCCCCCTGACATTGCTGGAAAACCCCTGCGCCCTGCCATTGCTGGCATTACCCTCCCCCATGACATTGCTGACATAACCCCCTCCCAATCATTCCTGGCATACCACTCCCCACCGACATTGTTGGCAAACCCCTCCATTCACAACATTGCAGGCGAACCCCTCCCCCTCCCTGACATTGCTGGAATATCCCTCCCCCCTGACATCACTGGCATACCCTCCCACTCTAACATTCATCACTGGCATACCCATTCCCCCAACATTCATTGCTGGCAAAGCCCTTCCCCCAACATTCATTGCTGGCATAGCCCTTCCCCCAACATTCATTGCTGGCAAAGCCCTTCCCCCAACATTCATTGCTGGCATACCCCTTCCCCCAACATTCATTGCTGGCATAGCCCTTCCCCCAACATTCATTGCTGGCATAGCCCTTCCCCCAACATTCATCACTGGCATAGCCCTTCCCCCAACATTCATTGCTGGCAAAGCCCTTCCCCCAACATTCATTGCTGGCATACCCCTTCCCCCAACATTCATTGCTGGCATACCCCTTCCCCCAACATTCATCACTGGCATAGCCCTTCCCCCAACATTCATTGCTGGCATAGCCCTTCCCCCAACATTCATCACTGGCATAGCCCTTCCCCCAACATTCATCACTGGCATACCCCGTCCCCCAACATTCATTGCTGGCATAGCCCGTCCCCCAACATTCATTGCTGGCATAGCCCTTCCCCCAACATTCATTGCTGGCATAGCACATCCCCCAACATTCATTGCTGGCATAGCCCTTCCCCCAACATTCATTGCTGGCATACCCCTTCCCCCAACATTCATTGCTGGCATAGCCCTTCCCCCAACATTCATTGCTGGCATAGCCCTTCCCCAACATTCATCACTGGCATACCCCGTCCCCCAACATTCATTGCTGGCATAGCCCTTCCCCCAACATTCATTGCTGGCATAGCCCTTCCCCCAACATTCATTGCTGGCATAGCCCTTCCCCCAACAGTCATTGCTGGCATAGCCCTTCCCCCAACATTCATTGCTGGCGTACCCCTTCCCCCAACATTCATTGCTGGCATAGCCCTTCCCCCAACATTTATCACTGGCATAGCCCTTCCCCCAACATTCATTGCTGGAATATCCCTCCCCCTGCCATTGCTGGCATATGCTACCGCCCCCCCACCCCCACCGCCATTGCTGGCATAGCCATCCACCCCCCTGCCATTGCTGGCATACCCTCCCCCCCACCCCTGCCATTGCTGGCATATCCCTCCCCCGTGCCATTGCTGGCATATCCCTCCTCCCTGACATTGCTGGCATATCCCTCCCCCCCTGCCATTGCTGGAATATCCCTCCTCCACTGACATTGCTGGAATATCCTTCGCCCTGACATTGCTGGAATATCCCTCCGCCTGCCATTGCTGGCATACCCTCCCCCCCTGCCATTGCTGGCATATCCCTCCCCCCTGCCATTGCTGGCATATCCCTCCCCCCTGCCATTGCTGGCATATCCCTCCACCGCTGACATTGTTGGCATTACCCTTCCCCCTGCCATTGCTGGCATATCCCTCCCCCTGCCATTGCTGGAATATCCCTCCCCCCTGCCATTGCTGGCATATCCCTCCACCCTGACATTGCTGGAATATCCCTCCCCCCCCTGCCATTGCTGGACTATCCCTCCTCCCTGCCATTGCTGGAATATCCCTCCCCCTGCCATTGCTGGCAATACCCTCCCCCTTGTCATTGCTGGCATATCCCTCCACCCTGCCATTGCTGGCATTTCCCTCCCCCCCCCCCCTGACACTGCTGGAATATCCCTCCCCCTGCCAGCGCTGGAATATCCCTCCCCCCTCTCATTGCTGGCATAACCCTCCCCCCTGTCATTGCTGGCATACCCTCCCCCACTGACATTACTGGCATATCCCTCCCCCCCTGTCATTGCTGGCATACCCGTCCCCCCCGTCATTGCTGGCATACCCTTCCCCTTTGACATTGCTGGAATATCCCTCCGCCCAACATCGCTCGCATACCCCCCCGACTTTGCTGGCATACCCCCCACCCCTGACATCACTGACATACCGCTCCCCAACATCGCTCGCATACTCCTCCCCCCGACATTACTGGCATACCCCCACCCCCCAACATCGCTGGCATACTTCTACCCCCGACATCGCTGGCATATCCCTCCCCCCCTGACATTGCTGGAATATCCGTCCCCCACTGCCACTGCTGGCATTCCCTCCCCCACTGACATTGCTGGCATATCCCTCCCCCCCCCTGACATTGCTGGAATATCCCTCCGCCTGCCATTGCTGGCATACCCTCCCCCCCTGACATTGTTGGAATATTCCTCCCCCCTGCCATTGCAGAAATATCCCTCCCCCTGCCATTGCTGGTTTTTTCCCTCCCCCCCCTGACATTACTGGCATATCCCTCCCCCTGCCATTGTCGGCATACACTTCCCCTTTGACATTGCTGGCATATCCCCCCTCACCTGACATTGCTGGAATATCCCTCCCCCTGACATTGCCGGCATACCCTCCCACCCTGACATTGCTGGCATATCCCTCCCCCCTGACTTTGCTGGAATATCACTCCCCCCCTGCCATTGCTGGCATATCCGTCCCCCCCTGACATTGCTGGAATATCCATCCGCCCAACACCGCTGGCATACCCCCCAGACTTTGCTGGCATACCCCCCTCCCCTGACATCACTGGCATACTGCTCCCCAACATCGCTGGCATACTGCTCCCCCTGACATCGCTGGCATACTCCTCCCCCTGACATCGCTGGTATACCCCTCCCCGACATCACTGGCATAACCCCCCCCCACCAACATCACTGGCATACGCCTCGCCCCCCCAACAACGCTGGCATACTCCTCCCCCTGACTTCACTGGCATACCACTCCCCAACATCGCTGGCATAACCCCCCCACCATCATCGCTGGCATAACCCTCTCCCCGACATCACTGGCAATACCCCCCCCCACCAACATCACTAGCATACCCCCCCACCAACATCACTGGCATACCCCCCCCTCCAGCATCACTGGCATACCACCCCCCCCCCCACCAACATCACAGGCATACCCCTCTCCCCGACATCACTGGCTTAGCCCACCCACCAACATCACTGGCATACCCCTCTCCCCGACATCACTGTCATACCCCCCCCCTCCAGCATCACTGGCATACCACCCCCCACTCCCCACACCAACATCACTGGCATACCCCTCTCCCCGACATCACTGGCATACCCCCCCCACCAACATCACTGGCATGCCCCTCTCCCCAACATCACTGGCATACCCCCCCCTCCAGCATCACTGGCATACCGCCCGCCCCACACCAACATCACTGGCATACCCCTCTCCCCGACATCACTGGCATACCCCACCCACCAACATCACTGGCAAACCCCCCACTCCAGCATCACTGGCATACCCCTCCCTATCACTGGCATACTCCCCCACCAACATCACTGGCAAACCTCCCCCACCAACATCACTGGCATACCCCTCTCCCCGACATCACTAGCATACCCCACCCACCAACATCACTGGCATACCCCTCTCCCCGGCATCACTGGCATACCCCCCCCTCCAGCATCACTGGCATACCACCCCCCCCCCACTCCAGCATCACTGGCATACCCCCCCACCAACTTCACTGGCATACCCCCCCCACCAACATCACTGGCATACCCCCCACCAACATCACTGGCATACCCCCCCAACATCACTGGCATAGCCCCCCCCCCAACATCACTGGCATACCCCCCCACCAACATCACTGACATACCCGTCTCCCCAACATCACTGACATACCCCTCCCCCACCAACATCGCTGGCATACCCCTCTCCCCAACATCACTGACGTACCCTCCCCCCCCCACCACCAACATCACTGGCATACCCCTCTCCCCGACATCACTGGCATTCCCCCCCCACCAACATCACTGACATAACCCCCCCCCCCCCCCCAACATCACTGGCATACCCTCCCCCTCTAACATTCATCACTGGGCTACCCCTTCCCCCAGCATTCATTGCTGGCATAGCCCTTCCCCCAACATTCATTGCTGGCATAGCCCTTCCCCCAACATTCATTGCTGGCATAGCCCTTCCCCGAACATTCATTGCTGGCATAGCCCGTCCCTCAACATTCATTGCTGGCATAGCCCTTCCCCGAACATTCATTGCTGGCATAGCCCTTCCCTCAACATTCATCACTGGCATAGCTCTTCCCCCAACATTCATTGCTGGCATACCCGCACCGCCCACCCCCCCCCACCCTGCCATTGCTGGCATACCCCCCCCCCCTGACATTGTTGGAATATTCCTCCCCCCTGCCATTGCAGAAATATCCCTCCCCCTGCCATTGCTGGTTTTTTCCCTCCCCCCCCTGACATTACTGGCATATCCCTCCCCCTGCCATTGTCGGCATACCCTTCCCCTTTGACATTGCTGGCATATCCCCCCCCACCTGACATTGCTGGAATATCCCTCCCCCTGACATTGCCGGCATACCCTCCCACCCTGACATTGCTGGCATATCCCTCCCCCCTGACATTGCTGGCATATCCCTCCCCCCCTGCCATTGCTGGCATATCCGTCCCCCCCTGACATTGCTAAAATATCCATCCGCCCAACACCGCTGGCATACCCCCCAGACTTTGCTGGCATACCCCCCTCCCCTGACATCACTGGCATACTGCTCCCCAACATCGCTGGCATACTGCTCCCCGTGACATCGCTGGCATACTCCTCCCCCTGACATCGCTGGTATACCCCTCCCCGACATCACTGGCATAACCCCCTCCCACCAACATCACTGGCATACGCCTCGCCCCCCCAACAATGCTGGCATACTCCTCCCCCTGACTTCACTGGCATACCACTCCCCAACATCGCTGGCATAACCCCCCCACCATCATCGCTGGCATAACCCTCTCCCCGACATCACTGGCAATCCCCCCCCCCCCCACCAACATCACTAGCATACCCCCCCCACCAACATCACTGGCATACCCCCCCTCCAGCATCACTGGCATACCACCCCCCCCCCCACCAACATCACTGGCATACCCCTCTCCCCGACATCACTGGCTTAGCCCACCCACCAACATCACTGGCATACCCCTCTCCCCGACATCTCTGTCATACCCCCCCTCAAGCATCACTGGCATACCACCACCCACTCCCCACACCAACATCACTGGCATACCCCTCTCCCCGACATCACTGTCATACCCCCCCTCCAGCATCACTGGCATACCACCACCCACTCCCCACACCAACATCACTGGCATACCCCTCTCCCCGACATCACTGGCATACCCCCCCCACCAACATCACTGGCATGCCCCTCTCCCCAACATCACTGGCATACCCCCCCCTCCAGCATCACTGGCATACCGCCCCCCCCACACCAACATCACTGGCATACCCCTCTCCCCGACATCACTGGCATACCCCACCCACCAACATCACTGGCAAACCCCCCACTCCAGCATCACTGGCATACCCCTCCCTATCACTGGCATACTCCCCCACCAACATCACTGGCAAACCTCCCCCACCAACATCACTGGCATACCCCTCTCCCCGACATCACTGGCATACCCCTCTCCCCGACATCACTGGCATACCCCACCCACCAACATCACTGGCATACCCCTCTCCCCGGCATCACTGGCATACCCCCCCTCCAGCATCACTGGCATACCACCCCCCCCCCACTCCAGCATCACTGGCATACCCCCCCACCAACTTCACTGGCATACCCCCCCACCAACATCACTGGCATACCCCCCACCAACATCACTGGCATACCCCCCCCAACATCACTGGCATAGCCCCCCCCCCAACATCACTGGCATACCCCCCCCACCAACATCACTGACATACCCTCTCCCCAACATCACTGACATACCCCTCCCCCACCAACATCGCTGGCATACCCCTCTCCCCAACATCACTGACGTACCCTCCCCCCCCCCACCACCAACATCACTGGCATACCCCTCTCCCCGACATCACTGGCATTCCCCCCCCCCCCCACCAACATCACTGACATAACCCCCCCCCCCCAACATCACTGGCATACCCCTCTCCCTGACATCACTGGCATACCCTCCCTCTCTAACATTCATCACTGGGCTACCCCTTCCCCCAGCATTCATTGCTGGCATAGCCCTTCCCCCAACATTCATTGCTGGCATAGCCCTTCCCCGAACATTCATTGCTGGCATAGCCCTTCCCTCAACATTCATCACTGGCATAGCTCTTCCCCCAACATTCATTGCTGGCATACCCGCACCGCCCCCCCCCCCACCCTGCCATTGCTGGCATATCCCTCCGCCGCACCGCCCCCCCCCCCCCCCCCCACCCTGCCATTGCTGGCATATCCCTCCGCCCTGTCATTGCTGGCATATCCCTCCCCCCCCTGCCATTGCTGGCATATCCCTCCCCCCCCCCTGCCATTACTGGAATATCCCTCCCCCTGCCATTGCTGGCATACCCTCCCCCCTGTCATTGCTGGCATATCCGTCCCCGCTGCCATTGCTGGCATACCCTCCTCCCCCCCTGCCATTGCTGGCATATCCCTCCCCTCCTGACATCACTGGCATACCGCTCCCCTACATCGCTGGCATACTCCTCCCCCTGACATCGCTGGCATACTCCTCCCCCTGACTTCACTGGCATACCCATCCCCCCCCAACATCACTGGCATACGCCTCCCCCCGCCCAACAATGCTGGCATACTCCTCCCCCTGACTTCACTGGCATACCCCTCCCCAACATCGCTGGCATAACCCCCCCCACCAACATCGCTGGCATAACCCTCCCCACCAACATCTCTGGCAGACCCCCCCCCACCAACATCACAGGCATACCCCCCCCACCAACACCACTGGCATACCCCCCCCCCCACCAGCATTACTGGCATACCCCTCTCCCCAACATCACTGGCATACCCCCCCCCACCAACATCACTGGCATAGCCCCCCCACACCAACATCACTGGCATACCCCTCTCCCCGACATCACTGGCATACCCCCCCACCAACATCACTGGCATACCCCCCACCAACATCACTGGCATACCCCTCTCCCCGACATCACTGGCATACCCCCCCACCAACATCACTGGCATACCCCCCCACCAACATCACTGGCATACCCCCCCCCACCAACATCACTGGCATACCCCCCACCAACATCACTGGCATACCCCTCTCCCCGACATCACTGGCATACCCTCCCCCCACCAACATCACTGGCATACCCCCTCCACCAACATCACTGGCATACCCCCCCACCAACATCACTGGCATAGCCCTCTCCCCGACATCACTGGCATACCCCCTCCCCCCCCCCCCCCACCAACATCGCTGGCATCCCCCCCCCCCCCACCCGACTTTGCTGGCATACCCCTCCCCCCTGACATTTCTGGAAAACCCCTGCGCCCTGCCATTGCTGGCATTACCCTCCCCCATGACATTGCTGACATACCCCCCTCCCAATCATTGCTGGCATACCCCTCTCCACCGACATTGTTGGAAAACCCCTCCATTCCCGACATTGCTGGCATACCCCTCCTCCCTGACATCACTGGCATACCCTCCCCCTCTAACATTCATCACTGCCATACCCCTTCCCCCAGCATTCATTGCTGGCATTGCCCTTCCCCCAACATTCATTGCTGGCATACCCCTTCCCACAACATTCATCACTGGCATAGCTCTTCCCCCAACATTCATTGCTGGCATAGCCCTTCCCCCAACATTCATTGCTGGCATACCCCTTCCCCCAACATTCATCACTGGCATAACCCTTCCCCCAACATTCATTGCTGGCATACCCCTTCCCCCAACATTCATTGCTGGAAAATCCCTCCCCCTGCCATTGCTCGGAGCAGCGCTCCGAAAGCTAGTGACATCGAAACAAGCCTGTTGGACTTTAACCTGGTGTTGTAAGAAATCGTACTGTGCTCACTTCAGTCCAACACCGGCATCTCCACATCATGGCTACCATCGACACCGCAATCTGCCAGCTCAAAGTGGAGAGGATCTCCAGGAAGATCGCTCAGAAAGACACTGACATTAAGTTTCTACAAAGATGCAAGAAAGCAGACAAGATCCTGAAAGGACTACAGATCACAAACCCACTCAAGTCGACCTACAACACAGACTTCGCTGAGAGACTCTGCCGTCGCACCTCTCTCACACTCCTCAACCACCTCGTCCGCCAGCTCTACAACAGACGACGCAGCCTGGAAAACAAGATAGAGGCCATATTCTCAACTTGCGCTCTGGATGCTGCAGACCAGCTGCGGAACACCGCCAAACATATGAGATAACGATACTATGCCACCTATATGGACACCAAGAACAGAAAGCTTGAGAAACTTGGCATCACAACCGGCAGCAACCAAGCCACCCCCGGTGTCACAGTAGAAAACAATACAGGGAAATCTATTGTCAACTTGTCGGACTACACCCTTCAACCAGATGAAATCGAAGTCCTCAGCAGAGGGCTCAATTTCTGCACCACCACCAAAATGGACCCCATCAGTCTCGCGGCAGACACGGAGGAATTCATCAGGCGAATGAGGCTCCGGGAATTCTTCCACAGACCCCAAGATGCCAACAGCGAACCCAAGCAGACTACCAATGAACCGGAACAGCAGACCGAGAGATCTGCGGTGCGGCAACCGAAGAGGAAAGAGTCGAATTGGACCCCTCCGGAAGGCCGCTGCCTTAGACTCGACATGTATGCTCAAGCCGTCAGGAGTCGCGTCAATGCCAGATTCATCAGTCGCATTCACAAGACAGCCCCAAACGTCACCCAAGCACAACGCAATGCCATGTCTCTCAAGACCAACCACAGCATCGTCATCAAACCAGCAGACAAAGGAGGGGCCACTATCGTACTGAACAGAACGGACTACTGCAAAGAAGTATACCGACAACTGAACAACCAAGAACACTACAGACAGTTACCCGCAGATCCGACCAAGGAACACATCCGCCAACTTAACAGACTGATCAAGACCTTGGATCCAGATCTTCAGAGCACCCTACGTGCTCTCATCCCACGTACTCCCCGCATTGGAGATCTCTACTGCCTCCCGAAAATACATAAGGCCAACACACCAGGCCGCCCTATCGTTTCAGGCAATGGGACCCTGTGTGAGAACCTCTCTGGCTACATCGAGGGCATCTTGAAACCCATCGTACAAGGTACGCCCAGCTTCTGTCGCGACACGACGGACTTCCTACAGAAACTCAGCACCCATGGACCAGTTGAACCAGGAACATTCCTCGTCACAATGGACGTCACGGCACTCTACACCAGCATCCCCCATGACGACGGCATTGCTGCAACAGCCTCAGTACTCAACACCGACAACTGCCAATCTCCAGACGCAATTCTGCAACTCATCCGCTTCATTCTGGATCACAACGTCTTCACCTTCGACAACAAGTTCTTCATCCAGACGCACGGAACAGCCATGGGGACCAAATTCGCACTCCAATACGCCAACAGCTTCATGCACAAATTTGAACAGGACCTACTCACTGCACAGGACCTTCAACCGACGTTATACACCAGATACATTGATGACATTTTTTTCCTTTGGACCCATGGCGAAGAATCACTGAAACGACTACACGATGACATTAATAAGTTCCATCCAACCATCAGACTCACCATGGACTACTCTCCAAAATCAGTTGCATTCTTGGACACACTTGTCTCCATCAAGGACGGTCACCTCAGCACTTCGCTTTACCGCAAACCCACGGATAACCTCACGATGCTCCACTTCTCCAGCTTCCGCCCTAAACACATTAGAGAAGCCATCCCCTTTGGACAGGCTCTCCGTACACACGGGATCTGCTCAGACGAGGAGGAGCGTAACAGACATCTACAGACGTTGAAAGATGCCCTCGTACGAACGGGATGTGGCACTCGACTCATCGATCGACAGTTCCAACGCGCCACAGCTAAAAACCGCACCGACCTCCTCAGAAGACAAGCATGGGACACAACCGACAGAATATCCTTCGTCGTCCAGTACTTCCCCGGAGCGGAGAAACTACATCATCTTCTTCACAGCCTTCAACACGTCATTGATGACGATGAACATCTTGCCAAGGTCATCCCCACCCCCCCACTACTTGCCTTCAAACAACCGCGCAACCTCAAACAAACCATTGTTTGCAGCAAACTACCCAGTCTTCAGAACAGTGACCACAACACCACACAACCCTGCCATGGCAATCTCTGCAAGACGCGCCAGATCATCGACATGGATACCACTATTACACGTGATAATTCCACCCACCAGGTACGCGGTACATACTCGTGCGACTCGGCCAACGTTGTCTACCTCATACGCTGCAGGAAAGGATGTCCCGAAGCGTGGTACATTGGCGAGACCATGCAGACACTGCGACAATGAATGAACGGACATCGCGCGACAATCACCAGGCAGGAATGTTCCCTTCCAGTCGGGGAACACTTCAGAGGTCAAGGGCATTCAGCCTCTGATCTCCGGGTAAGGGTTCTCCAAGGCGGCCTTCAGGACGCACGACAACGCAGAATCGCCGAGCAGAAACATATAGCCAAGTTCCGCACACATGAGTGCGGCCTCAACCGGGACCTGGGATGCATGTCGCATTACATTCATCCCCCACCATCTGGCCTGCGAAATCCTACCAACTGTCCTGGCTTGACACAATTCACACCTCTTTAACCTGGGGTTACCCCATCTCTGGATCTGTAAAGATTTAATCACCTGCTAATGGTCGCATTCCAAGCATTGTCTGGCATCTTTGAATCTGTCTATATATATGTTTCTGGAACATACCTCTTCATTCACCTGAGGAAGGAGCAGCGCTCCGAATGCTAGTGACATCGAAACAAACCGATTGGACTTTAACCTGGTGTTGTAAGACTTCGTACTGTGCTCACCCCAGTCCAACGCCGGCATCTCCACATCATGGCTGCCATTGCTGGAATATCCCTCCCCCCCTGCCATTGCTGGCATATCCCTCCCCCCCTGCCATTGCTGGCATATCCCTCCCCTCCCTGCCATTGCTGGCATAACCCTCCCCCCTGTCATTGCTGGCATATCCCTCCCCCCTGCCATTGCTGGCATATCCCTCCCCCACTGACATTGCTGGCACATCCCTCCCTCCCTGCCATTCCTGGAATATCCCTCCCCCTGCCATTGCTGGCATATCCCTTCCCCCCACCTGCATTGCTGGAATATCCCTCCCCCTGCCATTGCTGGCATACCCTCCCCCCTGCCATTGCTGGCATACCCTTCCCCCCACCCCCCTGCTATTGCTGGCATACCCTCCTCCCCCCCTGCCATTGCTGGCATATCCCTCCCCCCTGCCATTGCTGGCATATCCCTCCCCCCCTGACATTGCTGGCATACCCTCCCCCACTGACATTACTGGCATATCCCTCCCCCACTGACATTGCTGGAATATCCCTCCCCCTGCCATTGGTGGAATATCCCTCCCCCCTGCCATTGCTGGAATATCCCTCCCCCACTGACATTACTGGCATATCCCTCCCCCACTGACATTGCTGGCATACCCTCCCCCCTGCCATTGCTGGCATATCCATCCCTGCCATTCCTGGCATATCCCTCCCCCCCTGCCATTGCTGGCATACCCTCCCCCACTGACATTGCTGGCATAACCTCCCCCTTGTCATTGCTGGCATATCCCTCCCTCCCTGCCATTCCTGGAATATCCCCCCCCCCCCCCTGACATTGCTGGCATACCCTCCCCCACTGACATTGCTGGAATATCCCTCCCCCCCTGACATTGCTGGCCTATCCCTCCCCCCCTGACATTGCTGGCATACCCTCCCCCACTGACATTACTGGCATATCCCTCCCCCACTGACATTGCTGGAATATCCCTCCCCCCCCTGACATTGCTGGAATAACCGTCCCCCACTGACATTGCTGGAATATCCCTCCCCCCATGACATTGCTGGAATATCCCTCCCCCCCTGACATTGCTGGCATTACCCTCCCCCACTGACATTGCTGGAATAACCCTCCCCCACTGACATTGCTGGCAAAACATTCCCCCCTGCCATTGCTGGCATATCCCTCCCCCCCTGACATTGCTGGAATGTCCCTCCCCCACTGACATTGCTGGCATATCCCTCCCCCACTGACATTACTGGCATATCCCTCCCCCACTGACATTGCTGGAATATCCCTCCCCCCCTGACATTGCTGGAATATCCCTCCCCCACTGACATTGCTGGCATATCCCTCCCCCGCTGACATTGCTGGCTTTACCCTCCCCCTGCCATTGCTGGAATATCCCTCCCCCCTGACATTGCAGGAATATCCCTCCCCCCTGACATTGCTGGAATATCCCTCCACCCTGACATTGCAGGAATATCCCTCCACCCTGCCATTGCTGGCATATCCCTGCCCCGCTGACATTGCTGGCATTACCCTCCATCCTGCCATTGCTGGAATATCCCTCCACCCTGCCATTGCTGGCATATCCCTCCCCCGCTGACATTGCTGGCATTACCCTCCATCCTGCCATTGCTGGAATATCCCTCCACCCTGCCATTGCTGGCATATCCCTCCCCCCCTGCCATTGCTGGAATATCCCTCCCCCTGCCATTGCTGGAATATCCTTCCCCCCTGACATTGATGGAATATCCCTCCCCCTGACATCGCTGGCATACCCCCCTCCCCTGACATTACTGGCATACCGCTCCCCAACATCGCTGGCATTCTCCTCCCCCCGACATCACTGGCATAACCCCCCCCAACATCGCTGGCATACTTCTACCCCTGACATCGATGGCATACCCCTCCCTGACATCACTGGCATACCCCTCTCCCCGACATCACTGTCATACCCTCCCCCACCAACATCACTGGCATACCCCTCTCCCCGACATCACTGGCATACCCCCCCCCCCACCCCCACCAACATCACTGGCATACCCCTCTCTCCGACATCACTGGCATACCCCCCCCCCCCACCAACATCACTGGCATAGAACATAGAACATAGAACAATACAGCGCAGTACAGGCCCTTCGGCCCACGATGTTGCACCGAAACAAAAGCCATCTAACCTACACTATGCCATTATCATCCATATGTTTATCCAATAAACTTTTAAATGCCCTCAATGTTGGCGAGTTAACTACTGTAGCAGGTAGGGCATTCCACGGCCTCACTACTCCTTGCGTAAAGAACCTACCTCTGACCTCTGTCCTATATCTATTACCCCTCAGCTTAAAGTTATGTCCCCTCGCGCCAGCCATTTCCATCCGCAGGAGAAGGCTCTCACTGTCCACCCTATCCAACCCCCTGATCATTTTGTATGCCTCTATTAAGTCTCCTCTTAACCTTCTTCTCTCCAACGAAAACAACCTCAAGTCCAACAGCCTTTCCTCATAAGATTTTCCCTCCATACCAGGCAACATCCTGGTAAATCTCCTCTGCACCCGCTCCAAAGCCTCCACGTCCTTCCTATAATGCGGTGACCAGAACTGTACGCAATACTCCAAATGCGGCCGAACCAGAGTTCTGTACAGCTGCAACATGACCTCCTGACTCCGGAACTCAATCCCTCTACAATAAAGGCCAACACTCCATAGGCCTTCTTCACAACCCTATCAACCTGGGTGGCAACTTTCAGGGATCTATGTACATGGACACCTAGATCCCTCTGCTCATCCACACTTTCAAGAACTTTACCATTAGCCAAATATTCCGCATTCCTGTTATTCCTTCCAAAGTGAATCACCTCACACTTCTCTACATTAAACTCCATTTGCCACCTCTCAGCCCAGCACTGCAGCTTATCTATATCCCTCTGTAACCTGCTACATCCTTCCACACTATCGACAACACCACCGACTTTAGTATCGTCTGCAAATTTACTCACCCACCCTTCTGTGCCTTCCTCTAGGTCATTGATAAAAATGACAAACAGCAACGGCCCCAGAACAGATCCTTGTGGTACTCCACTTGTGACTGAACTCCATTCTGAACATTTCCCATCAACCACCACCCTCTGTCTTCTTTCAGCTAGCCAATTTCTGATCCACATCTCTAAATCACCCTCAATCCCCAGCCTCCGTATTTTCTGCAATAGCCTACCGTGGGGAACCTTATCAAATGCTTTGCTGAAATCCATATACACCACATCAACTGCTCTACCCTCATCTACCTGTCCAGTCACCTTCTCAAAGAACTCAATAAGGTTTGTGAGGCATGACCTACCCTTCACAAAGCCATGCTGACTATCCCTGATCATATTATTCCTATCTAGATGATTATAAATCTTGTCTCTTATAATCCCCTCCAAGACTTTACCCACTACAGACGTGAGGCTCACCGGTCTATAGTTGCCGGGGTTGTCTCTGCTCCCCTTTTTAAACAAAGGGACCACATTTGCTGTCCTCCAGTCCTCTGGCACTATTCCTGTAGCCAATGATGACATAAAAATCAAAGCCAACGGTCCAACAATCTCTTCCCTGGCCTCCCAGAGAATCCTAGGATAAATCCAATCAGGTCCCGGGGACTTATCTATTTTCAGCCTGTCCAGAATTGCCAACACCTCTTCCCTACGTAACCCCCCCCCCCAACAGCATCACTGGCATAACCCCCCCCCACCAGCATCACTGGCATACCCCTCTCCCCGACATCACTGGCATACCCCCCCCACCAACATCACTTGCATACCCCTCCCCAACATCGCTGGCAGATCACCCCACCCAACTTTGCTGCCATACCCCTCCCCCCTGACATTGCTGGAAAACCCCTGCGCTCTGGCATTGCTCTCCCCCATGACATTGCTGACATACCCCCCTCCCAATCATTTCCTGGCATACCACTCCCCACCGACATTGTTGGCAAACCCCTCCATTCCTGACATTGCTGGCATACCCCTCCTCCCTGACATCACTGGCATACCCTCCCCCTCTAACATTCATCACTGGGTTACCCCTTCCCCCAACATTCATTGCTGGCATAGCCCATCCCCCAACATTCATCTCTGGCATAGCCCTTCCCCCAACATTCATTGCTGGCATAGCCCTTCCCCCAACATTCATTGCTGGCATAGCCCTTCCCCCAACATTCATTGCTGGCATAGCCCTTCCCCCAACATTCATTGCTGGCATAGCCCTTCCCCCAACATTCATTGCTGACATAGCCCTTCCCCCAACATTCATTGCTGGCATACCCCTTCCCCCAACATTCATTGCTGGCATAGCCCTTCCCCCAACATTCATTGCTGGCATACCCCTTCCCCCAACATTCATTGCTGGCATACCCCTTCCCCCAACATTCATTGCTGGCATACCCCTTCCCCCAACATTCATTGCTGGCATAGCCCTTCCCCCAACATTCATTGCTGGCATACCCCTTCCCCCAACATTCATTGCTGGCATACCCCTTCCCCCAACATTCATTGCTGGCATAGCCCTTCACGACACCCCACCCTCAAAATTCATTGCTGATACAGCCCTTCCCCACTACAACATTCATCCCGTTCGACCTCCGCTCTCCCCGTCACCTACCACACATCAAAGCACCCCCTCATGGATCTCCCACTGTGGTCCACCCTGACACTGGCCCTGGAACAGCTGGCAGTGCCAACCTAGAAGTGCTAACCTGTGCTAGGAGGCAATGCCAGAGCAATACAATGTCTAAGCATGTCCCTCTACCCCCCCCCCCCCCCCCCGGGGCTATACTTATTGCGCCGCTGAAGTCATCCCTTGACTGCCTCACGCCTGACTAAACCTTTGCAAGAATATTGAGTGAGGGGGAATCATTTGACGGGCGGGCAGCTAATAATATTTAAACTTATTCATACCCTTTGTGGACGTGAACCTTGTGATGTCCCCAGTGATATCTCTGGCTAAAATCGTGTTTCCCGATTTTCGCGAGATTTTCTGCCCTCACTGCTGATACACTGGGTAGCGAGTGCGGATTCAAAATTCCAGGCCTGAGTGGAAGCTTTAGGTTTATTTTCCTTCAACAAATCAACAATGGCTTTCCTTAGTTAATCCAAATTTAACTGAACAACGGTTCAATTGGCCTACTCATGCTGTTATAAGATCCTTTATAATTCCATTTTTCTATCTGCATTATGCTCTAAACTCTCCTTGACAATTGTCAATAACTTTAAAAATAACTTCTTGTGGAGAAATTTGGTAATCAAAGCTATTTCTGCATTAAACACATTCAATCTAACATATTTCCCAACTGCTCAGGAATGATGTAAAAGAAATAAACTTGTAAGAAGTTAAATATTCTCACTGATCTTTTAAGAAACTTGGGTCCTTTTTTCAGTTCCACAGTGAATCTTTCCAATTGTCAGGAAAACAAAGAATTCTAATCTTTTTTTTTTTGGTAATATCACTGTCATATTTCTCACGGAATGGAAAACAGGCTGGCAGGGGTATAATTGTTACAATCTGGAGTCCAGAGAATCCCACCCAAGGTCAATGGAATTTTACATTGCCCGCATCTCGCCCTTGACGATGGTGTGGTGGGGCAGGGTGGAAGAATCCAGCCCAGAGTGACTGCAAGGGTCTAAAACAACAGAAAGAAGTGGTTTTGATATGTTAATGACCTCAGAAGAACTTCAATAAGAATTTACACAAGGCAAAAAAGTAGTTTTGAAGTGGGTTGTTTCCGTTCAAGTGGAACAGATACAAGTTGTAAAAATTACCAGTTTGTGAAGCAAAGATCGGGTAAATTTATTTTTTAAACACATAGAAGCTAAAGTAAAGAAAAGAGTTTGATCAGCTCTGGGAAAGAGACTGGATGAAACAATACAGGACAGAGAGATCAAAGAGAAGTGACACTTTTTAAGTAAAGACTATTTGGGGGGGGGGGGAGTGTAGCTGCTTAGATCTCCCAGAAGAAAGCTTGGTAGCTGGTCTACTCTTTAAAAAGACAGTTTGGACAAGGCCAGACCAGAGAACCAGTTGTTGTCAGCCTCCGAGGACATGCCTAAAGCAAAAGGGCACTGTGTGGTAAAATTACTGGAATCCTATAGAATTTCAAAATCTATAAGGATTATTGACAAGCAGAAAAGGGGAGATTAGCTCTGGGTGTGCTTTAAGTTATGATCTTCTGGAAGTGTTTTAAAATACTGTCAACTGTGTGAAACCATTCTTGTATTTAAGTATAATTTCCTTATGTTCTTTAATTTTTCCTAAAAGTTTACTTTAAAATAAAATCATCACAATTGGTGGGGACATCAATTTCCTGATTTCAGAACATCTTCTCATAATACAAAACTTTCAAAAACCATTTTGGCAGCTGTTTCAAATTTCGAGATTTGGTGGATTTGACACTTACCATTAGCAGTGCTTTAACACTGAGGCGAATTAGACTCTAGTTTTCTTCGGGATGTCATGTTGCAGTCATTGAGAAGATATTTTATGTTGCTGGAAAGGTCTTTTGATAGACTATAAATGATTGGTTTTCCTTTTTAAATGTCTGTTTTAGGCTAATTTGGCCGTACAAGAAAACCGCCTTCAACGGGCCATGAAGGAGTTAGGAACTGCACAAGCCCAACTGGATGAGAAACAAGCTGAGCTGGACAAGGTACAGGCAAAGTTTGACGCTGCAATGAAAGAAAAAATGGTGAGTCACAACCTTAAAAGACTTTTGCTGATCAATAAATATATTGTCACTTTCAATCTGTTTAATGTTATAAAATTGGAATGGTCAAAATCTGGATTTTGGTGAAATTCTGAAGTATGTTTCCTTCTGTTGAAGCCAAAAGTGTAAGAAATACTGGATTTTCACCAATCAACCCTGAGCTTCCCTCCATGATACAATTGGTGAATAAGGCATCAGTCATCCCACCTGCCTTAGGTCTATTGAGGCCCTTAACTGGCAAACTAAAAGCCATTTAAAAACTTGTTTCCACTGCTGATGCATGAATGTGTGGCTGGGATCAGTAGGCGGCCTGTCCACTTTTTCACCAACTCAGGTTAAAATGAAATGAAAATCGCTTACTGTCACAAGTAGGCTTCAATGAAGTTACTGTGAAAAGCCCCTAGTTGCCACATTCCGGCGCCTGTTCGGGGAGGCTGTTACGGGAATTGAACCGTGCTGCTGGCCTGCCTTGGTCTGCTTTCAAAGCCAGCAATTTAGCCCTGTGCTTGGGAAGGAAGGGCAGCACGGTGGCGCAGTGGTTAGCACTGCTGCCTCACGGCGCCGAGGTCCCAGGTTCGAACCCGGCTCTGGGTCACTGTCCGTGTGGAGTTTGCACATTCTCCCCGTGTTTGTGTGGGTTTCGCCCCCACAACCCAAAGATGTGCAGGGTAGGTGGATTGGCCACAATAAATTGTCCCTTAATTGGGAAAAATGAATTGGGTACACTAAATTTATTTTTAAGAAGGTGGGAAGGAAATGGAGTGTACATCCTTTGGGGGTGTTGTGTGCCCATTGGAGAACCCCCGCCATTCTTTGGGGGTGGTCGCGTCAGGGGGTTGAGTGATTGGGGTGCCATTTAAAAATGGCCGAGGGCGATGTAGGTGAGGATATACCAGTTTTTGGATTAAGAGAAGATCTTGCGGTGGGCCAGGCAGATGAGGAGATGTGCTTGGAAAGGTACCAAGCTCCGGGTATATCAGGACCTTGGCGCAGAACTGGCCAAGAGGAGAACTAGATTCAACCGGGTCAAGGCTGCCCTCTTTAACAAGGGGGTGAAGTTCGGGAAGCCGTACTCGGCCCACTTTTGGGTGACCCACAACGGTCGCGAGTATTATTTTGAAACACCAGAGCAACAGAGTTTTTGAGAGATAATGAACTGGCAGGAGAGGGAGGACACTGAACGTTGGAGGCAATGTGAGGTGGTATTGGTTCTCCCTGCCCCTCTTTTTGTTGCATTGCTCTGTGTTGTTTTTTGGATGATGGACAGGAGGCAACCTCTCTTAGGCGCTGTTTAGTGTTTTTATGGGTATCTTTGCTGGGAGGCTGGGGGACGATAGAGGGTGAGTGTGGTAGTACCAAGTATTGTGGTACCTAAGAGGCTGATGACCATTGGTTAAACCCAGGAGTTTACCATTGGCTGTTGTTACGTAGCTCCGCCCTGACAGGCGGAGTATAAGAAACGGTGCCGTCCCAGCAGCCTTCACTTTCTGTACCAAAGCTGTTGGGGAGCAAGTTCTAGTAGATTAAAGCCTTCAATTAGGAAATCACTTCATCTTGAGTGTAATTGATCGCGCATCAATTTAATCTACTAGACTTAAGCTGGAAGGATGGATCTCCGAATCAAACCGGAGTGCCTTCAACTCAGCCCCCACGCGGAGAACTTGGCTGCAATATTTAAACACTGGCTGGCGTGCTTTAAGGGCTACCTCGAGACGGCTAGAGGCACCCCCTCAGAAGGACAGAAAATGCACCTCCTGCGCTCAAGGGTCAGCCCTGGGGTCTACCCCCTTATCGAGGAGGCGGAGGACTATGATGCCGCGATCGAACTGCTCAAAGGACATTTTAATATTCCCTGTAAATCAGGTCTACACACGTCACCTGCTTGCAACTAGACGGCAAAGCCCCGGGGAATCGTTGAAAGATTTCTACCGGGCTCTACTGGTGCTGGGCCGAAACTGTGGTTGCCCGCAAGTTTCGGGGAGCGAGCACACGGAACTTTTAATCAGGGATGCCTTCGTAGCAGGTATGAGCTCCTCAGATAACCGCCGAAGACTCCTAGAAAAGGACACCCTGGGACTTAGAGAGGCACGGGGCCTGACAGGGTCCATGGACGTTGCCTACAAAAACGCGCAGTCCTATGCGCCCGACCGCGCGGTGGCCCCCTGGGCTGCGTGGCACCCCGCAGCAGCAGCCCCACAGACCTTTCCCCTGACCCCGCAGGCCTGCGCTACGAGACGGCCCACTAACGCCGCCAGGCCCCGCTGTTTCTTCTGCGGGCAGGCGAATCATCCCCTCCCGCGCTGCCCGGCCCTCACCGCCGCCTGCAAAGGGTGCGGCAAGAAGGGCCACTTTGTGGGGGTCTGGCAGGCTCGCGCCGTGGCCGCGGTCTTCAGTGACTCCGGACCCCCCTTCAGGCCCCGACCGGCCAGTGCTCACCGCCACCCCCCTATCCCAGGGCCACGTGCGACCCACAGGCGCGGCCATCTTGCCCCCCGGACACCAAGCTGAACGGGTGGGCACCGCCATTTTGTCCAACCCCGCCGCCATCTTGTTCATCCCCGGACACCATGTGCGACCCATAGGTGCCGCCATCTTGGATGGGGCCCCAGGCCCCCAGCACGGCCGACTACACGCTGCCCGATCAGAACTCGCAACTGCTTCATCTGGCCTCGGTGACACTGGGCCAAAGTCGACCCCGGACACTTGCAACAGCTACAACGACGGTCTTCATCAACGGCCATGAGACGCCTTGCTTGATTGACTCTGGGAGCACGGAAAGCTTTGTTCACCCTGACACAGTAAGGCGCTGTTCACTTGTAACCCACCCTGTAAACCAAAGGATCTCCCTGGCCTCCGGGTCACACTCGGTGGAGATAAAGGGGTTCTGCCTAGCGAACCTCACTGTCCAAGGCAGGAAATTCGACAATTTCCGCCTGTATGACCTGCCGCACCCCTCCCCGATGAACTCAATGCATTCTATGCTCGGTTCGAGCAGGTAACCAACAATCCGCTGGCGTGTGCCCCAGCAGCCCATAATTCACCCATACCCACCATCACAGCTTCCGAAGTCAGATTGGCCTTGCTGAAAGTGAACCCTCGGAAGGCGACGGGCCCAGACGGGATCCCTGGTCGTGCACTCAGAGCCTGCGTGGACCAGCTGGCAGAGGTATTCACAGACATCTTTAACCTGTCCCTGCTCCACTCTGAGGTCCCCACCTGCTTCAAGAAGACCACCATCATACCGGTACCAAAGAAGAACCAGGCAACGTGCCTCAATGACTACCAACCAGTGGCCCTGACTTCAGTCGTAATGAAGTGCTTCGAGAGATTGATCATGAAGCGCATCACCTCCATACTCCCAGAACGCCTTGATCCACTACAATTCGCATACCGCTGCAACCGGTCCACATCAGACACCATTTCCCTGGCCCTACACTCATCCCTAGAGCATCTCGAAAACAAGAACTCCTACATTAGACTCCTATTTATTAACTACAGCTCCGCCTTCAACACCATAATCCCAGCCAAGCTCATAATCAAAGCTCCAAAACCTAGGACTTGGCTCCTCCCTCTGCAACTGGATCCTCGATTTTCTGACCAACAGACCACAATCAGTAAGAATGAACAACAACACCTCCTCCACAATAGTCCTCAACACCGGCGCCCCGCAAGGCTGCGTACTTAGCCCCCTACTCTACTCCCTGTACACACACGACTGCGTGGCAAAACTTGGTTCCAACTCCATCTACAAGTTTGCTGACGATACGACCATAGTGGGCCGGATCTCGAATAACGATGAGTCCGAATACAGGAAGGAGATAGAGAACCTAGTGGAGCGGTGTAGCGACAACAATCTCTCCCTCAATGCCAGCAAAACTAAAGAGCTGGTAATTGACTTCAGGAAGCAAAGTACTGTACACACCCCTGTCAGCATCAACGGGACCGAGGTGGAGATGGTTAGCAGTTTCAAATTACTAGGGGTGCGCATCTCCAAAAACCTGTCCTGGTCCACCAAGAAAGCACAACAGCGCCTATACTTCGTCAGGAAACTAAGGAAATTCGGCATGTCCACATTGACTCTTACCAACTTTTACAGATGCACCATAGAAAGCATCCTATCGGGCTGCATCACAGCCTGGTATGGCAACTGCTCGGCCCAGGACCGCAAGAAACTTCAAAGAGTCGTGAACACCGCCCAGTCCATCACACGAACCTGCCTCCCATCCATTGACTCCATCTACACCTCCCGATGCCTGGGGAAAGCGGGCAGTATAATCAAAGATCCCTCTTACCCGGCTTACTCACTCTTCCAACTTCTTCCATCGGGCAGGAGATACAGAAGTCTGAGAACACGCACGAACAGACTCAAAAACAGCTTCTTCCCCACTGTTACCAGACTCCTAAATGGACTGACCTCATTAACACTACACCCTGTATGCTTCATCCGATGCCAGTGCTTATGTAGTTACTTTGTATATGTTGTGTTGCCCTATTATGTATTTTCTTTTATTCCCTTTTCTTCTCATGTACTTTATGATCTGTTGAGCTGCTCGCAGAAAAATACTTTTCACTGTACCTCGGTACACGTGACAATAAACAAATCCAATCCAATCCAATCCACCTCTGCGCGGCTACCCTCCTGGGGCTGGACTTACAATGCAATTTGCAAAGCCTGACCTTTAAATTCGGCGGCCCTATACCTCCCCTTACTGTCTGCGGCCTCGCGACCCTTAAGGTCGACCCGCCTTCCCTGTTTGCGAACCTCACCCCGGATTGCAAACCCGTCAGGGTCATCAAAGCGAGCAACAGTCCCTGGAGAACTCAAGTAGTGGCGGTAAAGACCGGGGAGAAACGTAGGATGGTTATTGACTACAGCCAGACCATCAACAGGTTTGCGCAGCTGGACGCGTACCCTCTCCCCCGCATAGCCGACCTGGTAAACAGGATCGCACAATACAAGGTCTTCTCCACGGTGGATCTCAAGTCCGCCTACCACCAGCTACCCCTCCGTAATAGTGACCGCAAGTACACTGCCTTCGAAGCAGGTGGGCGGCTCTATCAATTTTTAAGAGTTCCGTTTGGTGTCACTAATGGGGTCTCGGTCTTCCAGCGAGAGATGGACCGAATGGTTGATCGGTACGGCTTACACGCAACGTTCCCGTATCTGGATAACGTCACCATCTGCGGCCATGACCAGCAGGACCACGACACCAACCTCCGCAAATTTCTCCAGAACGCGACAATCCTTAACCTGACATACAATAAGGATAAATGTGTGTTTAGCACCGACCGTCTAGCCATTCTAGGCTACATAGTGCAAAATGGTGTTATAGGCCCCGACCCTGAATGCATGTGCCCCCTCATGGAGTTCCCCCTCCCTCACTGCTCCAAGGCCCTGAAGCGCTGCCTCGGGTTCTTCAGCTATTACGCACAATGGGTCCCCAACTACGCAGACAAAGCCCGACCCCTAATCCAGTCCACAACCTTCCCCCTGTCGACGGAGGCCCGCCAGGCCTTCAGCCGCATCATAGCAGACATTGAAAAGGCCACGATGCGCGCCATCGACGAGTCCCTCCCTTTCCAGGTCGAGAGCGATGCGTCCGACGTAGCTCTGGCGGCCACCCTCAACCATAAGGATGCGCATGCGTTCAGGGTCGCGGCCTATAACACCATTTTCTCTCCCGTACCCTCCATGCTTCTGAAATCCGCACTCCTCGGTCGAAAAAGAGGCACAAGCCATAGTTGAAGCTGTGAGACATTGGAGGCATTACCTGGCCGGCAGGAGATTCACTCTCCTCACGGACCAACGGTCGGTTGCCTTCATGTTTAATAATGCACAGCGGGGCAAGATTAAAAACAACAAGTTCTTGCGGTGCAGGATAGAACTCTCCACCTTCAACTACGAGATCTTGTACCGTCCGGGGAAGCTAAACATGCCTCCTGATGCCCTGTCCCGTGGAACTTGTGCCACTGCACAAGTGGACCACCTCCGAGCCCTCCACGAGGACCTCTGCCACCCGGGGGTCACTCGTTTCTTCCACTTCATCAAGACCCGCAACCTGCCCTACTGCATCGAGGAGGTCAGGACGGTCACCAGGGAGTGCAAACCGCACTTCTACCGGCCAGAGAGGGCGCACCTGATAAAGGCTTCCCGTCCCTTTGAACACCTCAGCATGGATTTCAAAGGCCCCTTCCCCTCCACCGACCGCAACACGTATTTCCTGAACGTGATTGACGAGTACTCCCGGTTCCCATTCGCCATTCCCTGCCCAGAGATGACCACAACCACCGTCATCAAGGCCCTCCAGGGTATCTTTACACTGTTCGGTTTCCCCGCGTACATACACAGTGATAGGGGTTCCTCCTTTATGAGCGACGAACTGCGTCAATTCCTGCTCAGCAAGGGCATCACCTTGAGCAGGACGACCAGTTACAACCCCCAGGGAAACGGACAGGTGGAGAGGGAGAACAGAACGGTCTGGAAGACTGTTCTACTGGCCCTACGGCCCAGGGATCACCCAGTCTCCCGCTGGCAAGAAGTCCTCCCGATGGCCGTGCGGCGCACAAAGACTCCGTGAGACGAGTAGAGTGAAGTCGATGAGGCTTTATTAAGCGTGTCTGTTCCCCAGCAGCCCGATAGTAAACTGGCCTGCGGGGGAAGGCACCGGCTTCTTATACTTCGCCTTCAGGGCGGAGCATGAGGTCAACGGCCAACCAGGACCCGGGATCTGTCAGCCAATGACATTAGGGCTTCCAGTCCCACATGACCCCCAATACATACTACCACATTCACCCCTTGTCAAAATGAACCCGGCGGGGTGATGCTTCGTATGGTGGTA
This sequence comes from Scyliorhinus torazame, assembly GCF_047496885.1. Lineage (NCBI taxonomy): Eukaryota > Metazoa > Chordata > Chondrichthyes > Carcharhiniformes > Scyliorhinidae > Scyliorhinus > Scyliorhinus torazame. The sequence goes on along the minus strand of NC_092710.1, from coordinate 345,945,661 downwards.
AGGGTTTACAGGGCTGGTCCTGGGAGGATAGAACAGTTACATGGTAGTACAGTATTGTCCTGTTACAACTATTTACAGAGTGTACAGGAAAAACAAAATGTTCATTGGACAGTCCATCTTTGTTTTACATCGACGCCACGAGTAGGTCGGGCGGGCTGGTCGTCCGTGTCGATCGCCTCGGCCCCGGCGGTGGTGGTGGTGCTTGTACCAGCGTTGTCACCTCCGGGAGCCGCACGGTTTCAGCTGTAGGTGCAAAGGGGAGGGGGACTGATCCTCCTGGGAAGGGGGCGGTCGCGGGGTGCGGCGGTGGCAGGAAGGGGGACGGTTGGGTTGATGGTGTCGGGGGGGGGGTGCGTGGTGCCGGCGGGCGCCAGATCCCGCAGGGAGACCGTGTCCTGTCGGCCGTCGGGGTACTCCACATAGGCGTACTGGGGGTTTGCGTGGAGGAGGTGAACCCTTTCGACCAACGGGTCCGCCTTATGTGCCCGCACGTGCTTTCGGAGCAGGATGGGTCCTGGGGCCGCCAGCCAGGTCGGCAGCGACGTTCCAGAGGAGGACCTCCTAGGGAAGACAAGGAGACGCTCGTGAGGCGTTTGATTAGTGATTGTACATAATAACGACCGGATGGAATGGAGAGCGTCCGGGAGGACCTCCTGCCACCGTGAAACTGGGAGATCCCTGGACCGTAGGGCCAGTAGGACGGCCTTCCAGACCGTGCCGTTCTCCCTTTCTACTTGCCCGTTCCCCCGGGGGTTGTAGCTGGTCGTCCTGCTTGAGGCTATGCCCTTGCTGAGCAGGAACTGGCGCAGCTCATCACTCATGAAAGAGGACCCCCTGTCGCTGTGGACGTATGCGGGGTAACCGAACAGCGTGAAGATGCTGTTCAGGGCTTTAATGACTGTGGCCGCGGTCATGTCGGAGCAGGGAATGGCAAAAGGGAAGCGGGAGTATTCGTCCACTACATTAAGGAAATACGCGTTGCGGTCGGTGGAGGGGAGGGGCCCTTTGAAATCGAGACTGAGGCATTCAAAGGGGCGGGAAGCCTTAATCAGGTGCGCTCCATCTGGCCTGAAAAAATGCGGTTTGCATTCTGCGCAGATGTGGCAGCCCCTTGTGACTGTACGGACCTCCTCTAAGGAGTATGGGAGATTGCGGGACTTGATGAAGTGGTAAAACCGAGTGACCCCCGGGTGGCAGAGGTCCTCGTGGAGGGCTTGGAGGCGGTCAATTTGTGTGTTGGCACATGTGCCGCGGGATAGGGCATCGGACGGCTCGTTCAGCTTTCCGGGCCGGTACAAGATCTCATAGTTGAAGGTGGAGAGTTCGATCCTCCACCGCAAGATCTTGTCATTCTTGATCTTGCCCCGCTGTGCATTATCGAACATGAAGGCTACCGACCGTTGGTCAGTGAGGAGAGTGAATCTCCTGCCGGCCAGGTAATGCCTCCAATGTCGCACAGCTTCCACTATGGCTTGGGTTTCCTTTTCCACTGAGGAGTGGCGGATTTCTGAGGCGTGGAGGGTTCGGGAGAAGAAGGCCACGGGTCTGCCCGCTTGGTTAAGGGTAGCCGCTAGAGCTACGTCCGAGGCGTCGCTCTCGACCTGGAAGGGGAGGGACTCGTCGATGGCGCGCATCGTGGCCTTTGCGATGTCCGCTTTGATGCGGCTGAAGGCCTGGCAAGCCTCTGTCGACAGAGGGAAGGTCGTGGTCTGTATTAGGGGGCGGGCCTTGTCTGCGTACTGGGGGACCCACTGGGCGTAGTACGAAAAGAACCCCAGGCAGCGTTTCAGGGCTTTTGGGCAGTGCGGGAGGGGAAATTCCATGAGTGCGCGCATACGTTCGGGGTCGGGGCCTATTATCCCATTGCGCACTATGTAGCCCAGAATGGCTAGCCGATCGGTGCTAAAAACACACTTGTTCTCGTTGTACGTGAGGTTCAAGGCTTTGGCAGTCTGGAGGAATTTTTGGAGGTTGGCGTCGTGGTCCTACTGATCGTGGCCGCAGATGGTTACATTGTCGAGGTACGGGAACGCGGCCCGTAACCCATGTTGATCAACCATTCGGTCCATCTCCCGTTGGAAGACCGAGACCCCGTTTGTGACGCCAAAAGGGACCCGTAGGAAATGGTATAATCGCCCGTCTGCCTCGAAGGCTGTGTACTTGCGGTCACTTGGGCGGATGGGGAGCTGATGGTAGGCGGACTTGAGGTCCACGGTGGAGAAGACTTTATACTGGGCAATCCGATTGACCATGTCGGATATGCGGGGGAGAGGGTACGCGTCTAGTTGTGTGTACCTGTTGATGGTCTGGCTATAGTCAATGACCATCCTTTGTTTCTCCCCTGTCTTCACTACTACCACCTGCGCTCTCCAGGGACTACTGCTGGCCTGGATTATGCCCTCCTTTAGTAGCCGCTGCACTTCGGAGCGAAGGAAGGTCCGGTCCTGGGCGCTGTACCGTCTGCTCCTAGTGGCGACGGGTTTGCAATCCGGGGTGAGGTTCGCAAACAAGGACGGGGGTTGCACCTTGAGGGTGGCGAGGCCACAGATAGTGAGTGGGGGTATGGGGCCGCCGAATTTAAACGTAAGGCTCTGTAGGTTACATTGAAAATCTAAGCCCAGCAAGGTGGGGGCACAGAGTTGGGGAAGGACGTTAAGTTTGTAGTTTTTGAATTCCCTCCCCTGCACCGTAAGGGTAACTATGCAGAATCCCTGGATCTGTACGGAGTGGGATCCTGCAGCTAGGCAAATCTTTTGTGCGCTGGGGTAGGTAGTTAAGGAACAGCGTCTTACCGTGTCGGGATGTATAAAACTTTCCGTGCTCCCGGAGTCGACTAGGCATGGCGTCTCGTGGCCGTTAATTAGGACCGTTGTCGTCGTCGTCTGGAGAGTCCGGGGCCGAGCCTGATCGAGCGTAACCGAAGCGAGCCGTGGTTGTAGTAGTGGGGTGGGGTCCATTGTTGCCGTCCAAGATGGCGTCGGGGATGGACAAAATGGCCACCCCCATACATCGCACGTGGCTGAGGGGTCACAAGATGGCGTCGGGGGTGAACAAAATGGCCACCCCCATGCGTCGTACAGGTCGGGGGCGGTCCAAGATGGCGGCGCCCCTCCTCCCCTCGTGGTGGTCGGGACCCAAAATGGCAGCGTCTGCGGGTCGCACATGGTGTGCTGGGGGGTCTGGGGAGCGCTAGGACCGCGCGGAGTTCCTGCATTGCGAGCGCCAGGGCCGCGGGCGCTAGGACCGCGCGGAGTTCCTTCACTGCGAGCGCCAGGGCCGCGGGCACTAGGACCGCGCGGAGTTCCTTCACTGCGAGCGCCAGGGCCGCGGGCGCTAGGACCGCGCGGAGCTCCCTCACCGGGGACAGCGGTGGTCGGGGCCCAGGCCGGCGGGTCAGTCGTGGGGCCGCGAGCGCTGGGACCGTGCGGAGCTCCCTCGCCGGGGACAGCGATGGTCGGGGTCCAGGTAGGTTGCGCCGGCGGGTCAGGCGTGGGGCGTGGGACGGGGGTGAGGGCCCAGGTCGGCGGGTCAGTCATGGGGCCGCGAGCGCTGGGACCGTGCGGAGCTCCCTCGCCGGGGACAGCGGTGGTCGGGGCCCAGGTCGGCGGCGCCGGCGGGTCAGTCGTGGGGCCGCGAGCGCTGGGACCGCGCGGAGCTCCCTCGCCGGGGACAGCGGTGGTCGGGGCCCAGGCCGGCGGGTCAGTCGTGGGGCCGCGAGCGCTGGGACCGTGCGGAGCTCCCTCGCCGGGGACAGCGGTGGTCGGGGCCCAGGTAGGTTGCGCCGGCGGGCCAGGCGTGGGGCGGGACGGTGGTGAGGGTGGCGTTAGGGATGCGAAAAAAACCCTCCTCTCCGTGGAGAGTGTTGGCCGGCACCCAAATCGGGAGCGTCGGCGGCGGGTCGTACATGGACTGCGGGGAGGGGGGTTGGGGAGCGTAGGCGGCGTGCAAGTCTCCCAGTTCTCCCGGGGCCGCGGTGGTCGGGACCCAAAATGGCGGCGCCTGCGGGTCGCACATGGCGTGCTGGGGGGGTTGGGAGGCAGAGACTGCCTGTAGGGCTCCCTGTCGCCCCGGGACGGCGGCGACCTCGCGGGATCGGCACACCACCGCATAGTGGCCCTTTTTCCCGCAGCTTTTGCAGATGGCTGCGCGGGCCGGACAGCGTTGTCGGGGGTGCTTCGCCTGGCCGCAGAAGTAGCAGCGGGCGCCCCCGGTGCGACTCGGGGTTTGGACTGCGCAAGCCTGTGGGGTGTCCGGGGGGGGGTTAGGGGGTTTGCCGCGACGGGTACGTACGGGGCCCAATGGCCTGCCGCGCGGTCGGGGCCGTAGGCGCGGGTATTACGCGCGGCTGCGTCCAGCGACGCTGCCAGGGCCCGTGCCTCTGAGAGTCCTAGCGACTCTTTTTCTAGAAGTCTTTGGCGGATTTGGGAGGATTGCATACCTGCCACAAAAGCATCGCGCATTAACATCTTCGTTTGCATTCACCGACGGGCAGCTGCAGGCTCGTCCCAAAATCAACAGCGCGGCGTAGAACTCGTCCATCGATTCTCCGGGAGCTTGCCGTCTCGTCGCGAGCTGGTAGCGAGCGTAGATTTGGTTAACTGGGCGAACGTAGAGACTTCTCAGTGCTGTGAACGCCGTCTGGAAATCGTCGGTGTCTTCAATGAGGGTGAAAATCTCCGTGGTCACCCTCGAGTGCAGTACCTGCAGTTTTTGTTCGTCTGAGACTCGGCCTGTGGTCGATCTGATGTAGGCCTCGAAGCAAGTCTGTCAGTGTTTGAAGGCTGCTGCCGCATTCACTGCGTGGGGGCTGATCCTCAGGCATTCCGGAATGATCCTGAGCTCCATAGTCCTTTTTAGGCACGCTTAATAAATTGCGGCGCACAAAGACTCCGTGAGACGAATAGAGTGAAGTCGATGAGGCTTTATTAAGCGTGTCTGTTCCCCCTCAGCTCGATAGTAAACTGGCCTGCGGGGGAAGACTCCGGCTTCTTATACTCCGCCTTCAGGGCGGAGCATGAGGTCAACGGCCAACCAGGACCCGGGATCTGTCAGCCAATGACATTAGGGCTTCCAGTCCCACATGACCCCCAATACATACTACCACAGGCCGTCCATGCCATCCGGTCGCTGCTCTCTACAACCACAAATCAGACACCTCATGAACGTCTCCTTGTTTTCCCCAGGAAATCCTCCTCCGGGACCTCGCTCCCAACCTGGCTAGCGACACCTGGACCCATCCTGCTTCGGAAGCACGTGCGGGCGCACAAGTCGGACCCATTGGTCGAGAGGGTCCACCTGCTGCACGCTAACCCCCAGTACGCCTACGTGGAGTTCCCTGACGGCCGGCAAGATACAGTCTCCCTTCGGGACCTGGCGCCCGCCGGAACCCCACGCGCACATGAACCATCCTCCCGCCCCCCCACAGCACCTCACTGGAGGGTCAGTACTCCCGCCGCTCCTGCCTAGGCCCGCCCACCCACCCACCGACGACCCCTACAGGCGCCCGCCCCGTGTCAACCTTTTGCCCCAACAGCGGCGCCTCGGGGTGACGAAGCTGCCAGGGAGGCCGAAACCACGCTCCCGGAGTCGCAACCACCGGGACCCCCACCAGAATCACCACCGAAGCCCAGAGGCTCCAGAAGGACGACCAGGCCACCCGATCGACTGATTGCTTCACTGTGACTTTAACTTTGAACGAACACTTTGTAAAAATCCTCGACAGCACGGTACCTCCATACCTGATCATACCATGTTAAAGGCACAGTACGAAGTCTTACAACACCAGGTTAAAGTCCAACAGGTTTGTTTCGATGTCACTAGCATTCGGAGCGCTGCTCCTTCCTCAGGTGAATGAAGAGGTATGTTCCAGAAACACATATATAGACAAATTCAAAGATGCCAAACAATGCTTGGAATGCGACCATTAGCAGGTGATTAAATCTTTACAGATCCAGAGATGGGGTAACCCCAGGTTAAAGAGGTGTGAATTGCATCAAGCCAGGACAGTTGGTAGGATTTCGCAGGCCAGATGGTGGGGGATGAATGTAATGTGACATGAATCCCAGGTCCCGGTTGAGGCCGCACTCATGTGTGCGGAACCTGGCTATAAGTTTCTGCTCGGCGATTCTGCGTTGTCGCGGGTCCTGAAGGCCGCCTTGGAGAACGCTTACCCGGAGATCAGAGGCTGAATGCCCTTGACTGCTGAAGTGTTCTCCGACTGGAAGGGAACATTCCTGCCTGGTGATTGTTGCGCGATGTCCGTTCATTCGTTGTTGCAGCGTCTGCATGGTCTCGCCAATGTACCACGCTTCGGGACATCCTTTCCTGCAGCGTATGAGGTAGACAACGTTGGCCGAGTCGCACGAGTACGTACCGCGTACCTGGTGGGTGGTGTTCTCACGTGTAATAGTGGTATCCATGTCGATGATCTGGCACGTCTTGCAGAGATTGCCATGGCAGGGTTGTGTGGTGTCGTGGTCACTGTTCTGAAGACTGGGTAGTTTGCTGCAAACAATGGTTCATTTGAGGTTGCGCGGTTGTTTGAAGGCAAGTCGTGGGGGTGTGGGGATGACCTTGGCAAGGTGTTCATCGTCATCAATGACGTGTTGAAGGCTGTGAAGAAGATGACGTAGTTTCTCCGCTCCGGGGAAGTACTGGACGACGAAGGGTATTCTGTCGGTTGTGTCCCATGTTTGTCTTCTGAGGAGGTCGGTCCGGTTTTTCGCTGTGGCGCGTTGGAACTGTCGATCGATGAGTCGAGTGCCATATCCCGTTCGTACGAGGGCATCTTTCAACGTCTGTAGATGTCTGTTACGCTCCTCCTCGTCTGAGCAGACCCTGTGTATACGGAGCGCTTGTCCATAGGGGATGGCTTCTTTAATGTGTTTAGGGTGGAAGCTGGAGAAGTGGAGCATCTTGAGGTTATCCGTGGGTTTGCGGTAAAGCGAAGCGCTGAGGTGACCGTCCTTGATGGAGACGAGTGTGTCCAAGAATGCAACTGATTTTGGAGAGTAGTCCATGGTGAGTCTGATGGTTGGATGGAACTTATTAATGTCATCGTGTAGTCGTTTCAGTGATTCTTCGCCGTGGGTCCAAAGGAAACAAATGTCATCGATGTATCTGGTGTATAACATCGGTTGAAAGTCCTGTGCGGTGAGTAGGTCCTGTTCAAACTTGTGCATGAAGATGTTGGCGTATTGGGGTGCGAATGTGGTCCCCATGGCTGTTCCGTGCGTCTGGATGAAGAACTTGTTGTCGAAGGTGAAGACGTTGCGATCCAGAATGAAGCGGATGAGTTGCAGAATTGCATCTGGAGATTGGCAGTTGTCGGTGTTGAGTACTGAGGCTGTTGCAGCAATGCCGTCATCATGGGGGATGCTGGTGTAGAGTGCCGTGACGTCCATTGTGACGAGGAATGTTCCTGGTTCAACTGGTCCATGGGTGCTGAGTGCTTATTTTTAGGATGCAGTAGAGATCTCCAATGCGGGGAGTACGTGGGATGAGAGCACGTAGGGTGCTCTGAAGATCTGGATCCAAGGTCTTGATCAGTCTGTTAAGTTGGCGGATGTGTTCCTGTAGGCGACTGTAACCACTGGTCACCACCCCGCCGGACTCTTTTTTAACAGGGGGAGAATGTGGTAGTACCAGGTATTGCGGTACCTAAGAGGCTGATGACCATTGGTTAAACCCAGGAGTTTACCATTGGCTGTTGTTATGTAGCTCCGCCCTGACAGGCGGAGTATAAGAAACAGTGCCATCCCAGCAGCCTTCACTTTCTGTACCGAAGCTGTTGGGGAACAAGTTCTAGTAGATTAAAGCTTTCAGTTAGGAAACTACTTTGTCTTGAATGTAATTGATCGCGCATCAGTGAGTGCATCTTTTTTTCTCCTGTTCATTGTTGTTGTTGTTTGCACTTTGGTGGATTGCGAGCGGTGGGGTGAGAGAAATCAATGGGGGGGGTAGGATGCTTGGCGCCATGGGCGGGTCTGCCAGGCCAATTGGGCGAGCTAGTTCATGTGAGTGCAGTGGGGGGCGATCGGTGATTAGTGCTTTGGAGGGGGATGGGATTGCTGTTTTGTTTAGGGGAGAAGGGGAACTGTGATGCAGGTGGGGCTGTTGATGTGTAATAGGGAGGGAGTTGGTGACAGTGTGCATCTGAGGGCAGGCTTGGCGGGTTACGGGATGCGGGCCGGGGGCTGGCCTAAGGGCTGGCCCAAGAAGGATTATGGTTGATCGTCAGGGAGGGGGGTTGTGGGGGCGGGGTGCCCCCCGACCAGGCTGGTCTTATGGAATGTGAAAGGGCTGAATGGGCCAGGCTAATGGTCATGCCAGTTCGCACACCTGAGGAGCTTAAAGGCGGATGTGGAATTTCTACAGGAAGCGCATTTGAAGATTGGGACCAGGCGAGGCTAAGAAGGGGGTGGGTTGGACAGGTTTTTCACTCGGAGTTGGATATGAGGACACGGGGAGTGGCGGTGCCTATAAATAAGCGGGTAACTTTTGAGGTGGGGAATATAGTGATGGATCCGGGGGGTAGGTTCATGGTGGTGAGCGGGAAATTGGAAGGGCTGCCAGCGGTTCCGGTGGGCTTGTGTGCCCCAAATTGGAATGATGTTAAATTCATGAGGCGAGTGCTGGGGAAGATCCCGGCCCTGGACTCGTACTGGATCATTATTGGGGGGAGGTTTTAATATGGTTATCAAGCCGAGATTGGATCGGTCGAGTCAGTGGGAAGGGTGCAGGTGGTGGCGAAGGAGCTAAAGGGGTTCATGGAGTGCATGGGGAGGTGGATCCATGGAGGTTTGGGAGGCCGAGGGTGAAGGAATTTCCATACTTCTCCCATGTGCGCAGGGTGTACTCACGGACCGATTACTTTGTGGTGGACAAGGCTCTGCTGCCGGGGGTGGTGGACTTGGGGTATTCAGCGATTGTGGTCCCTGACCACATACCGCACTGGGTGGACTTGCAAGTGGACCGGTGGGGGGGGGGGGGGGGGGGGGGGGCGGAGCTGAGAACTCTCATTGGAGATTAGACGTGGGGTTGCGAGCAAAGGAGGAGATGTGTGTGGTGGTATGTATTAGGGGTCATGTGGGACTGTGAAGCCGTGATGCTATTGGCTGACAGATCCCAGGTCCTGGTTGGCTGTTGACTCCTGGCTCCGCCCTGAAGGCGGAGTATAAGAACCCGAGCTTCTCCCCGCCGCTTCATTCTGTTGCTGAACTGCTGGGGACAAGTCTAGCTTAATAAAGCCTCATCGACTTCATCACTACTCGTCTCTCTCGTAAGTCATTGTGCGCTACAATTTATTAAGCGAGCTTAAAGGACTATGGAGCTCCGGAACGCCCCGGAATGCCTGCGGAACTCGGCAGCAGTTTTTAAACACTGGCAAGCTTGTTTTGAAGGCTACCTCCAAACGGCCCCCGGCCGGATCACAGAAGACCAGAAAATGCAGGTCCTGCATTTGAGGGTAAGCCCGGAAATTTACCCTCTCATAGAAGACGCAGAGGATTTCCCGACGGCGCTCGCAGCACTGAAGAGCATCTACGTTCGCCCCGTGAACCAGGTCTACGAACGCTACCAACTCGCAACGAGACGGCAAAGTCCCGGAGAATCGTTAGAAGAATTCTACGCCGCGCTGCTAATTTTGGGACAGGGCTGCAGCTGCCCGCCGGTGAACGCGATCGAACACACGGACATGCTAATTCGCGATGCGTTTGTGGCAGGTATGAACTCTCCCCAAATCCGCCAAAGACTTTTAGAAAGAGAATCGCTAGGACTCTCAGAGGCACGGGCCCTTGCAGCTTCCCTAGATGTGGCCTCGCAAAACGCCCGCGCCTACGGCCCCGACCGCGCAGCAGCCCCTTGGGCTCCGTGGACCCCCGTCGCGACAAACCCCCCCCTCCATCACAGGCTTGCGCGGTTAAAGCGCCAGACCATCCCGGGGGGGCCCGCTGCTATTTCTGCGGGCAAGCGAAACACCCCCGGCAGTGCTGCCCGGCCCGCGCAGCTATTTGCAAAAGCTGCGGAAAGAAGGGCCATTACGCGGCTGTGTGCCGGTCCCGGGGGGTCGCCACAATCCCCGGAGAAGAACAAGCCCAGCGCATCCCAAACGCTCCCCAACCCCCCCAGCGCCCCATGTGCGACCAGCGGGTGCCGCCATTTTGTGTCCCGGGCACCACGAGGGGAGGATGGGCGCCGCCATCTTGTGACCCCCAGCCACGTGCGATTCATGGGGGTGGCCATTTTGTCCACCCCCGACCACGTGCGATCCATGGGGGCGGCCATTTTGTCCACCCCCGGCCGCGTACGATTCATGGACGCCGCCATCTTGGATGACAACAAAGGACCCCAGCATCGATGGCTCCACGGGTTCTGAAGAAGACGCCGAGACACTACGACCACGACTGGCTTCGGTGACGCTGGATCAATCACGGCACCAGACGCTCCAGACGACAACAACAACGGTGCTGATCAACGGGCACGAGACATCATGCCTGATCGACTCCGGGAGCACCGAAAGTTTCATTCACCCAGACACGGTAAGACGCTGTTTTCTGACCATCCATCCAAGTACGCAAAAGATTTCCCTAGCTGCAGGATCCCACTCCCTAGAGATCAAAGGGTTCTGCATCGCGAACCTAACGGTGCAAGGGAGGGAGTTTAAAAACTACAGGCTCTACGTCCTTCCCCAACTCTGCGTGCCCACATTACTGGGATTAGATTTCCAGTGCAACCTGCAGAGCCTAACATTTCAATTCGGCGGCCCAATACCCCCACTCACTATCTGCGGCCTCGCAACTCTCAAGGTTGAACCGCCGTCCTTGTTTGCAAACCTCACCCCGGATTGCAAACCCGTCGCAGACGGTACAGCGCCCAGGACCGGATATTTATTCAGTCTGAAATCCAGCGGTTGCTGAAGGAAGGCATAATCCAGGCCAGCAATAGTCCCTGGAGAGCCCAGGTAGTAGTAAAGACCAGGGAGAAGCAAAGGATGGTCATAGACTATAGCCAGACCATCAACAGGTACACACAGCTAGATGCGTACCCTCTCCCCCGCATATCCGACATGGTAAATCGGATTGCCCAGTATAAGGTTTTCTCCACCGTGGACCTCAAGTTCGCCTACCACCAGCTCCCCGTCCGCCCAGGTGACCGCAAGTACACAGCCTTCGAGGCAGACGGGCGTCAATACCACTTCCTAAGGGTCCCATTTGGTGTCACGAACGGGGTCTCGGTTTTCCAACGGGAGATGGACCGAATGGTTGACCAGCACGGGTTGCAGGCCACGTTCCCGTATCTCGACAACGTAACCATCTGCGGCCACGATCAGCAGGACCACGACGCCAACCTCCACAAATTCCTCCAGACCGCTAACGCCTTGAACCTCACATACAACGAGGAAAAGTGCGTTTTTAGCACAAACCGGTTGGCCATCCTGGGATACGTAGTGCGCAATGGGATAATAGGCCCCGACCCCGAACGCATGCGCCCCCTTATGGAATTTCCCCTCCCCCACTGCTCCAAAGCCCTGAAACGTTGCCTGGGGTTCTTTTCATATTACGCCCAGTGGGTCCCCCAGTATGCAGACAAGGCCCGCCCGCTAATACAGACCACTACCTTCCCCCTGTCGACAGAGGCTCGCCAGGCCTTCAGCCGCATCAAAGCGGACATCGCAAAGGCCACGATGCACGCCATCGACGAGTCCCTCCCCTTCCAGGTCGAGAGCGACGCCTCCGACGTAGCTCTGGCGGCCACCCTTAACCAAGTGGGCAGACCCGTGGCCTTTTTCTCCCGAACCCTCCACGCCTCAGAAATCCGCCACTCCTCAGTGGAAAAGGAAGCCCAAGCCATAGTGGAAGCTGTGTGACATTGGAGGCATTACCTGGCCAGCAGGAGATTCACTCTCCTCACCGCCCAACGGTCGGTAGCCTTCATGTTCGATAATGCACAGTGGGGCAAAATTAAAAATGACAAGATCTTAAGGTGGAGGATCGAGCTCTCCACCTTCAACTACGAGGTCTTGTACCGTCCCGGAAAGCTGAACGAGCCGTCCGATGCCCTATCCCGCGGCACATGTGCCAACGCACAAATAGACCGTCTCCAAGCCCTCCACGAGGACCTCTGCCACCCGGGGGTCACTCGGTTCTACCAGTTTATAAAGTCCCGCAACCTCCCCTACTCTGTGGAGGAGGTCCGTACAGTCACCAGGAACTGCCACATCTGCGCGGAGTGCAAACCGCACTTTTTCAGGCCGGATAGAGCGCACCTGATCAAGGCTTCCTGCCCCTTTGAACGCCTCAGTCTGGATTTCAAAGGGCCCCTCCCCTCCAGCGACCGCAACACATACTTCCTGAACGTGGTGGACGTGTACTCCCGTTTCCCCTTCGCCATCCCCTGCCCCGACATGACAGCGGCCACAGTCATTAAAGCCCTTGGCACCATATTCACACTGTTCGGTTGCCCCGCATTTATCCATTGCGACAGGGGGTCCTCCTTCATGAGTGACGAGCTGCGCCAGTTCCTGCTCAGCAAGGGCATAGCCTCGAGCAGGACGACCAGCTACAACCCCCGGGGGAACGGGCAAGTAGAGAGGGAGAACGGCACGGTCTGGAAGGCCGTCCTACTGGCCCTACGGTCCAGGGATCTCCCAGTTTCCCGGTGGCAGGAGGTCCTCCCGGACGCTCTCCACTCCATCCGGACGCTGCTGTGTACCACCACTAACCAAACGCCTCATGAGCGCCTCCTTGTCTTCCCCAGGAAGTCCTCCTCCGGAACGTCGCTGCCAACCTGGCTGGCGGCCCCAGGACCCATCTTGCTCCGGAAACATGTGCGGGCGCACAAGTCGGACCCGTTGGTCGAGAGTGTTCACCTCCTCCACGCGAACCCGCAGTACGCCTACGTGGCGTACCCCGACGGTCGACAGGACACGGTCTCCCTGCGAGACCTGGCGCCCGCCGGCAACACACACACACCCCCGACACCGATCATCCCCTCCCTGCCACCGGCGCACCCCGCGACCGCCCCCTTCCCGGGAGGATCGGTCTTCCTCCCGTGCCCGCCAAGGAGTAAAACAGGAACAAACACCGAAACGCTCCCGGAGACGACAACGCCGGAACAAGCACCTGCACCACCACCGGGGCTGAGGCGATCGACGAGGAAGGCCAGATCGCCCGCTCGCCTCGTGGCATCGGCGTGACACCAAGAATGTTGTTGGACTGTAACAAAAAAAAATTTTCTCTTACTAATATTGTAAATAGTTTCACAAACCTTGTACATAGCCCAGTGTAGGGCTAAAACTGTAATAACATGCCCGAAATGTTCCTCCCAGGACCAGCCTTGTAAACCCCTACCACCATGCGAACCACCACCCTGCCGGGTTCATTTTTAACAAGGGGTGAATGAGGTGTTATGTATTAGGGGTCATGTGGGACTGTGAAGCCGTGATGCTATTGGCTGACAGATCCCGGGTCCTGGTTGGCTGTTGACTCCTGGCTCCGCCCTGAAGGCGGAGTATAAGAACTCGAGCTTCTCCCCGCCGCTTCATTCTGTTGCTGAACTGCTGAGGACAAGTCTCGCTTAATAAAGCCTCATCGACTTCATCACTATTCGTCTCTCTCGTAAGTCATTGTGCGCTACAATGTGCAAGCGGGTGAGGGCTGCCATTCGGAGGTATGTGGTGCAGAATGATACGGTCGCTACGCTATGGGAGGCGCTTCAGGCAGGGGGAAGTTTATGTCTATCTGGGCGCATAGGGATAGGATGAAGTGGGAAGAGATGGCTCGGCTGGTGGAGGAGATCGTGCGGGTAGATAGGAGATACTTGGAGGCCCCGGTGGCAGGTTTGCTGAAGGAGCGGCAGAAGCTCCAGATGGAGTTTGAGTTGATATCCATGGGGAAGGCAGTGGGGCAGTTATGGAGGGCCAGGGAGGCAGTGTATGAATATGGGGTAAAGGCCAGCAGGTCTTTGGCTCACCAACTAAGGAAGCAGGAGGCGGCGAGGGAGATCAGAAAGTGAAGGATGGGAGGGGAAGGGCACTCTTGGACGCAGTGGGGGGGTGATTGGGATGTTCAAGGAATTTTATAAGAGGCTATATGAATCGGAGCCCCTGGCGGTGGGAGAGGGAATACAGTGATTTCTGGACGGGTTGGAATTCCTTTAAATGGTGGAGGATCTAGTAGAGGGGTTGGGGGCACCCATTGGACTGGTGGAGGTGATGGAGGGCATGGGGGCGTCGCAGGCAGGGAAGGCCCAGGGCCCGGATGGGTTCCCAGCGGAATTTAATTAAAGGTGTTCGGGGGATCTGGGGCCTCTGCTGCTAAGGGCATACAATGAGGCGAGGGAAAAGGGGGAACATTATTGCAGGCATCCACATCCCTAATACTGAAGAAGGATAAAGATCCGGAACAGTGTGGGTTCCACCCCCCAATCTCGCTGCTAAATGTGGATGCCAAGCTGTTGGCAAAGATCTTGGCCTCGAGGATTGAGGATTGCGTACCGGGGGTGATAGGGGAGAGCCAGACGGGGTTTGTAAAGGGCAGGCATCTGTTGGCGAACATTAGGCACTTATTGAATGTGATTATGTTGGAGGTGGAGATGGCGGTCGCTATGGATGTGGAGAAGGCCTTTGATCATGAAGAATGGGAATATCTGTGGGAAGTACTGAGACGGTTCGGGTTCGGGCAGGGATTTGGATTGGGTCCGGTTATATAAGGCGCCGGTAGCGAGTGTTCGGATGAATCGGGTGAGTTAGGTGTAATTTGGATTGCATCGAGGGACAGGGATGCCCACTCTCCCCGTTGCTTTCCGCCTTGACGATAGAGCCATTGGTAAATGGCACTTAGAGCGTCAAGGAGTTGTAAAGGGATACTGCGCAGGGGTGGGTGGAGCATAGAGTGGATGATCTGTTGCTTTACATTTCGGATCCTTTGGGAGGTATCGGGTGGGGATCATTAACATTTTACAGGAATTAGGCCAGTTTTCCGGGTATAAGTTAAACATGGGGAAGAGTGAGGTCTCCCTGATCCAGGCAAGGGGGTAGGAGAGGAGGCCTCACTCTTCATGCCAGCAGTTTGCTCTGCAGCCTCCCCCCGGGTGCCTTCCTGCATGTGCAACTGTGGGTGTTGCTCTTGGATGGGCCATGTGCTGCCCCACCAACAGGTGGCCCAGAGAATATCGGGTCAGGCCCACCACAGTTTTGGCTTCAGGACCGATTCTCCACCTAATCGCCTTTCCTGGTTTCAGCACAGCCGATGGCGAATTCTGCCCTGTTGTTTTCAAGAAGCAGTTGGGTATAGCACTTAGGGTGAAGTGGATCAAAGGGTATGGGGGGAAAGCGGGATTAGGCTATTGAATTGGATGATGAGCCATGATAATAATGAGTCACGGAGCAGGCTCAAAGGGTCAAATTAGCTCCTCCTGCTTTTAGTTTATATGTTTCTATGTTTGTATGAGATGAGGAGAACTTTATTCACTGCTTGAAGTTGTCCTGAGGAAGGTCATCACCCCTCTCCAGAGCCAGGTTGTGTCAGGAACAGCAAACCACGACAATATGTGAAACCCTCTGGGGACTGCACTGGAGGGCCCCACCACACCTGTTGAGGCAGCGGCCCCACATCTTTAACAGGCTGATGCACCATTCAATGACACATCGGCTGTGACCCTCATTGTACCTCGCCTCCGCTGCGGTCTGCGGCCTCAACACTGGCGTCATCTGCCACAACCTGAGAGTATATCATTTATCCCCATTGAACCATCCATGCACCAACTCTCTCGATGAAACTATTCAGAACAAAAAAAACAGCCTCTTTTAAAAAAACTACGGTTCATAAAACAACTGCTCCTCAGAGCTAATGGACCCTTGTAGAGCTATATAAATAAACAATGATAATCCTTCCTTTGATACTGCTTGGATCTGTCAATCAACAGGCTTTTAAAGCTTAAAATCTTGATTAACAAGGGGATCAGGGGTTATGAGGAGAAGGCAGGAGGATGGGGATGCGGAAAATATCAGCCATGATTGAATGGCAGAGCAGACTCGATGGGCCGAGTGGCCTAATTCTACTTCTATGTCTTATGGTCTAATGGTCTTAAAAGCAAGGGTCTGTAAAATTGAATGTAAACAATGCAGTTCAAAGCTTTTAAGCTTCTAGGCATTCTCACAGGCTTGACAAAGATAAAGGGCAATGAAGTTGACAGTGCAAAGATGACTTCAAAGTTTTTCACCACATGGAAGTGAATACTTTTACCTTTATCTCACAGATCTTTGAACTGCTGACAGCCAGTATAAAGGGTTTGAAGGCTGCAGATGGGAAGACCAGCATAATGACCCCATCTGAGGAAAGACCCCTATCTGAGCCCCTCCAGCTGAGCACAAGCTCCTGCGACTCCCACCTCAAATGAAAGATTCCCCCCTTGGCACCCTGCAATCAAGTGTAGGATGTAAGGGTGGGGCCTGAATGGGGAGACTGAGTGGGGGGGACTGATGGGGAGGGGAGGAAACTGAGCTGGGGATCTGAAATGGGGGCTGAGTAGTGGGGGGGAATATCTACAACAGTATTATGAGATTGGGGTACACTTTACAAATGGTACCCCAAACACTGAGGAGCAGGGCATGTCAGAGAGTAGACCCCGCCCCTCTCAGGTCCTCCAAAAACCCTGATCCTCTTTAAAGAATTTACTCTGTGTCCTGGAATGGCATGAAAAGCCCTATTCTAATTTTAAAAGTTCAAGGTGTGATGGAATGGCACATCAACGTCACTGCTAGCACCAACGGGAAACACTTTGCTTTTCCTGTTGGTGAGAGCACTTAGTCTGCAAATGGGAAAATCATGCCCTAAGTTTGTCTTGGTTCTTAGATGGGGTCAGATGGGGTCTAGGCGACTCTTCAGCCTTGTTGCATTCTCCTTTGAGCGAACTGCGGCCGGTGACTAGCTGGAGAGGCTGAAAACAATAACCACGCCAGGCAGCAAACAGTTTGTAATGCAACCGGCCTGTTCCCATAGCAAAATCAGGATCTCGCCATAGTGTGGTGAGAAACCAATTATCATCACTTAAGCCGCATTTCTATACAATTAACGGGAGCGATCCCATAAACAACGGGCTCCCGTGATTCAGCCGCCTCCCCAACAAGTGGTCACGCTGGCGCCGATTAGTATTCCTTTTTAAAAACGTGATCCTGGCGGAAGGGTTTCTGTGGGGAGCCGAGGAGGTAAGTGGCCATCTTTGGTCACAGGCAATGAGCTCGGGGGCACTGGGCTTGCCACCCCAGTGCTCGGTGGTGTTATGTAACATTGGGTAATACCGTGTTCCTCATTTGCCTTCTGCCAAGATGGTCACATGTGTGATGTTCAGTAACACTCAAAGTCTTCAGATAAAGCAAATACTGTTTATTGAGTAACGATAACAATTTAACTATGAGCTTGTTCTCTCTTCAATAACTAAACTGTACATTTGATTAACAAGATTAAATATATATTAACAATGATTAATTGCACCTGCACACTAAGCTGTCTCTCTCTAACTCTGTTCACTAGTCACTCCAAACACAAAGAGGCGGGAACTCTCCTTGAGTTTATCTTTTATACCCATATCTGGTGCTGCCATCTAGTGGTTACCTAGCTGTTACTTCTGTATGTTAACCCTTTGTATACACACAGATATGCAGATCACTACAGGTGGGGGGTGGAGGACACCTGGCTGGGGGTGGGGACCCTCTGCAGGTGGAGGCCGCCATGGGAGGATGGGAGGGAGGCGGTGGGTAGGTAACCAGGGGGCAACCATGCATGGCACCAGCATGCCAACCCCTGGATCAGGTGTACCCATTCCAGGGGTAACCCTTGCCCCTGCCATCTGCCCACCAACCACCCATAACCCCCTCTGGTCGTGCGGGTGAAGGCTATTGCTGATAATGAATTGGCAATCATGCTTAATTGAGCACTTCACACAACCCAAGTGGATTCCCGTGGAGTGGGTGGGCCATGTAGCATGTGGGAGTAGAATACCGGGGGTAGAATAGGAAAAGTAGCCAAAGCTTGGATTAAGATATGATTTAGAAGAGAGAGAGCTAAAGAGATTAAGCGGTTTCGGAAGAAAGTTTCAGAGGTTAGGGCTCAGCCAATTGGACATGCAATGAGGTTGTATTACTGGAAAGGTTAAACAGAAAGGGAGAGGGTTGATTCCTGGAGACCAACAACACAGAAATAGCAATTTTTAATATTTCCAAAGTTGTCATATGTAGGAATACTGTGGGGTTTCTCCAATCATCTACTTTGTTGAAGAATTGAGAAACCTCAGCAGAAATTCAAGACCTAAGTTTGGCAATGTCATCCAGAGAGCTTCTTCGTTTTCTTCTGTCATATGGGTTGAGGAGAAAAAGTTGTCATAGTTTTCATGTCAGGTTTCCTAACAATTCAATGTCCTGCTGGAGAGTAAGTATAATTCCAGAATATCACCCTGAAGTAGGCTTCAATGAAATTACTGTGAAAAGCCACTCGTCGTCACTTTCCGGCACCTATTCGGGGAGGCCAGTACGGGAATTGAACCCACGCTGCTGCCTTGTTCTGTATTACAAGCCAGCTGTTTAGCTCACTGTGCTAAACCAGCCCCTGAGGTGAGGTGAAGGCAAGATGTTCTGATGTTTTTCCAGGTTTGGTCAATGTTTCCACAGTCACAGGTAGGCAGGATTTTGAGGTGTCCATTGTACATCAGGTGGCGATGTTGACTATATCAGTTTGTGTTCTATTGGGAGCTAAAAAATAAATGGTAAAATCATCAGGAGTATATTGACACAGAGAGATCTGAGCGTGCAGGTCCACAGATCCTTAAAAGTGGCAGCAGAGGTGGAAATGGTGGTAAAGAAAGCATGTGACATGCTTGCCTTCCGAGGACAGGCTATCGAGTATAAAAGCTCGAGAATTATGTTACAGCTATATAGAACATTGGTTAGGCCACATTTGGAATACTGTGACCAATTCTGGCCACGGCACTACCAGAAGGACGCGGAGGCTTTGGCGAGAGTACAGAAAATGTTTACCAGGATATTGCCTGGTATGGAGGGTATTAGCTATGAGGAGAGATTGAATAAACTGGGATTGTTCTCCTTAGAGAGACGAAGGCTGAGGAGTGACCTGATAAACGTTTATAAAATTATTAGGGGTCTGGATAGGGTGAACAGTTGGAGGCTTTTTCCCAGGGCGGAAATTATAATTACAAGGGGGCACAAGTTCAAGGTGAGAGGGGAAAGGTTCAGTGGGGATGTGCAGGGAAGGTTTTTACACAGAGGGTGGTGGTGGCCTGGAATGCACTGCCAAGTGAGGTGGTTGAGGCAGATACGTTAGCGACCTTTAAGACTTACCTGGATAGGCGCATGAACATACGGGGTATAGAAGGATACAAACGGTTGGTCTAGATAGGACACGTGATCGGCGCAGACTTGGAGGGCCGAAAGGCATGCTCCTGTGCTGTATTGTTCTTTGTTCTTTGAGAATTGTCCACATACTCTGGTGGAGATCAAAATCAGGTGTTGGACCAGAGATAATGGGTGGAGTTTTCCAATCATTCACACTGGCGGCATCTTCCAGACCATGGGGCGTATTCCTCGGTAGCGTGACCAGCGAGAAAGGCAAGTGAACATTCACATCTGTGGGACCAATGGCAAGCCCCTTTGCCACCAGAAATCCTGCAGTGGGGGTGGGGGTGGGGGGTGGGCAATGGCGGGGAGGGGGGTGGGGTGGGGGGGGCAGTTGGGCGGTGGGGGGCAGGTTGGTCCTGACCAATATGTTTATCTGAGATGGTGTTATCTGTCAAACTTTCTTTCCGGTTTCATCAGTGTTACTACGTTGGCCAAATGCAGGCAGCTGCGGGGGAGGAACTGAATTGAAGCTGTTTTTTATTGTTTAGGACCTTTTAGAAGATGCAGAAACATGTCGAAGAAAGATGGAAGCTGCATCGGCACTCATTGATGGCCTGAGTGGGGAGAAAATCAGATGGACAGAGCAGTGCAAGGAGTTTAAAGCACAAATCACCAGGCAAGAGCTGGTCTGTGGTTCATCAGCAATACTGAAAATTCCAGAACCCTGATTTGAACTCAACCAAACAGGGAGTGTTTAAAATTGCAATAGAATACATAATGGTCCATCCCGGCTTTCACCTGTGGAAGGAGCAGTGCTCTGAAAGCTAGTGATTTGAAACAAACCTGTTTGACTTTAACCTGGCGTTGTAAGAATATAAGAACATAAGAACTAGGAGCAGGAGTAGGCCATCTAGCCCCTCGAGCCTGCTCTGCCATTCAGTGAGATCATGGCTGATCTTTTGTGGACTCAGCTCCACTTTCCGGCCTGAACACCATAACCCTTAATCCCTTTATTCTTCAAAAAACTATCTATCTTTATTTTAAAAACATTTAATGAAGGAGTCTACTGCTTCACTGGGCAAGGAATTCCATAGATTCACAACCCTTTGGGTGAGGAAGTTCCTCCGAAGCTCAGTCCTAAATCTCCTTCCCCTTATTTTGAGGCTATGCCCCCTCGCTCTGCTTTCACCCGCCAGTGGAAACAACCGGCCCGCATCTATCCTATCTATTCCCTTCATAATTTTATATGTTTCTATAAGATCCCCCCGCATCCTTCTAAATTCCAACGAGTACAGTCCCAGTCTACTCAACCTCTCCTCATAATCCAACCCCTTCAGCTCTGGGATTAACCTAGTAAATCTCCTCTGCACACCCTCCAGCGCCAGTACATCCTTTCTCAGGTAAGGAGACCAAAACTGAACACAATACTCCAGGTGTGGCCTCACTAACACCTTATACAATTGCAGCATAACCTCCCTAGTCTTAAACTCCATCCCTCTAGCCATGAAGGACAAAACTCCATTTGCCTTCTTAATCACCTGTTGCACCTGTATACCTACCTTTTGCGGCTCATGCACGAGCACACCCAGGTCTCTCTACACAGCAGCATGTTTTAATAGTTTATCATTTAAATAATAATCCTCTTTGCTGTTATTCCTACCAAAATGGATAACCTCACATTTGTCAACATTGTATTCCATCTGCCAGACCCTAGCCCAGTCACTTAGCCTATCCAAATCCCTCTGCAGTCTTCCGGTATCCTCTGCACTTTTTGCTTTACCACTCATCTTAGTGTCGTCTGCAAACTTGGACACATTGCACTTGGTCCCCAACTCCAAATCATCGATGTAAATTGTGAACAATTGTGGGCCCAACACTGATCCCTGAGGGACACCACTAGCTACTGATTGCCAACCAGAGAAACACACATTAATCCCCACTCTTTGCTTTCTATTAATTAACCAATCCTCTATCCATGCTACTACTTTACCCTTAATGCCATGCATCTTTATCTTATGCAGCAACCTTTTGTGTGGCACCTTGTCGAAAGCTTTCTGGAAATCCAGATATACCACATCCATTGACTCCCCGTTATCTATGCACTGGTAATGTCCTCAAAAACTTCCACTAAATTAGTTCGGCACGACCTGCCCTTTATGAACCCATGCTGCGTCTGCCCAATGGGACAAGACTTCTTACTGTGCTCACCCCAGTCCAACGCCGGCATCTTCTCATCAGTATTATATTGTATAACTTTATGAGCCAAATCCAATGGATAGTTACCACGCACAGGTTATTTGTCCACAGTTGGGAAAATAATCTTCAGTTTCAGAGAAGGCTTAATCTTCTCAATTCAAATTTTGCATTTTAACCGGCTGTGCTTTTAGCAATATCTTGTTTTCAGGGGAGATTGTTTTCTGAAGTTGGGTGTGGCAGTGATGATAGCTGCCTCTACTGTGTCCCTTTCTCCTATTATTGTGCTCTGGATTTATCATTCATTTCCTTTGATGTTACCCACTCTGTGGACCTGGCCTTTTAGCATGTAAGTACCAATTCCCTTTGAAGTTACCTCGTCCATACCCGATTGTTTTCCTCTAGTCAAATAGGTAAACACTTACTTTTATCACTGGTGTGTTATTCGCATATCAAAACCCCTTTCAGACAACTTCCCGAATCAATTTCTCTTTTTATTTTATTCCAATTTCATTTCTTAATCTTAATTTTCCCTAATTCTTAATTTTTAAAATTATTTTATCAGAGTTGCAAAGCCAGAGCTCAGAGTGTGGACAGGGGTAAACCCCTAATCCTGCTCCTTGCCGGCTCCAAAAACCAATTCAGATTGAATCCAATTCATGGTCCCCACAAGAGAGACATGCCAGATCCAGGCATTACACCTACCTCGCTCTCAACTTAGCCAAAAACTCATTTGTTCTCATGCCAAAGGCACTTTTAATATTTTGATTATTTAACATGTGCTATGTTTACCTGGAGACACATTGGCTGGAATCTTGTGCTGCTACTGGCAGTGAGAAATGAGGTGGGAAGTTGTATTTAATTTTCTGGGAGTTGAAATGTCTGTGGTAAGAAATTGAGGAATGTACAGTTGTGGCAGACTGAAGGTGAATTAAACTTACCACTGGTAGTCAATGGGAATCTATTTGCAGAGCATGTCATGCACAGTCATTAAGACGTTATTTCACCAGACGAAATAGTAGTTTTGCAATGAGAAATATGCGGATTCAGATCCAGGGTCAGCATAGGTCAGTGTCCAGACAGAATGCTGTAACAAGCTCTTCAGAGTATAGGTCAAGGATGGAGATGTTCACAATGAGGTGGGGACCTGGTTATGGTCGATGTAAAGCATAGGCCTCACCATTGATCAGTTGCTCTTCAACTCAGGAGGGAAGTCTTCCTGCTGCTATCACTGGGTAACAGGACCTGTTGCTAAACCGTGGGGCTACTCATTGTCTGCTCTGAGACATCACTGCAGAGTAGCAGGTGGAAGCAGAATTTGAGGTTATCCAGGGGAGAGAGGTCATGGGGTTGCGGGGGGGGGGGGGGGGGGGGGGAGCAGAAGATCAGCAGGATATTCAGGGGAAATAAAGTCAATAAGGTTACAGCAGCTATATTCTCAAGGCATCAGATCATTCAGCCTGACTGACTATGCTGGATTCCAGTGAATGAATGCCTGCCCAGGTGCCCTTTCAATATGGCATCCAGACATTTGATCCCGAGGTACAGTGGGATCATCGACTTGCTGCCCACGTCCACTGCATGATTTGTCAGGCACCTCAT
Source organism: Scyliorhinus torazame (assembly GCF_047496885.1). Classification (NCBI taxonomy): domain Eukaryota; kingdom Metazoa; phylum Chordata; class Chondrichthyes; order Carcharhiniformes; family Scyliorhinidae; genus Scyliorhinus; species Scyliorhinus torazame. The sequence goes on along the minus strand of NC_092710.1, from coordinate 345,922,518 downwards.
CCATGAATGTTGAATTCTGGCTACTGCATCATCACACATGGCCAGCCATCCCACCTATGAGTCTAAGTCCTGTGCACTTCGGTTCCTGTTGTTTGGTCACACTTCACTAAAACAAGATTCTGGCTATTGTGTTTTACAGATTCCACTGTTTAACAACATTCTTTTTTTTCACTTTGAATTGACATAATTTGCAATTGATTTCTCCCTATCTCTTGTATCGTAGGTTGGTGGGAGATGTGTTATTGGCAACTGGATTTCTATCATACAGTGGTCCCTTCAAT